>NC_141909.1:1250000-2500000 GCF_057802395.1 Ceratotherium simum simum
ATACCTGTCTTCCTATTCTGGACTGAATGAGGGGATAGACTAAAAAAAAAAATCAAAAAACCAAACAAACCAAAACTTCTTATGCTGCCCACTACTCTACTAAGACTGAGGACTCAGTGAATGCTTATTAAAGACACTGGAAAAATGAAGGTTTTAAGATAAGGATTTAAGTTTTGGGCCAATATAGACCTTAAAAACTTTTAAACTTTACGGGAAATAAACTCTCAGTAAATTTCCTGAAGTTTCTGTTTCATTCTGTTAAATTAGGGTATTTTTTTCTTTTCCATTCCTTCAAAATAAACTGCAATCCATTCCTTTCACTCTGCCCTCAGGACAACACCGTGGACAGATGATCATGTCTTAGTGCACTGACTGAGCCTTAAATAACTTTCAGTCCTTGCCGCAGAACTGTGACAGATCAGGAGCTCTCTCTTTGGAGGTATTTGAAAATCCGTACTTGGTAATTTTACCAGTTGTTATTTTTAGTTTTTGCAATTTTCTACTTCATTATTTTAAATTTCTTCAGTGTGTAACGACAGGTACATTGAGTGTGTTAAGGTCTAAAATGTTACACTTGTATTTGGAAAGAACTAGTGACAAACTTAGGAACAGAATTAGTTATGGATTCCATTCTAAAGAATAATTAAAAAAAAACCCTATATCTTGACTACTGATAACAGGATGTGAAAATGCTGACTGTTTCTGGTTTCTCCTGGGAAAGTGGGAACGCCAGACCTCTTATGCATGGAAAGCAGAGCATCACCCAATCGCCACCTCCCTGGGGGACCACTCCACGGATGCAGCCAGACAGCCTGTCTCCTCCTGACGTGCAAGCACATCCACACCTGGGGGGCTGACACGTTCCCCCCGAGGCACCCCCCTCCGGCCCTGCGGTCACATCGCATCGTCTGTTCTGACGACAAGGCACAGCGGTGACGTTACCGATCCTCAACGGCAGTAGCACCAAGCAGAATAAGGTCTTTCTCGATCTGCTCGTAGGCTTCGGCTAACTTCTTCTCTCGGTCCTGAAGGGCCATTTTGGCGGCCTGCAGCAGTTTACGGACGCCTTCGTACTCCTCCTGGATCAGCCTCTTGTAGGCAACACACAGAGTCCGGAGCCCCTCCTGTGGGACACAGTGCAGCATTTAACGTGAATTCCAGCGTCACTTGGTTGAAATATTGTCAATAGTTTTCTCAGTTATCTCCTCTCTCTAATTAGAATGACTAATCAGAGAATTATAAACCAACCAACCCCCAAAGGAGCTGGTCATTTACAACTAAATTATTCAAGTTCACGTTAAATACAGATAATCGTTATGGATTACAAAGTTTTCAAGCTAGTAAACACGGGAACAAATAATACACATCTGGGCCATCAAAACTTAAGACTTTGTTCCTTTATTTAGACAAGTGAAGAGTTAAACTTTTTTTAGGATAATAATATCAAGTGATATTTCCGAGGTAACATGTTTTTCATAGGGAGTTTGACCTTACTTAGCACTCACTGAAGGAAACGTGCCAGATTATCTACCAAAACTACCAGGCTCAGGAGAGGGACGTGAGAATCTAAGAACGACAGATTCTTTACTGTGATGGCAGCTCTGATGTCACCGGACACGGAGAATGCCCCCTAGCCAGCGAGGCCCAGGGAAGCCGGACTCTCAGAGCCTGGAGGGGACGCACTCGGAGGACTTCATCAGTCACTCAAGGCTCCTTCCCATCATCTGGCCAGAACCACTACAAAGGTTTAGCTGACACCCAGGCAGGCTGCCCTTCTGTTTCCCCGTTCCCTCAGCCCCGACTGATCCTGGGAAAAGAGCCACGATCCCCTATACGATCAGTCCAGATTCTGCGAGAGTACTGGTCTTCAGGCTTTGTATAAAGCTCTTCCATTGTATGAGTTCAGACTTCCCATGACTCTCAGGGAACAGTCCCCATGTCCCCACATTTAGCTGAAGGACACAATCGCTGTGGGATTAACAGCTCCTACTGCCCCCGCAGCTCTTCAGAGCCTGAAGGGAAAAAAGGAGATGGAGCAGTAGGAACAAAAAGAAGCATTCTGTGTGTCTGGAGTCCTCCTCTCCAGCAACATTCTGGAACTCCTTTATGCCCATCCTCCAGACGCTGTCCTAGTCAAAGGGGAGCAAGCAAGAAACTCACGCCTCTCTCTCCAAGAAAGGCACGGTCCTCGCCAGCAACGACCTGTGGAAGCTTACAGAGATGCGCTCCCCCGCGCCCTCCCCAGGAGCTCCTCCTAGCTTATGACGCTACATGGGGTGCTAACACCGCGTCTGACTTCACCAAACCCCTGGCACTGACTTTTGCTGAATAAGGAAGCTGCTGACATTCGATGGGAAGCACATCCAGTGATCGAGTTATAGATTAGAGACACAGACATGAACTGCAGAACAACTTCTCAGACTCTCCCTAAGGAATCATAAAACACATAGCGTATATGATTTCATTCCCATGCCAGAAAAACTGCACAAGAAAAAAGTTTTACTGGGATAACAGTTCAGAGTCGCCGCAACACTCAGAGTCGGTGCGAACGGTAAGCAGAAGCTTTCAGAGATAAACAGAACCTTGTCTTAAAAAGCAGACAAGGGGCTTCCCCTCGTGGGAATGGGAGTAGAGATACCTTCCCCACTCCTCCTGCCGGGTGCTACTGAAACCCTGGACACCGAGATAAGACAACACTGACACACAAACACAGCCAGACAAAGGCACTACAGGAAAAGGAAACCACAGAACAATATCCCTAACGAATACAGATGCAAAAATTCTCAACAAAATAATAGCAAACTGAATCCAACAGCATATCCAAAGGATTATTCACCACGACCAAGCGGGATTTATCCCAGGAACACAAGGGTGCTTCAACATACGAAATCAATCAATGTAATACATGACATTAATAGAATGAGGAAGGGCCAGCCCCGGTGGCCTAGTGGTTAAGTTTGGCACACTCCACTTTGGCAGTCCAGGTTTGGTCCCTGGGCATGGACCTACACCACTGTGTTAGCAGCCATGCTGTGCTGGCAGCCCACATACTAAAAAATAGAGGAAGACTGGCATGGATGATAGCTCAGAAAAAAGCTTCCTCAAGCAAAAAGAGGAAGGTTGGCAACAGATGTTAGCTCAGGGACAATCTTCCTCAGCAAAAAAAAAAAAAAAAAAAAGAATAAGGAAAAAACCCACATGATGATCTCCATTGATGCAGAAAACGCATCCGACAAAATCTAACAGCTTTTCATGATAAAACCACTCAATAAACTAGGAATAGAAGGGAACCTCCTCAACGTGATAAAAGCCATCTATGACAAGCCCACAGCTAGCATCACACTGAGTGTTGGTTCTTTCTCCCTGTGATAAGGAACAAGACAAGGGTGCCTGCTTTTGCCATTTCTATTCTACATAGTACTAGAATTACTAACCAGAGCAATTAGGCAAGGAGAAAAAGGCATCTAAACAGGAAAGGAAGAAGTAAGGTTATCTCTGTTCACAGATGATGTGATCTTATATGCAGAAAACCCTAAAGATTCCACATAGAAATTGTCAGAACTAATAGACGGATTCAGCAAAGGTGCAGGAGGCAAAGTTAACACATAAAAACCAGGTGCGTTTCTATACACTAACTAGAAACAATCCGAAAAGGAAATTAACAGAACAATTCGATTTACCATAACATCAAAAAGAATAAAATACCTAGGAATAAATTAAACCAAGGAGGTGAAAGACTCATAGACTGAAAACTACTATATGATGCTTAAAGAAATTATAGAAGACCTAAGTAAATAGAAAGCCATCGTGTGTTCGTGGATTGGGAGGTTTATTGTTCCTAAGATGATAACAATACCCAAAGCAATATACAGGTTGAAGGCAACTCCTATCAGAATCCCAATGGTGTTTTTGCAGGAATGGAAAAACCCATCCTAAAACTCACATGGGATCTCAAGGGATTCAGAATAGCCAACAATCTTGTAAAACAAGAACAAAGCTGGAGGACTCACACTTCCTGATTTCAAAACCTACTGGAAAGGGACAGTAATTAAAACAACGTGGGACTGGCATGAAGGCAGATCACACAGAACAATGGAAATGAACCTCACATATATGGTCAAACGATTTTTGACAAGGACGTCAAGACCACTCAATGGGGAAAGAATCATCTATTCAACAAATGGTCCTGGGACAGCTTCCTGTAAAAGAATGAAGCTGGATGCTTAGCTCACACCACATACAAAAATTAACTCAAAATGGACCAGAGGCCTAAATCTAAGAGCTAACACTATAAAACCCTCAGAAAAAAACATAGGGGCAAATCTTCATGACCTTGGATTTGACAACAGTTTATTAAAGATGACACTAAAAGCACAAAAGAAAAAATACATAAATTGGACCTGATTAAAATTAAAAACTTTTGTGCATCAAAGGATACTATCAAGAGAGTAAAAAGACAACCCACAGAATGGGAGAAAATATTTGCAAATCATGTATCTGATAAGGTGTTAGTGTTCAGAATATATAATGAGCTCCTACAATTCAACGAGAAAAAAAAATTGATTAAAAAATGGGCAAACAACTTGAATAAGCATTTCTGCAAAGAAGATATACAAATGGTCAATAAGCACATGAAAAGATGCTCAACATCTTTAGTCCTTAGGGACATGCAAATCAAAACCATAATGAGATACCACTTCACACCCACTAAGATCGCTATAATAAAAAATAATGCGAAATAACACGTGTTGGTGAGGATATGGAGAAACTGAAACCCTCATGCATTGCTGGTGGGAATGTAAAATGGTGCAGCCACTGTGGGAAACAGTCTGGCCTTTCCCTAAAAAGCTAAACATATTAGAGTTACCACATGACCCAGCAATTCCACTCCCAGGTACATAACCAAAGGAACTGAAAAGAGGGACTCAGACAGACACAGGCACACCTATGTTCACAGCAGCATTATGCCCAGCAGCCATAAGGTGGAGACAACCCAGTGCCTTCGACAGGTGATGGATAAACAAAGTGTGGCACATGCCGTATACTCACACATGGAACATTATTCAGCCATAAGACAGAATGAAGTTCTGAGACCTGCTACGACATGGATGACCCTTGAGGACATCATGCTGAGTGAAGTAAGGCAGTCACAAAAGGACAAATATTATACGATTCCACGTAAATGAAATAGCTAGACTAGGCAAATTCACAGGGACAGCAGGTAGATTAGAGGTTACCAGGGGCTGGGGGAGGATGGAATGGGCAGGTTTTACTTAATGGGCACAGTTTCTGTTTGGAAGGATAAAAAATTTGGAATCAGACAACGGTGTTGGTGGCACAGCATCATGAATGTAATTAATGTCACCAAATTAAACACTTACAAATGGTTAAAGAGCAAATTTTATGTTATATATATTTTACCACAATAACAAGTGGATCATAGATTTAAATGTGAAACATAAAACTATACAACTTTTAGAAGAAAACGTAGGAGACAACACTCGGCCCCTGGGGGTGGTGAAGAGTTCTTAAACATGACATCAAAAGCAGGTGCAAAAAGAAAAATCGATGAAATGTGTGTCATCCAAACTAAAAACTTTTGCTCTGTGAAATACCCTTTAAGGGGATGAAAACAGAAGCTACAACTGGGAGAAAATATTTGCAAATCACAAATACGAAAAAAGATTCATAAGAACTCTCAAAATTCAACCTAAAAACAAAACAAGGGGCTGGCCCGGTGGCATAGTGGTTAAGTTCGCGCGCTCCACTTCGGTGGCCCGGGGTTCGCAGGTTCGGATCCTGGGCGAGGACATACGCACTGCTCAACAAGCCATGTGTGGTGGCATCCCACATACAAAATAGAGAAAGACTGGCACAGATGTTACCTCAGGGCTAATCTCCTCAGCAAAAAGAGGAGGATTGGCAAGGGATGTTAGTTCAGAGCCAGTCTTCCTCACACACACACACAAAAAACGAAAAAAATCCGCAAACAATCCAATTAGAAGATGGGCAAAGGACACAGAGACATCTCCACCGACAGGACACCCAGGTGGCAGATAAGCCCACGAACACTAGCTGGACATGGGGAGCTGTTAGGGAGGCGCGAAGTGAGGCTGCGGCAAGGAACCGCTCCCTGGCTCTGCAGAGAGCTGCCGAGAGTGGGGACAGCCCACCGCTGGCCGCTGTGGAGACACCATGCTGTCCCACTGCTGCGAGGATGTGAACGTGGGGACGCGAGGAAGGAGCTGGGTAACGCACACTTACCACTGCCCTCCTGGGCTTTACCCCAGAGAACGGAAATTCACGTCCACACAGCCTGTGCACAATGTTCACAGCTGGTTTGCTCATAATTGCCCCACACTGGAAAGAAACCTGATGTCCTACAACGGGGGAGGGCTAGACACACTGGCCCGTCCACACATGACACGACTCGGCAACGACGAGGAACCCAGTGTTGACGTGCAGCAACCCGGGCGGGTCTCCAGGGCGGACGCCGAGGGATAGGCCAGTGTAAGAAGCTCACTCCCCACGATTGCATCTACATAACATTCTAGAAATGACACAGGTACAGAGAGGGTGAACCGACCATGGGTGGCAGGGATGGTAGGAGGGCTGGGTGTGACTGTGAAGGGGCAGCAAGGGAGGCCTGTGGGGACACCGTTATTCCCCACCTCCACTGCGGTCGAGGGTACAGGAAGCTACACAAGTGACAAAATGACAGAATATGCAGAAATCTAGACCAATGTCAATTCCCGGGTTTTGATATTGCCCCTCAGCCACGTAAGATGTGAGAAAGTGGGGGAAGTGGGGGAAGAGGACGAAGCACTCCTCTGCACACTGTTGCAACTTCCTGTGACTCTATAACTACTTCAAAGTAAAACATTACAAAGGAGGTGGGCCCTAAAGGTGTCCCAGCGCAGGCCTGGAGAGCTTCCAGGGAGAGGCGGGGAGTTCCCGGGACGTGTACCAGACAGAGACTGCAGAGACTGTGACAGCCCCTCAAGCGTCTGCAGAGGACAGAGGAGCATGCCTCTGAGGGAACTCCCAAAGGCCAGGAACAAGCCATCAAGAAGGAGAGGACAGTGCTGTCCCCAGGAGCCAGGCTGGAGACTCTCTGGTTCACAGGGCATTCATTCCCCTCCCCGCCTCAGGACGGGGGAGGAACTCTGGACTCGCCTAACACATCATAAAGCCATCATCTGAACGGAACACCTGCATCCCAGAACAAATCCATGATCCACAGGAACACACGAGTACCCCTCGTCTAGCAAGGCAGCGTTCGTGGGCTGGGTCCACGTGGAGGCCACCAGCACGCAGAGGGGCAGAGAATCTTCACCCAAAATGAGATTAACCAGCCAACCGACGCTGACCAGAACCAGCACTAGTGACACGATTAGCAGAGAAGGACATTAAACGGTCACTACACTGTGTTCCATATGTTCCCAAAGTCAAGTAGAGACACGAAGATATAAAAAAGGTAGAACTTCTTGAGATGAGAACTCCAATGTCTGAAATGGCAAATACCCAGGTGGGACACTGGCTGACGAAAAGTCAAACGAGAAAAGATCACGAACTTGAAGACGGGACAATAGAAAGTATCTAAAATGAAACAGAAAACAAAACTTTGAAAGAGGAAAGACTTCAGTAAGCTGTAGAACACGTTCAGCATCCTAATCTACAGGTAATTAGAGTTCCAGGCGGGGAGGGGCAGAGAGAATATCTGTAGAAATAATGGCTTAAAAACAAGCAAACTTGTTTAAAAAAATATGAACCCACAGATCCGAGAAGCTCACATGACCCTGAGCAGAAGAAACACAAAATAACTCCAGCAAGGTGCATCGTAATCAGAAATCCTAAAAGCAGCCAGAAAACAGAGACGCTGCACACAGAGGATCAAAGACAAAGAGGACACTGGAGTTCTCAAGGAAAAGGAAGCGTGTGTCCATCCCAGACATGCTGGGTCCACAACAGCTTCTCCTGCAATGCCCCAACCTGGAAACAAGCCACACGTCCGTTGACAGGCGAAGTAACAAACTGTCCATCCGAGCGGTGGAATGCCACGCAGCCCTAGAGAGGAATGAACCACTGGTACGTGCAACAACATGGGTGTGTTTCAAAGTAACCGTGTGGGGTGAAAGAAGCCAGATAAAACCATGCACATTTAGGGATTCCATTGGTTTAAAACTCCAGAACGTGTGAACTCATCTACAGCGACAGCAGAGAAGCAGCTCTTTATGGGAGTGGGGTGGGGAGGGAGAGTCCCAGGGGCATGAGGACACTATTGGGGTGTCATCATCAATCTCTTTCAATGTCTTACAGTTTTCAGTGTACAGGTCTTGCACCTCCTTGGTTAAATTTACTCCTAGATATTTTATCCTTTTTATTGCAATTGTAAATGGGATTGTCTCCTTGAGTTCTCTTTGTGTTAGTTCATTATTAGAGTATAGAAATGCAACCGATTTTTGTAAGTTGATCTTGTACCCTGCAACTTTGCTGTAGTTGTTGATTATTTCTAATAGTTTTCCAATGGATTCTTTAGGGTTTTTTTTTTTTTTTTTTTTGGCAGCGGGGAGGAAGATTTGCCCTGAGCTAACATCTGCTGCCAATCCTCCTCTTTTTGCGGAGGAAGACTGGCCCTGGGCTAACATCCATGCCCATCTTCCTCCATTTTATATGGAACGCCGCCACAGCATGGCTTGCCAAGTGGTGTGTCGGTGTGCACCTGGGATCTGAAGCCTGGGCCGCCGCAGCTGAGCACGCGCACTTAACCGCTACGCCACCCGGCCGGCCCATAGGGTTTTCTACATATAAAATCGTGTCGTCTGTTGACCGTGAGAGTTTCACTTCTTCGTTGCCTATTTGGGTTCCTTTTATTCCTTTTTCTCGTCTAATTGCTCTAGCCAAAACCTCCAGTACTGTGTTGAATAAGAGTGGCGAGAGTGGGCACCCTTGTCTTGTTCCTATTCTCAGAGGGATGGCTTTTGGGTTTTCCCCATTAAGTATGATGTTGGCTGTGGGTTTGTCATATATGGCCTTTATTATGTCAAGGTACTTTCCTTCTATAGCCATTTTAGTGACAGTTCTTATCATAAGTGGATGTTGCATCTTCTCAAATGCTTTTTCTGTCTATTGAGATGATCATGTGGTTTTTATTCCTCATTTTGTTAATGTGATGTATCACATTGATTGATTTGTGGATGTTGATCCATCCCTGTGTTCCTGGTATAAATCCCACTTGATCATGGCATATGATCTTTTTAATGTATGGCTGTATTCAGTTTGCCAATATTTTGTCGATGATTTTTGCATCTATGTTCATCAGCGATATTGGCCTGTAATTTTCCTTCTTTGTATCGTTCTTGTCTGGCTTTGGTATCAGGGTGAGGTTGGCCTCGTACAATGTATTAGGAAGTGTTCCATCTTCCTCTATTTTTTGGAATAATTTGAGAAGGACAGATATTAAATCTTTGAATGTTTGGTAGAATTCTCCAGAGAAGCCATCTGGTCCTGGACTTTTATTTTTTGGGAGGTTTTTGACTACTGTTTTAATCTCTTTACTTGTGAATGGTCTATTAAGGTTCTCTCTTTCTTCTTGATTCAGTTTTGGGAGGTTGTAGGAGTCTAAGAATTTATCCATTTCCTCTAAATTGTCCAATTTGTTGGCATATCGTTTTTCATAGTATTCTCCTATAATCCTTTGTATTTCTGTGGTATTTGTTGTAATTTCTCTTCTTTCATTTCTAATTTTATTTATTTGGGCCTTCTCTCTTTTTTTCTTAGTGAGTCTGACTAAGGGTTTGTCAATTTTTGTTTATTTTCACAAAGAACCAGCTCTTTGTTTCATTGACCCTTTCTACTGTTTTTTTGGTTTCAATTTCATTTATTTCTGCTCTAATTTTTATTATTTCCCTTCTTCTGCTGACTTTGGGCTTTGTTCTTCTTTTTCTAATTCTGTTAGGTGTAGTTTAAGGTTGCTTATTTGGGATTTTTCTTGTTTGTTAAGGTGGGCCTGTATTGCTATGAGTTTCTCTCTCAGGACCACTTTGCTGTATCCCATATGAGTTGGTATGGTGTATTTTCATTTTTTTCCAGATATTTTTTGATTTCTCCTTTCATTTCTTCAATGATCCATTTGTTGTTCAGTAGCATGTTGTTTAGTCTCCACATCTTTGTCACTTTCCCAGTTTTCTTCTTGTAGTTATTTCTAGCTTCATGGTGTTATGGTTGGAAAAGATGCTTGTTATGATTTCAATCTTCTTAATTTATAGAGGCTTGCCTTGTTTTCTAACACATGGTCTATCCTTGAGAATGTTCCATGCACGCTTGAGAAGAACGTATAATCTCCTGTGTTTGGATGGAGTGCTCTGTACCTATTAAGTCCATCTCGTCTAGTTTTTTAAGTCCACTATTTCCTTATTGACATTTTGTCTGGATGATCTAGCCAGTGATGTAAGTGTGGTGTTAAGATCCCCGACTGTTATTGCATTGTTGTTAATATCTCCTTTTAGGGTTGTTAATAGTTGCTTGATGTACTTTGGTGCTCCTGTGTTGGATGCATATATATTTATAAGTGATATATCTTCTTGGTGGGGTGTCCCTTTTATCATTACGTATTGCCCCTCTTTGTGTCTCATTACCTGTTTTATCTTGACGTTGACTTTGTCTGATATAAGCATGGCAACACCCGCTTTCTTTTGTTTGCCATTAGTTTGGAGTATTGCTTTCCATCCTTTCACTCTGAGCCTGTGTTTGTCTTTGGAGCTGAGATGTGTTTCTTGGAGGTAGCATATTTTTGGATCTTGTTTTTTAATCCATCCTGCCATTCTATGTCTTTTGCTTGGAGAATTCAATCCATTTACATTTAGAGTGATTATTGATATATGAGGGCTTAATGTTGCTATTTTATTGCTCATTTTCTGGTTCTGCATTTCCTTTGTCTCTTGTCCTGTGTGTTTCGGACTACCAATTCAGTTTGGTAGTTCTGTACGGTGGTTCTCTTAGTTTTCTCTTTATCTAATCTATGCATCTCTGTTCTGGTTATTTGGTTAGTGGTTACCATGAGGTTTGTATAAAAAATCTCATAGATGAGATAGTCCATTTTCTTATGGCTTATTTCCTTAGACTAAGTCGATTCCATCCCTTTTCTCTTCCCCTTCTAAGTTATTATTGTCACAACTTATTCCATCTTGTGCTGTGAGTTTGTGTTTAAAGTGATGAGGTTATATGTATTTTTGTTCTTTTCCTTCCCTTGATCTTTGATGTTATAATTAAGTGTTTGCTAACCTATTCTGATAGCTGCAATTTTTCTGATTTTGTCTACCTATTTTTCTCCTTCCTCAAAGCTTTGTATTCCCTTTCTCTTTTTTTTTTTTTAGGCATGAGGGCCTTTTTGAGCATTTCTTGTACTAGGGGTCTTGTGGCAATGAACTCCCCTAGCTTCTGTTTATCTGGGACAGTTATTATTTATCCATCATATCTGAAGGATATTTTTACTAGATAGAGTATTCTTGGCTGAAAGTTTTTGCCTTTCAGAATTTTGAACACGTCATTCCACTCTCTCCAGCCTGTAAAGTTTCTGCCGAGAAATCAGCTGAGAGCCTGATAGGAATTCCTTTGTATGTACTTTTTTTTTTGTCTTGCTGCCCTTAATATTTTTTCTTTATCACTGACTTTTGCCAGCTTTACTACTATATGCCTTGGAGAGGATCTTTTCATGTTGATATATTTAGGAGAGCTATTGATTTCATTCACATGTATTTCCAGCTCCTTCCTCAGGTTTGGGAAGTTCTCTGCTATTATTTCTTTGAACAAACTCTCTGCTCCTTTTTCCCCTCTCTTCTCCCTCTGGAATACCTATAATCCTTATGTTGCATTTCCTAATTGAGTCGGATATTTCTTGGAGAGTTTCTTTATTTGTTTTTAGTCTTAGTTCTCTCTCCTCCTTCATCTGGAGCATTTCTGCATTCCTATCCTCAATATTGCTAGTTCTATCCTCCAGATTGTCAGCTCTGTTATTTAAAGCCTCCAGACTTTTCTTTATCTCCTCCATTGTTTTTCATTTCCAACATTTCTGATGGTTTTTCCTTATAGTTTCAATCTCTTTTGTGAACAAGTTCCTGACTTCATTGAACTATCTGTGTTTTCTTGCAGTTGTTGAACTTTCCTACGATAGCTATTTTGAATTCCCTGTTGTTTAGGTTATAAACTTCTGTGCCTTCAGGATTGATTTCTGGGTGCTTGTCATTTTCCTTCTGGTCTGGAGATTTAATATATTTCTGCATACTGCTTGAGGGCATGGGCTTATTTTTCCTCATTCTGAAAATATCTGGTTGCAGCTTCCACCTGCCGCCACTGGGTGGGGGCCAAGAGCTGTGTATACTGAGCCCGCTGCAATCCACAGGTGCTCTGGCCGACCAGCTGTGCTGGAGCGCCTGGCAGGGGGAAGGGCTTTTTCTTTCACCTGCCTGATCCTGGGGGCTTCTTCCTCTTACCTCGCTGTCTGCTCTCCTGGGGTGTGAGCCTGATGAAAGCACCCCTGCAACAGTTCAGTCCCCTCTGTATGGGACTTTGCCGCAGGCTGTGAGAGAACTTGGAGAGCGATGGTTTTCCCGTGGAGGGCTGCCCCTCCCTCCTCTCTCTCAGAGAGCCGCACAGTCCCGGTCCTGGTCTCTGTCATTGGTGAAGGAGAGGAGCTCTCCTTACCTCCTTCCACTTCCTCTGGGGGGTCCAGCACCTCCACCTTCAGATGTAAGGCTGCGTGGGTCTGTCAGACGTCTTTTGTGCTGTGTGAATGTCCTCTATTGGTTTACGAATGTCCTTTTTGTTGTATCTTAGGGGGGAGCATCTATGGGGAAAGGTCACTCCACCATCATGCTGACGTCGCTCCCAGTACAAGTTTTTAATGCTATAATAATGAGAGTAAAGTCATCAAATACTGAAACTGATGTGAGGGTGACAAATGACTTATTTATACTGTTAACTCTGTAAGAGAAAGCAATGCTGAATGTTCATGACCTTTATTATCTTGGCTAACCTTCCTTAGTTTACAACAACTCTTTAAACTCTTCAATTCTGTGGTGCGCAGGAGTGGGGGAACACCTCTGTGAGGAGCCACGTGTCACTGGCCGTGGGTCTGGCCTGGACGGGAGGAGGTGGCCCCGCGTCAGGGATGCACGGCCGTCCCACACCCCAGCAGTCCTCGGAGGGGAAGCCGGAGCAACGGGTCGAAAGCTCAGATGTGCTGACTGACTGAACAGTGCGGCTGAAGTTTTGGAAAAGACGAAGTGACACGATTCAGCACGAGACATGGAAAGAAAACCAAGAGGTGTGCTCAGAACAGAGAGCACAAGTGCTGATTGTTGAAGCAAGCCATTAGAATCCCTCAGGACAGAGATCAGTTTTCTCCAATACATCACCTCAATCCAGACCCCTAACACACGAGCCAACCATCCCGGCCGCCTGGGGGTGAACACACGGCAAGTCTGCTGAGGGAATGCGTGAGGGCGGTGCCCGGGTGAGAGCACAGCCTTGAGGAAGCGGACAGGGCATTCCCACGCTGTCCACGTGTGGCCCCTGCTGACCCCTACGTGCATCTCTGAGGGAACATGCTCTGGCTTCTCAGCCAGGAGGCTGTACCTCCTGACTCAGGAACAGCATGACATGCCCCTCCGCCCACCACTCACCACGGCACTGTGCTCCACTCTGGCCCGGATCTGGTCCACTCTGCCCTCTATCACTTGGGGAAATATTGAAGAATCTGCTCCTTTGCAAAACAGATAAATTTCTCCTATAAAATGAGAAAACAAGATGTCTAATTTAATCACAATATGGGGAAGATGAAATTATTTTTCAAATTATGCTTTTATTAAAAGATAAAAACAGGGAAATCAGCACTGAGACTATTGTAAAGGAGATGTCAACAGACTAGGTAACATGTAAATCAGGGAAAATCAGATCTACAGATGACCCCAAAGCCTCATTTTATTCTGACAACCCTAGAAATCTCATGGGAAAGTCAGGAACCAGGAAAAAACTGGCCCCTGGGTGTCCTTCCTCCTGTGATTCTCTCTGGTTAGGACACAGGTGCATAATAAAATGACCCAGGGCAGGGAATGGGGTGGGAGACAAAGGGCAAGGCCGACCCAAGGGAAGGGGGTAACAATTTGCTGAAATACTGGGAGCTGAATGTCCAGGTCATCCTTTGCAGTCACCGGAGTTACAAGGAACAGCTGTGGTATAATGTTGCCCCACACCTCACGTAACGTCCCAACTGCTTCCACATATTTGCGCTGTAGATGCATGCTTCTCCCTCAAGATAAAAAGATCTTCTGCTCCAGATAAGTGGGGGAACTCTCTAGCCTATGACAAAAGGGACATTAAAGAGACCGAAGGCACCAGCACTGATCAACAGGCCCCTGGCACACAGAGGCTCCCTCCTCTCTCATGAAGAACCCTCCAGGGCCGGAGAGGGAACTCTGCTGCTTGTGACTGTGTTGTATTCTCAATTTGTCTTCAGACAGAAAGCTCGAATGTGAGCTCCCCGGCCGGGGGCAGACCCCTAGAAACCCTAGATGCTGAGGGCCCTCGAGATGTCTATGGGGAAAGCAAATCCAGAGGCAGCAGGAGGAGCAGGCGACTGTCCCACCACAGCCAACTCCTCGGTGGGGCCGGCTGGGAGGGGCTGTAAGGAGGGGCACACTCCTGGGGCGATGGCTCATGAGACCCACCAGCTGGCCTGCACAGGGCCCCTCGGCAGGGCCCATGAGCTCAGCTCCAGCATCCAGAGCCCACCTTGGCTTATTTCCTTGATCCCAGAAAGAACTAACTCCTGTGGTACACACACAGTGAAAACATTTAAAGTACAGCACAATTTATGCTTGCAGAAGTCCTGAAATTAAACCAAGGGTAATGTCAATCTGTGGCCAGAAAGGATGGGGTCTACTAATGTCTGTGTCAGAAGCACATGGAGCTGAGCCACACTGGGCAGGAACCTCTTAGGGCTGGAAGTCCTAGCCCCGGAAGATGCCTACACAACCGTACAGGTTTGTGACCTGGGATTCTTATCATGTACCAGCCAGCCTGATGTCAAAATCCATTCCCAACTACCAGACATAATTCCTAGCCAATGCTCGTATGTCATCAGATACAGTTTAGAACAAGAACTGTAGTCCAGACAATGTAATGATGCATTTTTTCTAGATAAATCATGATGACTCATGGTAATGGCTTGTGAATGCTTAAATTCCTCACTGTCTCAACTTGTCAATTCCTCTATATCCACTTCAGATGTGGGGCATGTTCAGCCTTAAAACTTGGTCCAGAAGAGCTTCTGACATAAAAATCCAGAGTGTAAAGCAAAATATAATCTGCAGAGGACAGTATTTGGCACCAGCTTTAGATCTTGCTTTTCCAGTTTTGTAAGCATGCAGGACATTACTGACACTCGGGTGATGTGATCAGAGCCTACAGCGGCTCACACAGTGACATGATTGGAACCTGCAGCGGCTCAGAGTGACGAGATCGTAACCTAACAGCGGAGCGTGCTGTGGGACCGGGCCCGGCTCTCACGGCCACAGCACACTTTTCAGAGAAGAGCCTCAGAAAGAAGCCAAGCTGTTAACTGGCTGCAGTGGCTCATGGCCTCCAGGCCCCCTGCCCATTAGGTTGCAAAACCAGCTCAATTAGTGTCATCTCCGGGATGCACTACTACTTAGAGAACAACTCATTCCATTAAACATTCAAACTTCTCTTAAAATTAACTGATGTTACACCCTTTTTGATGGCAAATGGAAGTTGTTTACGAAAATGCCATGGTATGTACCCCGGTGCCAGCACTGTGGCCACGGCAGTTCAGGAGAACTGACATGTGGCTTCCTGAGTCTGCAGCATTACTGCAGGCTCAGGAACCGTCTCTGAAGCATGAGTCAACTCCTCCACTTTGAATCTGTCTGGGGAAAAAAATCAAGACCAAAAGATTGATGATGTCAATTTCCACAGTTCAACGCCTTTCTTCTGGATAACTCTGAATGGCTTAAACTCGCAGGAAAGCACTTCCTCAGTGCACGGTGGAGTAACTTTCTGGGCTCGGGGAGGCGTTAGCACACCTGAACTTGTTCTCAAACGTCATGGGTCGTGTGCTTCCTGTGTCCTGCTGATCCTAGCAGTAAAACCTCCCTTCCATGTGTTACAGCAGCATTTACATTACGAGTTATTTTATGTCCCATGACACAGTGCAAGTTTCACTGGTGGAGCCTGCTCCTGCCCACCACGTCCGAGAACCTCCTTCAGAGCGGTGGGTGCCATGGGGACAAGAGAACCCACCGACATGGCCAGCACGGCTCCCAGAGCAGCTCATTACCCAACACATGGACTCGGCTCTTGGAAAGTGACTCACGGGGTGCTGCTGGAAGACAGGCCGTCTGCAGCCTCACAACATCTTCTACCACCTCAGAGGGGAAACAAGGGATTGAGAAGGAAGTGAGAACTGCTGTCTACGGAAGTCTACTTAGTTTACTTCCCGCTGAAATGAAAAACTCCTCGCCTGAGTGTGAGGACACTGCTGACAGACCCTCTAATGCACCCTCAGGTCACTGTTTTAGGCACGGAGTCTGTTTAGTTGCAGGGCAGCGGCTGTGTTTGGTTGCTCACCGGGCAAGTTTCCAAAGAGATAAACACAGCCTGGTATTGCCTCGTTTTAAGAAACAGAAAAGAGAGGCTGGCCCAGTGGCCTAGCGGTTAAGTTCACGTGTTCCACTTTGGTGGCCCGGGCTTCGCCGGTTTGGATCCTGCACACGGGCCGACGCCCCACTTATCAAGCCAAGCTGAGGCGGCATCCCACATAGAAGAACTAGAAAGACCTACAACTAGGATATACAACCATGTACTGGGGCTGTGGGGAGAACAAAGAAAAAGAGGAAGACTGGCAACCAGATGTTAGCTCAGGGCCAGTCTTCCTAAAAAAACAAAAAAAGAAACAGAAAAGAGTAAGATCCCACATCTTGATGAGATGCCATTCTGAAACTGCGTTAGTCAAGTGAATTTAGCAATACTGAGCACTCAGCAGCAGTGCTGTGGTGAGGACACTACCGAGAAAAGTATAGCTTCTGCACTCAAGATGCTTACCGCCTAGTCAGGTCAGAAGTCAAACAAACAGGTCATCCAACTGAGACAACCAGGAAAGGCTTCCTAACCAGGACGGAAAAGCCCCCCATGCAGATGCCTGCAGGTGGGAAAGCCCCCGCCAGGTAGATGCCTCCAGATGGAAAAGCCCCCCACCAGGCAGATGCCTGCAGGTGGGAAAGCACCCACCAGGTAGAGGCCTCTGGTGGAAAAGTCCCCGCCAGGTAGAGGCCTCCAGGTGGAAAAGTCCCCGCCAGGTAGAGGCCTCCAGGTGGAAAAGTCCCCGCCAGGTAGAGGCCTCCAGGTGGAAAAGTCCCCGCCAGGTAGAGGCCTCCAGGTGGAAAAGTCCCCGCCAGGTAGAGGCCTCCAGGTGCAAAAGTCCCCACAGTGCACACTCAGGGGTGGCCCGGGGAAGAAAGCTGGGAAGGCAGTTCAGGGCTCAATGACAAGATGCTGGGAGTAGCAGCTTTCAGATCCAGAACGAGAGCCCCCAGGCCCAGCAGGGACAGTGAGCCCACGAGGGTCTTAGGAAGACTGACACGGGAGCAGGACGACTGAAAGGCAGAGAGTGCGGACAGCAGACCTCGGGAAGCAGGCTGCTGTGTGTGACAATGTGTTCACTATAAGGAGGGGATGAAGGGCCTGCGTGGAGACAGACTCTGCAGGACCTCCAGTGAGGGGAAGCACAGAGCTGACCGAGACGCCAGCCTGCGGTGCTGGGGGAGAGATGGAGCTTGTGGTGCTGGGGGAGAGAGGAGCCTGCGGTGCTGGGGGAGAGAGGAGCCTGCGGTGCTGGGGAAGAGATGGAGCCTGCGGTGCTGGGGGAGAGAGGAGCCTGCGGTGCTGGGGGAGAGAGGAGCCTGCGGTGCTGGGGAAGAGATGGAGCCTGCGGTGCTGGGGGAGAGAGGAGCCTGCGGTGCTGGGGGAGAGAGGAGCCTGCGGTGCTGGGGGAGAGAGGAGCCTGCGGTGCTGGGGGAGAGAGGAGCCTGCGGTGCTGGGGGAGAGAGGAGCATGCGGAGCTGGGGGAGAGAGGAGCCTGTGGTGCTGGGGGAGAGTGGAGCCTGAGGGCTGAGGGGCTGTGTGATCTGCGGGGGAGTAAGCAGTTACATGACTGCTATGGGTTTATCCATGTTTTAAAAAAGAGAGTAAATGGTTAAATCCTTAAAGCTGCCACAGAATGCAAGCATCAGAATAAAACACAACCACAATGTATAATTTAAGAAATCAAAGGGAAAAGAAATTTCTACCTGTAGCAGATTTTACAATTACACTCATTCTCCTCCTTACTGAGTCAAAACTCAAAATTTCCAGCAATTCAAACCTGAAAAAGAAATTAAAAATTGTTTTTAATATCTGTCTGGCTCTGCATGTCATGAAACCTGGGTAATTTCCAAGCTTTCCACAGTAGAACATCTGGGGTAGAGTCCTCTCTCCCATACACAGTCCTTAAAAGAATCACCTCCATCCACCCCTCATCTCTCCCCGGGGGGCGTCACTGCCAGGCAGCCTTTCAAGGAGGAATCTGGATACAGGGGCTTCCTCCACAGACACGATGGAAAAGTCTGGATTCATGTGATGCTGCCATTCTGCTCCTTGAGGCTGGCACCAGTGTCCTGCGGGGGACGGATGCAGACTGAGGCCAGGCTCCTGTCTCTTCCCCACCAGGACCTGCGCCAGGACGTCCACTCCCAGCCCCAGCCCGGGTCCAGGTATTCAGCAAGTCTGTTCACCACAGAAACGTATTTCTTAAGTGCTGATTCCCTTTCCTCAAGTCTGCTGAACACAGACTCACAGGTGCTATCAGAGCTGTTGATCCCTGAGAACGAACCAGTGTACTTTAAGTTGATAAAAATAATTTAAAAAGCAGAGAAAACTGATATTTAATCAGCTAGTGCAGTCTTACTCTCAGAAGACTCATGATTTCTGTCTGGCATTTGAAATACTGAAAACGTCCCTGACACTCCGCCATCCCTGACACTCCCTCTGAAAACTCCTAGGGTCTAGAGGCCCAGCCAGAAGCGCAGGAGGGTCGTGAAGCTTCTGCGACGTCAGTCCCTCCCACATTCTGTAGGAAGGCTCCCCGCGAGGTCCCCACCCGCACTGTGAGGTGTTAGTCTCAGCGGTGACCCCACCTGCCTTTTCAGTTGGAAACCTGAAGCCTGACAGCACTACGTCACCCTGCCCTCCCAGGGGCGACCCCCGAAGCTCCCGGGAGGCCCCAGCAACGAGGGGAGGAGCCCTGACTACATCCATCTAGGACCCGGCGGCCTCCAGAGGCCAGGGCTCACCACTCCCACTAACCTGGGAGTTTACTGTTCTTAAGAAGGAAATGTTAAAGTCCAGTTTTCTGAGACCACCACCACCAAATCTCGTGTTCTTGACCCCAGACTTTGCCTGTACCATCACCGCACACTCATCTTTATTTACAAAGGACAGACGGACCACCCAATCTTCTGAGTCAAAACTCGAGATACATGTTTGTCTCTGGACCAGCAATTTTATAAAGAGATTGTTCCTAAAAATCGAAAGCGTGTGGTCACTAAAGGCATGAAAAGTGAAACCATTCAACGTCCAGCTGGTCATCCCAGAGCATGCGTGCCCAGACTGTGCTCTACAGGACACTATGTTCCATGACGTGAGAGCCGTGCTCTGTGAACACAGGATTTCGTGGCCACTCCCTGGGGAAGGGTTATCCTTCCTCGTCATGGAGAGTCAGAGAGTGGCCTGGGAGAGCATCAGAACATACTGGAAGCTTTGAGAACTCTTATAGTAGAACCTGAGTTTTGATGGCTTATCCCAAAACCTATCTGATGACGCAACACCATCCAACCAGCTGGTGCTCTAACTGTCCACCACCAGCTCTCCAGACGTTCCAGTGACGTTCTGGGGCTGTTATCGAGAAGGGGGAGTGAGTTCTGGGAGGAGAACAGAGAATCTGGTTTTTCCCAAGGAAAAGTCTTCATAAAGACGCTTTTCTATCACCATCAGAACATAATTACACTGTGCTTACCGTTCAATAGCGTTGTCCCTGTTTAATATCTCCATGTAATTGTTCTTCAGCCTCAGGAACGTAAAACCCAGTCTGCAAACGAGAAGGCAAGTCCAGGGGTTAACTTGAAATTCTGATATTCCTCTTTCATAAAAAATTTCTGCTTTACATTTTGGTAAAAGTTTTTTGAAAAAGAAATACTCTGGTAAGCCAGAGGTTGTAACCTGCATTATAAAGTTAGGAAATTATAATAATACTCAATTTATTCACCATCTGAAAAAGTTCTCCCAGAGCCAAGAGAGTTCCCGACTTACCCTGCACCTCCTGTGTACTGCACGACAGGGCAAGTTCTTATGGGTAAGTGTTGACGGGTTCAGAGAGGTGGCAGCAGGTCTGTGATTGGTCCCTGTCTCTACTGACGCATTTTCACTTACTGATCAGGGGTTGTTTGCTAGAGGTTACACGTCAGTCAGAAGGACTTGAGAGGCTGTCCCTCTCCAGACTGACCCTTATTTACTGATGAGGAAACTACGGCCCAGAGCAGGCAGCCGGTCAATGAACGCCTGCAGAGCACGGTCTGTGACCACGCCCCCCAGCAAATCTGAGAGCTGCACACACGGCAGGTGCAGCGTGGGACCGTGCTGGGGGTGCGAGAGGAAAGGGTGTGGCTTCTGGACTCAAGGGGCTTACAGACTGGGAGATGCAACATCATTGTCACACAACATGGAGCCATAATGATGTGAAGGCGCCATGGGACCACCGGGACAGTGTCCCCCTGACCCAGCAGGAGCGGCAGGCTGAAGGACGGGCTCTTGGAAGGTGAGTCTAAAATGACGGGCAGAACAGCTTGTCCTCCCTTCCGATACCTGAGACTGAACGTGGCTTAACTTCTCAGCACCTGTTTTCAAGAAGAGATGAATCTAGCTTTGAGAATCTCACCCCTGCACGTGTGGATGTGTACTTTTAATAGAGGTCTATAGTGATACAACTTACACACCTGATGTCACTATTCAAATTGCATGGGAAAAACATGTTAGTTTAGTCAACAATAGAAAACACTGTTCTAATTAGATGAGAGGTGTTCAATGTGCATTTATCGATGGCAGGGAAGAGGGAAGATTAGCACCCTTAGTATTATATCAGAGTCATAAGCTGTGAGAACTGGAAAAACATTTCCCTGACTTGAAATTATGCCATGTATCTGGAACAAAGTATATTTCCAAGGGTCTGCTTAAAATGCCACGTCATGAGGCAGCAGGAACTCCCAAAGAAAAGATCTTGAAGGAGGGGGCAAGGAGCACAGAAGTAATGTGACAGGAAAGAAGAAAGAGAAGCCCTCAGGAAGAAACCCAGCACCCCGGCAGAATCCCTCCCCTTGTCATGTGACTCTGGGAAAGCTGCTTGACATCTCTGGGCGCCGTTTCTTTAGGATGGACGAAGAAGACTTGTCATAAAGGGTGTCTAGGATTGTCTGAACATTTAAAGGCCTGTGACTATTTGGAATGGCCTCTAATAACTTACCACAGAAGTTAGGAGAGAAAGCTGCCCACAAAAGACAGCGACAGAGACTCTGGCAGCTGGGAATGGCCGCTTCTCACTCCCATGGCAGGTTGTGTTCAGGAGGGACCCACTTCCACCAACTCGGAGGAGGAGGAAGCCCTGAGCACCAAGGCAGTGCCTGCTCAGCCCCGTCAGCAAGCGTCCAGGCACAGGGCTGACTCGGGACGCTCCCAGCGTGAGCCCACGGTTAGGCTGAAAGGACCTCAAAACCAGACCGGCACACCCCCGGCATCCGAGACCAGACTCGAAGCAGCCAGAGACGTACCTCTGGACACCTTCCACCAGGGCCACCTCATCAGGCGAGGACGATATGTACACACAGGATTTCCCCGAGTCCGGCGACTTCCTGGGCCCGTCCGCCTCGTCATTGTCCTTCACCTGGATGGTGTGGCACAGACAGATGGCCCGAAAAAACAGCTCTTCTCGCTCCTATAAAAATGAGTACAAACCCTCACATCCATGAAGTGTCAGCTTAAAGTGGAAGGAAAATAAACAGGAGACCATGAGCAATGAGGCAGGACAGGCAGCTTTCAGGGGCAGGAAGTACTAGTTTCGCCTTTGGGGGTCGGGAGGTGGAGTGTAAGCTCAGCTTTTCTTCATTCCTGAGCATTTCCACAGTAATTACGGTCAAGACCAACGGCCGTGAAGACCGAGAGGAAATGCACAGTAGGGAGGTGAGATGACAGGTTCAGTCATAAGAGGAGAATACACTGGGCTGAGCCTCGGACCAGCTGAGGCCGTGCTGGGGGCCTCCGGGTGCAGTGCCCTCGAGCCTGGACTCCCTTGGGATTCCCAAAGCCTCCCCAGGGGTCCTGGATGCCACTAAGGCTGAGAAGGGCTGGGCTCGCATCCACGTGCCTGGTGGAGGAAGCCACAGCAGATGGCAGGAGGAACCCCTCTCGGTGGCCACAGACCTCCTGCCCCCCGAGTCCCTGGAGAAGCATCAGTTTCTGTACTGAAATCACCTGAAGCCACACAGCGGGGCAGACAATGTGATGGGTCAGGAAAGGGCACAACCCGCTAAGGAAGGCTATCCTTGTCCCCTAGGGGCCCCCACACAGGGCTCTGCAGTCACCAAGCTTTCTGGAATGGTCTGGCCAACCACTGATGAGGGTCGGCCCCCTCTCTTTAGATCACAGCTGACATCTAGAGGCACAGTACTTGGGTGTGTGCACGGATGTGCGAGTGCAGTGTGCACATGCAGACATGTGAGGGTGTGTGCACACATGAGCATGTGTACCCATACGTGTGTATACGTGTGCTCAAGCGTGAGTGTGTACCCAGATGTGAGCACATGCACATGGGGTGTGCGGTGTCACCCAGGTCTCAGCCCACCATTTGCCCTGCTTGTCCACGCTTTAAAGCTGTTCCTAACACGGATGTGAGCAGCCAGAGCCACAGGCAGAAAACGGCGGCATCCCACTGTTCTCCTCACTCAAGTGCTGGAGGATTGTGTCCTTCCTGGACCCCAGAACAGGAGGCGACACTGGTCTATCTGGTGAATGGGACCTCGGACACTGGTCTGTCTGGTGAACGGGCAGAGCAGACAATTTGGCAGTGACGGCTGCTGGAGGGAAAACGCCTGCCGGAGAGCGGCCACCTACCCTGCCGCTGATGCCTGGGGACGAGTCGATCATGTCGATGCCGGAGGCGTCGGGGAGGACCTGCCCGTTGCAGACGGCGTGCGGCACGTAGACATGGCCCTCGATGCAGCACTCCTTGAACTCCATGTTGTTCTCCGTGAGCGTGCCCGTCTTGTCCGTGAAGACATACTCCACCTGCGGACACAAGGCGCGCTGGGCAGTGCCGGCTGGGACCCACGGGCCATCTCGGAGGAGAAGGAGCGCTCAAGACTCAGACCCCAGGGCGGTCGTGTGTGTCTGAACATCAACGCTTCCCCATGAAATGCACTTGTACAGTTTTACCCCAAACACACCCCCTCACCAGGCTGAACCCTGAGTGTGCACATGATCGCCCTTCCCAGCTCCCGACGTCCCGACAGAGCCTGCCTCAGGAGGTGGAGGGGAGCCCTTTGCTCCCACCAGGAAAAAGCTAAGTTTACTCTTCTCAGGATTCGAAGCACAAGAATGCCATGTTCTCAGGGGTGGACACGTTGGTGCAGCCAGCCTTCCACTTGTTGGAAAGACAGAGATTGCGGGGACAGTCCTGAATCTTATTTAACAAAACAGTCAAGGATATAGAGAGGATGAACTCATTCTACAAGGTCTGGGAGGTCAAAACTCACAAAGTCGTTTAAGGTTTAGGAGACAGAATTCAAACAAATAAAAGGACAAGACAAATTTCAGACAGAAAACTGTGAAAAGTGTTAAAACTGCACCTGGTTTTAAACCCTAAATTTAGATAAACTCAGGTTACGCACTCATCACGAGTGACTAAAAGAAGGTAGGGATTCTGGAACCCGTGGGCACAGGAGGAGGCTGCCAGGAGCACAGGCCTCCTGAGTCAGAGACAGAGACGGGCTGGCCCAACGGCGAGGGCGGGGCCCGGGGTGGGGTCCACCCTTCGCCCCGCTGTCTCCTGCTCAGAGCCCCTGACACACAGCTCCGGGACACCTTAGAAGGAGAGGCAGGGTTCACGAGGACAACGAAGTTCAGAAGTGGGGGATGCAGGAGAGCGACAATGAAACCAGCTGTGTGTTTCACAGCCCCCCTTTTCCACTTACGTCTCTCAGCAAAATGTTCTTTTTTGCCTTAAATCCTACTGCAGAAAATGCCTTTTCCTTGTGGGCTTGGTTCTAACAAGTAAATTTTAAGTACATAGTAGTGCCCTCTCGAAATTTTTTTTTTAAACAACCTGCCATCCAAACGCTTGCCCAAACTCCGCCAAGCCTGCCCATATCTGGAAAATCCGCGACATGGATGGAGTGAAACTTGTGACGACTCCCTGGACAGGCGGCTCTGTGGTCTGCCATGAACGACACCTGACTTTCTCACAGTGAGGATCAGCAGTGACAAGGGAGATTTCAGGTCTCCTCCTCCACAGCAAGCCTCCCCACAAACTTCCAGAGCTCCTGCGTCAGGAGGCAATGCCTAGACTCACGCCAAGTCAGATAAAGTGGCTGCACTCAACACCATTCGACATTTTTTTTGTTACAGAAAAAATTCTTTCCTCTACGAATTTCTCAGGAATACACAAAATAGACCATGTATTGTTGCAAAGGATATGAAATAATACGCAGAGGTAAAAATATTCCAGTACTGAGCAGCCAAAGTATGATGTGTGCATTGCTGACCGAGACAGTGCTGCACCACGAGGGACGCAGAATGCGCTGGAGGAATGCACTGAAGGTCAAACGCATCCACAAGCAAAACACTATCTGTTAGTAACAAATCTCCGTGACCTGGGGGGGGGGTGTGTGTGTGAAGGTGTATGTGTCTATGAGTCTAGGCATCTGTTTACACACTGCGGTTTTGGGGTGATGAGGGAGCAGGTTTCAGCTGCCAATCTAAAATGACCCTGTTTGCAAAAATACTCCACAAAATTTCTTCCTGTTTTTTTTTTTTTAAAGACAGATGAATCACTGATTACCAAACACCCTTTCCTGCAACATAGAGGCTGGGAGGGGGCTGGAACCGGGGTGGTGGGAAGGCTCTGACCAGAAGCCAGAGGCCCAAGGTGATCAGGGCTGGGCCTTTCCTTGGCTCTCTTTCCCAAGGCAGGGGCTGAGGTTTGGGGTCAGGAGGGCTCTGCCTCTCATCCAGGTGACCCTGGGTGGTGGTGACTCCCACCCACGGCGGTTCCATCAGGCACTTGCTGGGCACCCCACCTCTGTTATCTCGTTCAATCCGCCCTACACTCTGGAGAGGCAGGTACCTGTCATTATGCCCATTTCACAGATTAAGAAGCTTGAGGTGCAGAGAGCTCAGGCCCCTGCCCCGGGCTGCGAGCTGTCACGCAGAGCAGGATCACACTGTAGGTGTTCTGAACTCTGCAGTACACCACATGACTGAAACTCTGAGGTCTCACTCTGCTCGTCTTTAAGACGAGGATGACCGGCTCTCTGTGCGAGCTGAGGAAACCAGGTCCCAAGGCTGATGCAGCACCCGGAAGCGGGTGCTTGGTGAGGACCATGTGCCTTCACCCCACCCCCACCACTCAAGCCCAGAACGAGCACAGCAGAGAGGCCACATGTGCTCATACCAACCAGGTACCGTCTTAATCCTGCGTAAGCTGTAAATATAACAGCTCTACAGTTGTCACACAGAGTTAAAAGCCACTGTGCTGTTGTCCCTCAGAGGTACAGGTGACATCTCTGTGAGAAGTGAACGGAACCACCTGGATGACGTGCCTGCACGACACGAATCACTCAGGATCCAGGCATCTGAGAACACAGAATGGAGGGCTTGATCGCCCACAAACTATGAAGACGATTTGGGGGTACCGACCTGTCCCAGCTCCTCGTTTAAGTCGGAGGTGTTAACCACAGGCCCTTCTCCTGTGTCCTCGTCAAACATCTCTTCATCCCAGGTGATGAAGTAGGAGCCGAAGAACTTCTGCATCTCCACCGTGACGTACATGGACACGGGGATGATGTAGTTGAAGAGGACCATGAAGGCCAGGAAGTCCGTGAAGGCCCTGAGGAACTGAGAGAGGCCGCGTGAGTCCCACGGCGCCCAGACCCGAAGAGACTTGACCCTGTGAGTACTCCCAGCTGCCTCTGAGAATCTGACGTATTACCAAATGTGTTTCATAATAACCTACGGACGCTGAGAAAATAAGTCTGAGAAAAATGACTTCTCTGCACAGTTCTGTTCTTATCTCTGAGCCATTTAGTTCTGTGGGATGCCCGTGTGAACACAGGAGACATGCGGGGACCCTGGTGTGGATTGCCACAGTACCCCGCTCTGGACTCAGTGGACCCTGGTGTGGATCTGCACACCGCCCCGCTCTGGACTCAGTGGACCCTGGTCTGGCTCTGCACACCGTCCCACTCTGGACTCAGTGGACCCTGGTCTGGCTCTGCACACCGCCCCGCTCTGGACTCAGTGGACCGTGGTCTGGCTCTGCACACCGCCCCGCTCTGGACTCAGTGGACCCTGGTCTGGCTCTGCACACCGCCCCGCTCTGGACTCAGTGGACCCTGGTCTGGATCTGCACACCGCCCCGCTCTGGACTCAGTGGACCCTGGTCTGGCTCTGCACACCGTCCCGCTCTGGACTCAGTGGACCCTGGTCTGGCTCTGCACACCGCCCCACTCTGGACTCAGTGGACCCTGGTCTAGATCTGCACACCACCCGACTCTGGACTGAGTGGGCTCACCCAGAAAACTGTACTGTTTTAAGTAGAAGAGGTTCAATAAAATTATTTTAACACACTGGTTTGGGACAAAATACTTTTGATAAACATGAGCAACTCAGCTGAAATCGCCCTGAGGAAAATAAAACCACTTCTAACCATCATTCCCTGTAACTGAGGTTCTCCTATTTCCATGTTTTTGCTGTAAGTAGCTACCATTTATCTCACAATCATTAATAAGCATTTACTGAGCACCTTGTAAATACAAGACCCTGCACTGGATTCTGGAAACGCCAAAAGCATTTAAGGTACCGTCCTTATGAATTTACTACGGGAACCAATACCTTTCCAGACTTGTACATGCAAACACCCAAAGAAGGCAGGAGTGACCAGTGTCCACAGCTGGGGAGGCAGCTGATACTGTCAACACCAGGGAACGCGTCTCTTACAGAGATTTAATCAATGTTCTTGTAGCACGTTTTCATAACAACGGCCTCCGGGGCACCTTCAATCACATAAAGGGAATCACTTTCCGTACCAGGTTCCTCTGTCTTTCTGACTCGGTTTTCTGATTATACCACGGCTCATCTCGGAATGGTTCACTCTGCCACACATACTTCAGGACGGTATTTATCAGCGCTTTACTGATGAGAATGCAGAGGTACACAATGAGGAACACATTCATTGATCTGAAACACAAGACAGCGATGGTTACTCAATTATTGCTCTCGGAAGAATCTAGAGCTGACGTCGCCTTTCCTGCAAACGTCAAGACGAACACATTGTGAAGAAGCAGATTAGGGATAACACAGCAATGGGCTTTAAAGGACCCCACCCCCGCCATAAAATGACATGGTGAAAAGGAAAACGCTCATCTACATTGAGTCCACTCCGTGGTCACAGGCGTGTGAGTCTAGAGGCACCAGGGAAAGGGCTAAGTGGAGGGAAAGCTGCGTGAACAGGAGAGAGGGCTGCTCACGACGACACTGTCGACAATGGTTTCTACACAGTCCAGGATTCCATAACTTAAAGAACATCCAGAAATCAATTTCTTCTACCAATAAGCATCAACCAATGAGTTCCAAATTTAGAGATTATCACTATGAAGGAAAGAGGGAGGGAGGGACGTGAATATTCTATAGGAAACGCCCTCTGCGTAGGAAAAACACGGAACCCTTAGCCAGCGTCCTAGCAGATCTTGTGAAGAAGGTCTGGTTTTCAGTGTCTATTTCTGAAACCTATTTGTCAGTATAGACATCTAGAAACAAAGCCTTCTAGCTTAGTAAGAGCCAAATCTCCATTTCATACTTGACACGGTCATAGATAGACAGGGACCCAGGATCACATTTTGAGCTCAACGTATGAAGAATGGGTAGAAGACACCCCAACAGTCTCCCCAAAATTTCTAAGTAGCAAGTAGCTCTTTATTAAGTAATTGGTGATGGCTCAGTTGTCCACTTCAAGTCAGAGATACACTTTAACAAGAGGCAAAGACAACAAAAACTCCAGGCCACATTTTCTTACAAATTCAACTCTCTCCTTGACTTACTATCATAAGAATTTCACTGTTTAATGAAGACTGCTCTCTCTGCTAATTCTTTCCTCAGTACAACATGTGATTTCCAACAACCCCAAAGTTAAAAGTGACCCTGTTTTGACTTTTTCATGAAATGGTGAGAGGAGTGACTGGGCATCTGACTTGGAACCACAACTGCGGGGCGTCCACCCAAGGGAACCTGTGGAGGTGCGGGCATTTACACCCCCACCAATAAGACCATCTATCTAAACGATCAGCTCTGTCTATCTGGGCACCACGAAGTGACTGCTGATAACGGCCAAGGGAAAACGCTTCCTCTCTACAGTGCTGACGACAGCTCCGAGTGAGATTTTCACGCACGTCAGATAGCAGTACTTACTTCTCCACGGCAGATCGCTTCTGGGACTTTGATTGATAATTTAACGCCATCTTGGTTTCCATGCCCGTGTAAATCGCAACACCTATAAAGTGGAAGAGTGAACGTTAGAACAGTAGCATGACTGTGTCTTGCCTTTACATGGTAAGTTACGCACAGCTACGGTGAAAATGGAATTTTGGGCAAAACGAATCTTATTTTAAACCTCACTAGACACGCTAGCTGTTCATAGAGGGAGTCACACAACAGGATTCTTTAGACTAAAGAAATACTTTTTTTCCTGCATAGAGAGCAATCTGTACTTTTTTTTAAATTTCAGGTTTTAATATATTGAGTTTTCTGGTAATAGGTCACACTTGTATATTTTTAAGTCACCTCACTTAATTAAAACATAAAAAATAACCTCCCAGAAATGGGAGACTTGAGCAAAGAAATGCAGCCACTAAAAGATTCCCTGCAGAACTGTATCGTGTGACTTCTTTCAAGGATATAACTTTATGTCTCTGAGTGAAAAACTACAGGCACTTAAGGAGCAGCAATATCCTTGGAGGCCGCGCTCTGCACACCGTGGTTTTACGACACGGACTTTCCCGGGGAAGCAAAGTGACCGCGGCATGAAGTCCACACCACCTCAGAGCACAGGGGTGCTTTCACGGTAGGGCTGTGGATTTTAAGTGCTCGTCTAGCCTCACTTTTAGATGCTCTTGTTAATAATTCACTAATTAAAACATTTACCGAAGATCTTCTCGGTGTTCTTCAGCGTGGCTCCTCTGAGAAGCAGGTTTTCTGATCCTAACGGCCTGAGAGATACGGATGATCAGAAGCAGGGAATGGAGAGTCAGAGGAAGGCGCCACAGGCAGAAAATCAGCCTATTTGCCTAAGAGACTTCATTGTAAGAAGAAATCGTTTACACGTGGTTTTGCTTCTATTTAGATTATGCAAGTCAGCCTGAGTCCAAGCACAAGTGCGTGGTCTCCGCCCGCGGAGGGGTAAGAACACGGCTCTCCTGAAAGGACCGCGGGGTTCTAGCTCCACTAGCGCCTGCCGTCCCGGCGCGGCCCTGGCATCCGTGCGGGAACTTGTCAGGAACACAGGCTCCCAGGCCCACCCAGACCTACTGACCGGATCTGAAGGTTTAACAGTGTTCCGTCAGCTAATCGTGAGGGCGGTGGGCCGACAAGCGGGGTCCCTGCCCCAGTGCCATCAGCAGCGCCCGGGGACGTGTCACAAGTATCACCCTGACACACTGAACCAGAAACCCTGGCTCCTAACAGGCCTCAACTTGGAGGATGGCTGCGCTGGAAGACCCCCAACTGCACTGGAAAAGTGAAAGGGTGGTGCCCGAGACCCATGTGGCTTCGGCCGTTTCTGCCACATCCTCAGGGAGACTCAGCCATCTCCTGTGACACATCATACTTTTAAAGATGAAGGTGGGATGCTCTGCGTGCGTTTATAAACACTGGCAGCCAAGTTCACAAGACCCTCTGAATGCAGGTGGCCTGCAAGTCTGGAACAATCCAGGCCCTGCTACTTTGGGGGAAAGAGGCAACAACCAAGGAATTTAGAAGCCATTCCTGTAAGAACAAGCGCTGCCCTGGGCACCGAGACTCCGCCGTGAGCAGCAGATGAAAGCTCTGCGTCAGCGGTGCATGTGGCAGTGGTTCCCTGTGCTGGGGGAGTAAGGATTTCTTCTCATTTCCCGGGAGGAAGAGAGAAGTGAGAGGCAGATCCCAACTTTACAGATTTTGCTATTGACAGTATTCTCGTGATTTTCCCTGGAGGGTAAAGGGAAGGAGTTGAAAGTCTTCGCTGAAGTTTGCTTTTCACTTGAGCAGTGCATTTAACTTCCTTTACCATGGAAAGTGCAGACCCCACTGAAGGTTGTAAACCTGCAGTGCAGTCAGTGTATTTCGCTGACACAGCTCAGGATTCGTGACGAGAGCTGGAGACGAGAAAGGGGAGGGAGCCTCCTGGGACACAGCTGACGTGTCGGCCCAGGGCTGTCCAGGGGTCTCAACACGCATCCCTCAGCCTGTCAGCCAGGAAAGACGGGGGGCCCGGGACTGCACCCTGCTGTCTGCTTGTGGTACACGTACTGTCAGCCTCTATTAGCAAGACATTTACAATAATTCGTGTCGAACGTGCTTACGAAAACAAATGGCCCTATAAGAAGCGTCTCTGGGGAGTCTAAAAATAATTTACTTAAAAGAGTACCTTGCTTCTAGTTTGGAGAGGAGGAGGAAGAAGTATCACTCTGCATGGGCGAGAACTTGGATGTATAATTCATAATTGTCCACACCATGAATTTACAAATATCTTTAAATACCCAAATATTAAAAGTCTGCTGAATACTATAAACACTTAAAAAGCTAAACTAGATTAGTATCAGAATACAAAATATATTAGTAATTATCTTCCCAAGCTGCTCAGCATTTAACTTCTTATAAATATAAAGCATGAAAAGCCTGTAGAGTTTACTTTTGCAGGTTCATCCCACTGGCAACATGAATAAATCTAAATTTACTCCTTCAAGCACAAATTAATTCTCACAAGACACAGAAATAGAGGTTATTTCTCCAAGGTCACTAGGAGTTCCCTGCAGACTAGTATATATTTAGGAAAGGCCAGGGCAAGGCCTCCACAAATTCTGAAAAGCACCTACTCACCTGCAACGGATAATAATGATAAAAACACACTAAGAAGTGAACAGACTGTTTTCCTCACAACAAATAATTTCAGGAGTCTCACCAGGGATAAACCCAGGGACTTAGACGCAATGACTGCTTATTTTGCAGTAATTTTCCACTGAGTTTACTTCTACTTCCGGGCAAACATTTTCCATAACACACAAGGCAATGCCAGGATATCGGCAATCTGGAGACTGCTTAAAATTGGAAGAAAAATAATTTCTCTAACAGTGGGGTTTCTGGAAAAGGAGCAACTTCAAAACCTACTGAAAGTCGATTTCCTAAAGTGCAGACCTCAAATACCTCAGAACTCCTCAGAAACTGAGAACATTGTCTGGACTGAGAAAATGCCCAGATAAAACATCCACGGGCCTGGGAAGTGGACGCAGCACAGACCCAGAGAGCTGCGGGCTGGACAACGGTAGATTCCCCTGGTCCTGACCACTGGCTGGTCCTGGGGCACTGCCACCTTGGGCCTCAGAGTGAGACATCTGACAGGGTGTTGATCCTTGTCAACACTCCGCAGACGTGACGCCTGAGACCGCTATGATGACGCAGTGAGCAAACTCACCTGCGACCTATGCTGGTCACAGCCAATCCCCCAGCAGCAGGTCCCTACATCCCCAGGTGACAGAGCCTGTGACTGGCCCCGGTGAGGCACATCCCCTTAAATCTAGATACAATCTAGAGCCAGAGACATCCCAGTAATGATTCTGAGCAGATTTATAGATAAAACAGCCTCCAGGACATAAATCTTTCAGCGTCGTGGTTGAAGACATGTTAGTCTATAAATTATGAGACAGCATTTCTAACGGGGGAAACGGCACCCTCTCCCTTCCCCTGGATCTGTCCAGTGGGCTCCCGACATTTCCCTTGCGTGGGAAGACCCTCCACAGAATCGTGAGAGAAACTTTTCCACAAGCGTCACTGGTCTGTTACACATACGGCTGCATTCACAAGAGAAACCAGAAAAGAGATTGGAACCCGGGCCTTTAGTAAAGCAGAATTCTACTTTCTAAACCTAATAGAACAGCAACAATGAAAAACTCTTATCAGTGAAAGAATTCACTTTTCCTCTAATAAGAGAGATGAAAATCACCGAAAGCGTTTAGAAGAAGCACGGCTCTCACCTCACCACGGGGTCGTTCAGGTCGTTGTAAACATTTATGCGGCCGACAAACCTGGCGACAAAGAAGTCAGGTTACAGACAGGCAGCAGCGTGGCGGGAGGGGGAACTGGAAGGGCCCCGCCCCACACGCCCGCCTTCCTGATCCTGGATGGAGAGGTGCTCTCAGCCGGGATTCCTCATCCAAGAGCACACGGGTGTGTGGCCAACACTCTACCTCAGCCCTCCTTCTTCTTTTACTCTCTGTTCTTATTAGCCCAGGCCTGAAGTGATTTTCCTTCAAAGCTCTTCCTCAAAATACAGAAAATTATTTTTTCTTCAATAAATTTAGTTTCACTAAGCCACTTCAAATATTTGTATAAATGGCTATAGATTTGAATGTTGCTGGACTATGAAAATAAGTAACGTATTTTTGACTCGGTCTTAATTTTCAAGCGGTGATTTATGTTCTCTTTCCAAATCTCCATGTCGCTAGACTCTGGGTGGAGAGCGAGAAGAGTGTCTGGGGACAAGGAGACACTTGGGGGGAACACAGACCCGGCTTACTTGTAGAGGTCGGGCTGGGGCTGCTCACACTCGATGGTGGCATGGAGGCCGTCTATGTCTTCTTCAGTGTGGAATCCCTTTGTGTCCTGAACTGCATAATGAGTCTACAGATTGAACGGGAAACGTGAATTCACAACCAAAATGATCAACACAAACTGAGCGGCCGGTGCCTCCAATCCTAGGGCAGCACTGACCTTTAAGTTTTTGTGCATATAAATAAGACCAATTACAAAGCCTGGTTACCATATGAGAGATGTATAATGAAGAGTTTGCGAATGTTAGAGTTACAGAACTACAGAGTACTAGTGTTATTCCTATAGCTATTAGGTGCCAGAAAATTCTCCCATTCTTATCCAGTGTCTTTAACTTAACATCAGCAGGAAGACAGCAATGCTGGAATTCTTCTCCCAACCTGGACACTTCGATTTATCTGTCATAGCACTGACTATCAACTAGAAAACAAATTCAGGAGCTAAAATATTCCTTTTCATTTACATAATGCCCTGTTGTTTACAGAGAGCCATCAGAGGCATCACAAACTGCCCCCCTGGATGTTCAGGGACCATAAGCTTTCTGCGTAGATCCTCATGGGCCTCGACCAGAGGGCTCCCCAAACCGGCATCCCCTGCAGGGTGTGCAGGCACTGACTCCCGGCCCCGGGAGTTTCTGATGCCTCGGGTGTGGGGTGGGGCCTGAGAGGTTTGTTCCTAACATGATCCCAGGTGACGCCCGATGCTGCTGGCCTGGGCCCCATTTTGAGAACACTGGCCCCGACAGCGGCAGTGCGCATGAACAGCGGGCCTGCTCTGGGGGAGAAAGAAGAGAAAGGCTCGTGCGTGAGGGCCTGCAGAGGAGAGAGGCAGCTCTCAGTCTCCTCTTTCTGAGTCAAGTGTTGGACAAAGGGGGTAACAATGCAAAACAAACAGGAGATACGATCGCAGCAGCAGCAGCATTTATAACACCTGGGGGCACTCATCATGTATCCAGCACTTTGAGAAATTTCCTAATTATATCCTCACAAGAGCCCCTGGAAGACAGGTCTGTCCCCATTTTACGGATGTGAAAACTCCAGAGAGGTGAAAATGCCTGCCCACGGTCACACAGGCAGTGAATATAACCGGTGCGGGATTCCCATGCCCCTACTCTGATTTTAAGGAAAGGGCTCAGATATCCCAGCTCCCCAAGCCAAACCAAGTGCCCAGAAATGCACAGAGAGCCCACAACTAAGATGCTGAGCACAAACACACGGACGGTGGAAGTGGCATGTCGATTCCGGCATCCGCCAGCGCTGCACTAGGGTGACTGCCGTTAAACTCATCCCGACAAAACCGACAACCTGGAGACCTGCAGCGTCTGCTTACTAGCGATGCCGAGACGCAAATGCCTCCCGCGGGACGGGCGCGAAGGGCAGCCCACTGCCAACAGCCAGGGTGTGCGTCGCTCCCGGGCAGCAGGGGACGGGAACATAACCCCCCACGCCCCAGAGACCAGCGGCAGGTCACAATCATCACCTTAGCCACCGGGGACGTCCACCCCAGGATTACTGCTGCTCACAATCGATCGTGCCCGAACACTAACTCTCCTGGGATACGCTACGTGGAACTGTGGAAGTAAACACCGAAACGATCCACAGGGCTTTATCCTGTGATGCCATGAATCACCCATAAAAGATCAGCATATCCATTAGTGTCTTTGCAAAGAAAATATCTCTTTCCCACCATAGAAATTGCCTATATCCTCAGGTACTGTTTAAGCATCGTTTCAGAGCTGTAATTTTGTCAGCAGACGCCTTAGAAATGAATGAATCCAGGGAGCCAGGCTCACTTTCATAAACTCCCTGGAAGCTCCTAGATTTTTTAAATAATGAAAACCTTAAAATTAACAGTGAGGGCCGGCCCCGTGGCTTAGCGGTTAAGTGCACGCGCTCTGATGCTGGCGGCCCGGGTTCGGATCCCGGGAGCGCCCCGAGGCACCACTTCTCCGTCCAACGCGAGGCCGAGTCCCACGTACAGCAACTAGAAGGATGTGAACCTATGACGTACAACTATCTACTGGGGCTTTGGGGGGAAAAAAACTGAATAAATAAAATCTTTAAAAAAAAAAAAAAATTAATAGTGATATGTTCTATTCTTTTATGATTGTTAATTAAAAATTTATAGCACTAGCTGCCAGTACAGAATTCCATACTGAATGTAATAAATTAATTACAATTTCAGAAAATCCCTATTAAGCTCTTTTAATAAAAAGACACTCACTGAAGTAACGGTGAGGCAAAATCTAGACTCACGGTGACTCTTCACATAATTCCAGGCTAGTAAAGACACGAATTCTGACTGGTAAAACGAAAAGTTTCCAAATTCCAACCATCTATTCATTACATCCTTAATTTGATGTAATGTAATGTAATGTAATTTACCTCCACTAAATGACACAACTAAATAAATAACACGAAGCTTTTTCTGTTAACCTGAGATGGGTGGTTGTTACAGACACTGAAGGTGGAAAGAAAAAAGTGGAAAATAGAAAGAAGCGAAAGGGAGGAAACAACGTGGCGGCACGACTCCCTATGACCACTGAGGACACGGGGCTGTCAGACACGACGTGGTTCTGGCCACACAAGCTGGGGACGGAAGGACGGCCCAGATGGGGTCCCCAGTGAAAGGCACCTTACTTTGTGACTCGATTCTCCATCCAAGCTGGCGGTTGTCACGTGGCAGGTCCCATCTCCGCGGCTGCTGGAGAGGAAGACCAAGTCACAGGGGAAGGTCTCATCCTCCTTGACCATGACAATGTCCCCAACCTGCCAGACAGACAGACAGACATTAATGAAACCCACCTCTGTGCGGTGGCTCCACAGTGCGGGGGATTCTCTCTCCACAGTGTCAGCCGATACTCACAGACACCATCATGGTGTTTGTTTGCAGGAAGATATGAGGATGCTAACTCGACTCTAGAGAAAGATCACTTCCCAGGCATTCTGCCCAAACCAAGGAAAGACCAGGTGAGGTTTTGATGCCAATTTTAGATCCAGGAAGCACCCAAGTGCACTATGACAGAATATTTTGCAATGGAAACACAGACAAACATCCATAACAGGATTATCCTTGACTCAGCCCAAGCAGGACAAGTTCAAGTGCTTGTTAATGCATCTGAGTGGGGTTACTCCTGCAGGAAGGTGCTGATCTACAGCTAGGTGTTGTATAAACCAGGTGAGAGTTCTAAGAGCTGGCCGAACAACAGAACCAAGACCCGGTCCAGACCACGTGAGCATGACTAAGAAGAAAGCAGAGGTGGCGATTATACCGCAAAAACTAAAGTGAAAATGAGCCACAGAATGTTTGCCATACAGATTTTAAGTAGGACGTAACCATCACAGTTTTGTTGTCACCACCAAGGAAGGCATCTGAATGACCACTCAGAAAGGCCCTTTTCTCTGATCGTGACTTTGGACTGTGCATCTGGAAGGTAAATGACCATCCAAACCCCACAAATTGGGTGGCTAGCTCGTGGGTTCAATATCCTTCCAATAGGTTGGACGGTCTTGCTGCTACTTACAAGATGCTCGCAGACTCGGGACATCACCAAGCTTCCGGCTAAACTACACGTGGGGGTCCCTGTCACACCACATATGGTCCCAGCTCACACTGAGTGTCTGAGAACTTAAGACTGGAGGGTTACTCTCTCTCCCCCAATAGAATACGGGTTTAGTGAAATGCCTATCAAAATCCCAGCAAGGATTTTTGTAGACATCGATGAGCTTATGCTAAATTTAAGTCGAAAGGCGCAGGCCCAGAGTGGCTACAGCAACTAGAAGAAGGGTGTGGAGGAGTCACTGCCCTGTGAAGGCTCGCTTTGCAGCTGCAGCAATCAGGACGGTGGCAGCCTTGGTGGAGCACTGACACAGAGACCAAGGGAAGAGAACAGAGAACCCAGAAACAGACCCGCAAACACGCTTAGCTGACTCCTGACAAAGGTGCAAAGCAACTCAGCGGAGGAGGGACGGCCTTCCCACAAAGGGTGCCAGAGCCATCGGGCAGCCAAGGCCGAAAAAGGAACTTTGACCTAAACCTCACACTTTATTAAAAAACTAATTCAAAATGGATCACAAGCTTAAACACAAAACGTGAAACTATAAAACTTTTAGGAAAAAACATAGGAGAAAATCCTTGGGCTCCAGAGTAAGGCACAGAGTTTTGGGTTTTTTTGTTTTCTTTTTTGTGAGGAAGATTGGCTCTGAGGTAACATCTGTGCCCATCTTCCTCTCTATTTTGTATATGGGATGCTGCCACAGCATGGCCTGACGAGTAGTGTGTAGGTCTGCACTCGGGATCCGAACCCATGAACCCCAGGGCTGCCAAAGTGGAGCACACAAATTTAACCACTACGCCACCGGGCTGGCCCCCAAGCACAGAGTTCTTAATCTTGATACTAAAAGCATGACCCATGAAAGGAAAAATCAATAAATTGGACTTCATCAAAATTAACAAGTTTGCTTTTCGAAATACCCCATCAAGGTATTTCTGATAAGGGACTAATACTTAGAGTACGTGAACTCTCAAAATTGAACAGTAAAAAACCCTCATATAATCCAACTAGAAAATGGATAAAAGATATGAAGAGTTTTTTTCAGGGAAAAGAATACACAGATGGCAAATGAGCACAAGGGCCACTGGGGAAATGCACATTTAAACCACACCGAGACATCACAAGGACTGAAATAACAAACACGCCAACACCCCGGGCTGGCGAGGATGTGGAGCAACTGGACTGCTCATATGTTGCTGGTGGGGTGCAAAGTGGTGCAGACACCCTGGGAAATGGCCTGGCAGTTCCTTCCAAAACTAAAAACGGATTCACTGTATGACCCAGCAACTAACTCTTGAGTTTTTATGCCAGAAAAATGTAAAGTACATTCACACAAAAACCTATACACAAATGTTCATAGCAGCTTTACCCATAATAGTCCCAAATTGGAAAATACCTACATGTCCTTCAACTGGTGAATGTAAGCACACTGTGGTCCACCCTGCACACAGACTCGGCAACAAGAGGAAGGCACCACTAATGCACACAACGGTGAATCTCAAGGGAACTGGGCTGAGCGAAAAGAGCCAGTCCCTAAGGTTACAGACTGTACGAGTCCAATTATATAATGACATTCTTGAAATGACAAAATCTTAGGGATGGACAAATTAGAGAGTTTCCTTTTCCACCAGCCTCGGGCACACTCTGAAGGCCTGCGTCATTATGGCCCACAAGAGCCGAAGCCTAGTCTTGTAGGGACAGCCTGATCTTTCTTCTTGTCTCAGGGTCGATTTAGAATCCTCTCCGTTAGAACAGGCCAGATACATAGCAGACAGTCTCCATAGGAGATCAGTGCATTAAAAATTCAATTTTCTGCTTGTAGACACTGCTTAGGTCTATTTTTGTTTGTTTGTTTCTTTTTTTAGGAGAGGATAAGTGGCCCTGAACTAACATCTGTGCCCATCTTCCTCTACTTTGTATATGGGACACTGCCACAGGATGGCTTGATGAGCAGTGTGTAGGTTCACGCCTGGGATCCAAACCCTGGGCCACTGAAGTGGAGCACGCAAACTTAACCACTACCCCACCAGGCCGGCCCCCTAAGTCTGTTTTTTAAGAAAGAGATGTTTATTAAAAATATGGAAGACTTTGCAAAGCAAACATAGTCATTAAAGGAAACTGCATTTAGGGCCTGGGGTCTAAAAGAGCCCATTAACACATGCTCATGGTCCCCACGCAGGTGAGGCCTGTCCTCCCAGCCCCTCTCCTCTGACCCCATGACCACTAGGAAAACACTGCCAATCGAGGCTGACTGAGGGGAAGTTCAGAATCACTAAAATATCTGGATGGTGAAATTTATTAAACCACGAAAATGTGGTTTAAAAACTTAAAGATACATACAGTAATGTGTATAATTCATGAATATGATTCTGTAACTTCCTGACAGCCCTGCTCGGTTTCTGGCCAGGAAAGCAGCCCAGAGAGACGAGGTATTGCCTGGCGAGCGGGGAGGGCGGGGCGGCAGAGCAGGAGGCAGGAGAACGGCCAGGCTCCGCCCCAAGGCTCCAGCTAAGCATCACCCAGGACAAACCTTGAAATCACCCTCATCATTTGTGCACATACAGGCATTTCTAACTGGCCATGCAGGTTTGAAGATAATTCAGACACATTTAAACACGTCGTGATACATCTAATACTCCATCAAAAAAAAAAAGAATTTAAAACAAAAACTGCAGTGAGGTTTCTGCCCCAATCTTCATAAATTTCTACCTAGTGGAATTTATATTGATACGATTTGCTTTGTTCTAAAACAAATGTTCTAAAAGTGTTCCAGAGTGTTCTCCGTCTTGACTGGTTAGTGTGACCTCACACACTCAGACACCCGGCGGGAGTGCTGATCCCAGGGAGGCTGTGGGGGCGGGCAGGAAATCCCTGTAGTTTCCACTGGATTCTGCTGTGAGCCTAAACCTGCTCTAAAAAATAGAGTTTATTAAAATTTTAAAAATAGGGCCGGCCCTGTGGCTTGGTGGTTAAGTGCGCGCGCTGCAATGCTGGTGGCTCGGGTTCGGATCCCGGGTGCGCATCGAGGCACCACTTCTCCGTCCATCCTGAGGCCGAGTCCCACATACAGCAACTAGAAGGATGTGCAGCTATGACATACAACTATCTACTGGGGCTTTGGGGGGAAAAAATAAAATAAATAAAATCTTTAAAAAAAAAAAAAAAAATTTTAAAAATAAATAAAAAGTTTTTAAAAAGACAGCAGGCGGAGCCTGACTGAAGTGAGAAGTATTTGGGGAAGAGGTTGGGCCTATACCCCCAAAAAACAATTTCAGACAGAGGTTTTGCCAAAGAAAATAAAACTCACAACGTTGTCCCTTGTTCTTGTACTGCTATTGGTTTTAAGCGGCTAAACCATCAGCGGTCACTCACCCTCAGCTTCCGGCTCTGCTTTCGGACCAGCTTGCCGTGCTGAATGAAGTGCACGGGGCACTGGTTCATGGCGTTGTCCGCTTTATGGCGAAGCCAGTCTTCATAGCCCTAAGAAGGAAGAGAATCCCATGTGAGGAGCCAGAGCGCCGTGGAGGGGCCTCGCTCCAAGCGCATCCTTCTGGACTTTGTGGAGACTGGCGCTGACCTTGGGTCCAGTGCAGGAGCTTTAGCCCACTGGACGAGCAAGGCCTCGGGAAAACCACGAGTCTCGTTGGGTCTCCCATTCCCACACCGAGACCCACTCACTCGCCAGTCCTGGCGCTTTTCCCTCACAGGGATCCTAAATCTCCCACTTCATGTCCCAGCCGCCCTGTGGTCAAGGCCCCACCCTTCCCTGGGCCTCCAGGAGGCCGCCCTCCCTGTGTTCTTTCACCAGAATGAATGGGCCACGACTACCCCCGCCCCGTCCCGGGAGCCCCGACTCCACTCCATCTAACGGGAGCTTCCCAAACTCTCTCCTGTCGGGACACGCGTCAAATGCCCAATCTCGAGTCCACCGTGGGGACTGCGCCAGGGTGCTCACTGCCAGGGCCACGGCCTGGGGTCCCCGAGGGCCAGGACCGGCTCATGGCTGGGGCCGGGGGCTCCTGCTCCCCTTCCTCCAGGCACAGGCCCTCGCTGACCGGGAGAGCACGTCAGAGGCTCCACCGCCAGCACTGTGCTGCCCCCACAGTGCACGTGTGCATACACGAGTGTGTGCGTGTGTACACGTGTGTGTACCCATGCCTTCTTGGTGTCTGCCTCCCTCACCAAAATGTCTCCTGCTCAACATTGTCATCTCCAGGGCCTAGAAAAAGGCTCAGTACATGGCAGAAGCTCAACACAGACTGTAGAAGAAAGGAATAAAGGAAACGTGTAATGCAGGAAATTAGCAAAGAAAATACTTTCTAACGACTGGCCTGGACCTGTGTTCCACCCACTGTTTCTGGACCTGCCACCTGGCCTTCTCCTCCCACCTGGTGCAGGAGGAGGGGTTTCATTTTGGGGAACAAAATCAAGACATAAATAAAAAAGCAAAAGAACTTTCCAAAATTAGTTTTTACTTTCTATGGTACAAAAAATTATATGTTTTGTGGACAAAATAGAAAATAAATAAATCACCTCCTAAAAAAAGAAACTAAAAAAGTTCTAATCCTATTGCTCAGTAAGAAGTACTGTTAACACATGAATTTAAGTATATATGAACATAATCTATGGAGGCGTATTTCTCAACATCAGGGTCATACTGTACACACTAGTCCACTTTGTACCCTGTGTGTATCATGGACATTTGTCCACGGCAATTCGGGTTGCTTTAAATTTTTGTAGTTATAAATATACTCTGATAAATTTCTTTGTAACTACACGTTTGTACATATCCATGACATATTCTTAGCACAGATTCCTAAAAACAAAATGTCTGAGTCAAACATGAACAAGAGTTTTAGGCTTTTCATATGAACCGCCTAAAAGTCCTCAAGAAACTTGGGGCCGAGGCTATTTCCACCAGCTGACCTTGAACGTTCCACCTTGAAAGGCACAAGCCAGCCTACAAACACCCCCTGACTGACTCTTACTGGGTCTGGCACCCCAGGCTCAGCAAACTTAGTAAATCGCCTGACCCACTCTGCGACACCCACAGAGGCCTCACCCGTCTCCACGCACATACGCGTTCTACTGATCGTAACAAACACTGGAAATTATCAATATCAGCTGTTCCCACGTAAACTCGGACACTGCAAAAGCAGCCTGACCTAATTCTCATAACTAACAACTCTGCTAAATCCTTTTGCTCTTAAACAGGCACAATACAGAAATTCAAATTCTTTCCCAAATACAAGTTTGGGAAAAATACACACATGTGGCCGAAGAGTTTGGTGCAGAATTCTGAAAGAAGCGACACTAGGAGGTGCAGCAGGTAAAAGTCTTCTACGTTGACTAACATGCCTTTCGAGTTGGGTTTTATGGATGTGAAAGTGCGTTTGGGTTAAGGATGATGAATTCTGTCTTCTCTGTGACATTTCTCAACACATGAAAGGAAAACTAGGCGCTTGAGAGCCGTCTACATCTCCAGATGTGGCCACACACAGCAACGCACACCGCCACACAGAAGTGACATTTGTGGGTCCCATCACAGTGCCTGTGAGCACATTTGTGGGGAGCGGGGCTCTGCGTGACGTGCAGGCCGCAGAGGGAGCAGGCACTGCAAGCGTCTTCTCCCTGACCTGCCCACCTGACAATCTCTGCACTGGAGTCTCCTCGAATAGGAGAGACACCAGGAAACCCAGGTGACAGCACCTCCCACTTTCGGAAGCTAACAGGTCCCTGGGGATGGAGGGCCCAGCATGAGGGACTTTCCCCGGTTGTGATCCTTACAGAGGGACCCTGGATGTCTGACTGCTTTTCCAGACATTTCTCCCCAATTGTTAAAATATTCTCTTTGTAGGAAAATAGAAGGACTGGAAGGAAGCAAAGGGTAGATGATTCCTGGGTTCGTCAAACCCGTATTTAACACCTAACACCAACTGTGTGCTCGAAACAAATGGCATGATCCCTATTGTTGTGGTTCTCTGGATCCGTGGGAAAGTCAGTTACATAACAGTGAGATTCGTGACACCAACAAGGAGCACCCAGTCCTGGGGTGCGGGGTCTCAGAGGGAGAGGCATCAGAGCCGGTCTCAGGGGATGCAGAGTGTTTGCCCAGAAAGGCAGAGATGATAACGCGGGGAAACGCCAAGAGGCGGCAGGAGCGGACGTGGGTGGGGAGCTGGGAACCAGCCAGCCTGGGGGCTGAAGCGTGTGGACCCAAGGGCGAGGAGCACCAGGCGGGGTCAGTGAGTGGGGCCGTCCGAAGGGCTGTGGGTGCCCGCGCAGGCTCACTGAAAGCTGCAGGACAGAGGCGGCCAGACGTCAGATGCTGTTGAGCGCCAGGTGAGAAGAGCGTGTAGGAGCCAGCCAGGCAGCAGGCTCCACGGAAGGGGGCCTCTGAGCTAAGAGGGGAAGGGAACTGATGCCCAGCATGAGCGGCTGAGGCCCCTGGGGAAGGCAAGACTGAGGGCAGTTAGGTCTTCAGGTCTAAAAGCTGGTGGGTAGAGGACGTCCAGACGCGGCTGGTGAAGGTGAGGAGGAGAGGGAAAGTGACAAGTGGACAGAACAGGAAGCAGGTGGAGGGGGGAGGCTTGAGGTCACCCCTAAGAGCCAGGGCTCGGTCAGAGGAGGACAGTGGAGCGGCTGTGTGGAGGAGAGGGGGGACCGGGCAAAGGTGGAGGCAGGGAAGCTGAAGGCCACTGTGGGAATGGGCAGTCCTGGCAGATCAGAGCTCCGGAGAGAGATGACCTCACTTCATCCTCTCCACAAACCCCTGGGGGGCTGCTGCCTGTGCCCCGAGGGGTCCCAGCCAGGCCGAGGTGACCCTGGGCTGGGAGGGGGCAGCACTGGGCCCAGGCCGGCCTTGCGCTCACAGCCCACTGCTCTGTTTTCCACCACACACACGATGGTGTATACACAACCTCGATGAAGGATATCTGGGTTGTCCCTAGTTTTCTACCACAAAGACGGCTGCAGTGAACATCCCAGGGCACATGGCCTGGTCTCTGTGGTCCATTCTAAGACACACACACAATATATACCAAATGTACAGACTGCACACCGTCTATACCAAGCGTCCCTGGTGCTCACGCCCTCGACTTTATCAGATGTTCCCAGATCGTTCTCCAACATGGTTCCACGAGGCTCCCATCACAGCATGTGGACGCCTGTGTCACCACATTCTTATCCCCATCAGCTCTTCAGACTTTCACATTTAAAAGCCAATTTAACAGGTATGAAGTAAAACCACATTGTTATTCAAAATCTGTATTTCCAGATTACTGGTGAGTGAAAAATAAAAGCCAAACTAACACGAAGCAGTCATTAAATGCTCCTCGAAGTTCTGCATTAAAAAAATACCAGTCCAGACGTGCTTGTATCAAAGACCAGCCAGACCACCAGGAGGCGGATTGCGGGCACTCACACACACTCTCGAGAAGGCAGCCTCGTGACTCATTCCACGTCCTTCCTTAATCTCAAGTAAATCCCTCTGTGATCTGTCACCATTACCACTGTCACCCAGTGGCTGCCTTCACACCCTGCATGTCTCACGTAAAATATACGTTTCAGTTAAAGACTAACACCAGAAAAGCATGGCTTCATCAGCAAGAACTGACCATCAAGAATTTAACTAGAGGGCCGGCCCCGTAGCTTAGCGGTTAAGCGCGTGCGCTCCGCTGCTGGCGGCCTGGGTTCGGATCCCAGGTGCGCACGGACGCACCGCTTCTCCGGCTATGCTGAGGCCGCGTCCCACATACAACAAATAGAAGGATGTGCAACTATGACATACAACTATCTACTGGGGCTTTGGGGGAAAAAAAATAAATAAATAAAATTAAAAACGCTTTAAAAAAAAAGAATTTAACTAGAAGCTTTCGTTTTGCAAATTATCCAGATGTCTCAAATGAAAGATTGACCTATCAACACCAAAATGCAAACATCACTGGGTTCAAGAGTTTGCAGCAGAAAAGGGACTTGTATCTAGAACCTATAAAGAATTCTTGCAACTCATGGATAAAAAGACAACCCAATTTTAAAACGGGCAAAGGATTTGAAGACATTTCTCTACAAATGGCCAATAAGCACACGTAAAGATGCTCAAATATCATCAGTCACTGAGGAAAAGCAAATCAAAACCCCAAGGAGACACTTCACACCTCTAGGATGGCGACAATAACAAAGATGGGAAGAAGTGTTCGCGAGGAGGCAGAGAAACCGGAGCCTCACACACTGCTGGTGGGAATGTGAAATGCTGCAGTCACTGTGGAGAACACTTGGGTTTCTCAAAACCTCTCAAAACCTCAGTTCCTCAAAACATTAGAGCAATTCTTCCCCCACATTAGTAACCAAGAGAATTGAGAACCTCCATCCACACAAAACGTATGTGAATGCTCATAAGAGCGTTATTAACAACAGCCAAAAAGGAGAAGCGTCCCAAATGACCATCAGCTGATGGATGGATAAACAACACGTGGTCTGTCCACATGATAGAATATTATTCATCCTTCAAAAGGGATGAAGCACTGACACATGCTACTATGTGGATGAAGCTTGAAAACATTATGCTCAGTGAAATAAGCCAGACACAAAAGGACACACCGTGTACGATTCTGTTAATATGAAATGTCCAGAACAGGCAAAGTCACAGAGACAGAAAGTACATTGCTGGTGGCCAGGGGCTGGGGACAGGGGAATGGGGAGTGACTGCTCATGGGTGCGGGGTTTCTTTTTGAGGTGATGGAAATTTTCTGGACCTAGATAGTGGTGATGGTTGCAGCACTAAACTGGCTAAGAGGATAGCGGAAATAACTGAGACGCATTCTCCTTACGTTAGTCACTGGCTCTAGTCACCAGGTGCAGAAAGAACAACTCCATCCAGAGTGAGTGAGTCAGGAGCTGGCACGCTCTATCACAAAGCCACATCCTAGACCCTCTGTGTGTAGCAGGTCCTTGTGGCTAAGACAGCCGAGAACACAGACAGGTTAAGCAACTCATCTACCCCAGGACACTGTCTCTGCTTGACTCAGAATGTGAAAACCATGGCTTCCTCCTCAAACTCAAGGGGCACCTAACTACCCACTAATTACACAATATCTCTGTTTTAACTCAAGCATCAATCTAAAACAGTTACAAAAATGAATTTCTAGAACTTAGTTAAATTTTCTATGAAAGAGCTAAAACGAACCAGATTGCTTTGGATAAAAGGCGACATCATATAACACAAGTTACTTACATAGGACTTTCTTCCTTTTGTCCGTAGAATTCTTACCTGTTTGATAGCTGTGACAGTAATGACAAAGAACAGTGGAAGTCCACTCGTCACTGGACTTGTGGGTGTGTCAATAATCAACTGCAATTAAAAGAGAATCGTAGAACCATTTTCAAAAACACACATTAGTGGCTTTAGACAGATGGGCTGGCCCTGTGACACCAACACCCAATACCTGCTTCCACTTATTTTAAATCGCTCTCTTGTCACCTCACTTGATCCCACCACTAGAGACAAATTAGATGAGAAGTAAGTCGTCCTACTTTCCCAAGGCATATAAAACCGAGGGCAGTTCTCTTTAATTAAGGGACGTGCTTAACAAAGCCACATTAGCCGTGGCAAAGACACAAGCCTCATTCCAGGGTACATTTTAATTTAATTTAAATCATTCTGCTCCTGGTGCCACACTTTAATTACATTATTTGGATAATTTGATGTTGGGGAAACTTTCAAAGTCCCTCAACTGTATTTTGTACGATCGTGAAAAATTAGACTGTTCTTAACACACTGACCTATTCCCTCATTCACACCCCACTGTGGTTTTCTCTCTTTTTACTTTCTTTCTGTTTTCTTTGGAGCACTCAGGAAGCGGATAAGTATAATAATGCTCAGCATGGCTGATGAATTTCTCCTAACGATGATGCCCCCGCAGGACTGGAAGGTCAAGGACAGAGGCAGCCAGGGCCGACACGAACACGGAGTGCTCGTGTGTGTGTTAGCCCATAGGTCTCTCTGAACCAACGCGCTCGTCCTTGAAGAAAATGAGTGAAGGCACTGCAGTCAGAGGCACCAGGTCCTCACTCCCCCTTACTAGCAAACCACAGTCAATCACCTGAGGACAAAAGGTCACTTACCTACATTTACACTTGAGGTCACAGAAAAAGATGACCGGCCTTACCTGGACCAGAAATATGATAAGAAAATAAAAGTTGGCTATTCTTCTGAACTGCTCAAATAAGTTCTTGGGTATGAAGTTCCAAAATGTGTACTGCATAAAAGAGAAACAAAAAGGTGTCATTCTGATCACCTTTCCCTTTTTGCAGGGGTACCCTGCCTCATAAGTAGCACTGGATTTCAAAGTGCAAAATGTTTAGTTTTAGATACAAAACTCATAATTCAAAATTTAGAGTGTTTGCAGATATTTTATCAATTTGTTGACTACAAAAACAACCTGTTAACACAGAGCATGCACCCCAAAAGCAGCATATGTGAAAGACCTAATTCCAGACAACTCAAGGTAACAACAAGTAGCTTAATAGTTTTACTAGTAAATGTCTTTCATAAAATATAAACCTATGATCGTTAACTCAGAACATACACGTTTAGCATTTTTCCTTGATTGTAATTTTTTGTAAGCTCTCTCTGCTGTGACATTGTGACTAGGTGGTGACAGAAAGCTAAAATAGAAGTCACCATTACTGGGTGGTCCTGCCCCAGTCTGGAGGCGGCCCCCACGCAGTGGGAGAGTTCCACAGATCCACACGGAGGAAAGCCCTTCCTCCATCTGGAGGGAAGGGAGAGGTACCAGGGAGAAGAGTCCTGGCCACCACTTATTCTCCAAACCTTTCATTTTTGCCTCAGGAGGAGAGTTTCTCTAACTTTTGTGCTGAAAACAACAATGTCCCTGATGTCACTAACCTACAGCGAACACTGAGCCTGGAAACTGTTTTTACAATTCCACTGGACGAGTTTTTGCCTTTTAGTGACTATGGTGTACTGAAGAATGAGAAGGCGCTCTGCCCCCTGCACGGTGGTCCTCGCCGTCTCTCCGCATCTGAACAGCACCACATCAGCTCTCATCAGGGGGCATGCTGTCACTGCAGATTCAGACAGCTACCAGACTCCCACCGAGAGCTCCTTTAATGCCAAGGTCTCAAACACAAGCTCTTGAAAATGTAATATAATCACTAAGGCCTGGCACGGCGCTAAACTATCCAACACATCCTGAAAGTGTTTTTCACACATACTTCACAGCACATCCATGGTTTCAGAGAAAAGCTTCTTCACCTGAAGTTTCCGACTGCTTAGAGAGATATAAGGAATTTTCTGTTCTAATTTACATTGACAAGGCGATTTTACCTTTCGTGATGAAGTTCATTAATGAGGGTGAAAACAAAGGAGTGGTCCCCCACCCCATATTTTCACTTCCCTTCTCAGGGTGGCCCCAGTAAATAGGGCTGAGGAACTCCAAGAGGGGCTCTGGAGGTTCAGAAAAGAAATTAATTTTCTAGGTCCTCCCCCGCCCCGCCCCAACACCCTTATCTCCCCTGTATTGTTTGACATCAGTCCTTCATGGGCTGTGTGTTTTGCAAATATTTTCTCTCAGTCAGTGGCTTCTCTTTTAATTCTCTCAACAGTGTCTTTTGAAGAAAAGAAATTTTTTATTTTAATTGAAGTCCAACTTATCAATTTTACCTTTCATGGTTAGTGTTTGTGGTGTTGTATCCAAAAACTCACTGCCAAACCCAAGGTCACCTAGATTTCTCCTGTTACCACCTAGGACTGTTATAGTTGTGCATTTTACATTTAGGTCTGTGACTGATCCATTTCGAGTTAATTTTGAGAAAAGTACAAATCTGTATCTAGACTCATTTTTTTGCATGTGGATGTCCAGTTATTCAGCACCATTTGTTGAAGACTATCTTTGCTCCATTGTATTGCCTCTGTCCTTTGGCAAAGATCACTTGACTATGCCTGTGTGGGTCTATTTCTGGGCTCTGTTCTGTCCCATTGCTCTATTTGTCTGTTCTTTCACCAAGACCACACTGTCTTGATTACTGTAGCTTTAGAGCAAGTCTTGAAATCGGGTAGTGTCAGTCCTACAACTTCGTTCTTCTCCTTCAATGTTGTGTTGGCTGTTCTGGGTCTTTTGCTTTTCCATATAACCTTTAGAATTAGTTTGTGATATCCACAAAATAACTTGCTGGATTTTGATTGGGATTGTGTTGAATCTATAGACTAAGTTGGAAAAACCAACATCTTAACAACATTACGTCTTCCTATCCATGAACATAGAATATCTCTCCATTTCTTAAATCTTTGAAGTTTTTCATCAAAGTTTTATAGTTTTCCTCATATTTATTGTACATATTTTGTTGGAGCTATATGTAAGTATGTATGTATGTATTCTTTTCTTTTCCTTTTTTCAGGCTAATGTAAACAGTGCTTAATTTCAAATTCCAATTGTTCACTGCTGGCATATAGGAACGCAATTGACTTTTGTATCCTGCAACATCGCTATAATAGCTTTTAAGCTCCAGCAGGTATTTGTTGATTCTTTGGGATTTTCTACAGAGATGATCATGCCTCTGTAAGCAAAGACAGTTTTATTTCTTTCTCCCCAATCTGTTTAACTTTTATTCCCTCTCCTTCTCTTATTGATTAGCTAGGACTTCAAGTAGATGTTGAATAGAAATGGTAAGACAGACATCTTGGCCTTGTTCTCAATCTTAGGGTGAAAGCATCTAGCTTTTCACCATTAAGAAACATATTACCTGAGGGTTTTTTGCAGATGCTTTTTGTCAAGTTGAGGAAATTCTTCTCTATTCCTAGTTTGCTGAGAGTTTGTATCATGAATGGGTGTTGGATTTTGTCAGATGCACACTAAGTTTTCTTCACTTGAGTACAACCAAACTAAGAACCAAAAGTCAGGTGTCTTGGACAGAAACGCAGCCACAGAAATTGAGAGAGACAAACACACAGCCAGAGCTTCACTGCCTCTGTTTCTCAATCAGAAAAAAACAAAAAACCCCAACTCTGACTGCCAGTAAAAGTATAGGCATTTTCTTCTTTAAAAATACCAAGAAGAGATCTGAATTCTTAATCTGCTACCCCTACCTCAGGACAATTTGGCTACTCGATGGGTTCCGGAAATATTTACTCTTTATCATACTACGAAAAACGTGGACTTTAGAGTCAGACCCCAGTTAAACCTTGGTACTGACATTTAAAAATCCAGTAAACTTTAGTAAATTATTTAGCGATTGGGTTCTAGTTTTCTCGTCTATAAAATGAATACAATAGATGTGCCTGGAAAGAACGTCGCGAGGATCAAAGTTCTGGCTCAAAGTGGTCCTCAAAAAATTATACAACCTGAACAAACAGTACAATCGCAATCAATCTTTTTAAATTTTTAAGAAAGATATATATTTTCTCTTAAATGGGCCATAATGGAAAAGTCAGTTACTTTCCACGAACTTTTAAAAGAAAATATTAAAGAAACATAAAAGTTATGATGTAATCACAGCTTTTACGTCTCATTTTCCTGTTTCCGTGACTAACCTAGAATGAACTTTTATTCTTCATACACTTCCTTTCTAAGAGATACTGACCCCAAAATGGAACTGTCTTTAAGGCGCCCCGCCCCCCGCCCCGGGGAAACCAACCTTATTCACCAGCTCCCAGGCCAACACATTTATCACCTTAAACAAAACATTTCCCCAAATACCTATAAGACATACTCAGCAGCAAAGTCACATTAACGGAAAAAGTTCCTACTTAAAATCCCATCTTCTATCTACTGAAATATCTACAGAGGAAAATTATATGCTGTTTATGATTTGCTTCAAAATGACCTTGGGGAAGAAAACAGAGGCACAGATGAAACTAGTCTGGCCAACTGGTGGTAACTGCGGACAGCAGGTGACAAGTGCACAGAGATTTACGGCACTACTCTCTTTATTTCTGTATATTTTGGAAAGTTTCCATATAATAAAATAAAATGCCATCTTCTACAACCCTTCCAAACATGCAAGTTTTAGCAACCCCAGGACACTACGTGGATATGTCGTCTGATCTATTTTAACGTTACTATTTCAGGACTCCCCTTCAATTTCCCAAATTCTAGTCTACCAGGGAACCAGCACAGATTTGGAATTTAAAACCATTGAAATGATTACTTTATTCTGATCAGGTGCAGAAGGCCCATGCCGCAACTTAGATGGTATGCTTTGTAATCTCCATACTTCACAGAATAAATTACTGTAATAAGTTGTTACTGCTGATTATTATTGTGGTCAAAAAGAGGGTTATTAATTCCTGATGACATATGGTAAGAAAAGTGAGGAACCAATGAGGTAATATAAACATTCATGACCATTCTGATACGTCAGTGCCACACAGACAAAATAAAATGAGCGTTTCATTACACATATAAGAGCTGGTGAACTGACAGTGGTGGGCCAATGGTACATTTTTCATCCTTGTTAAAGTGTAATAATCTAAACATTTGCTTAGACTTCTGGGTCACAGTATAATGTAATCCTCTGACCTATACTCAGGTATCAAGTCCTACCTTCTGTTGTGATACAATCAGTAGAACAGTACTTATTACTGGAACCCCTGGTATCGAGACACAAGCACAGAATAAACTGGGTTTTTTCTGCTATAAGGAAGCTGTGAAATCTGAGTTGATTAGAGCATCTCTCTTTACTATAACAGCCATTTGGAAGGATGATGAACTATACAAGACAATTACTATTCCTTGCATCTCTTTCACATCACAAAAAACTTCACACTCGAAGTCTTTGCATATGCTCAGGGTTAGTCAGCGAGATGAGAACGCCTCATGAGCATCTGAGCTCGGTTCTGCCCACTCTCTCCTCCTCTGTGTGAGTCACCTCTGGTTCTGTGTGACTCGCTGGGAGTGTGGTTCATGACAAAGAAGAAAGTCACACCAGATCTACCTTTAGTCACATGGTGAAAAGAAAAACTCTAGGAGATAAGCCCTGGGGCCATTCTTCTCCACCAGCTGCCAGGAAGTCAAACAAGAGCACCTGGAAACAACCTGAAGCCTGGGCCCTCATGTACCTGGAAACGGATCCAGCACCACAGCTGTGCATGGGACAGTCCTAAAAATGCACTGGGCCAGTCACTGATATCCCGGGGAAGGCCATCAACTCACATGGAGTTGAGGTTTCTCTTTCACTTACGAGTGGGAGATGGGGATGTAAAAACAAAATTATGCCCAAATTCCTGATCACTGATGTTAGAAAATGGATGAGCATCATGATGGGCTCATAAGAGGTAATGCTGGCACTGCAGAGGGAGCGCCGGGCTCAGGGTCAGACACGTGGGTAAGGGGCAGCTCACTGGCTTTGTTCTGAGGCTCAGTGTCTTCGGGAATAAGCTGGGTATAGTAAGTAAGAGTGGCCTCACAGGGTTGTTTTAGAGCTTAGATGATGTGATTGACATGGAACACTCCCTGTATCTACTATTGGTAGATTGGTAATTTTCCCTTCTCAATAACCAAAAGTAATTCAGCTTTCTTAAAGGTATGGAGTGACAGTATCAGCCGAGCCTAATATTACTTTTGTGGTGTCCTGAGGGCAGAGCTGGGAGCCACATGAACTCTGTGCTCAAAAGTACAATTCCATGAAATTGATGAAGGAGTGCCCCATCGTCCCCTTGAGTCCAGCATCTGCCTGCACGGGGAGCTCAGGCAGCCATACGGTCAGGACCGCATCTGGTCAGTAGACAAGGCCAGACACCGCCCAGTGCGTCTCCCCCAAAAGGAAACGGGACTCAGACCAATCCCCGCTCACCAACAGCGGCACTTCTACAGACAGAAATTAAACGGTACTTTTCACACATCCTGAGGTGTTTCTAAATGAAAACAACTTTGTGCTCTAGATTTCCACGTCAGGTGATCTAAATCAATGCCCCTGTCCACCCCGCTACTGGCTCAGATGCTAAGTCCTCGTCTTGCTGAGGGCCCCTTCCGTACCGAATCTGACAAGTAATAGAGGTTGTGTTATACGTAATTTTTCCTAAAATTACACGCCATCATCCACTTGGAACTGACAGTAAGCCACTGATCCTGCCTCTCTGAGGAATGAAGATCACTCCCTGCACAGGCACGAATTTGAGAGCACAGGCTCCTTTCCACGCTGGCCTGAGATGAAGGCTGTTGAACTCGACCTTCTTCTGGGTGGATCAGCCTGATCTGCCTCCTGAAAAGAAGCTGACTTAATTCTCTTAGTTCTTCCTACTCCAGAGCCTCCTGGAACGACGGAACTTTCCTGAGGAGAAACAGCTTTGAAAAGGCCCCCAGGAACCTGCAAGTCTGTATCCAAACCCACCCTCACGACCTCCCCAGCACAGGGTTTCCTTTGTCAGAAACCAAGGAGGCTCTGGGGGCTCTGGTTCATGTAGGGCAGCTGGGGACGAGAAGGTGCCACCGCAGGGAGAGAACAGATGGTGGTTTCTAGAGCGAGAAGGTGAGACAAAGCATCTCAAACTCATCGCTGGCTACTGGCTATGGGGCACTTAGAAAAAATAAACATAAAAATAATAAATTGGCTCTGAAACTTGAATCAGGTAACAAAGGGGTCAGGAATGGGATTTAGAAATCACTGCCTTCAGTTATCTCCCTCAAAACGCTGACAAAGCTTTTATGATAAATAAAGTATCCTTCAGCTTCCAGTTACATTCTACCAAACACATCAAGAAGGTCCTTGACAGCGCCAATCAACCAGGTGCTTTGGTTACAGAAGTTTCCTCTGCATGGCCCTATCGAGAACTTTCCCTATCAAGCTGAAGGAGCCTGGGGCTGGGACTTTCAAGGCCCAAGCTTTGTCCCTGGAGGGAGAGCCCAGCTGCCAGGGGATACGTATCAGTGGCCGAGGTGCCTCTGACAAATGTCCTACACAAACCAGACACTGGGCAGCGTGGGGCGGTTTCCTGTCCCATCACCTGTACCCCGGACTCTGGACAGGTGCGCACCTGGCATATCTTAAGGTTTATTAGCGCTCTTCCCATTTCTTGATGTATTGGTACGCACAAGAGTAAATTTTTAAGAAATATGTTTGAGATGTTTTTCTTTTTTGGGCACGCTAGTGGCTTGGCAGAGTGCATATCTGCATAGAAATCATCTTTAGTGAGCTTTATGTGAGACGGCGTCAAATGTATAAATGTCGCTACCTGAAAGACCTGTTTTTGGATATGCAGTTCCTCCCGTTTACTTCTCCTTCCGTTGATCACATCTGGGCAACCACGGACTATGTTTATTCCGTTGGGATTTTGTTTATGAGCCATTTACTTACCCATGTTGTGTTTCTGGAGATTAAAACTATTATTATTATTTTACATTGCAGTTTTAAAATGAAATAATTCATTAAAAAACAACTGCCTTGAAAAGCGAAGCTTCTCTGTTCTCAAGTCTTCTTAACAAACATGGGGCACTCTTTGATAGCTCATAGAAGAATTAAGCAGGTCTACCACACAGAGCTAGATGTACAGCATACCCATGTGTGGATTAAGTAGGTCTAATACACAGTCTACACATCTTTGACACCCACGTGTAGATGAAGTAGGTCTACCACACAGTCTACACATCCAGCACACTCGTGTGTGGATTAAGTAGGTCTACCACACAGTCTACACATCCTGGATACCTATATGTGGATGAAGTATCAGAGATCTACACATCTAGTGCACCCAGGCATGTGTCCATGCCTCATATACATCTAAGCGGACACACGCGTGTATACATCTAAGGGGACACGCGCACGTATACATCTAAGGGGACGCGTGCGTATACATCTAAGGGGACACGCGCGCGTACACATCTAAGGGGATGCGCGTGTACACATCTAAGGGGACGCGCACGTACACATCTAAGAGGACGTGCGCGTACACATCTAAGGGGACACACGCGTGTATACATCTAAGGGGACACACACGTGTATACAGCTAAAGGGAAAGTTCTCCATGATCTGGAAAGCCATCATGTACTTTTTGTTCAAGGCCAGCTACTAAATTCTCCACCCTATTCTCAAGACATTTACCGGTTTCTCTCCAACTGTGTAAAGGTTGTCTCTAGTCCCACTTTCCAGTCAACGAAAACAAGACACTTCATTTAAATGATGACACTCTAACCATACTTCTTCCTCTTTGCACTGATTGCACCTAACTGACAGACTCTGACACGTATTCAGTGTGGTTGCACACAGCATCATCTCCACTTCACAGATGAGGAAACTCTGGCCTGGGGGGGTTCACGACTGGTGCACAGCCAGATAGCAAATCAGTAAGGGGCAGTAGCAGGGACTTCAAATTTGACACTATATCCACGATATTATTAAAAGAGAACTGAAGGAAATGTGCTGTGACATCTTGGCAAATCTTAACAGTGCTTTGGGGACACCCAGAGGAATAAGGAGTGCACAAGCCCCGTGCAGAATCACAGCCCTCAGTGGAGAGTGGACAGCAGCTGGACAGCAGTTCCAGGAGCAGTGCTGGTAACTCGGTCAGAAAGTTCTAGTACTCCCCAAAGGAGTTCTGTTAGGAAATTAACAGACAGGCAGAGGGCCAAGTTACCTTGGAGGAGACTATTCTGTTGTCGGGGTACCTCTGTGGAATGTAGGCGTCAGCACCAGGCGGGGGCTCCCTGTGTCCCACGTAGATGGTCCGACTGTCCACCCAGTTCTCTTCTCCAGCACACTGCGGGAAACAGGGCGGGTTAGCACGGGGCCTCGGACCGTGGGGGCGCAAGTCCCCCACTGAAGTGGGGCTTTGTTCAATGCCTGTCCACAGTGACAGGAGCCTGTGCTGGAGACTTCGGAGGTTTCACAGGGGCACAGGGCCCGGGGGAAGAGCTGGGCCCCTCCTGCCAAACCTGGAGCCGCCTGAGCCTACTCGGCCCTCAGGGCTAAGTTCTTCAGATCCCTGCCCCGCTCTTCGAGGAGCAGGCTAGCAGGCTGTTGGCACTCCCAGAGAGAGCCCGGGGAGCCTTCAGAAGCTGACTGCCAGCGGAAATAACACAGGGGGTCACATAAAAACAGAAGACAACAGCAACATCTCGAGGCTTCCCAGAGAAAAGACAAGGACGGTTAGGAATTTTGGGAAAGGTCTTCAATGAAAGAAGAGAGTCAAACCATGAGTTCAGAACAGAAAATGAACGGTTCAACCACTTCCGGCGTCTCTGCCACAGGCTTTCCTGGAAAGGGAAGATGTGCTCTGACTCATCCTGCGTGACTCCAAGTGCCCTGCACACGAGGCCTGACGTGAACGCCCCCTGACCAGAAGAACCTTCCCTCCCCGCTGGTCGGCTTGAGGGGCAGGGTCCTTCTCAGCAGACCTCACCAGCGTCTAACACTCTCACCACTTTCTCTACTGCGGTACATTTTATTGTTTTTTTCCTTTCTTCCTGTCGCGAGGACGGGAGTCAAGATTTCTAAGCTCTTTACCTGTCAGACTGGAAATCCCCACCTATTTTCTTAGAAGAATTTTTGAAAAACACCCAACCAGACTGCTGTCGGCAGCAAGGTGCCTAACACTTCAGCTACTGAAGAGAGACCAGTGCAGCCTGGTATAGCAGCCCCAGCACGTGGTCCCGGGCCGCCTCAGACCAGCAGCCCCAGCTCAGGGTCCTGGGCTCCCTCAGACCAGCAGCCCCAGCACGTGGTCCCGGGCCGCCTCAGACCAGCAGCCCCCGCTCAGGGTCCTGGGCCCCCTCAGACTAGCAGCCCCAAACAGGGTCCTGGGTCCCCTCAGACCAGCAGCCCCCGCACAGGGTCCTGGGCCCCCTCAGACTAGCAGCCCCCGCACAGGGTCCTGGGCCCCCTCAGACCAGCAGCCCCGCACAGGGTCCCGGGCCCCCCTCAGACCAGCAGCCCCGCACAGGGTCCCGAGCCCCCCTCAGACCAGGAGCCCCACACAGGGTCCCAGGCCCCCTCAGACCAGCAGCCCCGCACAGGGTCCCGGGCCCCCCTCAGACCAGCAGCCCCCGCACAGGGTCCCGGGGCCCCCTCAGACTAGCAGCCCCGCACAGGGTCCCGGGACCCCCTCAGACCAGCAGCCCCGCACAGGGTCCCGGGCCCCCTCAGACTAGCAGCCCCGCACAGGGTCCCGGGCCCCCTCAGACCAGCAGCCCCCGCACAGGGTCCCGGGCCCCCTCAGACTAGCAGCCCCGCACAGGGTCCCGGGCCCCCCTCAGACCAGCAGCCCCCGCACAGGGTCCCGGGCCCCCTCAGACCAGCAGCCCCCGCACAGGGTCCTGGGCCCCCTCAGACCAGCAGCCCCACACAGGGTCCCGGGCCCCCCTCAGACCAGCAGCCCCACACAGGGTCCTGGGCCCCCTCAGACTAGAAGCCCCAGCTCGGGTCCAGGCCCCACATCCAATTCTTCTGAAGCAACTCTGAAGACATCAGCCTGTCTGGGTATGACAAACAGTGCTAAAGGGGACGGACACATCTTAGTTCAAGAGGAAGTCAGTGAGGAAACAGGACGAAAGCATGGTCACTGAGTCACAGATCCGGCTCAGGGGTCGATCCTGAACTGTAGCCTTATCATCCCTGGGTGGTGAGAGAACGTTGCCCAGAGCTCAAGAATGAACTGAGGCAACGAAACGAAGCCCAGGGCAGCGTGCCAGCCACGGAGGTCCCACCCCGTCCACCAACGTGCCCACCTCTGTGGCTTCAGGGCCCTCACTCCTCGACGCCCACAGGGCAACACGAGCAGTGCGGCACTTCTGTAAGCCTGGCTCGCCTTCTCTTTTTGCTGATACTACCACCTTTGCTCACCCATCAACTTCTCGGGGGTAAGAAGTCTTTTCACGTGCGTCCCCCGGGCACACTGTCCACATGTCTGCACCTGTCCTTGGTAAATCCCACCTACATTTCCCTGTGTTAGGGCTCAGCTCTGCAGGACAGCCGTGGAGACTAAGGGCAAGGACCCCGCCCGTGCTCAGAGACACTCAGCAGGGACAGGAAAAGGTGCAGGATCCCTGGGACAGAAGAGGCATGGCTGCCACCTGCCAGCACTATACACAACTGGGGCGCTTCTTCCTTGGCACGAACTAGCGACACGCTCCCTCTGAGGAGCCTGCTGCTCTCAGTCACAAGGCGACACCAAGGCCAGGCCACCCTCCGCAAGCACAGGCCCTGCCCCGCAGAGCCGTCTCCCCGCCCCACAGCGGCCTCCCTGCTGCCTTCCCACTTGGGGTGAGGCCACCACTCAAGGATGTTGACTTAACAAACCTGCTCAAGAGCCTCCTAAGTAAATCTCTGGATAGAAAAGTTAAGACAATAGAACAAGTCCCTGATCTCCCTTTATTTCTCAGAACACAGCCAAAAGGGTGCTTCTCATTCTGTGGATTCAGGAACTTATATTAAAAAAGAATACATGATAAATGAACCAGAAAAAGAAAGAAAGGCATAAAAATATAATTTTTAATACAAAAATGAAAATCCTGAAAACTTTTCTCCTCAAGTTCAAAGACAGCAGTTGGCTTTCAGCCCAATACTGACTCTGGAAACTCGAATCTTCCTACGAGCCAAACCATGGGGCACCCTCCAGAGGGGAGCTGGTGCTTCCCAGCCGCTGCCCGCCAGGGACAGAAAGAACTCCTGTCTCTAGGGAGGCAAAGTCTGAAGGAATTTTATTAAGGCCAATTCACATTCTTGACACCATCTAGTAGACACTTACTGGTCTTAATGTAATTATTTAACACCTCAGAAATAATTCAATGGCGCAGAGCCACTTGAACTAACACGAGTCAGAATTGCTGCTCCTGCCTGTGGGATGAGGTGGGAGAATGAACTGAACACCAACACGCAGCAGGACTTGTCTAATCACCTCAACAAAAAGGTCATTTAGGGATGAACCATGTGCTCACTCAGGGAGAGCTAAATCCCGTACAGGAAGCCATCTTTAAAACTGTTCTCTTTAATGAATTGTTCCCTGAGGGATGAAAATGGAAGCAACAACCTAGGAGCTGCTTCATGGCTCCTGCCTTCTATGAACAGTTACAGCCTGAGTGCCTGAAACGAGTTGAAGTCACGTTTCCACCTGATTTTGCTCATGGCTTAGTCAGCGTAGCAGAGCCCAAGAGTGACACAGAGGAGTCACAATTTCTGAGGTCACAGTGACCAGGGATGTTGAACATCTTACACTGACAGGCAGGAACCGACTCTGGCTTCAGATTAGCACAAGGTGAGCTCTGCCTGCTGTTCTCTGCACAAATGTTCAATTCTAAGAAGCTAAAATGACACGTTCAAAAGGTGTAGAGAATACAACACACAGGACACTCCAGAGAACACCTGCTATAACCACCATGTTTATAATGACACCTACATAGTCATGCGTGCATCCTGCTGCGGACTGGCTGTGGGACTGTGGACGAATAACTCAACATTTCTGTGTCGAATTCTGTCAGCAGCGATGTGAAGGGGTTAGACTAGAAAAGCCCTATAACCCTCTTAGCTCTCGACTCCGGTTCTCTGTACACCAAACAATGAAAGCAAACTTGTTAGCCCACTATGCAATTTCTTGACCTCGCCAGTCTTGAATCAAGTTATCAGTGACACAGTCCACTGTCAAACAATGGTGCAGATGAAAGGGAAGTTATGCCACACGGAGCTCTAGGAACAAAAATGCAGGTCATCACGCATCTCCCAAGGGCAGGAAATAGAGACAGCAGCCTCTCTCTCTAGGTACTCATCTTAGACAGGACGGTGACACTGCCCAACAAGCGCTCTATGCCTTACGCCCTCAGAACCCTGAAGATGGCCAGAGACGTTCATCAGCAGTGTGAGGCTAAACCAGGCACTGAATGGTCCTCCTCAGCTAGCAGGCTCCCTAACGACTACAACCCCGTGGTCCAGACCTCATCAAGAAGGCGAGGAGACTGGCATCAAGCTGCAACCTAAAGTTCAAACCCACACTGTGAGGGTGAGGCTGAGCACTCGAGTGCCTCTAAGATGCAATGTTTCCCATCAACAGCCCGAGCTGTTCCCAGAGGAGTGGTGGAGGCTCCCACTGAACAGGGAACACCCAGACAGCCCTCGGCTTGTGAGGAACACACCCTGAGCACGAGCTCAGCTCACAAGCACACACACTGAGGCTGCAGCGGCCTCGAAAGCTCCCAAACCCCCAGACCAAACACGTTCAGAGGAAGAAAGACAAGAACCCAAGGAGTCTATCTTCTTATTTTTACATGAATGACACGGTCACGTACAGAAACAAGAGGGAACCACCAGAAAAACAACGGCTGGCGGGAAAACCGTGACGTCAGTGAGCCTGGCAGAGAGTGTGGTCCAGGTGGGCAACATCTTCCATGGAAGACGTTCCAGGAAGAACGTGAGGCTGGGAGAAGAACCACAAACAAGGAAGACTCACGGAGCGGTGAGCGAGACCAGGGATGGAAGGCAGGCCCCACACATGCTGGGGGCTCAGCTCTTGCAATCCCCTATGTGTCCATGCATAGATAAGGATCACTAACAATGCCGTCATCTTGGAGTGATGAAACAAATGAACATATCTACGCACATGTAAGATGACTCACTAGTTCTGACCTAATGAGCCGAATGAGCCGGAAATAAAAACTTCCACTTCTGTTCCGTAGTGTAGAAAACACTACAAATATGATCAGTTTGCCAACACATGCAGTAAATTTATCACAAATCTGAAAAGATATGGGCCGATGGTATAGTTCATTTTAGCAGATTACATGATACTAATGAATTCTTAAACTCCTACTCATTGTGTAAATGGATTCTTTTACACAGAAATGGTGCATTAAAACCAGAGCACTGCAGATGTGACATCTGTCGATAGACAGCATACGTGAATACAACAAACCCTCCTTCCTCTACTTCTGACCTGGATGAAGCAATCAACCGTGAAACGGTCAAAATTACTGAAGAATCTAATGTCCAGTCAGTCCAGACTACTAAAACAAAAATTCAGACACACTGTTATTTAACAGAGCGCACAGGTTCAACATCATTCGTCGGTGAAGAAATGCAAATCAAAACCACAAGGAGACACCACTTCCCACTCACCAGAATGGCTGTCATAACACGCGTTGGGGAGGATGTGGGGAAATCAGAACCCTCAAACATTGCTAGTGAGAATGTAAAATGAGGGCCGGTCCGTGGCTTGGCGGTTAAGTGCGCGCGCTCCGCTGCTGGCGGCCCGGGTTCGGATCCCGGGCGCGCACCGACGCACCGCTTCTCCAGCCATGCTGAGGCCGGGTCCCACGTACACCAACTGGAGGGATGTGCAGCTATGGCATGCAACTATCTGCTGGGGCTTTGGGGGGAAAAAATAAATAAATAAAATTATAAAAAAAAAAAAAAGAATGTAAAATGACATAGCTGCTTTAGAAAACAGTCTGGTGGTTCCTCAAAAAGTTAAGCACAGAAAGACCATAGGACCCGATAATTCTACTCCTAGGTACACACCCAAGAGAAGTGAAAACATATGTCCATATAAAGACATGCACGTGCACGTTCACAGCAGTATTATTTATAACAGCCAAAAGGTGAGAACAACCCAAAAATCTATCAACTGATGAAAGGACAAAGTATGGTCCATCCCTTACAAGGGAGTACTAGTGAGCCATGAAAAGGACACAAACTACAACATGGAGGAGCCCTGAAAACACATGTAAGTGAAAGAAGCCAGAAACGAAGGCCACATGTTGTACGACTCCACTCCCGTGCAGCGTCCAGGACAGGTCAAGCCACAGAGATGGTGTCTGCCAAGGGCTGGGCCAGCGACTGCTAATGGTTTCTTTCTGGGGTGATGAAAATTTTCGGGATTTGAGGGTGGTGATGGCTGCACAACTCTGTGAATATATTCCAACTGAAACCAATGAATCGTATACTTTAAAAGGGTGAACTTTATAGTATGTGAGTTATACCTCAATAAAAATACTATAAATAACTTTCCTTACATGACAGGCATCTGCACATGAGATAGTTACTCCTCATTCTAGGAGTGTAATGGGTAATGTTTACAACAAAAGATCACATGATTCACTTGAACGACTACCATTCGATAATTCCTCTCATTTTCAGCTTGCCTTTGGTTCAGTGACTCCCGCGCTTTTCTTCTTTATTTTTTTAGAGGGAGGTGTCCAAACTGTTTCCCCTTTTCAGTCTTCTGTGTAATTTCTAGAAACTTAAGCACAGAGCTCTTCCTAAAATCTTTTAGGAAGTGAAAAATCCACCAAGGGACAGACATAACCAGGTAGAATCTCAAACAAAAGACCTCACGGCCATAGTCAATAGTTCTTTTAATCAATTAACCCACAAGCAATGATAAATTACCTCAGTGAAAAAGAAGGATGCGTTATTAGCTAAATCAGTGGCTTTTTAGTCTAACTCTGAAAACACTAGGCTTTGACAGGGTCCTATTTACATTCCTGACGTAGCAGAACTAGATGAAGGACAGAGTTTTCAGGGACCTGGGAAGCTACTAAGCTGGACCACCTCATTTCACAGAATGAGCTCAGGGAACCTGCGTCATGCCATGTCGTGCCAAAGCTCACATCGCTAATTAGAGGCACAACTAGGTTGACACAAGGTCTCCTCAGGCCTCCAAGTGAGCTCTCCATCCACTTCACACCTGTTCACTTGCCCATCAGAAAAACACATTTTTGCAAAAGGTGTGCGTGTGTTGGGGGGTGATGCTAAATATGCCAATTTCATTTCCATGATTCACAGAAAAGATTGTAAAAGAGAAAACAGAAAGGAGTGCCAAAGGATTGGGGGGACAGGAAAATGGACCCCAGAGAGCCTCACAGGCAAAAGCTCTGGGACACAGCTCTGTCCTGCTGTCCTGCCTTCTTGCGGGGCCAGCATCAGGGTCCCAGTGGAGGGGCCAGGGAAGACCTCCTGGAGGAATCCACGTCTGAAGGGGGAGGAGAAAGGCTGGCTGGAAGGGCTGAGGGGAGGCGGTTGGAAAGCCCCCCATGAAGAGTAGAGGGTGTGGTTCCTGAGCACAGAGGGGCCGAGGAGGAGGAGGAAGAGGATGTCTTCCTTCCATGTCTCCTCTAGGGGTCTGAGAAAGGATAGCTGCAATTCCATCACACAGGAGCCCTGGAGAAAACATCACCATAAACCACTGTGACACAGCTATCTGAGGTCCTCACGGCCTCTTCCCTTAATCCTATTTTTCTAAGATATCTCTGACATCGGAGCTGACCCACTGCTGTCTCTGACAGGTACAGGGCTCGTGTTGGCGGCTGAGGGAACGTTCGGAGTCAAAGAGAAGGGTTAACGAGGGTGACGCTCTGAGACCCCCAGTCCCTCTGCTCAGGGGCTCGGTTTCACATGCTCAGCAGCGTAGTGCTCCGGGGGGGGAGGGGCAGGGGGGGGCTTGGAAGTGTCAGTTAATATATATTAATTCCTGCTCCCGGACCCCTGCGCCAGCTCCAAACTGCTCAGCCTCCAAGTCACTTGACTGATCTGCTCTCTGTAAACAGACATCGGAAGAACCTCCCATTCACCAAGAGTAATACCAAACCAAGACCCACCCCTCCGAGGCCTGGCACACAGTAGGAAAACGTCACAAACGGTCAACCAGCACTATGGCTTAAACAACGTTCAGTGTCAAGCAGCTTGTTAAAAAACGACTGCTGATAACTAGTCTAGACGACCATGGGACTGCCCACAACTGATCACAGAGCACTCACAGGAGCGGAGCAGCAATTCCGAGAGACAGGCAGAGCCAGGGCACTGAGGACTCCACCGGGACTAAGTGCTTAATCCCGGTGAACAGAGGAAGGACCCAGACGCTGTTCTGTTCTTACTTCCTCGAGAGCACTGGCGGGACTGCAGGAATGTGCACGAGGTTATGACAGAAAAGCCAGAAAGGCCGCCTTACACAGATGCACAAAACAGACTTCACCACGAACCCCGTGGAAGCAAAGGACGACCCTGGATAAGAAGAAAGGGCCCTTCATGCAGAGCTGGCCGGGAGTGGGCGCCACCACGACCGACAAGGCCCCACAGCAGGAGGGCCAGGACACTGGTGGTGGAAGGAAAGCAGAGCTTCCTGGGGGTCCGGGAGCAAATCTGGATCTCCGGCTGGTCCCAAGTGGGAACGGGGGCAAAACATGGGTGTCAGTGACGAACCCTGACCTTTCTGGGGTGGTGGCTGCAGAGCTGTGGGTCGGAGCTCACTGTCCGGTCTGGTCTGGCCCTTGTGCCTCATCTCCGAGGACTCTATGCTTCTCCACAGACTTTCATTCACATTGGGGGGATGACTTTTCAAACATTATGAAATAATTCAAACACACAGAACACTACAGAGTATAGCAACGAACCATCTGGATTTAACAAATGTTCACATTTTTGCCATGTTTGTACCAGATGAATTTTTTTCAGAAATAAATCAAAAATGTAAATTTTTAATAAGCCATTTGAAAGTACTCACCTCCTCCCTCTTTTTAAAATTTTGGGCAGTGAGCAAGTAGAGGGAGAAAAATATCGTCCACCTAACCCGCCTTAGGGGCCGGGCCATTCCTGGAGACGGTTATCCCTAGGAGAATAAACGTTCTCACAGCTGGGCCACCAAACCCACATTAGGCTGTCAGGAGTAGACGCCCGCTTTCCCTCAAACCCACTTCTGTGTCACCAGTAGAAAGCATACCGCTGGACACACACTGGAAAGTGCTGTCTCTTTCCAGCACCCACTGAGGAGGGGGAGGAGGGAAAACCGCGCTCCGCAGAGATTCTCCATGGAGACGTGCGGACTGTCTGCGTACAGCACGCTCTCCACAGGTCTCTCAGCCACCAGACAGCTCTACCGGGCAGGGCACTGGGACACAGTCCTTCTCACAGACAGGTCAAGCCTGTCCAGCCAGCAGATGCTCCTTGGACTTCTCTCCCTGGCACAAACATCAGCTCCATAAATAGTTGCACATTTGTTTCAACTTGCCTTTACTCCATATAAATTTGTTTTGACTTTTCCTTTGAAACAGTTATAACATCTGGTTCCCTTACTGTGAGTAAAATAAAATCTTAAACACGTGTTCATTTACATCTGCATGAGAATCATGGAGAAAATTTTTTGAAAATTATCTTTTAATGGGGGGGGATATTCCGTAATTTGAAATGCTGACACTAAATGAAGTGGGAGTATAGTCCTGGGATGTGAATAATCCGATTTAGGGTTCGCCTGAAACTCCCACAAACTCTCCGGTGCAGCCCATATAAGCAGGACTAGGAATGTTCCAGAAAACATCAAAACCAGAACCATTTCAACAGCTGACATCACCCTGCCAAATCAAAGAAACTATAAGAAAAAAAGTGAAAAAAAAAAAGGATACAATTTGGCATCTTTCTGACAAATGTTACGGCTTCCCTTCATCGCTCCCTCCTAGATCTCAGGTCGATGATAAAAGCTTTGCGCCCAGTTCATCCACAAGTTCACCCGATGGTGACAGTGACAGTGGGCAGGGCCCTGCACGGCTCACCTCCACCTGGCAGCTGCTGAGGTCACACCTGCCCCAGGTATTCTCAGCTCCAGGCAAGTCCTTCTCAGGACACAGGAGCTGACGTCGTTAGGCCTCGATTCTCTCCCTAACACAGGGCCCCAGGAAAGAACCATAAAGCCTCTGCTTCTGAGAAGGCAAACGCTTTGATCTCTGAATTTTCCAAATTGGAGTTAACTTCCTACTTTGGGTGTGTTAGTTGTTCTTCCTCCACTGGGGCCGGAATCCGCAGTGTAACTATAATCTCACACAAGTTGTAGACAGTTCCTTCCTCCAGCAACTCTGCTCAAAGTTCGAGAAAGCGGATTTAATTACAGACTGAAAGGCGGGCACAGCCACCCCCTCAGAGAAAAGCATGCTGAGAAAGATGCAAACCCAGCTCTGAAATACACACTAACCTCGGGACGGCAAGTGATGTAAAGGACTCAGGCCAGGCTCTTTTAAAAGACTGGACGACAACCAAACAGGCCCTTTCTCACCAACCTTTCTTCTGTGGTTGGGAAGTGCAGCTATCACCCTTCACTTTCTCCTGTCAGCCTCAAACCTCGAGTATCCAAACACCTTAAACAACGGAGACCCACCCAGTCACACAGCCCGACGAGGAGAAGCCTCCTGTGATTCCTCTTTCCTGAGGAGAGCTAAGAAACGGGACATCTTCAAACACAAGCCCCGCCCACACAAACCCCTCATTCTAGACAAAGAATCATGAACAGCAAATAATTCCAAGAGGATCCTAATACAATCACGTCAGACTTGTTTGTCCCGTGAATGAAATGTAGGGACGTCACAGAATTCCAAGGCCGGAAGGGGCCCTGTGGTCCACGCCATGCCAACTATGCATCTCAGGGCAGGCAGCCCAGAGCAGCCCTGGTAGTAGCTGATGGGAGTCAGCTCACTTCTGACTCGGCCTCCGTCCCACCACAGGGCTCCTCCGCGCCACCAACAAGGGGAGTTAACACGTTTCATTCCACAGTGGGGTGATCTTACACATTTACCACCTCTTAGCATGGATCACGGGTGTGCATCCTTCAAATCAATAGTATAATAACAACACTGGAAAAGAATATACCACCACCAAGAGCTTTTCCATAACCATCTCCATTTCATAACAATCCTCCAGGATTTAAAAAATGAAAACTCAGAGGTTCCACGACCTGCCCAAGGGCACTTTGCACACAAGACAAGAACCTGGCCTTGATACAAGTTGTGGACTGAGAAACTGAGTCACACAGACCGTTCAGTTAGGTCTCTAATCCAAAGTACACAAAGATACGTCCTGGAGGGACACTCGGATCTTCTCAGAGTTCTGATCCCAGGGACACTCGAGGACCTGCACGCCTGGTGCTCCCCCGCAGTGAAGAGCAGAACCCTCGAAACGCTCAAATCCTGGCCCCCGGCATTCCTTGCTGCTCTGCAGCTCATGAAACAGAAGGAGACAAGGAGACAAAGTGGCTGTTCATCATGCCGGCCTCGCATACCACTCAAGCTCTTCAGATTTAGCAGAGCTGAATGCCATTTGGCCGTCTGACAGACATGGGGTCGAGGCAAGAAAAAACTTTAACTAAAGAGAAAAGAACATTCACTTAGACCTCATCCAGAAATCCAGTGATTTTCAAACTCTATGGGGTAAGCAATACATTTTGGTACATTTTGAATCAACCACGACCAGTGTATACACATAAACACAGAAGACGAAACCCGCTTAGACGCTGCTCTCTCACATCTCCTATTCCGTGTTCTCGACGTTGGCTCACTGCTCAGTGAGCGGTGACCTGTGGTTTGGAAGAGACCGTTCACGTCATCTGCCCCATCCTCTGGGGGTTAGGATTTTGTGAGAGGGGTCCAGGCAACCCTATGTCTGCCATTACAGATCAGAATGTCAGCCTCCCTAAGAGCCCTCGATTGAAATAATTTCTGGAAGAGGGTCTACTTTCTCCCAAAGTATCACCATCTCCCACTTCTCCAAAATACGATAAACGAGAGACTAGACAGCTCTATTCCACTGGCATCACTCGGAACTGCTGTGGTCTCCTCCCGCCTGAGCCCAGAGGCCCAGACACCTGGATTACGACGTCTGACTTCTAGTTTCACAACAGACCACATACGAAACCTCGTGGGTGCCAGGAGGTTTTAAAAGCAAAGGGAAATCCTAGAGCCAGACCCAAGTGAAATTAGCTTTGATAAAAGTTCTGTTAAAAAATGAATCCCCTGGGACTGTAGCGCCCTGTGCTTTGTACCAGGCATTGCACGGATGCCCGAGACCCTTGGCAAGTCCTGGACATGCTCGTCCTCTCTGGGGGCCGGAAGGGGGTCTAGGCTGTCTTCAAAGGGCAGCAGGGAGGAATGACCAGGCGAGCACTGCCTCTGAGAATCTGCTTTTTCTCACGTTCCTCCCATCCGCCTAATCTGCCATGAGGAAAATTAGTTACATCTTCCCAACAGACGCTATCAACACTCTACAAATCTCAGTATTTCAAGGGTATTCACATCCTGCTGCTGAGCCGGACAAGTAACAGACAATGTGTCCAAACTACAAATGCAGAGTTGTTTCAGCTATTTAATTTTAAATCTACGAACTGTCAAAATAAATAAACCTACCGACCCGTTTCTCTCAACAGTGGGGCCCTACACCAGGCAGGAATCTCAACAGACTATTCCTACCCCGTTGGCTTTGACATGTACACAGGTAGGAAAAGTTCACTGTCAGAGGGCAGAGGCTCAACTTCGGGGGAAAAAAGTCTCTGAAACGCGCTCAGCCCACACCCCTTCACCCTCGCGGAGATCCGAGCGATGCAGAAACGCTTTAGTAAGAGCTACAGAGGAGAAAGGGGCATGTTTCTGGCTTTGTCTGAACATCTCTCTTCAGGGATGGAGAGAGAGGAGCTGACCTAGGAAAGAAACGGGGTGATCTGTGGAGGCTGGTCTGGCACAGACTGCGGAAAATGCTCTCAATCAGAGAACTTGTAAACCTCTTGTACCCGCTCACTCCAGCCCTGGCCCGAGCCCCCAGCTGACGGAAACCCACACTCTGTGGCTGCGAAGTTTCCAGTCGCCCCATCACCAGGGTCCCTGAAACCTCCCTCTCGCCCCCGGGGCGGTAAAGCCTCCCCCAAGGGAGCATGGACTGGGAGGAGGCTGTAGGACCCTCACACGCCCCTAAAGGGGACACAGCTGTATCCCAGCACATGTCACCCTCAGAAGTGGACTCCACTGCACAAGTATACCTAATGTGGGCAGCTATGACCCGGAGGGCTCTGCGGACGTGAACGATAACTCACTCCCACTACGGGCTGATTGCAGATGATGATGCAGAAGGACTAGTTAACCCCCAGTGCCACCTGCCCCTCTCCAGGCCTTCTTGAGGATCCCACATGCACCAGCAGGTCTGCAGGAGCTAAACCTACAAGGCACCCTGGTCACCAGGAGCTCAGGGGACACCTCTGCTCGTTGTTCACAGGAGAGGGGGAGGGAGAGACCAGAACTTGCTGGTCACCTGCTCTAGCCGGGCACGGAGCCAGAGGACCCCACAAGGCTCCGGACGCAGAGACTCTGGGTGGGAGGAGGAAAGCAGCGCATAGTGGGCTCAGTTAACTAACGGCATGAGGCCCAAGGTACAGAGCGCCGATGGCCTCCTCCGCCTCAGGTGAAGCCGGAAGTAAACTGACCCAGAACTGCAGGTGGATGCCCGCCATGCACCCGTGGGGGACCGGCTGCTCAGGGCAATTCCAGAGGGCAGCAAAGTGGGTCACAGCCCACAGCTTTATTCTGGGGTGGGGAGCGGGCGGAGCCCCCACCTCATCAGAACCCAGGAGATGATGAGGAACTGTGCCGACACGCTCCCTGGGGCGCAGGGAGGGGTGGGAGAGGGCCTCAGAGCACGGCGCACAGGCCTCATGTGCCTGGGGATTACAGGACGTTCTGCCGAGACCTCGGTGAACGTGAGTCAAGCCTTCGCCTGTGGGCCCCCACGGCTACGTGAAAGGTCCCGGGGTTCCCCCACAAAAATACTCGCTAATCACGTGCCTATTAAGGGATTGGTACCTGGGAGAAGTAAAGGACCATCAGGACTCAATCAAGACAACTCAACAAAGACGAATAACAAGGATCCGAGCAGACATTTCTCCAAAGATCTACAAATGGCCAACAGCATGTGCAAAGATGCTCAAAGTCGACACCCATCAGGGGACGCACACCGAGCCCTGGCCAAGGGGAAGAAGCCGGCACAAAGGTCCAGAATCTGTGTGATTCCATTTATAGGAAACGTCCAGAACAGGCAAATCCAGAGACCGAGAGCAGGTTCGTGGCTGCCAGGGACTGTGGGGGAGTGATGGCTAATGGGTATGGGTTTCATTTGGGGTGATGAAATTGTTTTAAAATTAGATTATGGTGATGGTTCCATAACTTGGTAAATGTACTAAGAACCACTGAATTGTACTCTTTAAACATGCAAGTTTTAAGATATATAAGTTACATCTCAATAAAGCTTTGGTTGGCTGTCTTCCCACAGATTTTTGGCGTTCCAAACACCGCTCCCCAGCTGCGTCTGCGTCAGGACGGCTGCCCTCCTCCACGTCAGTGTGGCGCCACCACATCTACTGAGTGTTTGCCTTCCAGCTTCCCACCCGCTCACCAGGGAGGCACGGAATTCACCAGAATGCAGGATTCTCTCCATTTTAGGGAAAAAAAAAAACATTTTCAAGGTTCAGTTTTTAATATATAGCATTTCCTAATGGACAAAACTGAGTTCAATGCGTTTCCAGCGGACTCTGCATGACAACAGTTAGAAACTTGGAAAGGAGAGATTACGCCTGCAGTACAACGGGACCCCCAGCTGGAGAACCACCGCAGCCCCACAACCTGGATGTAAACCAAGGAAAATGCTGGATTTCAGGCCACACAAGGACCAATTATTTCAGATGTAACCGCCACTCTCCCCCCTGAACTGCGGAGCTGGACAGTCAGGAGGAGGGAGTGGCTCTCACGGGCATCTCTAGCGCAGACATCCTCCCTGCTCTGCCACACCAGCAAGGACAAGATGCTACAAATTCAGAATTCAACCAGAAAACAGCTGGATTACCAAAAGTACCAAGTTTGGGCAGAGGCTCATGCCTTCACCAACTCTGCCATCACCTTCGTCAGGATCTGGGGAGGGCTGCTGAGTGCTAACATTAGAAAGCAGACAAGGACAAAGGAGGTTTTCAAAATATTCTGAAAATCAGTTTGAGCCAGTGTTAGTCGCCTAATGGAAGTTTTGAATTTCAGCTGAAACAGACAAAACCTATTAGCTGAATTACACTGTGGGCCAGGAACACAGCATGTAATCCAGCCTCAAATGACCAGATTGATCTTTGTAGCAGTGGTTCCTCCTAACGACCATCTTTCAAGTTTACAGGGATCAGATGACAAGGCAATGCTGGTTCTGGTGTCTGTTTATATTTAAGAAACAACATTTCTTGCTTGATGGGTAAGAAGGTAATAGAGGGCTTTGGTGTTTCTAAAAACAGGCACTGTTCTGGCTCTTGTTTCACAGCAGCTCCAGCCTTCTCCCGACGTGGACGACGGTGGCGCTGGCTCCTCGTCCCCCAGCCGCACCCCACATGTCTGTCTGCGCCCTGGTGGTCTTCACTCCTGCTTTCGGGAGCCCCACTCAGGTGCAGTAATTAAAATAATGCTCCATACATGGAACCTCCATGTTTAAACTATGTAACAAGATCCAAGCTCACTGCCATGAATCACCGGCCTTCCAGGTGCCCAGTGAGCAGGGTCTGGACCTCGAGGCTTTGTGGCCTCCATGTGAGGCAGACACCCAGGTGTGTGCCTCCCTTCTGTTCTCAGTGGACCTGAGCCCCTGGTGTCCGCTGGAGCAGAGGACTCTCCCCACTCTCCCCATCATCAATGGGAAGGACTGGTTTTCCTTCCCAGACTAATCTGGGTTTTTACAAGGCTCTCAGTGGCTTTTTTCTGCCATGAACATACTTTTAAACATAAAACCATTTGGATCACAAGAGCACCGGTGACAGTCCACTTCTTTTGGAAACACTGACCATCTGGAACACGTTAAATGTCAGCTGACCTAAGCCGTAATTTACTAGGTCCAGAATTGAAATAAAAACATAAATTCTACAACCAACCAGCTGGGAGAAAATATTTGCAAAACACATACCTGACAAGGGGTTAATCTCCACAATATATAAAGAACTCACACAACTGAACAACAAAAAAACAAACAACCCGATCCAAAAATGGGCAGAGGAAATGAATAGACACTTCTCCAAAGAATATGTACAGATGGCCAATAGGCACATGAAAAGATGTTCAACATCACTAATCATCAGGGAAATGCAAATCAAAACTACACTAAGATATCACCTCACGCCCATCAGAATGGCTATAATCACCAAGACAAAAAACAACAAATGTTGGAGAGGATGTGGAGAATCAGGAACCCTCATACACAGCTGGTGGGAATGCAAACTGGTGCAGCCTCTATGGAAAACGGTATGGAGATTCCTCAAAGAATTAAAAATAGAAATACCCTATGATCCAGCCATCCCACTACTGGGAATCTATCCAACGAACCTGAAATCAACAATCCAAAGAGGCTTATGCACCCCTATTTACTGCAGCATTATTCACTACAGCCAAGAAGTGGAAGCAACCTAAGTGTCCCTCGACTGATGATTGGATCAAGAAAATGTGGTGTATATATACAATGGAATACTACTCAGCCATAAAAAAAGACAAAATCGTCCCATTTGCAACAACATGGATGGACCTGGAGAGTATTATGTTAAGTGAAATAAGCCAGACAGAGAAAGACAAACACAGTATGACCTCACTCATATGTGGAATATAAACCAACACATGGATAAAACTGTATTGTGGTTACCATGGGCAATGGGGGTAGGGGGTGGGCACAAGGGGTGGAAGGAGACATGTATATGGTGATCGACAAACAAGAGTGTACAACCAAAAATTTCACAATGTTATAAACTATTAAGACATCAATAAAAAAATAAACAAAAACATACCTTCTAACCACAGAGGACCTTTAGTCCTCTAATTCCAACAGTCACGGAAGCAGAAAGAGACCCTGAGCTTCACCAAAGAGTTCAGGTGCGGGGCATGCCGAGGTCGGAGGAACTGCAGAGGCGGGGAGCTGCTGGGGTGGGCGAGAAGCCCCCAAAACCGGCTGCCCAGCCCCTGGGAACTGCAGCAGGAGCAAAAACGACACCAGTGTCATCCCACTCACCTACGTTTCCACCAAAAATAAGTTCCCAGGTGAGGCTGCGTACGAAGAAGCCGCCATCATTCCTGCACCACCAGTGTAACCTGACGCGGGAGGAACACATGAACACGGCAGGGACGTGATCAAACGGACTGGGTTTCTGTCCGGTTTCCCACTGCGGCTCTGAGAGACTCTCTAAATGTGCTTTATCGTCACGTTTGCAGAAATGGAGACACCACCGCCTCTGTCACGGGGTTATTGGGAAAGCCTCACAACAGAGAAGGCAGCTTCCCATCAAACGCACACAGGGAAATCACCTTTCCCCACCCACCTGTGTGTCAGGGAAGCTCGGCTCACCGAAAAAACCAGCGACTGGACGGGACCCCACAGGCACAGGGGGAGAACGCAGAGAGGAACCAGCAGCATCCCTGCCTGAAGGAGGGGCGGCACTGAGCCCAGCCTAGGAGACGAACCAAGGGCCTCGAGAGGGGGCCTCTGTGCAGGGGGAGTTCCCAAGTCAGAAGGCAGAGAACCACCCATTAGCAAGAATGAACAACTGGAATCTAAGCTGACATTGAAGTGGGGGGGGGTGCAGATGGGCCAAAGTGAGTCACCAGGTGGCCAAAAGAGAGCATTCTAAGAGGGGAGCCGAGTTTACAAGTGCTGGGAGGCCTCCAGGAAGAACCGTAAGCTTAGGTATCAGAACGAGAGCCCAGCTCCCCGTCCCAGCCGTCAAATAGAATCCAGCTTGGCGCCAGCCAGAGGAAAGCCCAGCGTGGAGGCTGTGATGACCAACTCCAGCCCCCGCACTAAGGACATAGGCCACTGCTGCCCAACGCCGTCAGCTGCTCCCCCAAAGAGAAAGGGCAGGGAATCGTGAGTCACCGATGAAATAATCACCGTCCTTCTGATAGCCAGAGGCCAAGGGATCCCACGGCCCACAGCTCAGCACAGTGCCCGGGTCCCCTAGAGCTTCAGAAGGGGACACGGAGGTTGGAGGCCCAGCAGACCCCATGTGGTGCCAGGCAGGCGTGCACTCTGGTGCCACTTAGGAAGAAAGGGGAGGGATGGGAATGGAAGACCAGGTAGACAGGAGAGCGGGGTGGGCAGACTGTCATGGCACCGTCTAACTCCTGCACCAGTAGCTTCTCGATAGTAAATGTGGATGAAGATACCAGAACACTGACAATCCAGAGAAATGTGGCCCAGGCACACGGGTCAGCAGAGAACCCTGCACTCAGGATGTGGATGAAGATCAATCAGCAGGAGAGACGCTCAAACAATCAAGCATCCGACCCCCAGTTCTTCATAAGGCGCTAAAAACACTCATCCATGAGGCTGCCACGAAACCACGGGATTCCTACACTTCCTTCCCACTACTGAGTCTCCCCTTCTAGGGATGAATAGCCAGAAAACTAAGCACACTTAACCAATTCACAAACAAAAACATGTTGGTATACATGTAGGCTTTTAACAGCTGAAACTACATACCTTCAGCTGCACTGCAGGCATATTTTCTAAATATTGAATATACATCTGATGAAGTGAACCACAGGACTGAGTCAGGAATTACGGCACACTGTTCAGCGAAAACGCCGACAAACTGGATAACAAGAGACACAGAACAACTTCAGAAACTGCGGTTCAGCTGGCTGGCTACAGCCAGGAAATACGCTGCCTGAAAGCTGGCATGAACCTCTGGAACCCCAAAGCGAAGATTCCGGAAGTTCTGGGGAGATAACTGCATTGGCTCATGAGGCCAACCCTGAGTCACTCAGCCCCAGACAGGTCTGTGCCTCGGGGCTGGGAAGGTGACCAGTCCCCAGACCTGTGGCTATGCCGGCTGCTGCAGAAACCAGAGGTGAGAGCAGAGGGAGCGGCTGGAAGGGGTCCGCAGGTGGCCGCTCTGCTGTCTGAATGTGGCTCCCATCAAGGGGCTGTCACGGCCAGAGGTCCAGGGCCAGAGTGAAGGGGAGGACGAGCGACGAGAGTGCTGGATGGAGCAGAGAGGCACAGTCTCAAAGAGCAAACTGGTGCCTGGACACCCTTCAGAAGAAAGGACAGAGACTCAGAACACAGGCCCCGAGGTGAGAGGGCTGTCCCAAAGCCACCCAGAGAACAAGGAGCGGGAAGGTCGGGCAAAATTCTGCCAGAGTTAACATTCATTTTATTAACGTATTAAAACAGCCTGTGAAACATTTCCAGGCTGTGAATTCCATGGATTTCTAACAGATATTAACAAAATAGCAATGCACTGTCCTCAGTAACTCACTCTGGTTGCTGCCCCCAGGTCAGAGCTCCCACCCCCCGTCCCGGAACCACTCAGCTGTTCTCCACGCCAGGTGCCGGTGGGCGAATCTGGTGTGTGGGCTGCTCTTCACTTTGCATCTTACCACCCCTGGCTGTTCTTCCGCAAACTTCCCTAAAAAACCACCGGGGAGTCTGAGTGGACCACTGATCCCGGGGACAGGAAAGACACCCGTCCCGCAGGGACTCAGGATTGTGTTTCTCGGGTCATCACTCTGCCTCTGCCCTTCGGTCACCACAATCCCGCAGGATGAAGAGTCTGCGTCACTAGCTTTGTCTCTGTGCCCGGCACATAGCCCGTCTCTCAGGTCCACTGAGACACAGGGGTGGGATGCCCACTTAGGTGCACAAGGACAGAAGCCGTCAGAGTCCAGAAAGACAGGCAGACTCGCAGAGGACTGTGCAGCTCGACCAACCCAACCCCTCCCCGGGCATCGGAAGGTGCAGTGACTCAACGTGAGGTCCCAGATGATCCTTGGCCCAGCACAGCTTGTCCTCACCTCGCCCTCCACGAAGGGACGCATTTAGCCCAATGCTGGCCAATGAAGGACAATTCTGTGACCAACCCTTGCCAGGGGCAGTGACATCTCTGTCAGCCCCAACCATGGGAGCAGGAAGGTGTCCCCAGCACAGCAGGTGAGCCACATGCCCAGGAATCAACACGCAAGGCTGAGAGCTGGCTCTCTGTGCAAACGCCACACCTAACCCTCGACAGAGTCGCAGCTGCCTCCAGGCCCCTTCTGCACCACAGCTTCAAACTGAGCTCAGGAGATCTCAGCGTCTGTAGTGTCGCCATTGTCACTGCTGGCCAAGTCACAGAAGAGGGTGCCAGCTTTTTATTACGAGACAGGATTGAGGAGGAAACATCCTTAGAGCAAGCGAAGAGGGCTGTCTGCGTGCACGTTCTTAAACAGCTAGTGACTTGGAGATGGCTGGAACTGCGACATCTGAGCTGGGAGAGAGCAGACAAGGAGACGGCGGGACCTCGGGGGTCTGCCATCAGCTCCCTGTTCCACAGCTCAGCCTGGCCTCTCTAGCCTCCACCCACCCCACCACGCTCTGTCAGCTGGGTCATTTCCTTCATGAGTTCCAGGGATTACCTCCATGAACATCACGTACTCACTCATCCACTTACCTGATTACAGCCACGCCCCTCACCCCCCCTGAGCGCACAGGGGCAGGAACGCATCTACTTTAGTCACCACGAGACCCCTCGCACCTCCTACAATGCCTGGTCTGCAGGAAGCACCAGTAAGTCCTCGATGAATAAACGGATCAGTGAGACCAACAGGCAAGCAACGGAGGGAGTGGGGGAGGACTGGGCCTGTTGATGAGGCTCCTGCCATGGTCAATGGAGCTCACAGTCTAGGTAAGAAACACAGGTAAAAATCCTCCCCCAGAACCTAAACGGCAGGAGAGTCTGGAATTTGACAGCTGAGGAACCAAAGGCTTGGCAAGGTCAGGTCATCCACTAAGTCAGTGAAACCAGGACCGTGTGCCTGCCTTCCAGCGGGCGGAGGGCGAGCGCCCAAGTAACTGTCCACACAGCAGCCACCCAGGGGCATGAGGCTACCAACCCTTGAACCGCGGCCCGTCCAGGTGAGATGTGCTGAGGATGAAGCACACACTGGGTTCTGAAGACTCGGCATGAAAATAAGAAAGCAAAATATGCCATTAGTGATTTTTATGATTACACGTTGAATTAATATTTTGGATAACGCTGGGTTGAATAAATGTACTACTGAAATCAATTTTGTATGTTTCTTTTTACTATTTTCAAACAGCACACATCTGTGCTTGCCTCACTGTCTGCAGGGTAGGGAAGAGGCCCCTCTGCAGTGGATGCTATGGGGCCGCCTGAACCCCTTGGGGACCAAGACACCTGCCCCCCACTACCAGAGGGGGTGCCGCTCATGGTTCACAAGGAGCCCCCTCTCAACTACCCTCCATAAAGAGAGCAACTCGCCACGGCTATGCCTCTTTCCCCACTGACCTTGAGATGCTCATCATCAGGGGTCAGAAGGTCAGCCTCCCCCCCCCCCCCCCCCGCAGCCGGATTTAGGCCCAGGTCTCTGTGTCGACTGCGTCACAGCCCGATACTCCCCCACTTCCTGAGCGGTGCTCCAGATGAAAGGCTCTGCGCTCTCGCAGAGCACGTGACTTATTCCAAAGATCAGCCTGTTCTCACCACAAAATTATAACTAAACCTTTCTTCCCAGGTTTGTAGTTCACTTAAGAAATGTCAGTATTTTCCTCTTGATTCTTCAGGCCACTTCTTGATCTCGACTGTGTCACAAAACACTCTCAGAGCAGACTAATTAGACAAAGCCCAGGGGGCCGAACTGGGTGGGGTGACGGAGGAACAGACAGGGGGATGGAGAGCAGCCAGGGCAGATTCTTTCCCGGCCAGGCCACAGCAGGAGACCAGAGGGTCAGGGAGAGCAGCTTCCAGAACATGAAGCCGCAAGCCTGAAGGAGGGACAGTCAGCCGTCAGCCCCCTCTGCAGGAGGTGAGGCCATCAGGCCACCTCACCAACAGGCCTACATGGCACCAGTGATCACAGGGCGTTCATGCTCCTGCTACTCCTCCTGACATCTGACCTCTCCAGTGGGCCTGGGGAGCAGCTGTCCGGCCTCCAGCCGGCAAAAGATGAAAAACAGGAAAAATCAGAATGGCTCCCGGGTCTCAGCGCTGACAGCCCGCTAGGCTGAGACACGCATGCGATGCCCAGCCAGAGGGCCACCCCGGAGACAGTGCCTGGGGCCGGCAATGTCTGCCTGACGCTCTCTCGGCAAACGGGGACCACGAGGGTCCTGGTCAGCAGGCCCAGAGGGACACCAGCAGCAGGAGGAGTTGTTATGGACGTGAGGGGTTCACGAGCTGGTGAGGCAGCAACCTCTCGACTGGCTTCCCACGGCAAGTTTCCTCAGCGGGTCACAATCCCGCCCAGAGGAGGGTTCTCCGGGATAAGGATCAGAGGCACCATGAGTGGAGCCTCCTTCCCAGGGTCCCAGGCCTGCTGCTGAACGCCTCCGGCTCCCAGAACGCTGACCTGAGGAACAGTGGGTTAGGACGGGGGGTTCACGAGTCTGCTGCCTTCTGCTCGGCGAAGCCGTCCCAGACCCGTGCATCCCACACAGGCCTCCAGCCTGCGTGACTAAAACGTGTAAAATGCACAAAAATGGTTGGAAAGGGTCCACCGCCCATCTGCGGCAAGGGGGCCCCATGCCCTCAACTCTCTTTCCTGGGTTACCTGGGCACGGCCTGCATGGGGGGCAGGGGAAGCTGTGCACTGCCCAGCCGGCCTCCTGCCCTGTCCCCCCCGACACTAAGACACAAGGCCGCAGTGAAACACGTCTCTCTCCTGACTGAGGCCGGCTCCGACCCTCAGCCGCAGCCCTGGAGTGCACCCCTGCCAGATACCAAGACCCACAATAAAACCCACAGCTGCGGGGGCTGGCCTGCGTTCCAGCTGAAGAGGGGATGAGAAGAGCCCAGCGCTGGATCATTTGTTGGATAACACGAGGACACAGGCAGCGTGGCCAAGCAGAGTCATGGTGTCGTCAGGAACCGGCTGGGGGAGGCAGGTGTGGCAGTGGGACGACAGGTGGGGTCAGGGCCTGTCTTCAGAGCTCGGCCACGGGATGGGCATATTCGTCTGCCCACCGGTCCACCCTCACATCCACCTCTTGAGCGTCTCGACTTCTTGGGGAGGCGCTGTGCTGCAGGGCGGGGGGGACGTGGCCCGGCCGGCGTGCGGTCAGCTGCTGAAGGCTCGGGGAGGCGAGGTGAGGTGAGAGGGGGCACGGATCAGACACGCCCTCCACAAGTAAGTGGCGTCCCCCATCCCTCTGCTCTCAAGATGTGCAAAGAATAAGACGAAGTCTTCAGAGCCGCCTGGCCCCCAGGTCTCCACGTGACTCACTGAAGCAAGACCCAACAGCAAAACCCCCTGGGCACCCTCACAGTTCCTAACTGAGGTCCTGGCTGTAACACGCGGGTCCACACATCCTGGCAGTCACCATTCACTCCCCAGGAGGATCCGCAGTGGTGTCAGGGTCCAGCACAGAACCCACAGCCCAGAGACGCTTACACCCCCCCTGAGGGCTAAGTCACAAACGGGCACTGACGGTGGCGTTCCACACCAGTGACAGAGGCTGGCTTGTCACAGGACAGTGTAATAGAGTGACAGACCTTGCAGGATAAGCAACAGGTTGTAAAAACACCCTAGGAAAAGCGCTTCTGTGCTCCCACTCCTGTCAGTGGGCCTTTCAATGTGGACACACACACCTCACATCCCCACCCCACGTCTGTCTGCCCCACCTCCCTGCCCCCAAACATACAGACAGGCACGTCACCGGAAATACGAAACTGCCATGAACTACAAGGACTTCACTTACACAGCCGGGGGGGTCAGGGCGTCACACAGCGTCCAGGGGCCGTCCCTTCAACGCTGCCCCTGTGGAGGGTCACCAGCCAACATCCAGGTAAAGAGAGGCCCCGTCCGGGGTTGGCCAGGCAGCAGCGGGGGCGGAGAGCGAGCCCGTCTGTGCTGGGCATCGTCCAGCGCAGCGCCCCCCCCCGCGGCCTGCTCTGCTCGTCCCTGGGAGTGCTGCTCCACCCCACGCTCCCAGGGTCCCCTTCCCTTGACAGGTTCCTCCTAGGGTGCCATCGCTATGAAATTCATGAGGAGTAGGCCCTAACTGCTCCACTGACTTTTACAAACCACCATGAAGCTCTCTTTCTAAAGGAAAGATGGAGGGGACACGAGTTATGATAACCACACATACGTCAGCCTGTAAGGCACAGGTATGGCTCCACCTGCAACTGCAGGAGTGATGTCACCAGGAACGCACAGCTGCAACTGGACACAGGTACGCTGGGTCTGTGTCAGGTACAACCACAAATGATACTCCTGCCTTTATGGGGTCTGACACCATGAATAACGCTACTACAGGTTATGTGATTTTCCAGAATAGTTTCAAGTCCTGGTAAAGTTCCAAAGAAACTAAAGTAAAATCTTCCACAATTTATGTAATAGCTGATGTTTTGAAATGCACCTGGGATTTGTCTTAATCAGGCGTGTAAATCATGCAGAAACAGAAATGACTGTTGTGAAGGAAGTTTTTCTGTTGCAGATCCCTAGAAACAGGAGGGACGCCACACAGGAAGCACAGGGCTGGTCAGGAGGCAGAGAGAGCAAGGGGAACATGTCAGCAAAGCCTTCACTGTGGTTTCTGGGGAAGGAACAGGCGAGGCAGGGTGAGTGGGCTCAGGATCGGCCAGCTTCAGCGGCTGTGGGTTCAGGGGCTGTCCCTGGCTGTCCTGTATCTGGCTCTGGGTGATGAAGGCAGGGGGACAGTAGCCCTGAGTGTGAGAGATGATAAAGGAGGTGGTTGGGGCAGGGGCTCTGCATGGGTTGGTTTGCACACGGAAGGCCTGTAGAGCATCTCTAGGAACAGCTAGCCCTGGGTGGACCATCCCTCCAGGGTCGACCAGTTCCCAGATGTTAAAGCATTAGAACCCAGAAAATAAAAAGCATGGGTGATACAGCTGTGTTCCCAGAACCTGCAATACACTAAATGTCCTTGAAAACAACTTTGTGTTTACATGTGAAGTGGAGGTAGGTTCAGGCTCAGACAACTACAAATGTGGGGTAATTTTCATTATATGAGCATGTCCCACAACTGCAGGATGTCAAACATCCCTGCCCTGCCCCCTCATTGCCAACAGCACCCCCAACCGCTGTGACAACCAAAACGCTCCCCCAATACCTAAACTCCCCAGGCAGGGTGGTCCTACTTCCCCTGAGAACATGGGCAGCGCACACGGGCCCTCGCTGACCGGCATTCCTGCTGTGTGCTCCCTCCTTCTGGACTCTGCAGTGAACCTGGGCAAACGGTGACGGAGGCCAGCAGAGGATGGTGCTGGGCTTCAGCCCCCAGAGCCATGACGCCCTCAGATTCGAGGTTGGGATGTGCCCGGTCTTCCTGGCGCTCGCTCTCCCACCTGTGTGTGTCTTCCTACTTCGCAGACCTCCTACCGCAGGCTGAAGAAGCCAAGACAACCTGCCCGCACGGTGCTCACACTCACCCTGGGTGTCCCACAGAAACACCGGGAACACCTGCAAAGGCAGTGAGAGGCACACCCAGGGTGTCCCAACCGGACTGCCCCACACTGAGCTGGCAGACGTGATCATGGACGCTCTTCTCCGGAGGAAGTCTCATACCTGAGAGTGCAACTGAACGCTCCGGGCTTAAGTGGAAATGGGCTGGATGTTTGTACGTGAATTCACATTGTTGACAGCTATCAAAACATACTTATTAGTAAATGTTTAAACTAAAATAGCAAATATAACCTCAATATCAGAATCACGCCCAAGGCAGAGAGTCTTCTGCTGTTGTTTCTAATAAATATTAGAATGTGCTAAAATCTGGATGTGCTACCATCCTGGAAACTTAGAAATAGGGGCGGTGTTGCTGGCAAAAAGAAACCACTAAAACAAGTGTGTCCGAGAGACTCATGCCCGCTCCTCCTTCCACCTCCCTGGGCCTGGCGACAAGCTGTTTAAATCCGCACCTGGGGGTCCAGACCCTCAGCAGAGAGAACAGGAGCCAACGCAGGTGTCTATGTCCACACCCTTCACAGCCCAGAGATGTGACGTGACTTGCGAAGATCGGAGGATTCGCTGGCAGAGACGGGGCGGCACCCAAGTCATTACACGCTGCTCCTATTTTTAAAGTGATTTTCATGGTACAGCTTCTTCACTTAATTAATTTATAACTCCCCTGAGGGGAGTTGCTGGCTGTGTCTCCTAATTTTTAGCATCTCCCTTACAATGACAAGAATGGTTTCTTTCGACAACACACATCTTAGATTTAAAAGCACACAAGACTTCCCTGAAATAATTTTTCTGCTGTTTGCCCAATGTTTTTAAGTTACAGGTATAAAATGGAACAAAGTGAAGAGTGTTTTTGTTCTTCTCTCTGAAGAAGCTACCAAAGTGGGGACTAAACAGGGACTGGGGACCGTCACCTCCTTTCTCACTCCCAGCTTCCAAGCAGCTCGCAACAGCGAAGACGGGGTTGTGCAGTTAAGAACCCGCCCTCCACTCTGTGCCCGGAAGGGGCGCCCAGTTGGGACGCAACAGGACACTGAGTGGAAAACTCAGGGCAGGGACAGAGCAGGAGCCGTGGGGACATGGACCGCTAACGTCAGGCCTCGGACGGTGTTATGAGCCTCAGCAAGAGGAGGAAGGGCGGGAGGGACGGCGAGCGTTAGGTACAGTAAGAGGGAAGGAGCTCTGAGCGGCCCTGCAAGTCATGTTCACGTCCTGACTTGCACACCAGCCTCCTCCAGTCTGCAAATCTACTACACCGTGAGCCTTTGTAAACAAAAGACATTTTGCTTCTGATACTTTGAGTTGCACGATCCAATCACATTATACCACGGAACCTGCCACTTGAGTATAAATGGGCGTGACAAACGTTTACAGACAAGGACACAGAAGGTAAGTCGGACCACCCGCTCCTGATACTCTGCTGTTACACCCCCCCAAAGGTCTCACCTGTGGCTTTCTCCCACCTTCAGGTAACACAATTACTGAGCAAGACGCTGAAAGGTTTTATCACAATCCACTCTGAACCACTGTGTGAGACTGAAGAAACCTCCTCTCAACAACTTTGCTGAACCGAGTGCAGACCTGTCTGTAGTTCACTCAGATGAAGACCGGGCAGTTTCTGCATTCCAACCAATAACAGCCTTTCATGTCATAACTCATAGTCTCAGAAACTGCCCTTCAGCTTCAGCAGCAACCAGAGGAAAATCCCGAGGAGGAGGGGTGCAGTGATCACTTCTGCTGGGACGCACAAATCCAAAACAGAAATAAAGGAAGAGGCGTGAGGGTTTCCACGCATTTAATTTCTACGGTAATATGCTTTTTCTAGTAAGTAAGCACCTAGAAGCGGATGATCAACTAGCACGTCCCTGCCATCCAAAGCTGGCAGATGTCAACACTTTACAACGTCTGACTCAGTGTCTGAGAAATGAAATATCACAGACGCAGCCACAGGCCCCCATTTTCCCTCTTCAGCCCCTCCTCTCACTTACTGGCCAATCTGATTAACTCTCGTGAATCAGGAGGCTCATGTCATTTCCCCACTTTTCCTGCTGGGTTTTCTTTTCCCCCCAGATTCACAGAAGTCCCGGCAGGTGACGGACACAGATAATCCAGGTGAACTACTGCACGTGCCTCCTCCCCGTCGGTCACTTCTCTTGATTCTCAGTCTTCACGTAGAAGTTGTACACTGTGATGCAAATTTACCAGTCTTTCCCCAAACGCTTCTTAGACCTTGATGTTCTTACAGGAAATGTTATGTGACTTCAGCTCCGAGGTGACAAGAATTTGATCGCTGACTGAGGACGTGACGACCCGTCACCTAATATGACAGATGAGGGACAATCCAGTTACAGCAAGAAGTGACCCGCCACACGCGGCAGGTCCAGTGCAGAACCCAGGGTGTGAGTCCCAGGCCGGCCCCCTCGGCGGCCAGAGCCAGGGCAGAGGGTCAGCTGCCCCGGCCCAGCTGGTCACGACCCAAGCGCTGAAACAGATTCTGGGGAGCCGAGCTGTGGATGAATCAATCACTAGGTGAGAATAAAGAACCTCCTAAGTGGTAGCTGGCATGACCTTGACTAGATTAAACTCTTTGATAATAAGATCATATTTAATGCTAGTTTCTCTCTTCTGTCAGAGTCAGACACCCAAATACCTGTAGGGCCAGGCAGGTCCCTGAGGGCGGGGGGCAGGAGTGTCCCACAGCCGCCGGCCGGTCCAGGGGAGGCAGGAATACAGCCTCCCGCCCCTGCTCAGGGCCACGGCCAAGCCGAGGAGTCCAAGGCTTTCTGAAAACACAACTAGGACACACCACGACCTCTGGCCTGTGGGCCACACCAGCCCAATGAGCCAGGCGTTCCTGCAGCGTGTGTGATGGTACGGCACCACCCCAGCACTGGCAACTACTAAAAAGACCTGTGGAGTCAACAAACATAACATTTACCAGGTAAAAAGTTAACTGTCTTCCTTCCCAGGCCACTGTATTTTTCCATCTTGGCTTGATTTAATCAAGCTCACATCAAAGCAATAAATATTTATTACAGCACTGTGGACACTGCGGTCATAACTATCTTAAACAAACGTGATTCAGTGCCCTGGCAATTCCAGGCTCTGAGCGAGGAGGAGGAACCGTCCCAGCTCTGAACACGTATTTAATGTTTGCGTGAACTGGCTGAAAACAAATGAGGTGGGTATGTCTATGCTGAGATAGAATCTTTGCAAAAAGGAACACTGAAATGACACTTAATAACTGGAGTGTACAATGATATTGATACTGTTCATGCAGGTTTCCGCCTGAAAAATCGTTTTCCTTAAATCACCAAGAGCCTGGGCAGCACTGAGTGACCCCAGCCGGCAGCAGTAGTTCTGCAGCCCTGGGGGTTCTGGGGTCAGCAACCACCACCCCCACTCAGCCCGCAGACGTGGGCCTCGATCCCTGCCTGGGGGATGAATGGAGGCATAGAGCCTCTCACTGAGCCACCTTCTTTGACACCACTCTCATGAGTTCTAGATAATGAGAGAAAAATAGGAGAAGTGACTTTTGTTCCCAGGTTCTGGACTGTGCACGTAGAGGAGGCTGAGAAATGAAAAGCCTGGTGCTCTGGTCACAAAACGTTCAACGGAACCCAGCTCAGCACGACACACTGCTCTCCAACAGCGTGACATCTTTCTCTCTCTCTTCCTTTATCCCCCCGAGCTGCATGTGTCGCCGTGGCATCGACAGAAGGCTCACCGTAGTTCTTACAGCCGATGCTGACAGGAAGAGGACATAGACTGGACCAGGGCTTGTTCTCCATTGTATGCATTTTTTTAAGTGCACAGCAACTCACATGAAAAATGCATTTGTTACCAAGTAGGTTACTGTAGCTCTCGGACAGAATCATTTACACAAGGTCTTTCTTTCAATTGACATGGGATTATATGAGCGAGAATTTCCCATTTCAGAAGTGATGCCATTCTGTCTGGTTGGCAAAATAGGAACAAAATGAAGCAATTCTATAACAAAATAAAATAAAAGCTCACAAAACAGGCTCAAAAACCCGTCCAGATAACCTTGGAGGCCTCTTCAACACGGCAAACAACAGACAAGGAATGCCCGTCTCTGATCTTTACATCAACAAATGAAAGTAAATGTGCTGAGCCGTTTGTGACGACAGAGAATTTTATGGGTGAGTTCAATGAACTGTTAAAATAAACTGAGAGGCTGGGGTCACGGCTGGCTCGAATCCCTGTGTGCACACGCTCACGGTGACGGGGCAGGAAGGTCGAGAACGGCCGCTGGAGCAGGCTTCTCAGCCTGGCACTGGGATTCTCAGGGCGGACTGCTCTCTCTGCTGGGCCCTGTGCACTACAGCCTGCTCGGCAGCACCCCTGTCCTCTACCTACAAGACGCCAACGGCACCCCTCCTCACTGTGATGATCAGATGTCCCCAGACATTCCAGGTGTCCTGGGGGCAGGAGGTCAGCGGAGAACCTCTATGTTGGAGCGAGACAGACCGGAGCAGCTGCCCCAAGGGAGCCTCCACCAGAGGGCTCCCTCCACCGTGCAGGGTCGTAGCGACGGCCCTGTCAACCTGACGAGCACCGCCACTTCTTCACAATCAACGTCACAGCGTAAATCTGATCCAGACATCGCACTACTGGAAAGTGGCCGACTCAAACAAGGACACCAGGCATAGAGGGGGGCAGCAGGTCCTGACAGCACAGCCCTCCGCCCTAACACCGAGATGCGATCACTCACCTGCTGCTGCTCCTTCTGGAGAAGCCTCTTCACCAAGTTTCAACAAGAACGTTTCCCTAGAGACGTGTCCCAGAGGACCAAAATGTCATTGCATCTCTTACATAAAACTCTGCGCCCTTCACACAATTACACCTGTCAATCAGGACATTTTCTAAAGCAAGTCTAATTTACACACATTAAAATCAGAATTTCAAAATTTAAAACATTTTTGCTACCAGTTCACCGTAGGTCTCGAGTCCATCATCAGAAGTGAATGCACTCCACAGTGAGACACCACTGCACACCACCAGGAGGCTATAACAAAAAAGACAGATGACAACACATGTTGCCAAGGATGCAGAGAAACCGGAACGCTCATACTTTGTTGGTGGGGATGTAAAGTGGTGCAGACACTTTGAAAAACAGTTTGGGAGTTCCTTAGAAACTTAAACATAAAATGTAACTCATAAGAGTTACCATATGACCTAGCACTTCCGCTCCTGGTATATACCCCCCAAAATTGAAACACACATCCATACAAAAAACTGCACACAACGTTCGCAGCCCAAGTCTTCACAGTCACCAAAAGCGGAAGCCTCTCAAATATCCGTCAGCTGATGGATGGATAAGCAAAGTGTGGTCCACCAATACAATGGAATATTATTTAGCCATAAAAAAGGATGAAGCACTGATACACACTACGACGTGGATGAACCTGGAAAACATTATGCTCAGGGAAAGAAGCCGGATGCAAAAAGCCACATAGCATACGATTCCATTTATATGAAATGTCCAGAATACGCAAATACAGACAGAAAGCAGACCAGTGGTTGCCTGGGGCTGGGGGGAGGGAGGAATGGGGAGTGACTGCTAATGGGTGTGGGGTTTCTCCTTGGGGTGATGAAAATGCTCTAAAATTAGATAGTGGTGACTTTTGCAGAACTCTGTGAATATCCTAAACAACACTGACTGGTACACTTTAAAAGGGTGAACTGTATGGTATGTGAATTTTATCTCAATAAGGCTGTTATTTACATACATTAAAAAAGAAGTGGGTGTATACTATAAATTCTGGAATGGAAATGAAAACCCATTCTTGTTTTTTGTAGTCTACCCAAATTCAACATATATGTAAACCTCTCACCATACCCTTTTGAGTTTTGTGGAATTCCTGAACATCCTGGCACAACGGAGGATGCCAATACAGCACCACTGACATTCCCGGCGCTGGAACATCGGTGTAGCCGCCTCACAAACACAGGAAGTCTGCCCACCCACCTACAGGGCCAGGTCCCAGGCGGCCTGCTCCAAAAGCCGCCCCCCTCCCATCTCCCGTGTGGGTTCACTCTCTGCCTGGGGCAGCTCTCCTGCCTCTTGACAACGTCCATCGTCTGCTTCTGCCCCCGTTATGTAACCACCCTCTCATCTTTCCCACGAGACGTTAACTCCTTGCGGCAGCACCTAGGTCTGATTCTTTCTGGAACAAATCCTCAGCTCCATCTCAGCGCCTTACACACGAGAAGAAGGAAACAAAAGATGTGAAAGAATGAATGGCCTGTTGCCATTTTTACATGAAAGAGAAGAATTCAGTGTTATGTTTACTCAAGGAAGTGACAGAGCGGAAACGTTACCCAATGTGTAGCACTGAATGAACGAATCTGTTCAACGGCTTGACCTTACATTTTAGCTGATAACTTCCGAGGCTCCAGATAAGGGGTCAACCTCACGTGAGAATCTGAGGGGAAAAGGACACGGAGAAGGGAAGGAACAAGAAGCAGCGCTCCATGACCAAAACTCCAGGTTCCATTACCAACTGAACACCCTAAAGCCCGGTTCTTCGCCGGCTGCTGCATCTGCGTCAGCTTCTTTCACGGGGAGCGTGCACCTAACAGCAGGAGCCATTCCGAGACAGCATGTGAAATCATACAGTGCTCTGCAGGCAGCTCGCAGGGGGATCCTCGGATCTCACGCAGGGGAAGCTGCGCGACAGATTTCAGCAACGGGAGAACATGTCCTGATCAACTCATTTCACGTCAAGTATCATTAGTGTAGACAGCAAAGACTGAAACTGAGATGAAATCTAAGTAGCGCCTGTCCACGTCTGTCCAGCTCTAACGAGAACTCGATGAGGAACGTGGGGCTGGCTGCTGGAGAGGCCCGGAGCCCTGCTCTGCCGGGAAGGTTCACCAGCCAGCTCTCTGGGAAAAGCGCCAGTTTCCTGCTGGTCTCCAGCTACCCCAACCGGGGGCTGTGAGGATGTGCGGCTGCGCACCGCTGACCGTACTCCCACCGTCCCGACCCAACAGGCGTCGGGCACAGCTAACAGCAAACATAGTAAAACAACTGGGAAGTAATAAGTTTTGATGATTTACTACCTCTGTTTTTCATATAACTTATCTAAGCAGAAGCTTGCATAACTTATGCTTTCATAATGGCTCCTAAGAGCCCGAGCATGGGCACAGGCCAGCCCAGCACCCGCTGGCCCTTTCTGGTGTTGGGGGCACAGGATGCAGGGCTGAGGGTAAGGAGGGGGGACAGGTGCACAGCCTCGCCCTGCTCCTTCCGGGGACCTTTAGCTTTTTCCTGATTCAATCAAGTCTCTTCTGCAAGGTTCTAAAAACCAGCTGATTTTTGGAAATACCAAACCAAAAAGTGAAAAATAGAGCAATCAGCCTTGATCTGAATAAACTGCCCACTTTTCACAATTCCTGTGAGAGTAATTAAAACAGACAGCAAGTTGAAAACAGTGAGGGTAACATACTCAGAAAAAAAGGCAGAGTAAATGCATTCCCTCCTAGAAAAGCCGCCTGAAATGACTCAGGAATCTTCCACCTTGTTGACTCTGGAGACGAAAGCGTCCAGCGTTTGCTCTCCAGACAGAGGGCACAGAGACCAGAAAACACAACTGCCTCTGTTCTGGAAGGACCGCAGCTCCTCCACTGTCCAGCACCCCGCCCCCCGCCCCCCGCCGCTCTCCGGGACGGGCAACTGCAGCGGGATGCTGGCGCCGTCAATGCCAGAGCTGTACAGCTCCGTCTGTAACACCTGCAGTAACTTCAGTGACACCCTTCCATCCTCTGCCTGAATAAACGATGTGGCCTTCGGCACGGTATCTCGTATACAGCAGGGGCTCACGTGGTTGTGGAATAAATCCACATAAAGCTAATACTTGAAATACGATCATTTTATAAACAATTCCACTAACACACAGTAATTTAGACTAGCAGGTTACTGGATGTCAGAGCTGCTAAAATAAACGATTACTATGTTTTAATTACAGTGTTCCCCCTAAAAGATGCCCAATTCTTATTCTTGGCCGGTGCCCTCAACATGTTTGAAAATCCTCCATCTTCCAACAACCAGATCCAGGAACGGGCCACAGTCAGGCAAACGTCCTCAGACTATCACCCGTCCCTGCTCCGTAACAGAAACTTCTGGACTGTGCCTCACAAAGAACCTGGTGATCAGACAAAAATCGATTTTGGAGGTGTCCTGTGTGAGCTGTCCTAGGGAGAAGCCATGTGGCAGCAGCCGCGAGGACCCGAGGCCACCACGGCCACAGGGTGAGCTGGAAGGGACGCTCCCGAGGTCTTGAGCAAGGCTGGAGCCAGAGCACCAGCTCACCTGCACCGGGTTCCTGACCCAGAAACTGAGATACTCAGCAGAGCGGTTTTAAGGTCGGGTAACTCGTTACTCGGCAGGTAAGAGATCGCTGATACCCACACTTATTAACTGCATGAACCCGTCCTCCTTGGAAGAACAGGACTGGTATGAACCAGGCAAAAATGTCCTGGGAGTGGCCATGGGGGACAAGGCCATGCCCACTAGTCCCGAGGGGCGCAGGGCCACATGGTTCAGTGGGATTCTCACTTGGAATGGCTCAAAGACCCAACGCAGGGCGCACGTGACTCCTGGGTAAAGACTCTTCTGAACTTCCTCACTGCTGCCTCTGGGAGGGCCGTTTCACGAATCTTCCGGAACAGCAATGTGTGACTGACCAAAATCCTCCCTACACTTCCTCCGAAGTCCCCCAGTGAGGAGTCCCACTAAAGAACCGGGACACAGTGAATCCCTCAGGGGACTCCTTCATCTAACCCACAATATGGCAATGTGCTGGCCAGAGCTGTGGCTGGTGCTCTGCTGTCCACTGCTCAGAACGGTCAGCCCAGTTCCTGCTTTAAGAATCTCTTTCATAATCTTCATCATCTTTCTTGGTCAGATGCCCATGTGTACAGACAGCCAAAAGCTTAGGCCTTGCCTGCAATTTAACCTTTTATAAGTTAAATTGTATATAATTTGTATTTTGTTTTTGGCTTTATGGCCTTGTATAATTTAATGTTGTCAAGATATAAATATTATTATCAGAATATGGGGTCTCTGAGAAATTTACACTGCTCTAAACAATACTTCCATGAGGGGAAATCACTGGGGGACGCTGTCATTGATGACTATCAGCTTCTGCGACAATACATCGGATCAGTCACCTGGAAGGTCGGATCTGCAGCTTTTTCAGGATCTGTACATTTTCAATCCCTTGCACTTATTAAAAAACAACCCAAGAGCACAGATGAGCTGAATAAGGGAGGAGGTCTGAAACGGTGCTGGCACGTGGTGGACGCCCAGTCATTATCTTCTGAGAGAATAAACACATGCAAACCTCCTCAAGACAGACAAATTCATGGTTTAACTATCCTGGACCACTATCCCACAGTGGATATGGAGTATTTGAGAGAGTCTGGGGTCTTACAGGAGGAATTAACTCTAGATTTGCCCGAGGCGCATCCACAAGTAACATTAATAATAATTATATGACACATTTACAAATGCTGTACAGTCTGCAGCTCATTCATATGCAGGATCACGTCTGAACCTTATGATAACCCTGAAAGACACATCTCGCTGCTGACAAGGAAACTGAGAAACGGTCCAGGAAGACCAGCCGACGACATTTTTACCACAAAGGCCCATGGCCTCACAAGCTAAGGAATGCCCTGGTCACCTGCCAGCACTCATTACACAGCTGGCCATCTGCCGTGGAATCCATAGCAGCCACACGTGTGGGTAATACATCCATTTTTAGCCCTGCTTTAAGAACAGACTGAAATCTAAAACAATAACAACGGCTGCATTTTTGAGTGCCTTGTAGGCAGCCAAAACTTGCGTTCCAACCTTTGCAACAATCCTGAAGGGCAGGCACTTCTTGTTCCTCTTACAGACAAGAACCTGAGGTCAGAGCAGATGTGGAAACATCCTACAGGCCACTCAGGGAGCAGCTCACCTGTAAGTGCCAACGTGGACAACCTCCACAGGGACACGGACGAGAGGAGAAAACCAGCCCTTGTGGGCGTAAAGATGAGAACGCCCAAAACCAGGGCAGAGTCTGCGAGACCTGAGGCCAGGACAGGCTGTGCAATGGGGCAGAGGGAGCCAAAATCCAGCGCCTTTGACCCATAGAGCAGGGGCTGGCAAACTGTGGCCCGCGGTTTTCATACAGTCCACAAACTAAGAATGGTTTTTCCATTTCTAAATGGTTGAAAAAAATCAAAAGGAAAATATTCACGACGTGACAATTACAGGAAAGGAACACGTCACTGTCCATGATACAGTTTTACGGCAGAGAGTGGCCCTCACGTCCGCAGGCCGTCACGGCTGCACTTGCTGTAGTACCAAGTGGAGCAGCTGCCACAGACCACGTGGCCGGTGAAGCCTGTGGTCTTCACCATCGAGCCCCTGACTGAGGTTTGCCAACCCTGCCGACAGGACAGACGTGGTTAGGAAGCCTGAGAACCGATCAGTGTTTCTCAGAGCTAAAATGATCACAGCTGGTCAATTCTGGGTCGGCCCCACCCCCCGACCCCCGACCCAGGCCCATTGCATGGACTCTCTGGGTGGATCCCCACACCTGCATTTTTAACATGCATCCCAGGTGATGCTGGCAAAGTCGGAGATACACTGGATTGTGAGATGCAGATGGAGAAAAACCCAAAAGTGTGACAACACTGTGGGTGAGGTAGGTGCAGAACAAGCATCCTCATACCTTGCTGGTGATAACGCAAAACAGAGAAAACGCAGATGCATTTCTCCCTTTCTCAGAAATCCCACTTCTAAAAATCTATCCAATGATAGCCTTGCAAAAATACAACTGGTGTGTTCACAGGGCCAGTAACTGCAATGGTATCTGGAACAGAAGACTGGAGACCAAATGTCCTTAAATGGAGGACTAGCCAAATCAACAACAGAACGTTATCCAGCTGTGAAAAGAAACGTGGACGCTGTCCACGTAACCCACTGATCTGGAGAGACCAGAGACACGCCAGGAGAGAGGGTAATAGTAGTGCTCACTGTGTGCTACTGTTTGTGCAAAAGAGGAAATGTGGGCATATACATGGGGACGATCAGGAAATCTGAAGATGGACTGAATATTAGATAACGTTCAAGAATTGCCATTAATTTTGTTGGGTGTGATAAGGGCACAACGCTTACATTTAAAAAACGTTCTTGTCAGTTGCACACTGAAGTATTCACAGGTGAAACGACCTAGCACGCTGGATTTGTACACCAGCAGAAAGAAAAAACGTTTGCAAAGTATAGATGAAGCGAGGTGGGTCATAAGTTAACTTCTGCTGAAGATGGATTAGATGGGGTTCATTATGCTATTATTTCTATTTTTGTATGTGTTTGAAAATGTCTATAATAAAAAGTTAAAATACAGAGAATATAACAAACATCTATGTACCTACCATTTAACTTAAGAAATAAATCATTAAATAGAATGGAAACCCATCTGTAATGAGTCAAACTGTGTCCCCCAAAAGGGCATGTTGAAGTCCAAACCCCCAGTACCTCAGAACACAGCCTTATCTGGAAACAGGGTCTTCGCCGATGTGACTAGTTAAGATCAGGTCACGCTGGATTACGGCCCTAAATCCAACGGCTCTGGTGTCTTCATAAGAGAAAAGAGAGGGAGACCTGGACACAGAGACACAGACGTGCACAGAGGGAAGACGGAGGAGAGACCAGGGGGACACATCCACAGGTCAAGGGAGGCCAGCAACAGGAAGGACGCTCCCCCAGAGCTGGCGGGCTGGGGGTGGGGCAGCAGCCCCGCCTTGATTTTTGAACTTCAAATTTCTTCATGTTAATACTTTTAGCTTTATCTTCACTGCTGTATGATATTCTATTGTATTCCAAAATTTGTATTTTAATTCAAAGCAGTAAAGAAAAAAAAACAACTCGAAAATGACTTCAAAATCTAAGACACTTTTCTACTAAGAGCATGATGTTCAACTAGGCTTTGCCAACCTCGACGCTATAGACTTTTTGGCCAGGATAACTGTTGTGGGGTCCGTCCTGGGCAGTGAGCGATGTTGGCAGGGTCCCTGGACTCTGCACACCAGACACGAGGAGCATCCCTCAGCCTTGACAACCAAACACACCAATTGCCCCTTGGGTGGTAAGATCCCCCCGCTGAGAACCACTGCTAAATACGTGAGATTATGAAAACTTTTAGATACTGGACCATATAATCTACAGGTTCACATCATAATATAAATCCTCCACTTATTTTTCCAAATTTGGTTCAAAAATTTCAGCCACACAAATAAATTAGTCCTTTTCCTAGAGCACTTCTGCCTCCCGATCACGTGTGGTGCGGCAAGTTCCACGGGCTGATTCCCTGTTTCGTACCAAGAATACAGCTTCCTGTGTGTTGTACGGTGAAGCAAGGACGTGCGACTGATGTACAACAGCATTCAACAGCTGGTGACCACGTCAATCGGCTGTTTCCGGCAGGAGCCTCACTTCCAGGTCAGCTCCTCCTCAGCCCTTCACACACTCCCGTTTCCTTTCTCCAAGTGTAGACAAAGTTAGTTAATTCTGAAGGAGACAAAATGTTGATGGTGTTAAACTGCCAGTTTCTGCCAGACCATATTCCTCAGACTTTTCGTGACCCAGAAAATATTTTTCCTGCCTGCCTTAGGAATTCACCCTGGTCCTGATGTGACCTCTCTCTCGTCACACGACTTGGGGTGAAAAATGAACCGAATCATCTCAGTTTGCAGCTCATCTTTGAGCAGGACTCGCAGGTCATCTAGCATGGGAAACAGGTGCACTGCTTCTCAGTCTTCCTGATTAAGTCCGAAGGGTCCCGGGTGACGATACCATGTTGTTTCTAGAGCTTCTCAGCTTTCCTGGAGGTGGAACTCTGGTGGGAGCCCCCGACCAGGGAGCGCTGGGTCACACCCTCCTGGAAGTCCTTGAGGTCACACTGGACACTACCACACGCGTTCTCTTGAGCAGCTTTAGGACAGCAAGAACCCACTGCACTTTTCTGTGACGGAAAGTAAATTATTGGCATTCCACTGTTATTCTGGGCTATTAAACTATATTATAGTATTGCGTTTGGTAGAAACGTGTGGTTTATTCCATTTAGAAGGCAATTAAGTTTGTATGGTCAGAATATGTCTGACTAAAATTCCTCATTAATTTTCTCACACAGAAATACACAACCAGCCAGCACGGAGGTGTGTTCAACGCTGCAGACACCTGGAGGACGGGTGGGAGGAAAGAGCCAGACCTAACGGAGGGTCTACGTTCCAGGCCTGAGCTCTGCCAGACATATGCAGGCTCCACGGGGAAGGAGATTTTCCTAAGCGCCCCCTTCCCACCTCCAGGAAAGGTGAGAAGCTCTAGAAACAACATGGTATCGTCATCCAGGGCCCTGAGACCGCTGACCCCTAGCCTGGACTGTTCTGGAGACCGCTGCAGGGCTGGCCTCTTGGGATCACTCAGGTCTCTGCTCCAAGATGTCCCTTTTCCGTCTGCATGGTGGAGGATGGGGCTGCCCCTCCGCCCTTCCACACCTGCCTCATTACCCCAACTTATTTCCTTCTGGGGCTTCCCCGACGGATACAGCTGCTGTGGCGGTTATTTTGCTTATCTACTGCCCGCCTGCCCCACCAGGATGGGAGTTAGGCCACCTGATTACCCCCATTGACCGGCACACAGCCAGCCGGCGGAGCTCAAGTGATACTTGTTGAATGAATAAAACCAAAAGAGAAAAGCCAGCTCACTGCTGATATAATTAACACAGACAAACGCTGTTAATGACAGGTCCTCTACGCACTCGGACAGTATGTTTACACGTCACACTGTTTCAGATTTTCCCACAATTATACCCTGTTCAATGTGGAGGCCAGAGCACAGGGCACGGGCTCTTTCACAAACATCACAGATAATCAACGGAGTCCACTCTCCCATCAAATAAACTCAGAAACTCCCTAACACAGTGGGAACCTGACCAACCGCCCTCAACCACACCAGCCGCAGGGCACGCTGTGCATGGCCAAGTGTGGTGCAAACCAGCAAAAACTCCACCCCTGGAAACCCAGCCAGCACCGACCCCCTGGCAGAGAAGTGGCCTGGCAGAGGCCGTACGGCTACACTGAAAGATGGAGGGAAGGGCCTTAGCCCAGACTCTCATCCGTACCACAAACACAAAAAGGAGACGGACCTCTGATGGCATGATCAGACACAAAGTTCAAGCAAAGTGCCCTGGGAGAGGTGACACGGCTTGACTTTCCTAGATGTGGATGCTTTAGGACTGTGGAGGGAACAGTCCTTCAGAGCATGTGGCACCCCACGGGGCACAGAAAGACTGATAATTTGGCCACAAACTTATTTTTAAACTAATATAAATATATAACAAATTTATATATATAACAAATATATATATTTTATATATTTTTAATATGTATATATATCATGCAGTATTATATATTGTGTATATATATGCCAATACATATACTGTATATATATGCCTTTTTATATATATAAATATACATACACATATATGTTCATACATACACACACACACCATAATACGTCAAAAGACAAACGAAGAACTGGGAAAATATCTGCAAATTGCATATGAGTCACAGAGGTAACTTCCTTAATATAAAAAGAGATCTCACAAAATCAAGAGAAAAAAATGAACAGCCCACCAGACAAATGATAAGGCATATTAACAGGCTATTCACAGAAAAAGAGATACTGTGCTTCAACACTAAAGAGAAAAAAGATGCCAAACACGCCTCATAATTAAAGAAACGCTAAATCCTAACAACGTGATGCCGTATTTCACCTAAGAGGCTGGCATAGAAAAATGTGAAGTTTGGCAACGTCGCCGGTGGGCGTGGGCACGGGCACCATCAGCCCTTGGGCCGGGGTTTAGCGGTAAACAAACAATAATAGAAGCCAGGCCATTTACACAACAGATTCACCTCAACCCGTGTTGTACAGATATGTTCACAGAAACATCCTGGGGCAGGAACGGCCCACTCCCAGAGGAGAACAAGAGCCTGCCGCCATCAGGAAGAAACTGCCCCTCAGAGCAGGAGGGATGACCCAGAGCTGAGCTCCTTATCTGAGACTCACTAGCAGCATTGCAGTGGCAACGTTCCTCCTTTTGTGCCTCAATTCCCATCTGCAAAAGGGAACAACAGTGCTGCTCCACCAGATAGAGCTGTCGCAGAGACAAAGGACTGAACCGTGGCACAGAATTAATCGTTCTATAAGGGTGGCTGGATGATGATGATGATAATCCTATTTGTTGTAAAAGGGGAAACCTGCACAACGTGACCCAGAAGGTCAGGAGTCAGAGCTCCCCTTCCAGCCCACTCCAAAGTAAAGCAGGTCTCAGCACTCTCCCCAAAGAAAACCTAGTCCAGGAGGCATCAGGCAGCACAGCAGACTGCAATCCTGAGCACCTCACAAGGGGTCGAGGAGGACCGTAATCCACTGCTGACCGCCTGGCTCTCAGGTCCCACTGAGCTGCCCGCCCGCCCCACCCCAGTGTGGAGAGTGGAGACACCTCGCACTCTCACCCTTCCTAACATACTGTCCCCGCCCCTAGAAACCTATGTCCCCAGGCTTCCTGATTAGTATCGAGGTTCAGGATCTCCCCGAGTCCTGTTCGTATGTCCTTCTTCTTCTGGACGTCTCTGCATCTCCTTTGCCCATTTTTATCAATAAGGCTCATAATCCTTTCTCAATGAGTTTCAACTTGTTTCATAAAAAATTTATTAAGCCTTTGACCAACAGTGGGTATGTTTTATGAGAACATTGTTAATTCAAGAAATAGTTACTCAACGGTGAAAGACTCTTTAAAAATGTTATTAAAAATGCTGCCAAAGAAGGGCGGGGACGTGATCAGGAAGGACCCAGAGCTGTCAAGGTGTGGTGATCACTTATTAAGGCGGACGTTCGTGTTGTTATTGTTCTTAAACTCTATGTGTACATTGCACACACTCTTTTGCATGCATGACATATTTCATAATAAATTGTTTACCGGGGCCGGCCCGATGGCGCAAGCGGTTAAGTTCAAGAGCTCCGCTGTGGCGGCCCGGCGTTCACCGGTTCAGATCCCGGGCGCGCACCGACGCACTGCTGGTTAAGCCAGGCTGTGGTGGCGTCCCATATAAAGTAGAGGAAGATGGGCACGGATATTAGCCCAGGGCCAGTCTTCCTCTGCAAAAAAAGAGGAGGATTGGCAGCTATTAGCTCAGGGCTGATCTTCCTCATACACACACAAAAAAAATTGTTTATAATCCTCCCCCCAAAACGCTAAAAAATAAAAGTTTCCATTTTTTAAAAAAGCATGTCATCAGAAATAGAAGGCTGGGGCCACGGGTGACAAATTCCAACTTGCTCTCAACTTTGATACTGTGGATTGAAGTACAGACAGGAGCTAGATGGGCGACACAGAGAGCTTCCCACGTGGCAGGCCCTGGGAGCGCACAGGCGCTGGGGGCAGGGCACCAGGTCTTCACGCCGGCCCCACCCACCCAGCCAGGGCACCGTACAAACACTGTCACTGGAGGCACTCTGGGACGTGAACAAGGTTAGAGAGCACTGCCCCAGGGGGCAGGGACAGCTGCAGCTAACACATTCAAGGTGTTAAACAGACACCAGTGTGATCCTGAAGCTCTTCTAGCAATGAGAGCTGGCCACACATGAAACTTCAACGGCACCAATACTGGAGACGCTGACCTAGGAGCAGCACTTCTGCTTGACAGCATGGCTTAAAATATGTTGCATGTTATGTCTGCAGCTGGCTGGCTGACAACACAACTGCTTATTCAGACTAACAAAAACAAGCATAAATTCCCATGATTTTAAAATTGCATTCATACTTATGATTACTGCTCAGAATAAATATGTCTACCACATGATCATCGAAATTAAAAGGTAATAAAGCCCATCTTGGTTTGGAAGTCTGGTAACGGCTTCTAGCCTCTGCCTGTGAATGTTTCATAAATTCATCCTATCCTTTTGATTTTGTCTCATCCCTTCTTTTTGCACACAGTCCTACATTATTTTTTTTATTTGCAAAAAGCTACAAAGGATCTGTGAAATATGCACATAATGCACTCTCTAAGAAAACCATTGTTTCTTTGAAACACTGCCAAAAAAACTATTTTGCCTTTGCAGGATCTTGGCATAATCGGCCCACACGCTGAGTGGAGTGAATGAATCCTTGCCAGTCAACGGCACGGTGCTCCAGGAGGCCGCATCAGTGTCGGCCACAGTCCGCAGGGACCCAGCACAAAAGCTTCTCTGCCACCCTCTCCTCAACACCTACTTTTCTGCCCGGCCCCTAATTGCAGACTGGGGATCAAGAGTCTCTTCCCTTGCTCCTTGACCCATTCCCCTCAAGGATCCGCTTGTTCTCAAGCTTTAAATATCACCTGTAAGTGAACCACCCCCAGACCCACACCCCAGCCCCCACTCGGAACCTGAGCACCGTTTGCTGACATCTGTCAGTGGTGACCCCACATCCTACGGTCAACCCATCCAGAGAGACTCTCCCACCCCTCCCCCGGCCTCCGGACACAGGTGTCTCGCAGAGCACATAACCACAACCTAAGATCTGATCTGCTACTGTGTGTGCCTCTTACGTCTAGATCAGCGTTTTCAACCCTGGCAGCACATTCATATCACTTAGGAAGCTTTTAAAAAACATTACCAATGCAACTCAACAGCAAAAAAATAAATAACCCAATTAAAAAATGGGCAAAGGACTTGAATAGACATTTCTACAAAGAAGATATACAAATGGCCAATAAGCTCATGAAAAGATGCTCAACATTTACAATGCGATACCACCTCACACCCATTAGAATGGATGCTATCAAAAGACAGAAAATAACAAGTGTCACCGAGGATGTGGAGAAATTAGAACCCTTGTGCTGGGAATGTAAAATTGTGTAGCCGCTGTGGAAACAGTGCAACGGTTCCTCAAAAACTTAAACAGAAATACCACAGGATCCAGCAATTCCACTTCGGGGCATATATCAAAAGAACTGAAAGCAGGATCTCAAAGAGGTATTTGTACACCCATGTTCACAGCGTTACTCACAACAGCCAAGATCTGGAAACCAAGTGTCCATCGAGAGAGGAATGGCTAAAGAAAATGTGGTCCATCCATGCAATGGAATGTTATCCAGCCTTTTTATAAGGAAGGAAATTCTGACACCTGTTACAACATGCATGAACCTCAAGGATTGTGCTGAATGAAATAAGCCAGCCATAAAAGGACAAACACTGTGAGATTCCACTCATACGAGGTCCCTACAGGAGTCACATTCATAGAGACAGAAAGTAGATGGTGGTGCCAGGGGCCGGGGGAAGGGGATGGGGTGTTTAATGGGGACAGAGTTTCAGTTGGGAAGATGAAAAGTTCTGGAATCTGTTGCACAAGAAAGTGACTACAGTTAACACGACTGAACTGTACACTTACAAATGGTTAAGATAGTAAATTTTATACCATGTGTTCTTTACTACAATTAAAAAAAATTATTAAAAATAAAACAATACCTGGGCCCTGCCTGTCAGAGTGGGGCCTGGGCATCTGTTTGTTTTTAAAGCTTCTCATATGATCCTAATGTATAGCCATGACTAGGAGTATCTATTAACTATAAACGAAAATAAACAATGTCTCTTTAACTAAAGGATATGTACTTACTGCGTATCTTTTAAACTGTACACACAGGGTACACAGTGGGTCCTCAGGACTTAGTGAATGTCCACACGACAACTCACTGAAGAAAAGACACGTGATTATCCGGGCAAGATGACTAAATGTATTTTAAAACGCTGGCTAAAATCATAATCTTTTAATTCTGTTGCCAGTTTATCTCGAGACCAGCACGTCTTCAGCCGTCCAGTGCCCCGCTTCCCGAGTACCCACGTATGACGACAACGCTGATCCGTCCCCACGTGCCAGGCACTCTTATGGGCAAGCCCCGATACCGCATCAACATTCATGAGACAGGTGTTCTTTCTGTTTTCATTTCATAGTTGGGGAAAGGAGGCCCAGACAGTGAACCGGAGTCTCGTGACCAAATGCTTTAACTGGGGTCACTGAGCGTTCCCAAGAGCCGGGGAAGTTGAAGCGACGTCGGGCAAAGCCAGCGCCACAGGAAAGCTCGGTTTCATTTTATGTCCTCTCCTTTTCAGTTAAGGAGGACAACATGAACCTGTAGAACACGCTGAACGTGCTCTGTAGTCACAGCCTGTGTCCAGACCGAGCGTGGCCACACTCCTGAGGACACGGCCGACAGCCCACACCGTGGGTGTGTGGTTCTGGAGGAAAGACGGTACAAGATGCCCTCCACAGACAGCTCAGGCGTCCGGGACCTCGGTGGCGGAAAGCTTGCTTATCTTAAAGAATTTTCCTTTAGTCTCTACCTTAGGCTAAAGCTGATTCTACACAGTGAAATCCATCCTAAGTCGTTCAGTAGCACAGACGTGTCCCTCAGAGGGTGCGTTACGGCCATCAGCACATTGGAAGAGCACGGCCCGGTGTTTCCCGAAATCACAGTTTGCAGGATTTACATTCAAAACGGCTCCTGACGCCTCCTTTACGTGAATACAGTCACGTCCGTAACCACGGCTAAGCTAGGAGGGACATGCCGCATGGCCCCTCATCCTCCAGGAGGACGCCCGAGGGTCGGCCAGGGGAAAAGGTGGGCAGAAACGTGCACTCCTGACAAAAGCAAAATATCTTCACTCAGGAGATGAGAGGTGGCCGAGGTCCAGGGACCTTCACGAGGGCAGCGGCTCACTGACCGAGGGAGGGCCAGGCAGGCGCGGGCCGTAAACTATTAACCACAATAAAGTGTCACCACTTTCACACAACAGATACATCTGGGGTCACCACACGGGGAGATTCAGAGGGCCCTTTGTCTGAGATGGACAGAAACTACCCAGAAATCACCAGTCAGAGGAGAGTACAATAAACAACACACAGAAAACAATCAAACCACGATCCTCCCGACTCAGGTGAGCACAGCGACACTTCCTCGTTCCTCATTCACTTTACGTCAACTGACAAACCGCCAAAGAGGAGGCTTTTCTTAGTTGAAAAAGGCAAGCAGCAAAATTCACTCCATTTGGAGGCAAGGTTCAGGTTTAGTAGTGTTTGGACAAAATGACCACTTTCAACACCAGTAGAAATATTTTTAAAAAACGAAAATTGGCTTCACCCATACTCGCACCCTTGGTACAACCACAACCAAATGCTCCACAAACACACCACCCACTTCTCTCTCAGACACCTGGCCAGGGTCCCTGGCAAATCCCCCAAATCAAAATACAGCCCCTGGACAACTGATGGGCCTGTTTTTAAACTCCAAGGGGGGACACGCTGAGACCACAGTGGGTAAACAACTACTCCTTTTTTCCTTAAGCTACACAAGCTAGCTTAAACTTATGTCCACGGACTCCTTGGCTAGAGGGAACCTGCAGCAACTGTGTGGGAAGTCACGCTCCGGAAGTATCTCTGGGGCTCCCCTCGGCCTGTTCCACCTTCTGACGATGCTCATTGTTAGCACATCATCCTTACGTAGCGGTGAGCATACACTCAGTCTCACGAGGCAGAATGAGATCCAGACATTTCACCCCGATAGGCAAACGGCAACAGGCTGAGGGGGTCACAACCCCTGACCTGGTGGCTTCACTCGGCTCCGTAAGAGCCAGAGCAGGCTCGTGGCTGTGCTTCTCCAAGAATCCTGTGCATCCGTGAAGACTGTCAGCAATCTCTCTGCCACGCACCACGCCACTTAGGCTCAAAAATCTCATTAGATTCTTAGTCACCAGACCTCCAGTCAATTCTTGACCTTCTTTCCTCTCTCCCAGGACACACAATAAGGATCTGAAAAACTTGTGTTCTGTAAATGGGAAGCCACAACATTCTCAAGGGTTCTTCGTGATTTTTAGGTTGAGAATGTGTGCTTGAGCGCCTGAAACATGGCTATGTGGTGGGGGCACGTCGTGAAGGCCGGCAGCATATGAGGAATGTGCCATCAAAATAAAATAAAAGAAAGTGAGTCTGGTAGCTCATGAGAAGGGAAGTTGTTATTACACCCCGTGGGTAACTGGCATAAATAACAGGCTTCATATAAATGATTGTAATTAGCACCCTTTTTACACAGTCGAGCAAATTTTTAGTTTTTCCTTTTCTCACTTTGGGTTCTCTAAGCATCTAAAATTAGTGCTAACACCAAGTCCTCCCTAAGACCCACAAACTGTAACCTAGACACGGCCCCTGCCGCAAACTTCAGCACACAGGGGCCTCTGAGGTCTCGGGGCTAATGGCAGACCTTACACTGCCCCCCTCCAGGCCTGTCCCCCAGGAGCGTCCCCGCAGATGAGCTCTTCCTTCAACTGGCCCACAGTCTGAGCACTTACGTGAGCGGAAGCCGGCGTCCAGACACGCCCGATGTGGGAGGCAGTGCACAATGTGCCTGTCCCCGTCAGCGTACTGACATCAACGCCGCACTGTGACAGTCGACAGCAATGTCCAAACGGGCCTGCACATACTGCAGACATCTCCCTCACCCCGCCGCCGTCCAGACCAGGAAGGAGCATCCGCGTCTGCTCTCAGGGTCAGGCTGCTTTCTGAGCACCATGAGCTCACCCTACAGCCTGATCCCAGGACAGCTGGGAGGGCCTCTGCTGCGAAGGGGCATCGTCACCTCTTCTCCCTGGACCCAGAACAGTCACTGGGACAAGAGGCTCCAGGATTTAACTGTTAAAAGTCACCAGCTGCCGAGGTGGCCTCACACCCACTGGACGCTGAGTGCTGCCTGGGGCAGGCAGAGGAAGCCGCAGACACCGCAGCCTCGGCTCGAAGTCGGCCCAGAGAGTCAGGCTGCCAGACGGACGGACAGATGGACGGATGGACGGACAGGGGAAGAACTAGGAGCCCTGGGCTACAACGACCGAGGAGCTGGGCTCCCACCGCTCCAGGAGGGTCCCGCCCAGCAGAGGCCAGCAGGGGTATGGGGCTGCACCGGCTGGGCGTGAGCGACCACACCTGCAAGAAGGGCCAGGGTGGGTGTGAGGTTGGGGCCTTCATTCTGACAGTCCACCGGACTCGCTGTGGCCGGGAGCCAAGGGGACCTCAGGGGTCTAACTCTACCCCCCAAAGGGGACAACAATCGGTTGGGGAGGGCCTTCCTAAAATGCCCACCTCATGTCCTGACGGGGCCAGGCCCGGGCTAGGGCACTGTGAACTGGCAGTGTCCACTACGAGGGCACATGGGCTTAGCTCCTTAGGAGCAAAGGAGAGGATGGGTGACCACTGGGGCCACGCAGACCAGCACAGGTCAGGCTTCTAGCCAGGCCGTGAACCCTGGGCCGCCCCAGCCCTCCCAGCGGCTCCTCTCCTCATCCCACCAGCCCGGGCACCTGGACTCAAGGACTGGGCTCCAACCTGTGCCCACCACCCTCCACCAACAGCAGTCCCCCCAGAGCTCTCACCTGCCACAGAGCCCGGCCAGGCCAGCTGCCCCGCCCACTATGGCGCCCAGTCCCCCTCCCCCACTATAGTGCCCCCCCAACTGTGGCTCCCGTCCCCCACCTCCTCCCCACACTATGGCTTCCAGTCCCTCTCCCCCACAATCCCCACCCCCCAAAATTATAAATCCTGTAGAAACACAGCTGTTTGTTTTGGCTTTATATTCTTAAAAACACTGACCTAAACAAAAAGACAAAATCTCATGTAAAAATCAATCAAACCAGTACCACTTTGTCCTCGCTTGGTTCTCAAAAACTACAAACCCCAGAAAACACAAACTTGCAAATGCATCAAAACCCACTGTTGATAAATTACGTTTCATCCCTAGTGATGGTCAGCGCACCGTGACGCAGGCAGGGGCAGGCGATTTACTCAGCGACACATCAGGCGACCCACGTGAGCACCTTCAGTAACAACGCGCTCGTTCCCAGAGGACCAGTGCTGCCTGGGCCTTGGGGCAGCACGTATACAGCAACGGAAGCCATGCTGCATGACATATGGGGATGTGGAGACAGGTGGTGACAGCATTAACCCAGAAAGTGACTTCCCAGGGAAGCAGCCTCATTGCTGAGACATACAAAGCCATCTCCTCTCTGTGGAAGCCTCTTTCTGGAGCCCTGGGCTGCGATTCATTGTAAAAGCTCCCTCTAAAAGGTTCCCGGATGCCACAGCCGCGCAAACCATCAAGTGTTTTTACCTTAACCTCAGAGACAGGTCTGCGAAAGCCAGAGACACCTCAAGCAAGATTGGTCTTAAAGGTAGTTTATCTGACATTACTCAAGCTGAAATCTATTTCAGTGTACTTACCCACAAACTTGCACTTCCGTGATAAAAAATAAAATTCGCTCCTAAAATCCCAACAACACTGCCTTATAGATGAGTGAACTTCGGGGGCAACATCATTAATTCAGCTGAACGTTTGCTAATTATAAGGCACTGTTCTAAGCACTTCGCATGTATAAACCATTTAATTCTCACATCAACTTTGTAAGGTTTTTTTACTAGTTATTATTATTATTACACTATCCTTAAAAGATAAACTGAGGCATATTAAAAACGTGGAGTCTATTTGTGCAAAAATCTGGCCCCACGGCCCTTCCCGCCAACTGTGCTGCCAGAGACCAAAAGACTCATAGCTTTTTATCACTTTGTTTTTAAATTATTCTGAAGATAAAATTATAGGAAGTCTGACAGGAAAGACCTGCAACACTATACTAATAAATACTGTTTTCATTTCTGCGTATTCCCTTTGTCCTTCACCAGATTCATGCAAGATATAAAGGCAATTCTGCATCCTTTTTTTTTTTTTTTGAGGAAGACTGGCCCTGTTGCCAATCTTCCTCTATTTTCTTTTTTTCTCCCCAAAGCCCCAGTACATAGTTGTATATCCTAGTTCTTGGTCCTTCTAGTGCCTCTGTGTGGGACACCGCCTCAGCATGGCCTGATGGGCGGTGAGCAGGTCTGCACCCAGGATCTGAACCAGCAAACCCCGCACCACCAAAGCAGAGCGCACGAACCCAAACCCAACAGCTAAGCCACCAGGCCGGTCCCTGCATCCTTGTTTTTTAATGCTACTGTTTTAGAATAAACTTAACAGCAAACTGGGAGGACAAAGTTAAAAATACCAAAGGCAGTGGCTATATGTTGAACTACATGGTTTTTATAGTGGGTTTTATAGCTTCAGTTTCCGTCTCTATCCTCATCTCCGTCCCATAGCTGCAGATTCAGGACAGCGCGTGTGTTCACCTGCTAAACCGAATCCTACATCTTACAGAGCTGCAGAGACTTGGATCTGTAAATGGCAAAACCCAGGGGGGATGTGATCAACCCTAAGAATTCTTCTCTGGTACTACCCACAGCGAATGTGATGTTATTTCAATTCTAAAAATTCCCCTCCTTTGGGTTCTCCAAGAAAATGAAGTACTATCTAGCAAAAAGGTCTAAAGTTAAACACAAACCACACAGTCTACAGGAAATTTCTGAGGACACTTTTTCTCACTGCAGAGGTGCACGCCTTAGCTCTTCCTATGAGACGTATCGTGGGGGAGGCTGGCCTTTAAAAAGAGGACAATCTTTGTCACAGCTGGAACAGCCCTGAAGACCTCGGCAGGCATTAGGGCCTCTCTCCGGCCGGCCGAGCCCTGGGCCAGCTCCTCCATGGGGGAACGGAGCAGGCAGCACCGGAAGCTCTGGCCTTGACGGTGAGACCGGAGCCCGGCCCAGGGCAAAGCCGGCACCACCACGCTCGCCGAAGACTTCCTGACCCACAGCTGCAGCGGACGGGTGCCAGCCACCTCCTCCCCACCCCACCCCCCGCCCCCGCTCTGTTCTCATTTCCATCACCCCTTGTTCATGCAGGATGAAAACGCCGCCCACGTCTGCCCAACACTCAGAGAACTAAGGAGTAAACACCGTTCCCAGCTGCTCACACTCCAGTCACACACTGACGACGCGCCTGGAGCTGTCACCTGCCAGGGCGCACTGTGGAGAGCCACGCTGAAGAGTTACGAGAGCTTTCAAGAGCTCTGAAGACAGCGCGGTTCCCGGAGAAGCAGAAGTGGCTGACAGCGAGCCCTCTGGAGCCCACTCAACAGCCTCGAATGGCCAATCGCAGGCTACTCAGAAGGCTCTAGAAGGTCCCACCAGGAGCAGCATTTCCTGGCACCACAGTGAACCCAGTGACGGAGAACATACTCAGAAGCATGCTGATCCCTGTGGAACACCTGAGGCTCTGAATTCAGCACAGGAAACTGCTTCATCGACCCCTGCGGTCATTCTCAACACAACCAGTGTGACCTTTTAGAAACACAGGTCCCCGTGTCTCTAAAACCTCCCCGACCTCACTGTCCATGGCCCTTCCCCCAAACTCACTGCTCCAGCCACTCCACCCTCTCACTGCTCCCACCTCAGGGCCTTTGCACGTGCTGTTCCTCACCTGGACCACCCTCCCTCAGACGTGCACAGGGCCCCTTCCCTTCCTCGCAGGCCTTTACACCCACGTCAGCTCAGCGAGGCCAGCCCTCACCATTCTGTTTAAAACTGGGACCCACCTCCCCAGGCGCATCATTCCCAGCTCCCATCCCCAGTGGAGGTTTCTCCATAATACTGATCACCACACGACTTACAAGATATTTTAATGAACATTCCACTGAAAAGTAACTTAAAGTGCTCGTCCCAGGTGTGCAGCCAGCCTTCACCTGGGTACCCAGATCTCGATCAAAAAATAGAACATCCCTCCTGCCCTAGAGGCCACTCCCCCCAGAGGGATCAGCATCGTGATCCCTGTGCCTGGTGTGAACATCACATGAATGGAATCGGATAACAGGTACCCTTTCTCTCCGGCTGCTCTGGGTTGGGTCTGTGAGAGTCGTGCATGTCCATTCATTCTATCTGACGCACACTTCTACCCTGTATGAGCACATCTTGATTTATTTTGCTTTTCCTACTGCTGACAAGTGTTTGGGCTGTTTCCAGGTGCATAGACTTCACTGGTTACTGCCAAACAGCTGTCTGAAGCGGTTCTTAAACTCCAACCAGCAGCATCAATACGAGTTCAGCGCCTCCATGTCCCTGCCAACACTGGGTATTGTCTGCTACGAATTTTAATAACTGACTTATTTACCGTCAGCTCTCCCTCTAGAATGAACACTCCCTTAGGTCTACACCATCAGGGCACAGATTTTCAAAACACACTTTCAATTACTCGTGAAGCTATCCTGATACAAAACCTGCACACTCAAATGTCTCATGAATGTTATTTTAACACGCTGGAAACTACCCAAACTTTAACTGAATTTGTGTTGCCAGGTTAACATACTTTTTTCGTGCACACCTCAGAACAGAACTTTTCCTGCTGTTTGTAGCTCCAGACTTTTTCTTTTCTTGTTAATTCCAGTAGGCGACTTCAAATCCTTCCTGAAGAAGGCTGACTAGAACAGTTCTTTCCTCTCCCCCAGGCTGACCCACCCAGCTGAGTGGCATTAGTGGCTTACGTTACTTATACTATTTTCTAGAAATTGAGGCAAAGTTAAAAAACGACTGGGGCTGCTATCTCAGGAAGAAGCTGTGCTAGCCCATAAAAAAAAATGTTTTTCCTATAAAACTAGCTCATACTTTTTAAGTGTTCTTGCTACAAGTCAGATACTATTTAACTGCTTTACAGATATTTTCTCATTTAATCATTGTAAGATTCCCATGAAGAAGGCATTATAATCCCCACTTTGCAGACAAGAAAACTGAGGCCAAGAAAAACTAAACAACTTGCCCACAGTCAAACATTTGCTAAGGGAGAGAGTCAAATACAAACGCAGGGCAGCTGGCTGGGGCTCCAGTAACACCCTTCATCCACACGGCTCCATAACCAGCATCCTGGTACCAGTGCCCACACGGAAGCGGCTCCCAACGCCAAGAGCGGTGCATCTGCTCTGCAGGCTCACGTCACAGCTCGAGGGAGACGTCCACCAGTGAACGACGCACACGGGCAAAGCCGTGCTTCACCTGCACTGCGTCCAGCTGAGCGACGGTTCCAGGAGCTGGGGGCACCGTCAGATGTTACGTGTAGAAATGCAGGCAGCTGTCAGGTGACATCAAGCAGCTTCTAGAGCATTAAGCTCAGTATCACCTCTCAAGGTTCTGGAACCGTCAGGATTCCAGAGAAAAGGGTTTACAACCTGCCACCATCCACAATGACTCCTCTGTGTCAGCAAAGGTTTTCTCTACACAAGGCAACCAAGAGAGCCCAGAAACAGACTCCCACAGACTTCCTGCTAACCCCCGATGCCACTGTCCCACTGAATTTATAGTAAGTAAACGCTAAAACCTGGAACTTATAAACTTATACAAATGAAATACTTTATTTGAGAAGAGGTTCTGTTGCCAAAAACCTGTATGAATGCCTGCCGTGGGTTCTCTGATTTCCAGCCTTCCGTGAACAGAAAGCAAAGCCCAACCGTCCTGCCGCGAGGCCATGCCTTGAGCGCGCTCAGAGAAATCAACTTTCATTTAAAGAAGAAAATCTCAATCTGAACATTTTGGTAACATCAGCAAATTCACAGTTTAAGGCATTTAGATTTCCCAGTGTCCTTTCATAATTACTTCTCCCTTGAACAGAAAAGCTTATTTTGCCAAATTAATGTATAGAATGTCTTATCAGACCCAGATGGACACTCCCTTTTTTTACTTGAACTGCCAGAAAAGGAAGAGCTCATGTTAGCAGCAGTCCTGTAACATTTTTTCTTGGTAAATGTCCTGGTCTACGTTGCATTTAACTGTATAAGCTACTTCAAACTCTTCCTGGAAGGAGGAGGACGAGAACGCCCCACAAGCGGTTCTCTTCCATCAGCCTGGCCTCCCAGCCCAGCGCAGCAGGGGCTCACACCACCCCCCACATATGCTGGAAACTGAGGTCCATTTAAAGTCAAGGTCAGCGACGGGGGCTGCCGGCTCAGAAGGAAGCCCACGCTCTCCCCATGACGGCCCCACAGGGGACAACGGGGCAGAGCTCACCAAGTGCAGGAGACAGGGGAGTGTCTGCTGCATCAAGAAAACAAAGTGTCCTTGACCAAGAGACTATTCACACCACCCTCCACTTTGAAAACTACAAAGTTAGGAAAGGGAAATGACGCAGAGCAGAAGTATTAAAGAACTGGGTCACACGTGTTACTACCATTTACCATATTAGTAAATTCACTTTTAGTCCAATACAGGAGGGTCCAATACAGACGAGCCTGAGCAAGGACCCTCGTCTGACGGCTGAGGTTACTGACCAGGCACTGGAAACCGAATCTCTGCCCAGATTCACTCTTTTAGTTTGCAGATTAAAAATAAAAACAAGAAAATTTAATTTCATCTTAAACTTTTGGTTACTATAAATTTCTTGAACACAAACCTGTTTCAGTCTGTGTGTGTGTGCGCGCGAGTGTAACATATATGTAAAATATACATCTCAGATTCTCTAAAGTAGGTCCCATTTGCACAGACTAACACATCTTAGAAGGGAAAAGGATAACATTCTGTGCAACACTCCTCCCCTCGTGATCCCCACTCATGGTCTCATGTGATGTGGGACTGAGCTGAAGGTTCAAGATCTCCTTAGCCCTCCACTCAACCTGTGAGCTTCTCAGCAAACAGCCAGGGAACAAACACTATCAATAAGTGAAATGCAAATTAAAACAACTGGCCAAAGGCATTTTTAAATGTTAATATTCGATGTTAGTGGGAAAACAGTGAAACTTACCTTCCCACGTGCTAGTGCAAGTGTGAGTGATCACAACTCTCTGTGAGCAACCTGGGAACCACTCTTCTCTCTCACAGATAAACTCTCCACCATAAAGGACAAAAATGTCAGAAGCCACTCGGCTTTCCTCTTAGCTCGTTATTGTGTGGAGGTTCGTGGACAGGGAGAAGTATAAATAGGGCATTCTGAAATAATGTTTGTGTGTACGATTAACTCTTTAAGGAATATATCATTGTGCTTCTAGTGCTCAATTAAAACAATGAAATGTATTTTAGAAGAAAAACAAGTACAAAAACCTTTATGTAAATAACCTGTAAACAAGATAAGTCTATCATTTCAGCATGTGCCACTTAAATAAAACAGAAACAGTAGTTAAACTGAAGGCAGATATGCCCAGAAAATAGACACTTCAGTGTTAGTATTTCTCTGGCTTAACCACTAAGAGCAGAAGAGAGAGACAGAGAGAGAAGACAAGGAGGGAGGGGGAGAGAGAGAGAAGAGAGAGACAGAGGGAGAGAAGAGCTACCGACCCAGGACCTCAGGATGACCCACTATTAACATAATTTCTTTTTAATTTTGTGTTATTCTTACATTTTTATGCAAAGTTTTCATGCTATGGTACAATAAATCAGAATTTGTTTTAATTTTAAAACATTTTCAATTGCCTACCTCCGATAGAGCAGACACCCAGCAGACACTGTGGTTCTAATGCCCCCACCCACCCCACCCTACCCCAGCAAATGCAGAAGTCTGGTTAAGGGTCACGATTACATGCACAGATGCCTCCCTGCTGATGGGCTACACCAACCCTCCCAACAGAACAGACGCCTGCAGGAGCCTTTATACCCATTCAGTGCTGCTTGGGTGGGCAGCTCCTGAGTCTGCCATGGTGGCCTCACCTACTGTCACTTCTTAGGGGGCACACATGCCAGGCCAGGCGGCCAATGAGCAGACAAAAATCAGATTCTAATTCTCTGGGAACAGCTGTGTGCTCCCCACCCTATTACTTTATTACTACAGATCAGTGACGTGTGAAGTGTTAATTGGTGCATCTGTTGAAATCTCGGATATCACACTTAAATTGTGGGACCAGCAGTATCAAAATTAGCAAACACTGCATGCCCAAGAGGTCTCCCTCTGAGAACGAACCGTCTCGTGTCAGGAACTGGCCTCATCTTCCTCATCGAGGACTCTCCCCCCACAGGCTTCAGCGGGCATCCGAGACCCACGAAAACAAAAGACGACAGACCCAGCAAAGAAACCCCGAGGCCACAATGGGGAGGCCGCCCAAGTCGCAGCCAGCAGACTGGACCCCGGGCGGCACTGGCCATTTTCCTTCACCATGCCCTCTCCCCTCTGGGCCAGCCCGAGGACATCCACAGATCCCACTGCCTATGTTTACGGCCACGGAGGTTTCCGAAAATTATCTTATTTCCCCTGAAGAAACACTCCTCTCCTCAGCCATGAGGAACACACACGGACCCCGGAAACAGAAGGTGAGAAACAAGATGAACTCTGCATGTCCCCCCCACCGCCCCCAGATATCCAGATCTAGAACTAAGAATTAGGCTTTCAACTTTCCGAAGTGTAGACTGTGGCCAACGGGAAGTACAGATTACTGTTACATCTAAAGTACCTGCCAAATCATACTTAGGAGCCATTGAAGAGTGATCATTGTTTCCTAATTTGTTTCAAATCAGATTCATTATTGATCAAAACAGCAGCTTCCCAGTTTCCTTTGCTGGCTCTCTAAGAAGCAGTGAGCCAGCCTCACAATTTCCTCAAACCTCCGTGAGGAGGGCAGCCTGCTGGCCTCCGGTGGTCGGACCGCATCAGCTAGAGAGCAGGATAGCTAACAGCAGCCGCGCAGCCCCTCCTGGTACGCTCACTGCAGGCGCACAGAGGCGAGTACACTCACACTGCGCCACGTCAGCGGGCACAACCAGGTAAACCCACAGAGGCAGCAGCGACAAAAATGTGGACTTCGTAACACTGAGTTATAAAAATGGTATCTGATCCATAACGGAGGAGCACGCCACAGAAAGTCGTGCTCAATCAGAGACTGGAGGATTATCTGCATCCAGGCGCATCCTGGATGATCCGAAAGATTTCTTCCAATTCCGAAGATTCTGTCACTCAGATTCTTAAGATGGCTGGACCCTATCCTGGACTTTAAGACGGAAGAAAGCCCTTGCTTTAAATCAATTAAACAACAAAGCACCCACAATGCTGCCGACGGGAAGGCCTGCTCAGCCAAACCTCCTGTCACTCTAGACCTGTGTGTACCCTTGCCCGTCCCTACACGTCTGGGGAAAGCTGGGCAGAACCTGGAGCAGGTGGCCTCCTGGGAGGGAGCTAGGTGGCTGGAGGACAGAGAGAGGGAGACTTTCCCTGCACATTCTTCTTCTATGTTTGAATTTTGAACCATGTGTATGTATTACCCATCCAATAAATCCAACCAATCAATGAAGACATCAAGATAAAGATGGGGAAATGAACACCAGAGGTAGCGATAAGTAATATCTTTAGTTAAAGCTACATGGATATGACACTGTGACACAGGTGCCAGGCAAGGGGGGAGGGGTCTCCATGTTCATCGGTCACCAGCCCCACTCCAGTCAAGGGCAAAGGCAGGGGACTCTTTTCTAAACACAGTTCTACTGTCACACAGCCACACTCATTCGTTACACACTGTCTGTCCACAGCCACTTTCCAGGAGACCGCAGAGTAGGGTCATTGCCGCAGAGCAATGATATTTTAGCCTGTAGCCTAAAATACTTACTATACTTTAAATATTTAGGCCCTATAAATGGAAAACATGGGCTCTTCAGAAACAGTCTGCCAATGCTGGTCTAGGAGAAAGGTAGGAAAAAAGGGATGTTTTCTTTTGCTTGTCAGAGAAGGGCCCTCGCTAGAACCTGAAGCATAACTCTCATTCATCCCGAGTCAGGAGTCAGAGAGAGAAACCACTTGTGGAAAGGACACGAGATGCTGGGCTGGCCTCTCACAGGGGCCCCTGCAGCCCCCATCACTGACCCCCACCACGAGTGAGACGCCCTGAGACGGGACGGGGGGGGCCTGTGGGCAGGTGGGCATCGGGGTCTCCTTCTGGAAACACAAGCTGGTGTGAGGTGAAGGCCCCCAGCCCAGCCGCCCTTGATGAGCCAGATGACTCAGGACGTCTGCACCCAGACATGGGGCCGAGGGACCCTCATACAATGTAAAGTCCCTCCCACTTGACACGACCTGATTCCTTCAGGAGCGAAGAACCAAGCAAGTTCTCATCTTCTCATCGCGTCTCTCACGCACTTTTTGGAAAGTGCCCCTTTGCCTGATTCTCCCACCAGATTTGAGTTCCTAGAGGGAGAGACCGCTCTTACTTCTGTTGTCTGGTTTTCGGTTTTCCCAGTGGCCGGCACGATTCCTGGTCCACAGTGGGTGAAGAAAGAGAGTAATACAGTAGTGAAACCTGCTAAAAATAGAGCAGCAAGTTATCACTAGAAACAGCTCAGATTTACCTACAACACCGAGTTATTTTAATGAATTCACAGAAGACAGGCAGGAGTCTTAAAGCCGTATATTAAACAAGAAACTTGCAAGGTCCCACAAGTTTTCTACAAGAAAGATTCCCATGTCCCAGGAAGATGCCTTCAGAATTGTACTTTCCGAGGAAATACAGTGTTGGAAACGGTGTTTCGTACTCTGACTAGTACCTCTCTCACAACACAAACGCTTTAAGTTTCAACTTTACACTTTAAGACACAGCAATTCACTGTCGATTTCCGCTCCGCCGAGCCCTTCAAATCGCCCAAAGCAATGGACTTCTCTTCCAACTTGCACAGCGACGGCTGGTTGACTGTCTGTTCCCCACCTTCCCAGCTGGCTCACCGGTTAGCAGGGACACTTTCGGACACAGATGCAGACCCAGTAAGACCTCCAGCCTGGGGCCCTGACTAACGACCACTGGGGGCTCATTTACCGGGCGGATCTGGGAATCTGCTGAGAAAAGCTCTTCAAAGTGCAATTACCATTAGGCCTGTTCCCTGCAGCAGCAGGCTCACTCCTCTCCCCGCGGGCAGTTGGTGCCCCAGCCCCTCTCTCCCTGAGGCCTCACATTTCGTCTCCTGGCGACAGAGACAGAGAGTGTTCCCTCCAGAGACACCTTCTTCTATTTCTTTCCTTACGGCCACACTGGGACCCCAGGCACCAACCGCATTTACAGCACTGCTCCCTTGGTGCAGAGGAGAGCAGGGCGGCCCTGGGATGGTTGCCCAGCCCTCCCCAGCGCCCGAGCCAACAACAGCTGCAGGGGGCGGTGGCCCTGTCTCCCTCACCCCAGTCCTCGTCTTCCTCACCAGCACAACCACCGAGGACAAGGGGCCCATCTCAAACCTCGAAGACTCAGGGAACCAACAGACCGTCTTCGGGGACGCTGTCCCCAGTCACCCTCCACAAGCGGAGGCTGCTCGTGTTCTGGAAGCTCTCTGGGGACGGGCAGTTCATAGGCACACGCTGCAACTACACAATCCCCCTAGCTGGGGATAGGGGCTGCGACCTTTGCTTTGCCTCGCGTGATACCGTGATTTATCATAATACGCGTTTGGTCTCTGCCCTTTCCTGGCACAGAGCTCCTAAACCCCTCGGAATTTCCTAAGTGGTGAGAGTCACAAAGGTGTCTTTTGTTATTCTAACGAGGCGATTTTGGACCCACACCTCAGGATGAGGGCTGGTTGCCAGGGGAACCAACCACGGGATTGGAGGACTGGAACTTTCAGTGCCATCCTGACCTCGGGGAGGGGAGGAGGCTCGAGATGGAGTTCAATCACCAATGGCCAATGAATTAACCAATCACACCCAGTAATGAAGCCTCCATAAAAACCAAAAGGACAGGTCTGGAGAGCTTCTGGGCTGGCGAACACGTGGAGACGTAAGTACAGGGGCACCTGGAGAGGGCATGGAAACCACACCCTTCCCCACACCCTGCCCTGTGCATCTCTTCCCTCTGCTGTTCCTGAGTTATATCCTTTATAATAAACCAGGAATCTAGTAAGTAAACTGTGTCTCAGAGTTCTGTGAGCTGCTCCAGCAGCAAATTAATCGAACCCAAGGAGGGGGTCATGGGAACCTCTGATTTACAGCCAGCTAGTCAGAAGCCCAGGTGACAAGTGGACTTGGGACCACTGTCTGAAGTGGGGGGTGGGGGGGGTGCAGTCTTGTGGGACTGAGCCCTAACCTTCGGGGTCTGACGAGATCTCCAGGGTCATATCCGTGTCAGGATTGAGCTGAGTTCTTGGATGCCCTGCTGGTGTGGAAGAATTACTTGGACACCCTCCAATGGAACTGGGTCCAGAACCTAATCCACCTGTGTCTAAACTATTCTGTTATCACATCACTGCATTTTTTTTTTAAAGATTTTATTTATTTATTTTCCCCCCAAGGCCCCAGTAGATAGTTGTATGTCATAGCTGCACATCCTTCTAGTTGCTGTATGCGGGACGCAGCCTCAGCGTGGCCGGAGAAGTGGTGCGTTGGTGCGCGCCCGGGATCTGAACCCAGGCCACCAGCAGCGGAGTGCGAGCACTTAACCGCCAAGCCACGGGGCCGGCCCTTTATGCAGAGAGAAAAACTACCTGCACTTGGTCTTTAGGGTCATTAAACACTGATTGAGCACTTACTGTATGCAAATTATCCTGAGGCACCCAGGTAAACTGAGGTCTGTGTCGATGTGGTTGGCCACCTGGGCTGCTGCACGAGGGGTATGTGAAGGGCAGCGGGTAAGAGATAAAAATGGAAAAGCGACCACAGGGGGACGAAGGAGGCAGTGGAGGCCGGGCAGGAGGGGGACAAGAAACCGCCCCCAACAGGGATCCCGTCTCCTCCCCAGGAAGCCTCTCTCGCCAGCTCCTGCGTGCTCTCGAAGCATTTTGGACTCGCCTTCACCACAGAAGGCCACGCGTGCTGGAATCACGGAGGAACCTGCCTGCCCCAGCCCACGCCTGGCTGCCACCCTGGCCGAGTCACCTTCCTGAGGGTAGGGTCTGGGTCTTCTGCAACAGGCACTGGGTTGAAGCAGGGGAGAGCTGAAGTTCTCCACCAGGAACCGCATGGCCACTGCCTAGTAGGAAGGGGCACTGCAGGGTCAACAGCGGACCAAATGACCATCCGCCTGGACTCGGGCCAGGCCTGGAGGCTATGCCACAGTCCAGAGCAGAAGTGGGTGCGGCTTGGAGAGGCAGTGGGGAATACAGCAGGGCACGGATGGCCGCAGAAGGCGGCGGGATAAAGGAAAGCAAGTAAGTTTCAGAAACCAACACTCGATTCAGATCCTGGCTCTGGTCTTCCTCCAGTTCCTGGCACAGAACTTCAAAAGGCTTGGAATTTCCTGTGTGGCAGGAGAACCTTTGATCATTCACCCGGAGCCCCTTTCGACCACACCTCTCAGGTGACTCAGGGGGCCCTGGACAGTCTCAAGGGAGGGGCTGGCCCACACGAATTATAGGGCTGGAACTTGAACCCCATCCCTCTGGGGAGGGCGGAGGGCGGGAGACTGCGCCGACCACGTGGCCAGTGCTGTGCTGAGACCTCAGCGAGATGCGAGATGCGTGGGGAGCGGAGATGCGTGGGGAGCGGCCTGGTGGTAGACGGACACACCCAGTGTGGGAGGGTGACGTCCTCACCCATGAGAGCAGGCAGGAAGCCCACCTCCTCCCAGACCCCAGAAGCGTCACTTCCACATGGCTGACTTATGTCCTCTATGATAAAAGGGAATTGTAAGGACTGTACTTCCAGTGAGTTCTGGCAGTTGTTCTAGTAAACTGTCAAACCTGCAGGGGTCGTGGGAACCCCGAATTCATAGCTGGTCGGTCAGAAGCACAGGTGGCTCGGGACCTGCAGCCGGCGTCCGCAGCGGCGATGGTCTTGTGGGACTGAGCCCTAACCTGTGGGGCGGGTCTGCGCTAACTCCGGGCACCCAGTGTCAGAAGTGAACTGAGCTGCACGACACCCGCTGGTGTTGGGCACTGGTGTCAGAACAGGCTCCACAGCTGTGACACCCGACGTGACTCTGGAGTGGCAGCCAACTCTGCGAGCCTCATCTTCTTCATCTGAAAATTGGGATCACACCACCCAGGCCCTATAACAGGCTTCTCAACACATTAAATGACAGACCCCACAAAATGCTAAGGTGGCACATGTACACATGATTCCCCTGGCATCAAAGGGACCCTGCAGCCCCCGGGGGGTGGGCGCCCGGAGGCTCCTGGTTCCTCCACCTCCTGGGCACCGGCCACCTGGGAGGGGACCAGGCGTCTGTCTGCATCTGTCACCCTGATGTCAGCCCAACAACTCCACACGGTTGGGTCAACAACTCCACACGGTTGGGTCAAATGGCCCCAGGCACTTGAATGAAGAAGACTCAATCTCCCACCCTACACGTGGCGGGATGTGAGCCTGGCCCTCGCCACCCCTCAGGGCTGGGGCTGGGTCAGGCATCGCCCCTCTCCCGCTGCCCCGCTCTCTCAATCGCCCTCAATTCTAGCTTGCAACCTTGACTCCTGCTCACACTCATCTAAATTTGGGGGGATCTGGAGATGAGGGAGGAGGAGGGGGACCTAAGGGCGTGTAGTGGATGTCCACTTTATGTCCTTCGGCCACAGCTGACCGTGGGACTCGTCGTGTCCAACTCTGCCCCTCCAGCCACTCTGCTGTGAGACCCCCTCGCTCCGCCCCCCGGCCCCTAAGGCCCTTGTTCTCAGGTCACATTCTTCTCTGCCTTCAAGTCCAAGAACACAGGAAACTGACTTTAGGTTTGTAAACGATAACTGTGGTGGTGGCCCTGGGTGAGACGCCAGCCTGGTCTCCAGCTTGATGACCACGTGGAGCCCTCACTCCAATGTGGCCAAAGGCACACATGACAAGACTTCTGTCCTCAGCCCTCAAGGTCGTCTCTATCTAACCTTCCTCTCTGTTTCCCCTCACAGTGATTTTAAATGTATTTTTAGGCTATGCTGGGGGGACCTCTTCATCAGATTGATTGGACTATTATTAGGAACAGCATGACAGGGAGAGCCTGGAGGACTAACACAGAGAGGGATCTGCTTATCCAAAGCCAGTTACCAGCATGGGTAGGACAGCTGTTACCTTCCACTAAGTGTTTGCTTCTTAGTAATAACAGTAATAACGTTCTGCACTGTGCAACTCGTTTTAATTTTAGTGGTAAAAGCTTTATTCTTTTTTCTGATTACAAAAGCAATACATGACCAGTACAGAACTTTGAGCACACACAGAAAAACAAAGATGAATAAAACAATAACCCATGATCTTAACATCCAGAGATAATCACTGGCTAACATAATTTTCCAGATTTTTTTCTATGCATATATTTACATGGATCCATAAAAAGGCATATATACTAAAAACGGGATCATATTATATGTACTGTTTGCAATATGCTTTTTTTACCCAACACAGTATAAACTACTTTCCACATCAATAAATCTCAATCTATATCATCTTTCTAAAGGACTGCATGGTATTCCCTTGTATGAATTTTCAGTAGTGTATTTAAGCAAGCCCATTAGAGATCTGAGTGGCTTTCTTTGCTACCATAAGCAGTGCTGCAAGGAGCATTTTAATATGGTCATCTTTGTGCTCCTGGACCATAATTTCCTGAGGTTAATTCCTAGAAATGGAATGGAAATATTTACTTTGCATCAAGGATACATTTTTTAATTAAGTAAATGGGATTATTCCTACAGCCTACATGCTAATTTTAAATTTTAATAGTATTTTAAAACAAAGTAATAAACAGGAAAATTTATAAGAAAACAATAAAAGGTAGTCTTTTTATATTTATTTAGTTTTTCACTGCCTCTCTGAGACAGGTGACACACCTGAAGCAGATGATCATACAATTACCTGGCCTTGCATCAGAAGGACAGACTCAGGCCAGCCGGCCTGCTGACCCCTCCGACCATTTGCCCAGATAGCATGCAACAGCACTCTAAAATCACATGCGTACAGTTCAAACAGGCTAGGCTGTTGATCAATACAATGCCTGCTCTTTTCTGTTAAAACCAATGTCGCAGTTTTAAGCCTCCCTCGTCCCTTAATATTCTATTCAAGACCAGCCTTTGATCCACCTGCTCCTGACGGCTAGGTGCTAACTCCACACCCAGGAACAGGGCTCTCTGTAACCTCGGAGGAGGACAGTTATAAGAAGCTGAACAGGGGCAGCTGGGTCACAACCCAGAAGGGCTGACCCCCCATCTCTCCACCCCCAAAGTCCACCACACACCACGTGGAGGGGGGACCCCTCTAAAGGCAGCTCTCGTTCCCATGAGATTTCAAATGACACTAGCAGGCATCTTCTCCAATAGGATGCACGCAGAACATGTGTAGAGTTATAAAACTGTTAACTGGAAACGTTAATTTTTGGCTGGCTAACAAATACAACTTTATGAGCACAACAAGAAGCAGCAAGATGAGGCCGCGTCCCACGTACAGCAACTGGAAGGATGTGCAGCTATGACAGACAACTATGTACTGGGGCTTTGGGGGAAAAATAAATAAATAAAATCTTTAAAAAAAAAAAAAAAAAAAAAAAAAAAAGAAGCAGCAAGAATACCGTCAGCCGAAAATAAATGTGAAATCATTAACGCTGCAAAAGAATCCAGGGCCGGCCCTGTGGCATAGTGGTTAAGTGCACGCACTCCACTGCTGGTGGCCTGGGTTCAGAGCCCGGGTGCGCACGGACGCACCGTGTGTCGGGCCATGCTGTGGCAGTGTCCCATATAAAGTAGAGGAAGATGGGCATGGATGTTAGCCCAGGGCCAGTCTTCCTCAGCAAAAAGAGGAGGCTTGGCAACAGATGTCAGCTCAGGGCTGACCTTCCTCACAAAAAAAAAAACCTCTGATGCACAATCATCTCACTAACGAATCTGCCAGAAACTTGGGGACAAACAGCTCTGGGTGTTCTCAACCGTCCTGTGGTCAGGAGTATTCCACCTCCATGTTGTTCTGTGTCTGTGTCAAAGTCGCGCTCCCACAGAACACTTGTTATACTACAGAAGCGTATAAAATACTCACAAGACGTGGGGCTACAGAAGTGACATGTCCAAATGAGCAGCTAGCCCCCCAGCTCCGTCCCTCCTGTCACCCCTGCGCATGGTGGCTTAGAGCTGGGCTGTGAGGTCCCTGGGGCTGCCTCAACCACATCCATCAACGCAGGAAAACCACCGCAAGCGTTTTCTCTGGCTGAGATGAGAATGTTCCCAGTTGGGTCCCCGACCCCAGAAGATGATGCTCCCTAAGGAGTCGGAGACGAGGAAAAGGCAGAGGAGATCAGGCTCACCACAGAGGAAGACGAGAGAGTCAGGGGAGGATGCAGGAGAGCCCGAGAGAACACACAGGCCGGAAGAAGGAGACGCAGGTAACCACCCGTCTCACTTCTCTCTTCCTCGCCTACACCAGCCCTCGGCCACCAGCTCCACATCAGCATTCCGGGCTTGCTTCTTCCTCAGTTGGGTACACAGCGACTGCTATCTGGTTTCATTTCATCCTTATCAGCAGTTAGCTGTCGGCACAAGATCAAATGGCCAGCATGTGATCCTCCCACAAACTAAACAGGGAATGACATTTCCATTCCGCCTGAAGCGACTGTAGCCTTAGAAGCCACCACAGCATTAAACAAGAACTAAAACCCATGGAGACCTTCTTCTAAAGAAGGCACGATGACACTTACAGAGTACTACAAAACTGCCATTTATGCGGTGCATTATTTCTTTTTATTTGAATATGTTCAACAATATGAATTCTCACATCCATGAGAACCAGGAAAATTCTTTAAAAATCACTTCATTTCACAAATATTCATACAGCTTTGAGAACTCTGTTATATAACACTACGAAGAACACTAAAACGGATGAGCTGATGACCACTATACATCCGCTGAAATTCAACGGGACTTGTTTTCAAGTTTCAGGCCTCTCGCACATGAACCAAATACGTCTCATAAGAAAAACTACGGGCTCCTGACAGCGTTACAACACCAGGACACTAACCCCCACCTGGTGTGTTCCACTGCAAGTCCCCCAGTACTCGAGAAGGAACGCCTCTCCGTTATTCTGTCCAACGGACATGAGAACAGGCAGAAGTGTTTCCAACGATCAAGAAAGGCCTCTGCCCCGGGGCCCGGCCGTGGGTATCGCTGTCTCCACACCCCAGTCTACCGGCCAAACCGTGGAACCTAACTGAGCTTCCTGATGAAGGCTTATGTAACGGCGATACAGGGAAGGGAAAAGGTCTGCCCTGGAGACAGGCCAGCCTCTGCCCCGCTAGCCCGTGTGACCTGGGGCTGGTGGCCTACAGATTCTGGCCTCCCTCTCACTGTCCCTAAGTTGGGGGTTTAAATGACACCACCCACACAGAAGGGCTGCAGGAAACCTGCCCTCACACCCCGATACCTGGGTAAGCAGAACTGTGACCAGAGCATTTCATCCATCTCTGGGGGGAGGCGAGACAATTAAACTGCTCTTCACATGGGGGGCCACTACCTTGTTTACTCCTGGGGAGCTACCGGCCACGTTTTACTGGAAGGAGTATTTTCAAGGAGTATGCAGCACTAAGCGTGGGGAAGAATGAGTAAGGCATTTGGAAACAAACACGGAGAAGGCAGGCGATAGCTCCTGTTTGGGTTTTTAAACCAATCAGTAAAAGGTCCTGCGTCTCACGCTGCGCCAGCGTTAGCGGGTCAGACGTCCAAGCTCCGTCCAGCCCTTCATCCTCCAGACGCTCGGCTGCGCTGGCCTGAGGAGCCTCAGATCCACTGGGGATGTTAATAAGGCTTCTCCCCTCCACCCCTCCCCTGTCTGCACGAGGCTCCTTGGGTGATATTTATAAGGCGGAGGGGACAGGAGGACGCTCCAGCCTCCCTGGAGGTCTGCTCCCCTCAACCCAGGTGAGCTCTGACTCCACCCGTCCGGGCCGGCTCCCGGCTCCTGGAGATCCACTCGCTAGTAAACGCAGGCCTGGAATTCTGAAAAGCCACGACTGCCAGCTGCTTCCAGAACGAAAGCAGAAACTGTCCCCCCGAAACACGACGCGGCGACCAGTCGCGTGCGCACCAGCCCAGCGCGTTTCTTTTCCCTCCTCCTTTCTGTCTCACCGCGTAGAGCTGACGTTGGACGTCAGTCAGCTTCTTTCCCTGAGCCTCATTTTTGAACAAATCAGTAACTTAGGACAATTTTCCCCTTGACTACTTCAAATCACTTTTTTAAACGACAAAATTTGGGGCTGGCCTGGTGGCGTAGCGGTTAAGTTCACCCGCTCCCTTCAGGGGCCTGGGGTTCGAAGGTTCGGATCCCTGGTGTGCACCGAGGCACTGCTTGTCAGGCCATGCTGTGGCGGCGTCCCATATAAAGCAGAGGAAGATGGGCACGGATGTTAGCTCAGGGCCAATCTTCCTCAGCAAAAAAGAGGAGGAGTGGCAACAGATGTTAGCTCAGGGCTAATCTTCCTCACCAAAAAAAAAACCACAAAATTTTCCAGTGAATGCTAATTTCTAAACTACAGCAGAAATGGAAGACAGAGTGGCTCTGGTTTAGGGAGACGGTGGGGAAGCCGGGTCCGCGTGCTGTAAACCTGTCCCCCCACACCCATTCCAGTGTTGGCGTCCTCAGAAATGCGGCCTGGGGAGGTGGCCATGCGAGGACCACGGGAGGGAGAGCAGGTGCCTGTGGTGGAGCACTCGGCCTGGCGGGCGGGACCAGGGCTTGGACAGCTGAGGGAAAACAGGTCACCGACCCTCAGCCCAAGGCTGGGCACCAGGTCAGAGCACCGTTAAGTCTGTGTCACCTGCCATGTGTGCCCTCAGGCTGAAGTGGCACGCAGGGACCGGCCACCCGCTGCATCCCTTCTCCTTCCCCCAAATACAAAACGTGAGAAGCCCCCTCTCTGATTTTGCTAGGCACAAGTGACCTCTGACCCCCACACTTTGAGAACCGAGTCTGTTTCAAACAATGTGGGGGCCTCAGCGCTCCTGGTGGAGCAGCATGACAGCGCCCCGGCCTCGCTCCTCTGCCCAGCAAGTCCTCCCGGCTGACCTCGGCCCGGGCACTGTCCCCTGCGGCCCAGGCTCCTTCACTGCTACCATCGGGAATCCTCACCCGGGTCTGCAGGCAGACGGGACCGAAGGGATGGCGGAGCTCCAGGAGGGCGTGCGCCCTCACCCCTCCAGGGAACGAGGGACGCAGGTAAGAACAGCACATAGCTATGACTTGTCCTGTCATGGTCTCTAAAATCATTTTTATTTTTTTCAGTATTTGCCAAAACAATGGAACTGGCCTTCTTCCCACAGTCCGTGCTGGCTGCCCGTGAACCGCCTCCCTCTGTCACCCGTTTATTACGTTGTTCACGTCTGGCCGCTCCCGCCTGCAGAGGGAACACCAGATGCAAGTCCAAGGTGTCAGAGCCACGGCCCTGACAGCAGGGAGCCGACCGCAGGCCCAGGGAGGCCCACACAGCCCGCCAGATGCAGGGCCAGGCCCTAGGCCAGCCTCCCACAGGACCTTCTCCAGCCACGGCACAGGGCCTGCCCTCCAGTCCCCTAATTGTCACAGCTGGAGCAACAGGAGGATGGGAAAGGCTCCCGCAGCAGAGAAACCTTTTCCACAGGCAGTGGACCAGGAGAAGCAGCAACCCGCCCCGTTTTCTGGGAGCGGCCTGGCCCTGCCTCGCTGTGTTCGTCCCGCCACGCGGGAGACAGCCACGCTCGCATCAACGCGCCGTGGGGGCGACAGCCAGCATCCACGAGTGGTACTCAGCGCCGTTCCGACCACACGTTAGAAGCAAAGCGTGTGCAGGACTTACCCCATGAAGTAAGCAGATGCAGTCCACAGTCGCACACAGAGTGGACGGCTGGCCCACGCTGTGAATTTACACCCGGAGTTTATCTGTTTGGAGGCCACGGGCTGGCCTGGAAGATGCGCTTCACTATAATCTATCTGAGAAGTCGCCTCCCCTAGGGCCACAACACGAGCAGACATGACTCCTGTGGCATGCCCCTGCAGGTCTGCAAAGAAGTCTGAAAAACCTTTGTAAAGCTCTGGTTGATACTGGTTTAAAGCTGGTCGGGCCGCTACATGGACGGACGTGCTGGACGCTGTTCACGGACCAAGCAATTCCAGGTCTTCACACGTCCCCAGCTCCCAGCTCACGGCACCAGCGCGGCGCCCGGGGGACGGCAGGTGTGCTGTCTGGGGAGCAGTCAGCACAGCCTCCGGCAGGCAGCCCGGCCAGGAGGGGCACAGAGGCCTGGCCACGGGTCCACGTGGGCCACAGTGACAGGAACACTTGCTACAGAACCCCCCCGGGGGCGGCCGAGGACATCTGACCTCTGCCCAGTCCGGCCCCTCTCCTCCCCTGCATGTATTGGATTCTGGTGAGCTCTGCACCCTCACCTCCCTCCGAGGGTCCACTCTCAGAGCGGCCGGGGACTTAGGTCAAGACAGGAACCAAACCGCTCTCTTTCTCCGCCCGGCCCATCAAAAAAATAAAACAAAACACAATCAGATACACATACATGATCCTAACTTCTGGACGCAAACCCCCTCGACGAGTTCACAACCCAGGGCAGGAGGTAAGTCACTGAGAAAATGACCAGGGGCACGCGACTTGTCTGACCTGTGGGGGCGGGGGAGACACGGGACAGGGAGGGGGACAGGACAAAGAGGAAGAAGGAGCACCGTGTGCCACCCCTCGGTGAAGGGTCCACATCCCGAGGGAGGAGCAGAAGCCTCTGCAGGTGACACGGTCAGACGCAGGAAAATTTCTGATAAAAACCTATGTCAACCCCTTTGTTAATGAACTAAAACTGGGAGGGCGCAAAGGAAAATCCGTTAACACTCTTCTTTAATTTTTACCCTTCTGTCAACTCCAAAGATCACCTGCCAAATTGGGAGTCGGTCTAGCCAGCTCACTGTGGTGGTTAATGAGCCAAACTATTTAAGAGATACAATCACTCAATTCTACAATTATGTTCTCGTTGATAAATCAAGTACTAATGAGGAGACTTGTCACTTTCGAAACCACGCCATTCTCTGGAAGCAACAGAGCGATGGATGAAATCAAAGAATTATTTCAATTTAAGAACAAAAATCTCATATCCCTTGGAGTAGAAAATCTACTACCCTTGATTGAGTAGAAGTAACAGGAAATCGCTTCTCACAGAACCAACAATTTTATAGAAAAACATTCTCAGATATAATTTTTAATTTAATCTATTTCTTAATAATTTTTTAAATAGTAAAAGAATAAATGTTATAGATTAACTGAAAATAGGAAACTTACTTGAACCAAACAGTCAATTAGCAGAATGGAGTTTCCGGAAGAAAATTTCACATAAAATGCTTTAATTCCTGTTTCTTATAAATGCTCTTAGGAAAAAGCCATGTAACTTCATAACATCATTAAACAAACATCATTTTGAGCTGTATTATTTGAATGTACTGCCAAGCACACATAACTTTTATGATATTCTGTCTCTTATGAAAGAATGACTTGCTCTAAAACAAATACTGGGTTTTCTCCTCTGCAACGATAATCACAACTCTTTTGCTCTCAGACAAGCACATATTAAGCAAAACATGAAGCTCAAATGAATCCTTGCATTCAAGTATTTAACTTTTTTTTTTCTTTTTTTTTTTGGTGAGGAAGATCAACCCTGAGCTAACATCCATCGCCAATCCTCCTCTTTTTGCTGAGGAAGATTGGCCCTGGGCTAACATCCGTGCCCATCTTCCTCTATTTTATATGGGATGCCGCCACGGTATGGCTTGATAAGCGGTGTCAGATCCAAACTTGTGAACCCCGGTCCGCCGAAGCAGAGCATGCGAACTTAACCGCTACACCACAGGTCTGGCCCCTCTGCCTTTATTTTGTTTTATTATTTTTGTGAGGAAGATCAGCCCTGAGCTAACATCCATTGCCAATCCTCCTCTTTTTGCTGAGGAAGATTGCCCTGGACTGACATCCATGCCCATCTTCCTCCACTTTACACATGGGACACCGCCACAGCATGGCTTGGGATGCGGTGCGTAGGTCCACACCCAGGATCCGAACCTACGAACTCCGGGCCACCGGGCTGGCCCCAAGTATTTAACTTTTAATAAAACTTACCATTGCCCATTATTTAAAAGAAAAAAAAACCCTGCCTACCTGGGTACATTTTCCATTAAAATTCAATTAGTGCTTGGATTTCAGTAAGTCTTCTCATGGCCCTGTCTAGATCTTTTTCATTGACTAAAAAAAAGTGTGTTTCCAAAAAAAGCAAGATACACAATATCAAATGCAGAATACACTACTTAAAACTGCCCACGAATTGGTTTCTATTTGGGATGATGAGAAAATTCTGGAAATGGATAGGGGTGATGGTTGCACAACACTCTGAATGTACACCTAAAAATGGCTTCAACAGTAAATTTTATGTTATGTATATTTTATCTCAGTAAAAAGAAAAAGTGCCCATAAAACAACCTATTGCATATTCATTCAATAAATCAGTACATCTTAATAACGTTAAAGATCATCCTGATTTATCTATTATGCAACATCTTCTTCATTTGGCCATATAATTTTAAAACAAATTTATAACTTTATAAAAAAGCAACACAAATAACATATTTCACATTTTAGGTAACGAAATTTGAGGGGCGGCCATGTGCTATTATATAAAATGTTAAGTCACGTCACCCTGTTCACATGCTCCCCGGCGGCCCCCCCTCCTTGGGCCCTGCGTGGGCCAGCCTCTGGGCTCCTCCATTGGCCTCAGTGGCCTAGCCCTCAGGTTTTCTCCGCCCAGAACCATCCCCCCGGCCCCCAGATCCCCAGGACACGGCTCCTGACACCTTCCCAGGGAGGCCATCCCCAACCTTCTCCACCACCCCCACAGGCATCTCACCTCACTCCGTCCACAGCATTTTGTAACACCTCGAGTGCATTGTGCTTACATATTTTCTAACATCTACTGTGAAAATGCAAATGCATCTCGTTGCCCTCTGACTCCTAGTGCGTATAGCAGGTGCTCAATAAACACCTGATGAACCAAACGTTGAGCACCCCAGTGTGTACTAAGCACATCACATGATGGGTTTACCCCCACGTGTATTCTTCAGGGCCAAGAGCCTGCATATTTGATTCCCACTTTACATCAGAGAAATGGTGAAATGAGTTAATGTCAGAAGCGAGGACTAAGAGACTCCAACCACACGACAATCGCTCCAGCTTCTTTATACGCATGTGGCTTTCGGACTTGTATCAAAGTGGGTTATTACTGAAAAAAATGCATGTAAATATAACACTTCATGGTTATCTATATTTTATTTTATTTTATTTTTTTTTTCCCCCAAGGCCCCAGTAGATAGTTGTATGTCATAGCTGCACATCCTTATAGTTGGTGTATGTGGGACACCATACACCATGGCTGGACAAGCGGTGCATCGGTGCGCGCCCAGGATCCGAACCCGGGCCACCAGCAGCGGAGCGCGCGCACCCAACCGCCAAGCCACGGGGCCGGCCCTCGGTTGTCTATATTTTAATGGTTTATCTGTATTTGTCTGAATCTGAACCACCACCTCCATCTACTTTCTAAAGAGAAAAGGTAACTTAAATTATTCCACATGCATATAACTTATCTGTCACTTTCAGATATTTTATCAGATATTTTATCTGAAAGTGACCCATAAATCTGGGTCTGATTTACCCTCAAATCACAGAGCTTCCACATCACCCATCACACCACGACTTCCTCACCCTACTTGGGTGCCTGGGCAGTCTGAGACCTTCTTGAAAAGTCACACAAAAATCTAGCTGACATTCTAACGGCAGAACTTCATCCCTAATCCTTTGCTGAAAATAGGGTGGAGGAAATCCTCTTTTCTCTGAAGGAGGGAGATTATGTAACGCCCCCGGCAGTGGCCGCCTCCTTCCCAGGCAGCCATGACGTCTGTCCAGGAGGAAGGAGGAGCGGTCAGGCCACCCTGGGCGTGGAGCAGGTACGAGGGAGGGAGGGCACCAACCCGCCAACTCAGACTGACATTTCTCCAAATATGAACTTGAGGTTTTTCAGCCAGTGGGTCCCTCAACTTCAGGCTCTCGTGTGCACAGACAGTTCAGACAGGACAATGCTGTGGGGTAGAGAACCCCACTGGGTCCTGTGGCTTTAAACAGTGTCATAACCATTTATGGTTTCTATTTAATGCCGGAACCACTCAGCCTCGTACCTTTAGTCAAAGTGAGTGAAAAGAATCCAGAACTCTTCCAACAATCACCAGAGGCCACACTCCAGACCAAAGATGACCAACGCTTTAGGATCATTTATGATGATGCTCGAAACAGTGTAAGCAAATGTGTAATGAAAGATAACAAGGCTGTGACTATAAAAACACCTAACACGGAAAGGCAGACAGCAGTTGGTCTGGAACTTATGGACAGCCATGAAAACCCGTGAGGCTGCAGACGTGTGGGTGTCCGAGTCTGACCTACCACGGGTGGCTCCCCTCTCCAGAGAGCCGCAGAGATAACAATGTGTCCTTGTTAGTCCAACCAGTATTTCAGGTTCAACTTCCAACCATCACTTTCCGATTCTGCCAAAGGTAAAATGTCCTTGGGCCCAGAGGCAGGCCGCCCAGAACAGGAAGTCCCCCAAACCAATTCCATTTATGAGGAGATCTGGACCATCACACAGCAGCTCCAATTTACTAAGCAGACACGTCCAATCCAGTTATGTGAGGAATACCTCGACATCTGTCCCGTCAACAAGCCAGACGCTGCGTATTTGGATCATAATACAAAACCCAAAACAACACGTGACAGCCCTATCTTAATACCAACCACCGTCCTCCTACCAGCCTCCTGCAGGGGGAAAAACAAGCAAAAAGAAAAGAAAAAGATAGAAATACACAAAATCTTAGATGTGATCAAATCACGGAAACTGTGGCCTATTGTACCTAGCCATGGACCACTCACCTACGTCTGGTTCACAGTTTTAAAAAATAACCCATTCCCACTGAATATTCGAGTCTTCCTAGAGTTTGTGGAATATTTCTGTACTTATTTGATAAAACAGTAAGCAAACAATGTGCTTTTTCCAACTGCCCTCTTTGATGTTCCCCACCTGTCTGAATATTTACAATCTAAATAGTGCCTACTTTAAGAGTACACTACTATGGACGGAATTGTGGCCCCCCCCAAATTCGTATGTTGAAGCCCCAACCGCCAAGGTGACTGCATTCAGAGAAAGGGATTTTAGGAGGTAATTAAGGTTAAATGAGGTCATAATGGTGAGATCCTATCTGACAGGATTGGTGGGCTGATAAGAGGAGGCAGAGAGAGATCATCTGCCTTCTCTCCCCATGTGCACGTAGGAAAGCCCACCAGAGGACAGAGCAAGAAGGCGGCCGTCTGCATCAGGAAGAGGGCCCTCACCAGAACCTGACGGTGCCGGCACCCAGATCTCGGACGTCCAGCCTCTAGGACTGTCAGAAATAAATGTCTGTTGTTTAAGCCACCAGTCTGTGGTATTTTATTATGACAACTGAGCAACTAAGACATAAACATACACAGTGCCTGTCTCAGCTTTACATTTTAGATGCTAGTGCTGAGAAAAACAAACACTTAAGTTTACAGACTCGGCAACAAGCATCTTAGAGAATAATGTCGTAAGCTGACACGTCCATTTTTCGTCATGAGAATGATTCCTTCCTTAGCCACATTCTTAGCATCTATTTCGTCAATAATCAAACGTGTATGTTAACATGACGAGCATTTCAGAAACTCGCTGGCTGGTAACCTCACCTAGTAAGACCCAGGAAAAAGGCATGAAGAAAGAAGACCACGGAAAAATCACCGCAAATGGCACAAAATCGACACGCGGGATCAGGTTCTTACTGGGAAGGCCCTCAAACCCACACCCTTGCCCGCCCACTCCACTCCACACGAGCTCTGACAGCTCAGGCCCCTCATTTCGTTCCACATCCATGGGGACAGAGGACGGAGGCGGGATGAGGTCGCCCCCAAGCAAGCCCTCGAGGAGCAAGTGGATCACGCGGCGGCCTCCCATGGTCCTCTGTCACAGGCTGTGTTACCTAAGAATTGGTAAGCACTGGGTGGAAAGGGCAGTCTTATCACAAAAAGTTTCTATGTCTTCACAGGCACGTGGTGTGCTCATTATCACAGCCTGATAACCATGGGCCACGTCAACAGCGTCCCATCCATCCCTGTGTGATGGACGGCACACGAGGGGACCCTGAAATGAGGACAGGTTCCAATGCAGGAAACATCTGAGGGACGGGGGACTTGAACCGAGTCACATGTGGTCGCCTCAGCAGAGAGACGTGCGGGTTCTGCTCTACCTCTCTGGGGTGACAAAGGGGTGTAAGCTTTATTTTTCATAGGAAAAAATGGACTTGTTGACCCGCTGCCCTATACCAGATTCTGCTCTGGCCCTTCTTTCAACACCTGCAATTCTCAGCACCTCACAGCCTCAAAGGCAAGAAGACCGTTTTTCCCCTGCATTCTACAACCTTTCATCACTAAATCAAAACTAAACACAGCTTTACTCCCAACCCCAAACGCCCCCAAAACACCACCAGGTACCAATGACGTGTGACAGGGAACGATGAGCACGGATACGTATTCACACACAGCCACCAACAAAACTCAATGTATCTGCAATTTCCGAATATGAAAGCAGAGGGTCCAGGGTGACAACGGGACAGAGGCCCGAGGAGGGTGCGAAGAGATGATGGCGATGAGCTCTAATCCCCGTACCTCACGTTGCAGGGCGCCAGCGAACACAGACTCCAGCTCACCCCTGGTCCATAAACTCCGCCTCCGCGTCCCCCAGAAAGGCTACGACGATGTGCAGGTGGGCTGCTCCCCCACAGCTGACCTAACCCCAACCTCAGGAGAGGAAAGAAGGGCCATGCTTGCGTTCACCGACCATATAAAAGGGGCAGAAGGATTTTCATGCCGTGATCAGCCTGGTGAACTGCGAGTGAACAGGATGCTCCCGACTATTATCCAAGGACAACAGCATAAACCGGGGCTGACTGGGCAAGCGGCACACAATCCGCTCGGCCGCAGACAAACCCTACGCAGGACGCAAACCACAGCGGACAGGACGAGGGCCAGTCCGCCGCAGCTGCCGCGTGGCTGTGCAGGAGGCATTTTTCTTGTGCGGAGTGGAGACAGCACTCCTCCACAGAGCTGTTGAGATTAAGGGAGAGGGGATGCGTGAACCCTTGCAGAGGACCCAGCACCACCGACACCAATGGACGACAGGTCCCCTCTTCCCCTGAACCAGCACCAAGACGCCCAGCTGCTCCAGCAGGAGCCTGAGGCACGGGACCACCGCCTTCCACAGCAGCCCTGCTCTTCGCTCCTTTCTTGGGGGCCAGGAGAGAGCGGACGAGGAGACTAATGACAGAGATGCCATGTCTGCCAGGCTACACATTCTTCCTGTCTCTGCTGAAGACGTAATTTACCGGCCTTTGGCCAAAGAGCCTTTTCCACGCGTAACAAATCTTCTCTTGAAATTCTTTTCTTATCTTCTAAACCAGGAACAATGATCTTACTTTCATTCCCTTTCTGAGCCAGAAAAGGTTACCTTTGTCACAAGGTACACAAGAAAGCGAGACATTTTTCCAGCCCTTTAGGATGCGCAGATTATTTTCACGTACATTAGTCCACTAGGCCCTCACGACCCAGGGAAGCAGAGGCAAGAAGTCCATTAGTGTCATGTTACAGCTGCCCCCGGGGGTGAAGTGAACGGCCCAGAGCAGGGCTGGGTCAGCGGCAGGGCTGCGTCCAGGAGGCTGCTGGGCCCGACCTGGATCCCGGCAGGCAGACCCTCAGATAGGGTCTGGTTAACTCTGGCTCACCACTACAGGATCCGACACCACACAGCAGAAGTAAAACAAGTGGACGTGAGACACTTCCTGCCAGTGGCAGCCTGTCTTTGTCAACGTTTTCTACGTGCAAAATACACAAAATGGACTGTGCAAATCTCTCAGTGGACCACCAAGCCTGAGAGCAGCCCACCGATGCCGCCAGCTCTGTGGTGGGGCCATGGAGAGTCTGATACCAGGAACGCCTGGCATAACGCTGCCTCCAGGACAAAGGGACTTATTCTATGGTCTCAACTGTAAACCTTTTAATAAGCCTCCAAGAAGTGCTCTGGTCCTGAAACCCACAAAAGACAGAATGAAAACCACAGAAAAACGGGAAACATTCTGCCGACAGACAATCAGGATGCCGGAGGTGGTTACTTAACATATTCAGAGTAAGAACATGAAAATACACTGTCCAGGTCAGCTTTCTCCCTAGAGAACGACCAACTCGATCCAGTTCAGAGGGACGGAAAAGTCAAGAAAGGCCGTGGTGAGTAAGTGTAAACACATTACTAACAAATTCCTCATTGTAAACACAGAAGTATATGATTGCTATTCACGGAAAATGAGCTCCTTCCCACTCCACTTAAATAGGTGGACAAAATATGTAAAGGACCGGTTTGAGGAGGCAGCCAACGATGGCCTTGACAAGGAGCTCACGTTTGTTTGTCTGGCTTAGCCCAGGGTACAAAGGGGAGCTGACACAGGTCGAGACCTAACATCCCCCCCCCCGACTCTCAGGCCACCTTTCCTGTCCGGCACGCCCGCAGGCTGCGCCCACTCCCCTCCAGTGCATACCGCTAACCGGGCCTCCTCTGCTCTCACTCTCGCACCCACGGTCACGTCCACACTAACCAAGGACACACCGCCTCCCGCAGAAGCACAGGGCAGGTGAGGCTCAGAGCAAACCTGAAAAACGACGTGGACAGTTTGGTTTAGGCTCCTGAGCGTCCACCAAACCTGAGAGCCTGTATCCTTCCTCGGGGGGGTGGGGAGGTCACAAACTCAAACAAGAGAGCTGGCCCGAGGCTCAGGTGCAGCGACAGAGGACGCTGCGGGACAGTGCTGAACTCCCCGTAAACGGGCGCTCGCCTCCCAGCAGTGGTCACGGGGAAGCCTCCAGAGTGGCACTGCCAGATCCTCCCATTTCTGAAAAAGTGGGGAAATCTGGATGTTTATGTGCACTCACCTGTATTTAAATGTTGGCAAGAAATTCAAATAGTTTTGAAGGCACTGAGCAGGCCGACACAACCACATCAGAGGGCCAGCTTCCCACCTGTGTTCTCGGACAAGGGTCCTCAACCTTAACAAGGGCAGGTACTCCCCTGACAATCTAACAAAACCTGGGAGACCCCTGCCCAGCAGGCAGAAAGCATACATGCAGAAAGTTTTGCACACTGTTCCAAGGGAGCTCAGGCCCGTGCGGGACCAGCTGAGAAAGCCTGTTCTCGACGAGGCCCCGGGAGAGGGGCACTGTTGCTCTCTCTCCTTTCCAGGCCCTGGGGCCTAAGGAAGGGATGCAAGGACAGAGGAAACATCTCAGTGACCCCAGTTATCAGAGGATCAGAAAGAGCGCTGCATCAGAGCCCAGGGAAATGCTTCACACAGGAGCCATGAACCAAGTCAGGCCGCCCATCGGAGGGTGGGGACCACAAGCTGTGACCTGGGGACCTCACTTCCTCCACTTGAGTGTTTATTAAGTGAGGGGGTTGGACCAGAAGCCTTCCCTGTCCATTCCTACACGTCCATGACTCTCTGAAATGCACCAAGGAAAGAGAATCCACAAGTTTGAGGTAACATTAAACATGATTTTAAGGCCAGCCCCGTGGCTTAGCGGTTGAGTGTGCAGCTCCGCTGCTGGCGGCCCGGGTTCAGATCCCGGGCGCACACCAACGCACCGCTTCTCCAGCCATGCTGAGGCCGCATCCCACATACAGCAACTAGAAGGATGTGCAGCTATGACATACAACTATCTACTGGGGCTATGAGGGAAAAAAAATAAACAAATAAAACATGATTTTAATGGACTGTCACGAATCCCTAAAGTCCTGGAAGTACCATGAGGTTTCCTAGGGCGACTTCTTCAAGATTCTCATTAACAACAACGATAAGAGGCACACACATGTTTACGGAGCACCGACTCTGGCCCAGGAACTGTTCCAGGCATACGGGGAGAAGCCGGGACATGGAAGGAACTGTGGGATCCACGGACACAGGGAAGGCATCTGGGGTCTTCTCCCCAGCACAGGAGACGGGAGGGGGCACCAGCATCCCGCCCCAGGGGTGACCCGAGAAGGGGCCTCGGGCGGCTACTGCACAGCCTTTCTCTCGGCCTGGGACAACCTGCCGGACCCCCGCGTGGCCGACCCCTCATCCCTTCTCGCCACCGCTCAGCGAGGCCCGAGGACCCGGCTCCACTCCAGTGACCCCGAACACTCTAACGTGTGTCTATGTGATCCGTTTCCTGCCTGGCTCCCCACCTGAAGGTAAGCGCCACAGGGACGGGGACTTGGTGTCTTCTTCCTGTTTGGCTCACGGGCGCACACGGGGTGCATGCTGTGAGTATATGAAACACTGAGGCACTGAGGTCCAGCATGAGGGCAGAGAGGCGACTGTTGGCCGGGGCCACCTCGGAGATGATGGAGACAGTGATGAGAGTGCCCACCTGAGTGAGAAGAGATGCGAAAGGAGGACAGAGAGGTGTCAGCCACATTAAAGACATTTAGGAGAAGGAGACAGAAGTGGGTGACAGCAGGAGGGGAGTTTGGGGTCAAGACAGTTTGTTCTTTAAGAAAAGGCAATCTCAAGAGTGGACTGCGTGCCCCGGGACTAGATGAAATGACCCTAAAGAGGGAGGCACTGAGGATTCAGGAGAAAGAGGGATGGGGGAGACCCAGGGCCCAAGCCTTTATCAGAACGGGGTCCCTGCCCCAAACCCGAAGAGGCAGGAGCGTACACAGGGAAGGGCTGGTGGGGTGCGTGGGAGAGGGGCGTCCTGTCTGATGACTGCTGCTCCCTCCATGACCCACGAGGAGAGGTCACCGGCTCCACATGAGGAGGAGGAAGGGGCTTGAGAGGTCTGAGAAAGGAGAGATGCAGTCTCCTTGAGAAGTGCAGGCTGCCCAGCAGCATTAAGGCCACGTTTCAAAGGAGACTGAGCACCTAGCTACGAGAACACCAGGGAGGCACATTAACCAGCTCCATTTCAAGACGGGGAAACCAAGCATGAAGACGTTGGCCAGTGCCCCCAAGGTCTCCCGGTCATCGGCCGAGGCACGGGCTGAACCCGAGCCTGCTGGACTCTGAGGCTGAACTTCTGACGTCCGCGATCTACTAATTTGTTTTTCTCAGACACCAGCATCCAAGTAAAAGCAAAAACAATCCTTGTTCAATCTTGTTGAATGTCTACTGCGGTACAAGTTGCTTTCCATTGATTTTCACTGCTAATAAATAGCATTTTTGCCTGCATTTAACTTGGTTATAAAAGCATTTATAAGTCTGGGACTTGGGGATCCAATCCTCTTCTTAACCCTATTTCTATCGGAACATGTGGTCCAAGCACCAAGGAACAATCTGTATTGAGGCTTTGGAGCCCGGCACGTCTGCAAACAGAGGACTTCCTGTGTGGTCCAGCAGCAAGGTATGCCCCTCAGTGCATTCAGGCAGTTTTAACCAAGTGTAAACTGAGGACAGTGTTCTCATCCCTAGAAATTTAATGACTGTGGCAAAACCCAATAATACAAACTCCTTTTCCCAGTGTTATTAAATGTACCCTCTGGCAGGAAATAAAAGCATCTCAAGATCCCCTGTTCCTAATAAGCAGACATTAAACAGGGTCTGAAGAACAATGGAAGGAGTTAATGTAATAGCTAGAACATAAAGGCTAAATTATACATCTAGGCAGACTGCTTTAAAACGTCCAGGTACGGGGCCTGGTAGACTTGTGTGTGAACACTTTACGAGGCCACACTGCAGCCCTGCTCCGTGGGCCGGAGGGGGACCAGCTGTTAGTCTTGGCTAACTCGCCCAGGGCTCACCTACTTCAAACCCATGAAGGTCTCAGTGGTTAGAGCTCCCGCGATGTAGACTGCAGGGGCTGGACAACAGGCAGGCTCTACTGCACCGTCTGATGCTGGACTAGCAGACACAACTCCAAAACCATGCAGCATTTTAAGTTTTTAAAACAAAGACTGGAATAATTGAGTCAAACTAATAAATCCGCCTTTTACAACAGGCACCGCAGGTGGACACTGACGTTCACGTCACAAACCAACAAAAAACAGACAGCAGCAGCACATGTTCGTGCACGTACGCGGCTGAACCTCCTGGAAGGTTCACGGCGCTCTAATATAGCCATGCCGAAAGCTCTCCAGGGACGAAAAAGATCTGTTTTTCCTTTATAAAGAAAATCCCAATGTAACAAACAGTTTGCTCAAAAACAAATATCTACTGTCAGCCAGGAAAACCTTCAGATTTGCAGAAGTCTAATATCTTAAAATGTAAGACACATAGAAAGCAAAAACCTATCCTGGCCTGGGATGCTTACCCGTAAATAAGTTTTATGCCCAAATGTGGCCTGCAGACTTTCTGCCCGGCCTGCAGGATTTTAGCACACCTTGCTTTAAAGTCTTCCAATGCCATCTGAGCCCCACACACGCTGAATAGCAGGGCGCCCAGGTTATCCTTGAACGCATCCTAGGGCCCTGCTGGCCAGGACTGGCCCGCAGTCAACCAACAGAACGGCTCGCTGACTCCAGCCAACCCACCCAGCAACTACATTACCTTAACAGCAAGTCATCACGAATTCCCAGAGCACTTCCTGGGGCCAGGCACCATCTGAGCTCCTGACCTGTGCTAACTCATTTAATCCTCACAGTAACAACCCTATGAAATGGGTAAGACTGTTATTCTCTGACGAGAAAACCAAGGCAGAGACAAAGCTGAGCCATGTGCCCAAGGTCACCCAGCTAAAAGGTGGGCAGGCCGGGGTCACAGGCAGGCAGGCAGGCAGGCAGGCAGGCACCCGGAGAATCTCCAGGTCACCCGTGGGCTCCACTGGTTTCTGTAAGAACTTAAACTACCTCGGCCTAGTTTCCAACCTCACATCTCTAACACAGAGATGACACTAGCTCTCCATCCACTTTGCTAAAAAATATTTTTTTTAAGTAGGTCGAACTACCTCATGATACACAAGCCACTTCATGGTAGATAAGCACTGTGCCATTTATGAACACAAAATATCCCCACACGCTTATGTCCATCCAAACCCCAAACAATCACAAATACAAGCTTTGGAGAACATACGGCCTAACCCGGAAGAGAACGCTCCCATTCATCTGCCTATTCGCTGGAAGAAACCCAGAATAAAATACCCATAGCAATGTTTTCCAAGGACTTCTTTATCTTCTGGCAACTCTCATGCATCAGAGGGAGCTGAAAAGTCATCTTTGTCCCAGAAATTCTGACTCTGTGAACACCAGAAGGGGACAGGGTACAAGTCGTCCACTCATTTTTATAGAATAAGTCACGCAAGGAAACCACGAGGAAACATAAATATTCAATCCTACACTCTTTTCTTCCCACTAGCTAAAGGAAATATAATTTGGTCCTATGTATTAAAAGATAACCAAATTACAAGAAAACAGAGCATGACTGTTTCTGGAAAAAGTCAAATTAGTTTAATAGCATAGACATGAGTTTAATACCATAGAAATGAATGGTTTTGTATGTAAATGTGATGAAGCAGCCTAAGGCTCAGATTGAGAAAAAAAAAAAGATGTGGAATGAGAAAAACAGAAATAATAGTCTCCCGTAACCTGCATTCCAGGGACATTACCAAACAACCCATATGTTGAGAAAGTTCATTAAAGAATATTTACCACTTAGGTTAGACAGAAAATTTGATTTCCTAAGTCTAATAACATGGTAAAAGGGAATTTAAAAATGTAAACTACACTGAAATTTACATAGACTGATGTGACACACAACAGCAGAAGGCCTGCAGGAAGGAAGGGAGGAAAAAGCAGCAGAAACTACGGACACGCGTCTGCGGCTCCCAGGATGGAGGAGTCAGGAACTGGGGGACAGGTCGGACCCGCCGGGCAGTGAGCCTCGGCAGCAGAGGGAAGACGGCCCATCCACCCTTCACCTCTCCTGGAGACGGACCGCACGTGACTTCTCACAATTCAACCCTCTTTTCTATCACAGTGTCAGAGCTGGAAGAGAACGCAAATGCGTGGAAAAACAGTGAGCACTTTTAAGTAAACGCTAGCTCCACCGCCCTTTCCCACCTTCCCTTTGAGGGGACCGAGGCAGGGACCCCCACCTCCGGGGGACACAGCTGAGAACAGAAGCCCCTGCCCAACACAGCATTTCTCCTGCCTATCTGGTGACCTCCTGTCACTGCGATTGGGTTTTCCAGAACTTATTCCTGGAGAGAACCAAAGGTGTCACCCCATGTTTCCCACCGACGTTAGATATGGACTTGGGGCTCCGGGATCGGTGGGGGCGTCAGACCCTCTCCCGCCCCTCCAGAACCAGAGTTCTCGCCCCGAGACGTAAGGCGGGCTGACCCCCCAGGGGTACGCCGGGGCGCACACGCCCCTGGGCTCCCGAGTCCTGTGGTGAGTGAGCGCGTTCCGGAAAAAGGCACTGACTTGGGTTCCCCCTGGGTGAACACTTTCATCCCGGCCGAGGCCTCCTCCTCCAAGAGAGCTCACAAACGCGCAACACTGCCTAAGGCCCCTCCTGGACCAGAAGAAACCAGGTTCCCGTAATCACGCCCTCCCTGGTTGAAACCCGGCGCGTGCACCCGGCAGACCCGTGACCGACCGGCCGGGGACAAGGAGCCTCCTGCTGGAGAAGCGGGCCGGACCCGGCGCGCTCCGACCCACACACCCTCCACGCCCGTGCCGGCGGCCCCCCGCCCCGCGGTACACAGACCAGCTCCCCCTGCCCCCCGACCGCACCCCCCACCCCCGAGAGGCCCCGACACCCCGCCTGATCCCACCGGTCACTTCCAGGAAGAAGAGACTCCAAACTTCACTTCTGAGCCACCGGCGGTGCCACAAACAAGCAACATCGCCGCCTTTCCTGCACAAATACCCCTCCCGGAGCCGGTCCGCGCGCAAACCACCGCGAAGGCCGGACCCGGGCCCCCGGCCCGGCCCTGCGCCGGCCCCAGAGTCCCCGCGCGCCGACAGCTCCATCCTCGCCGGCCCCGGGCGGCGGAGCCCCAGGCCCGCGGGGACTCGGCCGGCGGCGACATCTGGTCCCGGTCCCCGTCCCCGTCCGGCCCGCGGGCGGCACTCACGTATCTGCGCACGAGCGTCCGCACGAGGCTGCAGTCCATGGCTCCTCCGGCCGCGCCCGCCCGCCGCGCTCAGCGCCCCCGCGCCCGGCTCGGCGCGCCCATGGGCCCGGGACGCTCACGGCCGGGGCACGCGGGGCGGTGCGGGGGGCGGCCGCGGGCCCTCCGCGCTCATGCCCGGCCCGGCCCGGCCCGAGGCGGCTGGTGCGGGGCGCCTGCTCGGCCCAGGTGGGCGCCGGGCGGCGGGGCTGCGGGCGGGCGCGCGGCGACCGGCCGACCTGCTCCTGCGCTGCGCTCAGCTCCGCGCTCCGCGCTGCTCTGTTCCGCTCTCCGCCGCCCGCTCACCCTCCTCCGCCGCCCGGTCCCGGCGCGCACGTCACCGGCGCGAGTGAGCATGCGCCCTGCCCGCGCGCCCGGCACCCCGCCCAGCACCCCGCGCCGCCGCCTCCCTCCCCTCCCTCCCCTCCCTCCCCTCCCCATCCCCCCCGGAGCCGGCAGAGGACAGACCCCCGGGCGGGGGCGGGGGCGGGGGCGGCTCGCTGTTGCTTCTGCCGCCCTCCCCGGGAGGCGACCGTGCGCCCACGTGGGGAGCCGGGGCCGGGGGCTGTGCGCCTTGCGAAGCGTCGGCCGGCGTCCCGGGCCCCCAGCGCTCCGGCCGGAAACTTCTGTCTCCCCGGAAGGCCGGATGGCGGCCCGAGATCGCGGGGGCGGGGAGCGGGGCCCGGGGGCCGGCCCCCACGCGCGGCGCCTCTGCTCTTCGGGGAGCGGGGCGGAGCGGAGCCTCAGGGGCTGCCCGGGGTCGCGCAGCCCCTCTGCGCTGGGGCAAAGTGAGCACAGGGTCCCCCACCTGGGGTCCTTGCTCCTCTCCAAACCCCGCCAGCTCCCTAGCCCTGGGCCTCTGGGCTCCAGAGTGGGGACAGTGGCAGACACCTGTGACTCGGCAGGGGTGAGGGGTTGGAATCAGCCTTGAACCTGTTACACCAGCCGCCAGCCCCGGCCCGGCCGGTCCAGCTCCCGCCTCCACCCCCAGCTCCGCCCGCGCGCCCGCCAGGAGGCCAAGCCGGGGGAGGGAGCCCCGGGCTCGCCGCGCCGGGTCTCCCGGGCACGCACTTGGTGCTGAGAAGTGTGCCGTCGCGCAGACACCACGATTTCAACCCCAGGGAATGCTTGTTTTCCCCACGGTGAACACTCTTCGCCAACTTCACGGTCAGGCTCGCGTTAATGACATACTTGATTCCGACTTATCACTTGTGAAGCGGGAGGGGGGTGACAGCACCTTTAGTGGCCTCCCGGGCACTGCTCTGACCCTGGGAGGAGTGCAGCTGAGTGTGAATGTTGCCCTGGCTGGTTGTGGACGAAAAGTGGTGTTGAACACTTTTTGGGCTGGACACGACTAGAAATGAGTACTAGTGAATGGAAGTAGTGTTTAAACTATCTGGATTCTGAACTACTTTTCTTCAGTAAAATGCTCCAGTTTTTGGTCAACTAATTCTTTGACTCTCCGCTTTCCACCCAAATCTCCTCTCTGCCTTCTCTGTCCTGCTCTGTGTCCAGGAGGCCGGTGGTGGTCCTCTGTGAATCTTTCCCAGCAGGGCCACCAGCTGCAGACTGGAGACCCAGGAGAGAGGCTGGGGCATGTCGTCCCTCTTCTCTGCCTGGCCTCACCCTGAGCCTCGCGGTATCTGTGTCCGTTTGTGATGACCTTTTCCATTGCATCAACTCATGCCAGGGTCCAGGAACTACAGTCCTCTCCCCCAGGCCACTTAAGGCCTGGCTGTGGTGTCCACCTCCCACTCATGCTGGTCCCTGGGTAAGAGAGCTCTCTGACAGGTCATCCAACCATGACCACACTGCAGCAAATGGCCCCTCCATCACAGTCTCTTTCACACCTCCCCCCCAGGGATGCCTTCTGCTTCCTGCTGGGGCCCTGACTTGAAGAGCCAGATTTGGACTAGCCTTCGACCTTGCAAACCATGACATTTGGATGGAAGACACAAGCAGAGGTCACACCGGGACAGAGGCTGCATGTCTTCCAGGGGTGTCTGTTTTATTCCATGGCAAAGGGTAATTTCATGTTGTAGTGGACACCGTGGTTGCCACGGCAGCACCCATGCCCTCTCTGTCCTCACTGGCAGAAACCCACCTTTGTCCAGGTGTCCACCCTCGATGTGGTGAGGGGTAAACTGGTTTGTGTAGGCTAATCTTGGTAACTCCATTCCTTTTTCCCGGGATTGGTTTAAAACAAGTTCGAGCCAATGATCCAGTCAGAGTGAAGACTCTCTTTCACCTCAGACATGAATGAAGAAAGTTCATTCTCGGGAATGGTTTGGGAAAAGTTTCCTCCTTCTTGAAAAGGCACATAAATTCGCAAAGCTCCTCATTTCCTGCTGGATGTTGTGTGTCTGGTGCTTTGCAGCCTTTTTGTGTCCGTGACAGGAGGTAGCCTGAGGAACATCCTCACATTGGGGATGGTAGCATGGAAAGATGGGAAGAGTATGGGCCCTTGATGACACCATTGGGCCATTAGCCAATCCTGCCACTGCCCTAACTTGGAATTTTGTGTTGTGAGAAAGAATAAATATCCTTACTGAGCTGGACTTTCTGTTGGTAGTGACTGACAGCATCTTAACTTTAAACTTATGGAAACAGATCAGTTAAGACTCTGTTAAAGTGACAGAAACGCCAACTCACCCTGTGAATCAGGTGTTTATTTCTGCATAATAAACCACCACAAACTTGGGATCTTAAACGACCATGAATTGTTATTTCTCAGGACCCTGTGATCTGGCAGAATGGTTCTTCTGTTCTCCCTGGTGTTGGCTGGGATTGTTCGTGCATCTGCATTCTTTTGGGGGCTCAGCTGGGCCTGGAAGGTTCGGCTGGCTTCAGTCACATGTCCACTGTCTCAGCGGGGTGGGTGGAAAGCCAGGAGCAGGGTGGCCTCTCTTTCTCCATACGGTTTCTCATCATTTAGTGGTCTAACCTGAGCTGTTTACGTGGCAGCTGGATCCCACGAGGGTCCAAGTGGATACTCTATGGCCCCTAAGAGCCTGGGCTGGGAAGTCCGGGAAAGTCACTCTGCCACACGCCGGTGGGGAGAGCAGGTTCCAAGGCCATCGCAGACTCAAGAGGAGCAGGCAGACCAGATTCACTGCTTGATGGGAGGAGGGCCTTGAATGAAAGGGTGGGAGAACTTGCGAGTGGTCATCTTTGGAAATAACCTACCATAGGCAGACATAAACAATAATGAGCGTGCTGGCAATGTCTCAGTAAGTTCAGAGTGAAATGGCTGCCCGAAACTGCAGGGCCCACACTTAGACTCTTAGAGAGTCTTCACTCTGACTGGATCAGCACGTCCTGTGCCCATTCCTGGCCAATCAGTCACGAGGAGGGTGGAATCCATCAGAGAATCGGCTGAGGCCTGGGCTCATTGCGAGTCCCTGACTAGTGAACGTCCACCGGGACGGGGATGATCTTAACCAGCTTCAGGTCCTCAGGACCTACCCCTGACCCACTGACAGTATGGCTGCTTTGCCTGGTGCACTGGTGTGATGGATGAGGGGGCAACAGGGAGGGTGCACACCCCCAAACCTAAATTGTGGGTGTGCAGCTGGGCACTCAGGCTCCATGCACACCCACACCTATGCACAGACTGGTCAACACCTGCTCTCCACTCCTCCCCTCTGCCTTCCGTTGGAGGGAGTAGGATGGAAGCCTGGAATCTTGGATTCTTTGACTCCTAGTGAAAAAGACTTTGGGGAAATAAGAGGGGGGAGGGGGCAAAAAAGTGGGGCCTTCCTGTAAAGACAGTTCCAAACAGTCGTTACTGAGGCTTCAAGTGACAGACGTGGAGCCAACACTGATTACTGAGCACAGGGTGGGGGTGTGAGAGTTACTAACAGGCTTCGTTTCCCAGCTGAGCGCTCTTGTCCTCCTGCTGCTGGAACGTTCTGTACATACCTCTCTTGGTTCACTGTTTCCACAGGTCCAGAGTTATTTCAGTAACATCTTCCCATGGATTGGCCCTAGAATTCTTCAGTGACAGAAACTCTTTCCCGTACCTCCCACAGGTGACCCTCACCTCCCTCGTCCCTTTTGTCTGGCATCTTCTACCCCACCAGTTGTTTGTCTCGCAGGATCCTACCCAGCCCTGAGTCACACCTCAGGTCATCTTCCCCTGTCTTCCTCGGTCCCCTCTCAGTTATCATTAGTTACTGCCTCCCCTGCACTCTGAATGGCTCCGCTTAGTGTGGCTCAGTTACTTGTCCAAAACAGTGTTTCTAAACCCTGGTCGTCGATTAAAATCACCTCCGGAGACTTTTTTAAAGTAGCAATTTCCCGAGACCCCTCCCCAACACAGACATTTTGATTCAGCTGGTCTGGCACGGGGTCCAAGTGTCAGCTTTGTTTAAAAGCTCCCGGAGGCGTGAGATAAAGACCGGCTGGTCTAATGTGTGTCTCCCCACTGGAGTGTGAACTGTGGAGGATGACCTCGATTATTGATCCCTGTTTACTCCCCAGGGCCTAGCACAGTCCCTTGTACCTAATAGGTGCTCAATAAATGGTGCAAGAATTACATAAACTGAAACTGCTCTTTCAGCCGCTGAGCATCAATAGGGCAGAATAAAGGGAGGGGTGAAGTTGACGCGTGTGCGGAGAGAAGCATGCCATCAGAGCAGCTGACCCGGAGAGATGCCTGTAACCCTGAGGAAAGCCGTGGGGCGTGGATGTCGCGAGGTCGTCTCACTCCTCCATGCTCTGCCAGCCCGTTTCCCCCTGGAATGTGGTGAGGAAACGTGGGCCTCCACCCCCCCGGGAAGAGCTTGTGGGACAGCGACACTGAGTTCCTTTTGAAAGGATTTGGTTGTCACACTGGTATCAAAAAATGGAATGTTACATCTTGTTGTCATCCTTAATCCTAGATGTGTGAATCCTATGAGTTCTTGCCAATCACAAAGAGTTAGCAAGATTTAATCCTCCAGACGATGTTGGTGTGAGCCCTGCCAGGAAAACCTCCACCGCGTCCCAGGATTCCTGATCGGCATAGGTTTGACTGGCGGGTCTCACATTTGCCATTTTAATACCCAACCTGAGGCCGTGCGTTCTGTGAGATTTTTGTCTCCTCTGTCACGCTGAGCCTTTTTCCTTGGGAGGTTCTTCCATCAGGTGTTGAGATGCAGGTGAGGAGCAAGTCCCAGGATGATGGCGGTCTCCAGGTGTCCACTGCGCTCCCCCCGGGAGCCCATTCCACCCTCCCTGATGAGCCTAGTCAGGATTCGTTTCCTTCTCAGCTCCTCGTGTTCTCCGAGTTGTTTTTCAGTGAGAATACATGAAAGGAAAACAAGCTAAGAATTCTCGCCTCTTTCCTGATTTGCTTTTTACATTCCCTTCCCCCTTCTCTTTTTTTTTCCTTCTCTTTTTTCTCTAAGGAGATCGATTACTTTAATTCCAGTTATCTTTCAGAGAAAAAAAGCTAAGTTCTGTGGTGCTTAAAATTACCAATAAAGTCATGACGGCAGTTTGTTGTTCTCATTTATTTGAACAGAAACTTTAAAATATTGCTCCTCTCCAACAAAGTAGATGAAACCACTCGGGGTCTGAGATAGGAGTTGGACGGTGATTAGAAATGCAGCGTTATTCGAGGTAATTTGCGCCTTTGTTCCAGCGAGCCCCTCTGACGTCACATAACGTAACTTTACCGCGTGTTCTGTTTGTGGACACGTTAGAAAACGAAAAAACGCCTTCTGTTGTCCCTTGTTTTTGTAAACAGGAAGATAAAATGGTTTCCCTTAAAATATCATGTGTGTCATAATTTATAAGAATATTTTATTAGTTTCAACTGGCAATGATCTAATTCTAATCAGAGCCAGAAAAATATTAAAAATTTAATGCTTTTGAAGACATTATGCTAAGTGACATAAGCCAGACACAAAAGGACAGATGCTGTGTGAATCCGTTGATACGAGGGGCCTGGAAGCGTCACACCCACAGAGGCAGAGAGAAGAACCGTAGTTACCTGGGGATGGGGTGGGGAAGTTAGTGGGTGCGGGGTTTCAGTTTGGGAAGATGGAGAGAGTTTGCCCACAGTCGTGGGAGGTGCTGGGGGCAGGGTTGGGGTTGAGAAGCACCCGGATGGAGGAGCGAAGGAGCTTGGGTGCTGGCCCACCGTGGAGAGGCTTACCCCAGCGCCCCACCCCGGGCCCAGCTTCCTCCCATACCAAACAGCGGAGCTGGGGCAGGGCCGGTGCTTCAGAAGGTCAGAGACAGAGTGTGCCGTGAGGTTGGTTCCCCAGCTTGGGAGGTGGTCAGGTGCATGTGGTCAGCATCGAGGCGCAGAGAGGACACACTGAATGTCATCATTGGTATAATTTGACACACAATAGATGCTCAGCAAGTGTTCACTTTCTTTCCCCTCCAGCGGATGCTCATCGTCCCCCTGCTCGCTGCGTCCTGTGCAGGGACCCTGTGTGATCCCCCCCGTTACAGGGCAGCAGTAACTCTAGCCCTGTCCTGCCTCACAGCCTTAGCACTTGCCCCTTTTTACCACCACTGTCACACTGGGTCATTCCTTGAGTGGCCTTTATGCCGCCACTCGACCTGGCCAACTGGGTGTGACCTCACAGTGTCCGCCACAGTGGACTTCGATTCAGACCTCCGTGGAAGAAGCCCACTCATGTGCATCTTTGAAAGTCTGATCCCTGGTTAGGAGCCACCACCCTGAACAAAACCAGGACACCTCCGGCCAGCGCAACCTAACAAAAGTCCCAGAGTGCAGCGAGGTTCAGGGCCATCTGGGGTATCCTCAAACCTCGGCTCAGCTCTCAAACAGGCCACCAGAGGCTGCTGCATTAGACTAGAGTCTTCTGTGGGGATGGCATTTGGATGGGTCAGAAACAACATTCCTCTTGGGAGTGGAAGAAGAAGGCGAAGAATGGCTGGTTTTCTTCTGTGGAGTCCTGCAGAAGTGCATCAATAACAATAACCAGACATCCCCTCGACTCCAAATCCTTTTCTGCAGAGGTAATCACAACTCGTTGCTGCCTCTTCCTTTATTGCTTCCATATTTCTGAATAATGTGCTTATAAAGTAGTTTTAAAATCTTAGACATCATCAATCGACTTCTTACTGGGGAAGAAGTATTCACCTCGTTTTGACACCTACGCACACCTCCCTCACCACTGCGATCCCCGCAGAGTTAGCACACGTCTTCATTAAATCAGCTTTCTGTGCATTAGTACTATCGTATTATTATGATCGAGTCAATACCGGCTCATGTGCTCCGAGCCACCGCTGCGTTGTGCTGTGTATTTGGACACATTTCCTTTCTTAGACAACCTTTTTTTCTTGAAGGTAACCATTGCCTCCTTTTCATTTTCTTAGTTTTCTATATTTTCACCACTAATTCACAACCAACTCTAACAAAGCTGTAAGCTCCTCTCCCTGTGAGCAAGCACGTCAGTATTTGTCAGGTCCATTTTTTCCCCTGGAGACACCCTCCTGTAACTGTTTGACGTCCTGCCCCACCCCGGAACCGTGACTTTCGAAGTTTGTTGCGTATGCTTGTCCCCAGGCTTCACTGCCCAATGTCTTGGGCATTCCCTCAGCCTCTCTCATGATCCATTATTTTCTGGATCCCATGATGCCTCCTTTCTTGATAGATTTCTTTATTTGGGTGGAACATATTCTCCAGTAGCTTCCTGGGAGAAGGTACATGGAAAGTACGTGTTTAAAACTATGTTTTTTCTCTGACATTATACTGGAGGGATACTTTGGCTGGGTATATAGTCACAGATAGGAAAGACTTGTCTTAAAAATGTTAAAGGTAGAAGATGGTGGTGACGTGGTTTTTAATCTTTCCAAATCCCAGCATTAAGACAGAGCAATTAGAAGCCAAACCAAAACCCATGAGCCGCATTTACACCAAAATTGGTTGAAAAGGTATCCCTGTGAACCCCAAAATACCAGTGGATGTATGAGCACGTGTTACTAAGGGAAGTTCTCATGGTCCACCATAGGTATTGGAATTTTGCAAATTAGTTACTAAAAAAACAACTAAAAAAAATCAAGCAAACAGCATGTGGAAATTCCTTAAAATGATTTCTTACTCAGGGAATCTCATTTTAACTAAAAAAACTCATTACAAATAGCAAGTATATTTGTTTAAACCAGTATTTTTCACTATAAATCATTTTCTAAAAATTGTCTCCTATTTTTTAATCTAAGCTATAAATGGAGAGAGGCTTATCAATTTAGGGTAGAAATGATCGATTTCTGGGCTAACATAGCAGGTGGCAGTAAGGCCCTGGTTCTTCTGCTGGTATGGCATCTCTTATGAAGCGAATGCCCAGAGTCTGTGCCCAGGAGAGGCTGCAGCTGGGTGTTTTCTTCCATCTAGTTTGGAAGCCTTAAGAAAATGAGCCCTCATGCAAATGTCCTCTGCCAGAACTCCAGCATCCCGAGCAAGCCCTGTTGCGGTCTGGGAACCTGACGTGACTTGGGGCTTTGAAGATAGAAATAAATTCTTCTTGCCCCCGACTGATAAAATTAGAAACTTAATTAAAATGTCATCAAGTGCTGCCCCAAAGTCCACATGCCCAATTTGAAATGTTATTAATAATAATAACCTAGCAGTTGCATTAATTTCCATCTTCAAAGCCCCTTATAAACACCAGTTTTCCTCACCTGTTCGGGGGGAACATTTGCTGAGCAGAAAAAGTAAAGTCGCGGAAGATGGAGTGCAGGTTGTCTGAGATCGTGATGAGGACGTGGCATCATCTGATGGAGACACGGAGACACGTGTGTCTCCATGGGAGCCGTACCGGAGGCCCCATCATTTACTGTTTTAAATGCCACGGGAGATTCTGGGTCTGCTCTCCAGTCAGCAGGAGTGCTGAACAAGCTTCTTTGCCACCTGTTTGGGCTCTGATTTTCCACTGTTCAGAATTCCATGTAAATTAAGAGTGGAAAAAGAAAAAAATGTGGAAAAAAAAAACAACTTCTTGTTGTTTTTATTCTCGAGGATTCAGAAACTGTGTGAGGACAGACAAGGGCCAGATGAAGCTGCGAACCGCTGGTCCACAACGATGAGGGCTCAGAACCTCTGGCATCCCGCTTCCTCACGGGTGTCTCCCTCTACCCTACGTCCTCCTTGGTTTCCCACCACTCTCTCTCCCCATTCCCACCCCCACTTTACTTGTCAATCCTGTGCCCAAGGCACACTCCTGAGCCGGGGAGGCTGGGTGAATGGACCTCACTCAATGTCATCGCTGAGCGTTTGGGGGGGGTGCGGGAGGGACAGGAGGTTCCCTTTGTTCGTCCTGATATCTGCTGCATAAGAATCGATACTGCCCAGACTTCCTAATGACAGACAAAGGAAATGCTAATGGCACTGCGGCTTTCTGGTCCAACAGAGTACTAAGTGGCTGCTTAGGACCTATTTTTAAACCTTATCATTTGTTACAATACAATTATGGAATAATTTTACTTTTGTGAATTTTACTATAAAGAATTTGATCCTAGTACCCAACTTATGGTGGCTATATTAACAATTAAATATTAATTAGATTTGCTTGCTTTTTATTGAATGAAACCTAAACATCTCCATCTGGTTTTCACAGCGTCTCATAATCCTGCTGATCCCTACCCATTTCACCAGATTTTCTTCGTTTCTCTGACATTGCTCTTTCATTCCCCCGGAACATTCCTCTTCCTCCTGTGTGCTGGGCAAACCTCGTTCCACCTTTAAACTCATGCTAGAATGCTCCCCTCTACTAGGTATTGGCTTCTTTCTCTGCTATTGCCGGGGGCAGTATCCTAAGACAGCTCTCAAGACTACCGTGCTGTATACTCTGTATAATCCCTCCCCTCCAGTGGGACCAGAACCCGTGACTATGAAGCCATGACTGCGCTGGGATACCTCTCCCGTGATTAGGTTACATCAGATTGCCACGGTGAAGAATTTTGCAGATGTAATTAAGGTCCGTAATCAGTTGTCTTTGAGTTAGTCAAAGGAGACTTTCCTGGGCCTGGATGAAACAAGAGAGAAGTCAGAGAGATTCGGCACAGCAGAGATGGTCTCCTGTTGGCCTTGAAGGAGCAAACCTCCATGTTGTGGGGAGAGCCACAGGGCAGGGAACAGCAGACGGCCCCAATGACTGAAAACAGTTCCCAGCTGGCAGGCAGCAAGACACAGGAACCTCACAGTCCCTCAACCACGAGGAACTGAATTCCAGCAACAACCAGTGAGCTTGGAAGGCAGCCCAGAGCCTCAGAGGAGACCACAGGCCCAGCTGGCACCTTGATCTCAGCCTCACGAGACCCTGAGCAGAGGACTCTAGCCGTACTCAGACTTCTGACCCATGGAAACTGCGAGATAATAAGTCTGTGTTGTTTTTGGCACCTATGTTTGTGACCATGTGTAATGCAGCAATAGGGAGCTGACACAGGTACCCCATGGCACTTAGTGTGGTCATCTCTCATAGCACTTTTCCTGCTAAATTAGAACTATGTGATTGTATGCCTCTCTAGCACTGCTTTTGTGAATTCCTTCAGTGAGGGGCGTCACTATAGTCTTTGCCGCGGCAGTCCCTGGAGGTAATTACCAGTGCACGTTTGAGCCGTGAAGAAGGACCTACTGGGACAGGTCTCCTGGTGTCTGCCCGCCCCCTCAGCCCCCGTTCAGCCCCCCCCGCCCCCAATCTGTCTGTAGTGCTTCCCCTGCCCGCCGAGGCTCAGCTCAGATTCCTCTCTAGAGAGCCCGCTGAGGGCATGTTGGCCAGTTGGGGGCCATGCTGCGATTACAACAAGCATCCACATGCTTCCTACCAGCCCTCGTCTCCCTCTTGGGGCATCCCACTGTTCAGGGTCCTGGGTGGAGGATAGCTCCCAGCGCTCTGTCTGGGAAGAGGTTGCTCTCTACTTCATTCCCTCTACAGCGCCTGGTGTGGGCAGGCACGAGTTATAGAGGACTGAGCATATTGGGGTCCCCACCATGGGAGATTGGGGATAGGGACTTCCTCTCTACGCCCTGGTACCGCCAGTGGGAGGTGTTTGACCGTCGCTTGTGATTTCTATCCTTGAACAAGCGACACAAAGGCAAAGGGAGTGTTTGCGGACAGGACCCCTCACAGTGGAAGCGCCCAGCCCAGGCCTGCTGGTGGTGTGGCCACCCACGGTCCTGCTCCCAGCCTGTGTGGTGGTTTCCTGAGCCCGTTTTCTATGCCAGGTCTTGTAGCTTCCTCCAATTCTGTGAGCCTTGGGTCCTCCCAATGAATTCTGTTTGTCCTGTGAGGTGGTGTGATTCCTGCCAAGAGCCCCGGTGAAGTCGCCGTCCCCAGTCCTACTGGCCGTCACTGAGGGTCTCTCCATGGAGCATCTACAGCTTTCACAGTGTGAACAGTGACGCTGGGGCCAGACTGTTGGGTTCAAATCCCAGGTCTGCCACCTACTAACTTCCAGACCTTGGAAGGGTGCACATGCTCTCCGGGCCACGTCTGTAAAATGGGGGATAATGACAGTCCCTACTTCATGAATTATTCTGTGATTCATGAATTAACATATGCAAACCTCCTGAAACTGCCATTGTGTGTTTGCTGTTATTTCATCCTATTCTGCTTGCCTATGGACAATGTTATCTTATATATTATTCTTACTTTCCAAACTAAACCCTGAGAGGCTCTTCTTTACTTTCATTCCCCTCAGAGCATCAAGCATGGAGGCAGTGCGTGGTGCTGCGCGGTGTCCAGGGACCCGTGACCACAGAGACTTCGCCAACTGCAAGATCGCACCTGCCCCCGGATCGCAAAGCCTTACCAGGGTGTTCTTAGACGATGCCGCCCACACGACAGTGCTCTCTGCACTCCATGTCTGCTTTCAGAGAAGGCTCTGGATTCTAATGATTCCAACCTGGGCATCATTGTGTGTTTATTCATCCAGCAGGGAGCTGACTGAAGCCGAGTCACCCCACCCCACTCCCTACCTGCCCACTAGCCCTCTCCACTCGCAGGTCATCTCTCAAAGCCTCTGCGCAATAGTTTCTGCTCCTGCTCACAACACAGGGCTGCTTGGACCCAGTCTTATAGCTTTCCTATTTGACATTGAGAAGGTAGGACTGTTAATCTATTAAGATTACATTTAGGGGCAACGTTTGCCAATTAATATAGTTGGAGAGAAATTAAAAATATTTAACCACCAGAATGGCATCAGCACAGACACCAGCCGTAATCACCCCATCAGATGGGCCAGGGGGTACTGAGTATCAGCTCTGGATATAGCACTTGCAGCCAGAACAGAACAAGGAAATTAAGGGATTTTAAATGACTAAATCTGATCTTAAGGTAATAAATAAATAAAACGGTGAAATAGGTACTTTGAAAAACAGAAGATTGGCTGACTTGGCCAGAGAATGGGATGGGATGGGATGGGAGAATAGAGGGGGGAGGACAGGGGAGGGGAGGAGAGAATGGGTGGAGAGGGGTCATCCACAGCTGACACGCAACTGAGACTGCACGAAATGGGTTATAATTCTGGTGTCTTTTCCTGTCATACAACTTATTTGGGATACAAACACATACTGATGCATTATTAACAAACTGGCAGCCCACATAAAGCACAGATGGCTAGATATGTTAAGAGCTACATGCATTAATCATGAAGCATGTTTAGTCTTCTGGTGCTCATTGACATAATGGCAGAACAAGTTTTTGTCTTCTGGTAAATTTACTATAAATGAAGTGAAGCTTCAGTGATGATTTCTGAGACAGAACTCTTAAATTCAAACCAATTTAATAAAATAAAAACAACAAATGAGGATCTTTTTATTTTAAGTTTCTGTTAAATGTCCCAATAAGCTTCTATTTGTAAGAGACCAATTTAATAAATAAATACAAAATTTATACAATGATATAGAAAAGGAACTAATGATAGCTCTAGTTGAAGGGGATTCTACCTTGATAAAGATGTGAAATGATCAGAAAGATGAAGCCTATACAGTATACTGAATAAAGATGATAAGCAGATGGATCATAAAACAAAGAAATACGTTTAAATGTCTAAATTTGATTAACTTTATAAAGACGCTGAGAAGCTATTTAAAAAAATGTTAAACTTCAATTTTTTATGTTATAAAGTCTAAACTAACGATTGACCAGGAGTTGGTAAATAACACTAATTTGTCTATCCATTCGTCCGTTCTCACATTTACTCACTCACAACTACGTGTGTAGCACCTGTAAGGTCCGACACCGTGCCCGGGTCTGGGGGATGGCGTCAGGTAGAGACAGATGCAGACCCTGTGCTCTGCAAGTCTGCAGTCCAGGGGGAGAGAAACAGCAGTCACCTGATCCTCAGAACAAACACAGCAAAAGCCTGGGTTACAGAGGCAAAGGAAAGTGACAGAGTCCCTGCGTCAGCCCAGCCTGAACGGGCCCAGGAGGCCATCCCTGAGGACAGTGAGGACAGAGAGCCGAGCTCCTAAACAGCTATGCAGTTAATTAGGTAAAAAGGGAGTGGATTCGTGAATCACTCATATTTGATAAGGAAAAATGACTCGGGAAAAAGTGGAAATAACAGATCTTTACAAATGTGTTTGTTATAAGTGTGCTGGGCCGGCCCCGTGGCTTAGCTGTTAAGTGCGCGCTCCGCTACTGGTGGCCCGGGTTCGGATCCAGACGCGCACCAATGCCCCACTTCTCCAGCCATGCTGCGGCCGTGTCCCACATACAGCAACTAGAAGGATGTGCAACTATAACATACAACTATCTACTGGGGCTTTGGGGGGGGAAGTGTGAACTATTGAGCTCTTCTCTATTAATAGAACAAAACAGATAAATATTTCACCAGATATCTTGTGACAGACTTGGAGTAAATAAAAAGGAGTGGATTTTGACTTGTGTAAAATTATCCAATAGCTTTAGGCCCTAATGATGGAGCTGACTTGGGGCTAAGTTGCCTCAAAATAAACAAGAAAAAGGTGACCTTTTCAAATGTCCTTTTTCGCTTTTTTGATTTATAAATATCTGAAATTTCAAGGAATAGTTATCGCTTTTAAAAAATGTATATTTTCCAATGTTAATGAGAGTTAAATTTTTTTTTGGTGAGGAAGATTGGCCCTGAGCTAACATCTGTTGCCAATCTTCCTCTTTTTGCTTGAGGAAGATTGTCGCTGAGCTAACATCCGTGCTCATCTTCCTCCAGTTTGTATGTGGGATGTTGCCACAGCATGGTTTGATGAGCAGTATGCATGTCCATGCCCGGCATCCAAACCTGTGAACCCTGGACCACCAAAGTGGAGTGTGCAAGCTTAACCACTCTGCCACTGGGCTAACTCTGACGGTTAAAATTTTTTTTTTAAAAAACTTTATTATAGAAAATTTTAAACATATATAAAATTAGAGAAAAAGGTGCCCATCAGCTGACTTCGATAATTATCAATTCATGGTAAATCTTAATTTGTGCCTGCACCCACCCCACCACACTATAGATTATTCTTAAGAAATTTCAAAGATAGAGATAATTTTGCTACTTCCTTTCCAATATGGATACATTTTATTTCTTTTTTGGGGGGGGAGGCGACTCATTGCTAGAACCTCTGCTACAATGTTGAACAGAGGAGGCGAGAGTGGATGTCTTCATCTTGAGAGTGGATGTCTTCATCTTGTGAGTGGATGTCTTCATCTTGTTCCTGATCTTAGAGGGAGAGAATTCAGACCTTTACCAGTAGGTGTGATGTCAGCTGTGAGTTTTCATAGATGCCTTCATCAGCTTGAGGAAGTTCTTTTTTATTCTTAGTTTGTTAAGTGTTTTTTTTTTTCCCCATGAAAATGTGTTGGATTTTGTCAAATGCTTTTTCTGTGTCTATTGAGATGACTATGTGGTTTTTGTCTTTTATTCTATTAAAGTGATGTATTACATTGATTGATTTTTGCATGTTGAACCATCCTTGCATTCTTGGGATAAATCCCATTGGGTCATGGTGTCTAATCCTTTTTATATGTTGCTGGATTTGGTTTGCTAGTATTTTGTTGAAGATTCTTGCATTTACATTCATGAAGGACATTAGTCTGTAGTTTTCTTTTTCTTTTTCTTTTTTTGAGGAAGATCAGCCCTGAGCTAACATCTGTGCTAATCCTCCTCTTTTTGCTGAGGAAGACCGGCTCTGAGCTAACATCTATTGCCAATCCTCCTCCTTTTTTTAAAGATTTTATTTATTTATTTTCCCCCCAAAGCCCCAGTAGATTGTTGTATGTCATAGCTGCACATCCTTCTAGTTGCTGTATGTGGGACGCGGCCTCAGCATGGCCGGAGAAGCAGTGCGTCGGTGCGCGCCCGGGATCCGAACCCGGGCCGCCAGCAGCAGAGTGCGCGCACTTAACCGCCAAGCCATGAGTCCGGCCCTGTAGTTTTCTTTTCTTGTGATCACAGTCAGTGGTTTTGGTGTCAGGGTAATATTGTCTTCATAGAATGAGTTAGGAACTGTCCCTCCTCTTCTTGTTTTCTTTGGGGGGAAGAGTTTGTGAAGGATTGGTGTTGATTCTTCTTTAAGTGTTTGGTAGAATTCACCAGTAAAGCCATCTAAGCCTGAGGTTTTCTTTGTAGAAAAAGTTTTAATTACTAATTAAACCGTTTTAGTTGTTATAAATCTACTCAGATTTTCTATTACTTCTTGAGTCATTTTCAGTAGTTTCTGTTTTTCTAGGAATTTGTCCATTTCCTCTAAGCTATCTAATTTGTTGGCAGAGAGGTCCACTTTCTATTGAGTTCTTCTGTTGTTTTCACAAAGTGAAAAGAAAAGGTGGCTTCCTAGTTCCTGTGGTCAGCCCTTGCCTTCCTCTTTCTTTCTCTATCAGGACCTTCTCTTTCCTTTGCCCTTCGTGTCCCTGTCCTGCTCAGTTTGAGTTCTGCTCTCAGCACTCTTCCCCAGAGCAGAGGTTTGCTCTGGAAGGGCACTTCTCAATAGTTCCTGGGGTTCACACCTGCTCCTTCAAGTTGTTGCTGTGGTCGAGTTGCAGCCACTTGAAAGTTGGAATCCACAGACCACATCCCACTTTGGACTCCTGTTCTGTTTGTCTTGCTGTGCCTTTTGGTTAGGACCCACGGCCACTGTGGGCCTGTTCTCAAGACCATCAGGTATCCCACTGCCTTCCCTCCATTGTTTTAAACACAGATAATGATACCATGTAGGTTTTCTAGTTGTCAATAATTTATTCTCACTGCTCACTCTTCGTGGGTTGTGGAAAAACCTTGTCAGTTGGTCTTGTCGTAGATGTTGTCTGTGGATTTGGAGGGCAAGTTACTTAAGTTCTTTGAGCCTCAGTTTCCTTCCTGTAAAATAGGATAGTACATAAAAATAAGGCAGCTGTAAGAAATGCCTAGCATTTCTTTTTTTGGAGGGGGCTAATTTAAGAACAACTTTCTCTATTTTCACGTGGAATGCATTTCATAAATATCATTTCACTAACTTCTCCTTTAATATGGAAATACTACAGCTTAAACATTGCATAGTTAAACTCTCTGCTTAATTTATCAGTTAAATTAGTAGTAAGGTATTTTTGAGTAAACTGAGAAGATGTATAGGTACAAATTAAGTTTAAAATTTAAAAATACTAATGAGATTAGGAAAATGCAGAACACTAAACATCACGTATTTTACTAGCCAGCATGTGGCTGTTTTTCTGGTATAATCTGAGACAACATTAAGCATATCTATCTGCTTAGTTTTAGAGTACAAAAAGTAGAGATCAAAATTTTAACTTGGAGCTATAAAAATTTAACTCGGATAAATTATCCATTAGTTTTTTAATCATAAAAGTAAATCAATTAAATTTGTATTACATAAGCTAATGATTATCTTTCTCCAGTAAGTTTTGTTTATATTGACTACCTGACCAGCTATGATAAATTGTCCTAATAGTTTCTTAAGGAACCAAAAATCACATTTAAATCTTCATTATGATAGTATTGATCAAACCTTATTTTGGGTATCCTATGACCTTAAGCTTCAAAATGCCGTACATGTGGTGGTGCTGCTGCTTCAAAGGTGTTCCTGTGTTCATTGAGAAAATCATAAAAAGGGGGTGGCCCGGTGGTGCAAGCAGTTAAGTGCATGCGCTCTGCTGCGCTGGCCCAGGGTTCACAGGTTCGGATCCCAGGCGTGCACCGATGCACCGCTTGTCAAGCCATGCTGTGGTGGCATCCCATATGAAGTAGAGGAAGATGGGCACAGATGTTAGCTCAGGGCCAATCTTCCTCAGCAAAAACAAAAATAAAAGAGGAGGATTGGCATTGTATGTTAGCTCAGGGCTGATCTTTCTCACAAAAAAAACAGAGAGAGAGGACATCATAAAAAATAACTAAACCAATACACTAATAGCTAAACTAATGTTAGCTAAACTCATACACAAAGCAATGGGCAATCTTAATTAGAATAAAGGAAGAAAAATAAGCATTTTTCCTTGGTCAATTTTCTTGAAGTAATGAGAAAATTTGCATGGTCTCAATATAACAATATCTGGCTCTTCTCTAAGAAGGTGAGTTAAGCTCCTATGTAGCGTATTCTTTTTTTTTAAAAAAAATCACTAAACGCACTAAACAGAGCCCAAAGGAGGACAAAATATGGTTTACACCAGTGGTTCTCAACTGGGGCTGGTTTTGTCCCCCCGAAAGCATTTGGCAATACTTGGAGACACTTTCCATTGTCGTGCCTGGGGAGGGGAGTGGTTTGCTACTGGCCTACAGTGGGTAGAGGCCAGGGAGGCTGCTAAACATCCTACAACACACAGGACGGCCCCCACAGCAACGCATCATCTGGTCTGAAATGTCGATAGCATTGAGATTGAGAAATCTTGGCTTACAGTGATGTCCCAGGTATGAATGGACTCACAGATTTAAATCAGATGTCAGAATGATTTACTCTCCTGCAGCATGCCCATTTTGGAGGCCAAATAGCAACCTCAATCAAAATTATGGTTAAGGTGGCATATGTATCATCACCAAGATTTATAGACACGGTTGACGCTTATCCCTGGGATTTTGTCATGTTCAAGTCTAGAATTGTGTCGATCCAATTTTAAGGAAACCAACAGGAGTTAAATTTTTTTTTTTTTTTAAAGATGGTTAATATTAGTTCACCTCATTGTTGCCATCCCACTGGGCAAAAAAGAAATGAAATAAGTTTTGCTTGAGGATCATTGGCAAAACTCAATATGGAGCACATTCTGACTCATTATAAGAAAGAACTTTCTAGTAGGCAAAGCAGACCCAATGGAATAGGCTACCTGGCAGGTCTTTAGCTTTTTCCACGAGAAATGCTCAGGTGCAGGATGGACAACTGTGCAGGGATTTTGCAGAAGGCATGCCAATCTAGAAGGAGAGTTGATTATAGGATCTTTATGGCTTCTTCCAACTTGGATATTCTTGCTTTTAAAGTTGAATTAGGATGGCAATCAAGGCTGCTTAGGGACAGGTACTTCCACAAGGCTCTGAAAATAACAATGAGCGTTTGTGGAGGTCTCCACAGTTTCAGAGCGCCGCGCTAGACTTCGTTTCAGGTGACAGTCTAAAGCTATCAGTGCTCTGCTTGTATCCTCAGCAGACAGCAGCTGTGGACGAGGACGCTTGTGAGAAAGAAGCCATGAACAGTAGAGAGGAGATGAGGAGCGACGGCAGGTGTGTGCTGGGCACAGACACGAAAAGGAGCAGAAGCTGGTGGAGCTCCACTCTCGCAGCTTGAGCCTCTGTCTTTGCTGTGAGCTTGTTTATTTGGAAATATACATTTTAAAAATTTGAGTCATACATGAACTGATCAAAGTATATATTAACGATTTCATAGCTCTACTATTTTGAGTCGTAAATAACAAGATGGAGAAAATTTTGTTTACTAAAATTCTTCTTCAGAAGAATATGTTTACAGAAGAAATACTGTAATAAGCTGCTAGAGGCAGTGTACCCAAGCAACCAAAGACGACTGTTAAATGGTCTGTATGGGGAAAGGATGGGGACAAACTTTGCTCCTAAGGGACACACTGGCCGCTCCACTCAGCATAGAACATCCTTGACCCCTGTTATGAGGGACAGTACAAAATGTGGGACGAGACAGGGACCCTGTTTCTTTAACCAGTGAAGCATTCCCAGCGGCGATTATCACGGTTTCATTCCATCAGGAGCAGGGGAGAGGAGCTTCTCACTGAGCTCTGGGAAAGCAAGTGCTGCCGTGAGTCTTCACCATGAAGGCTCCCCGGGCTCCTGGGAAATCGCAGCTTCAGATTCCGGGGGTCTGTATGGGGCTGAGACTCTGCAGTCCTAGAACATTCTGGCTACTGCTGGCAGGCATGGATGGCACTTTGAAGAGCAAAGTCCAAGTTGTTTCTTAGGGGAGTGAGGTGGAGAGATTCCTTTTCATGGCACTTTTTGTTAACCTTAGCCAACCGATTTTTCCCACAATCTTTCTTAGTTGAGGAGAAAGAAAGGGGGCGAGGGGAAGTGGCTCCGTTGTTGGCTGTGACTTCTAGAGGTGGTGAAATTGAAGAAGTCAGCTCAGATACGTATTCATTTTTCACTTTTGGTGGGTGACTGATCACGCGGGCCCCATGGGGTGGGGGGCTGTGTGGAGTCCATCCAGGGACACGTGGTCAAGAGATGAGGGTCATTTACAGCAACTCCAGACTTCACTGGCTCTTCCGGGGAGTCCAGGTCACAACTCTTTACAGTTCTCACGCTTCCCTTTCTCCGTGCCTCTCACTGCTGACTGGCCTCCACTGGGTTCTTTCTCCATCCTAAGTTGGTTCGCCCCCGAAACGACACCTAGGCCACCTGGTCCTGTCTTCCTTGGCCGGGTCTCGCCGAGTCCTTTCTTCTCTCACCAGGAATTCTTCACCTCTGAGGTGAATCTTCTCAACAGAGGTGGTGGTGTCCATGGCGTTTTTGGTTGTCAGGGTAACTGAAGTGGGCCAGCGATGCTGGGTGTCATTTAGGTGTCTTTAATGTCATCCTGGACGTTCACACAGTCAAGATCCTCATTCTAATCATCTGAGTCTAGAACCTAATTCACTTTACACACATACCCAAATATTTATGTGAGATTTTAACACGCAAATGTACACTGGCTCTTTAAGTTCTTGTGTCTACTGGACCCCTGTTTTGCCATTTTTCTCTACTTCTTGCCCAGTATCGCTTCTGAACTTACTTTTTAAAAATCAAGATGAGGGGCTGGCCCAGTGGCGCAAGCGGTTAAGCGCTCGCGCTCCGCTTTGGCGGCCCGGGGTTCGCCGGTTCAGATCCTGGGCGCGCACCGACGCATCGCTTGTCAAGCCATGCTGTGGCGGCATCCCATATAAAGTAGAGGAAGATGGGCACAGATGTTAGCCCAGGGCCAGTCTTCCTCAGCAAAAAGAGGAGGATTGGCAGATGGTAGTTCAGGGCCAATCTTCCTCATAAAAAAAAAAATAATAAAAATAAATAAATAAAATAAAAATCAAGATGAATATGTTAAAGAAAGTGAGCATCTGACTACTTTATTATGTTTTCTACTGTGATCATGCCTTAGAACTTACATACTTACATATGTATTATTTTGTTATAAATCACCCTTGGTTTCTCCTTTATATTTCAAGCGCTAATTTGGGCACTACAGAGACTTTTCAGCAGTTGTGTGTGTGGGAGTTCATCCCGTGTGTGAGCTTCATTTCAGGATAGTGAAGGTGGCGTTGGAGACATGGGTTGGCCTGAAGGGTTGAGGACTACTGTTCCGGCCTCTCCACCTTCTCTGGTTTTCCTCTGCGGATCACACAGAAGGGCTGCTGAGAAGGTCCAGGACGGGGCCGGGGGTCCGGGACAGGGGAGGGTGGGCCAGGGATGAGAAGGGAGACAGACAGATTATGACATCTCCCCGTTTTTTCTCTTACCCCTGTCACATGTGCGTGTAGTCACTTTTACACAAAATATCAGGTAAATAGGATATCGTATTCTGTCTTATTTCCAAGTGTAAAACGTATTGTCTCAAACTAGTGACTCTAGTCCCGTGTGGGGTCCCGATATCTCCATATTTCTGTTCTGTGCTAGGGGAATATGTATGTATATACACATAACATATAATAAAAAAGCTATGTATACGTGTATTCTTTCCTTCCCCTCTCTTTCTTTCTTTCTGTCCAATATGGCCACAAGTATCAAATTTCCACTTTATTTGTTGCAACCAACTCCAAGTCATTTCTGTTAAGCTACCTGAAGAAAAACTATTAATTGAGGGGGGAAGAAAGACTGAAAGCTTATCCCTTTTAACTTTATTCTTTCAGACCAAAGGTAAAAAAATACAAACTAAGAAACGAAACACACTGGCATTTGCAAATGTAACTTCTTCAGTTGCTGACCAGGGCCGTAAATTATTTAACACGTGAAATTAAACCCTCACATGGAAGCCTGGGAGCTGGGATCATGCAGGCACGAGCAGTCAGTAGTGAAGTTTGCCAGTGTTTGAGCCCAGCTAATGCACATTCCAAGAAGCACTTACCGCTATAAATACCCTGAATGACAGCGGGGTTTGGGGCGGCCCCTTTCAGGCTGGTGGCATGAATCTTGGCCGACAGGTGGTGACTGCAAGTTGCCAGCCCCCCTGTCTTTGGAGGGATGGTTCAACAGGGCGCGTGGAGGAGGGACCTGCAGTTGGTGACGTTGCCCTCAAGTTGGCCAGAGTTAGTCCAGGGCCACTGTAGTGTGACATGAGGGTGCTGGGGTTGGAACCCTGGGCCCTGGGTGACCAGCTCATCCTGGCATCCTGGGACTTTCCTGGTTTAGCACTGAAAGTCCATCCCCTGGGAAACCCCTTGATTTGGAGCAAGTGGGGACATTGGTCACCCTGTGCCTCTAAGTTACTAGCAGGCTGACCCCCTTCAAAACGTAAGGCCTGTCCACTGCCCCCTTCTCCCACTCTCACTGCAGGGCTCCATGAACAAGAAGTGTCTCCCCATCCACGTCATGTCTCTGGCCTTTGTCACTCATCATCTTGGAGGACGGGTGATAGTGCGGACCTGGGGTCTTGGTCCCAGGATGGGATTCTAGAGGCAGGGAAGCAGGGTGCTGGTGAGGGTGTGAGGATTGTGGGGGTGTGGGGGGAACAGGACCAGTGAAGTAGGGGGAGTGGGGTGGGGCAGAGACTGAGCACTCGCCCCTGTCACCACGAGAATGCCCATGGTCGACATAACCAGTCACCCCTCTTATGTCCCCTTCTGTAATGAAGAGAATTCTGTGCTGAGAGGTCCGGGGGGTTTCCGCAATGGTTAGATGATATAATACGTGGAAATCGCTGATCACAATGCTCACACGTGATAGGTGCTGGGTAAATCCTGTCCTGAACATCTCAGCTTTTGTGTCGGCTGAGCCCAGATATGGCCGCAGTGTCCTGCACACCAGCCCGCCCTCAACCAGGCTTGGCCTCCACGAGGAAATGCACTTGCTGTTCCTGACCTGGAGATAACACCTGTGTGTTTGAAGAGAACTGAGGGGGAGATCATTTCCTGCACTCGCTGATCTGTGAGGACCAACATGCTTCAGATTTGTAATTAAGCCCCGCTTTTTTTTTTTTTTAACGGTATAAGGAGAACTTACTTGTCCGGGCAGCTGAAAGCCATCCTGTCTGACCCTGGACGTGAGGTGAGGGTGGGGGAGAGGGGCCACTGGCAAAACTATGGTCAGAACCCTCTCAGAGAAGGTTTCCCTGGGGAATTCCACAACTCGAGGGGAGAAGGGAGGAGGGAGCTGCCTCCTCCCCCTCCGGTGACTGGTGTGGGTCCCGTGGTCACTACACATGGATTAGTCACCACTGAACAGCAGACCCTCCCAGCAGCTGGTCCTCCCTCGAGGACCGAGACACAGCTGGTGTTGGTAGAAGCAGAAAGTACAACGCTCTGCACACTTCCAGCTCCAACAACAGAAGCGTACTACTGTTCTCTGAATAAATGCACAGACGCGTGATGCATGAATACAGCACTGCCCCAGCACAGCACTCCGTAGGGAGACAAAGAACCTGTTTCCCCAGTCATTGATTCTTGGGTCTTTTTGAGAATAATTTGTTATAACTAGTGTAGGAAACCTCTGTTTGGTTTCAGGAAAATGTTTACAATAAATCTATTAATTTTATTCTGGGAGTTGAAATAGCACAGGGTTACTGCTCTATATTTTCAAGGTCAAACCTTGAGAGCAAAAAGCACGTGTCGTGTTCACATGAGGCTTATGAAGTTCTTTCAGGTAAGCTTTTATTATTAAGTTCTTTTATAGGGATAATCTCTGACAACCCTGCAGGACAGGGCGAGTAGACTCTCTCTGTTTCATGTTGGGGAGAAGAGAGCTCAGAGGAGCCACTTCTAGGTCTACTCAGTAGGGCCAGAGCCTGGCTGTGTCTGGCCTTCCCGGGCCGCTGAGTCTCTGTAGCCCCATGACGGAGGGTGCAGCTCCCGGCAGCTCATGAGAAGGAATCTGAAGGATCTGTCCTGCTTGCAGCCGCGGAGGGCGGTCAGACAGCAGCTGTTGAAGAGAGGGTCTGGAAGTTCTGTGTCCTCTCCTAGACTGCTAATCGACTTGGGCAAAACCACTCACAGTCTCGAGTTCTCCCACGTCAATATAAGAACATCAATGTGATCCATAGGGTTACTGTGAGGAACGTCTAAGGGGGTAGATTAGAAAATATTTATCTGGCATTATAAAGGATGGATTTTCATTACTAATGGATTTGAGAATCGAATTTTGTTTCATGTTCAGAGAAAGGTAATAAATCCCTGTAAACGACCCTAGTCAATGACATATTGAGATCACTTCAAGTCTAGGGTGCTGGCAATCCGCAAATAATGCTGCTTTAATGAAAAGGGGATGAAGACAGAATCAGACATTCCCAGTCTGCTCTCAGAGCCTCCTATTTTCACAAACTGACTATCCGAATTTTTTCGTTTTTCTCATAGAATTTCAAGATGGAAAACTATTCAGTTGCATTTGGTCACCACTTGACACCGGATTCAGTCTGGCCATATTTTTCTTTACATTAGTGGAAAAACACCCTTTATCCTGGGAAGCGTGAAAGCGAGACTCCTATATAGCGTGCATTCTTGATCTGGCTTGTTTGGTGCACAACCCCAGACACATCCCACAGCCAACGGACCAACATGGCGGAAAGGACTCAGTCCGTTCTTCCACCTTAGCAGAGGCAGTGTATTTTCAGTCCTTTTGTGACTCTTTTTTTCCTTCCTCTTCTAAGAACAGTGTACATTTCCCTGAGATTGTGAAAATCATGACAGAGCAAGAAGAGAGGAACCAACAGAAGCAATTTATCCTGTCAGATGAAAGGAAAGATGCCACCGACAAAGAATTCACTATGTCTTACCTGCGGGCACATGCAGAGGCCTGAGCAGAATCCTGAAGGCCCGGGAGTGAAGTGGGGAGCAGAGCGAAGGATGTGCACTCAGGGTGACCTTGTCGGAGTCGCCCCAGGTCTGCTAACAACATCAGCTATCATAACAGAATAACCGTTCACTTAATCTGTACACACCTCTGTGTATAGGGTCCTGCAAGTTCAGGGACCTGGGAGAGGAGTCCTGAGGGGTCCTGGTCCCCCGAGAGCCACTGCAGAGTAATCTCACATCAGCTATGAGAGCGTCAGCCCGATCACCCCAAGCCAGGCCAGCTTTGTGGCCGCAGCAAGGAGCAGCGTGAGGGGGCTGCCCCCACTCACTTCACACGCCTTATCTGAGATCTGCACGTGCCCAGTGCCCATCCTGGAGCCTCCTGAGCCTGAGACAGACTCTGCCTCCTGGAGCTCGTGCTCAGCTCTCCCGGTTTGGACTGAGGCCCAGACAGAGGCCTTGGGCACTCCCTCCAGAAAGCAGCCCTGGAGAGCCTTGTACAGAGTCAGGTTCCCGTCCACCCCTCACGCGCTCTGTGGGGTTAGAGCTGGAGGGGCTGCTTTTTACAGAGGCCCCTGGGGACCCGCCCAGGTCAGCTGTGGGAGAGACAGGAAGGGCTCCGGCCTCCACAGCCCCGCACAAGGCCCCACTCCTCCCGCCTCCCCGGTGAAGCTCTGCATCGGCAAGAGCCAGAAGAGGCCGTGTGTCCTGTATTTTGAAGAGCCCAGAGAACAGTCTTTATGGAAGTGAATGTGTTGAAACTAAGAGCTGAGGTAATTAAAGGGGAGGGAAGGTGGGAGAGTCTGTTTCCCTAAGTAGGACACACTCAGGGAGATGAATTTTGATGACCTTTGTTTTGAGAGACCTGACTGGATCTGGAATCCTCCCACGGATGGAGGAGTCTGTGGGGTCCCTATTCTATCAGCACACGTTCACCCTGGGGCTTCGGTTACTGTCCGAGCCTGTGGATGAACCCCACAGGATGACCGGCTCAGACCTGCTTACAGGCCAGGGTAACAAACGCCCAGGACACCTCTGCTCGACCACTCAGCCTCGAAGTCCCACAGAACCCCGAACTCCTTCCTCCCCCAGCTTACTCACACTCACACCCTCGTCTTGGGGAACAGGGCTGAGGAGCAGGACGTCTTGGGGGGCTGTTTTCATGGGAGAGATATTGAAAAATATTTATTGACCAGTTTTTTATTATAGGACACTTTCATGTTTTTAAAATGAAAACAATACAGAAGGATATGAAGTGAAAATTGAAAGCTCCTCTGTTACTTGCCTCCCCAAAGCCCTAAAACCCCCTAACCCGCTCCCTGGATGTGCATGTGCGTGCGTGTGTGTGTGCACGTGTGTGTGTTCCTTCTGTCTCCGTAATTTTCTGCAACTTGCTTTTTCACTTCATAAAACATCTTAGACAATTTTCTATGTCAATGTGTGCAGCCCTGCATCATTCTTTTCTAAATAGCTGTGTTGAATTTTATTCCATAGCCGGATCACATTTATTTCTCCTAGTAATAGGTGTTCGTATTGTACTCATTTTTTGTTATTACCAAAAAATACCGGCGAGCCGGCCCTGTGGCCTAGCGGTTAAGTGCGCGTGCTCTGCTGCTGGCGGCCTGGGGTTCACAGGTTCAGACCCTGGGCACGCACCGACACACTGCTTGTCAGGCCATGCTGTGGCGGCGTCCCACATAAAGTGCAGGAATATCGGCATGGATGTTAGGTCAGGGCCAGTCTTCCTCAGCAAAAAGAGGAGGATTGGCAGATGTTAGCTCAGGGCTGATCTTCCTTACAAAAAAAAAAAAAAAAAGAACAGATGACAAAAAAATGCCGGCATGAACCTTTGTTCAAGTCTATGACGATTGTCTGTTGGTTGGGTTTGAAGTGGAATCTTCAAGTTAAGACTATGCATTAAAAATCTGATTCATATTGTCAAATTTCTCCCCAAAAGAATGTACCAATTTACCCTCTCACAAGCATCGGGTGAGAATACCACAGTTTCTGGTTACACCCGCTCAAATGCCACAGGGCTCATCTCACAGGTTTGAAATATTGTTTAATCGTTGTTTTAGTTGATACGTCTCTAATTCCCTGCCAAGTGGATCAATTGCTACTTTTCTTTATTTCTTTCTGAACTGCTTATTCAGACAGTTTTGCTACGGGGCTTTTTCTTCTGTAAAACTTCCTTGTGTTGGTAGTTAGCCTTTTGTCATGTGTGTTGGGAATATTTTCCCAGTTTGACACCTGTCTTTTTCCTTCAAGTATTCTTTTTTCTCACTGCTCAGAAATGTTAAGTTTCTGTAATCAGATTTATCAGTCTTTTTCCTTTGTGACTTTTGGGTTTTCTGTCATCTTTGAAGATGTCTTCCCCGATTCAAAATGACGTCCCCTTGTTTTCTTCTAACATTGTAATGGTTCCATTTTAAAAGTTTGGCTCTTCTTGTATTCAGGTGGATGTATGGGATGATGGGGGCTACGGCACCCCTCCCCACTACCGCCAGTGGTTGACCCAAGAACATCCAAATCATTCTTCCCTGCTCTGAAATGGTGGTTCTGTCGTATACAACATGAACACAGAGATCTGGGGTTATCTGGGGACTCTTTTTTCCGTTCCACTGACCCATCTGTCTACTCCCACCCCAGTATCAGGTTGTTCTAAGTGCAGTGACTTTATTCTTGTCTTGATAACTCCAGCTGATTGCTGAGCTCTCTTCCTAACAAACTCCTGTGCAGTCGCCCTCTCCGACTCCTGCGTTGTTTTAAGGGGATTCGTGTTTCTGTGCAGATTTCAAATCAGAGTTACACTAACAGTTGCTTTGGTAGCACAGTGGCCTGAGTTGCTAAGGAGGTAAGTCAGAGAAGGGACTGGATGTAAAATCTGTTCAGAATGATGAGAAGAGCACAGCTGGTCCTCTGTCTCACCGTGCTGTTCGTAATAACCCTGACGGACAATCCCTCCAGGGGTGCATGGCCAGTGGGATGGCAAGCCAGGAAGGTAGACACAAACTTTTGTATTGTGTATCCTTTTTTTTTTTTTTTTAAAGATTTTATTTATTTATTTTCCCCCCAAAGCCCCAGTAGATTGTTGTATGTCATAGCTGCACATCCTTCTAGTTGCTGTATGTGGGACGCGGCCTCAGCATGGCCGGAGAAGCAGTGCGTCGGTGCGCGCCCGGGATCCGAACCCGGGCCACCAGCAGCAGAGTGCGCGCACTTAACCGCTAAGCCACGGGGCCGGTCCGTATTGTGTATCCTTTTAAAAAAGCATTTTTTTTGAGATATAATTCACATACCACAAAATTCACACATTTAAAGTATACAATTCAATGGGTTTTAACATAGTCACAGAGTTGTACAACTGTGATCACAAAATTTAGAACATTTTCATCACCCACATATGAAACCCCATACCTGCTAGCAGTTGTTGCTGAAAAAACCGGGACATTGTCACCGTAGACGAATCAATGAACACAATGACAAGGGATTGAGGAAAAGCAAGTAATTTTTAATTTTGCTAGCAAAATGAGGACGTGAGAGGCCAGCACCTCAAAATCCACTGTCCTCCTGAAGTGCTGATATCTGGGGTTTTAAAGGGAAATCCATGAGAAAGAATGTGTTGTACAAGGTTTTAGATTGGGGAGGGGGAGCTGTGGCTTTGTAGGTTGGCGCCTTCCCATCAGCCTGCGTTTGGCCTTGTGAGGCTGTTTGCAGGGAGGAGGATGGTGAGATAGGGGAGACTACAGGTGGGTGTCCTTGGTTGTCTGTCTCCATGACAAATGGTGGATTTCGGTGCCAGGAAGCCATGGAGTTGGGGTCTGGGAAGCCTCATCTTCTTGATATTCTCTTGGTATCAGTTTCCCTGTAACAAAACTTCAAAGGAGCCATAACCAGCCAAACTTCAGTGTAAGCCCAGTGTGAGGCTGCCTGGGCTTTTAACAATTTGTAACTTCTATTTGCCTTGTGAGGTTCAGGGATACAAAGGTTTAAAAAAAGCCATATTTACATATGAATGTAACTTAGAGAAGCAGGGAAAGGGGATGAGTGGTTTTGGTTTTAACCCCATATATGCTGGGTTTAACATAGGGGAACTGATATCAGGGCCGGCATCACAGTCACTCACTCTCCTTTCCAAACTCCATCCCCCACCAGTGTCCGCCCGAACCCTAGACCTAGGCAGTCACTAATTTACTTTCTATCCCTGTAGATTTGCCTATTCTGGACATTTCGTATAAATGGAATCATACAATATGTGGTCTTTTGTGACTGGCTTCTTTTGTGTAGCACAATGTTTTCAAGATTCTTCCACGTTGTAGTGTGTGTCAGAACTTCATTCCTTTTCATGGGTGAGTTATATTCCATGTTATGGATGGACCACATTTTATTTATCCATTCCTCAGTTGATGGACATTTGAGCTGTTTCCACTTTTTGGGTATAATGAATAACGCTTTTATAAACATTAACGCACATGTGTTTGTTTGGACATATGTTTTCATTTCTCTTGGGTATACACCTAGGGGTGGAATTGCTGGATCATATGGTAACTGTGTGTTTAACCTTTTGAGGAACTGTCAAACTGTTTTCCAAAAAGGCTGCACCACTTTATATTCCCACCAGTAACGCAGGAAGGTTCCAATTTCCTCACATCCTCCCCAACATTTGTCACTATCTATCTTTTTTATTGTATCCATCCTAGTGGCTGTGACGTGGTGTCTCATTGTGGTTTTGACTTCAGTTTCCCTAATGATGAATGGTATTGAGCATCTTGCATGTCATTTGTATATCTCCTTTGGAGAAATGTCTATTCAAATCCATTTCCTTTTTAAATATGGATTGTCTTTTTGTTGAATTGTGAGGGCCCTTTGTATGTTCCAGACGCAATTTTCTCATCAGATACATGGTTGCAAATATTCTCTCCCATCCATGGGCTGTCTTGCTGCTTTCTTAATGGTATCATTTGCAATACATAGTTTTTAATTCTGACGAAGCTCAGTTTATCTATTTTTTCATTGGCTGCTTAAGCTTTTGATATCATATCTGAGAAACTATTGCCTAAGTTTATATTTTAGCTCATGAAAGTTCAGAGGGCAGAGATGATGTCTGTCTTGTTCACTATCCCCAAACTTAGCAGTGCCTAGCATGGAGTCGGTTCTCAAAATATATTTGTTGAAAGAGTACAATGCAGTGGAATCTCTGTGCCCTGGGGCTCGTCTCTGGACATAGAATCTCACCCTGACGACCCATTCCTGAGCGGCATGGAAGTCTGGGAGACTTTCCTCCTGGGTTTCTCCTCCACATTTATGCCACCGAGCTTCTCACAAAGATGACAGTTTGGTAGCAACCACCATCCTCCCATGAGGCAAGCAGTAAGTTAAGACATTGCAGACTGCCAACCCCTGATCCAGAGGGTGTCACACCCACGGGCCTGAGCCAGTGCTGACCTCCACAAGCCAAATATTAGGCTGAGCTATGTGAAATCACCACTATTTCACCGATTTTACCTACAAAAATGACAGCTGCATATGGTTCAACATAACAATTTTGAATTGGGTTCCACCTAAGAAAATTAAAGTGAATTTAACTACAACTTGTCTTTGGAACCTACAGAGTGCCCTTCCCATCCCCCTTCACTGTTCCTCATGCTTTTCTCCTCTCCTCCATCAAGGGAGGTGGCCTGGTGCCCAGCTCTCTGCACCTGCCGTGGGAAGACGCTGGGTCTCCATTAGTGCACAGCTCCTTTCTCCTTCCTCCCCAGGCAGAGCAAGACGGCCACTGACGGGCAGGACATGCTGGCTTTCTCTCTCTGGTGTTTGGATCCTACTCCTTCCTTTTCATCATCACTCATCTTCCAATTCTAGTCCCCATTCTCTCCTTCCAGGTGACTAAGGACTGAGGCTCCGTGAGAGTAGCTCAGACCTGCCGGTGGCCATGACAGCTTCAGGAGGAGCTGAGCAGTCATGTTTCCCACTTAGGGCCAAATGCTTTGCAGGCTGGAGGCAGAGTCTTGCTCACAGAGGCTCCCAATTCCCTTTCGTCCCTAGAGAGTTGGAGATCTTTAATATCTGGAGCAGAACTTCTTCAGCCTGCCAGACTCTTAAAAGTTCCCTGACGATTTCTTACAAGAGAATTCTACCAGACAGCTGCCAGAGACCTTTGGGGGCCCCTGAGCACATGTGTCAAGCAGGGACGAAGGATAAGGGGACATTTCATACACAGCAAACCAGTGTCATTAAATGGAGCTCTGCATGAATGAGGATGCTTTTTTCTACATACGCTAAACAACTGAGAGGAGGAATTTTTCTTGGTCTTTTTTTTTAAGTGCTTGTAATATTTTGTTATTACTGTAGGTCTTGAGTACTCGAAGGATTTGAAGTTTTTCCTTCCCTTTTTATTTTACTAAATTTACTTTCTCATTTTCTAAGTCAAATTTGATAAGCATCTTGGGTAGTATATGATACATTATTCATAAAGAGCTGGTTGAAGTAAGAAAATTTAAGTTAGCCACTTTCTTTAGAAATTCTACTTAGAGTACACAGTTTGTGGTCTAAGTGTTGATGAGTTACATTCACGAATAAGACATGAATATCAAGCAGGGTATTTTGCACCCGTTTTCATATTCATTTTTGCTCCTCTGATTCTCTTTTCACAATAGCTGCGTTTTTCTTGTATACCTGCTGAGGTCCAAGATTTCAGTACCAGACGGTAAAGCTTTATACTGAAGAGCCTGCATGATAATAAACTTCAGAGGCTGATGCCGTAAAATTGGAGGTCACCTAAGGTTTTGAATGGCAAAATGCCAATCATTGTTCTTCTGAATCCCCTCAAGGTCTCATCTGCTTGGCAAGTGTTAAAATCAGGATTGCCAAAAGTGCTGTGTGGTGTGTTACACTGAGTTCCGGAAAGTTCATGAGCATTTCATGACACTGAAGTCTCAGGGCCCCGCAGTGGATGGAGCTCAGGGTTAAGACTGGGCTTGCGATCCAGCCCACTGCCTCCCAGATCTCAGGCTTGGAGGGTGCTCTTGTGCAGATCACTCTGTCTTGCTGGTTTTCTATTTCTCTTGCTATAAAATGGGAAAATTAACACACACTCCTCCTTCAAGGGTCATGCACTCCTTCTCATTCACTCTGAGGCGCTTTACACACTCACCACGATACTTTGGGGAGTTATTGTTATTGTCCGAGTTCTGCCCTGAATGTTTCTTTGAATTTCAAAGCTTTGGGGGAAGCACTTTCTGATTTCTTTGCCAGGCATAAGGCTCTGGCTTTGCCCAGAGAAGATCTGTGTTCGCCATGCAGAGTGTTCACTGGCTTGGTCTTCTCCGCTGCTGAGCTCTGAACCATCGCCTGCAACCTCCACCCCAAAACAAGCAAGGAAACAACCACAAACGCGGTGAGCCCCACTGGCCAGCATGTGACTCAGGTGGGAGGAATGACGGCAGGGTCAGAGGGAGAGGGAAAAGGCACTGACTCCATGCAGACAGCCTGAGTCCTCAGAGTCCTCAGATGGTTCCACACGCCTCGGGGAAAACGTGGCCTTGGCGTATCTCTGTGCAAATGATGTTTTCCCATGTCCGATGCTGGCTGCTCCAGATCTAGTTACAACTAGAGGTTACCAGTCGTCTTATAGATGGGGAAACTGAGGCCCAGGGAGGGTGCGTGCAAGACTCAGTCAAAGGTACAAGGCAAGATGGTGGGGAGAGCTCGGCCGTCTAGAAAGTTGGACCTGGTGATATCACCAAGAAACACTTTTCTCAGCCGTAGTAGTCCACCTTGGACATTTTTGTGTGTTTGTGTGTTTTTTGTTAGTTGAAATATTTCTATGATCTTGGGATGGGATGAGGTGTGGGGCTGAGACCACCAGGGGACAGTCCTGGAGCACGTGGATGGTCATAAGGTGTCAGTGGGACTTTCGTTTGGCTGAAGATGAGTATGGAGGTGACTTCTTCACAATGAAGGACAAAGAAGTAGGTTTTTCAGATAAGACTTTGTCAGGGATGAGCAAAAGAAGGGAGGAATTTAGGAAGAGAACGCAACTGCCCAAGAGAAATTGTGTTAAATTTCTGCTGTGTGATGAGAAACGTGAGTTCTCACTCTGTTAATTCTTCTGTAAAAACGTTTCTTGCTAACCAGCGTGACGTTGGTTTTGTTTATGGAGGAAGGCGTGGTGCAAAGGGCTGGGTATGGCCTCAAGGTGGGGCAGAATGAGAACAGGGCGAGCTCTGTGGAATGGCCTTCGTAGCCTCAGACATTTCTGTTTTACTGGTGAGGCTGTGACGTGCCAGAGAGGAAGTACTGAGTTTTTCAATAGTAGCTGGGAGGGGTCCGCGGTGGTGGGGGGCCAGCCCACCACCTTCCAGAGGGAAGTAAGCACTTCCAGACCATCACAGCCTGAAGGGGAGGCTGGCTACTCAGAGAGCCCCCCCTTGCCCTGGTCCATAGGGACCTCTGGCAGTGTTGCAACAAAATGTAGGGCTTCAGAGGTTTTGTGGCTGAGTGAACACCCAACTTTAGACCAGGCAATGCTCAGACAAGGCAGTAAAGCCCAGTGTGCTCACACATGGTGTTACCCTTCAGTTACAGATAATGGAACTCCCACCACAGCACGAAGAGAATCCCGTGTGTCCCCGAGGGGCACCCACTGACCCAGTACAGAGCAGGACGCAGCACTGACTCATCCCATGGGCACAGGATGAGGGGCCCCTCCAGATGCCTCTTCAGCATTGCACTTCCCTGAGTGCCTGGTGCTAACGCAGCGCTTGCTTCTCCATTGGTGCTTGAGAAACATTCATGGACTGGACAAATGGATGAACGAAAGTATAAAATGTGGCGTTCCTCAGCTGATACTCCACTTGTATGAACACCAAAGTCCCAGGTAATGCAGGTGTGGGAGATCAAGGTTTGGCCACCTGAAATATATCTCTTTACCTTGATTGTTGTCTCTGATGGACATTTGACCTGCCCCACAAACTGCCTAAAGAATTTGACATAATAACTCCTTCCTGGAACAGATCTTCTATCTGATGGCTGTAATATAATGTAAAATAGATGTTACGACAGAAAAGGCACCAACAAGCCCATCTTATCGGAAGTTCTGTCTCTCTGGCCACATTCTCTGGATGGCCCTGCGAGGAGTTGCCAGACAAACATTTACATTTATAAGGGAAATCTCCATTTGTAAAGGTATCTCCCTCTCTGTACTGGGAAGAGGGGGGACGACCTCATTTCTAGAAACTTATCAATGTGGAAGGTGAGGCCTTAAATCTGCATAATAACCTTACTCTTGTTTACTGTGCTTTAGTGGTAATCTCCTGTAACTGACTCTCCCCACCCCCAACATCCTCCTTTGTCTTTAGCTGAACATGGTATTTAAGACAAGAATTTCTGCTATTGTGTTGAGAAACGCAGTGTCCCTGGTTTCTCCCATGTATACATGTTATTATACTTGGTATTATTTTCTCCTGCTAACCTGTCTTGTTAATTATTTGGCCAGCCATAAGAACTTCAGGAAAAGGGCAGAGGGGGATTCTCCCTCTTTCCCCACACAGGGAAGTCCAATTTGAATATCTAAGCTACTTAAATCCTGAAACTCATGAATTTAGAGAAGCAGATCAAGACCTGAGAGCAGGGTGCCTGGTGGTCTTTCTCCTCCCCTGACCCGGCCCCAGGTTAGCACCTGCACGCCTGGCCCTCTCTTCTTTTCAGGTCCTAGTGGTTATCTCCATTCACCATCATCCTCACTTTATAAGCCGGGTGTGACTCTTTCCCACGCTGGGTTCCTCTAGTCATCTGAGATAAGCTGGGAGGTCAGTATTGTCAGCTCCACGCAGGCCCCAGGGCCTTTGTTGACTGTGCTGAATCCCCGTGAGAGCTGCGCCTGGGTGTCCACTCTTCTCCTAAGGTGGGAACTGGCCTTGAGAAAGCGTGTTCACAGGGAGACCTGACAACCAAGCAGGAAAAGGACACCAATCCCTCTCCACCTGCCTGCGATGGAATGAGGAAGCCCACCATCTCTCTGTAAATGCTGAGAAAAACAAAACAAAACACAAAAACACTGAATGAATAATCCAGAATTCTTCCTGCTGGCAAATCCTTTATTTAAGATTATTTTCACCAGCTTAGCTGTTAAATTTGGAACTTGATCAGGCCTTGTAGGGATTAGGTGAGACCCTGAGAAGCGGAGCCGGCCTCTGCCACACTCAGATGACCAGTCCGGGATGTGCACATGTGCACAGGGTGGCTCTTTTCCTTGGGTATGAACTCAAACTCCAAGAGTGCTCACTGTGACGTCCCGGGTGTGTGTGTGACACGGTTCACGTCACGTGCCGGGTGGATGTGTGACACAGGTCGCCTGACGTGCCAGGTGGATGTGTGACATGGGTCACGTGACGTCCTGGGTGGCCGTGTGACATGGGTCGTGTGACGTGCTGGGTGGATGTGTGACACTGGTAGCAGCTCCACAAAGGCGGAAACATGGAAAGGACACCAGCATTTCTGGTTCACAGCACTGTGGGGCCACGTGAACGAGCTGTGGGGATCCAGCATTGTGACAGAAAGGGCCTCAGAGCTGAGCTCCCATCCTTCTAACCGTGTACAAAACACCAATCAGACTGAAGCGAGGTCAAAAGTCAGCCACAGCCCAGAATTCAGCAGTGTCTCTCAGATGTTCATTCAGGGCTCTTGTGACGCTTGAAAGGGCCGTTTATTCGACTCTCTCTGGAATGATCCTGGGATAGTCACCCTGTTGAGGGGATAAAACCTTGGTCCCTTTTTCCTTGAAGAGGAGGTGAGCGTCAGTGCTCCTGCCTTGGTTGGCGTGGAGTCGAGACCAGGAAGGCCAGCTCTCTTCACACACTTGGGCTCTGCGTGGCATCTGAGACGCGGGATGAAGGTGAGGGCTTTGAGCTGCAGCCCCTTCTCGGTTGTTTGTGGTGCCGAGGAACAAACAGAAGGACATTCAAAAACCGAGATGAGTGAATTAATTATTAAACAGCCTAGCACAATCAATACAAAATTGCTGGTGTGTTTCCTTGTAGGTATTTCTGGAGTTTGCTTCAATATTTAATTCAGCCCAAACCTGTAGGTCATTAGGAACGTGTATCCGGGTTACCACAAGAGGCAGCCTGCACTCCACAGTCACACCGCAGAGGGGCTGAAGTCTGCGTGCAGAGTTTGAGTCTGGCAGCTGTGGTTATAAAGACCTCCCCTTGAAGGAAAGGCTAGGACACCTTCTCACACACTCTTCTTTTCTGCCTTTTTAAAGAAACATAGATGGGGTTACTTCATTTGCAAATTCTTCTTAAGTTAACGATTTGCCAGAGAGTATGATGTGATGGGGTCTTTGTTGAAGACTGTAAGAAACAGAATAATTAATATCAAAGCGCCTGTCATGTGTTTCTTGTTATTAGCATGGAAACAATTAGACCAAAACAGGGAGAAAAAACTTTTGTGTGTTTGGTGTCATTGATGACACGGAGTGAGAATCCTTTTCGGGGAGTGTGGCTGGACTCGGCTGCTCTCCTGTGAGGGTATTTTTTACTTGGCCTAAAAAGAACAAAAAACCCACACATTTAGCTTTCATCCTTTTAAAAGTTACTGAATTGTTTTGTTGAATGATTGAATGAATCTGCCTCCTCCCCAGGCCGAGCCTCTCCTCAGCGGGAGGGCTGGGAGGACGATGGATGAGATCAGGGATGTCTGTTGTGAACAGTACTTGGAAATAAAAAGGGATGGTTTCACATTTTGACACAGCTGTTGAGAAGAGCGATATCGAAATTTGTTTGCTTCAAAACACGCACATCACAACAGCTTCCTCTACTGTTGCTCTTTCATTCTGAGGTGTGATACTGGGCCCCAGGAAGGCCCTCCTTCCACGTCACCTTCCTCCCCGTGTGTCACTGATTCTACACTTTCACCATTTGAGATTTTTCCTTCTGGTCTGAGCCACTATCCTGCTTTTAGAAAGGACAAGCTTTCCCAGCCTTTAACTCCTCCTGTGTGAGCTTCCTGCGGCTGCCGGAACAGAGCACCACAGACTGGGCCCCTTAAACAATGGAAAGCTATTTTCTCACAGTTCTGGAGGCCGGAAGTCCAAGATCAAGGTGTCAGCAGGACCACCTCCCTCCGGAGGCTCTAGGGAGGATCCCTCCCTCTCTCTTCTAGCTTCTGGTTGTTGCCAGCAGTCCTTTACTTGGGGGCGTCATTCCAATGTCTGCCACCATCATCACGTGACTGTCTTCCCTCTGTGTGTGTGTGCGCCCAAATTTTCCTCTTCTTATGAGGATGCCGGTCATACTGGATTAGAACCCACCCTCACCCAGTATGACCTCATCTTAACCTGATCACATCTGCAAAGACCCAGATGAGGCCACAGTCACAGGATCTGGTTGGACGTGACTTTTGGGGGACACCATCCAGCCTCTCCGACAGCCAGGGGACAGTGATGGGTTCCTGAGTGGGATGTGTGGTCAGGGCCACGGACACTGCTTAGGGAGAAAAAGGACCCCTGAAGCGTTCTCGGGGTGCAGCCCGGGCCTGTGGTTTGGGAGACACTGACGGTGGCAGGAGGCCAGAAAAGAAATGTTGTCCACTTTAATTCCGCCTTGAATGTTGCTTCCCAACTGCCTTACAAACTCCCCGTGTCTCAGCCCCGGCCACCCAGCTGGCTGAGCAGAGGGGGCTGGTGAGTGAGCTACCATCATCAGGGCGGGGGAAGCCCACTGCCGTCCTCCTGGACACGGCGGGCAAGAGCCAGTGCGGCTGCTTCTCCAAGCCCCACGTGACCTTCGACTTCATGCTTTACGGTCCCAACCATGCCTTTTAGGCTGCACAGCCTAAACAGGATGACTTTTGGCTAATTTTAAATAGGATTACTTATTATTAAATGAAGAATATGTTTATATTTCAGCTTTCTGCAGTACTTTAATGTGTTGATGAAAGGAAAATTCCACATGTTGATAAAGTTCACAGTAACATTCAAATAATTTAGTAAATTTCCTTGTGAATGTAAGAATTTCATTTCTAGTTCTGAAACAAGATACATTAAGGAGGCTCTAAGGTACTTTTGATAAAATCCAATCAAATTTCAAGAGTAAATTATTTTTAGCCGAGATGGAGACCTTGTGGAAAAACTCGACTTAGGGCATGATCGCCCAGTCACTGAGAGTCTGGTTTTCAGTTCACAAGAATTGTTGTTCCTTTTCTAGTTGTTTTGAGGGTCTAGAGGTCAAAAATAATGCGAAAGCAGAATCATCCTTGTAAAACAAACTACAAAAAGAAAAAATATCTCTTTTATAGAAGGTAGGAATGGTACGGAAACATTCTTTTCTCCTTGAAAGTAAAATTGGCACTGAGTTTATCGATGTTCTGGTTGTTCCTCCGACCACGTTGGCAGCTGGTTCATGAGCACAGTGAGCAAGGATGAGGAGGGTCAGCGCCCCCCAACCGCAGCGAGATACGCTGTTAGTGGATGACTGAGGTCTCGCTTGTTTCAATAAGACGAAAATACATCCCAAAGAAAACCAGAGGATAACTTGGGTTTCAGCTTCTGTAAATAGGAAAATTAATTAATAAACCATGGTTCTATAGACCCCTCATTTGCCATTTTTTTATCTTACCTGAACTTTCTCATGAAGAGGAAGGAGAAAAGTCTTCAGATAAAAAAAATAAACATAAAAACATGCTCTTATATCCAACCCTAGAAAGTAAAATGAACAGATTACCCCTAGTTTACAGAAACTACAGAATATAGAGACAAAGGATGACAGAAGGGAGCAATCAGACAAACCTAGAATGTGCGGTATTCTACCAGAAAACTGGCCTGTTAGGTAAATAAAGGAGGGAGAAAGTTTTGAGAGACTGTTCTAGATTGAAAGAGACATAAAGACAAAATGTAGTGCATGAGTCTTGACCGGGTTCTATAATAAAAGGCATTTGGACTGAATATTGGGTGATATTAAGGAATTCTATGTGTGACGGGAGTATTTGTGTGGAAGGACAACCTTACTTTTCAGAGACACACGCTGGGGTTTTCCTGGGTGAATTGCCATGATGTCTGTATGAAATGAATCAACACACACAAAAAGAAAATGCAAATAGTTAAGTCTAGGCAACGGGTTTTTTTCCCCAAACTTTCCCTAAGTTTGAAACCATTCATGGTGAAAGAGTAAGACGACAAAGAAAGGTATCAGCAGGTGACTTGATCGTGAGGCCGGCCTCCGTTTCCTTGGTGCAGATGTCTCAGGAACGCCTACACCTCTGCAGCTGCTCTGTGGGCAGGTGTGGGGTGGGCAGCCATGTGGCTGTCTGGGACTGTGGGCAAGCCCTGGTGTGGCCACAGCAAACAGTGGTGCCAGCACCGTTCAGTGATGGTATTCAGGCACGTTAGGACAATCTCCTTTATAAGTTGCTCCTTGGTCTTGCATCCTGTGAAGTGACATCCATATGACTCTGGTCCTTCTTGGGAAAAGCCGGTTTGGAGACGATTGCTTTGGAACAGGGATGTGAGGCCTGCAGTGTCTCGATTTTCTGCTAAAGATAGCTAACACTTATTTGTTGCTTCCCACATTCCAGGCCCTAAGCACTTCGCATCCATTAACTTCCCCACAACATTACACTGGCAGGTCCACATACAGTCACATCTTACAGATGACGGACGGGCAGAGAGATTGGCTCGCCGGCGATCACACAACTAAAATGCAGCAGAACCATGCCGAAGAGGAAGAACGCTGATGACTGCAGTTGATTCTGAAGTACGGAAATAACAAGACGATTGATGAGCAGAGGACTGAACAGATGGACAGACTCATACAAAATGCTGATTGCATAGAATCTAGCTGGTGGGTATATAGGTGTTCACTGAACAAATCATTCAGATTTTCTGAGTTTAAAATTATTCATAACAAAATGTTAAGGGAAAATATTTAAAAGTGGCAGAACTGAGATTCAAACCAAGGCATCCTCACTCCCAGGTCCAGGTTCTTAGCCACCATGTGTCACTGCCTCTCCAGCAGGCAGAGTCAGATCCCAGACGCTTAAGGGATTTGACCACATTCTTGCTGCAGAAGTGTCCTAGGACTCGACGGAACCTAACAAGTGATTGGTCAACTCCTGCCCTGGGAGAAGAGCCTCAGGGCGAGGGTGACCTGCTCAAGGCCTGGGGAAGGGTTAGGACCCATGCCCAACTTCCCATTGTGCCCACCTTTGCTGGTGCCGTGTCTCCTCATCGGGGCAGCTGAGCAGCACGACACGTGATCCTGTTTACCGTCTGCATGTTTTGGCCACAGAACAGCCTTCTTCCTGGCAGCCGGCATCTAACCACTGTGCTGTCTTTCCCTCTGATGCCTCATAGACCTTCCCACTTTTCAGTTCCCGTATCAGAATGCTGTCCTTCACCTTCAGTCGTGCCGTGTGCTCCTCTTGGAGTACACGGTTTATTGAGCTGCACAGGAAATTGTTACCCTTGAGTTTAAATGTCTTCTGGTTTCACTTCTATTTTTAATACCTTGGATTCGTAGAGCACTTTTCTTCGATGAGGTCAGGCACTTCACAGACATTATCTAATGAATCTTCCCAGACTGGTGGGTGACGGATATTGTTAACCAGAGGCCACAGATGAAAAACAACAACCTGGAAGGACTTAGATGACTTGGATGTGATCGCTGGGGAGAGGAAGAGGAGGAGAGCCTGTCATCACACCTGAAATAGAATCTTTGTCTTCTGATCCCCCTTTTAGCGGCAAGGGAAATGGATACCTGCGCTTGGTACACGGGAACCATGTTGAAGCAGAGAATTGTAGCATTTCAGTGCAAGAAGGGACATGGAGACCGCCTGCTGCCATCTTCTCATTTCACTCGTGGGGAATATTAGGAAAGACTCTCCCAGGGTCACAAATCTCGTTAATGGCAAATCTTCCAGCAAGGTCCTGGGTCGCATGAGTCTTGAAATCCCACTTTTCGATGGTTAATATTTAATTTTCTATTAAGGAATATTAAGCTACACACATAATTCCTTGATCTGGAATCACATAAGCCTTTCTTAGCCCAGGGCAATTCTGCCTTTCGAGGAAATTAACCTGGAAGATTTATCTCAACCGTAGAGACTTAGAAAAGTCTGTAAATTTGCCTCCCTTTTCCGAGTATGTTAGCACAGACAGCACAGGCTCTGGAGGAAGAAATGAGCGGTGCAGAAGGATCTTGTCTAAATGGTCAGATCCCAAGAGTGTCACCTACGTGCAGAGCACAATTAGGGCCCGACTCCCCTCACACATCAGCAGGACGTGACTGGCTGATTTTGGGCCAGTGACTCGGAGCAGGTCTGGTGTAGGCTCAGATCTGCCACCAATGCCTTATAATTCAGACTGAGCTTCCGTAAGCAGGGCATGTATGTCCCCACAGCACTATGCCCAGGGCTCAGCGAACACTCCACAGGAATAAGGAGCCACACTTCTGTGCTGTTTCTGGGCTCTCTCAGCCCCTTTGGCACTTTAGGGGGTCACCCAAAGAAGCCAGTTGGTTTGCTTTTCTAGGAGTGCTATTAATGCTGTATGTGGGTCTACCTGAACACCTAGCAAAGTTCAGGGACGCCTAGACTGGGGACTTGAAGATGTCTTTGGCCTCTGCAGTATAAGACATTGCTACCAAAAGCATTTATGTAAAAGAAATTCTGCCACATCGCATTGGTTCTCAATTCCTTTAAACCAATGTTCCCCATAATATTTTCTCATTTCATCTTCCAGATATCACCTCAGTAAGGAAAAGCTTTATTCCATTATTTATCCATCCATTTATCTATCTATTAATTTAATTAATTAGTTATCTACGCCTATCTAACTATCTATCTAACCATACTCAGGTGTACAAACTGGATTAACCAAAATCCTTGGTCCATAGCACACTTTCATCATTGGCCAATGGATGGTGGGTGAGTTACTAGTTATTTTTGATAATGTAGTAAGCATCTATAAACCCACCACCCCAAACAAAAACTAGGACTTTGGAAATAACTGTCTTTAACTGTATAATTCTACCTCATCCCGTGCCTCCATTCCATCCTCCTTCCTCTTCCCACCCCAGGTAACCACCATCCTAAACCTGGTGGTTTTGCATCCATATGTATCCTAAAAAGTGTGTGCATGAGTATAGCTGTTTTTAACGTCGTAAAAATGATATTGCACTTTCTGTAGGAATTCTAGACTTAGTTTTCGTTTTTTTAATTTAATTTAATTTTTTTATTTTTATTTTATTTTATTTTATTTTTTGTGAGGAAGATCAGCCCAGAGCTAACATCCGTGCCAATCCTCTTTTTGCTGAGGAAGACCGGCTCTGAGCTAACATCTATTGCCAATCCTCCTCCCTTTTTTTTTTTCCCCAAAGCCCCAGTAGATAGTTGTATGTCATAGCTGCACATCATTCTAGTTGCTATATGTGGGACACAGCCTCAGCATGGCCGGAGAAGCGGTGCGTCGGTGCGCACCCTGGATCCGAACCCGGGCGGCCAGTAGCGGAGCGCGCGCACTTAACCGCTAAGCCACAGGGCCGGCCCTAGACTTAGTTTTCATATTAACTGGCTGTTTCACCACGTTGCTATGTCTTGCTTTAGCTCATTTGTTTTGACTGCTATATAACAGCCCATTATATGAATATAGTGTCAAGAACTGGGAAGTGACTGTTTCTCCACTTGTAAGCTAGCATGTTAGCCCGCCACAGTTTCATGGATGCTGGCAGGAGGCAGTGGCCCCTGCATCAGGGACGGAGGACTTTACTACTCAGAGTAGGCAGAGCAGGCAGCACGGGCATCAGCATAATCGTGTGGGTTCCCGTTGCCCTCAAGCCCCACGGGGTGATGCAGATGGGCTCAGTTGGGGCCTGCACACAGTGGGTGCACCACAGAGAGGATCCCTGAGCTGAGGGAACTTGGATCTTTTATAAGAGGCGGTACCCTCTGCTCCAGAGGGAGACATCATCTCTACCTTTCAGGGCGGTCAGCTATACACACATTCTGGAAAAGATAGTTGAGGACTAAGGGCATTAGTGCCTTCCTTGCAAGACAAGCAGAAATGTGAGAGACCCTTGGGTAATTGTCTCCAAACATACAGCGCAGGTTACTCAAGCTTTCAAACTTTAATAGAATAGAAACAAATGCTAATGGAATAGAAACATCTCTAAGAAAGTAAACATACTAAGCTTTATCAACCCATTTATATCTTAAAGAAAATTAATTTATCTGATTTTTACCACCTTGAGAGGTAAATGAGCTAAGCTTTAACATAGGGAATAGGAGGGGGAGGACTTTGCATTCCCGAGTCACGGGGTACGGCGGGTAGAGGCTGCTGAAAGGGGGGATGGGCTCTGCTACCCCTCATGTTTGCCTATTGGGCAATTTTATCCTGAAGTGGCCATGGCCGAGTATCTGATGGGATGGACGCCACTCGCCCACATGGCTGTGGCGTCGGGTAGCAATTAATTGATCTGATTGCATTTTTACGCTGAGCTGATTCAGCGACAGAGTCGGGACAGACGGAAGGGAGTACCCTTCTAGGACAGCATGTGCCTGGGACTGCCCGAGGGGTGCGGGTCCTGCGGACCTTGGGCAGAGGAGACTCTGTGCTTTCATGATTCTCCTTTCCCTCTAAAAATTCTCCCTCCCTTAACAGTGCACTTAATTTCCAGGGTGGCTGAAGAGGCGGACACACCAGGAACACCTAGGAAGAACCTGAACATTTATATCCTGGGCACAGTTGTCCTCAACCTTTGCAGTACCCTGGAGTTACCTGGGGAGTGTTAACAATCCCCAGGCCAGGCTGTGGCTTGACCAGTACAGCAGAATCTCTGGGGTGGGACTGAGCGTCTGTATTCTTTACAGCTGGTCCAGCACATCTCACTGTGAGGTCAGAGAGGAGAGCCACTGCCCTAGGACCTTGCACAGGGCTGGGTACAAAACAGGGTTTCACTGAATCACTGCTTAATTGAACTGAACAGATGCTTCTACTCCAAACTGCAAGACAAAGATGGGGAACAGTGCTTTTCAACCTGGCTTCACAGCAGTTACGTGGGCAGCCTGAGAAAATACCAATGCCGGGGCCACACCCCAAGCGACGGACCCAGAAGACCTGGCAGTGGAGTCCCTGCTGAGGTTTGTTTTGAAAGTGCCCAGGTGCGAACCACAGCCCCAGGGGAAAGAAATGAAGCCTCAGGCTGTTACGTGCTCAGAGGGTCAGCCTCAGGCTCCTCACGGGAACCCAGCAGAGGTCAGGGTCGTCTGGTCTCCCTCGCTTTCCAAGGCTCCTCCAAGCCTCTTCACCGGCCGGGGAGTTATCTCCAGGGGTGGCCTCCCTTCACTGTGTCGAATGAAGTGTTTCCGGCTCCTACAGAACTCCAGCGGTTTCCAGGGCGAGATGTTTTCTCCAGCTGAGCTGGCAGCAGAAGCCTCCTCCAGCAGAGGCGGCCAGTGGGTTGGAAGATTAAGGTGAGTGCACTGCGTTCAGGAGCCCAGGATTTAGCCAGCTCTCCAGAGACCCATCCCTGGGCCCTGGGGTTTCTCTGATTCCAGGGCGGGAAGGGCAAGGCCAGGGCCTCAGCTGCATCTCTCCCGTCTTCCCCAGCCTCTTGCTCTCTGGCCTCCTCCTGGTCCCAGGCCACGGGATTTCCGCAGCGTCTCACTGCGTCTCTGTTGCCAGGTGACAACAGCCCTAGAAGCAGGCAATGAATCATTGTGGTTGTTCTCCTTTGGCCTTTTCCTCCTTCCACCATCTTCTGACAAGGCGACGCTTCTCCCTGGATACAGTGTGGATTGAGAGGACCGCCTGTACGCTGAGTTCAGTGATAGAAACACGTCACAATTCTGGCCTGTCATAAACCTGCTTGGGCCTCAGCCTCACCCTAGAAGATAAAGGGGAGCTCTGGGCTCCTGAGAGATGGCCTCAAGGAGGAAGGGGCCTTCTGGGGCTGGAGGGCCCAGCTGGGCCCTTGTCATCGACAGCCCCAAACCATTTGCCTTTGGCCTTCTGGTGTCCCCGGGAGCAAACTGGGAACCAGGAGCAGAATCTGATAGAGCTCAAAAAACTGGTAGAAAACTGGCAGATGACAGTAACTGTGTGCCTGCCCTGTGCCCCACACGCTCGTGTGAACGATGGAAGCTGACAGCCACCTGGTGAGTACAGACAGTGGGACGAGGTGGGGTAGTCCAGGCCACTGGGGGCTTCACACCTGCTCTACCATCAACTCACTGGATGTTTCTGTGTTCCCAGTTTTCTCGTCTGTAACATGAGAATTAGTAATCATTCACGCTCTGCAGGATTGTCGTAAGAACTACACGTGGGAACGTGTCTTGCACATGGTGACCACCCTATAAGCTTTAGCCGGTCTCATCCCCACTCTCCAGGGGAGGAAACTAGGCGCTGATGAAGCCGCTTGCTCGGCCCACAGCCATGGAGGGCCACGGCCATCCACTCCCCATCCCTGGCGTACCCACTGCAGGGAGCCTGGATTCTAGAGTGGGAGATGGAGAGAATTGCAAGTGTCTGTGGGTGACCCACCCAGCTCCCCAGGCCCACAGGGGATGTCTTCCCTCCCCTTGGCTGGGTTTCTGTTGGTTGCAGCTGAAAGCATTCTGACCCATACAGCTGCCTTTTCTTTGCACGCAGTCACAAGCTTAAAATAAAAAGGGAAACCCAGTTCCTCTAATTCTGGATTGGCAACTTAGTTAATTTGCATAACTAAATGACAGACTTTGAGCACTGGCTTGACAGAAACAGCTAGCAGAGTGCCTCAAATAGAAACGAGACAGAGAGAGAACCGTGGGGAAGGACAGTAATTTAAATGCTAAATTAAGGAAAATACAAGATCCGATCTTTGAAAGAGAGGTTGACTTTTTCCATCAGAAGAACATAAGGGCAGAATATAATTTGGAATCCACCCTAAGTGAATAATCAGTATCAGCTAGATCAATTCTCATTTTAAACATGTGATTTCTTAAACATTTTTTTATTTTAAAAAAGTCACTCATGTTCTATTGTCATAATCCATAATGCTTCCAAGGCTTTCAGTTTTTCCTTTGAAGATTTCCAAATTCTGAAGTAACTGGATTTAGCCCAGAGTTCAGATAACCTGGAATTACATAAATGTCACCTAAAAACTGGTCTTGGATGTTTTTATCTAGGACATCCCCACAGTTTATAAGAGAATACTATGAGAAATTATATGCCAACAAATTGGACAATCTAGAAGAAATGGATAAATTCTTAGACTCATACAACCTCCCAAAACTGAACCAAGAAGAAATGGAGACTCTGAATAGACCAATAACAAGTAAAGAGATTGAAATAGTAATCAAAAACCTCCCAAAAAATAAAAGTCCAGGACCAGATGGCTTCTCCAGTGAATTTTACCAAACATTCAAGGAAGATTTAATACCCATCCTTCTCAAACTATTCCAAAAAATAGAGGAAGATGGAACACTTCCTAAATCCTTCTACAAGGCCAACATCACCCTTATATCAAAGCCAGACAAAGACAATACAAAGAAAGAAAATTACAGGCCAATATCGCTGATGAACATTGATGCAAAAATCCTCAACAAAATATTGGCAAACCGAATACAACAATACATTGAAAAGATCATACACCATGATCAAGTGGGATTTATACCAGGGACACAGGAATGGTTCAACATCCGCAAATCAATCAACGTGATACATCACATCAACAAAACAAAGAACAAAAACCACATGATCATCTCAATAGACGCAGAGAAGGCATTTGACAAGATACAACATCCATTTATGATAAAAACTCTCAACAAAATGGGAATAGAAGGAAAGTACCTCAACATAATAAAGGCCATTTATGACAAACCCACAGCCAACATCATACTCAATGGGGAAAGCCTGAAAGACATTCCTCTGAGAACAGGAACGAGGCAAGGCTGCCCACTCTCACCACTCCTGTTCAACATAGTACTGGAGCTTTTGGCCAGAGCAATTAGGCAAGAAAAAGGAATAAAAGGAATCCAAATAGGTAACGAAGAAGTGAAACTCTCACTATTTGCAGATGACATGATTGTATACATAGAAAACCCTAAAGAATCTGTTGGAAAACTATTAGAAACAATCAACAACTACAGCAAAGTTGCAGGGTACAAAGTCAATCTACAAAAATCAGTTGCATTTCTGTATGCTAATAATGAACTAACAGAAAGAGAGCTCAAAAAGATAATACCATTTACAATTGCATCAAAAAGAATAAAATATCTAGGAATAAATCTTACCAAGGAGGTGAAGGACCTATACAATGAGAACTACAAGACATTATTGAAAGAAATCCATGATGACATAAAGAAATGGAAAGACATCCCACGCACGTGGATTGGAAGAATAAACATAGTTATAATATCTATATTACCTAAAGCAATCTACAGATTGAATGCAATCCCAATCAGAATCCCAATGACATTCTTCACAGAAATAGAAAAAAGAATACTAAAATTTATATGGTGCAACAAAAGACCCCGAATAGCTAAAGAAATTCTAAGAAAAAAGAACAAAGCAGGAGGCATCACAATCCTTGACTTCAAAACATACTACAAAGCAATAGTAATCAAAACAGCATGCTACTGGTACAAAAACAGACACACAGATCAATGGAACAGAATTGAAAGCCCAGAAATAAAACCACACATATACGGACAGCTAATTTTCGACAAAGGTGCTAAGGACATACAATGGAGAAAGGAAAGTCTCTTCAATAAATGGTGTTGGGAAAACTGGACAGCCACATGCAAAAGAATGAAAGTGGACCATCTGCTATCGCCATTCACAAAAATTAACTCAAAATGGATCAAAGACCTGAAGGTGAGACCTGAAACTATAAAACTCATAGAAGAAAATATAGGCAACACACTATTTGACATTGGTTATAAAGGAATCTTTTCAGATGACATTCCTACCCTGACTAGGGAAACTAAAGAAAAAACAAACAAGTGGGACTTTATCAGATTAAAGAGCTTCTATAAGACAAACGAAACTGGAATCAAGATGAACAGACAACCCACCAGCTGAGAGAGAATATTTGCAAAACATACATCTCACAAGGGGTTGATCTCCATAATATATAAAGAACTCACACAACTGAACAACAAAAAAACACACAACCCAGTCAAAAAATGGGCAGAGGAAATGAACAGACACTTCTCCAAAGAAGATATACAGATGGCCAATAGGCACATGAAAAGATGTTCAACATCACTAATCATCAGGGAAATGCAAATCAAAACAACACTAAGATACCACCTCATGCCCGTTGGAATGGCTATAATCACCAAGACAAAAAACAACAAGTGTTGGAGAGGCTGTGGAGAAACAGGAACCCTCATACACAGCTGGTGGGAATGCAAACTGGTGCAGCCTCTATGGAAAACGGTATGGAGATTCCTCAAAGACTTAAAAATAGAGATGCCCTATGATCCAGCCATCCCACTACTGGGAATCTATCCAACGAACCTGAAATCAATAATCCAAAGAGGCTTATGCACCCCTATGTTCGTTGCAGCATTATTCACTACAGCCAAGAAGTGGAAGCAACCTAAGTGCCCCTCGACTGACGATTGGATTAAGAAAATGTGGTGTATATATACAATGGAATGCTACTCAGCCATGAAAAAGACAAAATCTTCCCATTTGCAACAACATGGATGGGCCTGGAGCGTATTATGTTAAGTGAAATAAGCCAGAAAGAGAAAGACAAACACTGTATGATCTCACTCATGTGTGGAATATAAACCAACACATGGACAGAGAAAACTGTACTGTGGTTACCAGGGGCAGTGGGGGTGGGGGGTGGAGGGTGGGCACAAGGGGTGAAGGGAGTCATATATATGGTGATGGACAAACAAAAATGCACAACCCAAAATTTCACAATGTTAAAAACCATTAAAACATCAATTAAAAAAAAAAAAGCCACTCATGTTCTATTGTCATAATCCATAATGCTTCCAGGGCTTTCAATTTTTCTTTTGAAGATTTCCAAATTCTGAAGTAATTGGATTTAGCCCAGAGTTCAGATAACTTGGAATTACATAAACGTCACCTAAAAACTGGTCTTGGATGTTTTTATCTAGGACACCCCTACAGTTCTGTCTGGCCCTTTCCAATAAGCCCGGAGTGGTGTCTGAACTCCGAGTCCCATCGTCAGTGGCCGCAGGACACGGAGAACACGGGACGGTGGTGTGGGGCCGTCCAGTACTTCTCTGTCTGTGGACCCTTGGCTATCAGGAGCGACAGTGTCGAGCTGCCTCATCCGGGCCTGGGGTGGGGTTTGGTGTCCCTGAAGTCCTCTTTCTCTTCCGCGTACCCCTGTCCTTCCAGGGCAGAAAAGGAAGGCCACGTGGAGGCCGTCCAGGGCCCACGATGAGCCCTCTGCCTGCAGGCATTAGCCCAGCAGGAAATTCAGGAAAGAGTTGGGAGAGACGGGGCGAGGGCTGTTGATGCCCTGGCTTCTGCCCTGCTGGAGAGAGCGGGTGGCCCCTCAGCCCGCAGGCCTCCCGCCCCAAAACCTCTGCGGCTTTGTGACAGCAGCTCTCCCTGTCCCGCCAGACAACAGCGCCAATGCCATAGACGCCCCCTTATTGTGCAGAAAGCAAACGCTCCGGTCGACGCTGTAAGAGGCAGAGGAAGGCTGCGAGCGGGCCAGAATAAAGGAGAAAACCAGAAGCAGTGGATGACTCTGGAATAGATCCTGCTGTAGGAAAAAGTAGGATGAAGGACGTTATGGGGTCAGTGGTAAAACTGGCATTCAGGCGGTAGATTAGGTAAGAATAGTGTGTTGATGTTAAAGGTACTGAAATCGATAGCTGCGCTGTTATGTCAGAGAGTATCCTCATCTGAAGCAGCAACACGGAGACATTTAGAGGGGACATCAAGTATATAGAGGCTGTGATGTGTGCAATGTACTCTCCAGTAGTTCAGGGGAAGACGTACAGATATTTATATACGATTATAGACAGAGAGAGAGAGAGAGAGAGAGAACCCAAACACCGGAGCAAACCGGCAACGTGCTGACAAGGTGGATGCAGGCAAAGGACCCGTGGGTCTTCTCTGTACCATTCTCGCAAATCTTCTATCAGCTTGCGAGTTTTCCACATAAAAAGTTTAGGATCTCGGGGCCGGCCCGGTGGCGCAAGCGGTTAAGTGCGTGCGCTCTGCTGTGGCGGCCCGGGGTTTGCCGGTTGGGGTTTGGATCCCGGGTGTGCACCGACACACCGCTTGGCAAGCCAAGCTCCATATAAAGTGGAGGAAGATGGGCACGGATGTTAGCCCAGGGCCAGTCTTCCTCAGCAAAAAAAAGAGGAGGATTGGCAGATGTTAGCTCAGGGCCGATCCGCCTCACAAAAAGAAAAAAAAGTTTAGGATCTCTAGACCGAATTGTAATATCTCTGTGAGAAACCTCTCTCTGAGACACACCACACATGGCATCTTCTCTCTCACTTTTTTTCCTCCAAGTATCATTTCTCATATGTGACAAGGGCGTGGTTTTTCACGACTCTGTTTTACCTGCAGAGTTGGTTTGCGAAGGTAGGCAGTTACACAGACGAAGCAAGAACGTGGCATATTTTCCCCCATTGGGTGACAGTTCAGTCTCTTTTGAGAAGTCTTTCATAATTTTATAAGTGACTTGGCTGAGGGAATTAGATAAGAACTTGTTGGAACTAATGCCTAATACTTTGCAGAACAGTCCATGACAGAGGGAGCATAAGGCAGGCAGCAGATCCAGTAGAAACGTGCTCTTAGCTCCTTAGGGACAATGACAACAAACAGGTGATCAATGAGGGCCCAGAGCAGGGTCCCTGGGCACTGCTGGGGGTCTCAGGCCAGTGCAGAGCTGACGTCTGACATCCCCATTGTCTGCTTGGAGCTGCTGCTTTCCATGTTCCCATCACCAGTGCGTCCACAGCACTTGTGTGAGCCAGGCTGAAGACACACACCCACGAGGAAGGCCCCTGGTGTGGCCAGCAGGGTTGCTCATTTATCTCAGTTCAGATGATATGGGAGCTCGGACAAAACCCTGATGCCCAGGCTCCACTCCAGACCAGTCCACCAGAACCGAGCTCACCGAGCTTACAGCCCAGCTTACACCTCTGACCGAGCCAGGCCCAACTGGAACCTTTGTGGCTGGATGATGCTCCTCCCACCGAGACGTCCCTGTTCTGACTCCTGGCAGCAGGACCTGCCCAGGTCTTGGCCGACTGCCTGGCTGTCTCACTTGGATTCCCTGCCTGAGACTTTGGGGAGGCTTTTGTGGGAGAAGCTTATCTGGAAGTGTGACTCCAGGGAGCAGGATGCAGGACAGGGGGAGAGAAGCTGAGAAGGATGGAGAGCCAACCCAAAGATGGGTGGTCTCATTGTTACTTATGTAAGAACTGGCTGCCTGACCCCCTGGGTCCTCTGGAGAAGCCCTGTGAAGCACATCTCCAACATACGGACCAGGGGGAGAAAAGGGGAAACCCCATATGATCGCCTCTCACCCCTGTCCCACAAGGGCTGCCCCTTGGGGTTTCATCCCCCACACTTCAAGGGTGCTGAGCCAATGCCCACAAGCGTGCAGGCCACGGCATCAGAGGAGCTGGGCAGGACGAGAGAAGTGCAAAGCCCAGGGGACACTCAGCTTGTACTGACTGCATGGGCACAGCCTGAGAAGAGCTCGTCACTGCCGCAGCAGCTGGAGGGGGTGAGCCCTGGGGACCCTGAGCGGTGTTTCTGACTCAGCCCCACCTAGAGCAGTACTCCGGGGGCCTGCATCCCAGTAGCCTGCATCTCCTTCTCCCCAGGGCTTGTTTCCACAACTGAGCTTGTGTCAGAGCAATGCTGCGTCAGAGCCTGCGTGCCCTTGGTGTGCAAGTGTGCTGACCAGTGTGCTTGTCCCTCGCCAGGGAGCTCGACCCCAGACTGTCCCCCGCCTCCTCTCGCTGCCCTGCGCTCTTTCCGGCCTCTGGTGCCAGAGCACTGACGCTGGGACCCTGGACCCTCTTACTCTGTTCCAGCTCTGGCAGCTCCCAGGACACTGCAGCCCCTCCCTCTCCTCTACCTCGGTGACCCATCCAGCCACCACAGCCCAGGCCCGGCCCTCCCCGACCAGCTGACCGTGCTCTTCCTCGTCTCTCGGTGTTTACTTGTGTACTGTCTGTCTGCCTCCTTGAAGGACAAGTTCGAGTAGCCATTGGCATGTATTGTATTGTGTTGTACTGTACTGTGTTGGGTTGTACTGTGCTGTGTTGTGTTGTATGGCATCCTACTGTGTTGTCCTATGCACAGTGCTGTATTGCTCACCATTACTTAAAGCACCTGGCATGGTATCTGACACACTGTGGAGATCCAATACGCGGAACAAATGAAGAAACCACTGCCTAGTTCATTGTTGCCCGGGCCTCCCACCACCACACGTTTTCCTCTTGCACTGCTTTCCTCCTTCCTCTCTCCCTACTGAAACAATACTGAAAACTCCACTTTCTGCAGGAAATTCCCTGGTCTTCGATGTCCACGGTGTTCTTCCCTCTTCTGAATGCCTGTAATGTGTACTGTGTGTTTCACTCGTGTGGCATGTATATCCTCTCCAGTGGCTGCGACGTGAGGGCATCCTGTTTTCACTCCGAACACACAACAGCAAGCATTCCATCTTTTCTAACTCAGACACCCCTGATCTCACTAGCCTGTAGCTGTAAGTGGACAGATATTAACAGCAAGGACTCAATTTTGCTCATTCAACAGTTTCCACATCCACTTCCACATAACTTGCCCGTCACACAACTCCCCTTCCTCATAACTTCCCTCCACATAACCCCCTGCCGCATCACTCCCCTTCCACATAACTCCCCTTCTGTGTAACTGCTACTTCCACGTAACCTCCACGTCCACCTGGCTTCCCTTCCACACAGCTGTGAGACTCCCCAGCCTCCACGTAAACCAGAGGTCCAGACAGGCGCTGAGCAGGAGAGCGGGAGGAAGGAATGTGTTGTCCAGCTTCATTCACCACGTGTGTCTATCTGAGCCACAAAGCTGGGGGCGTGGTCCTCCAAGATAGTGCTCTTGTCTTAGCCAGCTTGGGCTGCCATGACATAATGCCACAGACTAGGGGGATGAGACAACAGACGTTTATTGTCTCAGTGTTCTGAAGGCTGGAAGTCCGAGACCAAGGTGTTGGCAGGGTTGGTTTCTCCTGAGGCCTCTCTCCTTGCTTTGCCGATGGCCGCCTTCTTGCTGTGTCCTCACATGGCCCTTCCTCTGGTGCATCCCCCGTGTCTCTTCCTCTTCTTATAAGGACGTCAGTCCTGTGGGATTAGGGCCCCCTCTTATGACTTCATTTACTCTTAATTACTTCCCAAAGGTCCCATCTCCAAATACAGTCACATTGGGGGTTATCACTTCAGCAGATGAATTTGGGGGGGACACAGTTCAGCCCATAGCAGCTCTTAACTGACACTTCTCCTTAATTGACGGTGAACTGACCACTGCTGGGGTCTTTGCTAATCACCTCATGCAGCACTTAAAGGCACAGCTGATCCTGTGTTCCCGTTTGGCCACCATCCCGGGGACAGGTGCCCCTGCCTGTGTTACTGGCACACACCCTGGAAGCCTTTCCACTCAGGCACTGCCCCTCGGGGTTGTGGATTGGGGCCATGCATGAGGGAGCCCCAGAGCGCAGTGTTAGCTCTGGAAACAGGATGAAATAGAGGGTCTTCCACACGCATTGCTGTCTTTAAACTCCAGACTTTATTTGCATTTCGTCAGTTTTTTTACGGTCATTCTCTTTTTATTCCAGAATCCCATGCAGGGTACCACACTGCATTTAGTTGGCATATTTCTTTAGTGTCCTCTGGTCTGTGACAATTCCTGTCTTTTTTGTCTTTCCTGACCTTGGCAGTTTTGAGGACTGCTGGTCATATATTGAGAAGAATTTTCCTCATTTTGTGTTCATCTGTTAAGTACTCATAATTGGATTGGGGTTATGGGTCTTGGGGAAGAACGCCATAAAGGTGGACGTGACTTCCATCACTGCATATCATGGGGCACCTAATATCACATGACGTCCTGGGGGTGTGGACCCTCCTTACCGATTAGGGTGGTGTCTGCAGAATTCTCCCCCGTAGAGCAGCCACATTTCCCTTTCCAGACCCCGGTCTTTGGAAGTGGTCACTAAGTTCAGCCCACACTCCTGGAGGGGGAGCGTCTACACAGCCATCTGGATTCTTCTGTAAGGAAGAGTCGTCTCTTCTCCTGTTTCTTTATTGTGTGATCATTTATTTACGTTGGTGTGGACTCACGCGTCTTGACTCTGCACCTTGAGTGACGACCCCATACTACGTTATTTGTTGCTCAAATTGCCCTGGCTTTGGCTGTCGACGCTCTTTCAGGTTGGCTCCTGTGTCCCTTTCACAGGCCCCATCCTTTTGTTTTTCGAGCAGTTTTTTATCTTTGGCTACTACAAGATGCTCATTTGGTATTTTTTCCTGCCCCAACTTGGAGAATCAGCCATTTCTCCAAGGAGCCCTTGTTCCTTTTATTGGAGAATGGGATCAGAAACCAAGATCTGGGCTCCGGGGTGTCACCGCTCCTAGGCCTTCTCAGCCGACAGAGCAAGAGGACATGTACGCGTGTGTGCTGACCCACGTGTACACACGCTATCTCTAGTTGTGTCTGTATCTACCCACCTGCATGCATGTTAAGCCAAGCGAGAGCTCACGCTGATGTTTCTGACTCATCCAGAACCACATGGGGCGCTCCAGCCTTCCCTTCTTGGTTATCTGTAACTTCCAGCAGTGAGCAACCGGCTCCCCCAGCCCCCACCCACTTACTGTCTCTTCAGCCTGAGTTCACATGCGAACCAGTTTCAGAATTGTTGACTCATCCTCTGTGAGAACAAATTTATCAACTAGAGTACAGTGCTAATGTACGGTTCCTATGTCTTTAGCTTTACAGTTTCCAGACGAAACAGTCTTCCAAAGCTTTTCAGTCAGCTCCTTCGCCTGCCGCCTGTACGTGCTGTCAGGTCATTTTTAATACGGTTAGATTAGTTTCTGACAGCCTGCATTCCAGCCTGGGGGCCCCACATCCCGGCTAAGCCTCCCCCTTGGTTTCGTGTCCTTGTGATGCTGTTGGTTTCCGGAGCACACAGAACTCAGCTCCATACCTCCGTCACCTTCTCCATAATTCTCACCGTGGGCGGGATGAGGTAGCGGCGTTCTCATTTTGCACGTGGTGTTGGAAAGGGGCAAGGTGCGCCCAGGGTCCCGCTGGAAGGAAGCGGCCTAGCTAGGGTTTGGGCCCAGTTCTTCTGCTTTTCCTGAACGCTGTCCTGCTATTTAGTGTCATCCTTCACGTGTTTGATGGCCCAGGACAAAGCGGAGATCCTAAGTACAGCGCAGAACGCATGACATGTACACCACACAGGCAACAACTGTCCTTTCTCGGAAAGAACCATCCTTCTCTCAATACCTTTCCTGATATTTGGGGTTAAATGACCTTGCTACGACAGACTGATGATAAAAGTAAATTGTAGTATTTTTAAATGTTACTTTTTTTGCAAAATAAATAATTGGCAACCTTATGTTGATCCCCCAGATTATTTTACATTTAACGATCCACGTGATCCAACATTTGAGAATCCTTGCACTCTATTACGCTGCCTCGCCAACTGTCTACGAACTGGGAAATTCCTGAGAGAAATGAGACCCCAGAGGAGGATGGGGGCGCCTGCCAGCCCCGTGTGATACTGTGATGTGTAATGAGAAATATATACTTGATCTCTGTCCCTGTTCCTGGCACAGAGCTCCTAAAACCCTTGGAATTTCCGAAGTAATGAGCAATAAAGGTGTCTTTTGTTATTCGTAACAATCTCCTTCAACCACATCTGAGTTCATGTTAATGAGATGATTTGGGAGCTGGTTGCCAAGGGAATAGACCACGTGAGTAGAGGATTGGAACTTTCAGTCCCCCCCCCCGCCGCCCCCCACAGCTGGGGAGTGGAGAGGGGCCGGAGAATGGCCAGTGATTTCGTCAAGCACGCCTGTGATGAAGCCTTCGTAAAACCTGGAGAGGACAGGGTCTGGAGAACTTCCGGGAGGGCATTGAACCTCGGCGCCCTTTCCCACATAGCTTACCCTGTGCATCTCTTCCCTCTGCTGTTCCTGAGTGATATCCTTTTATAATAAGCCTGTGATCTAGTAAGTAAAATGTTTTCCTGAGTTCTGTGAGGTGCTCCAGCAAATTGATTGAACCCAAGGAGAAGGTCGTGGGAACCTCTGATTTATAGCCCAGGTCAGAAGCACAGGGGACAACCTGGGCTTTGGACTGGTGTCTGAAGTGGGAGTGGGGCAGTCTTGTGGGACGGAGCCCTTTACCTGTGGGGTCTGAGGCTATCTCCAGGTAGATAGTGTCAGGATTGAATCAAATTGTGGGACATTCAGCTGGTGTTAGAGAAGCTGAGAAATCCCTCCCCATACACACACATTTGGTGAGCAGAAGTGTCAGAGAGAAGCACTGAGAGCAGGGGAGACACATGGGTGTGTTTGCACTCCGTCACCATCACGACCATATCTCCATATGGGTGAAACTGAGTGATCTTCCACACAAAGCTCTTCTGTCCAAGGATAATTTTTTGTTTTTTAGGGTTTAAAAAACTTTTTTTCTTCCCTGACTTATGTTTATTTCTTCTTCTTATGCTGCCAGACACCTGGCATTCTCTGCCCCCTCCCCCTCCCCACTTCCTCCAATCCCCAAAGCCAAGTTACCAGTCTTTCCCACTGACACCCCTACGGACACCTAACTCGAAGATGGTTCTCCATCTGTGCCCGCTGAGCCCATCCTCAGGCCCCGAACATCCTGCTTCTCTCAGAATTGTTCCCAAGCCCATTAACGGAATCATCAATCACAGAAGGTTCAGAAAGTGGCCAAAGGGGATGTTTACCTAGCACGTGCCCTGGCTGGCACTGTGCAGCACACTATCTATTGATCGAGATATAGATGTTCTCGTATCCATCCGGTAGACACTGAAGCTCAGAGAGCATTGATGTCCTCGGACACCTTACCTGGGGCAGGTGAGAACCAGGACTCCTGCTCTGCCCGAGACGCTCTCCACTGTGCCCTGCCTTGGACTGGTTTCTGTTCAGGGAGCGTCTCGTTTGGGGGCCCAGACTTTTCTTTGAAAAGGCTTTCCTCTGTGAAGGTGACGTGTTGGCTGTCCCTGGACACACCTGACAAGAGATTCTCACATATTGAGGTAGATGGGGTAACTATTCGGGTTCAAAACTGATTCAGCTTGAACTAAAAAGCCTGACTATGGCCTATCAAACACACATTGTACATCTGCTTAACCACTAAAGTAAAGAATGCACTCTCTCAAGATAAGAATGCATACTTCCCCTCCCGCACCCTATTGGTAACGCCCAGATCGCTCTCCTGACAACACGGTCACGTTGACCTGCTAATTTGCAACTGAATACCTCTTTGAAGTTTTGATGAAAATGAATCCTGGGTGTGTTTAATGTATGTTCTTTGTTCCAAAAAGATATAAGACTGTCCTGAAAACCATGCTTCTCCGGAATGCTTTCTAAGGGCTTCCTGGGTCATAATCCTTGCTCTGGCTCAAGTCAACTCCCCTTATTTCTCTTATCTGTAGAATGGTCGTTGGTGATTTTGCCTTGACACACCCTCCCTACTTCCCCCACCCCAACTGTGTCCTTTCCGTGCTAAGCAAGAGAAGTTCTCCAACCTTCTAAAAAGGGGGCAGTGCAGGGGTGGGGTTAATTCCAGGCTGAAAGGAGGCCTGATGCCAAGAGACACTTTCCGCGACATTCCCCACGACCCTGATGCTGGGAGCAGCGCGGCGCCCCCCACAATGACACGTCCTGGCCCCTCAGGGCCTTTAGAAGATGGAGCTGGCACCACGCCAGGAAGTTTCTCTCCTGCCTCAGCTCTAGGCTGCAGCCGCAGCTCCACACGGAAAAGAAGGAACTCAACGGCGATTCGCACAGTCAACGGCAAGCTGTCCTGGTGCGTGGAGACCGGTCTCTCCTCCACGTCTCAGCCCCAGGACAGTCATTCACCTCCCGTGACTGTGGGAGTACAGAAGACAGTGGCGATGCCTGCCAGCTTTCTCCTGCCAGCAGTTGGACGCGATTGAAACGAACACGCTCCAGCACGAGTCTCTGCGTTCGCTGCAAAGCCCTGAAGAGTATTTTGGAACATTGTCTGCACTTTCTATGAGCAATTCTCATTCCAAATGAATGAAACATAGACCGGTGCTTCCATATATGGGAATTGTTCCATGGTGAGGCTTATCTGATCAATCAATAATGGCTCCTAGTGGAGGGGAATTAGGCTCATGGGTGCTATTAAAAACTGAGGTCAGAGTGCAGGTGATAAACATCTCTGTATTTCCCAGCTAGTGTTTTTTTGTTTTGGTCTTGGGCTATTGTTCCTCGAACAGCAGTTCCAATCATCTGTCTTGGGAGCTTTTGGATGCCACAGGCAGTTCCTCGAACCCAGAATTTCACATACAATTATTCATGCTTCCCCCCTTTTAGCCTCTAATGTTTCCAGTTATCTCTTCTTTCCCCAACACAAGAAAAATGGTATTGGTTGCATGCTTTTAAGTTATTGCTTTATAATTTCCATCCAGCATTTCACATCCTGTCTCTCAAAGGCCTGATCTTTTAGGTAATGACACCCCACATGCTGTCTTTACAGCTCTGGGAAAGTGGGAAAATAACTCGATTTGAATTCCTCATGACAAATGTTCCCATAAGATACTAGGAAACATTCCTTCTAATGCAGGTTGATAGTAAAAATCCTTTAAACTTGAATGTTTAAATTATGCCCCCAAATCCATACTGTTAAAGCAGTTTTCTTACAAATGAACTGGTTACCAAAAATTACCTCAAGGGATAATTTACTGTAACCTTTATCTTCATCAGAGCCGTGGTGACATTTCACTAGAATATATTTTTTCATAAAATTGTCTTGATCACACAGATCAACCACACTAGTGTGATTATGAAGTCCTGCTGCCTCCAGAAGAGATTTTAAAGCCAGAGGTGCCTGGCTCTGTGCAGGTGACAAACGCTCCCGGCCGAGGAAACAAGAGGCTTACTGAGAGACAGTGAGCCAGTGAGGAACAAGACCCCATGGGAGGCGCAGCCGCTCACCGCTGCAAAGCCCCCTCCTTCCGAGGCTGGACGGAGGGGATGCTGTCGGCCAGGCCTCAGGTGCGTGAAGTTTCCGTCATGGCTGTGAATAGGTTTGTTCCTTTTTTCTGAGCAGTGCACAGGAAAACACACACGTATCAAATAAATGTAGGCAGAGAGTAGATAAGAGTATCATTGCTTTTTTACTGTCTTGGCTCTTTTCTAGTTATTTGTTGAAAAAGCTCCTGTGGCCACACGAAAGGTGACATGCTTAAATCAATGAATAAGAAATTACTATTTTTATTGGGTTGAAAACTTCTGAAAATATATTGTCTGTACAACTTATTTTAGAAATAAGTTCTCTCCTCCCCACTCTCCATTCAAAGTAGCTAGAGATCTTATTCCTTATGAAACTTAGATTCCTAAGGAATTTTCTCCTCTGTGCATTCACTCCTTCATCCCCTATTTATCGAGTGTCTCCCTGTCCCAGACACTGTCCCAGGTCTGCCTGTCCCTGTACGAGGCGTGGGGGGTAGTGAGCCACAGACATGTCAGTGTTCAGAGAGCCAGAAAGGCGATTGGGAGGCCACCATGAAGTGAAGGCTATTGACCCCATCAGAGCAGTGGGGAAACTGAGACAGACGTGATTTCCAAGGTGGGTCTTTTCAGGCAGAGACACAGTCTCTGTGTTCCTTTAATTCTCCATCCTCCACTCTGCTCTCTGCCGAGTCCCAACATTTCTAGCCATTATTTCACACGGGTGGTGGGAAAACGACCTTTGAGTGATAAATAGGGCAGCCCCTTGGTGGATCACCCACAGTGTTCTGGCACCCACACTAGCGTGGGCGGGGTGGGATCCGTGGTCAGGTAGGTTAACCTGCCGGCTGTTTCCTGTTGGCCTCACAAGACGTTTGTGCTTGGTGAGTCATTAGGGCTTAATATGTGGTCTTCCCCTTTTCATAGTCAAGAATTTATGTAATAGTAGTTTATATTATAATTATAACACTAAATTTAATACTAGTTTATATTACAATTATTTAAATATAATATTAGTTTATGCTAAGTTAATAACCTATCACCTTAACCTAGAACAAGGTGTGTAGACAGACTCTAGGCGCTGATTTCTGGGGATGGGACAGGTGCAGGACCCACCTGGAGCCCTCCAGGTCGGCAGGTGGGTGTGGCTAGCTTTCCCTGGGCATTTCTAAGATGTCCTGGTTAGCCTAGGGAACTTTCCTTTACCCATGTGGGCACGTTTTTTCCTCTAAAGAGCCAGGATTGGTCACCTAGAATAAGAGATCCCTTACTTCCACAGTGTTGAATAGACGCTGGTAATTTTCTAGCATTCCGTATTCCAGATAAAACCCTAAGGCTGTCGCTTCTCTTCCGCCCAAGCTCCTAGAATGCGTAATATCCGGCAGGATATATGAACTCAAAGCCAGGCCCCTCTCCCTGGGAAAGTCAGAGAGTCACTGGGCCTGCATGGGTTCGTTCTGGCTCAGGGGTGAGTCTTACTGGACCTCAGAGATCAGGACCAAGAGAAAAAGACAGAGAAGACAAGGGCTGGGAAACATAGGCTTAGCTTCAGGACCAGCCCTGGAGGCCGGGTTAGCTCCAAACTCAGGCCAAGTTTGTAGGAATCAGGGCTGAGTCTGGGAACGAGCTAGACCTGGCCCAGGGGTGGCAGGGCCAGGAGCCATATTGGAAGGAAGGCATATTTGAAGGAAGATGGAGGGGCCTGTGACTGCACAAAAGTGTGACGGAGGGGCTGTAGCCCCCTGACTCCCTGCCTTTTCCTCCTGCAGCTGGAGAAGGGGGTGCTGGTGGGCAGGTAGCGTCCGTCTGGGTGGAGCTGGGGGGTTGACCTCAGCTTTGGGAAGAAAACCAACTTGGTACATAAGGAAGACAACTTTCCAAGTCGTGTCCTCACTGTGCTGACGGAGCGAGCGAGTGGTGGACAGGCCTGGGTTCAAGCCTCAGTCGGCCTCCTGTGGGACATCTCAGCTGGGCAGCTCCTTACCAAGCTGAGGCTTAATTTCTTCATTCACAAACGGGAAATCGGATATCGACCTCACAGGTGATGTGAGGATTAGAAATAACACAGGTAAAGCATCCAGCACGGTCTGCAGAGCACAGCAGGTGTGCAATGAACGACAGCGGTCTTGAGCTGCTTCTTGTGGAAAATGAACCGTGGGAGAACAGGAGAGAACCACGACCAGGGTCTTCACTTGAGCCCTTTGGTGAGTAAAATGTTGTTTAAATATTTTTATCCCTGCGAAACTTTTCACGATTTATATCTTATTTTCCTGATAAGATCATATACTCTTGGAGTCATAACAACAGTAGAGCACGTACCCTGTGTCAGATGTGGACCCTTTGCCTTATTTCATTGGATTTAATGCGCACAACAACCTCATCAGGTAAAAACTATTGTCATCCGGTTTGCAGGTTAGGTGAGTGCGGCAGACTCTTCGTCTCTGCGTCTTTTGTCCTTTCTCCCTTCTCCCTCTTGAAGGTTTTCAATACTCGTTATTAAATCCTCAGTTAAGCATCGACTTTGCTGGGAAGGATTCTTTGAACAAGCCGAGCTAGTAACACCTTATTCTTGGCACAGCTGATGGCACCTGTACATACCTGAGATATTCAGTGACTGTGTGTCATATTGCCTGGCTTGTGAATGCCTTGAGGACAGACACTGTCATTTACTTCTTTTTAGATTCCTGGCACCAGCACAGTGCCTGGCCTATTGTGGGTACTAAATAAACCTTTTGAATGAGTGGATGGATGAACGGGGGTCTAGCAATGGAGGTGGAAAGGAAAGGGTGGGTTTGGAAGGAAGAATGGATAAATCTGGTGACCAGAAGTGGGAAGGAGGAGTCAAGATGAGCTCAGGATTTCTGGGCTGAGTGACAGGAAGGACAAAGGTACCAACGCAGGAAGGCAGGCGGGAGAGATGATGAGACTGCTTTGCAGATGGTGGGGTTTGAGGTTAAGAGAAGCATTAGACTGAAATATTCCAGGCCGGGCAGATGAGATCGAAACCCAGCGTACTGCTGTGGTCAACAAAACAGTAACAGAATATTGCTGTGCATCACCGGGAAGGATGCTGGAAACAGAGCAGAAAATAACCTCCTACCAATTTCTGCACCTGAAAATCTATATGTTCTTTTGGTTGCCAAACTTGAGAAATAAATAATAAAGCTTGGAAAAGTCCAGAAGGCTGTTAATCTTCTCAAGCACACAGAGATTTTCATAAAAAGAAGGATGGAGGAAAATGTTTTACTTTATAGTTTGAAAATAAACAAAAGAAAAGATATCTCTTAGGAAAATGTAATGATCAATGGAATAAGCAAATTCTTGCTGATCTAATTTCAGAATAGGAAGAGTGGGGAGCATGCCTGAAGGCTGTAAGTGGTTCAGTTCCATATGAATGAGTTTAATAAAAAAATATATCCATGTACACACAGAGAGCTCACATTATGCTACGACTCCATGGAGCACTTTCACATCCATCATGAAATTAAGTGCTCACAACCTCCCTGTGACACTGGCATTACTGTCTCAATATCACCCACGGGGAGATGGCATCCTAGCAAATTAGGTTGTGTTAGTCACCACATCATGGCAGGTGGGACTTATGAAATGAAATAAGTATTACTTAATACATGCAGCAATAAAGCATTTGAAATTTGTCAATCCCAAGAGATAGATTAGAGCCAACATTTCAAACATTTATATATATATAATGCAATATAAATGTAAACTATCTTATGTTACTTTCTTTCAAACGAGAAATATTGCTTGAAATATTGCTCTTGCTTGAAAGAAAAAAATAGTGTGGTTCCACAGTTTCACCAAAGTATTTTTTAATTATGTTATTACTTAAATATCTACGGGTATAAAATTATGTATGAACTCCTTATATTTATAGCAAATTAAGGAAGAGAAAACTGTAGAATGAATAAAATCCCGATTAAGAACATCTCTTTGTAATAGGTGAGTTGTTTTGGTTTGTCTAAAATACTGATAAATTTGCATGTTTTGTGCTTCACTGGCCCAACTAATTCTTTTGATTGTGAGCATAATACACCATCATTGAGTCATCGTGATTATATTTTTCTTTTTCCCCAACAAATCCATTTAACCACTGATTCATTATTTAGATGAGCTAATCATTTAACAATGTGCCATCAAAACACAATGCTGAAAAATAAAAATAACGGCTTTTATGAATGTTAGTACAAGCAAAAAAATCCACACAAGACATCTACTTGCAAAATGAATGTTACAGAAACCAAGATGCACCTTTTTAAACTTTTGCTATTCCTGTCTTTTTGTTACATAAAATAAGTCAATTCTTTATCAAATTCCTGTGAAACCATACTCCATGTAGTAACCATGAATCTTTTGGCCTTTACTGGGGGTTATTGCGTTTGTACATTCAGTTTTATCTCTGTTCTGTTTTCTTGTCCCTCAGCATTTGAGGAGGTGTACTGTTCTCTCATACAGTGGCGTCTTCCTCGTGTCACGAACTGAGAAGACCAAGTCTTATTCTAAGAAAGTGTCTTTTATAATTTTATTTATTTATTTTTTCCCCCAAAGCCCCAGTAGATAGTTGTATGTCATAGCTGCACATCCTTCTAGTTGCTGTATGTGGGACGCAGCCTCAGCATGGCCAGAGAAGTGGTGCGTCGGTGCGCAGCGGGATCCGAACCCGGGCCGCCAGCAGTGGAGCACACGCACTTAACCGCTAAGCCACGGGGCCAGCCCCAGAAAGTGTCTTTTAATAGTAAAAAATAAGTTTTGACTTTCTAACTCGTCCAGGGTTTTAACACAAGCACGGTGAGTATGGGATCATCATTGTTTTGAATTTAGGACAGTCAAGTCTAAGGTGGAAAGACACGCTTAGTCCACACAAGCAAGTAGCACTGTCTCTGGGATGTTCCTGCTGTGACCTGACCGTGAGCCGACAGTGAGGAGGGTGCAGGACTCCAGCAACGCTTGTTTCTAAGGCGGCTGTTCAGATGGTCCCCATGTACTGAACGTTTTCAGATTAATGTTGAAAAGAAGCACAACACCATGTAATGGATCTCTTGGACCCTGGAAAACAGAGCACAATCCCTCTCATCCATATGTCCAGAACATTCACAAAGGATTTAGAGAACCTTATTGGAATGGACCCACAGTTCCAAGAAAGAGCCTTAATTCCCACATAGGAAGGCACTCATTTCTGCCGTGGAGTCAGAGCCAGCCTACTGGCCTGGACGCTCTCCAGCCGTCTGATTTCGGGCACTCTGTCAGCTTCTTGTGCCTCAGTTACCTCATCTTTAAGATGGAGATGATAACAGTACTTATCTCACAGGGCTGTTGCGAGGATTAAATAAGTTAATGTCTGTAAAGCATTTAGAACCGTGCTTGGTACAGACGACATGCCTAGTTGTTAGGCATTCTCTAAATTGTAAGAGAGTCTTTGATCTTTACTTTACAGCAATAAAGAATACAGAATCATTGAAGCAAATATATTCCTTAAAATGACTCTCATAAAAATATGGAATGACAGAGAGCCATATTTATTTTACTGTTATCATATAATTCAATTAATCCCAGCTGTTTTATAAAGCAGCCAGTCCAATAACCATAAACCCTGAAGGTTTAGGAAATCCAAGGCTGCCAGTGCAGACGTGCCCAGAAGGACAATCCCAGCATTCAGCCTAAACTGGCACATCCACGGGCTACCATGAGTGTCAGAACGAATCTTTGGAAGGATAACAGTAGAAACCATCAGAATTTGTCACCACCCTGTGACATCAAACTCTAGAGTTGAGGACATAGTTCATGGAGACACGTAATTCACCTGGGACTGGGCGACTAGAAAATAGTGGATCTGGACTTCAGAGAACTGCATGCCTGGCCCCAAGCCCCTGCTCATTCATTACCAAGCTGCCTCGGAGACCAAGGATGGGGAGGGACAGACCATGGGCTTGTTCTGGGGGCTGTGCCCCCTCGTCTCCTTTGCCGAGGCCAACTTGAGGCTCTGGGGCAGCTTTGGAGGCCACCCAGGAGGGCACATGGGGAAACACTTGGAGCTCTGAGGGGGTCTGCTGACACGCTCTGTGCTGGGCTGGGTTTCTCATGATGCCTGGGTGAACGTGGGGTGGGAACTCAGTCATTACTTCTTGGCTGATTTGCATCATAGTAGGGACACGAGTAGAGAGTGTGCGACAAGCCCTGTTTGTCTCGAGGGTAAAGAGGAGCGTGTGTTGGGAGATGAACTCATTGAGCTGCGGTCACCAGGGATTCCACACTAGCACTGTGCTGCCGTGAGACGGTCCTTTTGCACTTGCTGTGGGAGAAGGTCTGTCCGTGGAACGTCTCCAGTGCGGAAGGTGAGGTTCTGAGATGGTTGCATCTGGAGACGGCAGCCAGCAGACAGCTGAGTGAAGCCTCGGGGCTGCATCTTCGCTCGGGGGGTGTGGGCTGTCTCCTGACTTGAGGCTCGCCCTCTCCATTACCCGGCCCCGAGCTCGCACATGTGGAGTCCGAGGGTCTGATGCTGTCTATCTTATAGCAGAGTCTGGGCTCCCACAGGCACCTCCACCGCCACCTGGCCGGGCTGGGTCTTCTGCTCGTTGCTCTCCTCCATCTGCCTCCTGCTCTAGGAGGGGTCACAGAAGGTCGCAGAGTAAGGGGCAGGCGCCCCAGGTCCCTCTGTTTCTGCCTGAATCTCAAGGCAGAGAGTGGGGCACGCACTGGAGTGGGAGTGGTGTGCGCACAGTCAGCTCTGGGTATATTCCAACAAAGACAACGAAGGCAGTTGGAATCTGGCCAACAACATCAACTTCCATCTACGGGGCTTGATCAAGCCACCTCACCCAGACAGTGGGAGGGAGCGCTCTGCACCTCGACTTGGCAAAGGATAGGGGAAATAAACACGTGGATTCAGGGTATAGTTGGGGAGAAGTTTCCTGGCAGAAACAATTCCTCAAGATGGGCTTGATGTATCCAGGCTGCACGAAGGAGATGTTCCAGTAAGAACTGATTGCTGGAGGATGTGGAATCACCTTCTCTGAAGGCCTGTAAAGATAGATGCATTTCCCCCTGTCTGCAGAGGGTTAAATAGGTCCTTCTGGAGGGAAGAGAATGAGTCAGAGTGATAGTCAAAGTCCTTCCTTGCCCTGCGATTCTGCAGCTTCTCTACCACTGGAAATAGAGGAAGGTTCAACTCTAAATGCATGTTGGAAACCTGAAAAGTCTGGATGGGCTTTGCCAGGTCTGGTATGTGACCTGTTTGTATATGTGGTGGAAGGTAATTCAGATGATAGAAAATAGTCTGTATTTGGTCTCTTCCAAACACCAGTTTATGGGTACAGTGAGTACAGCAAAACGCCTTAGGTCAGCCAAAGAGGTCTTAAAGATAAATGCAACACTTCCGCTTACTCTAGGGCAAGCCACGTAAGTCCACTTCAGAAATGTAGAAGTTCCAGACACTCTGCCTCCAGGCACAGAGGAAGCGAGAGGAATATTGAGGGAAGACCACTGCAATAGTCACTTCTTGGAAAAGAGTTGCCTAGAAAGAGTTATCCGTCTGGAGATAGGAAGCCTTCATGGGCAGGGCTGAATTCTGTAAAACCATGAAGATCAGAGGTAGAGAGAACAGACTGAGTGCTAAACCCAGGATCCCAGAATTTGGGGGAAATTTCCTTTAATTTGGAAGAAGCAAATTTACTACTTTTCAAAGAAGGCATTAGTTTTCCACAATAAATATATTCATGGAACTCCTTATTCTATAATCAGCAATAGGGAGATTTAAAGGGCCTGAAATGAGTTGGTGGTTGAGACACAAAATACCATGAAGGGAAGTGCGGATTTTTAACCATCACGTCAGCAGTGAGAACAATTGTGCCGCCCACAATGCGCTGTCCTGTACATTATCGTGAGAACTCAAGCCCTGGCTGGAGGACCTTGGGTCGCCACCACGATGACTTAAGAGACCTCAAAAAGACAGGCTGCCTCCATCTCCAAGGAAGCTGCATGCATTTAAGGCGGATTGAGGTCCTGGTCAATTCGAAGAAATAACCATGTTCAAGTTATTGGTTTTATGCCAAATGAATGTCACACATCACTTGTTTTATTTCACGAGGCCAAAATTCGGAGGGAAAGTGCCTTTTCTGAGCCTTGTAAAGTGCTTAAGTGTGCTTTGGCCCTTCCTCCAAGTATTTATGATTCACGAATGGTCTTTCCCCTAAGTGCCTTTTGAGTCATATTTAATCAGCATTCATTTATTTATTCATAGCAAACCCTTATTGAATGGCAGTGCATTGATATTGGGACACAGATATTAATAAAACGTGGCTTCTGCCCCCCAGGAGCTCACAGTCAAGTGCATAAATCATATGACAAGTGGGGAGGGTGTTGTGCAGAGGGTGCTCCCAGCCTGGCCCCATTCCAGCACTGGCCGTTCCTGGGCACCTGAGACCCCTTCCCAAGGTTGATAAAAGAAGCAAGCACTGGAGGAAACAAAAACAATGATGAACTGGTTTCACAGAACCGGAAAAGAATGGTGTTCCCGACACCAAGAAAAGAGTTTTCAGAGTGGCCGTGGTCCAGTCTGGGGAGAGCTCCAGTGGGATGAGAACTCAATACAGGCTTCTGATCTGGGTGACTGGGATCACGGTGACCTGGCCAGTGCCAGCAGAGTGGCTGTCTGAAGGGATGAGGACAGGATGAGAGTTGGGAAAGTATCGCCCACATGGACCTTTCTCTTACAAAGCTTGCTGGGAGGTCTGTCTGTTGGAGTGAGTGCTACAACTCAATTATTCAGCGTCTTAGCGTCACAAAAACATTTTGCGTTTACTGTACTGTGTGCTCATCACAGCCCAGGAGGTAGACAGGGCAGCTATTTTCATCCCCAGTTTCCACAGAGGTGGTCCACCAGAAAAGAGAGTGCCGAGTTTAAAAAAAAACATTGCTAACTATCATTTTAGTTGCATTTGCATTTGTTTTCCCAGTTAAATATCAATGACCTGCCCAAACATTTAAGGATGAGCTGGTACAGCGTTTGAGATTTGCCTCATGGTCGTCGTGGGGAGGGTGGGGGCCTCAGAGGGAGGGCGGACAGGGGAGGGCACACCCTGGGGCCAGGGCGGGGAAGCGGGGTGTCAGTGCTACAGGGCTCAGGGGTGACGTCTAGGGACACTGCACAGCAGGTGCATGTGGACCAGAGCGTGCAGGCTCTTCTTTAGTGAAACGTGAGACGGAGACAGAAAGAAGAACCGAAACCCTGAGGCAGGTAAGAGCCGAGCCCGCGAGGAGGAGACACCGCGGGAGGAGGAGAGCCCGGGCTGGGCCAGGCTGAGGGCTGGGATGGCTCTGGGCTCCCCCGGGATGAGGCCCTGGCTGCACGTTAAAATCACTTGGGGAGATTTTAGAAACACCCATCCTGGCCCAAGCTCCAGGGATCCTGTTGGTATTTGAAAGAAGTCTTCAGGCAATCGTGCAGCCAGGATTGGGAACCGAGGCTGGCATGTTCTCAGAGATTGCTTCGAGGATACTTTATGTGAAGTGCCTGGCGCTTAGTGGGCACACGATAAATTTTGGTTTCCTCTCCATCTCTTTTACCTCCTCCTACATTGTTTAAATAGATGACCACAGCTTTTCTTTTCAACCATCTCCCGTATATCCTCCTACAAGCCTCGCAAGAAGTGTGTCCTTGATAGCAGTGTTGTGACCTATGAGATCACTGCAAAAGAAAACCATTTTTTTAACCATCATTTTATTTATTTTGCCAAAATTGCACTTTTGAGTGTATTGTTGGCAGAGACTGCAGCAGCATTTTTAAGCATTATCGCATAGTCGACATTGGCATTGTGGAAACCTGATATAAAACACTCTTTCTATCCTGCTTTGATATCGATTTAACATCAGAGGACCATTTTCTCTTTATCTCAACCAGATGCTAAAAGGAGCTTGGGGTAGGTGGGAAGGACACTTCCTGAGCAAGACATTTCTTATCTAACCCAAAATAAAAGACAATTTTGTTCTTTCATTTGAAAGATCTTGTTGCATTTTTTATATATAGATAGGAGCATGTAACTCTGTCTTAGGTGACAGCAGGATTCTAAATGATAAAAATAAATCTGAAGACGCATTTTGCCTATTTAATCGATGTGTATCCTTCATTTTTCCAGTTTTATTGTGACATAATTGATAAATAATAGTGTGTAAGTTTAAGGTGTACAATGTGATGATTTGATATACATGTATACAGTGAAATGATCACCACATTAAGGTTAGTTAACACATCCATCACCTCACACAGTTACCAGTTTTCGTGTATGTTTGGCAAGAACATTTAAGGTCTACCGTCATAGCAAATTTCAAGTACACAATACGGTATTGTTAATTATAATCACCATGCTGTATGTTAGATCCCCAGAACTTATTCATTTCATAACTGGAAGTTTGTACCCTTTGACCCACATCTCCCCATTTCCCTCACACCCCAGACCCTGGAAACCACCAATTGACCCTCTGTTTCTATGAGTTGGACTTCTTTAGATTCCACAAATAAGTGAGATCATGCAATGTTTGTCTTTCTCTGTCTGACTTATTTCACTTATCATAATGACCTCAAGGTCCATCCACGTTGTCGCAAATGGCAGGATTTCCTTCTTTCTCATGACTGAATAATATTCCGTTGTATATATATACTACATCTTCTTCGTCCATTCATCCACTGATGGGCACTTAGGTTGTTTCCATGTCTTGGCTATTGTGAATAATGCTGCAGTGAACAGGGGGTGCAGATATCTCTTTGAGACAGTGATTTCATGTCCATTGGATATATACCCAGAAGTGGGATTGCAGGATCATATGGTAGTTTTATTTTTAATTTATTGAGGAACCTCCATACTGTTTTCCATAGTGGCTGCACCAATTTACATGCCCACCCACAGTGCACAAGCGTTCCCTTTTCTCCACATCCTCGCCAACACTTGTTGTCTCTTGTCTTTTTGACAATAGCCATTCTAACAGGTGTGAGGGGATAGCTCCTTGTGGTTTTAATTTGCGTTTCTCTGGTGATTAGTGATGTTGAGCACCTTTTCATGTATCTGTTGGCCATTTGTATGTCTTCTTCGGAAAAATGTCTATTCAAGTCCTTTGCCCATTTAAAAATTTTGTTTGTTTGTTTTGCTACTGAGTTGTATGAGTTCTTTATATATTTTGGATATTGTTTGTTATACTGGACTCACAAAATCTTTCCTTCTCTGCTGTTTTCTAGAAGCAATTGTGTAATTCTTCTTTAAATGTTTGGAGAAATTTTTCAGTGAACACGTGTGGATCTGGCTATTTCTTTTTCAGGAAACTTTAATTGCAAGTTCAATTTTTTTTTTTTTTAAAGATTTTATTTATTTATTTATTTTCCCCCAAAGCCCCAGTAGATAGTTGTATGTCATAGCTGCACATCCTTCCAGTTGCTGTATGTGGGACACAGCCTCAGCATGGCCAGAGAAGCGGTGCGTCAGTGCACACCTGGGATCCGAACCCGGGCCACCAGCAGCAGAACGCGTGCACTTAACCGCTAAGCCACGGGGCCGGCCCGCAAGTTCAATTTTTAAAAAAGGTTATCTATTTAATCTTCGTTGAATTTTGGTTGTTTGTGGGTGGTTTTTGAGGAACTGGACTATTTCTTCTAAGTTGTCATATGTCTGAATATAAGTTGTTCATGGTATTCTATTTTTATCTTTTAATGACCACAGGATCTCTTGACATATTTGTTGTTTTATACCTGATATTGGTGATTTGTGTATTCTATTTATCTTTCTTAATGTTTCTAGAAGTTTATTAATTTTTTCAAAGAACTAACTGCCTTTACGTTTCATCGATTTTCTCTATGTTTCTTTTTCTGTTTTCAATTGTATTGATTTCTGCTTTTATCATTATTATTTCCTTCATTTTTATTATTTTGGGCTTATTTTGGCCTTCTTTTTCTAGTTTCTTGAGTTGGGAACTTATATTACTGATTCAAAACCTTTCTTCTTTTCTGATGTAAGCAGAGCTATAAATTTCCTTGTGAGCACTGCTTTAGCTGCATCCCACACATTTTGATATGCTGTATGTTCATCTTCACACAGTTTTACGTATTTTCAAAATTTCTTTTGAGACTTCCTCTTTGGCTCATGGATTAGAAGTGTGTTGTTTAGTTTCCATATGTTGGAGATTTTCCTATTGTCTTCCTGTTATATCTAGTTTGATTCCATTATGGTCAGAGAACATAGTCTATATGATTTCATTTCTATTAAATTTGTGACCTAGGTTATTGTTTATGTTGGTGATTTAAAATAGTGGTGCTTGAAAAGAATGTATATTTTGCTGTTGCTAGGTGCAGCATTCTAAAAATGTTAGTCAGATTCTGTTGTCGATGGTGTTATTTAGTTCTTTTATATCCTTACTGATTTTCTGTCTAGGGAGTTCTATCCATTTCATTGAGTAGGGTGTTGAAGTCTCCAGGGATAATTTTGGATTTGGCAATTTATCTTTTTAGCTCTGTCAGTTTTTGCTTCATGTTTGTTAAAATTGTTTTTTTGGTGTCTGCATATTTAGGATTATATATATTCTTGATTGATTAATCCTTTTATCATTACGTAATGTCCCTTCTCTTCCTTGGTAATTTTCTTTGTTCTGATATCTACTTTATCTGATGCTAAAAGAGCCACTCCTGCTTTTTCAAAATTAATGTTTGCATGATATATCTTTTTCCATCCTATTCTTCCAATCTACCTATGTCATTATATTTGAAGTGAGTTTCCTATAGACAGCATATAGTTGACTTGTGTTTTTCATTTACTCTGATGATCTCTGTATTTTAATTGGTGTATTTAGTTCACTTACATTTAAGGTAATTATTGATATATTAGGGCTTTAGTCTGCCATTTTATTATTTGTGTCAGTTTGCTCCCTCTGTTTCTTGTTTCTTTCTCTTTTCTTGCTTTGGGTCACTTGAATAATTTTTAGAAATCCATTTTAATTTATTTTTAACATTTTTTGGGTATATCACTTTGTAAAGTTTTTGTTTTTCTTTTTTTTAAATAATTTTATTTATTTATTTATTTTTCCCCCCAAAGCCCCAGGAGATAGTTGTATGTCATAGCTGCACATCCTTCTAGTTGCTGTATGTGGGACGCGGCCTCAGCGTGGCCGCAGAAGCGGTGTGTCGGTGCGGGCCCAGGATCCGAACCTGGGCCGCCAGCAGTGGAGCGCATGCACTTAACCGCTAAGCCGCAGGGCCGGCCCTATAAAGTTTTCTTAGTGGTTGCTCTAGCTCTTCCAGTATATGTTATAAATTATCACAGGCTCCTGGCATTCAAGTCCTGAAATCTTGCTTCTATTTTACCCTCTCCACTCACTTCCTCCTGGCCTCCGTGGTTTCAGATGAGAAATCTATTGTCATTCAAATTGGTGTTGCTTTATAGGTTATGCTTCATTTCTCTCTGGCTATTTGTAAGCTTTGTTCTTTGTCTTTTAAGAAGTTTTATTACAATGGGTCTTGGAGTGGATTATTTGGAGTTTATCGTGATTGATGTTCACTTACCTTCTTGAATCTGTAGGTTTACATCTTTTGCCAAATTTGGGTAATTTTCAGCTATAAGTTCTTTTTTTAGAACTTCTCTTGTAGGGCTCTGATGATATGAATGTTAGATCTTTTGTTATTCTCCCACAGGACCCTGAGGCTCTGTTCCTTGTTTTCAGTCTATTTTCTTTCCATTGTCCAGATTGTGTAAATGTTATTGATCAGTCCTCAAGTTCACTGGTTCTGTCCTCTGTCATCTCCACTCCACTGCTGAGCTCATTCAGTATATTTTCACTTCTGTTATTCCTATTCTGTTATTTCAGTCCTATAATTTCCACTTGGTCCTTTTTAATAACTTCTATTTCTTTGTTGAGATTTTCTATTTTTTCACGTTTCAACAGAGTTCATAATTGTTTGTTGAAGCATTTTTATTACAATTGCTTTAAAAACTTTGTCAGACAGTTTTACTATCTGATTGATTTTGGTGTTTATCGACTTTTCTTATCAAGTTGTGTTTTTCCTGCTTCTTGTTATGACAAGTGATCTTTGCTTGTATCCTGTGCATTTTGCATATTTTGTTGAAAGACCCTTGATCCTATTCAAGTCTCTTATTTTATCAGGCAGTTGCTCTGGTTATGTTTATTATTTAGGGCCTGGCCTACTTTTGTGAGCTGTAATTCCAATGACAATTTAGTTTTGGGGCCATTTCAATGCTATTCTGGTAGGCTTCATATTTCAGCAAGGTTCCAAAGTTTAGTAAACATGTATTCACTTTGTAATTAAAAAAAAGAAAACTCAATATGGACATGTATTTTATACCCCAGGTGTTAGCATGGAAGACACCAGGATCCAAGTGAACATCAGAGTCAAAGTAATGACCAAGAGTCATGGCCAGGAAAAGAAGGAGCAAATAAGTGGTTCTGGGATCAAGGAAGGAGGGGGGCAGTCTGACTTAATCCCAGGTAGCAATAGTTTGCTGGTAGGGGGTTCTTTGTGCCCACTGGGTTAAGATGTGTCCATCTCAAATATACTCTCCAGCATCTGAGAGGTGTCTGCCCAGTGGACAGACTTAGATTCAAATTTAGGACTCCAGGCTCTGAAGCCGGAATGCTCTCTTTCAGAAAGCAAGATGCAGGACAACACAATCTTATTTAATTAATTAGTTAATTTTACTTGTTTAAGACATGGTTATAGAAAGTTTACCTAATCTATGTGATCTCATATGTGACTCACAGGTTTCAAGTGGACAGTGATGTTCTGGAGCGGGATTAGTGCATCATGTAGACAAAACCACCTTTGCTGCTGAGTCAGTGACTCTGCAGGCCAGGCCTTTGCTCATGGATTACGGCTACTGAAATAATTGTATATATTTAGGGTTTTTGCTACTTTTCAATTTATCTTTGATTAATTTTTAATACATGAGCTAATACAATCTTCACGTATGTGTAATGCTGAATTAGGTTTTATTTTTATTATTATTATTTTATTTTATTTTTTGTGTGTGAGGAAGATCAGCCCTGAGCTGACATCTGATGCCAATCCTCCGCTTTTTTTTTTTTTTTTTTTACTGAGGAAGATTGGCCCTGAGCTAACATGCCCATCTTCCTCCACTTTATATGGGACGCTGCCACAGCATGGCTTGACAAGTGGTGCGTCAGTATGTGCCCGGGATCCGAACCTGTGAAGCCTGGGCCGCTGAAGCAGAGTGCATGCACTTAACCACTTGCGTCACCAGGCCGGCCGCAGGTTTTATTTTTAAACAGATTCAGATAGATAAAATGAATCTCTCTGTTGGTCTTTTTATTTATTTATTTTTTTTTTTGTGAGGAAGATCAGCCCTGAGCTAACATCCATGCTAATCCTCCTCTTTTTGCTGAGGAAGACCGGCTCTGAGCTAACATCTATTGCCAATCCTCCTCCTTTTTTTTTCCCCCAAAGCCCCAGTAGATAGTTGTATGTCATAGTTGCACATCCTTCTAGTTGCTGTATGTGGGACGTGGCCTCAGCACGGCTGGAGAAGCGGTGCGTCGGTGCACGCCCGGGATCCAAACCCAGGCCACCAGTAGTGGAGTGCGGGCACTTAACCGCTAAGCCACGGGGCCGGCCCCCTGTTGGTCTTTTTAATGTAATTTCGAAAAAATTCAAATAGTGAAATCTATCAATGGACATTCTAGAATCTCTTTTACAGCTATGATTTTCAGATGCTTTCCAGGTATTTTTAAAATTTTATTTATTTATTTATTTTTCCCCCCAAAGCCCCAGTAGATAGTTGTATGTCATAGTTGCACATCCTTCTAGTTGCTGTATGTGGGACACGGCCTCAGCATGGCCGGAGAAGCCGTGCATCTGTTTGCGCCTGGGATCCGAACCCCAGGCCGCCAGCAGCGGAGCACGTGCACTTAACCGCTAAGCCACAGGGCTGGCCCCCAGGTATTTTTTAAACATTAACTTGTTGAATCCTCTCAAAATCTTGCAAGGGATATATGTTCTATTTTAAGGCTTAGAAAACTGAGGTTCAAAAAATAACTTGCTGAGATTCACACAGCTAGTGGCAGGATTTGAACCCGAGGCTTTCTGAAGAACTTTTACTTTCTGAAGAACTTTGCAATACACTTGGCTGCCTCCTATTTTCTCTTACTGATGGCAGAGTGGAACAGTCCTACGCGCATTCTGAAAATGAGAGAGACTATTCCAATAATAGCTTTTCAGTAAGGCAAAGATGTGGACCAGTATAGAAGACACTTATTTGTAGAATTATGAGAATTCAATTAATGATATGATGCTTACTAGATTTATTCTCTAAAACCAGTTGGTACGATTAGGCTGCAGTTTCCATGTCTCAGGCTAGCAATTCAGCCACTCTGGCCGGGAGAGGGCAGCACTAGGCCAGCTCATGGAGGAGGGACCAGCGCAGTGGGGATGTCACCTGGCCTGTCTCCTAATTACCTGGGTGTAGTCCGTCTCAGTGCCCCTGGAGGAAACCAGCGGCCTGGCGCTATTAAGGTGTCAAGGGCCTAGTGGGCTCCAGGCGGAAGAGGGGCGTCCTCTCTGGTCTTCTGCATGCTTACAGAATGGAGAAAAGAGTTGAGAAAATTCTGAACTCAAAACACGTTTTCTCAAGCCCCTATTCCATCCAGTGACCCCGTCAGTAATTGGGAGGGTGTTTTTTATGCATCAAATGCATTGAATGCTATCTTCAAAAATATTTCTGACTGTATGTCCTGCAGCAAGAATTCCAAATGATTTCCCAGGAGCTAGATAAAGAATTACAAAGAAGCTTAAATTTCCATGCAACACACCAGGAACTTTTTGGAAGGAAAAAGTGCTCACTGGGAAGAAAAAAAAATATGCTGCTTTACAAAGACATACAGAAATAGCAGCTTTGTGATATGGTAGAAGTCAACTGGTAAAGATTTTTTTTCGTAAGGAAGATTAGCCCTGAGCTAACGTCCGTTGCCAATCCTCCTCTTTTTTCCTGAGGAAGATTGACCCTGAGTTAACACCTGTGCCCATCTTCCTCTATTTTTGTAGTGGGACATCTGCCACAGCATGGCTTGATAAGCGGTGCATAGGTTTGTGCCCGGGATCCGAACCTGAGAACAAACCCTGGGCCGCTGAAGCAGTGTGAGAACTTAACCACTACACCACCGGGCCAGCCCTGTAAAGATTTTTTTATATACAATTTTGCATTGCTTTTATCCCCTAATTTTTTAAGTGTTAAGATAAAAAGTATTAATGCATTTTGTAGACCATTATTATTCAAACAGAGATTTTAAAATTAAATTCCAATTGGTAACTTAAATTTCTATTACAAAGTTACTAGTAGGTAGTGAGCTAGTGAGCTACAGCAGACAGAGCATCCGCCTGGAAGAGATGTGAATTCTAGTCTCTGGCTCTTTACTGCTGTGTGAGTTTAGGCAAAGCACTCAACTTCTCTGAGCCTCAGTCTCCTTATTTCTAAGACAGAGATCATAACATCTGCATCAGGGAGGTTTGGTGAGGAAAATTGTCTCATCTCTAACTCTATGTTAAGAGTATAAATGTAATCATATGCGGATGCTCAGTGCTATTAAGAAGAGTTTAGTTTGTGCAACACTTTATCAGTACAGTTATCTTCCCAGTGCACGTGCCAGCCGCTGTTCCGACCAGGAGGCCACCATTTCCAGTGTGTGCGTGCCTTTGCAATGCTCATACAGATGGCTGATGGCAGAGCTGGGGTCTAAAGCCCGGTTTCTGGCTCCAAATCCTGTTCCCTTTCTGCTTCACGGTGCTGCATGGTCAGATTTGTGAAGGGTTACGTGGAGACATAAAGACTAGAATTGTTCCCAAATCATTCTGACTTCTGACGAGATTGGGTCATGGAGAATTTCATCTTCAAGGAAATATTTTTGATAGAGCGATTGTGTACTCCAAATTCATGGCTTTACAAATGGACTTCGGCCGATGATTTGGGTCCAAAGCTATCTTTAGAATGTTTTTAGTGTTCTTTATATATAATGCTGAAAAACTTGAAAACAAACTGGATGTCCAAGATCGTGAAGAGGGAAATTACTCATGTAAATTGTGATATTTGCATAGGACGGAATATCATGCAGCCATTAGAAGTCAGGCTTTAACCTATTTGATGACATAGAAAAATATGAGATAATATTGAGTGAAATGGGGGTTACAAATAGTGTGTGTAGTACAATTTTATGTACATGTGTATATGCACACACCCCCAAAGGAAAAAGATTGAGTGTACAGATACTGAAACATGAATGGCGGCTATCTCTATAGGTGAGATTATGCCTGATTTTTATCCTTCATGTATTCTTTGTGGTTTCTCAATTTTTCAATGTACATTTGTTTTCTTGGGAGCAGAAAAAAAATTTTTTTTAAAGAATTATGTGTGTATAATATTGCCAATAAAATCAAAACAATTTCTCAGGTGAATTTCTGGAGACGGTTTCCCAAACTAAAAGATGCCACAAGAAAACGTTAGAAATATAAAAAGAATGCATGAATTGAAAAGAAAAGCCCACGATGCCAAGACGCTAAGGAAAATGGAGTAAAACCTAATAAGACCTGGTAGAAATTAGAGTAAAGCATTTGAATTCGATTGGGTTCAGGAAAATGGAATCCTATTAGTTTATCTCTAAAATGCTTTTTGGAATTCTGGAAATAGAGAGAGCAGTGACCTCTTTGCCTGGAAACCTGCTCTAGGGTCCCAGGGAGAAATGCTAACCCGAAGAGAGAAGGTCGGCATTCATAGTCACAGTGAGCGAGTTGGAGCGTCCACCTGGAGCAGAGCAAGTGAAACAAAATCCCAACCCTGCTGAGCAGAACCCACGTCTCCCCTCCCCGCCTCCTCGCCTGCTCCGCGTTCCCATCTCTCTGCACGTCCTGACTTGACCCTGTTCCATAAAGCAGAGAAGAAAGGTAAGTGTGATAAATTTGTGGCTGTTAATAACATTTAGGATTGTTATATTGAATTCTTAACAGCTTCTGAGTATAAAAACAAAGCAAAACAAATATACCAAATATAGAGAATTAGTAATTAAATACAATTATCAGGAGAGAACAAAGATTTATCCAGTTTTAGGGTGAGTAAATTCTGGAACGACTTACTTCCACCACAAAGACCACCTTGGAACCGGCAGAGAGCACCTAGCAGTTGTGGGCATGAGAATCTGGGGTGCCTGAAGGAGGAGCCTGACATGTAACAGCGAGGTGGGGTCAAATTTTATGGGACGTGATCCATTTGGTTCTTTCAACAAGAATCTGAAATTAATAAAATCTACCATTTTTGTCTTTCATATTGGAAATGAGGCCAGAGGAAGTTAAATGATTTGCCCTTGCAGGCAGCAGAGCCACAAATAATCCCCATCTTCCATTTCAGTGTTCTTTCTGTACTTGGTTAAGTCTGTTGCTTTTAAACTGTAAATTGAGTTTGCAGGCAATGAGACTTTAGACTCAGAGCTTGCCTTGGGAATATCTATGGGGTAGTTTTATGTTTGCATTATACACTGAATGTTAACAGTAGCGAGGAATTACCCAAGAATGTAATTTGTGTAAATTAAAGAGTTAATGGGGGCCTGCCCGGGCTCCGTGGCTTAGCAGTTAAGTGTGCGCGCTCCGCTACTGGCGGCCCGGGGTTCGGATCCCGGGTGCGCACCAACGCACCACTTCTCCGGCCGTGCTGAGGCCACGTCCCACATACAGCAACTATCAGGATGTGCAACTGTGACATACAACTATCTACTGGGGCTTTGGGGAAAAAAAAGAGGAGGATTGGAAATATTTGTTAGCTCAGAGCTGGTCTTCCTCAGCAAAAAGACGAGGATTGGCCTGGATGTTAGCTCAGGGCTGATCTTCCTCACCAAACAAAACAAAACAAAACAAAACAAAACAAAAAAACAGAGTTAATGTGTAAAACACAAGATAGGGGGATTTCCTTGGTTTTGATTCTGTATCTCCTATTGTATGGATTTCCCTTGTATATTCCAGCTGTATCTTTAAAAATACATTCAAGCTAATTTTATGTAAAACGAACAAGCAGTAGTGGTTGTGCATGAGAGGCCACTGGTCCCTTCCGTTGTTTTCCGAGGCACATCTAATATAAAACCGTGACACAGGACAAGCGTATTTCTCCACTATGCAGGGACGACTTGAATTCTGCCGCTGCCAACGCAATTTATAATAGGTATTTATAGAAACAAATGAGCCACCCGGTCATTCATGCTTCAGATCAATCGCTGAGCATAGAGCTGGTGCAGAGGAGGAAGACCAACGCTTGAATGCCGGAGACCCAGGCGGCCTCCACGGCTCCTGGAGGAGCTCACAGCAGAAGGTCTTGTGGTCGAAAGAGGCTCCCTAGCGCCACATTATTAGCTCGGGTGAAGTATTTGTTCAAGCAAAAGGGAAATAAGCACTCTAATCATCCGGAAAACTAATTAACTTCTTTTTTTTCAAAGGCATTATCAGATTTCTCCTTGGCAGCTCTCCCCGAATTCCGCAGCACTGAAGGGCTGAAGGCATTGGGGAGAGATTATCAACATAAATGAAGCAATCGAAGATGTCTAGATGAGAGGCGCCTTTGCTGTGCTGAGGAGCACCGGTCTCCAGGGCTTACAGCGTGGATTTGCGCCCTGGGTCTTCCCTGCTGTGACCTTGGACGGGTTATTTACAACTCACATTGCGGTTTCTGCTTCTGGACAATGGGACCAAGAGGACTGACCTTGTGAGGCGGTTGTGAAGATTAGGGACGTACGCCTACTGCTCTGGGCGCAAAGAGCGGTGCGCAGCAGCGCTCACAGTTGATGTGAAGGAGCAACCACCTACAAGGTGGCTATAGCGGCCTGATGGAAGTGTGTGACCCCACAACCTCCAGGACACAGCGTTCCCTGTAGATGTGGCTCTGAGGGGCCTGGGAGTCGTGAATTGGGACAGAGACGGTTTCAGTCCCAGAAGCTAACAGACTTATTAGGCATATGGTTGTCTTGCCATGGAACTCAAACCATGTTTTGGGGCAAGCCTGGTCCAGTGAGAGTCTTCTGCAAAGAAACAAGTCCGGAAAGGAGAGGACACCTAAACCACCTCTTATGCCTGGGGACCAGGAGGTGAGGGTACAGAGGGACCTACTCAGGAGGGCAACTCAACTGTCACCTTCAGCCTGACTTGAAAAGTGTTGTCCTGGGGCTGGCCTAGTGGTTAGTTTGCGCGCTCCGCCTCGGCAGCCCAGGGTTCTCAGGTTCGAATCCTGGGCTTGGACCTACGCACCGCTTGTCAAGCCAGGCTGTGGCAGGTCTCACATATAAAGTACAGGAAGATGGGCACAGATGTTAGCCCAGGGCCAATCTTCCTCAGCAAAAAGAGGAGGCTTGGCAACAGATGTTAGCTCAGGGCTAATCTTCCTCACCAGAAAAACAACAAAAAAAGTGTTGTCCTGTCCTTAATCTTCGAGGTAGGTTGAATCTTCCAAACAGAGTAAACTTTGAAGTTAAAGTTCATGGTAAATGGGAAATATGACGAGGAACAAGATAAGAGAAGGATCGAAAGATTAGTCATAGAATTTTGTACCCCAACAAGGATATTTCATCACCATTATGAAAATTCATTTGTATTCTTTTTTTGTAGTGTTTTAACTTCTTCTAGAATCAAAGAAGCAACATTCCAGTTGAACACCACGCTAAAAAACTTAATGTCTTTCAAATACTGCAAACGTAGCCCCGAGTAATAAGACAAAAGAACACCGGTAATAATTCTAGAAAAGAGGGGGCAGTGGCTTCTGCTTCCTAACCTGGTGTTATGAGAGGTTCGGGGATTCGATCGGAGATGTAAAAGAAACTTTCCACTCCAAACGAATGGACCGAAGGTATATTTTATTATATAGAGGATAGTAAAGGCGATAGTCCGCAAACAGATCCGAATAGGTCAAATAATAAGAGGGAAAAAACACCAGCTCAACTGGAAAAGGAAAACATCCACATTGGCTGAGATAGCGGCAGATTCGAATAGGTCATATAATAAGAGAGAAAAACATCAGATCAATCGGAAAGGGAAACACCAGATCTACTGAAGGGAAATGACACAAATCAACCGGAAAGAGAAACACCAGGTTGACTGAAAAGAGAACACATCAGATCAATTACTTCACAATAAATCAATTACTCACAATATCCACGCCCCACTGCCGGGAGAGTCCTGTCAATTGACGCGGCTGGGCAAGGATCACATGTCCTGGGCAAGGCGTCCCTTCCACAGGTGGAACTCTCACCGGGTGTCAGTCTCCAGCAGTTTATATAAGCAGTTACAGAGTTTACAGAGCAAGCATCCAGTGTGCCCATGCACAAATGGTTATCAGTGGCGTACGTGCACTGAGCCCCCTGGCTAATGTCCCAGCCCAGTAGTTGTGTACGTGTATTGTTCTCTCTGGTTATCGTCTTAGCCCGGCACAGATGGCCAGTCCGTTCCATGCTATGACGCCCAAAGAGCCTTGAAATGTTACAACTTGCAACTCTCTCTGTGGGAGAAAGGCCACTTCCTGGGAAAAGGCCAGTTCCCATCATGCAGAAAGCAGCTTTTATGTTTCTTTTTGTGCTGGTGGCTGTAGGTCAATGGAGCAGACAGACATGGCTGTACTCAAGTCAAGACACCTGGAGACAGAGGCAAAAGCAGCATGCAATCCTGGTGATGTTTATAGGAAAGCTTGTCAACTGTGAACCTTTGAAAGTCAATGCCAATTTTAAAAAAGTATAAGAAGAAACACTACCTGCCCACAAAACAAAATGACAGAAAGGACAGTGGCTCAAAAGACTTTATGACTCCTAGAGTAATTTATCCATCTACTTACAACATTTAAGTGACATTTTCCTGAAATATATGAGTTTTAAAAGCCTAATTGGAGCGTCTTTCTGTTGATCTGATGTCAGAAGAATAAATCATTATGATCTCAAAAAAGAAAAGTGAATATCAATTTATAAATGAGTTGTAATTTGAGAGATTGTTCACTGGTTTATTCAATCAATCATTAGAAGGTCATTATAACAACTGAGTTGGGTACTGATAACCTCATTAATCATAAAGCTTCCAATTTAGGCAGCTTGAATGCATTTTTTTCCCTGCAATATCAAATGTGACATGAAAGATAGAATATCAAAGAACTTGAAATCTAGCCCATATCGAGGAGAAGAGAGACAGACCTACCCTAGTCTTGTGAGGAGCAGCGTATTCACTCGGGGATGAAGGGATTATGAAGAGCTGGATGTGGAAACTATCTACATAGTATCCCATACAACCTTGCCTCAGAGGAAGGGGCCCATTTTACAGAAAAGACGAGGCAGTGGTGCACGGCCACAGAATTCATTGTCTTGCCACAATATCCCATCACCCAAGAGCACTGGGTTAATGTGAATGATGGACTTTAGCAGATAATAATGTGCCCATAGTGGTTCATTAATGTAACAAACGTACCACACTAATGCAGGATGTTAATAATAGGGGAAACTGCACACCAGGGGTGGGTGGGCATATGGGACTTTCTGTACTATCTACTCAATGTTTCTATAAATCTAAAATGGTATTAAAAAAACATAAAGTCTATTAATTATATTTTAAAAACTCATCATGTTGAGCGAGTGTCAAAGGAGTCAACTGAAAGCTTTAAAGTGTCAAGCCTGGAACAATTTGAGCAAGAAAGTAAATAAAGTAGTATAGGGTTATAACCTTGATATAAAGTCAATATCCATGAGTACATACTGATATAAATAAACTACCGAGTAAATTAATAAATGAGGGAGAATAAACAAACCTCCCATGCAGAAGAATTCCCAATAATTTATGAAGATATCCCACACTTAAGGAAGTGGAGCCTACTACTCACTCCTTACACTGGGCTGCACAGTGACATTCTTCCAAAGAGCACAGTGTAGGAAGGAAGAGAAATGGAGTAACTTTAATTTGGAGAACCTGACACAGGCTACCTGAGGCCAGGCAATGAAGGTCAACACCAACAGTGGAGGTCGTGTGGACAGACTGCGGCCTCCACATGATGTAATTGGAATGGTACTTATCTCTGTGAACCTAGTGCGTTTATAGTCAATGTAATTTGTGAGATATTTTGGTTTAAGTATACCATCTTAATATGTTTTCTCTTGTCCCTTCTGTTCTTTGTTCATTTTTATTTCTTTTTTTGATGGATGAAAATTTTTTATTATTCTATAGTCTACTCTTAATTAGTTTGGTAATCATGAATATTTTTATTCTTCATTTAGTGGTTTCCCTGGAAACCATAACAAGTATCCTTAGTTTATTAAAGTCTAATATAAAGTAGTACTTTTGCCTCTTTCCAGGACATTTTAAAGACATCAGAACACTTTGATTACATTTATCACCTTCTTTATTTGGAGGTATTTTTGTTACTTATTTTAATTTTATGTATTTTAAAACTAAAAGCATTATTGTTTGTTACAGTCAGTAGTCATTTGTGTTTACCTTGATTTACCCCGTGCTTTGTGTTTCTTCCTTCTCGCAGCTCCAACCTTTCATCTCTTGTCATCTTCTTTTGTCTGAACAATATGCTTCAGCATTTCATTTACTACAGATCTGTTGATGGTGAAGCTTCTCACTTTTGTTTTTCTAAAAATGTATTTCCCTTTCTTTTAAAAACGTATTTTGGCTGAGTAGAGAATTCTAGACTTGCAGTTATTTGCTTTCAGCACTTTGGAAATATAATTCCATTTTCATCTGCTTCTGTTTTTTTCTGCTGAAACGTTGGCGCTCAGGCTAATTAACGTTCCTTTGAAGGTAATCTCTCTCCTTTTCTCTGGCTAGTACGAGTTTCTCTTTGTCTTTGGTTTCGGGGGTTTTGCTAATATTTGCCTTGGTAGGACTTTGCTGTCGCAGTCTGTCGCACGTCTTTTCCCATTGGCCTGGCGTCTTTGGTCGTTTGGAGGGTTCTTGGCCATTATCTCTTCAGCTATTGTCTGCCACATTTTCTCTGTCCTCTCCTTCTGGATTCCCATTATATGAATGTTAGACTTTTTACTCCCTCCTCTACGTATTTCATGCTCTTTCTCATATTTTAAATCCTTCTGTCCCAGCATGCTTTGTCTGTTTTATGCTATATTCACTTCATTAATTACCTTTTCAGTTGTATCTAAGCTGCTCGTAAGCCCACTCATTGACTTTTCATTTCCATCATGTTTTTCAATTCTAGAGTTTCCACTGGTTTCTTTTTATTATTTTTGCCAAAGAATTTATTCTTTTCTTTGATTTCCCTTGAACTTCTTATTCATCATGCATTATCTGCAACGCCCATGCAGCTTCTATTTTCTGTTGTTTCTCTTGGTTTTCTGTAACCCTGCATCTGTATCCTCGAGTGACTGGTGAATTTTTATTGTGTGAATGACACTTTATGAGGGGAGAGTATCGAGTCTTTCATCACCAAGTATGAGGTTAGCATTAGTTCCTCTGTAGATGCCTTGCCCAGGTTAGGGAAGTTCCCTTCTATTCCTGCTTCAGTTACAGGTTTTTATCAGAAATGGATGTTGGATTTTGTTAAAGCGTCTGCATTGATGGGGACGATCACACAATTTTTCTTTTTTAGTTTATTGATATCTTTAATTGCATTGATTGATATTCAAACGTTGAACCAGCCTTACATTCTTGGGTGTATTAGTCTGCCCAGGCTGTTAGTATAATACCACTGACTGGGTGGGTGGCTTAAACAATGGAAATTTATTTTCTGACAGTTCAGGGGGCTGGAAGTCCAAGATCAAGGTGCAGCAAGGTTGGCTTCTAGTGAGGGCTCCCTTCCTGGCTTGTAGACGGCCACCTTCTCGCTGTGTTCTCATGTGGCCTTTCCTCCGTGGGCATGGAGAGAGAGAGAGAGAGAGAGAGAGAGATCTCTGGTGTCTCTTCTTATAAGGGCACCAGTCCTATTGGATTAGGACTTCATCTTTATGACCTCCTTTAACCTTAATTACCTCCTGAAAGGACCTATCTCCAAATATAGTCACATAGGAGGTTAGACCTTCAACATAAGAATTTTGGGGGACACAACTCAGTCCTTAACACTGGGATTAAGCTCATTTGGTCATATGTGTTATTCTTTTTACAAATTGTTGGATTTGATTGATTAAAATTTTGTTTAGAATTTTGGCATCTATGTTAAGAGGGATGTTGGAGACTAATCTTTTTTTGTAATATCTTTTTCAGATTTTGGTATCAGGATAATTCTGCCCTCATGGAATGAATTGGGAAGTATTCTCTCATCTTCGATTTTTTGGAAGAGTCTGTATAGAACTGATATTATTCCTTCCTTTAATATTAGACAGAGTTCACCAGTGAAGAGTCACTTGGGCCTGCAGTTTTCTTTGTTAGGATTTTGTGTGTGTGTGTGTGTGAGGAAGATCAGCCCTGAGCTAACATCCATGCCCATCTTCCTCTACTTTGTATGGGACGCGGCCACAGCATGGCCTGACAGGCAGTGCATCAGTGCGCGCCCGGGATCTGAACCCCGGGCTGCTGCAGCGGAGTGCGCGCACTTAACCGCTACACCACTGGGCTGGCCCTGTTTTTGTTTTTGTTTTTCTTTTTAATTTCAATTTATTTACTATATATAGGATTACTCAAGTTATTTGTTTCTTAAGCTAACTTCAGTAGTTTGTGTCTTTCAAGGAACTGGTACCTTTAATCTAAGTTGTCATATTTATTGGCATGATGTTGCTCATAATATTCATTCTCATCCTTTTAGTATTTGTAGACCCTGTAGTGATGTCATCTCTCTCGTTGTTGTTTCTGGTAATTTATCTTTTCTCTTTTTTCCTCTGATCAGTCTGGCTAGGGGTTTACATTATAAAAATTCTCGAACAGCCAGCTTTGATTTCATTTATTTTCTCAAGGATTTCCTGTGTTTCATTGATTTCTGCTCTGATCTTTTTATTTTTTTTACTGCTTACTTTGGGTTTCATTTGTTCTTCATTTACTAATATTTTACATCAGAAGCTGAAGTCATTTTCTTGAGATCTTTCTTCTTTTCTAATACAGGCAGACCTCATTTTATTGCCCTTCACAGATACTGCATTTTTTATGAACTGAAGGTTTGTGGCAATGCGTGGAGCAAGTCTGTTGGCGCCATTTTTTCCAACAGCATTTGCTCAATTTATGTCTCTGTGTCACATTTTGGTAACTCTTGAAATATTTCAAACTTTTTCATCATTATTATATTTGTTATGGTGATCTGTGATCAGTGATCTTCGATGTTACTATTGTAATTATTTGGTGGTGCCATGAACTGCACCCATATAAGACGGTGAACTTAATCAATAAATGTTGTATATGTTCTGACTGCTCCACTGCCCGATCGTTCCCCTGTCTCTCTTCCTCGCCTCAGACCTCCTTATTCTCTGAGACACAACAATACTGAAATTAGGCCAATGAATAATCCTATAATGGCCTCTAAGTGTTCAAGTGAAAGGAAGTGTCTCATGTCTCTCACTTTAAATTAAAAGCTAGAAATGATTAAACTGAGTGAGGAAGGCAGGTCAGAAGCTGAGACAGGCAGAAAGCTGGGCTCTTGCACCAAACAGTGAGCCAAGCTGTGAGTGCAAAGGAAAAGTTCTTGAAGGAAATTAAAAGAGCTCCTCCAGTGAACACACAAATGATATGAACGTGAAACAGCCTTATTGCTAATATGGAGAAAGTTGTAGTGGTCTGGATAGATCAAACCAGCTACAACATTCCCTTAAGCCAAAGCCTAATGCAGAGCAAGGCCCTAACTCTCTTCAATTCTATGAAGGCTGAGAGAGGTGAGGAAGCTGCAGAAGAAAAGTTTGAAGCTAGCGGAAGTTGGTTCATGAGCTTTAAGGAAAGATGCCATCTCCACAACATAAAAGTGCAAGGTGAAGCAGCCAGTGCTGATGCAGAAGCTGCAGCAAGTTCTCCAGAAGATCTAGCTAAGACAATTAATGAAAGGTGGCTACACTAGACGACAGATTTTCCATGTAGCCAAAACAGCCTTATATTGGAAGAACATGCCATCTAGGACTTTCATAGCTAGAAAGAAGTCGATGCCTGGCTTCAAAGCGTCAAAGGACAGGCTGACTCTCTTGTTGGGGCTAACATAGCTGGTGACTTTAAGTTGAAGCCAATGCTCATTTACCATTCCAAAAATCCTAGGGCCCTTGAGAATTATGCTAAGTCTACTCTTCCTGTGCTCTATAAATAGAACAACAAAGCCTGGATGATAGCACATCTGTTTACAACATAGCTTACTGAATATTTTAAGCCCACTGTTGAGAATTACTGCTCAGAAAAAAAGAATTCTTTCAAAATGTTACTGCTTTTTGACAATGCACCTGGTCGCCCAAGAGCTCTGAAGAAGATGTATGAGATTAATGTTATTTTCATGCCTGTTAACACAATGTCCATTCTGTGGCCCATGGCTCAAAGAGTCATTTTGACTTTCAAGTCTTATTATTTAAGAAATATATTTTGTAAGGCTATAGCTGCCATAGATAGCAATTCCTCTGATGGATCTGGGCAAAGTAAATTGAGAACCTTCCAGAAAGGATTCACCATTCTAGATGCCATTAAGAACATTTGTGACTCATTGGAAGAGGTCAAAATATCAATATTAACAGGAGTTTGGAAGAAGTTGGTTCAAACCCTCATGGATGACTTTGAGGGGTTCAAGACTTCAGTGGAGGAAGTAACTGCAGATGCGGTGGAAATAACAAGAGAACTAGAATCAGAAGTGGAGCCTGAAGATGTGACTGAATTGCTGCAATCTCATGATAAAACTTTAATAGATCAGGAGTTGCCTCTTAAGGATGAGCAAAGAAAGTGGTTTCTTGAATTGAAATCCACTCTTGGTGAAGATGCTGTGAAGATTGTTGAAATGACAATAGAAGATTTGGAATGTTACACAAACTTGGTTCATAAAGCAGCATCAAGGTTTGAGAGGATTGACTCCAGTTTTGAGAGAAGTTCTACTTTGGTAAAATGCTATCAAACAGCATCACATGCTACAGAGAATTCCTTGGTTAAAGGAAGAGTCAATCAATGTGGCAAAGTTCATTGTTGTCTTATTTTAAGGAATGGTCACTGCCACTCCAGCCTTCAGCAGCCACCACCCTGATCAGTCAGCAGCCATTGCATCGAGGCAAGACCCTCCACCAGCAAAAAGATTATGACTTGCTGAAGGGTCAGTTGATGGTTAGCATTTTTTAGCAATAAAGTATTTTTTAATTAAGGTATGTACATTGTTTAGACATAACGCTATTGCACACTTAATAGACTACAGTATAGTGTACACATAACTTTTATATGCACTGGGAAACCAAAAACTTCATATGAATTGCTTTATTGTGATATTCACTTCATGGTGGTGGTCTGGAACCGAACCCGCAGTCTCTCTGAGGTGTACCTGTGTACACGTTTATTTTAATACTATAAATGTCCCTCCATGTACTGCTCTAGGTGCATCCTACAAATTGTGATATCTTGCATTTTCATTTTTATTAATTTCTAGATTGTTTCTAGTTTCTCTACTGTGACTTATGCATTACTTGTTTCTTTTTCATCCTTTTAACATATTTACAATAGCTGCTTCCAAGTCTTTTTCTGCTAAACCCAATCTGGGCCTATTCTGCATGGGTCACACTTTCCAGTTTCTTTGAAAATTTTGTAAAATTTTTTTTTAGGAAACTAGAAATTTTAGATAGCATGAGATAGCAACTCTGAATTCTGAGGTGTGCATGTGTGTGTATGTGTGTGTGTGTGTGTGTGTGTGTGTGTGTGTATGTGTGTGTGTAATTTGCCTGAACTTATGCTGTGGAATTTGTCTCCCCCACAGTGTAAAACTGCTGATGTTTCTGCTCAGCTTTTTAATTCCTGTTTTTATTTTTTTAGCCCGGTTTCTTAGGGCTTGGCCCTGTGTCTGCACGAGGTAGTGATCAAGCAGTGACTTGGGAGAATTTTGTCCTCTGTTGACAGATCCCTGTGTGGGTTGGAAACACATTCAAACAGTCTTCACGTCTCCCTTGGACTCACTGTTTCTCCAGGGCCTCTTGGGTCCTCCCAGGTGTCACGTGGTTCCCCGTCAGTCAGACATTTGTGGGAAGCTCACCTCAGCCATTCTTTGGCTCTGTCATTTCTAGGCTCTCCCTATTTGTATTGGCCAGGGTTCTCCAGAGAAACAAAATCAATAGATAGATAGATGATACATAGATAGATAGATAGATAGATAGGTAGATAGGTGGATAGATACAAAGAGTTTGACTTAAAAAAATTGACTCACACAATTATGGAGGCTGGTAAGTCCAAAATCTGCAGGGTCATCTGACAGGCTGGAGACCTAGGGAAGAACTGATGCTGTAGTTCAAGTCCAAAGGCGTCTGCTGACAGAATTCTCTCTTCCTCAGAAGTCAGGCCTTCAACTGATTGGATGAGGCCCACTCACATTATGGAGGTTAATCTGCTTTACTTAAAGGCTACTGATTTGTTAATCTCATCCAAAAACACCCTCACAGGATCATCCAGAATAATGTTTGACACATAGCTGGGTGTCATGGCCCAGCCAAGCTGACACACAAAACTGACCCCATTCACAGCATTAAAATCCTGGCTGGTCTGCCACTTGCTCCAAGTGGGACCCCAACCCTGGGCTAGTGTAGCTGTGAGTGTCATTTCCTACCAACCGCCCCTTAGCTGGTGAGCCTTGGCTTTTTACTTCTTGCCCCCAAATTGAGCCGGCCCCTTCTAGGGTAAAGCTGATGGCTTGGGCAGCCAGCCCTGCACTGGGGGCACTATGGTTCTCCCCATCAAGTTGTGGGGGGGCGGATTGGAGCAGCCCTGGAAAGAAGACCACAGACGCCCACTGGGTACTGGAAGCCAGATCGTTTTTTAAGAACGAATGCTTCTCACTTTGTTGTTTCTCTTTGGTCAATTTCCAGTGACTTGATTTGGGTCATTTTGACAATTTGTCCAGTTTTATCCTTTTTTTTTGTGGAAAGTATTTGCTTACATCTTCACTCACCACCTCTGGAAGTCCCCCTGGCTTCATGTGTTTTGGAACTCTGTCATTGGGCGCACGCACATTTACAATTGTTATGTCTTCCCAATGAATTGACCCTTTTATTGTATGAAATGGCGGTGCTCCTTGTCTTGAAGTCCATTTTATTTAACACTAACGCAGCCACTCCAGCCTCATTATACTCATGATTCTCATAATACGTCTTCTCTTCATCCGTTTACTTTCAATCTATTTATGTCTTTATATTAAAATATGTCTTATATATAACCTATAATTAGGTCCTGCTTTTTTCTTTTACTCATTCTGACCATCTTTGGCTTGTAATTAGAATGTTTCATCAATTAACATTTGTTGCAGTTATCGGTTGATTTAATATACCATTTAGAAAATTTGTTCTGTGTTGTCCTTTTTTATTTTTGTTTCTCTGTCCACCCTCTCGTTCCTTCATTTGGGTTATTTGAATCTTTGGAATTCCATATTAATTTATTTGCTAATGATAATAGCCATTCTGATTGCTTCAGGAAATTGGGGACAGTCCAGTCCCTGCGTACAGAGGAGGGGAGGGTTTGTGTTCTGTTTAAGAAGGTTCAGGGATTTCACGTTTTACTCAAATGTCTCCATCCCAAATCTCAGGGTCCCACTTCTCCCAAATTAATGAACCACCTTAATATAAAAGATTTTGCAGGGCTGTGTGTTCAACTTGAATCAAAATTTACAACTTGAACAATTAGGTTTGGAGTCTGTTCCTCAGTTCTGATGACTTTGCAGGTCCAAGAAGAAGAGATTCCTTTTAGGGTGGCTATAGGAGCTCTCTGGTTCTATGACCATAACTTAAGCTAGAAAGGTAAAGACCCGAGCTTTCTGAATGCCCTTTGGTAGAGTCCATCCCACTCTACAGTCTTTGCAGTTATCATCGCTACCAACGCACCCGACCACAGCAGCTACTCAGTGTCCCAGGTTAGGCTCTCAGCCAGCGCTTTGTCCCACGCAGCTGCATGTGGTAATGTGAGCCATTTTGGTGCTCCAACGTGCCATGGATTCCACCTTCAAAAAGATCTCAGTGTACTGGAGCTCAGACATGTGAGTAACCCAATCCTGGAATCCCATCTGAGGCTCTCTCCCCTGGGATCAGTCCTGTTAGCAAGGACTGTATAGTAAGCACCAGTCTGCAAAACAGAAACCACTCTAGCAACTTCAACATGGGGGATTTAATACAGGGAATTATTTACGTGGGTGGTTGAAGCAGCTGGTGAGGACTAGGAGATTAACAAGTGCAGAAAGTGGCTACTTTTCACAGGGCTGAAGAGACAGCAAGAAGACTGATGTTACTGTATCCCACATTCTGAAACCTTCCAATGGGAGTGAGATCCATGATGAGAGTTGTACAGAGGAGGTTGGAACCACGAAAGAGGGGGCTCACTGGTGGAGATGTTGCCAAGAGGGATACTCAGCTACCGTCATAGGCAAAGTGAGAGGCAGAATGCTGTGAGGCGATAACTTTGGTTGTCTCCTCCTGACCTCCAGTTTCTACCAGTGACTCCCATCTGCTGAACCTGCCAGTCGTCCAGGGAGTTCGCATCACAGCCTTCTCTAGGATGTAGGGCAGATCAGGGAAGGGCAGGTAATGGATCTGAGAGCAAATAGGCAAACGATGGGCATGTCCTCCATGGAGCCATGCTTGAACCCCACCAGGCAAAGGTAATTTGTACTAGTTACCTGTTGTGTAACAAATCATCCCCAAACTTGAGGGCTGAGAACAACGAACATTTTATTTGGTAACAATTCTGCAACCTGGGCTGGACTCAGTGCGCGGTTCTGCTTGCTTTGCAGTTTCTCTCTTGTGTGGCTGCATTTAGCTGGAGGGTCGGCTGGGGGCTGGGATAATGGAATAGCTGGACCCCTCTCTCTCATTTCATGGGGTCTCAGGATCTTTCCCTTTCCATGTGGCCTCTCTCCATGATCTTTCCTGTGGGGTAGCTGGACTTTTAACATGGAGGCTCAACGCTCCCAAGAGTGCTAGGAGGAACCTGTCAGGCCTTCCAGAGGCTGAGGCTGGGAACCAGCACAGTGGCTCTCCCACAGCATCCTACTAGCTAAAGCAAGTCAGAGATCTTCCAAGGCAAGGGGAAGGGGATTACAAAAGGTGAGAATTCTGGGAGGCACGGTTTATTGGGGGCAAGAAATGTAGAACACTACTCCATAGCTGTTTTCTCTACTATAGCATATGGGACCTGTTTTTAAGAAGTCTAATTTTAGGGGTTAGACTTCTGAAAAGTTTTTATTTTTTGCCAGTTACGTTTCCCCAAGTAGGCCAGGTAGATTCTCCACTTCTCGTCTGTAGTGACATCTCAGGCAGACCCACGGCCTTTTAGTCATATTTGGTTTTGAAAAAAATTCTGTCCAGTGTTGATGCAAATAATCCATAATCAATCTATAAATCAAAATTGGGGTGAGTTTATTATGAGCCAGATCTAAGGACTAGCCTCGGGCCTTCCTTCCCCAAGGAAGGAAGGGCATCAAAGAAGTGGGGTGTACAGAGTGGTTATATACCGTCAAAGAGCATGTATCACATATGATTGGAATGTCCCTTTTACAGCAGTCACGTGACTGCCTAGCCTACCTACCTGGCACAGTGATTCACACAGCAATTGACGAACACAGCAGGTAGCAGGTCTGTGGTCTCAAGCTGAGTGGTCATGGCAGGTCAGCAATCAATCCCTAGCCTAGAGAGAGAGATACTTATCCTTAAAGAAATGCTGATGTGGGGGAAGTTACTTTATCTTAAGTGTATTGTTCTTGCCTTTGGGCATAGTAAATATTTAAAGCAGATATACAATGCATGCTCAAGGGCCAGTCAGGCCGTTTTGGAAAAACAAGATCAAGCTGAATTCCTTTTACACCAGATGGCTTCCTCATATACTCCAGTATATCCTGCTGCTTGTCATTTATTTATCACCAGGCAAATTCAAGGTGTCTGTGTCAGATCCAATCTACAGCTCATGACTTTTCCTCATTCCTGTGCACCCAGACCTCATCAGCCTGATGTATCTGAAGAAGGGAGGGGACATCAGTTGCCCTTCTATTTTCCTCCACCTCCCATTACTAATTTTAACTCTCTTAATTTGAGTCACTATGGAAGGATTAGGGACAGAAGTTAAAAATCTTTTAATTAACTTGGCACGGGACCGTGGCCTCTGTCAGTAGTCCTCACTTTCTGGTTAACCTTGAGTGGCCGTCGATGCCATCTCTGTGGCAGGTGTCCCAGGCCAACCCTCTTGTGGAGCACATGCATGACTTTTCCTGCAGGTTCCATGCAGGGGTCTCACCTCTGCATGGTTCCGGGCAGGGTAGGTCCTGATGTCCCTAAAATTGTCTCAGGACCTCCAGAACGCCCTCCTTCCCCACGGTCACTGAGCAGCTGTAGATGGACTTGCAGGAATGGGAGTGATGGTTGGAGAATTAGCAACGCCAGCGTGGCTGCGTCCTAACAGACCCCGAGGCAGTGTCTGCCTCCCACTTTCTATGGCTTTCTTTAAAATGTAGTGTCCTCAGTTTTGTATCTAGTTGCCAATTCTTGGACGAGTCCTTCTCTACATCCTGTTACATGCCCACTGTGTATTTTAGTTATTTTATTTCCATCTTTAGATCGGAAGAGCAAAGGCACACGCAGGTAAGTTTCAGTGACAGGAGCTGGTTGTAAGGACACATGAGCACATCGCCCACTGTGCTGGGCCTTGTGTTCTCTAATCTCCTTCCCTCTCTGTGCCGCTTGCTGTCTTTGCACCCTGTGACGTTGCAAGACTGCGGCTGGGGCTCCATGACCTCGAAAGCCCGGGCAAGCACAGCAGGACGGCTGGGAAGGAGGAGAGCTGTGGATGCTGCAGTCTGAAGCTGCGGTTCCGCTCTTGGTGTGAAGTCCTGGCCTCCAATTGCCTCATTCAGACACTCTTTTGGCCTTTGTCTTGTGACTCTTATGGTTTTCCTATTCCTAGAACTCAAACGATGCAAGGCAGGTGTTAAAATGTGCCGTCAGATGAATAGTGTTCCTTTAGGGCCTTGGCCCTTCCTCCGTAGGCTCCCATTAAGGCCCATTTGACAGCCCGAGTGCTAGCAGGGTGGTCTTGTTTGTAAAGCTTGGGTTCTCCTCCGACCCTGGGGAGGGGAGGGGTGGCTTTTTCTCTGCTTACTTGGTTGTTGGAAGTTGCCTGTTTTTCTGTGTTATAGTTCAGGCCACTGGAAAATACAAATTCTTTTGATCTTAATTCCAAATTCCCTGGAAAGAAACTTAGGTTGGTCCAGCGTGAGACAACTACTCGCCCTTGGTCTAATCTACTGACTTGAACAGTATACTCCTGGTTGCCGGGATCCCACAACTCTGACCAGCTGATGTGTGGACTGGCTCATCTGGCCCTGGACTGGGCCATTCTCAGCACCCGGCTTCTCCGCACACTCATGTGACACGTCTATAAGTTCGTGGAGAGTGACTTGTCCTAACTGCCTGTTATTCCTCCTTTTCAGGCCTCTCCCCTCTCTCACTCTTCATCTGACTTGTCTCTCATGACTGTACTGGTCACCTGGGATCAGGTGGGGACCGGCTCTGAGATGGTGAGCAGCCACAACACACTTCTGGAAAGCTGGATGATGTGCAGGTGTCACGCTCGACCAGATGTAAAATCATAAAATCCTTGTACTCCTTTACACAGTCTTCTTCCACTGAAAGTGTGACAAGAACCGATGACGTTTTTAAAAAAGTAGGGACTATGGATGCGCTGCTGGGCACCAAGCACTCCCACAGCAAGTCAGTGGTCGTCCTGCTCTCGGGGACGTTTGGGGACATTTGAGGGTCTGAGCTGTCCTGACCCTCTGGGGACGTCTGGGGGTCTGAGCCGTCCTGACTTTCTGGGGACGTTTGGGGACGTTCGGGGGTCTGAGCCGTCCTGACCCTCGGGGACGTTTGGGGACGTTTGGGGGTCTGAGCCGTCCTGACCCTCTGGGGACGTCTGGGGACGTTTACAGGTCTGAGGCGTCCTGACCCTCTGGGGACGTCTGAGGGTCTGACTACCGGGAGGCGATGAGCAGCGAGGCCCAGTGCGCTCGGTGCCGGAACCTTCCTACCCCGCCGGCGGTGGTCGGGGGGAACCCTTAGGCCGGCGCACCCGCGGCCCCGAGCGCCCGGAAGAAGCGGCGCCTTGTGGGAAGAGCCCGCGGTTTCGGCGGGTTCCGTTAAAATGGCGCCCTGGTCGCCGGCGGTGGCCGCGGGCCCTTAGCCTGTCGGGGACGCGGGAGCCCGGGCGGCGGGGTCTCCGGAGCGCGGCGGGCTCGGGCAGGCGGGCGAGGGCCGGGGGCTCCGCGGGCAGTCCCGGGCGAGGATGGCGACCCCCGACCAGAAGTCGCCCAACGTCCTGCTGCAGAGCCTGTGCTGTCGGATCCTGGGCCGGAGCGAAGGTAGCGGCGGGGCCGGCTCGGGTCTCGCAGGCCGCTCCCCGCGCGTGCGGCTCGGCGGCGTCCCCGGGGCGGGAGCGTCCCCGGGGCGGTGAGGGGCGCGGCGGTCGCGGAGCTGCGGCCCCGGGCGAGGGCGGAGGGCAGGGCCCGGCCGGCTGAGTCACCGCTCCCCGCGCCGGGGCCGGAGTGGCGCCCGCGAGGACGGCTCGCGGACGCGCCCCTTGTCTGAGTCCCCGCACGGGGGGCGCTTGCGCGCTCACCGGGGTGGGGAGAGCGGCGGCCTGGCCCGTCGCGCGTCTGTGGCCGCGCGCAGGGGGCGCCGGCGGGGCCGAGCCGCGTCAGGGGCCCTGGCCCTTAGCGGAGGTGGCAGCTTTGAGGCGGAGCGAAGGGGGTGCCGACGGCTGTCACCTGCCGTATTTTTCTGTCCGGGGCTGAGGATTGAATTTGATATGGAACTGTTTTGGGGGAGTTTATGTAGGGAACACGCTCCCAAAACCCAGTCCTGCACGGTGTGGAAAGCCATTCTGTGGTCGTGGTGCTTGTGAAAATGGCACAGTGTGTCGTTTTGGTGGCAGGGAGGGGGTAGTGGGGATGCAGCGCGAAGGAATAATGGAGGCAACTGGGTTACTTATTCCTGAAGCACCGCAACGTGGAGAAGAAACTGTTCAGTTGTTGCGGGAAGACCTTAAACAAAATTACATCTAAAGTATTGGGACTACACTTTGGCCTTTCAGGATTCATGGCAATTAGCTGACATCAGTTGTTTGATGTTCTATGATAACCTTAGGGGCAAAAAGTGAAGTTTTCTGTCAGTCTATTGAATGCCACTGCCTTCACGCAGTTCTTGCTGCGTTTCATAAAGTTTCAGTGTCACTTTACTCATTTAAGACATTTTTCCTCCCATCCCAGCGCACTCCAGGTACCGTGTTAGGTGCTGGTGATGCAGAGCTATGCCGACAGGTCATTCCTCCCGTAGATCTTAGATTCTAGTGGAGGAGACGTGATAAAATAGGTAAACGTATAATGTTCATTAGTGATCAATGCTGTGATGAAAAATAAAGTAAAGGGATGTCGAGGGAAGAGGTGAGGGAAAGCCTCCGAGGACCTGAATGGAGTGAGGGAGGGCCCTGTGAGCATCTGGGGAGGGCTCCGGGTGGAGGGTGCAAAGGTCTTGGGGTGGGTGCGAGCTTGGCCTGCTGTCTTCTGCGTTTGTCTCCAGCTCTTCTGTATGTGTCTCTCTGCACTGGGAGTTACATTCTGATTTGATGTTCCGAGTCATGGGCGAAACCCAAGAGCTGAGGTTGTTGGTTATGACTCGCTCACTTTAATGTCAGTGTTTTCATTAGACCGGTGGGTCCGCGGTTTTCCTCCAGGGATAAACCACATACGTTCCCATTGTCACAGCTGGACTTGGAAGGCCATTCATTGTGAGGTACCATGATGTTTCTCAGTTTAAACAAATTTTATATTTGCAGCTCCTTTCGATTGACTTAGTTTCACCCCTTCCAGGAGGTTGAAATATCTCTTCAGCAAAGTTCTGCACCCTCCTGGCTCTCCATTTGGAATTGTGTCTAAATTAAGAGTGGGCAGGCTCTCTGTGAGATCCGGAGGGGATCCTCTCTGAGTAAAATATATTATAAAATCCATTAATGACAATGCTCTCTTTGTTCTGGACAGCTAGGATTGCCAAACAGTTATTATATTCATAATTCCAAATTATGCTACTATTTACTGAAGAATTTACAACTATTTAATAGCTTGCCTTGTTTTAATTTGTTCTACCTTAGTGGGCAAAGGAGCAATGTAAATTGCTGCCTTTACAGTGTTTGACATTTGAAAAATTTTTTTTTTCATTAGTGGGTATTTTATCTGATAACTAAGTAGAACCTTTGGTTAATTACTTCATTTTTTAATGACATGTTACAAACAGTTGCTGTTATGCTTTTGTAATATATTGCTTTTCTAATACTATGAAATTGAGGCATAATAGACATGTTACTTTTAATGTGAATTTCATATGAATCAATTTTTCATAAAGAATCTTTTAAAAAAAATTTTACGGTTGGCTTCAAGGGACCTTCGAAGCAAAGCACCTAACGGTAGTGGTGCTTGACATTTTTCTAAAGTTAGTATAACCGTCATTCCACCTTTTCCATCTTATAACACCTGTGAATTTGCTTGAACCACAACTGCCCGCCAGTGGCAGGAGAATTCTCTCTCCATGTCCCTGCCTCTCTCCTGGAGCACATTTTACTTATTATATCTTTGGATAGTCATTATTTGTCTTTGGAAACAATGTGCTTGATCTTAGTGTTTTAACTCTTGTCAGAGGCAGCGTTCCTTTTCATACCTTGTAACCTTCTTTTTAATTATGAGATAAAGAAGAAATAAGGGAGTTTTTATTAGTAAATATTTCAACACAAATGCTTAGGTGTGACTAAGTACACTACATAGTAAAGTAAGGTGATTGCCCTAATCTGTAACACCACCGTGAGTGCACTGTGAGCCATGTGTAGACAGATAAAGAAGTGTTGTGTGCTGAGTCTTGGGCCACACATGGTGTTGCTGTTGGTTTCATGATTTTCCGAAATGGTGAAGAGCTCTTGATGTAGTTTCGAATAAAGTATGGTCTTCTCTGGATTATATGCTTGGGAAAATCAATGTATATTAAGTATACATTAAAAATTATATTAAATGTATATTAAACTGTTCACCAAATGTCTATTAATATGTATATTGAAATTTCAGAGTTTTAGGCTTCATTTGAAAGTTGTACTTACTGTGTTTGTTGTTTTTTTTAAATGAATTAATATTTAAAAATAATCTCGATTTAAATTTCTAATATAGTAAATATTGATAGCTGTAACCCACATAAATACAAAAAAACTTTTAGGGGGGTCCTCAATCTTAAGAGTGAAAAGGGGCCCTGAGTCCAGCAAGTTTGAGCACCACAAACCTAGAGCAATGTTTTTTATTTCGATTTTGTTTTAGAGCCTTGCTTTTCAGCTAGAGCTGTGTATCAGAATCACCTGTGATTACACAAGAAACTGATAACATTGGTTGCTTGTGGGGGCGGAACTGGTGGCTGGACAGTAATTGAGGGAGGAAGACTTTTTACTGTATTTAACATGATGCCTTTTCATTTTGAATTCTCTAAATGTAGTACTTATTCACAACTATATCATAGGCCCCATCTCCAGAGATTCTGGTCCCATAGGTCTCTGTTGGAGCTTGGCATGTGGAACATTAAACACACAGTCATCCTGAGCTGCGTCTGGAGTGGGGAATTGCTGGGGTAGGTGCTGGAGAGAGCACTTGTGGTTGAGCTGGCACACCACCACAAGTCTCTGCCCTGTGGTCCTGTCTTTAGGAAACAGCGTGGTGTACGTACAAGCCAGCACAGAGGAGACGCAGGAAGGCAGAAACTTACGTCTTAGAAAGCAGTTCACCTTTCCCCCACTCACTTTCTGAATCCATAGAAAGCACGCAGCTGTGGAGTTTTTGTGCACTTGAGCTGCATTTGGTTTTGTGCATCTTTAAGTTCAGTTGTCTTCTTTTACCTGACTGTGTATATAACCGTTTTGGGATACTCAAGGCAACTGTCTTTCATTTACAAACTCTTGGGCCCACGTCTAAGTGTTGCTTGGAGTTTTCACATTTGGGATTGAGACCCTGCAATTCCACTGTGTTTTTTGCCCTGGTGTTGTGCCTCCTCTAGTTCCTTTTCTACTCTGCACCAAGAGTCCTTTCTAGAAAACAAATCTAATCAGATCTGTTGAGGAGACTTAAGTTATTCTTGGTCTGTAATCAACACATTCTCTGTTGATACAGTGGTATTTGAGAAAGACTGCATGTGCGTGTGTGCGTTTGTACCTGCTTGACATAGGACGGCATTCTGAGGAGGTGTCATTTAAATAGAGAACCCAGTGATGTGATGGAATGAGTCCTGGGAAGATGTGGAGAGTATGTCAAGGTTCTGAGCTGGAAGGGAGGTGGTGTGCTCAAGGAATGGAAGACTACAAAGTGTGGCTGGTGTTGGTGAGCACAGCTGGGAGGTGTATCACGCACATGGGATCATCCAGTCTGCACTCTTGAGACTGGCTTCTTTCTCTTAGCCTGAAGCATTTGGGCTTGGTTCATGGTGGTGTGTGTATTGCAGTTCATTCCTTTCATTGCAGAGTGGTGTTCCATTGTGAGACTGTACCACAGTTTGTTTATCCATTCACCCATTGAGGGACATCTGAGTTGTTTCCAGTTTTTGGTGATTATGGGTAACGCTGCTGTAAGCATGTGTTTACAGATTTTTATGTGACCCTAGTTTTTAGTTCTCTAGAATCCGTAACCTACACGTCGTATGGTAAGTGTATGCTGAACTGTTTTCCTGAGTGGCTGTACCACTCTCATTCTCACCCTCAGCATGAGCGCCCCAGGGCCCCTGCATCCTCACCAGCTCTTGGTGGCGCTGGTATTTTTTTATTTCAGCTATTCTGATAGGTGAATTATGGCATCTCATTGTGGCTTTAATTTGCCTGAGGATCTTTTCATGTGTTTCTTTGCCTTTCATCTTCTTGGTGAATTGATTGTTCAAAAGTTTTGTTTATGTTTTTATTGGATTGTTTTTTTTTTCCCTTATTGAGTTTTGAGAGTTCTTTATATATATCTGGATTCAAGTCCTTTGTTGGATATGTGTTTTGCAAATATTTTCTCAGTATTTTCATTCTCTTAACAGTGTCCTTTGCACACAAAAGTTTTTAATCTTGGATGAAAGTTCAATTTCTCAGATTTTTTTAAGTGGATCTTGATTTTGATGTCTTATGTAAGAACTCTTTGCCTACCCTAAAGGCACAAAGATTTCTTCTCTTTTTTTTCCCTAAGTGTTGTAGGCTTATGTTTTACACTTGTGATCTGTCTGAGTTAATTTTTGTATATGGTGTTTGGTATATAGGCTGAGATTCTTTTTTGAGTTTGCCAGAGAAAGCTTTTTTCACATTTAAGTTGTTTTATTCTTGTCTTGAAGACTAAAGGTTTTAAAATGGAGCTTTAAAAAAATATCAATACCATGGCCCCACTCCAGACCAATAAAATTGTGATTTGTGAAATATGGGTTTTGGAATCAGTATGTGTTTTAAAACAAACTTTTAATTTTAGAATGAGTTTAGATTTAGAGAAGAATTGTGGTGATAATAGAGTTCCCTGTACCCCACACCCTTTCTCTGTTATTAGCATCCTACATTAGTATGGTGTAATTGTTACAATGAGCGCATCAGTAATGATAAATGTTAATATTAACTACACTTCATACCTTGTTCCAATTTCCTCAGTTACTACCTCATGTCTCTTTACTGTTCCAGGGTTCCATGCAGGGTACTGTTTTACCTTTAGCTGTCATGTCTCCTTGGGCTCCTGTTGGCTCTGACAATTTCTCAGACTTCAAAACTGATTTTTTTTAATGACCTTGACAGTTTTGAGGATTAAAACTCAGGTATTTTGTAGAATGTCTCAATTGAGATTTGTCTGTTGTTTTTCTCATGATTAGACTGGGGTTATGTGTGTTTGGGAGGAAGACCCCAGAGGTAAAGTGCCCTTCTCGTCACATGGTGTCCAGGGTGCGCACTCTCTGTGTGGCTCATTGCCGTGGATCTTGACCTTGGTCACCTGGCTGAGGTGTTTGTCAGGTTTCTCCACTGCGCAGTACTCTAGTCTTGGGAAGGAAGCCACCGTGCAGCCCACCCTTATGTTTTATGCACCTCCTTGGGGGGGATCTACATGAATTATTTAGCGATTTTTTTTTTTTTTTTTAAATTTCGGTGGGATCAGTGGTAGTATCACCTCTTTCATTCCTTAATTTGTGTTTTCTTAGTCACAAATTTATGTTTATGAATTCTGTTAAGTTTTTTTTTGAAGAACCAGCTTTTGGTTTCATTGATTTTTTTTTTTTTTCTCCCCTATTTTTGTTTTAAATTTGATTGATTTTTGTTCTTATTTTTGTTATTATTTTTTTTTTTTATTCATTTTTTTCCCCGCAAAGCCCCAGTAGATAGTTGTATGTCATAGGTTCACACCCTTCTAGTTGCTGTACATGGGACTCGGCCTCGGGTTGGACGGAGAAGTGGTGCCTCGGGGCGCGCCGGGATCCGAACCCGGGCCGCCAGCATCACAGCGCATGCACTTAACCGCCAAGCCACGGAGCCGGCCCAGTTCGCATTTGTTATTTCTTAATACTTTGAGTTTAGTTCGCTTTTCTTTTTCTAGAGCTTACTGAATAAGCTGAGATGATTGATTTGAGACCCATCTTCGTTTTTTTTTTTTTTTTGGGTGAGGAACATTAGCCCTGAGCTAACATCTGTTGCCAATCCTCCTCTTTTTGCTGAGGAAGATTGGTGCTGGGCTAACACCCGTGGCCATCTTCCTCTACTTTATATGTGGGACGCCTGCCACAGCACAGCTTGATAAGTGGTGCGTATGTCCACACCTGGGATCTGAACCAGTGAACCCTGAGCCGCCAAAGTGGAAGGTGCGAACTTAACCACTACACTGCTGGGCTGGCCCCCCATCTTCCTTTTTAATAAAAGCATTTTATACTATAATTTTTCCTGTAACCACTGCCCTAGCTGTATCCCACATATTTTAATGTGTTGTATTTTTTTTTCATTCAGTTCAAGATATTTTCCAATTTCCTTTGAGACTTTCTCTGGTCACCATATTACATAGTAGTATGTTGATTGACTTCCATATGTTTGAGGATTTTTCGGATATCATTCTGTTACTGATTTCTAGTTTAATTCTGCTATTGATAGAGAACATACTTTGAATAATTTCAGTTATTTTTTATTTAATAAGGTTTGTTTTGTGACCCCCAAATGCAGTCTTTCTTGATGACTGTGCCATGTGCATTGGAAAGAGAATGTGTGTTCTTTCATTGGTGGATGGAATGTTCTGTATCACTTAGGGTTAGTAGGTCAGTGGTGGTGTTCAACACTAAATCCTTTCTCACTTTCTCGTCACTTATTTTCCCGGTTACTGAGAAAGGCACTTTTCGAGGTGGAGCCTGTGGGACTGCCTGGGGTTTTAGTTTTGTTACAGTTTTTCCCTGGTGGGGATGGGCAGCGCACTGTAGGGCGGCGTGCTTTAGTGGGAGGTGGAGGGGCGCTGCATTGTGCTGGCATTCCCCGATGCAGGAATTTTGATTTCCAGTGTCTGGGAAGGAGGGCTGGGGTCCTTAAGTTCGGTCTGCTACTTTTACTTCCTATTCTTTGCTGTCCTGGTATTCCATCCACACCCTCTTTGGTTTGCCTGGGTGGGGCAGTAGGTGGTCGTCTGGTTGTATGGGACGGGGTGGAGGTCCCAGGAGTCTGTTTTCCATCCAGACTTCCAGCTGGTCCTCGTCCTTCTGCCCCACTTCATCCACGTCTTCCGAGGTATGGAATTTCCTCGTTTCTGGAGCTGCCCTGGGCTTCTCAGAGGGAACCGTTTCTCGTGGCTTTTGTCCCCCACCCCTCTGACCCAGCAGGCGTTGAGCTTCTCATTTCATGTCCTCCTGAAGCAGTTCCCACCAATCCATTTGCTTTCCAGCTTCTCATATTTTGTTGACTTCTCTTTGGCTTTGTTCTGATTTGTTTTCTTGGCCCTTGTGGGTTTATGCCTTTTTTTAAAAAAAAATCTCTTTATACTCAATTTAGTGGGGTTTTTGAAGGGAGTAGTGTAGTAGAGTAGTTTAAGCCATATCTTTATCTGAAGTGCACAGTTTATAAAGTAATTGCCCATTTTGATTCCTTCATGGCCTGCTCCTGGTTTTTTCTGTTTGTTGATTGATCTGGAGCTTCGCAGAGGCTCTCTTGAGCAGGCTTACGTCGCAGGCCTCCAGTTGTGGGCTGTGACTTTGCCTGTTCCTTTTCTTATGATGGTCAGTCCAATTTGTTTTCTATCTCCTAGGACTTTTCAGACTTTCTGGCCTCTTGCTGTCTCCCTTTCTTATTTTATAGAACTGTTATTTCTTTCTTATTTTATGGAACAGTTATTTCATTCATTTATTCATTCATTTTGTTTTGATTTCTTGATAGCTTCTGTGTCCTCTCAGTTAAAATCTTGGCAAGGTGGAAGGTGGATCTATGCGCCCAGTCCACTGTCTTGAACTCGAAGCTTCAGGTGATCAAAGCTTAACCTGATTGGCAATAATTTGCATCCCTTTTTTATTTACCTTTCAGCTGATGTGGCCCAGCAATTCCAGTACGCTGTGCGAGTTATTGGCAGCAACTTTGCCCCAACTGTTGAAAGAGATGAATTTCTAGTAGCTGAAAAAATCAAGAAAGAACGTACGTATTTTTCTTAAATGTTGGATTCTTAAACATGTCAAAGCTTAAGACTATATCTACACCTACAGCTATATATATATTTTGTATATATATTTATATAGCTCTGTATATATGTAGTTCCCAAGCACATTTTAATTATAGGTACTCTTACATGTATATAAAAATATATATTAAAAATAAGGACAGCTCAATTCTGTCTTTTATTAGAACATAGTGAAAGAGGATTGTTTTAAATACTATTAAAATGACATAATTTGGTTTACGAGTGTGAGAAAAATAAAACGGCTTAATATACTTTCCTGTTTATCACGTGGTTTGCAGTATTTAATATTATGCACCTTTTGATCAGATAACAGAGCACTATCTTGGGCGTAAACAACTCTTAGTGAATCCAATATTTCTTCTACTTTTTTTTTTTTTTTTTTTGTGAGGAAGATCAACCCTGAGCTAACATCTGATGCCAGTCCTCCTCTTTTTTCTGAGGAAGGTTGGCCCTGAGCTAACATCCGTGCCCATCCTCCTCCACTTTACATGGGACGCCGCCACAGCATGGCCTGACAAGTGGTGCGTTGGTGCGCTCCAGGGATCCAAACCTGGGCTGCCAGCAGCAGAGCGCGCGCACTTAACCGCTATGCCACGGGGCTGGCCCCATGTTATTGCCCTTTAAATTTAGGATTCCAAAGATATTTTTACTTCCCATCCTTCCCTCTGGGTAGCCATTATTAACTAGTTAAACTGGTGGTGGTTTGCCTCACTGTTCTGTTTATTAATATTTGTAGAGAGAATCTAGAAGATCTCATCACTTCTATTACTTAGCTAATTTTCACATAAACTCTTTGATTCTAGCCTACTATTGTCATTTCACAAATATCAGAGAGAGTAAATGAATTGACCAAATTCATAAAGCTGAAATGTCACTTATTGTCTAGTTATTTTGATTCTTAAGCTCAGGATTCTTTTCAGAGTTATCTGTTACTGTAGGTAAAATAGTATCATAAAAATGAATTTTGGTGTGTGTGATTAACATGCTTATTTTCTTTTCTAACTTTTCAGTTATTCGACAAAGAAGAGAAGCAGATGCTGCATTATTTTCAGAACTCCACAGAAAACTTCATTCACAGGTATCATACAAGTGTTCTGAAAGCCATTCCACTAATGGTGATGCTAGTACTAGGGATCTGGGAACATTTTAACCTTTTTTTGTGGTATCATATTAAACTTTTCCATATTGGGTAATGGCTTTTAATTGTAGATAATGTTTGCTTTTTAAAGATTTTCAATATTAGAAGTAAGTTTTAGCTGGATTTAACGCTAAATTGCTTATAAAGATGAATGAAGCTACATTGGGAAAGTGATCAGACTTAAGTACACAATAAGTTTGTATTACAGAGGCGTTAATTGTGTTACTGTGAGGAAGCATTGGTAGAAGTCTTGACTTGTCTGCGTATAACAGCAAAAACATCTTTTTGATGTACTTCATTGTTCATCAGGTCAATTTTGTACTGTTATAGTCAATAATTAAAAAAAATTGATGTTGAACATCTTGTGACTGGATGTTGATACTTGCACACGAGTGGTTTTTCTAACCTATTATTTTTATAAAAGATTCTGCCAACCTGTACACCAATAAATTAATTGAATCATAGGGTGGTGTTTTTGTGATTCTGACTGTAAAGGAACTTAGTTCACCTAGCTCTCTCCCTCCTTTTATAGAGAAGAAAGTGAAATCCAGAGAAGTTTAATGCTTTGCTCAACAAATATTAAGTTAGTGTTAACAACAAAAATTACTGAGTTGAGCATAATGCTGCTAGTAATTAAACTCATAATTTTTTCAGGTCTTTCTCTTTATTTGAATATTGTACCCTTAAAAATAAGGTTAAGGGCCAGCCTGGAGGCATAGTGGTTAAGTTCACGTGCTCCCCTCTGGCAGCCTGGGATTTGCAGGTTCAGATCCTGGGCGTGGACCTACGCACCACTCATCAAGCCATGCTGTGTTGGCGTCCCACATACAAAATAGAAGAAGATGGGGACAGATGTTAGCTCAGGCCTAATCTTCCTCAGCAAAAAGGAGAGGATTGGCAATGGATGTTAGCTCAGAGCCAGTCTTCCTCAAAAAAAAAAAAAGCTTAAATTCATTTGTTGACCATTTTGATTCCTTAATTTGATGTGATATACTTGGATTACTATTTTAAGTATGCTTTTCTAAAAATATTTGATGATATTTATAAAATTAAGAAACAGGAACCGTTTTTTGTACATTCATTTCCAGGCAAATAGTTTCAAACTGCTGTATCTTTTGTTTTTCTTAAATCTTTCTCTGTTTTTCAAAACAACTTCTGTACGTTGAAAATTACCAAGATCTGCTTATCGGATATCACATTCCCAAGATGCTTAGCCTCACTGAGGTCCCAGAAGAGAGATTTCATCAGTAAAAGCTGTTGTGTCTGTTAATATTGGCCATTAGATGAAAACATATTTAGGAATTTTCTAATTTAAAATCATTGTTTTCCAAAATTTTGTTTGGAACCCTGAATGTTTATTCCTAAACATCAATTTTTTAAATAGTACCCAGCTTCCTAGGGCTAACCCAGAAAACCAGCTTGGCTTATTGCGTGAAACATGATGAAAAATATTAGGAAACAACAGTGTAACACTAGTAGTTAAAGTAGAAGAATCTGTACAGATTAGTCGCCGTTCCATCTTTCTGCTAAGATGTCCAGTTCCTCAAAACCACGGAGGTGGCTGATGTTTTCCTCCTCTGCTCTTTGAAGGCCCTTCTCTGCAGTGTGCGCTGTGCACACCAGGGGAGGAAAGGTTAGAAGTGCGTTTACCCTCTGCTGTGTTGTTTCTAGACCCCCAGGCGGGAGTCGGGAGTGGCGGAAGGGGTCTGGTGTGCGGTGGAGATGTTGGGAAGGTGTCTTGGTGTTCCTGGGCTCGACTCTGGGTGTGGCTGACAGCTGAAGAGGAGAAGGATGGGTTGTCTGGGGGAGGCAGCAATCATGTCGTGGACGTGGGACTGATGAGGAAGGGCCTGGGCAGGGAGGGGGGCCTGAGGGACTAGTGGGTGACTGGCTCCGCTGAAGAGGTGACCCCGGCTGGTCAGGCGCAAATGCTGGAAGAAGCTGTGTTGCGGACTAGTTAAATAACCACTTTACAAAACCACTTGTTTTGATGTTCCTCTAGATCTTAGGGAGCCCTAATATGTGTTTTTACATTTAACATTCAGTTCTGCACAGTGTTTAAAGTTTATGTCTAAATTGAGGTCCTTTAGCTTTCAAAATCTTAGATAACGGGGTCTGAGGTGGTTTAGAATCATTTAAAACATCTGTGATGCTAGAGTTGTTTACTCTGTCCCACGAGATCTGTTCTTTACCCTTTTCTGCCCTGCTTTGGGCTCTGGAGGGCTGACGGGTGTGGATCGCAGTCCCTGGTTGGCTTCAACTGGAACTGGCAGGGCGGGAGAAGAACGAGGCCAAACTGGTACTCCCCTTCTGCCAGGCAGCAGTTTGGCGATGGCTTAGCTATGCCCACAGGCTATTCGGACAGTCCCTCTCGCATGCCCCCAGGCCTCCATGTCCTGCCAGCACTGGCTCTGGTGATCCCTGTCCGCCCCGCCCCTTCAGGCCAAGGGAGAGGAGTGGCTTCTTGCTGGTGGTCCTCCCTGCCTGCTTCCTCCGCTTGTTTCCCTGTCTCTGTCCACGGCTCAGTGCACAGTCCCCCATCAAACCTTCTTCAGCAGACGGATCTGGGTGTTTAATACGTGTTCTTCTTATGTTAACAAAAGTGGTGCCTCCTTCCTTACATATGCCTTTTGCTGATTTCTTTGTGCAAATTTTGTTTGTTTTTGGAACTTTCTCTGCTTTCCACCCTGTATACATCTTTATTTTTCTTAAACAAGAGCTGAGGTTCTGACCCAGGACTCTTGCTGCACAGGGAGAACTTCTGCCGTCTTCCTAATATCTGCTGGTCATTTCTACGCAGACACTCCTTAGGAAGCTCCCACAGGGACTTGCAGCTTGGCATCCTCAGAACTGAAAGGAGCATTTTCATTGTCTTTTTTCATACCTCTAGGCATCCATTCACATCTACCCATGTACAACCTGCTTTTTTTTCCCTATGTTATCCCTTTTGGTGAATGATAGCACCATTCATCTATTGCCAAAAACCAGAAACCTGGATGTCATCTGGACTCCACCTCTCTCCCCAAATTCAGTCTGTCCCCAAGTCTTCCTGATTCCTCTTGGGTACACCTCTCATCTGTCCTTTTGGAGTGAGGCATACCTTGGTTTGAATCCTGGCAGGTAGCTTTGTGATTCAGGTAAGTTATTTAGGTTTTCACTGTTGTTTCTCTCATTTATGGAGTGAGGAGATAAAGCCTGTGTCGCACATGGTTGCGATGATTACAAGAGATGATGTATGTAAGGACTTGGCCCACGTGGGCTTCCTTTAAATGGCTCTGCTGCTGCTGCTGCCGGCGCTCTAACGCCTGTTGGAAATGGGGTTGGGTAGAGAGCGCTCTTGGAGGCAGGCAAACGAGGTTGGGCTCCTTTTTGTCCTGTGCCTGAGGCAGTCATTTAGCCTCGGAGAGCTGGGTACCTGATTATGGGGGTTGTCAGGGCTACCTGAGTGGGTGCTCGGTCACTGCTCCTTTCCCTCCAGATGACTGTGGTTTCCTAACCAGGCCTGTAGTGTCCTTGGTCTTCCCTCCGGTTCACCTCTGCAGGACTGTCAGAGAGGGGTCCAGTCGCTCCCCTGCAAAGGCTGCCTGCTGTCTGCAGCCTAAAATCTAAATTTCTTGGTACAGTATCCAAGGCCCCCTTTGATCTGATCCTTCATTCCATTTTCAGTTTCCATTTTCATGCCTAGCTTTAGCCAAATTAATCTATTTTCAGTTCCCTCAAGAGGCTGTGCCCGTCCCCCTTCCTTGCCTTTGCATCACCCATCTTTCTGAGAGACTCACGTCTCCTCTGGAGTCCTTCCCTGAGCCTGGATCACTCGAGTGATCCTCACGTGTCTGAAGTGCAATTTATGGTACCACAGTGTTTGGCCCATCCTCAGTCCATTACCACTGGACTGAGGACTCCATCAGGCTGGGCCTCCTTGTCTGTGTTGCCCCAGCTGGGGAATTTGTTGTTTCTGAAAAATTCTGAATAAATCAATTTTTAAATTTAAACCATATTTTGGGATGAGCTTATTCTTTAAAGAAATTTTTAAAGGATGTTTTATATAATGAAGAACTTGTATAATGTAAGTACCATAGTTTGTTTTGTAAATAAAGGTATTTATATATTCTAGCCTGTGCATCCAAAAGGTAAGGCTATGTGAATAGAGTAGAATGCTCTGTAAATTTGGGATAAAACGTATTGAGAGTGGGCTACTGTTAATGGTTGTGAATCGGGGCAGAAGGATAGACAATTATGAGAAATAAATGAGATCTGTATGATAATCTTCGATGGAAACCTAGGGGTTAGTTATCCTGACAGCGAAGTGCTTCAGAGCCTCTAGCGTAGGGATGCATGATGCTGAGACTTACCTCTTGCACTGCGGAATTCTTTTGATTATAATACTCTATTTTATGGCCTAAATGGGACTTTGATAAAGGGGGAAAAGTCATTCACATATTTTATGATGGCATTTTTCTTATAATCACCATGTTTGGGAAGTTGGTTATTATAAGAATTATTTCAGGGAGGAAATACTGTTATTCAGAAATAGGGTAATTTAAAAAACATGTTTTTATTTGGGACTTTGGAGTTAGTTTTCAGGGGGTTGGAAGTTCCAGGGGTTTTGACCTCTTGAGAACTTTATCTCTAGCCTTCAGATGGATAGCACTATTTGCAATGCCTGAAAAATGAACAAATTTAGATTTGATATTACCATGTGAATTTTAAAATGCATTTCTATTTTGGAAATAAGAATAGTTTAGGAAGGAGGAAGGTAGAACTGGGAAATAGTATAAAGTTGTTCTTTTAATATTTTTTTTTCTAAACAGGGAGTTTTGAAAAATAAATGGTCAATTCTCTACCTCTTGCTAAGCCTTAGTGAAGATCCACGCAAGCAGCCAAACAAGGTGAGAGAGGCTCTGTTTGGGCAGCTCAATGCCTTTTTTAAAGGACACTTCGTGTCTTTTGTTGGAAAAGTTATACCAAATTTTGATAGAAATCCGCTTCTCTTCTTAGGAAAATGATGTGAGAAAAGCAAAAGAATGTGTCTGGTTTTCTGGGCAGTCACAGAAGGTCAAGAGATTGCTTTTTGTTTTTGTTTTGTTTTGTTTTTTTTTTTAAAGATTTTATTTATTTTACTTTTTCCCCCCAAATCCCCAGTAGACAGTTGTATGTCACAGCCGCACATCCTTCTAGCTGCTGCATGTGGGACTCGGCCCCAGGATGGAGGGAGAAGCGGTGCCTCGATGCGCACCCGGGATCCGAACCCGGGCCACCAGCATTGCAGTGCGCGCATTCAACCACCAAGCCACAGGGCCGGCCCTCTTTTTGTTTTTTTTTTTAAGGGCATTTTTAGTGAGTGTGCTCTGTTTCTTTAAGATGTTTTTCAGAATTATTGCTTCAAATAGAAGTGTGTAAATAGAGCATAAACTATCAGTTTTCAAAATTTTTACTGTGTGAAGTTATTACTGTCAGCACAGCTGCATATTCTTTGAGTTAGAAGACCTTTTAGGATTTTATTGTGTTTTCAGATATCCTTATGAACATTAATTACTGTTAGACCAGTGAAAACTCTGTTGTCTCACGGGTTCAATTTTTGACCTGTGCTGTGTTTGAAAAAGCAGTTTGGCGCCTCCATGTCCCAGACAGTCTGGTGTAATAAAATATTCTACTACAGAAATTTGAGTGTTTAAAAAGTTGAAGAATGTGGGTGAAAGAGTCATATTTATCTCTAAAATCTTAGTCTAAGTAATGAGCATTCTTTGGTTATATTATAATGCCAAACTTTTAAAAATATTTGAGTAATTATTTGAGTTTTAGTTTACATGGATTCTGAATAAAGTGTTCAGTTATCAGACCATGGGGAGTTTTGGAGTTCAGAAAACTTCCTACAACTTTATCAGTTCTGGCAATTTCAAAAATATAACTGATTTACTGTTTAATAAGTGCAAAATCCAGTTACAGAAACAGAACTAAAATCTGATATAAATTATCTTTGTTGATCTGGGAAAAGTGTTCTGTAATTTTATATCTCTGTATTGTTAATGCATTTTAATTGATTTTCAGGTTTCTAGCTATGCCACGTTATTTGCTCAAGCGTTACCAAGAGATGCTCACTCCACTCCCTACTACTATGCCAGGCCTCAGACCCTCCCGCTGAACTACCAGGACCGCAGCACCCAGTCGGCGCAGAGCTCTGGCAGCGTCGGGAGCAGCGGCATCAGCAGTATAAGCATGTGTGCCCTCAATGGCCTGGCCCCAACGCCACAGTCCCTCCTCCCAGGGTAAACGAGCTTACCAGCATAGACCCCTCTATTAGTAGAAACAGGAAAACCTCAGGCTTTGACTCAGACATTTTGTGTTCACTGAAACCATCTTTAGAGCCTTGTATGTGCCGGAATCTTCTAGGCACTGTGTCTGATATGCTTTATCTTAGGATTTTACTCTTCCTAAGAACTCATTTTCAGATAGGAATTTTTTCTGCTTCTAGTCATAGTTGACTGTAAGATTTTTGGCCAACTCTTAAGCTATTAATGCACATGCGTATTAGTAAAGGACCTAGGGCCGGCCCTGTGGCTTGGTGGTTAAGTGCGCGCGCTGCAATGCTGGTGGCCCAGGTTCGGATCCCGGGTGCGCATCGAGGCACCACTTCTCCCTCCATCCTGAGGCCGAGTCCCACATACAGCAACTAGAAGGATGTGCAGCTATGACATACAACTATCTACTGGGGCTTTGGGGGGAAAAAATAAAATAAATAAAATCTTTAAAATGTTACCTTTAAAGGACCTAGTTCCTAAGCACAATGTGCAGAGCCTTTCATTTTGAGGTGACTGATTGACATTTCTCTTTCTGTATGCTCATATTTATGTGACTATTTTCCCCTTCATTAACATAGGCTATTCTCTTCATTGAATTATTTAAAAATTAAGTAAAATAAAGCTGTCTTATCCTCAAGCGCTAAGATCTTCAAACTAAGAATTATGGCATCTTACAGTGCATGTGAATTAAGATGAGGAACTATAGGAACACACAACTAGAATGTTACTTTACTGTTGTGTTGTCACGTGTTGTCAAATCTAATCCTGTTTTTAGGAAATACATGCACAAAACATAAATATAAAAATATACATTACATCATACATGATACGTATTAGTGCCATTGAGGTCCTCGTTTTTGTGATTTGCAGTCCCAGGAAGTGTATTTCTGTTACAGTTGTCGAAATGTATGTCCTTAGAAGTCAGCCATCAGGTTCTTAGATCTTCAGAGAGCAGCTTTACATATTCTCCAAATTCATTAACAGCTTTCTTAACCTGGGATGTGCTTTTAGCGTAGATTTTATGTTTGTACGGTTTTGAGATTAATTGAAAATTATGGTATTTCTTTTTACGTTGAGCACCGTGAAGGCTAGGAGACAAGTGAGGATAGGGAAGAGGGTCCGTATTCCAGGGTTTTAACTCCTGTGCTCAACAAATGCTGAGTGAATGAAAGGTGTTAATTTTGAAGTTAAAATTAGTAGTGAATTTCAAAGTGGTTTCAAATGGGTAAAGTATGTTATGTGTTTGTAAAGAAAAATCAAATAGATTTTGATTTTTATGGTTAGAAATGTGGAGGTGGCAGTTGGAGGCTGAATGCCAGCCTCAGGATTCCAGGGAGGCCTTGGACTGATCATTGTTAGAACGCTGGAGTAGGGTTATGTCACTCATGTGTTGCAGTCATAAGATTAGGTAATTCCATATAGTAAGGTAAGAAAAATTTCTGGAAGTGTTTTTGTCTCCTCAATGAATAGCCTGGGTGTTTGGAGATATGAGATGTCTGTTCCTTCTTTTAGACAGTCTCATCAAGCTCCAGGAGTAGGAGACTGTCTTCGACAGCAGTTGGGGTCGCGTCTTGCCTGGACTTTAACTGCAAACCAGCCTTCTTTACAAACCACTACCTCAAAAGGCATCCCCAACCCTGTTTCTCGCACCGGGACAAGGCCAAGAAGAGAAGGGGATGCGGGTGGTGAGTAAGGATATATTTTAATGTAGCTTTTCTTTGGACATTTAGAATTCATGCTTCCCTTACTTTAAAATACTGGTCAGGAATCCCCACTTTCAACCTTTGGGTGGTTTCTTGCTCTCATGATGAGGCTCAGAATCCTAACTGTGGTGTGTGATGCCTTGGGAAGTTCTGGCTTAATCACTCCATGTCGCCCTGACCTTGTAATCTGCACCGCCATTCACTTTTCAGGTCCTTGTCCAAGTGGATTCCCCCATCTGGAGCGCTCTTCTCTTCTCTTCCTCATCACATCCCCCGTCTCTGTTTTTACTCTCTGCCTTTCTTCCTGGGACAGTGTCTCCAGGCTGGGCCAGGCTTCTAGTACAAGTTACCATCTTTCCCGACAGTCTAAGTTCCACCAGGGAGGGGCTGTTTCTGTCTCGTTCACCATGCTGGTGAAGAAGCTCGTTGCAGATTTATTTGGTGGTTAAATGAATGCCTCATTGAGAGTTCTAAAGTTCTGCTAGATTCCAAAGAAAGTTTGAGTTTCTTTCATGAGAACCACCTGAATAGCAGTGTTTGGAACATGAGTATCCTGAAAATAGAAGAAGGGGCTTTATGGTTCATAATCTACAGATTCTGAAATTCCTCTAGCTGTGGTCTATCCTTGCATAGAATGTGAGGATGCGCAGTGTCTTTTAGACTTGTGAGGACGGCTTGGAGCATAGAGCTCAGCCTACCCCTGTGTAGCTGGACTTGCCAGTCTTGCTCTGTCCTGTAACAGGTGACAGCTGTGTGCTCTGGGGCATAGAAGCTGGTTTCAGATGGGGTCAGAGTGCTCTTCTCTGCTTGCTTCCTGTTTGTGTGACTCCTGACCCCTGACGTGCCCTCAAACCTATATTCTGTACAAAGCTAAGAGAGAAAAGGACTGAAAAATATACTTGATTAACCCAGAAGAGCAGGAGAGGAAGTACAAAGGAAGAAAGAAGAGTGGGCTAAATAGAAAACATACTGCAGTAAGGTAAATTTAAATCCAAACATATCAGTAATTACACTAAATTTATATGCATTAGACACTTTGTTTAAAAGACAGATTTTTAAAAAAAAATGCTATTTAGACAATTATGTACTGGTCACAAGAGACACATTTTAAATATAGAAACACAAATAGGTTGAAAGTAAATGGATGGAAAAAACACCTCTTGTAAACACAGACCATAGGAAAGCTGGGTGGCTGTCTTAATATCAAGTAAACGGTGGTAGAAGTGTTGCCAAGGACAGAGGGACATTGCACAACAGCGAAAAGGTCAGTGCTTGGGGAAGAAGTCATATTCCTAAATGTATATTCACCTGCCGACAGAGCTTTCAATGCACAAAGAAAAACCAACAGAACTGCAAAGAAGACACAAACCCGCAATTACAGTTGGTTAACTCAGCTTCTCTCAGTAATTGATGGAAAAAGTAAATAAAAATGATCAATGATGATAGGTAAGATTGGAACAATACTACTAGCAAATTGATGTAATTGATATTTATAGAATATTATCCCCACGACTATGAAATACAAATCTGTCCTCACCTTCTGACTCTGTATGCCTAGTTCTGAGAGTCCTGATGCCCGACTGTGTACTCTGACCATGTTTCTTCTCCCACTGATGAGATCTTGGATTTCTGGGCATTGCCTGCTTGTCATTATCTTGTCATTATTTTGGGTAACACCTTAATTCTAACGTAGCTTGTCCAAGGTTTATGGAAACCATAGTAACTTCTATGCTTTTAAAACTCCTTTTTACTTGGTGTTGGGAATGGACTGAAGTTTGTATGCTTACTCTGTAATAAGCTGCTTTTTCCAAGCACCATCTAAGAAATAATTACGCATCCCTTTGTGATTGATTTGTGCTGCTCCTTGATTATATATTAAGTTCCCACACACAGCTTTGTCTTTTTAGAAGACTTTTGTGTAAGAAATTACGTGATCTCCATATCCTTTTCAGAAAATCCTTTGTTTCTTAAAACTTCATACTCTCTTTTTCATCTTAAGCTCATTTATTTAGTTTTAAAATTTTGTCCTGGTTGCAAAATATATACTCTAAAACTAATTGTGTCATAAAATTGATTTCATTTTAAATGTGTTGTTCAGTAATTACTCTCTTATGAAAACCATTTTACAGGTATCGTGGAAGTTACTGAGGCAGCCCTCGTCCGAGACATTTTGTATGTTTTCCAGGGCATAGATGGCAAAAACATCAAGATGAGCAACACTGAGAATTGTTACAAAGTGGAGGGAAAGGTACAGTAGCTAAAACCCTGCATAAAATATTCAAAAATAAAGAATAAATGTCATGAAGACCAGATAGGAGCTGTTAATTTGAGATGTTATTGGGGTAATGAGGGCTGGAGTTACAAAATCTGATGTCCAGTCAAGTGGCACTATTAAATTCTGGCTTCTATTTCCCTGTGCAGTGTTTGGCTTGTGTAATCTTGTTATGGGGCCCTTTGTCATCAATTCTTGCTTCCTTTCCCTTCTGTTTCTTCGTTTCCTCATTTTCACTGATGCAGCCACCCCACTACCCGGTTTCTGCATCCTGTGGTGGGGATGCCAGAGGTACCTCAGCGACAGGCACGACTTGGCATCTTTGCGCTGATACAGGATTCCAGATGAGGTGGCTCTGCTTGCTTTTGCTTTCCTCTCCCACAGCCCTTCTTGTTGATGTTGTGCTCTTCTGCAACTCACAGCTGTTTCACGAGGTGACGAACGACACAGACTGTCCCTGGCCAATCCCTCCACAGGGGGACGCGACCCAAGTGGTGTTTTACTTTCCTGCTTGTCACCTGATGCTTTTTGTTTCCCAGAATCTCATTGTTTTCACTTTAATGATGGTATATTATTTACTTTTAAATTTCATGTGTTGAAGCCTAAGAATTATAATATTAAAAGTACAAATGGTTGAAAAAAATAATAATTAAAGTTCTAGTGTAATTTTTTTATCTTTACCTCTTGATATATTTACTTTTTAGGCAAACTTAAGTAAGTCCTTGAGGGATACGGCAGTCAGACTTGCTGAACTGGGATGGTTACATAATAAAATCAGAAAATACACCGACCAGAGGAGTCTAGACCGTTCATTTGGACTCGTAGGTCAGGTATGTTCATTATTACTAGAACATTCAGGATGCCGTTCACTTTGGGAAATGCTTCATCTACTTAAAATCTTATGAAAATAATTCTTAAGAGGCTTGTTTTTAAATAAAGAAGCTAATAGACGACAGTATCAGTCATGGTCCACTCAAGAGAATAGAAACCACGGTAGGTATTGACAAGGATAACCAAATACAGCAAATTGTTCACCTAGCTGTAGGAGGACCATAAAAGCAAAAGAATACAAATGCTAATTTAAAACAGAGGTAGAACTGGGGAGCAGAGAGAAGAGGTTGGGATTATCAGAATCCAGTAGCTTCTGGGAGGGGCTCCCAGCAGATGCAACCCTCTGAGGAGGGGCCTGCTAGGACACAGACCTGTGAGCAGGGGACTCCCAGCTGCTGTGGGTGCCCCAGGCGGCACAGTGAGACTGGATTGGGGAATGCTCCAGAAGGCAGGCAGCCAACTGCTGCTGCTGGCCAGCACGGCCACGGCTGGGGCAATGCCTACAGGGTGGCAAGTAGTTGGGAAGGAACTGGTCCTTCCCCTCCTCCTCCTTCTGGAAACAGACAGGAGGCAGCCAATAAAGAAGTGAAGTTTACAGAGTCCCAACTCCTTTTAAAGGTTAAGCAGCGTAGGATTTTGCCCTCAAGTTGATTCTTGGGCAGTAATTATTTCCTATGAAATCTCCAAAAAATTATCGAGAGGGAGAGAGAGTGACAAGTAAGTAGACTGCACGTGGGCACAGCATAGCATGACAGCACGGCTGGTGACAAGGAGCGGCTTTGAAGTGAGACCACCCAGGTCACATGTTGGCTTCACCCTTTAATAGTTATGGCATCTTGCACAGATTTCCTTCTCTTGGCCCTAGTTTCTTTGTAGAATGGAGGTGATGATAACGTGCAAGATGATGTTCTCCAAGGTTGTGAGCACTAGGAGACAGTGCGTAGAATGCTGCTTGTCCCTAGCCCAGCGCTGTTGCCTTAATCCTGTTCACCAGTATAGACAGACAGTTGGCTGGATGGGCCAGGTCCCCTTCTCCCCTCTCACTGCAACAGATGGGAAAGATGAAGCCTTCAGGACCAGGCGCCACCTGGCATTAATGACGCGTGGAGTTCGCAAGCCAGGTGAGCCCACTGGCCATCCATCCTAGCAGCATGCTGTGGTTTCTGGGAGTCCTTGCCTCCTTTCCAAAGGACCATCTTATCATGTCTTTGTATCATTCCCTAATGAATGCAAATTCCACTGATGTGTCCTAGTCACCTTATTAGATATGATGCAAAGCAAACAGAAAATGAAGACAGGAAAACTGAATAAACTATTATATGGTTATCTGATTGCAGCAGATTGATTGGTAATCACTGTGGTAGCGTCATACAATATTTTATAGTACTGTATTTTAAAATCTTTTCTCTTGTATTTGATTCTCTTAACAACCCTCTAAAATTAGCAGGGTAAAGGTTAATTGTCCCCATTTTGTGGATATAAAAGTTAAACCTCAGAAAGTTTAATTGATTTGTCCACATTGCCCTGACATATTCTGTGGGACCAGAATATGATGTGTAACTTCTGCTCAGAAGCTCTTTCCATTCCGCTCTCATTTCCTGCTTTTTAAATCATTACTCTGTACTGTCTAGTTACTGAGGAAGTAGTGGTTTTGCTTATTAGAAGAATGATTGGTGCTCTCCTTGGGGCGACCCTGTGTCCCAGTTAGCTGGGGAGTCCCGATTTTTGCCTGTTGTCCCAGTGTGGTTATTATCAGCCCCCTTTCGCTCTCAGAAGTATCCTGGCTCTAGACATGCTAAATGGAACAAAGTCTTATTTATAAAGGAAGATAGTGTTTCCTAAGTATGAAACTTGTATTTGCTTTTTAATAACCCAGGGTGAGAACAGCCTCAGGTAACTGAACCCCTCCGTGTGAACACACAGGTGCTGAGTTACTCAGTGTAATTCCGTGGTCTTGGTTGGAGACCACTTACAGGCTGACTGGTATACTCCTGTATATATTTATCTTCTACATGATAGATTATGATTTCATTATTTCTAATGATCAGCAGTTTGGGTATTGTTTTTGCTTTTAACTTTTATGTGTTTGTGTATGTCTGTCTGCCCTGGGCACTGGGATGGGGTTTTTGTAAAAAGAGATGCTGGGCCTGCAAAGATGCCATGTTGTTTTCTCTGTGAATATTAGTTAGGAAAACTGACCTGAAGTGTCAGCAGCTCCCGTGTCTGCCTTGTGCCATGTTGTCTCATTTATTCCTCCTGTGTAGATGGGCCAGTGATGCTTGGGGACAGGGAGGGGCTGGCCCAAGGTGATATGCCCAGGGTATGCCCAGGATTTCACGCTGAGGTCATCTGGTTCGAAAACTGAGAGAGTCCATCTTGCAGCTCTCACTTTTGACATGTTCACTGGAGTCTGCAAAAGCAGTGTTTTATGTTCATTTTTATAGCCTACTGTAAGGATGAAAATGTTTGTATTAGACCCAATCCACAAAACATAAATACAGTAAGTATAAACCTAGAGATGACTGATTATGTATTGCTTTAAAATATGCAGAAAAGTGTGAAGCCTGATATTTAAAGAAAACAGATTTTATCCTTTGCAAGTTCTGTCTGTTATAGGTTCTCTTGGAAACCAAAGCTTCCTGCTGAGTATTCCTGGGTTTACATCCCATAGTTCATTCCAGAAAGTTCTTGGACTATGTGAAGGTCCTTCTTACAGCTTCTGACTTGACACCTTTTTAGCATTTAAGATTGGAGAAGTACAAAGAAGTTTTTAGTAAGATGGAAGGGAAAAATTAGCAGTATAGACTCCCTCCAGAATGGGGGGAAATTGGTGTAGAGTTGCCAATTGTAAAATTTTGCCAATTAAGAACATTAAAGAAAATTATATTTAACTCTAAAAATTTAGAAGCAACGTAATCTTAAAATAAAGGATCATTGTTCAAAGTGAATACGCTTTTAGCTTTATGAGATACGTACTCCATTTTCTTCATTTCTCTTCTGCAAAGTTCATGCTAAAGGACACTTCCCTAACATTATTAAATATATATATTGTGGTGGTTAAACCTGCTAGAAGACCGTTGACAGAACCAGAATTTAAATCATGCAGAGCACCCAAACTTCGTCTTAAAGCATTGTGCTTGTGCAGTTCAAATTTTGTGTAATGACTATGTCATGTGTAATGACTATGTTGTACATTAATTATACTTACTCTTTCTACACAGAGCTTTTGTGCTGCCTTGCACCAAGAACTCAAAGAATACTACCGATTACTTTCTGTTTTACATTCCCAGGTAAATACTTTGTTTTTATTAATTTGTTCATGATTTGAAGTGTTACAAAATGGCAACTGTATAGAATTTTTAAGTTTCTTCATAAATTACTGTTAAAAGATAAAAATCTGTTTGATAATACTGCTTGTAAGATCTGGAAATCTATAAAGTTTCAATGTATCCTAGAGCCAATTAATGGCTAATTTTCAGGGTCCTGTCTACCATTTAAACAGCTCAGTTGTAGCTTGAAGGAACTGTTGTTCTCTCAGAGGGGACCTTTTGTTTCATTTTTATGAGAATAATCCCTTTCCCATATTCACTTGACATGGATTAAGAAGTGATTGACGTATTTAGGGACCTGTACTTAAACATTACATTATTATTGTTTTTCAGCTACAGTTAGAGGATGATCAGGGTGTGAATTTGGGCCTTGAGAGTAGCTTAACACTCCGGCGCCTCCTGGTGTGGACGTACGACCCCAAGATAAGACTGAAGACCCTCGCGGCCCTGGTGGACCACTGCCAAGGTTGTTTTGCGTTTCATGGACCCGCTGTATTTCAAAGCAGGTTTTAAGGAATGTCATCTAGGTTTATTTTTGCGCCTGCTCTTTTGTAGCCTTAACAACCATAAGTATGCTGATTGATAAAAATTAATAGATATGAACTTAATAGGGGAAAATAACCAGTTGTCAACGTGGCCCAGTATTTGCACTTGTAGAAGCTCAGGATTTCATTGAAATGAGGGAAGAAAGGAGGAGAGTATCTGATTTTTGAAGATTTCTCTTCTTTTTGTGGTCCTTGGTGTTATAACTGTTTTTTTATTTCTTCTTTTACTTGACTCTTAACTAGCTGCCTTTCCTAGCGTTTCATTCTTCCTGAGGTCATGGTCTCTGTCTGGGTTCACCAGCTTTATGTTACAACTTCCCATGTTTGCATGTCTGGCTTTGGCCTCTTCTGGGCTCTCGGTCTGTATTTCTAGTTGCCTTCTGAATGTTTTTTCTCACTGTTTGTGCTACCTTGGCCAAGAACCTTTTTCTTTACTTTTCCTCGTCTGTAACATTGGGACACTAATAGTCTGGACTTCTTAGGATTGTTAGGACTAAATGAATTGTGAAAAGCCAGAGGTCTGCCCCGTAGTTCATGGCTCAGTGTTCGTTGCCATCCTCCTAATGGACGGTTGACAAGAACCAGAACTTCAGCATGTCTAAATCCAAGTTCATTATGCCGTCCGTGCTCTGCCTCCTTCACCGCCTGGCACTTCCCCTAGAAAAAAGTTGAATACAGTGAATAAATATCTCCTTTTTCTCCAATTACCAGCACTCCCCCATAATTGGACTCCTACCAGACTCCTCCTTTATTTTCGTCCCACTGCCCCGTCTCTTTCAGTGTCCAATTAGCCACAGACGTCCTGGTGCCTGACTCCTTTGTATGTTTCAAATCGCTGCTGCTCCGTCAGATGCGGTTTGAACCCTGCTCTGTGCTTTCCTTATGCACCACTGTATAACCTGCTGACTGGCTCTGTCTTTGGTCTCCAAGCCTCCATTTTTGTGCATACATGCCAGAAGAATCTTATTAAAATTAGATCACGTCAGTCCTTTCCTTCAGATCTTTCAGCAATCTAATAAAATCCTGAATTCTTAATATGACATAAGGAACTCTTCATGGGCTTATATTTTTGGACCTGATTTTTGCTACTCCCAAAACATCATACTGAGCTGTGCTCCCAAGACACAGGGGACTGTTGTCTCAACATAGAGCAGTATTTTTCAAACTGTAAGTTGCAACCAGTTAATGGGTTATGAAATCAACTTAGTGAATTGAGACTAGCATATTATGCCAAAAGAAAATAAAGGAAGAAAATATTTAAGTGTAAGTATTGTTTTGTAAAACTTTTATTTTTTGTGTATGTTTGTTTGTATACTGGATTGCAGTATAAAATATGAATCTTAATGTGTGTCTCAGTCAAAAAGGTGAAAAGTCATGTTCTAGGTCATATAGCGAGTCAAGTTTTTTGCTACTGACAAACCCTGTAGTGGTTGTGAACAGATGAGGGACTCGCTTTGGCTTGTGTAAAGTCCGGAGTGGACTCTTGATCTCTTGGTTCCTGATCCATGACATGTTTACCGCTGCTTCTAGGTCCAAAGGGATGTTAGGGAAACAAACACACTTTATCTCAATTATTTGGCCATTTTGGTTAGTGTTAAGTTTTTGGCTTCTACTGTGAATGTAAAATTGGGTGTTTTTCCTGTATCCCCCAGGAAGGAAAGGAGGTGAGCTGGCCTCAGCGGTCCACGCCTACACGAAAACAGGGGACCCGTACACAAGGTCCCTGGTGCAGCACATTCTCAGCTTAGTGTCGCATCCCGTCCTGAGCTTCCTCTACCGGTGGATATACGACGGGGAGCTCGAGGACACTTACCATGAAGTAAGGAATGCTACTCGAGTCTCAGACTCAAATTGTAGAAGCATGGGCACTCCATTGCTCTTTTTTCTGTTAATGGTAATGCCGCCACACTTCACTTGAATGCCGTGCACATTTTGTACAGTGCTCTGAAAGCCAGTTATCTCATTGATCAGCAGAGCTGTGTTTAGTTAGTGGAAAATTGTTATCCCAATTTTAATAGTGGGAAACTCAGCAAGGTCAAATCACTTATCCAGGTTTACAGGCAAGTTGGCAGCAAAGCTAGGATTGGGTCTCCTAAGTGTTAGTCCAGTTTTCCTTACAGCGCAGTGTTGCGTGTTCCATTGCTTTGCATGGTTACTGTATAGACTAAACTTGCTTTGATTAACTATGATGCTAAAAATTTTAACAAAACAAGTTATTTGTATATATGTATATATACCATAATGCAACATACGTGTTCCTCAAATGCAACATATGTGTTCTGCCATAATGCAACATATGTGTTCCTCAAAGGCACATAGTAAAAACCACAGGACTTCTGACAAAAAGTAGAGTGAGGGGCACCACACTCAAAACCTTGTCACTGACATTAAATAAAAGGGTAGAACTTAATAGAAGTTCTAGCACAGTTTTTAACACGTTAAATGGTTAAGAATGTGTAAAGCCTAGAATAAATATGGCATTTACCTTAAAAAGGCCTGATGTTGGCTTGTGGCCGTGGGCAGGAGGAAGGTTATCTGCAGTGGAGTGGAAGGCTGTGGCTGCTGATACACACGATGAATTCAGGTGACTGGTGGAGTTGGAGATGTGTCTGTGTGTGTGATTTGTGGATTCCCACGTGGCTGTGTTCCTGTTTTCTTCTGGTTTCTCATGGATGAAATTACACGTATGCAATCATGAAGTTTGTGTTATGTTCAGATTGTTTCTTGATGTATCAGTTGTGCTATAACAAGTTGTTTTTAAACAAGCATGATGGCAGAACTGACTGTACATGGTGTTGTTTCCTGGTTACTTTTGAAACACGTAAGTGACAGTCTGCATGTGCATATGTATCGTGTGAGTCACTCAGTATTTCCTGGAGCTCCTGCCATGACGGTATTATCGTTGGACTTTATTACTGCATCTTATTTCACTGTATAGACATCCTTTTTTTATTTAGCAACTCTCCCATTGATGGAGGTTATGTTCTTTGTAGTTTTAAATCTTATGAATATTGTTAAAGTGAATATCCTTTTATGTGCCTCCTTGTGCATATTTGTCAGTTTCTCTAGGGAGAGTGCTGGGATTGCTGGGTTGTGGGCAATGCATACTTTAAGCTTTGATTCTGCCCTTTCGAGCTCTGGAGTGGCTCTACCAGTTTACCCTACAGCCAGCTTTCTATTGTGGTTCTTGTTCCTCCACCCTGTCAGCACTTCACTTTACCCAACTTTCATAGAAGTGTTTTTAATCTAATATATGAGATGTGCTGTCTCCTATGGTATTTATTTGCATTTCACTGGTTACTAGTGAGATTGACGAGCTTTTCATGTTTATTGGTTATTTTTATTTCTTCTACTAATTGCTGTTTGTATCCTTTGCCCATTTTTCCTGGGGATTTGTCTGTCCTTTTAGAATTGATTCTTGGGATAGTTTTATACATTTGGATATCTTGTATCTGTAATTGCACTTTTTTCCTTTAATTTTTTTTAAATTGTTTATTTTCACATTATTTCAGACTTAGAGAAAAGTTTTCCTTGCTTTTTTGCACATTTCTACTTGGATATGAATTCGGGATCAGCTTGTCAGTTCTGCCAAAAGTTACTTTGTTATATTGATAGGAATCGCACATTGAATTTATAGATTAAGAAGAAATGTTTTTATGTTTCCTATATTCCTTTTGCTAAATGAGCTATTTTCTATGAATTGAAAGCTTTGAAAGGTATTATGTTTTCATTTTACTAATGGTAACCTTTAAGTTTTTCCGAACTTTCTTTAACCTGAATTTTTCTAAATGCTAAAGTCAAGAGTAAACTAGTTTCTTTAATCTGCTCCTGCCGTTAAGATGAGGAATTTGTACCTCCCCCATTTTCTGCCCTGCCATATAGTTAATCTCTTTAGCTTTTGTTTAGATCTTAATTTTATAATTTTTCATTTTTTGATATGCAATTTATAAAAATTGCCTTCTCTTTCAGGATTTTCATTTGTTTTGCTTTGCCTTTGGATTTGCGTCAGTTACTTAGACATATATCTCTTATGTTAACTGATATCATTCCTTACCACCAAGCTCAATTATAACTCCTGTTATTGAGATATCCATACAGAAAAGTACACAGATCTCAAGTGTAAAGCTTAATATATATTACAGAATGAGCCACCATCCAGGTCAGGATAGCACCTCAGCAGCACCTCCATTGTTATCTGCCCCCCATCACTGCCCCTTCCGTATTCCTAAAGGAATACACTGTCCTCACTTCTAACACCATAGTTTTGTCTTATTTTAAATTTTTCATAAATGGAGTCATAGATTTCGTATATGCTAAAAAACATTTACATGCCATCTACAGGAAAGCATACTTTGTGTTCATCATAGTTAAGTATGAATCTTTAGTTTTAGGTACTATTTCTGGAAAGTGCCATAAAGTTGTTTATTTAATTAGAACTTTAAATCAGACTTAATTGTTCAAGATTAAATGGAGACTTTAATTCTTGTACAGTTCAGTTTTTATCCATCATTACTGTTGTGATGAGGAGACTTTTAGGTAATGCCTTTCCTTTGATAGAGTGAGACTTGTCATTTTTAATGCATTTGAAGTCTTCTGGAATTACAGGATGGGGGGAATTTTGGAAACTTTAAAAACTTGTGTAAGTGATTATTTACAATGCTTATTAAATCTCCTGACTGTTATCATAATAAGAAAAATTATCTGAGTTTTAGAAATTTGTTATGAACTTGAGAGAGTCTAAATGATTTTGTGGGTAAGAAAATAAAAAATGAACATTCTTTTCAGGATGTATGTTCTTTTTATATTATGATTTGTATATGGTGAACCATGCTTAGCTGTGTAAATTTATGAGAAATACCTTGACCTTGTATCCTGGGCGAGTGATTTAGCCTTCCACAGTTTGCCCTCCACAGTTTTCCTCAGTTTGCTTTCCACACCTTTCGTATGTGTACAATAGTAGTGCCTGTCTCCTGGGATTTTGTGTGTCTGTGAGGATTGAGTCAGGCAAATGCTAAGTGTGTAATATATAACCTGCTTTTAATTAATATAAAAAGAGCATTGGATAAAATATGAATATATGATGTCCCTAAGATGTCTGTGGCCTTTCTCTTATTAGCGTTGTCCTCTGTCTTCTTCGTTTTCTGTTGAACCCTAAATTTATGAATATTCATTGAAATCTTTGCTTAATTTTGGGAAAATTCTCTTTAATTTACTCTAAATAATATATTTACCATAAGAATTTGGTAGTTTAGACAATTGCATTGTGTGTTTGACTTGTATGTAATTAAAATTTGGGAATTTTTGTCTCTTCAGTACCTATGTAGGTTAGTTTTTCCTCAGTCTGCATAATGAGTTATAACTGGGTTGTAAAATCGTATTTCTTTAAGTGTATAGCTAACTCTAAATAGCTATAGGTGAGCTTTATAACCACTCATTTAATATTAGTTAATTAAGTGTCTGCATAGGGAAATGCTGCTTTCTCTAATCAAAAGAAAGCACAAAATATGAATGAACAGATAGAAATTGTAAAAAGGAACCAAATAGAAATTCTGGAGTTGAAAAGTACAAAAACTGAAATGAAAGACATCACTGTTGGGGCTCAACAGCAGATTTGAGGAGGAAGAAGGAAAAAGGACTTGAAGATGGATCAACTGAGACTATGCAGTCTGAGGAACAGAAAGGAAAAAGAAGGAAGGAAAATGAAAAGAGCCTAAGAGACCTCTCTGGTACTTGAATTTGATGAAAAACATTGATCTACACATTCAGGGAGCTCAAAAAATACAAAGGAGGATAAACTCACGGAGATCCACAGCAAGACACTTTATAATCAAACTGTGGAAAGACAAAGAAAGACAAAGAGAAAATCTCGAAAGCATCAAGCGAGGAAAACTCATCAAATAGAAGGGACCCTCAATTAGATTAGCAGCTGATTTCTCATCAGAAACTGTGGAGGCCAGAAGGCAGTAGGGTTTTATATTCAAAATACTGAAAGAGAAAAAATATCCTTCAGTAATTCTGTATCCTGCAAAAACTCTTCTTCATAAATAATGAAAGAGAAATGAAGACATTTCCAGATAAATAAAGCCTGAGAGTTCCTAAGAAAACTATCAACCTGACTCATGAAGAAATGGAAAATCTGAATAGACCTATATAACAGGTAAAGAGATTGAATCAATAATCTAAAAAACTTTGCAATAAAGAAAAGCCCAGGACCAGAGGGCTTCATTGATGAGTTCTACCAAATATTTAAAGAATCAACACCAATCCTTCTCAGACTCTTCCAAACAATAGAAGAGGAAGGAACACTTAACTCATTTTATGAGGTAGTATTACTATGATACCACAGACAGAGACAACACAGGAAAACTACAGACCAATATCCCTTATGAATATAGATGCAGAAATCCCCATAAAATACCAAAAAATGGAATTGCTGAAGAGGATTGTACACTATAACCAAGTGACATTTACCCCAACAATGCAAGAGTAGTTCAACATAATCAAAATCAATATAATATGCCATATTAATAGAATGAAGGAAAAAAACACAACAGCAACTCAATTGATGTAGAAAAAACGTGATAAAATTCACTATTTCGTGATAAAATGTCCAAACTAGAAAGAAAGGAACTTTCTCACCTAATAAAGGGCATCTATGAAAGACGAACAGATAACATCATACTTAATGGTAAAAGAATGCGTGCTTTCTCCCTAAGATCAGGAACAAGACAAGGGTGTCCGTTTTCACCACTTCTCTTCAGCATTATACTGGAAGTTCTAGCCAGGGCAGTTAGGCAAGGCAAACAATTAAAAGACAAAGACGTCCAAAATGGAAAGGAAGTAAAATTATCTCTGTTCACAGATGACATGATCTTATATGCAGAAAAATGAAAGTATTCAGATGTTTATCTAATAAACAAGTTTGCCAGATTAGCTGGATATAATATCAATACACAAAAATCAGTTATATTTTTATATACTTGAAATAAACAATCCAAAAATGAAATTAAAAAAACAATCCCATGTACAGTAGTATCAAAACCAGTAAAATACTTAGGAATAAATTTAACCAAGAAAGTGCAAGATGTGTACACTGAAAACTACAAAACATTGTTGAAAGAAATGAAGGAAGACCTAAATAAATGGAAAGACACCCCATGTTCATGGATTGGAAGACTCAATATTGTTAGGATGGCAATACTCCCCAAACTGATTCCAGATTCAATGTAGTCTCTATCAAAATTCCAGTGGCCTTTTTTGCAGCAATGAAAAACCTGATCCTCAAATTCATATGGAAATGCACAGGGCACTGAATAGCTAAAACACTCTTGAAAGAAAGAATAAAGTTGAAAGACTCACACTTCCTGATTTCAAAACGTATTACAATGCAAGGTAATCAAAACAGTGTGGTACTGTCATAAGTATAGACTAGTATATTAACAGTAGAATTGAGAGTCCAGAAATAAACAGAAATATTCATTTGTGTTTGATTGATTTTTCAACAAGGGTCCCAAGACCACTCAGTGGAGAAGGAATAGTCTTTTCAACAAATGGTGCTTGGACAGCTGGATAGCTACATGCAAAAGAATGAATTTGGACCTCAGTTGCATACCGTATATAAAAATTAACTCAAAATAGACGTGACACCTACAGCTGTAAAATTTGTAGAAGTAAACACAGGTGTAAATCTTTGTGACTGACGATTAGGCAATGCTTTCTTAGATATGTCACGTCCAGCATAAGCATGAGCAAAAAAAGAAAAAAATGGATGAATTGGATTTCATCGAAATGAAAAACTTCTGTACATCAAAGGACACTATTGAGGAAGTAAAAAACAACCCACAGAATGGGAGAAAATATTTGCAAATCATATGTGTGGTAAAAGTCTAGTATCCAGAATATATAAAGAACTATCACAAATCAACAACAAAAAGATAATCCAATTAAAAAATAGAGTACTTAAGTAGACATTTTTCCAAAGAAGATATACAAATGGGCAGTAAGCACAGGAAAAGATTCTTATCATCATTAGTCATCAGGGAAATGTAAATCAAAACCACAGTTAGATACCACATCACACTCACTTGGATGGTATTAAAAAACAAAAGCAGGGGCCGGCCCGGTGGCGTAGCGGTTAAGTGTGCGCACTCCGCTGCGGCGGCCCGGGCTTCGCAGGTTCGGATCCTGGGCGCACACCGACACACTGCTTGGCAAGCCATGCTGTGGCAGCGTCCCATATAAAATAGAGGAAGATGGGCATGGATGTTAGCCCAGGGCCAGTCTTCCTCAGCAAAAAAGGAGGAGGATTGGCAGATGTTAGCACAGGGCTGATCTCCTCACAGAAAAACAAAACGAAACAAACCAGAACAAAACAAGTGTTGATGAGGATTTGGAGAAATTGGAACCCTCAAACATTGCTGGTGGGGATATAGAATGGTGTAGCCACTGAGGAAAACAGTTTGACAGTTCCTCAAGAAATTAAAACATAGACCCAGCAGTTCTAGGTATATAACAAAGAGAAATGAAAACATGCATTCACATAAAAACTAGTACATGAATATTCATAGCAGTTATTCGTAATCATAATAGTCAAAAAGTAGAAACACCACCAATGTCCATCAGCTGATGAATGAATGGATAAGCAAAATGTGGTATATCTATACAATGGAGTAGCATTCAGCCTTAAAAAGAAATGAAATTCTGACACATGCTACAACGTGGATGCATCTTGAAAACAGTAGGCTGAGTGAAATAAGCCACACACAAAAGGTCACATATTGTGTGATATCATTTATATGAAGTGTGCAGAATAGGCAAATTCATAGAGACAGACAGTAGATTAGTGTTGTCAGGAGTTGCAGGGAGAGAGGGATAGGGAGTCACTGCTTAATGGAATTTGTCTTTGAGTGATAAAAATTGTTCTGGAATTAGATAGTGGTGATGGTTGCACAACTGTATTGTGAGCAATACTGAAAGTCACTGAATTGCACGCTTTAAAATGGTGACTTTTATGTCATGTGAAGGGGTGCCAGCTACATCGGACTCCTAAGATTTAACTTTCTCCCTGGTTCCTTTGCTGAGTCCTGCTTCAGCCTCACTGCTGGTTTAGGGAGTCCTTGCTGTCCACCTCGTGTTCACCAGGCCTAAGCAGAGCCCAGTGGTTCTGTCTGCATGTCCCTTTGGCTGCACTTGGGAGCCTCGTGGGGAGTTTTAACTTGGGCTGTGATGTGGGTATGAGGATTTCCAAGGCTCCCCGGTGTTTCTGACGTGCAGCAGCGCTTGAGGACCCCTATATGCCCACCCTCTACTCCCTGCAGCTCCAGCCAGATGCAGCATCAGAGTTTGTCTTAAGGGTTGGGGATGACGGAAGGGAGATGGATTCAGAGCGCCTCCTTGTTCCACACCAGCTCTCCTTTATAGAATAGCTTCTTGGGAGTTTTTCTGTGAGGAAAAAAAGTTTAATAGTCAATTAAGAATAGAAAACACTGCATACTAGAGAAAAATCAGTAGTAAAGAACTCTTTAAATTTCCTTTACTGAGTGTTTCCAAGCCTAGTAGTAAATTAGTGATGCAGTGATCAATGTGTGTTTTATTAACACATTCAGTGAGAAGGATTCATTGCTGTGTCACGATCTGTGCACCAGCTTAACATGTGATGTGAAAATACGTGATTTCTTTTGGTGACAAAGTCACAGGTGCTGTGGTTTGTTATCTGCATTTACAATCTAAGGAAAAGCTAAATTTTGGATAGAATTGAGTGCATATCAAGGTGTAATAACCTTCCTTTCCAAGTTCACCGACCCCTCTGCATTCTGTGCCTGTGGACCCCAGGTCAAGAAACACCGAGCGAGAACAAAACCCACAAGAAGAGTCCAAGTGGTCCTGACACTGTGGCCGGGAGCTGGTTTTCTGCAGTTAGCCTGAGCGTGGATGTGTGCATCCGTCTCTAGTTTTCCCACCTCGGGATTGGTGGGATGCTGGTCGGGGTGGGGACAGGACCCTCTCTCCCCTGTCTGTCCTTGTTCTCTGATCTTCTCTGTGGCCCGGCCTGCTCTCCTCAGGAACTTGCCTGCATTAGGCTCCCGCTGACTGCAGTGAGTTCTCCGTCTCTGTCACTGGCTGTTCAGAGCTCACTTGATGTGTCACGTAGCTTTGTTGTCCTTCCAGGAAACCCTTTCAAATACCCCGGGTTTACTTGGTTCCCAGGAAAGGCTTTTCTCTCCTTCTGCTGCTCTGCATCCCACCTCAGCATCCGCCTCGGTGTCCACCTCAGTGTCCCCACCTTGGTGTCCTGCCTTAGCGTCCGCCTCAGTGTCCCGCCTCGGCGTCCTGCCTCGTTGTCTACCTTAGAGGCTTCTGGGTTTGGCTGATTTGCAAGCTCAGGCTTAGCTATTATCTGTTTTACCTGAGAGAAGAACTTCCAGTGCCCTCAGAGCTTTGCTGTTCCTGATGTGGCGTCATTAGAAACTGCTCTGGGTCCACCAGCTGGGATTTTACTTTAATGGTTATGAAGACGGGATCCTTTAGCCCAGAGGTGCAGGGGCTGGTGTCCAGCTTGTATTTTATCTTGTGTGACGCTGAAACGCAGTGGCAGGCGAAGAGAGAGGGCTGTGAGAATTCACAGATATCCCGAATGGTTAGTGTGGAGAGTACTTTGAACGTTTGGGAAGAAGTTTCTAAGTATTTTTGGAAGAAAAGTGATATTATACACATTTTCTCTCATTTGTTACCAAAATATCTAGAGAAGCCACATCCGTCTGCCTTTTCGTGGCTCACAGGGCTCTGAGTCCATCAGCTGACCGAGGAACAAATCCTGCCTGTCGTGGGAGAGAACCAGTCAGCTCGGCGTTAAGCCGATGGAGGGGTGGAGAGGCTGCAGGATAAACTTGCCAGAACCCTAAAGGCTCAGAGCTTCAAACCGGCAACAAAGAAGGGGAAAGTCAGAAATGAGCTCTCGTGCTTTCAAATTCGAAAATTTCCAGACTTGCTTCAAATGTTTACTTAAGAACTTTAATAATTCTCTCAAAATCTCCATCCTTGCATTGGAAGGTAGTGGACTAGCTAGAGATGATGTGGTGCCTGCTTTTTGGAATATCCGTCTCTGTTGATCCATTCAGACTCTTGTTATTTTGTTCCTTTTATACTTCTGCTAGAAATTATTGAAATTTAAAAGTTTACTGTATAAATATCCTATTGTTTTGGCACTTTTATGCCGCACCCCTGAAATATTGTAATTTATCACTTTGCCTTGTCAGTGTCCTTGTCATCATCCCCTGGTCCCAGCAGGTTAGCTTCTCTGGGTGTGGCTGGAGGTAGGTCTTTTGGTAGCCATCTGCCTGTTGACAGGTTGAAGTTGGGGTCCTCTCTGGTCTGTGTTAATGGATCTGATTCTTAGAAACGAAGTTGCTTGCTAAGAAAATTACCCTCTTCATTTCTGTTTTTAATAGGGAGACCTTGGCCTGTGTCCAACAGTTAATGGGAAATCATGGCACAATTATATTTTATTTTTTCCCTTAGTTCTTTCTGTGTTTGACATAATGCTGAAAATTAAAGAACCTTGAGTGGAAAATGCTCAATAAAATAAAAGCATATTGCAGTTATATTCTGACCTTGATTTTTTCCCCTCTATAACTGCATTTTTCGCAAGATTAATTATATTCTAAAGTGTGCCTACGCCTCTCGGTGTTTGCTGCTAGATGTGTGCTAGGGGGGTGATTGCAGGCTACTTTGCGCTCAGATGAAGTGATGCTTTCTGAACTTGTAAAGACGACTGAATTGTCTGAGGTTTTTTATCTTTTAAATTAAATTTTCTTATTGTTCATACTGATAAAAATCCAGCTGCACTCCAACTATCAGGATAAATTAGTGTGTTGTCTGTAGAAACTGGCTCTTCTGTTTAAGGGAATAACAGATAAATACAATTTATATGCAGTTAATCTAATCTGTTGAATGGCAGGCTGCAGAGCGATCAAGCATGGTGCTGAGTAACCTTTTAGATTCCTCCTAGTGGGCCTGTAACGTCCTCTGTTTCCCTCAGGGGTCATTGAAGTCTGGTCAAGTGATGATAGCCTCCATTATAGCAGTTCCGCTTATCCCTCAGAGCCATCATTCGTCTTGTGTTTACATTAGAAAGGGAATATAAATCAAAAAAGTCTAAAAAATCAAGATCAATAGATACTTAGTCATTTAAATTGGTACCCTAAAGATAAGAAATTTGAGTTGAAAATAAATGTAGCTATCTTATCCTCATGGTCATAAAAATGTTGGCATTTACTCAAATACCTACTTATAGAGGAGATTGGCTGTACTTAATTGATATCATCTAGCCCTGACTTACAAGGATCAAATATAAGACCTTGACATCATTAAAAATTTTGTTTCCTTAAATATTTACCCTTGGGAGAAGGTTTCTGTGAACAGAAAAAAAAATCTTTTTTAGTTAGTTGCCCTGGGAAATGATGTTACTAAAAAAATTTCTACTGGTATCATGTTCACTCATTGGCTAAAATTACTGAATTCTTTTGAACAATGTTTTTTTTGATTTAAAAATATTTGTGCAATTAAAAAAATTTTGAGCCTATAAACACAGAGGAGAAAATTAAAATTTATTAGTAATCCCATCATGAACAGATAACCTCTGTTAATATTTTTGTATATCCCTTTTTTACAGTGTATTCTTATATACTTCTGTGTGTACTATGCATAGTGTTTGTAACCTTTGTTTTTTCTTGAAATAAGTAATGAAAATAATTTTATGCCATTAAATATTATTCTTCTATACCAAAAATTTTTAAAATGTGATCTCTGAAACTCCTGAATAGTACATAAAACTGTGTATTTTATGGATATATATTTTTTTCCTAGGAAGAAGGTCTGTACTTTTTATCAGATTCTCAGAAGGGTTTGTAGTAGTTAAGAACAAACTTTATTTTTAATGACTACATGATAATAATTTATAATTCCTTATATATTCCCTTGTTTTTAGCCATTTAGTAGTAGTTTGGAAGTGTAGTATGCCCTGACCGAAAATATTTTAATCTAGTAATGCAAGGATAATATTTTATTCAGAATTTCTTTATCTGTATTCACAAATGAAACTTGCCTATAGTTTCCATTTTGGATATTATTTTTATCAGGTTTTGCTCGAGTTATACTCGATTCAAGTAAACGAGGACATTCTTTGGTCTAGAATACTTTATGTAACATAAGAGTGGTGTCTTTTTTTAAAGTTCAGTAGGACCTGTGCCTTAGTAATAGCATTCTACGTTTCCGATATCTTACAAAGATATTGCTCTTTTTAGAGTCCTCTCTCTCTCCTTGGGTCAATTCAGGTTATTTACATTTTGCTAGGAAACCGTTAATTTTGTATTGCTATATAATTGCTAAAAATATTTTTTAAATTCTTTAAGTCCATTTTGTATCTGTGAACAGACTCATCTTCCTAGTCAGGGTTGTGTGTTGTTCACCTATTGGTGATTTTGAATTTATGTAAGAATCACTAAAAAGACACTTTAGGTATGTTATGACTTAAGTGGATTTTACAGTCCACCTGGGGAACCAAGCTGCCATGTGTAACATAGCAAGTATTGAGTCTTAAACCATCCAGCTTCTAACTTAAAAAACTGCAAGGTACTGACGTTATGGTCCAAATGCTATTTCTCCCTAAAAGAAACTAGGGCTCCTTGGAGAAGTGGCTGATTCTAGGTCTGGGGGAGAAATGAACAAGATGAGCCTAGAGCATCTTCCAAACCAGAGAGCAAGGAAGACTACTCGGGTGAGGTCTAAAGGAGTCAGGAGCCAGCTTGAAGAGGCTTCCATCATCCCAGAATGGAAACATGGAGCGCCAATGAGGATAACACCTGTAATGGATTGAAACACCAGATACAGTTAAATCCATGTTCATGGGGATAATAAAACAAAAAATTTGTCACCGTTGGAGGATGATAAAGATGTTATCAAATATCTCTTGATATAGTCAGATTTTTTCCCCTTTTAATCTATTGATATAAATAATTATAATAATAGTTTCTGGTGAGGCATCCTAGCTCAGAGGAAAGGATGGTGAATTAAATAAAAGGTGCTGGCCTGGCTGATAAAGAGAAAATGCTGCCCAGAAGGAAACATAGACCCCTACGTCATACTCTGCCCCAAGATAAAGTCTAGAGGGATGAAAGAGCTAGGTAATAAAAATAACTCAATAGGAATACTAAAAGAAAATCATGGATAATATTTCTGTAGTCTAGGAATGGGAAGATCTTAGGAAGACAAGAAACTCAGAAGCCATAAAGGAAGACATTTACCGACTTAACACAAAAATGGAACAAAACAGAAACATGGAACGTACTGTAAACAGTGGCATATGATTAACTTGGAAAAATTAAATTTGTAATAATGATTCACAAATGGTCACGATCCATAATAGCATCCCTATGTATTGATAGGAAAAAGACAAAATTAATAGAAAGACAGGTCAAGGATATGAAAAGACAATTCACAGGAGAAGAAAAGAAATGGCAATGGTGTTGTCAAAATAGGCTCGGCTTCCTTTGTGGTCAGTAAAACAGCAGTGCAAGCAACCGTGATTTCACCTCACTGATCAGCAACATCTAAAATGAGCCGGAATGCAGAATATGGAGCATCCTGTTGGTGGGAGTGTTAATCGACACAACTGTTTGGAAAGGAAATATGGCATTGTCTACAAAAATTAAAAATTACTTTGACTCAGCAGTTCTGCTATTAGAAACTGAATTTACAGAAACAAAAGCACAAGTCTGTTAGGACATATGACTGGAAAATGAGAATGGCCTCGTTGTAGTAGCCAGTGAACTGGGAACAACAGTAATTTAGTTTTCTCCTTACCACCCTGTGTCCTTCCTGATGCCAGTGATCAGGCTGGTTGGTGGGGGTGACGAGTGTGAGAAGCACAGTGGACAAGGGAGAAGCTTCTGAGCGTGAGTGGTTCTCTGGAAGAGCCATCAAGAAAAGATCACTTCCTGTGGGGCCATTGGTGGACTGGGTGCTGGCCATTTGTACAGCACGGTCTACCTGTAGCTGACAGTCTGAGCAGAGTACGTTAGCTTAGGCATCTCTGTGTTCCAGGTGTGGGGGACTCTGCAAGTGAGAGCCTGTGGAGCAGAGGGCGGGCACACTGGTCGAAAGAGCTGCAGCTGAGTACATGACAGGAGGGCAGAAGAACTTGGAAGCAGGCGTGAATTGAATCTTCAACAGCTTTAGGATTCTGCGTGTTTTTACTGGGGTGGGAAAGAGCTCCATATGGACTAGGCAGCCCTACCAGATCCTGGATGTTCCTCAGCAGAGGCTGTAATCGATATTCATTATGATCATAAGTCTTCAAGAAAAAGCTCAACTTGGTGATTCCATTTAGAGGGACATGTATCCAAAATGCTTTTTAAAACAAGTTTTATGGTATAGATGGTTAAGTCTCTCTGTATCTGGAGAACTTTGCTTTCTAGAATAACTTATTCTTTGATATTACTGTTAGCTACTATTTTGCCATAAATATCACTTTTTAATGTTTCAATGCCTCTTTGTTTTCAGTTTTTTGTAGCATCAGATCCGACAGTTAAAACAGATCGACTGTGGCATGACAAGTATACTTTAAGGAAATCAATGATTCCTTCATTTATTACGATGGATCAATCTAGGAAGGTAGGGTTAAAAGAGGTTTGTGTGATTTTGATATTTTAATGCTATATCTACCTGGATCATGTGACAAAACTAATCTTCAGTTAAACACAGTTTTATTGTATTTTAGGATTAACATTCTTGAGATGAAGTATGTATTAACTGAATACATCAACATATTAATATGTTTGTTAGTAATATATCTTTTCAGTTCCCAGAATTCACTTGATACTATCCCAGATGTTCTTGTTATTTAGTTTTTAATCAATAGTCAATTTATTTCTTATGAATATTTGTAGTGGTTGGACAATTGATCATTTTAATTTTATATAAAGATAACTTTAGGATATTTTCGTTTTTTAGGTTCTTTTGATAGGAAAGTCCATAAATTTCCTGCACCAAGTTTGTCATGACCAGACACCCACTACAAAGATGATAGCTGTGACCAAGTCTGCAGAATCACCTCAAGATGGTATGATGGTGATGATGATGATGGTGACAGTGATGATAATGTGATGGTATGATGGTGGTGATGGTGACAGTGGGTGATGGTGACAGTGATGATAATGTGATGGTATGATGGTGGTGATGGTGACAGTGATGATAATGGCATGACGGTGATGGTAACGATGATGACACTGATGATAATGTGATGGTGTGGTGGTGAGGGTGATGATGGTGGTGGTGACAGTGATGATAATTTGATGGTATGGTGGTAGTGATGTTGGTGATGGGGACAGTGGTGATGGGGGCAGTGATGATAATGTGATGGTATGATGGTGGTGGTGATGGTCATGATGATGATGGTGGGGTGGTGATGATGGTGATGGTGGTGGTGGTGATATATATTGCTTGAAGTATTTTTTGTTGAACAAGACTGACAGATTTTCTGAATTATTATCCAAAATACCTTAATACACAGTGTGATATATATAAAATAATCTATTACCGTGTAAATTTTGAATTCTCTTTTTTTATACAGAGTTAAACAATAGATATAGGAATAGATGTAGCTCTTTTACCCTTCTTAGTAATTTGTATTACTGTGATAGAGTGATAGTATGCCAAAATAAGAACAGAAAGGAAAAAATGTAGCTAACGGTAGCCATACTTTGGAACTCAAAGACTTGTTCAGAAATCAGCAAAGATTTACAAGTCTGTATGCAAAATGCTGCATTAATTGCTGTCTGCAGTAAATGTCCTGTGGTTTTTCGTCATTCACTGCTGTCCTCTCTTCCATTTTTTCCATTTGCTGCCTGCCTCTACTTCAATAATTTCATGGTGTTTTGTGTGTGGCTAACTTATATAGCTTGCCAGTCTTGGGTATATTTGCTATTTATATTGTCATCTTGGTTCATTCAAGTTTACTTTGCATAGGACAGTGTGCTAGCTATAGGGGAGTAATTCACCACGGCTATGCCTTTCATGAGCTTAAAATGTAGGTATGGAGATAAGACGTACAATAAAATGAAATAATAAGTAATCAGTCAATCATTAATAAAAGAAAGTAATCAATGAAATGAGATGTACAGTGAAATTGCTTTAAGTACACAGAACAATATTGTCGGCTATAGGCACTGTGCTCTAATACATATCCAGAACTTACTCATCTTGCAGAACTGAAAGTTTGTACTCTTTAACCTTCACCTCCCTGTTTCTCCCTCCCTCTAGCCCCTGCAGCCACCATTCTGCTTTCTATTTTATGAGTTTGACTATGTTAGATTCCATGTATAAGTGGAATCTAAAGACACAATATTTGTCTTTCTTTTGTCTGGCTTATTTCACTTAGCATAATGTCCTCCAGCTCCATCCATGTTGTCACAAATGGCAGAATTACCTTCTTTTTAAAGGTTAAATAATATTCTGTTGTATGTATATACCACATTTTCTTTAATCATTCATCTGTCAGTGGTCATTTAGGTTGTTTCCACATCTTGGCTATTGTGAATAATGCTGCTGTGAACATGGGAGTGCAGGTATCTTTTTGAGATCCTGATTTCAATTCCTTTGGATAAATACCCATTGGTGGGATTGCTGGATCATACGGTAGTTCTATTTTTAATTTTTGAGGAAGCTCCGTACTGTTTCCCACGGTGGCTGCGCTGCTTTAGACTCCCACCAGCAGTGCACGGGGTCCCTTTTCTCCATGTCCTTGCAGCGGTTGTTATCTCTTGTCTGTTTGATGACAGGTGTGAGGTGAGATCTCTTTGTGGTTTGATCTGCATTTCCCTGGTTATCTGTGATGTTGAGCATCTTTTCATGTAGCTGTTGGCCCAGTTTGATTTTCAGTATCTGAGAGGACCCACTAGAGGAGATTTCCAGAATGTATGGGAAATGCTGTACTGAAATCTGGATCAAGGTCGCGGCTGACTGTAGCCACTTGGGAATCGCTGTGCTGGTTAAGGACAGGGCCACAGGGCAGAGCGGCAGCTCTAGCTGTCGGGGTCCAACGCCTCTCCCTCTCACCCCTTCTGCCCCCCACAACTGCATTTAACACACAATTTTTCATATACGTTTTAGGGATCCATCGACCCAGGTTAGTTCCTAGGATAGAGAGAGATGTGACCCTAGTACAGATTTCGGGAAATACCTATGTTTAAGAGGTGGAAAAAGGAAGAAGAGCCAGGAGGAGTTGCCTTGATAGCTTTTGACATTTTCTTAGTGCCTAGAGAAGACAACCAACTTGAGAGGCCAAGTGGGGCGTGCCCAGGCCTGCTGTGGAGACCCACAGGCGTGGACCGTACAGCGTCTCGTAAAGGCTCGGCGTGCAGGAGGCTCCATAGAGATTGCTGCTGCTGTTAGATCACTGCCAGCACGGTGTCCACTGCCATGCCCCCCGTCCTCTCCACTTCATAGTCTGCAGAACGAGGGTGGTTTTTGCTATTAAGCTTATAGTATATTAGTGAAGATAAAAGATACAAACCCTGAAGGACTGCTAATAATACAAAAAACAATGGAAAAAGTCAAATTTATATTTCTTATATGTGAAAAAATTTTGATGATTTAAAAGTATGACTAAAGAGTAAGTTTTTACAAACGGGAGGATAAGGTACACCTAAGCCATTAAGGAACAAACTGTGTACAAGGAAGCTCTGAATCACATGTCTTCTGATAGGCCACTTTGGGCTGAAATTGGTGAATATTAAACCTTTTCTTTGGAATGAAAATCCTTAATGACTCAAACAATGGTACAGTAAAAATATTTCTGGGGGGAAATATTTACATTTTTAAAACTAAGTAGATCAACAGAAATATATGCCCCACCCCCCCACCCCAAAATATGCCCATGGAGCAGCTCACCGAGGGTGTCCTCGGGTGACTGTGTCCTCAGGCTTCACTGCTGCAAAGAGTGCACTCTCTCCTCACTGGACATGCTGCGGTCCCATATGCACGTGTAATTGGAATTGTAGCAGTACTCAGAACACTCAGAAAACAAGCCTAACGTCTCTCGGTCTTCAGGTTGGTAACTGAGGTAGTGGGGTTAGACTTCAACTGGACCCTAAAGAGCTTGCCTCTTTGTCTTGCTTAACCTGGACAAGTATCCTACCTTTTCTTAATCCTAGATTGTTTCTCAACAGTGGAATTGTTTTCTAGCTTGTGTTATTATGGTTTTTAAATAAAATCAAGTATTTAGATATATTTCATGAATAGTTTTGTGCTGTATTATACAGATATAAAATAGCATTAAAAAGCTCTGTTATATCTATAATCTCCACGTGCTGTTTCTTTCCAATGTAAAGCTGTGGAAATGCTTATTTTTTTTATGTTACTGCTTAGAGTCTTGCTTCCTCAGTGGTGACAGCCTGCTCTGTTACGTGTCCCTGGAAATCTCCACACCTGTCCTCAGTCTTTACTCTGATGCTCTGATATGGCCGCATGGCAGCAGTACTAACCTTTACACCGAATTTCACAGTTCACAAAGCTCATTACATGTCCCATTTGGTTTATTCTTGAGACTAGTTTTGAAAATGTCTCGTAGGTGTGTGCAGGCGATTCAACACTGACCCGCCCTACGCTCTTTGCACTTTTCACCAAAGTGTTTTAGTGAGATTTCGAGTTAGCTATGTTGTAGAAGGTAATTTGACCCTTAAATGCGTACAGTGTTGAACAGTGCTGTTAGGGGTTCCTCCTGTAGGTCACAGTGCAGATGTCTGCTGTAAATCCAACCGGACATCAGTGTTTTGGTTTCAGGGGCTTGGGACTCCGGTTTGCCTTCCTGACCACGCCTGTGGCCTGTTTGGCCTGTCACCAGTGCCATTTGCAGGCGTTGGCAATGACTTTTGTTCATGTGTGCCTTTAGTTTTTCTCTTGTTAGAATACAAATTATGTATGTATGTGTACTTTTCCCTTTTATTTTTTACAGCTGCAGATTTATTCACAGATTTGGAAAATGCATTTCAGGGGAAAATTGATGCGGCTTATTTTGAGACCAGCAAATATCTATTGGACGTTCTCAATAGAAAGTATAGCTTGCTGGACCACATGCAGGCCATGAGGCGGTACTTGCTTCTGGGTCAAGGAGACTTTATAAGGCACTTAATGGATTTGCTCAAGTAAGAAAACTATTTTGATTTTTATAAATATACAGTAGATTTTAACATGATAAAGTCTTAGAATTTTTGTTTAAAAGAATAAATGACATTAGAGGAAAATTTGTTGAATCTCATAGAACATACTGATAAGATAAAATTGAAAAGAGAAAATCATCACGTTGTCATGTTCAAGTCCCTTAATTTTCTAAATTTATTTTTATTTTTTGTTAATTGATGTTTTAATAGTTTATAACATTGTGAAATTTTGGGTTGTACATTTTTGTTTGTCCATCACCATATATATGTCTCTCTTCACCCCTTGTGCCCACCCCCCACCCCTATTGCCCCTGGTAACCACAATACAGTTTTCTCTGTCCATGTGTTGGTTTATATTCCACATATGAGTGAGATCATACAGTGTTTGTCTTTCTCTTTCTGGCTTACTTCACTTAATACCTTCCAGGCCCATCCATGTTGTTGCAAATGGGACGATTTTGTCTTTTTTTTTATGGCTGAGTAGTATTCCATTGTATATATATAGCACATCTTCTTGATCCAGTCGTCAGTTGAGGGACACTTAGGTTGCTTCCACTTCTTGGCTGTAGTGAATAATGCCGCAATGAACATAGGGGTGCAGAAGCCTCTTTGGATTGTTGATTTCAGGTTCGTTGGCTAGATTCCCAGTAGTGGGATAGTTGGATCATAGGGGATCTCTGTTTTTAATTCTTTGAGGAATCTCCATACCGTTTTCCATAGAGGCTGCACCAGTTTGCATTCCCACCAGCTGTGTATGAGGGTTCCTGTTTCTCCACAGCCTCTCCAACATTTGTTTTTTGTCTTGGTGATTATAGCCATCCTAACGGGCGTGAGGTGATATGTTAGTGTTGTTTTGATTTGCATTTCCCTGATGATTAATGATGTTGAACATCTTTTCACGTGCCTATTGGCCATCTGTATATCTTCTTTGGAGAAGTGTCTATTCATTTCCTCTGCCCATTTTTTGATCGGGTTGTTTGTTTTTTTGTTGTTCAGTTGTGTGAGTTCTTTATATATTACGGAGATCAACCCTTTGTCAGATATATGTTTTGCAAATATTCTCTCCCAGCTGGTGGGTTGTCTGTTCATCTTGATTCTGGTTTTGTTTGTCTTGTAGAAGCTCTTTAATCTGATAAAGTCCTACTTGTTTATTTTTTCTTTAGTTTCCCTAGTCTGGGTAGGTATGTCATCTGAAAAGATTCCTTTATGTCAAGTCCCTTTACTTTTGCTTGTGCTCTGCTTTGTCAAGGAGAAGCTTATGCGCCTTATGAATACTATATATTTTAAAACAAACATTTTGTTCCATATTTTTAGTTTACATTGTTTCTTGTAAAAAAAAAATCCCCAGAAAACTCAAAAAACAAATGCTACTACTCTTCGTTTTGTTCCGTGACATTTCTCATGGCATCTTCCCTTCTAGAACTAAATGTATGTCCTTCCCCTCCATCCATGGAGACGCAGACAGCTCTGTCCCAGAGCCTGTCATGCTCCTGGCCCTAGACTAGACCATCAGACCCTCGGGGTGCAATCTGGGGCTCCCAGCAGCACTGGAAGTGAGCATGCCGAGTGGGGGCCACAGCACGGGATGAGTGTTTCCACTCAGGCATATAAGAACAGAAACGATTATTTTTTGGCATTCCCTTTAGGACACTTAAAATGGCGTTACCTTTCAATCCTACCTGTGCTAACCATTGATTGTTTCAGGCCTTTGGGCCTCAGACTTCAGTGTGCATCAGAATCCCCCAGAGAGCTTGTTGAAATGGGTCACTGGGTCCACCAGAGTCTGGTTCACAGATCTGGGATAGAGGCCAAGAATGTACATTCTGACAGGGTCCTAGCTGAAGGTGAGGCCGCTGGTGTGAGGGCTGCTCTTTGAGAACCTCTGTTTCAGACACACATGCTCCTGTGGTCCCACTTCTAACCAGGAGTCAGTCTGCACTAGGAAAAGTAATTCCATTTTTTGGGACACACACAGTGATAACTGACCTTCTGCATGCTCGTGGGTAACAGTGTTCCATCAGTTATCTCATGAAAGGGTCAATTATCTGCTAAACGTAAATGCTGTGTGACTGTGCTTACTGAAGTAGCATTTCTGCACTCTAGGTAAAGAAGGGGATCCCTAGTGAGGTGATACTGGTCGTGAGGTCGATGGTGGAAGTGTGAGTGGTGATGAGTTTTTAAAGGGGAAATGTTCTAGAGATGTCACAGGGCTGAAATGGGCATGCACATGGGGATGTGGGATGCGCAGACCCACAGGTGCAGATGTGCGGATGAGGTGAGCAGGCGCTTCTTACAGTTCAAAGTTAAAGTGAAATTTGAGGTCCCTGGTAACATTACAGATCAGATCATTTAGCTGACTTAACATATTTGCAAAATGCTGGGTTTTAATATTTACAGCGTCTTATTCTTGCTACTAAATGAAAAATTTATTTCTTCTCAAAGACATGTTCTAAGTTTCTAGTTTTAAAAAGGGAATGCTGTCCATCTCTAGCTTGCTTCAGATTTATTCGCATGAAGCTGACGTTGTGGGTCCTTTTTCACCCGTGTCTGATGTTTTTACTGCCATAAAGGCCTGCAGTTGGTATGGTTTATGTGCACACCTGGGGTGATGGGCTGTGTTCTTAACTCGGTCAGCTCTCAGTCACAGAAATGTTCGCTTCATATTTAGAAACCCAGATGAGTAAACCTTAGGAAATGTTTGCTGATAATGCAGTAGTTTTTAGCCTTTGGAGTCGTGACGCCCACGTATCCAACTGTTTTGATTTAATGAAGACCTCTCCTCCCATTGGATCTGTGTAGGAAATAGCGATAGTTCATGCTACCAGAGGCCAGTCTTAAGTTTGAAAACTTTATTTGTTAACATGTATGACACATTTAATTATTTCCAATTTAAGCTGAATCAAATTTAACTTTTTTTTTGGTGAGGAAGATTGTCCCTGAGCTAACAGTTGTACCAGTCTTCCTCTATTTTATATGTGGGATGCCGCCATAGCATGGCTTGATGAGTGGTGTGTAGGTCCACGCCTGGGATCTGAACCCATGAACCCCAGGCCACCGAAGTGGAGCATGCGAACTTAACCACTATGCCACTGGCCCAGCCCCAATTTTTTTTGAGATTTTTAAAGAAATATTTTACTTCCCAAAATACTTAGTGAAATCCTATTTATAGTTAATTTTGTGAAACTTTTGTTACCATGTTGTATTGGTTCCATTTGTCTTTTTAGTTTTTATAATTTTAACTCTTTTTATAATGTTAAGTTTTTACAAAGCTTATTAAGAATTCAAGTAACATTTTCTTTTATGTTAAAAAAATTCTGTTAAGACCAGAACTTGTCCGTCCAGCTACCACTTTGTATCAACACAACTTGACTGGAATTCTTGAAACCGCCGTCAGAGCCACCAACGCCCAGTTTGACAGTCCTGAGATCCTCAAAAGACTGGATGTGAGGCTGCTGGAGGTACTGCAACTCGGGGTTCTGCACAAAGCTGTGAGCTCTCACTGAGCCCTGCGCGTTCTTGCTAATGTTTCCCATTTTGTGTAAGGCACTAGTCGCGTCTAGTGGGTAAGAGTTGTTACTGGATGACTGGGCAACCTGAGTTGGAATCCCTGCTCTGTCACCTGCTGTGGTGTGATCTTAGACAAGCCACACTGGGTCTCCGTTCTCACCTTACAAAGGGCCCTTCACAGGGCGGGCGGGCAGAGGATGTGCAATGCTGGTCACGGCATTGCTAGCACATTGTGGGTGCTCAGTAAATCGTAGTTCCTGTTACTGTAATGTCGATATCACAGAGATGATGTATAATAATAATTTTATTAAACAGGATGTTTTTAGTTCAAGTTTGAGAGAAGATGGCATTTCTTAGGAGAATGAATATCAGACACGGCATACACTGTTTGCTTAGTTATGATGAAGGGCCATTAGCAGAACCTCTTGGGTTTTTTTTAAAATGTTGACTTTTAAGGATTTGAAACATAAAAGGCAGTGCGTTTTTGTCATTAAAAATAGTGATGGGGGCCGGCCGGCTGGCGCCAGTGGTTACGTGCGCGTGCTTCGCTGCGGTGGCTCGGGGTTCGCTGGTTCGGACCCTGGGTGTGCACCGACGCACTGCTTGGCAAGCCATGCTGTGGCGGTGTCTCATATAACGTAGAAGAAGATGGGCACGGATGTTAGCCCAGGGCCAGTCTTCCTCAGCAAAAAAAGAGGATTGGCAGATGTTAGCACAGGGCTGATCTTCCTCACACACAAAAAAAATAGTGGTGAATTTTAAACAGATTTTATGATAATCATTCAAAAGTATGCCATTTATTCCAAAATATTTGGAGAGTGCCTACCATGTGCCTGTCGTTTTGCAAACGCTGAGGATACAGAGAGTGACAAAGAGGTGCAGTTCTCTGTTCTCAAGTAGCTAACACTCAGGACTGCTGAGAGGTTTTTAAAAATCACTGCCTTTTCTATGGGGATTGGACAGATGCTTCAGCAGCAGGCGTGGGCCTGGTGGAACATCCTGCGCTATCTGTTTTGCTCCTAGGTGTCTCCGGGTGACACAGGGTGGGACGTTTTCAGCCTGGACTACCACGTCGATGGACCCATCGCAACCGTAAGGCCCTCTCTGGTGTCACAGCTGTGCAGACACTGCTCAGGCTGCTGTGTCAGATTGCTTCTTCTCTAAGAACGTCTGTCAGAGTGGTCACTTGACCTCGAGAGTGTACCCCTGAGTGAAGACTGAAGCCAGAACTGTGTGTGGTTTATTTATTTATTTTTTTTAAAGATTTTATTTATTTATTTTTCCCCCAAAGCCCCAGTAGATAGTTGTCTGTCATAGCTGAACATCCTTCCAGCTGCTGTATGTGGGACGTGGCCCCAGCATGGCCGGAGAGGCGGTGCGTCTGTGCGCACCGGGGATCCGAACCCTGGCCGCCAGCAGCGGAGTGCGAGCACTTAACCACTAAGCCACGGGGCCCGCCCCTGTGTGTGGTTTAGATAATCATTCATGAGGGCTGAGATGCTCTGTTTTTTTAAGAATTCTTGAAAATATCATTGGTTCTATCATAGGTTTCAGCAAGTACTTAATAAATGGATTATTCATTTTATTCCATTATTCTTAGACGCTAGCAACTAATTTAGGATAATTTGAAAGGAACCATAAAGTGTATTTTAGGGGAGTAGTATTTTTACTACTTAGATAAAATTTGATATTTAGTATTCATTTAAACTGATGAGAAAATAGCTGTACTTTGTTCATAGGGCTTTTACCGTGCTGAAAGAAATGTACTGTTTCTGTTAACAGTCACCAGATCGTAAAAGATTGACCCCCGAGTTGTCTTTTTATGTGTCTGCAGTTAAAATGCCCTTAAGTGCTCGTTTTTTCTTTATTCAGACTTGAGTAAATTCTCCTTGACCAAGATACCTCTTTGAACTTATTTCAGTCATTTTTATACCTGAAATATTCAAGAAGGACATGCATTTCTTTTAATTATTGGGAAAAATATTTTGTTAAGAAGTAATGTAATTTGGCTCTAAAATTTCTCCTGGTGGTTCTGGTAGAGTTAGACTCCATCGCTCCTTCTGCCTCTCAAGCTGTAAGTCACAACCCCCCTAGGATACTTTCATCACAGCCGTACTCTGCCTCTGTTCTCTTCTGGATTAACAGCTTTGCTGTTGACGGATGGCTCTGTCGTGTCTACTGTGCAATGGTACCCACTGGTGCAGTTTTTTTTACATATAAATTCCCGATGTTTAAACTCTACCAGATCAAAGCTACCACGTCTTAAATGCATGATTATTCTCTCATTTTTTGTCATATGCAAATTAGTTTTTCATCTTTGACTTATATCCTAAACAGTTTTAAATGATTATAATGTACAAAACAGGATATTTTCACAAATTATTTAAATTAGGAACTTTCATACTATCTACATTGTTCATATTGGTAATTACATACTACTTTTAGTAGTATAATGTACTCATAGTGTAAAATATACCATAGTAAAGGCAATTACATTGATTGTTTCACAGAATTTAAGTGCCTTGAGTAATGAGCATGGTCTGTATATGCGATTACTTAACTTTTTTCATAATACTTGTAGACCTTACTAAGAGTATCAGAGTTAGCATTGCATACCTTGTGCATAAACAATTGATCATGCAACATTATATTTTTAAAAGTTTTAGATTTTTAAAAGCTCTAGTAGAAAGAGTCAAAAGAAGTTTGTATCTTGGGGGCCGCCTGGTGGTGCAAGCGGTTAAGTGCTTGAGCTCTGCTTCAGCGGCCCGAGGTTCGCAGGTTCGGATCCTGGCCGTGCCCGATGCACTGCTTGTCAAGCCATGCTGTAGCGGTGTCCATATAAAGTAGAGGAAGATGGGCACGGATGTTAGCCCAGGGCCAGTCTTCCTCAGCGAAAAGAGGAGGATTGGCATCAGATGTTAGCTCAGGGCTGATCTTCCTCACCAAAAAAAAAAAAAAAAGTTTATATCATAGATTTATTTTAAAAAACAAATTTAAGATAGATCCCTGTCTATGGCTAATAGGTGCCAATTTGTATGGCCATTCCAGTGGGTTGATGGTACAACCTGAGAGGCTAAATTGGGAAGGAGAAGATGAGTAGGGTCTGCTAGGGACATGGTATGAGAAGTGGTCTCCTGTACGCCTGGTCTTTGCCATTCCAGTCCTGGGGTTAGCTTATATCCTGGGTTGGTGTATTTTCAGCTAAATGGCTATACCTATGGCCATATTATTGTACAGCTATAGTTATTGGGGCTAATTTTAGAAATTGAAATAACTTTTAACTATCAGATTAAATTTTATGCAGTTGTATACAGAAATTACTAGAAAGATAAAAAGAGGACTATTTAGAAATAACTTTTAGGGTCAAATTTTGGCAGTAAATGGTTTTTTTCCCCCATTAAATTTAATTTACCCTATTATCTCTATTCCCTTTCTATTCTCATTGAGATTATCATTTTTATAGGGTTTAATTATAATGGGTACATATCTTATATTAGTTAATTATATCTTATATAATATAGTATAATTTTAACTTCTTACTAATTCTTTGTAGAAGGATATGGAAAGATTATCTTTAATCTTCTCATTTTGATAATGGGCAAAATAAAATCCATTTATATCTGTCATTGATCTCATTGTTAGATGAGGTGTCAGAAGCTTATTTGTTTAGTATTTCCCTGAACTTGATTCTGTGGTAAGTGATGAACTGAAAGACCATATACGTAGCAATACTAAAATGTGGAGGATGTTTTTCCCTATATAAATGCAGTGAAATATGAATGTCTTCCTCTGAAACAGTTTATATTTCTAAAGAATTGTGATTAAACTGAATTTTTGTAAATCAGGTCATGTTAAATGTGCTTTGGGAGCTTGGTACTTAAAGGATCCTGATAAGATATCATTTATCTAGCAAAACATCCTTGAAGTTATTTGTCAAGTTGTTTAATCTGGTAATCCTTTATTTCTGTAATAGCAAGGATGTTAATAATGTGGGCAGCACAGCAAAATGGATAATCTCCAAAAGATTCATAGTTGATTTCAGAATCCCTTCAAAGCAGCTCCTAACCGCTCATGTTTAGACATGTAATCATCAGTTAATACTGAGCATCTACCAATGGTGGCACAAACAGGCACACAGAAGAATAAACAGATAGTCCTTGTGACAGGTGAGAAGTGCCAAGAATATATGAAATAAGAAGACAAGGTAAAGCAGTCTACAGTTAAGTGCTAAAATAGTAAGGGTCAAGCAATAAATGTCTTAAGTGTCTGAAGGAGAGGGAGATTGATGAGACTAGGGAAAGGTGTGTAAAGGGGCAGGTGATTTGGGCAGGAGAGAAGGGTGGACCAGGGCATGGGGCAGTACAAGAGGGTAGCGTGAGAAGAGGCCCAAGGGCGTGAAGCAAGCTCTGCAGGAGTGGAGCACCTGCTCCTGGATGCCCAGCCCGGAGCTCTACTGAGAGCACAGGCCCTGTCCAGTCGCTCTTTCCAGTTCTCTGTACCGTAAGGTGAACACTGGAAACACGTGTAAATGGATTCTCTGCTCCAGGCGTCTAGAAAAGGATGAAAATGTGCCCACATTGTTTCAGAAATGTTTTTGGCTACAGTCTGCAGAAAACCCTGTTACCTTTATGCGTGGGGCATACTTATAATAGAAAATTATTTGTGGTTTATCTGACATTCAGATTTAGCTGGGTGTCCTGTATTTTTTTTAATTAAATCTGGCCACCATGGGAGGGAGGTGGGCATAGAAGGTATGCCTCACCAGTCGCTACCTGCAGGGCTCATCCTCCCTGCTTGTGAAGCTGTCTGTTTGCAGTGAAGTGGTCTTCAGAAGCAATAAGCACGTGTGTTAAAATCACCTGGAGACCTCTTTTTAGACTGGAGGTTCTTCTAGGCCTGCCTTCTATGAGATCACCATGTCCCCCAAGTGGGTTGGGGTAGAAAACACTGCTACACATTTGAGTTGTAGTTAAGAGCTTACATTTTAGACTAGGTCTAGGCTAGGTTTGAAAATCCTGGTAACACCATTTACTAGCTGTGTGGGCTTAGGCCCCTTTTTCCCTATCTGTAAAATTAGTGTAAAAATATCTACCTTCTGTTATTGTGAGTTTGCTTGACATGTTGCTTAGCACATAAATAATCAGTGTAGTTGTTGTGATACAATGATACTTCCCTAAAATGTACTATATTAGTTGCTTACATACTACTTAGAATTTGTTAGAGTTGATTGTATGTTGGGAAAAAAAAGAGATTGAGACCTGTACTGCCTGGGAGGATCCTTGTGTCACAGAATACTATCAGCTTGTCTTCTGCTGTTCTTTTCAGGTGTTCACTCGAGAATGTATGAGCCACTACCTGAGAGTATTTAACTTCCTTTGGAGGGCTAAGCGGATGGAATACATCCTTACGGACATACGAAAGGGGCACATGTGCAATGCGAAGCTCCTGCGGAATATGCCAGGTAAACCCATCAGAAGGCAGGCGGGGTGAGCTGCGTCCCGGTCTGGCGTGTGCTTACCAGCAGCTTCACACTCGGTGGTTTCCAGCAGCTTAACAAAAAATGAAAGTGTACTTAAAGTCATCAAACTGAAAAGGGATTCGTTATTGTTCTTTTGGATTTGGCTTTTGTGAAAAGGCTCATTTAAAATATTGCTCATCTTGACTTCTGTGCAAATCAGAAAAAAAACCGTCACGTTAGATTTTTTTAGACCATGAAGTTTCTTTTAGAATCACATTTGTATTTCACTCTAGTGTTCACATATGTACTTTAATTTTTTAGAAAAATTAATTTTTAAGCAACGAAAGCTGTTTAATAAATCACTGGATCATTTAAAATTCACTTAATGTTTTAATTAAAGTCTGTTTGGGAATTGCTTTAATGTTTTGTTTTGGTTCATAAACCAGGACATGGAAATGGAATTATTTTATAATATTTTATAATATTATTTTATAATTAAAAGCTATAGTAAAAATTCTCATACCAGACAGTGAAGTTTATTTTAATGTTATAAATATCAAATGACTTCAATTATGAATAATTTTGAAATCTTTATATCAAAATCGATTCGTTCAAGACCTTTGAGAAAGTATTTCAACAAATGTCTCTAAAGAAGAACTAAACTGTTATACTCTTAATGCTTTGATTGGTGAAAGTAATTATTTAAAAAGGAGCAGTTATTTGAAGAAAGGCGTGTGTGATCTCTACTCGTGTACTAGGTCAAGGCTGATCCTTGAGCAACTCCCAGAGTTCCAGAATAATGACACCCTAGAAGGCTTGAGGCCTGGTAGGGACTGGCTGTGTATTGACATATGGAATCAGCAGTTTTTATTGGGCGTCCATGCTTTCTCTGTACCCAGCAGGTCTTTTCTGGTGGAGCATGATACTCTTATGCTCCTGGCCTAGCTTCCTCTAGACTCATTTTATAGAAAGTTAACAGTAGGGATCCTCTGCAATGGCTGAGAAGAAAGTGAGAGGGGACGTTTTCTTTAAATACTGTAATGGTGTGGACGGTAAATATTGCCTTCAACCTCCACTTTCTGGTAAATGTGGGTTGCCTCTTGAAAGGAGCCAGGAGGAATCAGTCGCTGAGAGAATCTCGCACTGCCTCCTGGCTCTGCATCTGTTCCTCTTTCCCGTTGTGTCACGAGCCTTTCTTGTGGTGTGTCACAGGTTACTCACTGGTTTCTCTGGGTGTGTACTTGTAAGTTATTCAGTTTGCTGGTGATGCTCCTTCTGTCTGCAGTCTTCTTAATACTAGTAAGTAGAGTGGTTCCTAGCTGTCACTTCTCTGTGCCAGCATCTTTCTTATTGTCTGATTTAGATCAATTCAATGTAATGCAAATACTTTGTCATTGTGTTACTCTTCTCCTTTCAAAATAAGCATCTGTATTATTTTTAGCCCTAGGAAATCTGAGCTTCATAACAATTTTAAGTATTAGCTGGTCGTGATTTATTTTTCTGATGTGAATATCAGCTTAGCAATGTCTATATGAATTTGCTTTTCTCTTGTATTGAATAAACAGCAATGAGTTTTGTTTTCTACTTGAAGATAACTAATACATTTGTTTGATCAATTTTCTGTGCAAGGGAAAAATATATATTTTTATCTTTCATAAAATTAGTAACTTTAACATAACTTGATCCTTGATACAGTTTAGTTTCATCTTTTTTCACTGATCCTTTTCCCTTTTCATTAAAACTTCTTCTAAAATATTTTTAGTAGCATAATATTGCCTCATGTGTCCATATCATTTTATCTTTTTTCTTCGGTTGGACATACATGTAGTTTTTTTAAAACTGTTTTCCACTAATATAAATAATGTTATAAGCTTTTTATAAATATATATTTATATGCCTTTGAATATTTCTTTAGAATAGATGAATTGGAAATGGAATTGCTGGGTTAACAGGTATGAATTTTAGTTTTACTTTATATTTACTAATACTTAGTATTTATATTTTAACTCTGTTGGTACATACTGTCAGATTACTTTTCAGGAAGATTGTACCAATTTAATTTACATCCCCATAAGCACAGCTCTCACTGCTTGAAAGTTGTCTGTATTGCCGTTTTTTATGGCTAACATTGGGTTCAAACAAATTGTCAATTTGATAGGTGAAAATGGAAGTTCATTTTAATTTTTTTTTTAACACTTTTAACGTTATTGATGAGTGTAAACACTTTTTTCTTCTTTTTCTTTTGCCATTTATTTGTTCATTTTTTTCCAGGAAATTGTTTTTTTGCCCATGTTTCTATTGGGTTGTAACGTTCTTACCTTTAGTTTATAGGAAAGTGTTTTAAAGTTGTTAATGGCTAGGCAACTTAATGAGCAGAAATCAACCAGCTAGTTAGTTTTGTTAATACAGCAAATTTAGAAACGTCCCACCCACCGTAAATCTGAGGCAAAAATATAGAAAGATTCCATAAAGTGCTCCTGTCAGCAGCCTTTGGAGGTCTTCATGTATTCATAGTGTGTATAGAATGTTTGGTCATAAGTACAGCATCAATAATGATCACCCCAGATATCATTTTAATAATATTCACCAAAATAAGTTGTTTGGAGTAAATAGTTATACTTGAAAATGATTTGCTTAGGACAAAGGGTTTTGACAATGGTCTAGTAAGATGTTTATACACGTTTTTATATATTTGCCATTCAGCTGGACAAAAAACAGTTGTTGATACTAAAATGGTGTAAAGATTTCTTTCTGGTGGTATGGAATTTTTTTGTTAGATTTAATTAGTCTAAAAAGTGTCGCTATTAGTGGCAACTAAATTTGTATTTCAAGAAACATTTAACAAAATGAAATAGACAAATATAGGTAAGTGAGCTTGTATTCTTTCTGAACTTTTGTGTACTGAGGGGAGGGAGTGAATGGAGGTTCCCCCTCCCCAAAAGAGTGGTATTAAAATAATCTCCTTTTTGGTCATTATTGGAAATAAAATTGAATGTGGTGGGAGTGAGAGGCGTAGGTGACATGTCCCCGTGAGACTCTTAATGGCATTTTGTCAGTTAATTGGCAGCTGTTTTTCTTTCTTGGTGATTGATATAATAATGATTCATCTACAATTGACTGTTCTAGACTTAGTGAAATGATACCTTAAAAGATGAGTAGACATTTTTCTCTTTAAAAGTTTCTTCTTGTGTACATCATTTTTGTGTATATGGATGAGTCAGCAGTCCTCAGTAATTATACGTTTATACCACATTCTCTCTGCTGGACTTGGAGGCCGAGTGGTTCCTTGTCAGCACAGATGCTGGGCTGTGTTGCCTGGGTTAGTCCCTCTCTAACAGCATCAGGCTCTGTGGCCTCAGCTGAGTTCCTGATCTTCTGCCTCAATTTCCCTGCCTGGGGGGTGGGGATGATGGCAGCACTCCCTTCCCAGGACTGTCAGGATGAAATCTGTGTAAAGCAGTCAGACTAGTGCCCCCCCAGGAGAGTCGTCGTGACCCCCTGCCTGGTGTAGAATGGATACCAGGGGTGTTTGCGGGAGGACCTGAACAGATGAGAGATTCCTAGCAGGAGCTGTGAAATATCCTGGTTCTTACCAACGTCCTTTGAGCCCTTAGTCTTGAGAAGTAAATCAGATGGGTGCTTTGATCAAGCCACTTTTAAACATAGTAGCATCAGTTGTAAGTACAGGTTGAAGGAGGGGCTTTTGAAATTGTGAAGAAACTGTTTTAGGGTATTTTAGAAGAAGAAACTTTGATAGTTTTTAACAACTCTCAGCACTATTTATAGTCTGTCTCCAGATGAGCAGATGCTTCTGGCTGAAGATGCCTAAACAATGTGGTCAAGTCCTATAGGGGCCCTTTCTGTTTTTAAATCAAACTTGAAGTTCTTTCAACAACCTTTAGAGGGCAGTAGAGAATTACAAATGAATCCAACACTTAGATCTTGACTAGGCTAAAGGAAAGAATGGTCATTCTTGATTTTGTGTTTAAAACTGTCTGCTGTTAAATTAACCTGGTGGGAGAGGAACTGTATTTATGTATTTATTGGACCTCAGTGCAAATGTTGCCTTGCTTTTAGGATTCTTAAAATTACATAGTTATTTGTGGGTCAGCCATAAAAACACAAGTACTTACATTTTAAGTATGTTTTAAATGTATTTTCAAGGTGCTAGGTAAAGAGATTCAAGGGGTGTTGCAGGTGTAAGTTGTACTTTTTAGGAATTAAAGGACCAAACTATACCTTGTGAATTTGATCTGCGTATGAGTTGGATTTGGAGTTGGTTGTTAGAGCCTTAACCAGGCAGTGAGAAGGTCTGAAACACTTAGAGCACATCGCAGTTGACTGGTTTCTCACATGGAAAGAGAAAGACTTGTGGTGTTATAGGGATTTCACACGTTTGTTATGTGGATTATTTTTTTGAATTCCTTTCAGTAGTGTCCTCATAGCAGTAGCCATAGGTCTCTTCATCCTCAGAGGCTTTATTGTAGAAAGATGTCATTAAAGACCATCCTCTGTACTCATTTTAGACACAAGAAAAGATGATGATTTTTCTAGAAAGAAAATATATTATTTGGTAGTACTTTAAGACTATAAAAGAAAAGAACACATATTTTAACACTGTTGCTGTATTTGCCTTGGTGCTGGAAACCTTTTGAAAAGCATGTGAATTTAGATAGTTAAGACATAGGTGAATGCAGACTATCTTCTTTCATTTTGAGGATTGGAATCACTCATTCAGTATGTAATTATTGAGGGCTTACTTTGTGCTGCCTGTTCTTGGTATCCAGTGATGGATATGACAAACAAGGTCCCTGTCGTCAAGAAGTTCATTGCTTATTAGGGCAAAATGGGCATTTTAACAAGAACTTAAAATACACCGTGATAAGTTGTTTGATATGGGAAAGACCAGGTGCTGTAGGAACATGAAAAGGAGACACCTGACAGATGTGGGTAGGATAAAGAAGGCCTCCCAGAGGCGGTGACGACCAGGTTGGCATCTAGGGATGAGCGTGTTGGTCAAGGGAAGAGTGTGGGGGGTAGGGCAGTGGTCTTGTCAGAATAGCATATTCAGAAAGAGGGTGGGGGATGGGACTGGAGAGTGAAGCAGGGACCAGGTCTTGAGGCTGTGTTGGCTAGTTTGACTTTAATGGCAGTGGGAACATTGAAGGGTTTACACTGAGGAGTGATACTCCTGGATTTGTGTTTCTGAAAGTCCTTCTGGCGTCATTGAGAAAAATGGATCTGAGGGGCGAGGATGGAGGTGGGCAGACCATCAGTTGTAATCGTGTGTGAGGGACACCGTTGGCCTTGGTGAACACAGCAGCGTGAGGCTGGGAGGGTGGATGGATGTGAGAGAGATGTGGGAGGCAGGATTGGTGAGTGACAGTGCCGAGGTGAGGAGGAGCTGGAGTTAGGGTGGAAGCTTGTCTCTGACTTGAGGAGCTGGTGGGTGGTGGTGTCATTCACCAGGCCAGGGAGCGCTGGAGGAGCACCATGTTTGGGGGTAATGCTTCCAATTCAGACACATTAATTTGAGATTTTTTTTTTTTTTTTTGTGAGGAAGATTAGCCCTGAGCTAACATCTATTGCCAATCCTCCTCTTTTTGCTGAGGAAGATTGGCCCTGGGCTAACATCTGTGCCCATCCTCTTCTACTCTCTATGGGACGCTGCCACAGCATGGCTCGACAAGCGGTGCATCGGTCCATGCCTGGGATGCGAACCTGTGAACCCTGGGCTGCTGAAGCGGAGCGCATGAGCCTAAGCGCTACGCCACTGGGCCAGCCCCAATTTGAGATGTTTTTAAGGATATATGTATGCAACGCATTTGGTTCAGTTGATCTGAAGGCCAGACAGATCGAACTAGAGGTAAAGACTTTAGATGTCATTAGCTTAGATGATACTTGAAGCCATGGCATTAATGAGGTGGCCTAGAAATAGAGAAAAGAAAGAGTTGTGGAGCAAAGAGAAGTGGAACAGCCTCCTACAGCAGATGAGGAAGAACAGCCAGAAGGGTGGGCAGAGCACTGGGAGAAGGTAGTCTCTCTCAAGCTGGGGGAGGAAGTATTTCAGGGAGGATCAGATAGAGCAGAGCTGCAGGAAATCAGCTAAGGTGAAGACTGAAAACTGTTCCTGACAGTCAGGTGAGGTGACTTGGCTAGGGCAGATCAGTGGCACTCACTCTGCAGTGAGAAGACGATGGGCGATAGTCACTCTTGCACAGAAGAAACAGGGGTGACTGGAGAGCTTTGTTTAAAGAGTCATTTTAAATGCTGATGTGAAGAAGAAAATAGAGGTTGACAAAGGAAGAGAGGAAGAGGACATTCAGAGTATGAAAGTGGGGCGGAGATTAGCCTTAAAGCTGTGCTGGTGATGAGTGTGTGGGCTTGGAGGCCAGAAGGTGGAGGCCCCCACCTGATGGCTGCTCTCCCTTATGACAGAGGAAGGAGGAGGGAGAATGGAGAGAAGGCAGTGGATCAAGGATTTGAGGATGCTGACGGCTGAAAACAGCTGTTTGAGAGTAAGGGAGAAAAAATAAAGGATTTCCGGGCAGCGTGGGGGACTTGCTGAGGTTGAATGCCATAAATTTTAGGTTGACACCAACATTATGTGATGATTTTTTTAGCAGATGTTTTTGTTTTGAGTCATTCAGTTGCATTTTTATTTCTAAATGTGGATGACATTAAAGAATCTAGAAGATGTTAGCTCAGAGCCTGTCTTCCTCAGCAAAAAGAGGAGGATTAGCATGGATGTTATCTCAGGGCTGATCTTCCTCACAAAAAAAAAAAAAGAATCTAGAAGATTAATTGGTAGTGGAGAAATTGTGCACTCAGGTAAATCAGAGAGTATAACATAGAGAGTTAATGATTTAATCACTATACATCTATTATCAAGCTGTCTTAATGCCAGAGAAAAATTACTGGATTATGAAGTAGCTTGAAAATGAAATGTGAGAATATTAGCAAAAATGCCTAACACGCTACTAAATCTACCTGTTCTCCAAGTGCTGTGGGCTGTCGGTGTAACTCCAGTGGGAAACTTTAGGGAGACCCAAGAAATTTAGAGTAAAAAGAGCATTAAAAACTTGAATTTTCGTGGAATTGAGCTTCTTCCGTTACGTACAGAAAATTGACTTGCAGCTAGATGATGGAGGGTAGCCACAGAAAAGTTTTTATGCTTCTGTAATAAATATAGGGTCCCCCAGAGAGAGTGCTGAGGGTAGTCGACTTAACATTTTCATAAGTCGTCTCTCAGGAGTGTGTGATGAAGGCTACAAGTTTGTCAGTGATGCTAAACTGCCTCTGGTAGGAAAACGTAGGGATGGTAAGTAAGTGTAAACTGCACAGTTGTCCCCCAGGCTGTATACTTAACCCAGGGCATCGCTGTGAATACACGCAGAGCAGCGCGTTTTAGGAAATATTCAGAGCGTGCTAGAGACGGTGGATAGCACAGTGAGACCTGAGTATTGTTATGTATGATTTGTAAAGACATTACTCCGTTTGTTTCCTGATGAAAAAGTCCACCAGAATTCTGTGATAAAATTAAGAACAATAAAAAAAAAAAAACTTCCACAAATAGTATCTAGACTGTTTCGTATAACTTGGATTGCGACGCTACAGAGAACTCAAATCACACCCAAGAAAGACCTTGAGAACCAGTGTGTGTTGTGCACGCCTGTGTGCATGTTGACTGCTTTTAATATACGCAGCCTGTTCTCCAAGGAAGACTACCGTTCCAGCTCTGGGTTAAAACCCAAAATAGAGAAGCTTACTTATACCATAATGTGGATGAGTATCAGTTAAAACAGCATTTTATTATGCTCTTTTACATTGGAAAGTAATTTTAGTTAAATAGGCTATGAGTATTAGACTAGAAATCCTAGCCCCCTTTGATAGTTTTAATAGGGAAGAGTACATTCTTCATTCTAAGCTTACAAATCAAATTTAAAGCTTATAACCTGTTCTTCGGATGAATGTTTACCATCTTCGTGGATTACAGATTCCTAACGTGGAAGATATCAGGTGGATTTGAAGCATGTGCTGATCTTCTGAGATGGCCGTGCTGTTTCTTCTCTGGCCAAATAGTGTATGTTAAACCAGGCCAGTGAAATCTGCGCTGTGTCACTTAATCCCTAACTTGTAGAAAGGAGTATTTTTTAAATTACATATTGCCACTATTTTTTTCACGCCTGTCTATATATCTCACTTCCTCATTACTCTCTTAAGAAGGGACAGGAACAGTTTCTCGAATAACAGTGACAAATTATTTATGTAGGTAGCTTATTAAAGGCATTTGGAGCAGTAACAGAAACATGTCAAGTCTGACCCATATTGAAATCTCCTTGTAGTCATTCCTCTGATGGCCCATCTCCGATGAACCCTCATGTATGGTAGTGGCCCATGATACTCTGGTAGGGCTTTGAATGAAAAATGAACAGTGTGAGCAAAGAACGGCTGCTACTTGGTGACCTTTGAGCTTTTTGATGGTTTTATAATCTCGTAAAGAATAGAAGCGGAGTCTGGCCTCAGGCCCATCTCCCTTCAAGGTTCATGTTTCTCTCAGGTGACAAGGTCACATTCGAGTCCTTAAGGAAATGTTAATTTTTTCTCCAAATAGCTGGGGAATAGTAAATGTTTCATGCACAGCAGGCAGTCTGATTGTAAAGAAGCCAAAAAATTGCGCTTATATTTATTCAATATGTTGCATTATTATAAAATAAAATTTTTTTATTTAGTTTTCAAATACAATTATTTCTTTTTATGCCATTTCTTTTTACGTCCTTATATTCTGTAAAATTATATAGTGCTACTTGATTAGATAGCGAAGTCCTTGTTTAGCTTGAATGGCACAGAAATTGATTATGGAAAGGTTGTTTCCTGTTTTAAGGGGTCAAGAGTTAAAGCTAGTGATTTTTTTTTAAGGTAGATTGCAGATACATGGGAGGGAGAGCCTTGTGTTGGTCTTAAGTGTGCTCCCGATGGTGTCTAACATCAGTTCTGTGGCTCTCTTGCAGAGTTCTCTGGGGTGCTGCATCACTGCCATATCCTGGCATCTGAGATGGTCCATTTCATTCATCAGATGCAGTATTACATTACGTTTGAGGTACGTTCCCATCATCTGTTATTTTAGTTTAAATAAGTCATGCCTTCTGCTTGTGTGTGGTGTATTTTGTAAAAGACACTGTACTGGGAAGAACATGACCTTATCCCTAGTTTCTCGTCGTTGTTTCCCAGGTGCTTGAATGTTCTTGGGATGAACTTTGGAACAAAGTGCAGCAGGCCCAAGACTTGGACCATATCATTGCAGCGCACGAGGTGTTCCTGGATACCATCATCTCCCGGTGCCTGCTGGATGCCGACTCCAGAGTAAGACTGATGTGTTGTTTAGAAACAGGAAGCAGAAATAATAATAGTCTTCTTTCCTTGGGTTCCTGTCAAATGGAGGATCTTAGAAATCGCCTGATGCCCACATTAGTAGTAATTAAGGCAGTTTTATTAGTAGTTTGATGTTCCAGGAGTACTGTTTCTGAACACAATTGGAACAGTAGTGCTGAAACAAGACATGCTCTAAAATGGATATAAAAATGGTGAAGGATATGATAATACCTGTTTATTTCTAGATATAATAATAATATCTTCTTCTGGTTGTTTAAAAGAGAAAAATTAATCATGAGTGATGGTTTTGAGTTGCAGAGGGATAATATCTGAACACAATAAACCAAGTAGACTGCTGTAAGAACAAAACAAACGGTAGGTGTCCTATCTGGAAGTTCAGGAGAACGGAGCCCTCCAGGCTGCACGTACATTTTCTCATCTAGGATGACAGTCTTCTCTGTTTCCTCTGTTCTGCCTTCGTGAAGTCAGCATCTTGCTGCATGAGTTAGAACGTAGGTGTCTGTGGAGGTGAACCCTAAGCTTCCCAGGCCTGTGCTTCTCTCCTTTCCTTTAGGCCCCTGTTCTCAAAGTTGCACATTCCATGTGGCAAGTCTTCCTGGAGTTTTGATTTTATTCAAAGATCTAGGGAAATAAGGGACATGTTGCTTTCACTTGAAACAAATGTATCTTGAAGTAGGAGGCAAAATTTCAAGTGCGTTTTTGATGTTAAATATGCGACTTCAGAGAAGTTTCAGGCTTGCAGAGGGCTGCTTCTGACTAGGCCTCCACTCTCTTCAAACACTGCTTGAAAGGGCTTTCGTTTTGTCTTCACTTTTAGTATATCTATCTGGGTTAGTCACACATGGCTGGGAAAACATACTTTGATATGCCACATTTCATTATTAAAGAATTATTGATCATATGTGTTAAAAAATTGCTCAGATCAAAGATGCTTCTATATAGAATTTTTATAAATACGTTGAAATAATGGCATAAGAATAATTTAAAATACTTTGAATGTAATTAGTAATTTAAGAAATGCACATCTTGACATGATTTTATGTATAGAAAACCCTAAAGAATCCACCAGAAAACTTTTAGAAGTAATAAACGAATATGGTAAAGTTGCAGGATACAACAATCAGTTGCATTTCTATACACTAATAACGAAGTAGCAGAAAGGGAAATTAAGAATACCATCCCATTTACAATTGCAACAAAAAGAATAAAATACCTAGGAATAAACTTAACCAAAGAGGTGAAAGAGCTGTACATGGAAAACTATAAAACATTGCTGAAAGAAATTGAAGAAGACAAAAAGAAATGGAAAGATATTGGGTGCTCTTGGATTGGAAGAATTAACATAGTTAAGACGTCCATACTTCCTAAAGCCATCTATAGATTCAATGCAATCCCTATCAAAGTTCCAACAACATTTTTCACAGAAATAGAACAAAGAATCCTAAAATTTATATGAGACAATAAAAGACCCCGAATAGCTAAAGGAATCCTGAGAAAAAAGAACAAAGCTGGAGGTATCACACTCCCTGATTTCAAAATATACTACAAAGCTATAGTAACCAAAACAGCATGGTACTGGCACAAAAACAGACACACAGATCAATGGAATAGAATCGAAAGCCCAGAAATAAACCCACACATCTATGGACAGCTAATCTTTGGCAAAGGAGCCAAGAACATACAATGGAGAAAAGAAAGTCTCTTCAACAAATGGTGTTGGGAAAACTGGATAGCCACATGCAAAAACATGAAAGTAGACCCTTACCTTACACCATACACAAAAATTAACTCCAAATGGATTAAAAACTTGAATGTAAGGCCTGAAACTATGAAACTTCTAGAAGAAAACATAGGCAGTACGCTCTTCGACTTCGGTCTTAGCAATGTATTTTCAAGCACCATGTCTGACTGGGCAAGAGAAACAATAGAAAAAATAAACAAATGGGACTACATCAAACTAAAAAGCTTCTGCACAGCAAAGGAAACCATCAACAAAACAAAAAGACAACCTAACAATTGGGAGAAGATATTTGCAAACCATACATCTGATAAGGGCTTAATCTCCAAAATATATAAAGAACTCATGCATCTCAACAACAAAAAAAACTACCAACCCAATTAAAAAATGGGCAAAAGACCTGAAGAGACATTTCTCCAAAGAAGATATACAGATGGCCAACAGACACATGAAAAGATGTTCAAAATCATTAACTATCAGGGAAATGGCAAATCAAAACTACAATGAGATATCACCTCACGCCCGTCAGAATGTCTATAATTAACAAGACAGGAAACAACATGTGTTGGAGAGGATGTGGAGAGAAGGGAACTCTCATACACTGCTGGTGGGAGTGCAAACTGGTACAGCCACTATGGAAAACAGTATGGAGATTCCTCAAAAAATCAAGGATAGAACTACCATATGATCCAGCTATTCCACTGCTGGGTATTTATCCAAGGAACTTGAAAACACCAATGCATAAAGATACACGGACCCCTGTGTTCATTGCAGCGTTATTCACAATAGCCAAGACTTGGAAGCAACCTAACTGCCCATCAAGGGACGAATGGATAAAGAAGATGTGGTATATATACACAATGGAATACTACTCAGCCATAAGAAACGATGAAATCCAGCCATTTGTGACAACATGGATGGACATTGAGGGTATTATGCAAAGTGAAATAAGTCAGAGGGAGAAGGTCAAATACCGTATGATTTCCTTCATTAAGTAGTAGATAATAACAATAAACAAACACATAGAGACAGAGATTGGATTGGTGGTTACCAGAGGGGAAAGGGGGAGGGAGGAGGGAGAAAGGGATAATTCGGCACATGTGTGTGGTGATGGGTTGTAATTAGTATTTGGGTGGTGAACATGGTGTAATCTATGCAGAAATAGAAGTATAATGATGTACACCTGAAATTTATACAATGTTATAAACCAATGTTACTGCAATAAACAAAAAATTAAAAAAAAAATGCATGTCTCAAGACTTTTAGCCTCTGACTATTACTAAACCTCATCTTTATCAAGCTGAGATCATAGAAAGTTTGTGAATTGTCTTTCAGTTGACACATTTATTATTCAGTAGATGTAGATGAGTATTGTCATACACTGTTGGATGAGTTGATGTAGTAACGACTAGGACATTGCTCCTGGACTCAAGGCCTTCACTGCCACGTGTGTCCTAAGTGTCCTGGTCAGACAGCACAGGGGCTCTGCAGGCAGATAGACCGAGGTCTCGGTCTCACTTCACAGCTTTTGGCCCCAGTGTTCTCTTGTTTTAAAAGGGTACGATACTCGCCTCTCTTCTGTAGATTTTTGAGAAGTAAGTTACGTAATTCATGTAAACTGTTTCTCATAGTACCTGGTACGTAACTGTTAGTTGCTACTGTTTTTAAACAATTAAAAGTCATCTCGTGTGTGTGTTTATGGAGATATTTATGATAGATTTAATTTTTTTCAGGATTATATTATCCTACTGAGGATTACACCCACACTGAAATCAGATTAATTGTGGTAAATAAGAACTCAGTTGGTAATATAGGAGTTTTAGCCCACTTAAATATGAAAATTCTGTGTGAAATGAGTTCAGTAGTCACCCTTCTTGCCTCTAGAAGATTTCCACTGATATGAACAGAATCCAAGGAGAAAATATTTTTGCCTGTAACATAGTTTTCTTGTGATAATGGAATGTTTACATGTGAGTTGGTGCCAGCTAATTTCACTGAAGGAGTCATTATGCTAAAGGCTTTATAATCATTTCTGAAATGGTCCCTTGGCTGATGGTTTTACTTTTAATTTGATGGTTTATTTAAAATGACCACTAGGGATATTTTTGTTTTCTAAGAAACTCAATATTTCAAACAATCTGTTATTGACATAAATTAAGTATATTTTTATTATATCGCTTAGTAAGAAAAACAAGCCTGTTTGATACACATAATTTTGAAGTTGGAGGTTGTGGCATGACAGTTGCAGGTGTATGTGTACATTTTGTAATTTGTGTTTATGCATTGTTGAGAAAAATCCTGAATCACAGTAAATTGTAGCAAACTGGTGTCACCACAGACACACTTTTGCGGTTATCCTGTATGAATAAATTGCTAAATGAAGCTCATATTGTACCCTTAGCTTGAACGAAACAGCAGAAAATCACCTCATAGATTAGTTGTTCCAAAAATAATAAATTTTTATTTGACTATGGTAAAAAGCAAAGTAGAGGAAATATTAAAAACAAAAAATTAGACCGTCTCTATCTTTTGCTTTGCTTTTATGTTATAAAATAAGACCCCTCCAAGAGAACAGACCACTTTTGGGATGCGCACGGTGTTTGCTGTGTGAACCTCGGGGTCGCCGTCACAGCTGGAGGAGCAGCTTCACTTGCGCAGGTCCTGCTGTCGGCCCAGCCAAGTCTGCGCGCTGTTTCCCACAAGTGTGTTGTCGTGAGGGAGAGCGAACATGAACTGTTCCCTTTGCATTATCTGAGTTCTCTTGGATTAGGTTGTTCCAGGGATGGTTCAGCAAATACTAGTCAGTTTTGTTTCACGTAAGAGTCAGACATTAGCTCACCTGCTAATGGTGCCGCCTCAACTTGGTAAATGAAATCTGAGCCTGCGTATTACTGTCCCTTCACAAAGGGACGTGTTTTAGCAGGGTACGGGTGTCCATCAGATAATGGTGAGGGGAATGGCACTGCAAATGTCTGCACTAACTCTCAAATTGTCTTCAACAACGGAGTTAGTCCAAGGTCTCAGTTTCTCCCCAAATCGGCTTTGTTGTATCTTCCCATCCGTGAACCTGGAGCCTCTCCAGTTGTCTAGTTTCTTTTATGTTTCTCAATAAAGTCATACCATTTTTGTCCTATAAACATCTTACACATCTTTTGTTAGATTATTACTAAATTTGTGGAATTTGGCTGGTCTATAGGGAATGCTATTAATTTCTTTACTTTGATCTTTTATCTATTTTTTTATTCCAATATTTTCTAGATCTGCTTAAATCGTATTTTTTACAAGGAAAAACAGTTTTGTTTCTTTCTTTCCACAGGGTATGCCTTCTGCTGTTTTTTCTTGCCTTAGTGTGTTAGCTAGGTTGACTAGGAGCACGGTGGGACTCCTTGTCTTATTCTTGAGATTAAGGAGATGTTGTCTTGTTTTGCCATTGACTGTGGTGTTTGCCAAGACATCTGATAGGACCTTTATCAAGTTAAGGAGGTTCCCTTCGAGTCCTAGTTTGTTTACATGTTTTATATAAATCACGAGTTGGTGTTCAATTTTAACACGATTTTTTTCCGTGCGCTATTGAGATTATCTTTTGTCCCCCTCAAATTGTTAATGGATTTTTAAAAAGTCTAAGATGGCAGAGGATAGAGTTAATCCTCCTCTTCACTTGTGGTGCACTGTTGTCCACGTCCACAGAAGACCTCTCATGTTTGTTCGGTTTAATGTCACCCCCTCCCCAGTCCCTTACCCCTACCCTACCATTGGCACCAGGGTTAGTGTGTTTGCTGTCTGACCTTAGGTATATACATGGTATTTTGCATGGATATATTTTATATTTACATAAATGATTTTCTGCAGTGGATCTCATTGTTTCCTCCTTCTTTCTGTGCCACACTAAGAACAAATAACTAAAATATGGTAGATTTATACTGAAGAATACTCTGCAACACTTACAAGCAGTGAACTAGAAATATGTACTGTGACACTGATACGTTTTCAAAACGTGTAGAGTTTTTCCCTCAGTGTTAAACCATCCTTTCATTCCTGGTATAAAATATAATACCCGTTTTTTAAAACCTTGCAGAATTTGTTTTTTATATTTTATTAAGAGTACCCTTTTCCATATTCTCCATGTCTGGTTTTGGTTTGTGTCACACACAAAAATGAACATTGAGATGCTTTCCATTCCTCTCTAATCCTTGGAATAGTTCCACTCCTGACCCAGCTCCTTACTACTAGCTTTGAACTTTGGGGTGGCACTTGGGGTTTGTGAGGTTGTTGTGAGGCCCGGAGGTGATCTGCAGGGAGAGCTGGTGTTGTTCTGGTGAGACAGAGTTGCTGTGCTTTCCCGGGACCCGGTGCGGTGCTGCTGCCTGGTAGGTGTTTGGTGAACGTCTGATAATGAGTGAGTGAGCAACAGTGAGCACTGGGAACGTGAGCTGATAGCTTGTTTTGTAGTATCTTTTTACTAATTATCACTATTTTATTTGAAAAACTTAGTAATAAGCATGTTGAGGCTCTATTGATAAAAAGAAAGAAATTTGTCTTATCTCTTCAGGCACTTTTAAACCAGCTTAGAGCCGTGTTTGATCAAATCATTGAGCTTCAGAACACTCAAGATGCAATATATAGAGCTGCTCTGGAAGAACTGCAGAGACGATTACAGTTTGAAGAGAAAAAGAAACAGCGTGAAACTGAGGTATGGTTTTTAAACTGGTGGCTTTATCAATGTAAATAATGAACTTATTGCCACAGTAATCACAAATGCAACAAATAGCTTTCCTGCTGAAGTGTTCATGAAGCTAAGGCTGTGCTCACGTCTACCTCTGGGGTCCTCAGGAGGTATTGCCTGTTTTAAAGGGAGTGGTCGCCATCATTATCATCATTATGTTTTAAAAAAATGCAGACAACAGTATTCACGAGAATCACAGATCTCTTGCCACTTTTCATTAGTAAATGTCGAGATGCAGATATCCGTCTGTATCGGTGTCTCTGCAGAGTGGTACCCTGACACTGCACCACTTCATTGTCTGAAGCTGGTGGATACATATGTACATATGGGAACCAAATTTCTGCACCTGTGGCTATTTTCATTGTGACCTTACTAAACTATTTTATGTCTTCCAAGACCTTGAATTACAAAGATTTATTGAGCACGTTTGGTGGTTTATGGGATTTCTTGTATTTGATATAATCAGTATAATGTTTTACTTTTTTTTTTTTTCCCCCCGAAGCCCCAGTAGATAGTTGTATGTCATAGTTGCACATCCTTCTAGTTGCTGTATGTGGGACGCGGCCTCAGCATGGCCAGAGAAGCGGTGCATTGGTGCGCGCCCGGAATCCAAACCTGGGCCACCAGTAGCGGAGCGTGCGCACTTAACCGCTAAGCCACGGGGCCGGCCCCAGTGTTTTACTCTTTAAAGATGCTTATTCTTGGGGTGGTGACAAATTTTTTGGTTAATATGGTTTGATTAGTTTATTTTTGAGTATTTGTTCCCTTAAAATTTGTGTTAGAGGGTCGTATTTAGGTTGGAAAATTCACAACTACTTAGAGCACATGTTGTTTCTTCAGGGTAGTTTGGAAACAGGAATAGTACTTCATTTGTATTGCCAAGAGCAGTTGTTTGTGATTCTGAAATGTAAAAGTGTGCGCAAAGAGCCTCCTGACCTGTGCTTAGGCAGACTGAAGATTCAACCCTGACTGTAACTCAGTGGCTTTGTGCCTCTGGGTGACTTGACTTCTCTAAGATGTAGTGTCCTTATTTGTAAAATGGGAGTGAGTTACTTGTTTACATGTGGGGATGTGTGCCAGTTATTTAGCATTTAGTGAGTATTTAGTAAATGCTAGCTAATGCTGTGATTTTTAAAACTGCCCCCATGTCCCAGAGAATCTGCCCTTCTGGAGGACTGCTAAACTATGTAAAATCTACAAAAATCAGTCCTTAGGATTTTCACACTCGGATGAAAGCATGGCGGCCAATTGTGTGGGAGTTGATGGTTCGCTCTCCAGACTGTTAACCATGAGCGCTGGAGTGGAACAGATCTACATAATAAGTCAGCTTTATTCACTGTATTTTATTCAGATATGCTTAGGGATACAGTAGGAGATCTAAAAGCTGAACCTATATCTGAGAAATTATTTAAATTTGGTAGGGAAAATAATTTATGATGCAATCATTGAGACCTAAAGTCCACTGAGATTTTAAAGAGATTATGCAAGAAGACTCATAAAAAGGTTTCAGAATCCTGCGAGTGTGCTGTGATGTAAGTTGGCTCTGCCTGCTTTACAGTCAGCATTTTGCCTTTTCTTCTTCTCATCCTGCTCTTGGACAGAGGGTTCCCAAGGGTCTTCTTCCTCCTTCAGTCCCTTGTCCTTAGTTCTCTGTTTTCTTTCAGCTTTTCTCCTCAAAACTCCTCCATTTATAGTGATACTTCCACTTCAAATTTGGGATTAAAGGGCTTTTTTTCTTTTAGTATCTTAGACATTGGAAATCTTGGTTTCTAACATTAGCATATGCAGTTATTTGCTATCCAACGACACTCACCCCATACACATCTATACACACACCTGTCTTAGAACAAGAGTCCTGGTGCTGCCCCCGGCAGTGTAGCAGCAGTTAGTCGGTGGCAGTGTGTCCCACCGGGTGAGCGCATCAGATCCCACATTGTAATGCTCCTGCAAACAGTTACTCCCGTAAGGTTGTGCCACCAACTCAATACAGTTAGAATGATTGGTCTCATTTGTGCTTTTAATTTTTAGGGATAGCTTTTAGTTATAAAACAAAATTGAATTTAATTATGTAACGTAGTTACTTGTTTCTAAAGTCAAATCTATGAAACAAAGCATTTAGACAAGTCTGGCTTTTGTTGCTCTTCACTCTGTACTAGTCTCTGTTGTGAATGTGGGTGTAAAAGCCCAATAGAATATTGCCAAGCTGTGATGTATCAAAGGATAGGATGTTACCAGCAAGTGCCGGTTTATTCCAAGAATATGAAGCTCTTCTGTCATTCTAGTAAAAATATTGTAATTAACCACATTTACAAGCTAAAGGGGAAAAATTATATGATCATCTCAATAGATGGAGAAAGTACTTTAATTCCAAGTAAGATCTGATAAAAGGTTTGTCTGAAAAATCTACAGTAAAACATCGTACTTCATGGTGCAGTGTTGGAAGCATCTCTCTGGTTGTGGGATCGAGACACCGTGCTGTCACCACTTTATTCAGTGTTGCACTGGTGGGCTAGCCAATGTTATAAACCAAGAAAAAGAAATACCAAGTGAAAGAAAGAAAGAAAGCTGTTTTTCTTTTTTTTGCAAAAGTCATGGTTGTGGACGTAGAAAATCCAAAATGATCTTTAAATAAATTACCAGAATTAATAAGTGAATTTATCAAGGTTTCAGGAAACAAGGTCAGTATACAAAAGTCAGTTGTATTTTTTCCTATCAGCAATAAACATACCGAAATTTTAAAAGAAATGCCGTTAAAAGAACATTAAAATGTAATAAAATATATGTAAGACCTCTATACAGAAAACTGTAAAACAGGGCTTGGCAACCTAAGGTTTGCAGGCCAGGTTTGGCCTCCCGCCTGTCTCTGGAGACAAAGTTTCCCTGGGACAGCTGTGTCCGCTCCTTTACATCTTGTCTCTGGTTGCCCTGGGCTGCAGCACTAGAGTTGAGTGATTGTGACAAAGACCATATGGCCCCCAAACACTAAAATATTTGCTATCTGGCCCTTTACAAAAAGAAAAATTGCTGACTACTGCATCCCTGAGAGATGTTAAAGCCACCCTAAATAGAGATGTATATCGTGTTCATGGATCCCAATTCTAATCCCAACAGTTTATGCTTTTTTGGGGAGATAGAAAATGATAAGCTAATTCTAAAATTTATGTGGAAATACATAGGGCCTAGCATAGTGAAGAGAATATTGAACAAGAACAGAATGAGAGGATATACATTTATAATTGAGTATACATATATAGTCAAGACTTAAAATATAATTACAGTAATTAATGGTGTTAGCTCAAGGAAGGATGGGTCAGTGGAGCAGAATAATGTCCAGAAACAGCCCCGCAGGATTAGGGTCATCAGTTGCTGACGAGGTGGCACTGAGAACAGTGGAGAATAGAGCATCGTCAGTGGTGTTAGGTGACTGTCCTGACCCTGCCTCACTCACACACATGTAGAGCCACCACGAATCTGAACATGAAGGTGAAATGCTAAAGCTTTCAGAAGGCAACATAAACAATAACTATAAAAGAAATTAAAGATGAATTATTATGTTACAATTAGTAATGTCTGTTTGTCAGAGACACCCTTAAGAACATGAAAAGGCAAGGGAGAAGATATTTATGTACACGTAAGTGACAGCTCATCCAGAATGTATAAAGAGCTCTTACAAATCGATAAGATAACTCCGTTGAAAATAGGCCTTACATTTACGAAAAGGTACTCACCCTCTAATTGTCAGGTAAACGAAGATTAAAAACCCCAATGATATACTTTACACCCCCCAAGAGAATGACTAAAGTTTTAAAATAGACAACAGCAAATGTTGGTGAGGATATAAAAAATGGAGTAGTGCCATGCCCTGTTGGTAGAGGCTAAGCTGTTATAGTCGCTTTGGAATGCTGGTTGGCTGTGGCCTAAAGCTGAATTTAGGAACACTCTGACCCAGCATGTGTACTCCTAGGTGTTTCCTCAACAGGAATGCATTCTTAGATGTCACAGCTGTCATACCTCATAGCTGGGATACTTCCAGGAGATGATGGTGGTAGCGACGGGAAGGGACCCCCAGAGGGTCTTCTGGGGCGCTGGTAATGTCCTGTTTCTTCATCTAGATGGTGGTGCCTGGTATATTCATCTCGTGACAGTTTATCATGCTGTCCACTTAGGATTCTTGTACTTCTTTGTATGGATTATACTACAAGAAAGTCGTATATTTTAAAAATTGGTTTAAAAAAATAAAAGAGGTTGGTAGGAGAAGAAGAGATAGGAAGTAATATTAAAGTTTTGTAATTTCATCATCTTTAAAAACCCAGCATCAAAAAATATTTTTTAAAGCTCAAAAAGTAAATAAAACAGTTATAAATATATTAAAAGATATAAACATGAAAATAATGTCTTCTAAAGTTGGGTGGCAAAAAGAAGGAGGGCATTAATCATTATTGCTCAGGTTAGGGTGTTAATGCCATCCCAAGTAAAAAATGATGAAAACGGTATGTTTTATGAAGGTACAGTTATAAAGGTATCCGCTAGAACAAAAATGTAAATCTTCCAGATTATCAGAAGAAACACAGACCATGTAGTAAAAAATTACCACCCTCAAGTAAACCAGAAAGCATGTCATAAATATATGACAGAACAAAGACCAGACATACCGTCCTGTCGATAAAGGTAACTAGATTGAAGCCACCTGGTAAAAGAAAAGCCCTCTCAGAGAGAGACACCGTTGGGTTGGTCCCCCGGTAAGTGGACTGGATTGCTTGTCGTTGAGGGTGGCTTGTTAGAGGACTGAAGGGCTAGTTGCCCGGGCCGACCTGCTAGTTGGGAAGTTGTGGTATGGAAGAGACGCTTGGAACAGAGTGATGCAGACAGTGTGAAGAGAAAAGAGCGGACAGGCACACTAAGGAAGTGAAATTCTGCAAAGGAAAGCAGGCTGCAGATCAGGGCGAAAAGCGGTAAACAAGATGAGGATGCCTTATAACAGTGACAGGTGCAGGTCATGACGATCGAAACAGTCCAGTATCAGTGGTCACGAAACAAGAGTAGGAACTACAGGAAGAAATGGATCAAAACACATCAGTATTAGAATATAATCCAGCTTCTCTCAGACCATGAGAGCTCACATGCGCATAAAGAAGTAGCACACGGTAATGAAACGCCGTCCTCCTCAATGCGTGTATTAATAACTAGAGAGAAAGTGAGTAAACTGGACACCCCACTCAACATTAGGAAAGCAACAGTGAAATACCCCTGAGGGGGCCAGAGGCCTTGTCTGCTAGTGGCAAGAGCAAAAGTTAGTGAGGCAGAAAACCAAACAAAGGAGCTAATAAAATCCAAGAGCGCCTTTTGGGGTACAAGGGACAGTGGGGAAGTAAAATAAGCTATCAACTAGCCTAATAGGTAACGGGAGGAGAAAGCACAAATATACAGAATAAGTGAGAGAAAAACCATATATGATTTTGCTCAGTTCTGTGGAAATAAACCTACCTCATTTGAGGGAAATTAATGATTTTCTATAAATTTTCAAAATTGACCCCCAAAGAGAAGGCAGATTCTAAACAGCACAACTACCAAACAAGAAATAAAGTTGTTGTGTAGTTGGCCACCTGAAGGGGACCAGGTCGGACAGCACCGAGAAATCTAACCAAACCTTCCAGCAGTGGTGAGCTCGAGTGCTCTGTAAATTATTCCAAGTCATAGAAGAGGAAAGCTTCCAAATTCTGTGTATGAAGCATTGTGAAGTTGACACCAGTATGGAAAAAGAAAGACCAAATCTGGGTTATAAATATTGATGGAAAAAATGTTACATAAAATATTAGTGGAAAATATTTAACAGAATATTTAAAGAATAATTAGCCAAGACTGGGGTTTATTTCAGGAATGCAAAGGTCAAGGAAATCTGTTAGTGTAATTCAGCATGTTAATTGATAAAAGGAAAAGAATCCTATGGTAATTCCTATATATGCTGGTTGAAAAGGCATTTAGTTAAATTCACCGTTGAGTGCCGACCCTGTGGCTTAGCAGTTAAGTGCACACGCTCCGCTACTGGCGGCCCGGGTTTGGATCCCGGGCGCACACTGACGCACCGCTTCTCCGGCCATGCTGAGGCCACATCCCACATACAGCAACTAGAAGGATGTGCAACTATGACATACAACTATCTACTGGGGCTTTGGGGGAAAAAAAAATTCACCATTGATTGAGAACAATCTTTTAAAAACAGACGTAGATGGATATATCTCCAGTACATACATCATGCTTAGGGGAAATAGTAAGAAGCATTCCCATTAAAGTCAAGAGTTAATGTGAGGTTTAAGGGGTGCCAGTACTTGAAACCACCTGGTTTCACTTTTATGTATACTGTCTGTATTAAAAATGTGTACAAGATGACAGAAAAATATAAGGCTATTTATTACAGCATTGTTGGTAATAGCAAAAAACTAGTGAGCTTGTGACAAGTTATCTAAATTGTTACATGTTATACAGTGTAATACTGTGGTTATTAAAAACAGAGTTCTCTGGCAGGCCGGTGGTATAGTGGTTAAGTTCGCACGTGTCACTGTGGTGGCCCAGGGTTCACAGGTTCAGATCCCGGGCGCGCACCGACGCACCACTTGTCAAGTCATGCTATGGTGGCGTCCCATATAAAATAGAGGAAGATGGGCCTGGATGTTAGCTCAGGGCCAATCTTCCTCAGCGAAAAGAGGAGGATTGGCAACGGATGTTAGCTCAGGGCTCATCTTTCTCACACACACAAAAAAACCCAGGGAGTTCTATGTGTAGTCATATGTATTGATATAAAATATTTCCAGGGTACATTAGTAATTGGAAAAAGTAAGCTGGAGAACAGTTTGGCATCAGAAAATGATCACAGTGTTTTAGCAGTCCAGGGGCACACAAAGCATGCATCCCCGCTCCTGACATTCCGTCTCAGTCCCCTCTGACAGCCTCTCCATCCAGATTTTAACTTAATTTGGTCCTTCTGGTTCTTCAGGGCCAGTGGGGAGTGACAGCAGCAGAGGAGGAGGAGGAGAACAAGAGGATTCAAGAATTTCAAGAATCTATACCAAAAATGTGTTCACAGCTGCGAATATTGACACACTTCTACCAGGTACGTGTTAGAGGAACAAAATGCTTTCCAAATCCTCGCAATGCTCATTTTCTGTAATTGACAGGTGCCGTCAAAATGATTAAGAAGGAGTCATTTCCATCATTTCCTAGCACTTTTTATGCACATGTGAGTAGCACCCACAGCGGTGTCCACCTTGGCCGGGACCCGTCCCAGGGATTCTGGTCTGACTACTCTGTGGTGCGGCCAGGACTGGGGACCCTGGCCTGGGCTGGCTTTGGTGTTGGGCAGTGAGTGGGAGCTCTTGGAAGACGGCTCAGGCTTCTTTATGAGCCAGAGGTGAGGCGTGTGCTGCAGGCACGCTGGGGAGAGGCGTGTGCAGGGAGCTGTGAGGAGCCGGGGCAGCCGGCGTCGGGATCGGTTCAGCTCAGGTGGCAGATCTGAAGTTGCTGAGGGAAGCCAGTTGACAGGGTCCATGTGCTCTGCTCTTTATTTCTATGTTGTGGGTGTGGTTTCTGATTTTATCTGTTTCTCAGTGTGATTTTAGTGATGGAAATATAGATGAAAAGAGTTTATAAAGGATTTTTCCATTCAGTTACTGATGACTGTTAGACAAATCAAGCATTGACCCTCAGACATTTAAAGCTTATGTTGTTGTGTGCTAGTGTCTTCATGTGGTTCAGAATTTAAAATGAAACACCACCCCACTGTTCTGTGGTCATCTAGTTTGCTTCCCAGGGTGGTTGTACATTTTAAATTTTGTATTTTTCTTCAGCATAACTAAGGGGGATATTTGTCCGTTTTGCAAGTGGTCTTACTCTGACATTGGCTTACTAGTTCATTTTTGTTGAAAACATGTTTCATAAATGGTGGTAATGACTGGTTTATGCTCAGTGCAAAAATATCTTTATTGGCTAGATGTTGTGATGACGAGCTGCCCTCTTGACCCCATGTAGTGTACCTAGTGTGTATTCATATTTCTTAAAGGTGGATACCTGGTGGTCATGTCCTACTGTTAATTAAGGTGTTTGTACAGCTGCACAAGGAGTGATTTATAACCTAAGAATGTGTCCATGCGCTCATTTCTAAAAGAGACAATGATGGCTACACAATTTCCTGATAGAGTTAATGCATTTTTTAAAAAGTAATCTTAATCAGTATAATCCCAGTTTTACTCGATTTACGGTCTTAATCTTCTTTGTAAATCATTACCATTCAGATTTCTTTTTCTTAACAGAGAAAGTCCTTTTCTGTTCTCTTTGTGACGGTGCTTGAAACGGTAGGGTGATGACAGTCATTTACTGCTTGTGAATGGTCACCCAGAGTCCTAAACCTGTGGAAAGAAGTGTTCCCCAGATTTCCTTGTAGTGAGTTTCACACATCATCATATTTTAGTTTCATCGTTTAACAGGAAGTCACTGTCTATATTTTTAGCAATATCATCCTTAGGAACTTTCTCCTAAGTCTTCTTTTACCTAGGAAGACAAAGTGACATTCACACAGAGGCACACTGCTCGTTCAAATGTAAAATTGCTGTGTGTAATATATATGAGTCTCCACACCTACCAGCTCTCCAGGACTACCCCAGAGGCAGGGAGAGGGAAAATGACAGCTGTTAGAGTTGAAGAGGATTGATAAGGATGTATGGTGTTTCAGTGACTTTTCTCTGCAGATAAGAACTTTTCCATACTGAAGCTGCAGAGACAGCAGCACTTACCTTGACCAGAGAGATGTCTGCCAGCTGTGAGGCAGGCTGTGGAACCTGACAGGGATGGAGTTTGTGCTTACTGAGTGACTCTTTCAACCCTGAATAGAAGCAGTCAGTAATTTTGTCCTGTTAAAGCTTTCATAAACTTCTGAAAGCCCATCATCTTTACAAAGCCCCCTTGATGAGGAGGTGATACAGCCACATTCTGCCCCACCCTTCAGGAAGGCGACCACAGCCTGACGTCCACAAAGGCCCTGGGACCCTGATGTCCTGGTTTGGAGCACGGTCTCAGTCTGTTCTCCCATCAGGGCTTTATGGTTACATACTCTCTCATAACTCATGTGAAAGATGAAAGTGTAACTAACACTGAGCTTTATATTCAAAATACAAAGGATAGAATGTTTTAACGTCAGTTGCTTGGCTGTTTTGCTTATTCTGTAGAACTTAGAGCAAAGAGGAACAATCTGTTGGTTAGTTCTTTTAAACAAAATGTGTGCATTGCTAATCTGTGTTTGTAAAATGGGTGTCTTCCCAATCCGGGCTGCGGTGGCTCTGTGAGCTCTGGGTTCCTGGAGCAGTTCCCGTTACCCGGCTGCCTGCCATGGGAGGTTCACGTAAGACTTGTGGATTTGGGAGGAAAAACAGCCCCAGATGAGATGAAAATGGCTGGGGTGTGGGTGATGGGTTTTGTGGATACTTCCTTTCTGAAATGAGTGTTTTATTCTTTGTGGTTCTTTTTAGGGGATTGTGCAGCAGTTTCTGGTGTTATTGACGACCAGCTCTGATGAGAGTCTCCAGTTTCTCAGCTTCAGGTTGGACTTTAATGAGCATTATAAAGCCAGAGAGCCAAGACTCCGAGTGTCCCTGGGCACCAGAGGGCGGCGCAGTTCCCACACGTGAGGGGTTTCGTATCCTTGCAAGGAGCTGCCCGTGCTGTTTATTGCATCATTGGACATAAACATTCATATTTAAATTCTCAAGGCAACTGGCATGCTGCGGGCATCCACCGTTCCTGCCCCAGACACTTCAGTGTTGCGATGGCATGGCGTCTGGTGGAATCAGTCTTGTTTTTATACATCGGAGTTGAATATATTTGTAATATCGCTCAGTTAAATAGGCTGGTTTGCACTATTCAGATTTATTTCTAAAAGTCTTCATGTTTAAAAGATGCCACACTTTGTTGAGGCTTCTTAAACTCTCCATGATATAATTTATGTTTGCCACAAAAAAATCAGTTTCTTTTAGCAAAAACTAGGGCGATGGATATCCATCAGTTGAGATGGTGATGTCATCGCTATTTTTTTAACATCCTCTTTAGAGGCAATTTTTGTTAATACAATCAAATTAAATTAAAACAAAATGTCCCTACTAAGAAGATATATAGAATATTTTATTTTGTTTTTAGTGTTGTAAAATATTAAGAACGTTTATATCTTACTGTGTCTACACATGTTTATTCTTTTCTCTTCCTTCAAAGTTTACATTTTTATATTTAATTTACTCTTTCAGATAACTTGTAGAACAGTGTAGAACAAAGTAGGAGTGCTATGGAACAAAAACATCCGTCACCTGAAGCAGTGTGTAAATATGGGTGACTAGAAAGTTAATGTTTATTTTCAAAATTCTAATAAGCATTGGAAAGAAATTGACTTGAATAATGAAGATTTCCTTTTTCCTTGCCTATTTTTTCATTGTAAATATTTATATACTACTGATCAGATGTTGGAGGGAAATGTTTTTGTAAAAATGTCATATCGAGTCACATAAATCTGCCTTTATTATGTTGCATAATAAGTGAAAACTTAGAAAATTAAAAGCAATTATCTTTCACATGTATTGGTTATTTCTTGAATAGTCTGCGGAGAGACACGCTTCACTCACCAGGTTTGGAGGGCAGGGGTTGACAGGGTTTGATTTAATGTGCTTCAGTATATGAATTATTTAATCAGTGAAACCAAGAAATTAGGCTGTGCAGCTTGCATTGTAGAGCTGAAGGGAGTGCCACCACTCAGGGCTTGTGTGACATAGCCCTTCCGGTATCTGCTGTCCACACCTGATTCTTGGGGACATAGAGTCCCTCTCAAGTGAAAGGGGCGGTCGCGAGTCTTGGCTATGCGGAAGTGCATCTGTGGTGAACTTCTTAGGATGTACATTTAATTTTAGTTTAAAAATTCATAAAATGAGAAATCTGGAGGAGGTTTCTCTGCTGCAAAGTGTCCCAGAAATGGTGGTGTTTTGTGTATCCCCAGGAGAAATGTCCCAAAGTTTTTTGAACTTGGAGTCTGCTTTTATTTTATTTGAAGCTTTCTCCAGAGATTAATCCTCAGTGGAAACCACTCTAGAAAATGCTACTCTAGATTTGGGGACTAAAACTCTATTTAAGCTCAGGAGCCATCAAGTGATTAGGCTTGATTTGTGGGTTATGGAGGAGCTTCTGAGAAGGGGCCCTCTATGGAGCCAGGACAGCTCTGTAGGGCAGGGTCTCGGGTCTTGCTCAGAACAGAACTGTGCGTCTGGAGGATGGAGGCGTGGACCACAGAGGGTCAGGGCAGGCTGGGGGTGATGGGTAGAGGACACCTTGGAAGAACTCATTTCAGACCCACTGAAAATGTCACTTTAATGGACGGGCGGGTGTGTCACGGGGCAGGGTCTCATCAACCAGAATCAGCAAAGGCTTTGATGAGTGGGGCCCCGTACTGGGTGGTTGAGATGGGAGAGCCTGCCTCAGGGGGTGAATCTTCTCTGGAGGCAGGTGCCCCCGGCATCGCCCTGGGGAGGTCCCTTCCTCACCCGGAGAAAGATAATCATCATCACCTTTCAAGGTTGTGAAGATTGGAGATAACTTGATGCATAGGGTCTGGCTCCTAGTGAGTTCTTAGTAAACGGTGCTCTTGTTTTGGTGGAGTGAAGCCTTTTGCCCTGGGCAGCTCAAGTATGCCCACCCTAGCTTTTCTGTCATTGAGGATGCCTCTTATCCACCCAGGAAGTTCAGTTACTGTGGCTGAAGGCACGTTTATCCTTGGGCTGGAGGACTCGTCTCTCTTCTGTCCTGTTGAGTTAACGGGCTTGACTGAAGAGGGGAGTAGGCCTGCCTTACACGTCTGCAGCAGAATTCATGGCATTGTGATTCTACCGTCTCTGGAGAATGTGTCCTCCAGACTTTAAAATACACAACAGAAAGGTACCGCCAACTTCAAAGTCCCAGTTATTAGGAAGAGAGCACTTTCACCAAATAGCATGGTCATACTCAAATTGTGTCACGAGGCACGAAGTCCATGTGAAGGGACAAGTTACCCGTAGGTCCTGTTGACAGCTGAAGCTGCCCTTTGCGCTCGTGGCCCATGGGGAACACGGGCTGCTCGTGGCTGGGAGTACTGGGTGTGGATGCTGTGGCTACAGGTAGCCGGGAAAAGCCGCCTATCCGGTCTTCCTGAAGAGTTCTGTAGGACTGAGGGTGGCAGGTGGCCCCAGGTGAGCAAGAACGGCTCCTTCCCTGTTCATATTCATCTAAGTAGAAGTGTGGCGTGGAACAGCATGTTGAAATTTAGTATTTAGAAATAACAACTATAGATATATGGGCATAACCAGATGAATGCAATGTGCTATGTAAATGGTAGGGAAAGCTGGTGAATTCTGATTTGGTGACTTGGACCAGATCGTGAGGGTCTGCTGGAATTTGGGTGAAAACCAAGAGTGACGGGTGAGATGTGCTCAGAGATGTCTGTTCTCAGAGCTCTGGCAATTGGTCAGAAGATCGCTGTCTTGAACTCGCCATTATTCTTCCTAGTGACCTGCTTAGTTTTAATAGTGTCCGAATTACGTGGCACCTTTTTAGTGGGTCGATTATGAACAACCATTTCATTTTCTGCTGTGGTTGCTAGACTGTTCAGATGTTCTAATTCTGAGGTCGTTTTATTTCCTAGAATATCACGCGTTTTCATTTAGAATTTCAAATTTGTTGGCATTAATTTTTACATAGGTGCCTTTATAATTTTTGAAATATTCATATTTGAGTACTATTCCTTTCATTCCTAGCATTATGTATTTGTGTGTCTTTTTTCTTCCTGGTCACATTGACCAGTGTCATTACAGTTAGGTCTTGCAAAAATTCTCTCTTTCATGGTGTTATTTATATTTTACTACAGATACATTTTTTTGGCTTTATTTATAAATTACTCTTCTATATTTAATACCTCCCTCTTTTGGTTTATTGTTTCCTGAGTCGAATACTTCTAGAATTTCCTTTCTCATTGCATTTCTGACGGAGTCGTCCTCTGCACTAGCTTTAGTTACATCACAGGTTTTCATAGAGTGAATTTTCCATGTCCTTAATTCCTAACTACCATGGGATTCTGTTATTTTCTTTTGACTCTGGATATAGTTAAAATTTTCGAATTTCCAGGAAGTTTTTTTTTTTTTTCAATTTTTTCTTTCTGAAAAAGAATAAAGGGAAATTTGCCAAACCATATATCAAAATATAAGGCTACAATGTCTAGAGTGGTATGGCACAAGAATAGAAAGAAAGGTCACTGGAATGGAATAAAGTGTCCAAAAGATGCCAGTCTTCATGGGTCTTTAGTATATTTATTGAAGGTTCACTTCAGAGATACGTGAGATGTCTGATTAGTCAACAAATGCTTTGGGGTAAATGGTTTTGTGTAAACCATTTGGAAAAAATTTAAATTAGGAGCTTTAACTCATATTACACAAGAAAACAAATTCAGAGGACTTGGTTTAAATATGAAGAGTAAAAGCGTTACATTTACTGGAAAAAAATGAAGCAATATTTTTATAATCTCAGAGTTTGTAAACACTTTCTTAACATGGCATCAAGGACAAAACTATTAAGGAAAATAATGACAGATTTGACTACCTAAGTGGAAAACTTACACATTAAAAGGCAACATTACAAGAGTTAAGACAAATGACAGGCTGAGAAATCTAATTGCAACATTTATAGCAAAGTCTATAAATTACAGCAGACCCCTATAAACCAATATAAAATCCTCAGACAGTTCCAAGCATGTCAGTTAGTAATTTAAAGAAGAAATACAAACACGTGAAAACCTTTAACACCCCAAGACATGCAGTAGCAGCCTCACTAGTTAGTGGAACCACACCACACATGGTTCAAGTCAAAGTCGGACAAGCCCTGATGTGTGTATGAACCAGAGAGCACCCCACCACCCGCAGAAGTTTCCTTTGTAACCCACCCCCCGCCACCTGTCACTCCCCCACCAGCAACTGCTAGGCTTTCTGTCATGGATCATTTACATTTTCTAGAATTTTATACAAATAGAACTATAGAAAATGTGCTTTGTGTGTGTCTGGCCTCTTTACTAACCATAGATGTTTTGAGATGTGTTCCTTTTAGTTGCCTGTATAGAGTTCCTTTTGCCTTCTTCCTGAGTAGTTTCTGTGGGTATATCATAGTTTGTTTATCTCGTCACCTGTTGATGGCTATTTGCATTGTTTCTAGTGTTTGACAGTTATAGATAGAGCTGCTGTGAACAGTTGTGTACAAGCCTCTGTGGATGAATGCTTTCATTTCTCTTGGGTGATTAGGAGAGGATGGCTGGGTCATCTATGGTAGGTTTACATGTAACTTTTTAAGAGACTGCCAAAGTGATGAGACCGTTTTACATCCTGAGCGCTGTGTGTGTGAGTTCCAGTTGTTGCACAGCCTTGTCAACACTTCGTGTGGTCAGCCCTCTTAATTGTAGATATTCTACTAGATGTGTAGTGGCATTTCATTGTGGTTTTAATTTGCATTTCCCTAACCTCTAATGATGTTGAGCATGTTTTCATTTGATTATTTGCCATGACACAGTGTCTATTAAGTATTTGCCCATTTTTAATTAAATTGTTTGTTTCCTTATTGAGTTTGAGAATTCTTTATATATCTGGATATAAGTCTTTTATCATACAGGTGATCTGCGAATATTTTCTCCATTTGTGGCTTGTCTTTTTTTCTCTTGTTTTAATTGAGCATCTACGAGGTTTTCTGCTCATCAGCATAGAGATTTTTATTTAAGTCAGTCGTGTGGACAGACGCTTCCCTGGGTAAAGTTTGTGGGAAAGAAACTCCAGACAAAAAAACCTGCGAGGAGAATTACAGCAAAGCTGCCACTGCTCTTTTTGTTGTCATCTTAACAACAAAGTGACATTTGTCAGGGGAACTAACATCTATGTATTAGCCTGTCAGAGTCATCACCATGGTTAAACTAATGTAATTGTGTCAACTTTAGATCTACCCTCTCCATCACAGATGGCTACTGAGCACTTGAAATGTGCCTCGTCTGAACTGAAACGTGTAAAGTACACCCCAAATTCTAAATATTTAGTAGGAGAAAAAGGAATGTAAAATAGCTCAATATTTTTTCATTACTGATTATGTATTGAAGTGACAATATTTTGTATATGTTTGCTTAAGTAAAAAATATTACTATTATTATTTTTTTGTGAGGAAGATCAGCCCTGAGCTAACATCTATTGCCAATCCTCCTCCTTTTTTCTCCCCAAAGCCCCAGTAGATAGTTGTATGTCATAGTTGCACGTCCTTCTAGTTGCTGTATGTGGGATGCCGCCACAGCATGGCCAGACAAGCGGTGAGTCGGTGTGTGCCCGGGATCCAAACCCGGGCCGCCAGTAGCGAAACGCGCGCGCTTAACTGCTAAGCCATGGGGCCGGCCCCCTAAAAAATATTATTAAAATTAATTTCAACAGTTTCTTTTCAATTTTTTAATATGACTACTAAAAATTTTTAAATTACATAGTGGCTCTTGTATATTTCTGTTGGACGGCGCTTTTTCTTTTCCAGGATTCCATCCAGGACACCACATGTCAGTTAGTTGCATGTCTCCTTTTTGCTGTGACAGTTTCTCTGCTTTTCTTGTTTTTGATGACCTTGACAGTTTTGAGGCATCCTGGTCAGACATTTCAGAACGTCCTTCGACTGGGTTTTGTCTGATGTTTTTGTCATGTTTAGACTGGGGTTGTAGGTGTTTGAGGTAAGGTGCCCTTCTCGTCCTCTGGTGTGCAAGGTGGACACCGTCAGCATGGCTCATCACTGTGGATGTTGACCTTGGTCACCTGGCTGAGGTCGTTTTCTCCACCGCAGGGTTCCTCCTTTATTCCTCTTTTTCATACTCGAGGGGGAGATGTTTTACATATTTAAAATTCTTCTGCATGGGAGATTTGTCTCTTCTCCCCCATATATTTATTTATTCAAGCATTTAAAAATATCAGTATGGACTCACAGATATTTATTTTATACTTTGGGTTATAGTTCAATCCTACTTTATTTATTTTGTTGCTTAAATTGTTCTTGAATTGTTCTCCTTGAGTGAGTTTTGGTAGTTTGTGGTCCATTTCATCTAAGTTGTTGAATTTATGGGTATAGTGCTGTTGATAGTATTTTCTTATTTTAATGTCTATAGAAACCAATGATCTCACTTCTCTTATTTCTGATATTGGTAAATTGTGTTTTTTTTTTTTCCTGATTGGTCTGGTTGGAGATAATGAATTTTATTGATCTTCTCAAATGAGCAACTTTTGTCATCATTGATCTTCTCATTTTTCTGCTTTGTATTTTGTTGATTTCTACTCTGATCTTTATTATTTCTTTTCTCCTGCTTACTCTGAGTTTTTCTCTTTTTTTCCTTGATACAGAAGGTGAGGTAATTGACTTACGATCTTTCTACAAATTGCATTCTACAAATTTTAATACGTTTTTTCATTTTAATTCATTTCAAAGTACTTTCTAGTTTCCCTTTTGATTTATTCTTTGACCCATGAGTTATTTAGAAGTTTGTTTTTAATTTCTAAATTTTTATGGATTTTCCAGATATCTTTCTGTTATTGATTTCTAACGTAATCCCATTGTGGTCAGAGAACATACTTTGTATGAGGTGAATCCATTCAAATTTATTGAGACTTTTTTTATGACCCTGGATGGAGTTTATCATGGTAAATGTTCTGGGTGCACATTAAAATAATGTTTTTTTCCTGCAATTATCTATTAATTCTAATAGTTCATTTGTAGGTTCATTGGATTTTCTGTGTACCTGTGTCTGGATCTTCCAGGAAGCAGATAGCATATGGAATTAGATACGCAAGAGATTTATTGGGAGGAATACTTGAGAGGGATGATGAGGAGGGATTCTGTGGAGCCTGGGAAAGCCAGCAGACCATGATTCGGCTCAGATCCTCGTGAGGAGGGGCAGGAACGAGGGAGGGAAGGTTGTGTGGAAGAGTCTCGGACTGCAGTGTGGGTCTGAGGACGTTTGGCCAGGCACCGGGAAGTCTCTGAGCCAGAGTTACCCATCAGAGGAGTCCTGTGTCTCCAAGGATGGGTCTATATTAGTGTCCCTGCACCTCTTGGTCGTGGCTGGGAGTGGCCTGTGGGAAGCATGGCCTGGGCACGAGGCCGTAGTGGGTTCAGAGTGTGGCATCGGGTCTCAGATCTGACATTCTCTCAGGTGAAGATCTGGAGGCGTGTTTCCATGGCCCTTAGATCTGATTCCCCACACAGGTTTGGGGGGCTGCTGCTTTGTATTCCCATGAGCCTCTCTTCCTGAGGGAAAGCACAGAAGAAAGTGGTGAGTGGGGGGAGCCCCCGCCCTGTCACCGTGTGCCAGGCTGTGACTGGTCGTCCTCTCCCTCCTCCACTGTTCATTTTGAGTTTTCCTCACCCCTAGGCCTCACTTTGGCTGATGCTGGTGGCTTGCTCACCACGTGGCCCAAACCTTCCTTCCTGAGGGGGCAGAGGGGAGAGATCTGAATCTTTGTAGTCCTACCCCTTTCAGGCCAGGGCTGCTGCATTAAAATGAGGCAGGGACATCTGGAGGTGTCTAGGTGGGGTCCCTGGGTCCCACATGTATTACTTCCTGTCCTGGCGTGTGTGTGCCATTCCCCCCTCCTGCCGTGTGGTGACTCCCCACCCGTGGTCCCTGTGCACGAGATGCCCAGGTGGCAGCAGCCATCCCCGTGGTCCTGGGAGCCTTGCTGTAGGGCACGGTGCCGTGGAGTGGCTCTCATCACTGCTCTGCAGAGCAGTGGCTCTGTGAGGAGCACCCGGGAGGCCAAGCCGTGTTCCACTCGGAGCGTGTGGCTCAGCCAGCAAGCCCTGGTCATGAGTCCACTCCCAACTTCCTGAAGCTCCCCTGGAGTGGCAGGCCCTGAGCCCTCGAGGGGGTATCTCCCAGTCTGAGCAGCTCACGTGTCTGTCCACGGCCTCAAGCAACGTATACCGAGTGTCTGGGGTCGTCGTAGCTGCACTGGTTCGGGGCAAACTGGAAACTTCCTGAATGGCCAACAACAGAGGTGTGGATTAGTGAATTATTGTATGACCGTATGATTAAAGAGGATTAGATATTAAAACCAAGGCTATGGCAGGATATAATGATCTGTGATATTTTATTTATTTATTTATTTATTTATTTTTTTGTGAGGAAGATTGGCCCTGAGCTGACATCTGCCAATCCTCCTCTTTTTCCTGAGGAAGACTGGCCCTGGGCTAACATCTGTGCTCATCTTCCTCCACTTTATATGGGACGCCGCCACAGCATGGCTCGACAAGCGGTGCGTCGGTGCACACCCGGGATCTGAACCAGTGAACCCCAGGACGCCGACGCGGAGCGCGCGCACTTAACTGCTTGCGCCACTGGGCCGGCCCCCAATATGTGATATTTTTGAGACTGTTAAATGGTTAAAGAAAAACCAGACTTCAAAACAGAAAGTATGCTATATTTTTTTTTCAGTAGACAATCTGTTAAAAAAGTATATGTATACACATATATATACATGTATACTTTTAAATAAATATTCATATATGTAAGTATATATAAATTTTATTTACATATGTAAGTATACTAAATTTATATATAAATATAAATATTTACATATATGTATATTAGCTTTATAGAGGGGAGGGGGAGAGAGAAGGAGACTAGAAGATATGCCCCTAAAATAACAAGGGTTCTCTGTGATTATAGAGTTTATGGAGACTTTTGTTTTCTTCTTTGTACTTTTTTGTACTGCATGAATTTCATACTTTAATAACATGACGAATCATTTTTCTGAGTGAAATAGAAATAGGACCAATGTACGGGCTCAGAAAGCACAAGGGCGAGATCAATGGCTTGGGAGGGTCTACTGGACGCTGGTGTTGGAGGGAGAATCGATTGGCAGGGCGCTGTGAGTCCCCACGCCTGAGCGTGACAGGTTTGCAGATATTTACGCACTCAGTTCAGGTGATTTCCTCTTAGGCTGCACTGAAGAACCAGTAATATTTTTCGTTTACGTGTGTTTTTAGCTCCTCATCTCCCCGCTGTTTGAAAATACTGCATAGTCTCCACAGTCAGCTTCGGGACGTTTAAGGACCTATTTGCAGTCTGGAGAGCCTGTTGTGTGAGCTTTCCGTGGCAGGTCAGCGATGCCCGGAGTGCGGCCGTCTGGGCTGGGACAGCCCTTCTCCCCTTCTGAGCAGCAAGGGGCTCTAACTGGGCTTTGGGGTCTAAGACCCTGTTGGATCAACGGCCAGACACCTGCATGTCTGAAGACACCTCCAGTGTCACCTGGCAGGTGTGTCCCAAGGGGTCACAGCCTCACCTGAGACCTTTTCTTCGTGTGTGGGCTCCCAGCATGCAGAGGTCTTGCTTACCCTGAGGCTCATGTGGTTGGGAGCGGCCTCTCCGTGGGAGGGATGGTTTCCAAAATAGTCAGCCCCTGATGCGTCCCAGGACCTCCTGCAGCTCGCCTGTCCCCGCACAGCCACCCCGAGGGGGTTTCTACTCCTGTGTAATTTGGGGACACCCGGGTACAGGAGGTGAAGTGGTCACCTGGCCTGGCACTAGCAGGCTGCCAGGCGCTCAAGTGGCTTCAGCCCCACCCCAGCAGTAGGGCCAGCCCTAGCTGGGCTGTGACCGGCACGGGTGCCCAGCCAGGGACACGCAGGGCCAAAATCCAGCCCAGCTCCCTCCACACGCAGGGCCTGCTGCCTAGAGGAGGCGCTCGAGAGGGCCTGGCACTGCAGCCTCGTCCCTCCTGCCCCGGGGCCTTGGCACTCGGGCCCCCAGCCCAGCCTCTGCCCTGCTGGGAGCAGGGGCACATCTGCAGAGCTCAGCGAGGGGCCGCAGGGGCGGCTCGGGAAGAAGCTGGGGAAGCATCACTTACACACACATCTCTCTGCGCTCCGAAAATGTACCTCTGCTTTCCAGAAAATTGGCTCAAATGGAATGGAAATTTGGCTAAATGATTATGGATATTGTTCTGTGGACATGTTGCCAGGTGTCTCTTCAAGAAGAGAAATAAATTTGTATCTCTCTGCCTTTATTCTGGGCTTACGGTTTAGTAAAAATGCAGCGAGGGAATATGGCATAGCAGCCTGTCTGGAGCCGAGATCTACGCTGCTGACAAAAGCTTCAGACTGCCTTGTCTCACACGAGTTCGCAGGCTTCCACCTGTAATCTAACCCCATCACCCCTGAGGGACACCGGAAAGTCTGACAGCCTGCATTGGCCCCCACCCGGGGATGCAGGGGCCCAGCCTCCTCCCTCAGAACACCCTCTGCTTGTCCTTCTAGTCTGAAAGCTGGGGCTTGTGTCATTGGAAGGGCCTGTGAGTTCCCCGGCCACGGGACTTGGCTGGGGACGCCCGGGCCGGGTGTGGCCTGTCTCAGCCTCCACCCCACCTGGTGGGTGCCGCCCTGTCCTTCAGTCTGGAAAGCAGGCGCCATGCCTCCCACACTACCCTGCAGAGAGTGAGGTTCCTTCCCTTCGACGCCCATGATGTGAAGGGTAAGGTGTCCTTGCCTCTGGAGGCTGTGGCTGCAGGCCCGGTGCGGGGGTGGGTTCACCCCGCCACCTGGGAGCCAGAGGCCGAGATGAATCAGACACCTGGGCCTGTGAGCTGTGAGCTGTCTCATCTCGAATCCAGAGGAGTTTCACACGAGGCTGCAGGGCAGATTCCAGAAGGGTGGAGAAATGTGCTCCAACCGTGGGGCACCCTGGTGACCAGGCTACTGTAGGCAAAGTCTGGGAGCACCCTGAAAGAGGACTGACGGATTCACACAGATTGACAGAGCAGCCCCTAAACTTGTAGGAAACGGAAGGTACGCCTTATTAATACTTAGAATCCAGACGGACTCTGGTGGTATGCCACTGTGCATATGTGGGAAGGACACATGTCATACACTGTCGTGAGCTGTCCCGAGGGGGTCCACAGCCCGCAGAGGTGTGGGGTCCACAGCCCGCAGAGATGCAGGGCCCGCCCTCTGACACTTTCCTTTCGAAGGATGTTTCTGGTGGATGTGGAAATCTAGGCTGACGCCTCCATCCCTCTCAAGACCCCGTTTCATCTTCTCCTTTGTCTCAGGTGAGAAGTCAGTCGTATTTCGTCTTTGCCCCTGTGTGCGCTGCGTCTTTTCTTCCTGGCTGTGTTCCGGATTTGCTCTTTATCCTGGGTGTTCAGCAGTTTCACTGTGACGAGCCCTGGAGGGTTTCTTGGTATTTCTCCTACCTCGGGTGTGCCAGCTTCCTGACTTGGTGGCTCTCTATTATTTTCTCAATGTCCTCGCCCATGTTTCTTCATATATTTCCATGTCCCATTTCTCTCTCTCCTCTCTGGGGTTCCAATCACGTGCGTGTTGGGCTGTTAACGTTTACGCTGGACCTCATGCTCTCTTCTCCTTCCCCTCTCAATTGTCCCTCATCTTCCAGTTTGGATAATTTCTGGTCACGTGTCTTCAAGTTCACTGATGCCTGCTGTGCTGCTTCCAGTCTGCAGAGAAGCCCACAAAGAGAATTCTCCTTCTCTGATTTCACATTTTTCATTTCTAGCATTTCCATATGGTTCTGTTCATGGATATTGCTCTTTTTTTCCCATAGATTTTTTGACAGACCTGTCATAGTTATTTTAAAGTTTCTGTCTGAAATTCCAGGATCCAGGCCATTTCCAGGTTTGCTTCCATTGACTGTTTCCTCTCTTGTTGGTGTCACATTTTCTTGCTGTTTATGTGTCTTGTAACTTTTTTTTGACTGTCAGAAGTCAGTTTGTCTCTGTGTAAGAAGAGTAGAAACTAGAAAGACAAATACGTGAGGTGATGGGTGTGCGAGTTAGCCAGACGGGGACCCTTCCACACTGTGTACGTGTATCAGATCATCACGATCTGTGCTCTGCGTGTCTTGCAGTTTTGTTCATCAGTTACATCTCAGTAAAGCTGAAAAAAGGATAAAAAGAATCTCGGGAACTGGAGTGGATGATGCTCACACCCACATGGGCCTCTCCCTGTCCCCGCTGCAGTGGCTGAGTCACCTGCTCTGTAGCTGAGCTGGATTTGGGCCTCGTTGTTAATTTAGTTAGACTCAGTCCACCAGAGGCTTCACATTATTTGAGGGCTGAATGGTTCCCTTTCGTCAGAGTGGTTGTGGGCCTCGTCTCAGTTCTGCTGCCTCGTCTTGCCCCTGCCCTGCTCCCCTTCCTCCCCTGGTGAAGGCCTCCACTTGGTCCTCAGGGTGGGGTGTGCAGTGTCTGTGCGGCACCTGAGAGCTGGGGTCCCTCTCGGCTCTCCTGCCTTTAAAGAAGGCCTGGGGCCCCCGTGTTTCTCACCGCCCTGCTGCTGCGCCCTCAGTCTGCACGAGCTCGTCATCCTGTGTCTGAGGGGGCCTCTCCGCTGTCCCCCAGTCTTCCTCCCGTGGAAGATCCCTGGAGTGTGTCTGCAGATTCCCCTGCATCTGGCACGCACAGGCACTGTAAATAAACTCTCACTCCACTCCCTGCCTTCCCGTGTTTGTCACAGGTTTACCTCCTTCCGTCTTCTCCGTGTCTGGCGCCTCCTCCTGAACTGCTCCGCCGAGGCTGCGGCCGCGTGGGCAGCCCTCGAGCTCGACTGTGCAGAGGGTCTGGGCTGCAGGATCCCAGGGCGGGAAGAGCGCTCCTCGTGACCTTCTGCAGCCCATGTGGAAGCAGAAGTGTCAATTTATCATTTTAATTAGTGGAATCTTTACAATAGCTTGTAAGGAGCTGGGAAGTGACCCTGAACCTATTTGTGACATACAGAGGTTTGCCAGTGACCTCGGGGCCGTGCACTGAAAGGATTCCGAGCTTTTACAATGATTAGACATTCTATTTTACCAAAGAATAAATGTTCCAAATTTGCAGATCTTCTCGGTGAGGAGAAATGGCTCCCAGTCGTACGCTACAGAGCAAATATTTCCAACAGCATTGAAACACTCAGTCATTCCTGCAAAGGAGAACCCTGCTAACGGTGTTGGACAATGAGGAAGGAAGCAGCTACTTTTCAAGAGAAATGTGTCTTCAGAGAAAACATTTTGAAAATGAATGTTCAGAAATGTTATCTTATTGTTATGTGGTTTTGTTGCTAAGAGGGATGTGTGTCATTTATTTTTTAAAAAAGTTTGACTTAAACACTTAAAAAGCTTGTTTAAAAACTTAAACTTGTTTTAAAATATTCCAAGCAAAGGGTTTCAGTTGGTTGGATCCATTTGTTAAAACTGTTAAAATTCAGCACATTCTAATTAGTCTGGAGCAACAACTGACTGTTATCATGGAGCATAGAAATTTGTGGCCCAAATTTTAACAAAACCCAGGCAGCGTTGGTCAATGGGGTTGAGTAATGCACAACACGATTTAGAAGTAGTGCCTGTGATGCACCTCTCCATTTTGGTCTACTTTTCCTTGTGAGGGATCTTTTTTCAGATGTGATAGTACTTAAAACTAAGTATCAAAGTTAACGGAACTTAAATATGTCAAATGTTTGTACTGTAAAGTGTTAAACCCAGTGTTTCATGAATAAAGAAGCATGGCACTTACTGAAATCATTATTATTTATACCATATTTTAGTAAAGCAAAAACATTAATAAATCGAAAATTTTAAAATATTTCATCCTTATCTCATCCTTCTAAAATTTCTAGTTTTTATACTATAATATGCATAATACATTCTTACTTCTTGTATACAGTTTGTAAATAAATGAACATGCTCGTTGAAACACATGCTCGAAGTTTTAAATCATAGTTCTCATTTTAAAAAGTTCAGAGATCACTATTTTTGATCAGTTCTTAATTGCACTATCAAGAGCACTGGTGTAGTTAGGATTTGGGGGGATTTGCAGATAATTTGTTAATCATAAAGTCCCAGAGGAGAACCATGATTCGTTTTCTTCACACCAATAGAACAGATTCAAAGTTACGCCTGTGGCCTTCTCTTTGGCTTGCGTCCTGGAGGTTTGCCAAGTGGAAGAAGAGGGGACGATGGCAGGGAGGACACCCTCGTCCTGTTGCTGCTGGAAAACGGAAGGTTAGGCTCCCCAGCCCAAGGCCTAGTTCTCAAACCCAGTCGGCGGTGTGCCCTGGAGGGCCGTGGGAATTGGGGACTGGGCTGGACTGTCTGAGTCCGCGTGTGTTCCACTGAGATGGCTGAGCAAATGGGCGTGTCAGCCGTGCCCTCAGCCCAGCGGCCCTGCTGCCCTTGCTGGGCTGGGTGCCCACTGGTGCGATGTGTCTGCTCGGGTGGTGGAGGAACCTTGCTGCGTGAGGTCACCCTGCTCTGTTACACGAGTTCTCCACGCGGTATCCACGAGGGCCTTTTCCTGATGCTCCTGGAGCAAGGGAGGCTGCTGCATTTTGCCCCGGCAGGTTCCAGCGGGGAGGCTGTTCCACAGTGTAGGGGTGGGAGGGGTGCAGGAGCGAGAACTCAGTGCTGAGTTCTTTTCCTCAGGGTGCAGGAAGACGTTCTCGGATCCTGCTCTGTGCCTCGGTTGACTTGGTGTAACTTTGCTTCTGGGACTCGAGACTCAGGAAGGGCCAGAGGCCAGCAAAGTTCTCACGGTGCAGGGAGCTGGGGCCAGGCTGGCATAGCGGCTGGGCAGGTGTCTGGGGCCCCCATACGGAGCAGAAGGTCACAGCTGAGCTGTGCCACCTGGCACCCAGACCCCTGCCCACCTCAGCCCACCTGGTGACTGTCATCAGCACAAATGTGGGCCCAGCAGTGTGGATGCCCAACTTGAGACTGACAGTCTGTGCCCCGGAGAGCACTTCTGTTTGTTCTGGTTCTGAACTAAAAGATGAGGTAACAGGATTAAGCCAGTTTAGTCCTCAAGTTAAGTTCCCTGTGGCCGCTTGGCTTCACCACCCGGGACGTTGCTGACCGTGGCATCCGAGCGCCCAGCCCTGCCGCCCCTCCCATCCGGGGCTGCGTCAGCGTCAGGGCAGCTGCATCGTGATGTGCTGTGTCAACTGGGTTCTCACAGGTAACTGAGTTTAAGTCATCACTCCAGGAGCTGATATATTTTTTCATAACAATCTGCAAATATTTTATTAATTCCCTCTGAAGAGGGAAGAGGAGCCTTGCCTAGTCTCCAAGTGAGCACATAGCTCCCGGCCCGGCCCGGCCCGGCCCACGCCGCTGCGTTGTCTCCCGTGTCGTTAGCTTGCCGGCTTTATCTGCATGTCCTTGTTTGGTATTTCGTGCCACTGTGTGGCCTTTTGTGCCAGGACCCACGTGGCTCTGAAGTGCCCATTCATCACGTCCCAGAGCCTTGTAGATGTCGTCATTCTCAGCGGTGTATAAACGGAGAAAATCGGAGATGCGTCGGTTAGCTGCCCTGCTCGTAACCTGGCGGAGGAAGGAGGGCACCCGAGCCGTGGGGGGGCCGGCTCCTGCCTTCTCTTGCTTACTGCCTGCCTGGGCTCGTCATTCGGGGCCTCTACCCAGCCTGACATGGAGCGAACTCTGTGTGCTTGTCCGGAAACATGCTGACACAGGGTGTAAACGCTGTGTGGAGGAGAGAGACCTGGGGGTGACAGGGGGTGTGCAGGGTTGGACAAGGAGCGGCCTCCTGAGGAGCTCGGGCCGGGCCTGCTCCTTGGTGAGGCCAGCATCGGGCAGAAACGGCCGGGCCCTGTGCCACCACCTTGCTCGGTCAGTGACCGTCATCCCAACAGCTGAGGCCGATCTGGAGGCCGAGGGCTGGAGGCTGCTCCTGGCGGGGTGAGCGGCACTGCCTGCTGGGCCACGGCCCTCGCTGCTGTGGGCTGATCACCCCATACAGTGCGGGGCACACCTGTCCTGCTGAGGGACGTTTACAGAGGGCCGTGGAGGAACCAGCCCTGTCGGTGCAGGTGGTCCTGGCCCCTCAACTGGTCCTCCTCGTCTCCGTCCTGCAGCATCTTTTCTGCTTCCCCCGCTCTCAGCATTGCCTCTGCTGGTTCTGGTGGCTTACCTGGTGGTGTGCCCCAAACCCTCATTCCTGAGGGGCTGAGGCCCAGCTTACCACACCCTTCTCAGGCCAGGTTGCTGCGCCTGTCCATTCCAGCTGCCCTGGGCAGGGGCACCTGCTGTGAACTCCTCCCACCCCATCGTGTGACAGCAGCCCAGCCTCCTGCCGCCATCTAGGCTGGCTCTTCTGGCTGATGCAGCGTCTCCTCTTCTCTGCTCCTCCCCGGACACCGGAAGCTCAGAGAGGAGGTGCCGCTTGTCGTTCAACGTCACAGGTGGGAGTAGGATGGAAGTGGCATCACCCAGCAGTGATGCACTGTCTGATGGGAATTTGTGTGTCCTTTATGCTGGGGACTGCAGTGGGTTCAGTGATGGCCCCCAAAAGATATGTCCATGTCAAATCCCAGGAACCCGCGAGTGTTACCTTATTTGGAAAAGTTGAGGTTCTTGAGATGAGGAGATCGTTCTGGCTTATCTGGGTGGGTGTTCTCCTGAGAGGCACACAGATGGAGCAGGAGGCCACGTGAAGAGAGAGGCAGAGATTGGAGGAAGTGCGGCCACAAGCCAAGGAAAGCCAGCAGCCCCCAGAGGCTGGAAGAGACAAGAAGGATCCTCCCCTGGGACCTTTGTGGGGAGCGCAGCCCTGCTGGCACCTTGATCTCAGGCCTCTGGTCCCCAGACTATGGGAGAATAAATTTCTGTTGTTTTAAGCCACCTGGTTTGTAGTACTTTGTTCTTATCCGTTAAAAGATCAAGTGGACGCTGAGGGACAGAAGAGATGGACTCTGCTGGGTATCTTCTGTTTGCCTCTCCAGACACGCTGTCCACCCTTGTCCACCAGCCCTGGGAGGCTCACCTTCACCATTGATCCCGTGAACACACTCCTGTACCTTCTAGCTTCCTGTTGGGTTTGCCCAACAGAAGTCAAGAGTCGCTGGTGGGAGACAAGAGGGCGGGGTGGGGGGGCCGGAAAGTTATGCCCGTGTTTCCCCCCCAAGTGTCTTCCTGTTGTCCCTCCATCAAGGCCACACCACGGCCCTGTGGCCCTCGCCTACATCTGGAGCCCCTGGGTTTTGGCAGCTGCTCCCTACCCTGGTGCTGACGGCCCCCTGCTCCTGCTGACGGCAGGTGCTCCTCCATCCCCGTTGCTTCCTCTGCCCACCTGTCTTTGCCCTCTCGGTGCCCACGTTCTCGGTGCCCGTGTTCTCAGCGCCCATGTTCTCGAGTGCCCACATTCTCAGAGCCCACGTTCTTGGTGGCCACATTCTCAGAGTCCACGTTCTTGGAGCCCATGTTCTTGGGTGCCCACGTTCTCGGTGCCCACATTCTCAGAGCCCATGTTCTAAGAGCCCACGTTCTCGGGTGTCCATGTTCTCAGTGCCCACGTTTTCGGAGCCCACGTTCTTGGTGCCCACATTCTCAGGTGCCCATGTTCTCCAGTGCCCACATTCTTGGGTGCCCACGTTTGAGTATGCTTCCTGTTTCCTTATGAGGTTCTGACTGAGTTGACTTTCTTGTCCGCTCAAGATTAAAGGCACCTAGACTTTTGGAGATCCTGAATATAACCTCTAGGATAAGTCGCATCTTCTTTTCTTCCTTTCTTTTACTTTGACCTTGATGCCAGGTGGCGAATAAAAACTGGCACAGAATTGACCGTTAAGTCTAGTATGAAGTCCTTCATTGATTTGTCCCAGCCTTGTGGGAGGACAGCTTGGGGACATGGCTGCCCCATTCACCTGCACTGCTGCTTCAGTGACTGTCACAGCTCTGGTGGTGAGTGGGGGTCAGATGATCCTTCAGAACCATGGGAGGCAGCAGAGTCGCTGTAGAGACACTAGCGGTCCAGACCGTCCTGCTCTGTAAAGTGTCTGTCCTTCTGCCACTTTCAGGGCTCGGCCGCTCCCTGTCTCAGAGGAGAGAGCGGCAAGGACTGCTCCGAATGGCTCACCGTCTTGGGAACCTTGGAGAGGGTGCTTCAGAGACCGCCATAGCCCTCCTGTGATGGCGTCTACATCCTGCAGCGTCGGCGGGGAGGTGTTTGCGGGTGAGCAGCAGGGCCCTCGGCCCTTGTCCCACATGCCCGTGAACAAGCTGGGCACAACGTGGAGTCGGCTCCAGCTCTGGGGGCGTGGGAGGAGCTGCCCTTTCTCCTGTTACCAAGAGCCAGTGACTGGGTGGAGGGCAGAAAGAGCTGCACAACTCCAGCTGCGACCATAGCGTGTGGTTTATGTCACAAGCTCTCTCTGACTTTCAGTGGCTGCTCTCCCCCTGAGCTCATGCTGACCGCTTAGAATGGCCATGCCGGGCGTGTTTCTGAGGGCCACTGCTGCGCCAGGCCTTAGCCTCTCAGTTGATTCATGGGGCAGTTTGGGAGTCTGGGGGTGGTCTAGGGTGGTAGGGCAATATGACCCTGGGGGGTGCTCAGGGAGGTGGCCGTTGACCCGCCCACAGAGACATATTTCAATATTGTAACGGCCGGTGCAGCCTAGTGGGGCTCAGCCCTGCTCCCCTCTCCTGCACAGCTGCATCCCTCTGCCCCTCTCAGCTGACTTTTTCTTTCTGCTTTCCACGTCAATATGCCCATCTTCCAATCGCTCCGCCAGAGGGCCTCCACTGCTGCTTCTGTCTCGAGATGCTCCCTCGTGGGAACAGGTCTGGTCCAGCCCACAGCGGCCTCTAGCCCCACGGGGAGGGAATGGGGCCTGCTCTTCACCTGCCTTCTCTCCGGGGCGTCTGTGCCATCTCCAAGGGTTGCATCAGGCTGCTTTGGGACTCTGTTGGAATAATTCAGCATTGTGTGGTTACCCTGCCAGCCTGGACCTTCTGGACCTTTCTATCACAGGGCTTGGGTAGCCATTCCCCACCTCCCGCCTTCCTCCAGGGCCGGGACATGGAGTCAAACCTTGGGCAAGAAGATTTCCAGAGCCCTTAGATCGCATATGTGAATTTGGGTTGCATTGTTACCGCAGGCCCAGGGCAGGCGTGAGCTGGTAGCTGCCTCTCTCGTCTTCATTTTCACCTCCTCCCCCCGCACACCCTCTGCGTCCACCCAGGGTTTAGGAGGTTTGCTGCAATTTAGGGATGATGTTCTTGCTTGTTGAATTCTAAAGCTGAAGCAACACAGCTGGTTAGTAAATCAAATTTGGTGAATACATCGGCCGTTCTCTTTTAGTATTGTCTTTAGGTCTTATTTCTCATGTCTCCCTTCATTAGAGGTTTTTATTGTCATCTCTTCGGCTCAGCAAAGACAATGAAATCTGCCCTGTTAATTTTGTAATTGAGGTCTTTGCAAACATATTGCCATGGCCATGAAAATGTGTTTACTCTCTGTCAGCTGAACACACAGTACAGTTTTCGTTGAATAGGCTCCAAGTGAAAGGCATAAATCAGAGTTTAGAAATAGAACGAGGGTTGGAAGAGCTTCATATGTCAATAGACTAGTCGAGGATTAAATGACAGCAAAGCCCAGTGTTGCTGGTAAAACTCAACTTGCCCTCCTCAATATTTCACTGTGTCTGCAGTTCATCTCTCATCAAGGCCTACGGAAGTCTTCTGGCACAATGAGTCAGCATTGGAGGGGGAGACTCGCAAAGGAAATAAGATTGTAAAATGGTTACCTTTTTCTTTATTCAGAAGCCAAAATCTGCTCTTGTTCTTCTTTCCCATGTCTGTGGAAGGAAACAAAATACTTATCCACGCAGTGAGGCTTCGGGCAGAGTTCAAGGCTGGAGCCTGACGGAACCCATGACCCAAGAGCCGGCGCGTCTGGGCCAGGATGGCGCTCCTGTCGGTGAAAACGAAGACACCTGAGGAGAGAGCAGAGAAGAGATCGCTGCGCTGACAGGCTGTGGTTAGCTTACACTCAGTGAAGTTGTATGATCCGGAGACAGGGTGGCGGTCAGCGGAGGCGGGATTGCCCAAGTGCTCGACTACAGGCGGAGACGAGAAGCAAGAAGAAACTTGACAGCACCTCTGGGGTGGAGCACCTTTTCTGAAGGGCTGGCACAGAACTGCAACTGAGGACGCCAACCCTCTTTAATCAACAAATCAATATGTATCTGTTGTTATAATTTACAAATTCTCATTGTACATATGGAAAAAACTGAGGTTTGTAGACACTTAATAACTTATCCGAAGGTCAGACTACTATCCAAAATTCAAATCCAGGCCCCTGTCCACGTGTGGGGGTGCGAGGATGAGTAAGACCACGTCCTGCCTGTGAGACACTTCAGGCTACCTGAAGAGATGGGAAGCGTGGGAGATAACTGTAATAAGAAGGAGCAGATGGTGATGGCCGAGTGACACAGAGGGAGGCAGAGCTTCAGAGGAGTGAGGCTTCTAGGAGCTGGGGGAGACTGGATCAGGCTGGGTCTGGGGGGATGGGGCTGGCGTGGCTGGACAGAGGGGCAGCAGTGGTGGCGAGGGATGCACGGGGGAGGAAGGGACGAGGTTGCAGTCCAGCTGTCGGGCTGTGGTCTCATCTGAAGGTCGACTGGAGAGGGATCCACCCCTGAGCTCACCCACGTGGTGGGGCAGGATTCAGCTGGGTGGAAGCCTCAGTTCCTGTGACCAGAGACCTCCCTCAGTTCTTGTCACGTGGCCTCTTTACAGAGCAGGTCACTGCGTGGCAGCTGCCCCCGTCGTGAGTGAGCAGGAGAGAGAAGCACCAGAGGATGTCCCAAACAGAAGCCATGGTCTGTGAGTGAGCTACTCCTGGGAGGCACGTCCCATCACTGCCATATCCTGCCAGTTAGAAGCACGTCGCTAGGTCCAGCCCACACTTGGGAGGGGATTACACACTGGCATAGCCACCAGGAGGCAGGGGTCACCGGGACATTTTAGGGGCCACCTACCACACCAGGCCTTTGGAAAACAACTGCAGTTTGGTTTGAGGTTAACTGCACGTGTGGAGACTATTCTGCTGGTCGTCAGAGCAGGAGACGCGAGGTGACTTAGGCAGTGGTGGTGGTTGTTGAATAACTGGCTGAAGGGGAGGTGTAGGGAGCCATGGGCTGGGAAATGGCAGGTCTGGGTGTGGGTCTTCCCTTCCCCCATCCAGCGTTTGCCTTCAGCCCCGCCCCCGCCAGAGGTCTTCCCTCGGTGTGCCGGAGTGTCTTCTTATCCACTGGACCTCTTGTCTGTGTCTCGTGTTGTCTCAGGCCAACTCTTTCTCATTGAACATGACCTGGAGTCCCTTCGTGACCTTGGCTCCACGTCCCCTCAAGCGCTCTGGTTTGCTGATATCCTCTTGATTCAGCTGAACACACAGCTGGCCTGGAAGGTTCACCCTAGAGATGGCAATCGCCTCTTTGTAGACACTCCTCTTTTTCTGGTGTAGCGGCCCCACTGCTGCTGAGAGCTGAGCTCCTGGGGACAAACAGCCGGGTCGTCCACACCCTGTCACTAAGACACTCCTCCTAGGACCCCTCGCAGGATCTCACACTGACTCTTATAAATTTTGTTTTGCAGGACTCGGCCCATCATTCTGGGCTGCTGTTGATTAGAAATGGTTGCTTTCCTCAAAAGTAATGTTACTGTAGCCCTTGGGTGTCAGAAAGAACTAAGGACAGGTAAACCCCATCAAAATGCATGTCAGGCTCTTTACGATGTCCTCTCTCAGCATTCAGTAGGTGCATGAACACGGCAGTGGAGACGAGCTGTTCCAGCTGTAATTTACAGGCGAGCTGGGATCCAGGTGAGCTGGGATCTGGACGAGCAGGGGACTTGTTGCCTCGTGGGTGTGGTCAGGGAAGGGCCGGAAGCCGCACCCTCGGTGCAGGTGTGCTCCTTGCTCCCATCATTTCACCCATCTGTCCCCGTCCCACCTGCGTCCCCTGCCCCGGGCAGACCAGCAGAGCCTGGGTGGATGCTGGTCTCTGTGACATAGCCGCTGTTCCTCTCCCCTACTCGCCATCTCGAGCGACCATCTCATGGGGTCACATGCCCCTCGGGGGACTGAAATTCAGTTCAGTTTAGGCCAACAGAAGGTTATGAAAATGTGCTGTTGTTCAGGGCACTGCGTGTGACACAAGTCAAAACTAGACAAACCGACCTGGTTGTCTACGACGATGAGTGGGCGGCGACCGTCTGTGACCCCTGATCACCCCACCCATCACAGCCGTTTCCTTGGGAAGCCTGACGGGGTAGTGTGGACACACGGAGTGACCTTCCTCAAAGTCCAGCAGGCAGCGTGCGTCTCCCGGGCGGCTGCGTGTTCTCCAGGGCCGTGAGGGCTCCGGCTGCTCGGAGTTTCGAGGGCCCCTGGTGGCTGCCCAGTGTGGATGGCAAAGGGCCTGGCTCGGCTCGCACAGCATGGCAGGTGATGGGGTGCTGGCAACGAAGAGAGGAGGCCGTGGGCAGGCCCTGAGCCCCGCCGCGTGTCAGCCACCAGGCTAACCCAGCTACTCCAAGGGACAGCTACTGCCACCTCCCCGATGGAGACCTGAGTTTCAGAGAGGTCAGGGAATTGGCTCAAGGTCACACAGCTCATAGCAAAAGCAGCTGTGACGCAGCCTGTCTGGTGCTCAGGGCCGTGCAGCCTCTTCACTCCCGCCTGCCGCCCCTGCCTCTCCTCTCGTGGGGAGATCAGGGAGAGGGCGCTAGAAACAGGGACTGTGAACGTCAGCACAGTGGTGCCTCTGACAGTGGGGCCTCTGGCTGGAGTCGGGGCTTCAGTCTGGTGCGGGGCCCTTCAGAAGATGTGGAAAGAGAAAGCCCGGCGTGTTGCCCCACAAAAGCATGGGGAAGAGGCTGGAGGATGTCAGGGGAGGGGTCGGTGCCCTCCGGCCCCCACACGCTTTGTGGTCAGTGTCAGTCTGTGATGCCCTCTGAGACCAATGGGGACACAGGCAGGGAGTGACACGGGGGCAGGTCAGACACGGCCATCTCCTGGGTCGCCCCACAAGGTCGTCCTGGAGGCGGATCTGACCTGGCACGGTGCTTTCCCAGGCCGTTTCGTGACTGATAGCCTTTCCAGCGACGAGGATGCAGGTGCAGAAGTTACCGGGGTTTTTAACGCTCCGCATCACGACGGTAGCATCTTGACTGGCGGCATCAGGTCCAGAATCGTGCATGACAGTAACTCGCGTTTGCTGAGCATTTTGTCTGAGCTCACATGCTGCATGCTGTCCACTCAGCATCTCCCTACGTCTCCCCCACTCCTCCTGTTCACCTGTTCTGCAGGAGAGGAGCTCAAGGCTTAGACAGGGTAACCGCCTTGTGTACGGTCACATGGATCCTGAGGGGTGGGCAGAGTCTCACCCTCGTCTATTTACTGTAAACCTGGGGGCTTTGTCACATGCAAATCCCCCCCCGTCTCCTAAGACCCTTTCAGGGTTGGCTCTGCCCGGTGCACCCACTGCTCCAGCCTCTGGTGCAGCCCAGTGCCTTGGTCCCCAGGGGGCCGTCTTGTCCAGGGCCGACACATCCTTCTACAAAGGGTCTCCTTTTGGCCCTGCCTCACTCCATCAGAGTGAGTTGGGCATCTCATTTCCAGGCAGAGGAGGGAGGTATGGGGGGTGAGGGCCTTCAAGGGGAACACATGTCTGAGACGAGTCCTTGACCCCCACTCTCCACTCTGTGGCCAAGTCCTAAGCTGAGGTGACACCTAACTGACAAAGCCTGAACTTCCCAAAGGCACAGTGGTGGTCATTCTCAGGCGAGCTGTGGAGAGGCAGTGCAGGACGGTGACTGAGGTCCTGGACCCAGGAGCCAGGCACCTGGCTCTACCTCTGGGCCCATCCTCCCTCAGCCTTCACCTCTGTGCCTCCAGACCCCATCTCTTTAATAGCAGTGACAGCCATAGGACATGTGACCTGTCACTTTGGCCAGGCCACCATCCAGACGTTTGGTAAAACTCCGCTAGGCATGTTGCTCTGAAGGTATGTTTTTACATGAGAATAATATTTATTAATAATTTTAATAATTTTATTTATTTATTTTTTCCGCCAAAGCCCCAGTAGATAGCTGTATGTCATAGCTGCACATCCTTCTAGTTGCTGTGTGTGGGACACGGCCTCAGCATGGCCGGAGAAGCGGTGCGTCGGTGCGCGCCCGGGATCCGAACCCGGGCCGCCAGCAGCAGAGCGCGCGCACTCAACCGCTAAGCCACGGGGCCGGCCCGAGAATAACATTTAAATTGGTAGGATTTGAGCAAAGCAGATCACCCTCCATGATGTGGGTGGGCTTCACTATTCCGCTGAACACTCAAGAAAAACAGTGTCCTGATAAGAGGGATTCTGCCTCCAGACGGCCTTTAGAAATGAAGGCTCCAGACTCTTCCCACGTCTCCAGCTCACCAACTGGCCCTGCAAATTTCACAATTGCCAGTCCTTCAATTGGATGAGATAATTCTTTAAAATAAATCTCTATCTCTCACACACACATGCAAACAGGGACACATATCCTATTGATTCTGAGTCCCTGGAAAACCCTGACTAATACAGGTAATGAAAGTGTGATAGTGTGTGTCCTTCACAGGGCTACAGGGAGGATGGGATGGGTGATGGCAGTGGTGATGGCCATGGGTGATGGCTGTGGGTGATGGTAGTGGTGATGGCAGTGAGTGATGGCAGTGGGTGATGGCAGTGGTGATGGCCGTGGGTGATGGTAGTGGTGATGGCAGTGGGTGATGGCAGTGGTGATGGCACTGGGTGATGGCCGTGGTGATAGCCATGGATGATGGCAGTAGGTGATGGCAGTGGTGATGGCAGTAGTGATGGCACTGGGCGATGGCCGTGGGTGATGGCAGTGGGTGATGGCCGTGGGTGATGGAAGTGGTGATGGCACTGGGTGATGGCTGTGGTGATGGCTGTGGTGATGGCAGTGGTGATGGCAGTGGTGATGGTCATGGGTGATGGCAGTGGTGACGGCAGTGGTGATGCAGTGGGTGATGGCAGTGGGGTTGGCAGTGGTGATGGCAGTGGGTGATGACAGTGGTGATGGCCGTGGGTGATGGCAGTGGGTGATGGCTGTGGTGATGGCAGTGGGTGATGACAGTGGTGATGGCAGCGGGTGATGGCAGTGGTGATGGTTATGGGTAATGGCAGTAGGATGATGGGTGTGGGTGATGGGAGTAGGTGATGGAAGTGGTGATGGCTGTGGGTGATGGCAGTAGGATGATGGCCGTGGGTGATGGCAGTGGTGATGGCCGTGGGTGATGGCAGTAGGATGATGGCCGTGGGTGATGGCAGTAGGATGATGGCTGTGGGTGATGGTAGTAGGTGATGGCAGTGGTGATGGCCATGGGTGATGGCAGTAGGATGATGGCCGTGGGTGACGGCAGTAGGATGATGGCCGTGGGTGATGGCAGTAGGTGATGGCAGTGGTGATGGCCGTGGGTGATGGTCATGGGTGACGGCAGTAGGATGATGGCTGTGGGTGATGACAGTGGTGATGGCAGTGGTGATGGCCATGGGTGATGGCAGTGGTAATGGCAGTGGTGATGGGCATGGGTGATGGCAGTAGGTGATGGCAGTGGTGATGGCTGTGGGTGATGGCAGTCATCATGGCAGTGGTGATGGCAGGAGGTGATGGCTGTGGTGATGGCAGTCGTCATGGCAGTGGTGATGGCAGGAGGTGATGGCCGTGGGTGATGGCAGTGAGCTCTGGCAGCAGTGTGACAGTTGGATGGAATGTGATAATCTAAATAAAGACCCCTGAGACAGTGCCTGGCACATAGCCAACCCTCAGTGGTGGTGGGGAGTGTCAGTTGTTCTTATTAATAGTGGTCATTATTTACTCAAAATTGTTATTTCTATTTTTCATAATTGCATAAATTAATCCTTAGACCCACCTGTGAGCTGAGTGCCACCGTCTCCTATTTTGAGTTAAAAAACCTGTAATCAACTCTGGGGATGTGGTGTTGCCCAGCACATATGGGGTAGCCAGTGGCGGCGTTGGGTTCACCCTGCCGTTCACCCCCCTGGTCCAGCCCCTGGCCTCCCCTCCTGTTGGACACGGTGAGGGACTTCCCTGCTGGGTACTGTCTGCCGGGCCCCTGCTGTGTGGGGCTGTCAGAGCCACCTTGTCAAGCTCTATTATCAGTGATTTAGAATTGATCAGTAAAAGTGCATTCTGAGTTGAAAAACATCATGTGGGATCTTTAGCTAAAAAACATTTTCTGACAAATATTTTTAAAGTCTATTTGGCCACTTAAAAGGTAATGTTTTTTTAAGAAGAGTTTTCTGGGCTTGACACTTTTAGCCTCTTAAAGACTCAAATGATATTTTTTCTCTTTCATATAAAACTATGCAGCAATTTAGTCTGTCACAAGGAGCAATCCTTCTTTGGGTCTAAATGAAACATTAAGGACAGAAAGGATAGTGCTGGGACATTGGCTGCTGTGCATACATGGAAATGCTGCTAATGAGAGTCGCAGCAGAGCTGTGAATCCTGCTCGGACTTCAGTCCCGGGGGTCTCAGAGCCTCGCTCGGGCTGGGGTGTGTGGTGGAGCCACCAGCCACATAGGTCATTTACGTTTAAATTAATCAGCATCAAATAAAATTAAAAATTCAGCTCTCCAGTCACACGAGCCATGTTTCACCTGCTCACCAGCCCCGAGCGGCTAGTGGTCCCTGCCCTGGGTGGTGCCGCGGAGAAGACTTGCTTCACTGAGAAATCCCCTTGGACGGTGTGACCCTAAGCAGGCTGGCTGTGCCCTCGGTCCGAACCCAGCTCCTGCCTGGTTTTGTAAATGCAGTTTACTGCACACAGCACACCCGTTTTTTATGGACTATGGCTGCTTTTTTGTGTGTGTGGAACGCTCCATGAATTTGCGTGTCCTCCTTGCCCAGGCGCCAGTCTTCTGTGTGTCGTTCGTTTCAGTGTCTGTGCTGCTGAAGTGAGCATGGGCTGCCTCTGCACTACCATCTCGGAGCTGAGTTGCAGCACGGACTGCATGACTGCAAAGCCTAGAATATTTTCTATCTGGTCTTTTACAGAAAATGTTTGCTGACCCTGCACTAGACCACAGGTTTGTGGTCAAACTGGGTGTGTCTGTGAGGGCGCTGTGGCGAGCTGACTGATGCCGGCCACGAGGGGCTCTTGAGTGCTGGCCTCCTGTGATGTAATGGAGTGGACAGGTCAGGATGTGCCATGGCAGGGGGCACGGGGGTTTCTGTGCACACCAGCTCAGGCACAAGTCCCAGAGCAGGCTGTTGGGGTGGGGGACGTGGGGACAGACGGCCGCGAGTGTGCACGCACAGGTGTGCATGTGTTTTCGTGTGTGTGCATGCGTGTGCACAAGTGTGTATGTACATTCCTGTGGGGTGCACATCCAGCCTGCCTGCGAGCAATGATTCCATGGGCAGTGGCAGGACAGGCTGTGTTTCCTTTTACAGGGCAGAGGGAGAGGTAGGACCACACCAGAGCAGAAACCACCTTTTTCACAGGAAAAGGCCACCAGGTTATTTTCCAGAGAGACCACGGGTATAATAGGCCTCCTGGCTCACTGTCCCCTGGGGAAAGAGGCGCTTTATTCCCAATTGTACCAGGAGCCAGAGTCATCTCTGCAGGGCTGTTTCTAGAAAATGAAGTTCACTGGAGCGGCACAAACTCCAGAGGAGGGGAAGCTCCCACTTGGAACCAAAGCAATGACGGTGACCGGCGCTGACGGCGAAGTCTTCCAGAGCCGAAGTCGCATTCGGACGCACACGCCGCAGTGTGGGGCTTAGGGCCAGCACGGCTGTGAAGGTTTGTTTTAGTCACTCGGGGGCTGGGCTCAGCTGGCTGGAGAGCGAAGCTGTCGGGCCAGTGAGAGGCCAGTGAACCACTGTGTTCCGTCCACCTCCCCATGGGAAAGCCATGTGGGGGCACAACGGAGGAGCTCACTGACAGCAGCCGCGTCCCGCAAGGCCTGTGTGGGAGCTCCACGCAGGCGGGGTCTTCGGGAGGTGGGTGAGAGTCCTGGAGCAGGTGCAGCTGCAGAGTGTGTGCTTTGTGAGTGAAGTAAAGGTGTGTCGACGTGTGCTCAGTGAAAACACGTAGCAGCAGAGACGCACTGGAGTCGTCTGTGTGGAGGCAGACAATCGGCTCTGTAAATGACCATCTGAACTGCGGACTTCCTCGAGTTTCCTTCTACCCACTGGAGTTTAAAGTTTCTCACTCGTATCACGGGAGGGTGGGAGGACCCTTGGATCACTTGGCCTCTGACATGTGATTCTCAGAAGACGCAGGATGGGAATCTGTTTCTCTAAGCACAGCCGTTGGCCTGTGATGCTGACTTTGTGATGGAGGGAACTTCCTCTGGAATCAAAGTCAGGAGTTGAGGGGGATCTTGGACAAAGGTACGGATGACAGCCTCATTTCACCTTGGTGTGTGTTTTAGAAATAGAACAGCCTGAGGCAGTGTCTCTCAACCTGTGCAGGTGCTGGAATCACCTGGAATAACATAGAACATGGGGCCCGAGTACTTTTGCTTTTTTTTTTGCTGAGGAAGATTCGCCCTGAGCTAACATCTGTGCCAGTCTTCCTCTATTTTGTATGTGGGTTGCCACCACAGCATGGCTGATGAGTGGTATAGGTCCATGTCCGGGATCCAAACCCACAAGCCTGGGCTGCTGAAGCCGAGCATGCCGAACTTAACCACCAGGCCACAGGGCTTTTGCTTTTAACAAGCTCCCTTGGGATGTGGATGCTGCTCATCCAGGAACCTCATTTTGAGACCCACTAATCTGAGCGACAGGTAACCAGCTATATCCTGACGCCTGCAAGGAACACAGGGTTTTGCTGCAAACAGGCTTCTGCACTTGGGGTTGGGGACGGGATAGATCAGAATAACCCCAAAGGAAAATACGTTGCACATATTGGTGGAGAGTGTTGCGGCAGCACCAGGAAGGGCAGAGCTGGCCCCAAGGCATTTGCAGGCATCCAGCGCATCTGCAGGGAGTTATGCCTCAGTGTCTCACCATCACAAGTCCAGCACTGCAAGGATCTGGGTAATACCAACTACAAACCAAAATAACAAGAGCCTCTGGTCAGCAGAGATCATCCTGAACTCTGTGTAGTTGAAGGATTGAGTGTTACTTCATTGCAGACAGAGGGACTGAGAGTTCTCTGAGCATTGCACAGTAGCACCAATATCGGTGGATGGCTAGGGCACATGTGCCAGGAACAGCACAATAAGACCTGGTTGTTGGAAGAACCGAGGGAGCGGGCTCAGGATCAGGGTAAGACTGGTACCCACATGATGTTGGCAAGGTGCTTTGCGGAAGGAAACATCTCAATACGTAAGTGGTGAATGAGTGGGTGTGTGCATGAAGGAATTGCTGGCAAAGGGCTCTTCCTACTGTTGAGGAGGAAATGAAATTTAGCATTAGAATCACAAATAATTACACCCATACATTATCTGGAATTTCTCTTCTGTGTTTGTGGATTAAGTTACCTATCAGGAAACTATGTATTTTTCCTTTTGTAGTTTGGGTTTCTCAATCAATTGTTTTGTTGTTCTTTAAAGGGCTGATTTAGAATCCATTCTCATACAATTAAACAATAGATACCTAAAATAAGAGTAAAATTACTTGATATTGCATTTTTATTAGATTTACCTGGGGAAAAACTTATATTTGCACCAGACAGGAGAGAAAAACTCCTTACTTGCTTCCTCATAGTTTCTTCCATAATTCTTAGGAGATGTTGATAGTTAATGACAAATTCCCTGCACATCAAATTAAAATAGATTCTTTACTGTCTTTAATTTTTTGTGTGTGTGTGAGGAAGATCAGCCCCGAGCTAACATCTGATGCTGATCTCCTCTTTTTAGTGAGGAAGATTGGCCCTGAGCTAACATCCATGCCCATCTTCCTCTACTTTATATGGGACACCGCCACAGCATGGCTCCACAAGCAGTGCGTCGGTGCGTGCCGGGGATCCGAACTGGCAAACCCCAGGCCGCCGCAGCGGAGCACGCACACCTAACCACTTGCGCCACTGGCCCGGCCCCTTTACTGTCTTTAATTTTTCATTCTTCTCTTTCCTTTTAATCTTCTTTGCATCTTTAGCTTGACACACAGTAGCAAAGGTAGCAATCTACTTTTTCTCCTTTCTTTGGGACACATGTGGAGCAGACACCGATGCACATGTGGATTAGAGTCTAATGATTATACAACTTTAAGCCTCTTGGAGGATGATGCCCAATCTAGGGCATGGGCTGGGGTGGGAGGGGGAGTTCTTGGATAGACTGATCTATGGTGAATGGGGGGCAGTGAATGATTCAGGGGAATCTCCCCTCAATTCTATGAAATAACTCAAAATGTTCCCTCATGATAGCCAATAACACTGTTTTCAGATCAGAAAGACCAAAAGTTAACAAGAGGGAATACTGTTTTGTGCTATTTTTCTAAATATAAAAATAGAGAGGTCATAAATCTTTCCTCAAAATATTTTTTCTTTCATTATCTATTCTTACTGCCCAGGATAGATCAATGTTTCTCAGAGTTCCACTTCTGGAAGTGGTGAACTAGATTGTAGCAGACCAATTATCCTACTGAAAACAACTAGTAAACCTTGTTAAAACACAAATATGTAGCTTGGAAATCTACCAAGAACTTGAGGGGTCAAGATTCTAGAGAGAAGGAAAATTCATTGATGTGAGCTTTATATTCTAAGCCCATCATCCCCCCTGAGGCATTTATTAATTCTTATGCAATCACAGTTAGAGAGCCTGAGAAGCATAGCAGAAAGTGGATGCTAAGAGGCTTTCAGTAATATCCCAGGGCTGGGAAGACAAAAATATGAGTTCAGGGCTTCTGAAACAGCCAGGACTTGAGGTGCCAGAGAGAAAGCACGTGAAGTGTAGTGAGTCTAACCATTTGATCTGTTTGTCCCCTTGAAGCACTCTCTAAGTCCTTAGCTGCACATGCTGAGATAAAGTGAGCAGAAAGTGGTAGCCAAGAGGCTGAGCAGCTGAAAAAAGCTTTCAAGCAGTCTCACAGTGTAAAAATAAAAATGAAATTCTGGTAAATTCCTGGTAAATTGCCTGCTATTTAAATTAGAACTCCTGTAGAAATAAAAAAATAAGAGAAACTGGAAATAGACCAGATCTTACAGACTGAAGCCTAGTGTCAAAATAACCCAAGATGATCTGTCCTTATTCTAACTGGATGCCAGAACTAAAAGCCCTCCACAGTTTCTGCAGTTTTTCACAACACAAAGTCCAGCATTCGGTCAAAAACACCAATCATACCAAGAGTCCAGCAATAGAAACAGACTCCAGGTAGTCTAGATATTGGAGTTATTGTATACAGTAAAAAATAACTGACATATAATTCAATAAAACAAATGACAAGATGGTGAACCTCACAAAGAAGTGAAATCCATAGAATAGAATCAAATGGAAATTATAGGATTAAAAAACACAGTGATTGAAATTTAGTACAAAATAGATAATTAGCCACAGCTAAAGAGAGCAAGTTATCTGGAAATAGGTCAGTAGAAAATGTCTGGATAAAAGCCAAAGAAAACAAAGAGTGGAAAATGAAAAGAATTATAAGAAACATATAGGACACAACAAAAAGATCTAACATGTATAATTGGAGAAGGGGAAAGAGATAAAATCTTGCAGAATCAATAATTGAAGAGATAGCCAAGAATTTTCCAAAACTTACAAAAGAAATCAAGCCACGGATTCAAACATCACTACGAACTCCAAGTATAATAAATGCAGTGAAAATACACCCACGTACATCACTGTAAATCTGCTGAGATCAAAAGACGAGGAGAAATTGTCAAAAGTGCCAGAGGGAAAAAGGCACATTATTGTCAAAGGGGCAAAAAGAGCCCTGACAGAGACAGCAGACTTCTAGAAGGAAATTATGGAAGTCAGAAGACAATGGAAACTCATTTTTAAAACAATGAAAGAAAACTGCTAACCTAGATTTCTATATTTAGTAAAAATATTCCTCAAAAATGAAGATACAGATATTTTCAGACAAATAAAAACTTGATAATATATCTAACAGACCCACACTAAAATGCTAAAAGGAGTTCTTCAGTCATATGCAATATACTATCAGTTACAACCATTAAAGTGCACAACAAAATAAAGATCAAAGGGTAAATATCCATGAATATTAACTGTATAAAACTCTATAATGTTTTGTAGCATTTAAAATATATGTACAGTTAAAATTCATGATGAAAATAATACAAAATATGGTTAGTAAATAGGGTTAAGTATTCTCCCATCCTTGCATTTCCCAGGAAGTAGTAAAAGTACTAATTTATTTTCAACTACAATAAGTCTAGGATGCATATTGTAATCTCTAACATAACCATTGAAGTAATATTAAAAGAATGTATAATTAACAATCTAATGGAAAAATGGAGTGAAAAAATACTTGATTAATCCAAGTAAGGTGATGAAGGAGAAAATTCAGGTATGTGAGACAAATAGAAAACAAATAGTAATATAGTAGATAAAAGTCCAGCTATATCATTAATTATATTTAATGTAAATGGATTAATCTAATTAAAAGACAAAAAGACTGAATTAAAAAAATACATCCTTCTATATACTGTCTAAAAAAATATACATTAAATATAATGCACCAAAAAGTTGAGAATTACAGGATGGAAAATGATATACCATGCAAACATTAACCAAAAGAAAGTTAGTATGGTTATGTTAATATTAGACAAAGTAGATTTAAGGCAAGAAGAAATACTACAGATAAAGAGGAACATTTCACAACAAAAAAGGCTTTGATCCACCAGAAAGATACAACAATTTAGTCTTTATGAACTCAATAACATAGCTTTGAAATATATAAAGCAAAATTGACAGAGCTGTAGAGGAATAAATCCCTCACAATCACAGTGGGGAACTTGAATGCACCTCCCTTAGAAACTGATGGACTAAACAGGCAAAGATCAATCAGAAAGGAGAAAAGGTAAACCATGCCACTGACTTTGTAGGGCCCTGCACCCAACAACTGCAGGATACATGTTCCTTGCAAGTTCCAAATGGAACAGTCACCAAAATTGGCCATGTTTGGTCATAAAGCAGGCCTCAAGAAATTTCACAAAATTGAAATCATACAGAGTAGATCAGTATTTTTCAACATTTTTTCCAATCCATAAGATGTACTAGGGGACCACTCTGGCTCCCAGGGTGGCAGTGCCCATAGTCACCCACCTGTGCTTCTCACCTGCAGAGGGTTGAATCTTCTCTGTGGAGCACCTTTCCACTTAGACTTGGGAACCAGTGGAAGGCTCACTTCTAGCTCAGAGGCACGTCTTTAATGCTTACTGCCCGTAAGCCAAGTCACCACTTGATTTTTGCTAGCTATTTCTAATATTTATGTTTTTATTCATAAATTTAGTTCCTCAGCTGTACTTTAAGCCTTTTGACAGTAGGGACAGAATGTCCTTACAGCATTCAGAAGCAGGCCTGGACACTCCATGACTCTCAGTGACACTGAGAGCCAACATTGGACTTGGCTGTTTTTGATGCCATCACTGAGAGGAGACATTTTGATGTGGTCAAACTATGAAATCTTAAACTTTCAACTTTTGAAAATCACTGCAATCAGGGATCCCACAAGATCAGGAACAGAGTGAGGGAGAGGGAGAGGCCAAGTCAACGATGTTTTTATATTTTGTCTTATTGAGGTCAGTCCTCCTCTGTCAAAGTTCCCCTGGGGACAAGCATTGGAAGGTCCTGCTTGGATACAGTGATGCTATTGACTGTTAGAACATCCAGCAGGAAGATCCCATCCTGAGACAGAGTGTTGGGTCCACCATGGACCACATGACAGTGTGACAATGAGAAAGCCACGTACTATCTCCGGGTGGAGGTAGCATGGAGGTGACACCTCCGTCCCAGCACTGTGGTGAGGGCTCAGTGGCATTATGTGCATGGAAACAACTTCCAAATCACAAAGTACTCAAAAAATGTTTTGTGAGATTCAAGCACAAAACAGAAAAATTAAAACTATATGCACAAAACCAGAAAAAACTCCAACACTGAAATATCTATTTATTGATAGAGAGGCTGCAGAATGGTGTTGTAGAAATAGGATAGGGTTGCAAATCAGATATTTCCATCCTGCTCTGCCACCAACTTACTTGGCAAGTAGCAAGTCTTGTGACCTCTCTCTGCCTCAGTTTCCTCATTTGGGATCATGGGGTTGGATTAAGGCCTCAATTCTCTGATTCCAATCCCCAGTCCTCTATCTTACAGTTGACTTGATGACATTAGGGAAAGAGAAGATAAGACTTTTGTCTCTCTTGAGAAGAGCCCATAGCCAGCAATTACAAATAAAATGGTTTACTGTAGTTCATTTTCCAACTGCCTTGAAAAATGGTGTCTTAGAACAAATACCAATCCATTGCCAAGATTGTACCTAGCGACAGGAGTTCTCTATCCAGGGTTGTTCTCAGACAGTATTCACGAACTTCCCCCGACTTGCCATTGTGGAGAGATGGGACAACTACACTTATCCTGAGTGACTCTTTCCAGCGTGGTCACCTCACAAGTCAGCAGAGCTGTAACCTGCCTATGTGACCTGAAAGATAGGTTCCAGTCACCCCCAGAAAGTGCTGTAGGGCGAATACCCCATTTGGGGCACGCTGTCACCTCCCACACCACAGAGACCCAATCGGTGTTTTCCCAGGCCTGGTAAACGTGACGGTGCAGAGAAATCGTGTGTGTGTTTTGTACACATGCCTGTGCACTTTGCAGCGGGCTACAGGAGGAGGGGTGGTTGGCTGGCTTTCAGGCCTTCATAAACTCTGGTTGTTAAATGGACAGAATTCTCAGAAGCTCCGAGGTTAACTTTCCTCAAACCTTATTCTGTTAGAAAACAGGAACCTTTCAATGCTCTTCTTCTCAGACTGGATAATTTTTTTGTTCTGTTTCCTTTAAAAAAAAAATGAAAAGAAACCCGCATACCCTCTAGCTTAACATCTAAATAAATGAACTCTACTTGGGATTACATGAATAAAACAACTCTCCTCCTAAGGAATGGCTAACGATACATATGTGTGTGTACATATATGTCCTTTATTGCTAAGGATGGGGTGGGTGGGTGTGTTCTCATGCAGTCTGGACTTCCTGCTTTAGGGGGCTCCCTCAGAGCTGACAGCCACGCTGACCACTCTCTGCTCCTCTTCTGAGCCTCACGCCTCCTCTTCCATTTACTGCAAAGAGTGTCCTGTTTGGAGAGAGATTTTCTTGAGAAATGTGAGGTGTCCCACTCATTCCATAAGCTTGCATTTCAGACCCCCCCTAGAGCCCCGCAGCTGCAGGACTAGAGAGGCCGGAGACAAGCTTCATGCGTCCCTGGTCTGTGGGCTGCAATCAGAAGAGCTGTGTGGGCTGGAAGGAGACGGAAGAAGAGAGAGTCCTGGAGGGGTGGGGATGAGGCCACTGGGGATATTCTGAGTTGAAGGTGCTGCACACCACCTGGAGATGCTCAGAGGGTGTTAAAGACGCAGGACAGAACTCTAGAGGTCGGGCTAACAGGGCAGTGTTTGCATGGAGGGAAAAGTGGAAAGTGGGGTTTAGGTGAAGAGGGCAGTGAGTGAGGAGGGGGAGAGAAGAGAACTGGCAGGATGTTGGGGAACAAGAGGCCGTGGCCCAGACGGAGGAGGAGCCAGCAGAGAGGTGGGAGGAGCCAGGCGGAGGCAGTCACAGGGACGGAGGACAGAGTGGAGGAGAGGCATCCACGGGGCCAGGCTGTGGTCTGCTCTCCCCAGCTAATCTGTCCCCTCCAGCGTCTCATTTCCACCATCTCTGCCTCAAAACCCAGTGGGACTTCTCTGAGCTCTGCTGGGCCGGGCGGTCCCCTCCTCCCCCAGGGGTGGCCCTCTGTGGAGCCATTCCTGTGATGTCAGACCAAGGACTCTTGGTCCTCCCTGTCCAAGCACTGCTGGGGCCCCAAGCCCCAGAGCTTCCATTGCCTGTCCCCAAACGTACAGGAGCTTCGTCAGGTGGAGAGGCCCCGTCCTTAGACACTTGGGTTAGGGGAGATGCTATTGTTCTCGTGTCGGAACACTCAAGCGCCAGGGAGCTGGGAATGTGGCAAAGTCTCCCTGGAAATCTGTGTCTAGAGCAGCAGAAACTGGCTGGATGACAGTGCAGGCTGGTAAACGTGCAGCAGGTTGAGCAACGCTAACCTCCCTGTTTCCTCTGGTTGTGTAGGACGGTCCTGCTGAGGAAGGAGGTGCCGACCGTGGGGCTGGGATTTCGTGGCCCCAGGACTCGCTCTGACCCCGCGAAGTCTAAAGTTGGGGGGTCCCACTTCAGAGCAGCTCCTGGCCTGTGCTTGACAGCAACTTGTATGACTGGGAGGTCTCTAGGGACGTGTCTGGGACTCCATCCTCATCGGCATTTAGACAAGGGGCAAGATGGCAGGCTTGCCTCGTTGAGGATGACAGGGGCTTGGAGGGGTGGCAGACAGGAAAGTCAGGACCCAGAAATTTCCCGACAGGCTGGAACGGTGAGGCACATCTAACCACCCCTAGAATGTGGGCTCATGAGGGCAGGGCTCTGTGTCTACGGGGATCAATCCCGAGAACTCAGAATGGGGCCAGCGCACGGCAGGTGCTCAACAAACATAAGATGAAGGTTGAGGGAAGGTGACCAGGTTTAAATGCTTGGTCCTGCGCCTGGATCTGCAAAAAGCCAGCTGATGTGGCTTAGCACAGTTCACGTGCCAAAGCCTTAGAAGTTCCCACTAACGTTAGCTTGAAATTGATGGTGTGATGTGTCCCAGAACAATGCAGACTCAGGGTTGTGGACAGACGTGTGTTGTGTAGAGTGCTGGATGCTGATTAGAGCCATCAGCGTGACTGTGGACGTCCACCTCAGACAGGCAGGAGGACAGGAGGAGGACTGGCCTGGAGAAGAGGCTCAGAGGTGTTCTGGAAAGTTCCAGGGAGAAGTGTGGGGTGGGGGCAGGAGCCACGGGAGGAAATGCGTGGACTAACCTAAGCAGTTAGGAAGTGGTACCTGAAAAGGCAGTGGGGAAGGGCGGGAGGGAAGGGGCCCCACCGATGTGAGGCTCAGCCCCAGGGGGGAGGCCGCCTGCAGTGAGGGGCCGGTCTGACGGGAGGTTTGGGGACCTTCCTGGGCCTGGGCACAAGGGGCAGGCACCTGCTGAAACTTTGGTGTGTGACAGTGGCCTCACGCGCCCCAGTTACTCCTGGGAAAGAGGAACGGCCCTCGCTCAGTTTGGCTGAGGAGGGAGAGGGGACACCCTTGTACGTGGCCCAGGACTCCTTGGATGTGGACTCCGGCCAGTGTCCCGCACTGACAACCACCAGGACACTCCTGTGTGGTCCCGGCTGGTCCACCCCGGGCCTGACTGTCACCTGCTCCTTCAGGGAGCTGCTCACACGCACGCACGTCCCTGGAGGAGACGCCTCCCTTCTCCTCATACCAGGGACAGAAATCCCAGCACGAGGGGCCACTTATCTGTTATTCCAGTTTACCTGAAGGTTTTCCAATATTTTGAAGGATTTTGTCCAGAACTGATAGTTTTTCATTTTGGTCTTTTTTTGATTTCTTCTTTACTGTGGGAAAAGTAAGTACAACGATCAAGCTTTGGTAAATAATCAAGGCCGATCCCAAACACCTTTTCTTTTCGACTTCAGAAAACTTAGCTCGGAGAGAGCAGCGGCTCACAGAGCACGCGACGGTGGCACAGCCTCAGGTGAGGCCATTGAAACATTGTTTCCTTCGATGACCCCAGAACCAAGATCGTGCGGGAGGAGGCTGACCTCATCATGCCCTTGCTGTGTTTTCTCCCCACACTCTGGGGTGCCCTAGCAGGCATCTATTTTGTCAACCGTGTGTAGCAAGGGCACCTCGTTCCCAGGGGTGAGCACTGGATCTTTCTGTGGATAATGCTCCTGATTGCTTGGACACTGTCCTGGGAACTGGACACATGTTTTGTAAGACCCTTCACTCCTCAAAAGGGCAATTCCCCACCCTTCCTCCTGTCCAGCCCTTTTTACCAATAATTGTGTGGGACTGGTCTCTCTGTTGCGGAGGAGCGGAATGTGGGGTTGCGTGGGTCCAGGAGCAGCTCTGCCTGTGGCCCCTGCAGAGTCAGGGTGGGTGAGCTCAGTTCAGGGCAGCTCAAGCCCATGAGGCTGCCTGTTCTTGGGGTATGACCTTCATTGAGCCCTGTCCTGCAAGCTGCTCTCATCCTTCTCCTCCCCCCCCCCGCCCCCCACTCTCAAAGCGCATCAAGACGACCTACCTCCCTTCAGTTTTCCCAAAACTCCATGAGTACAACCTGGAACACTTATGAAAACCTTTGCATTTAGCACATGTATATTTGTTGAACATACAAGTAGTAACTAGCTGTTGGCTGGCCTGGGTCTCCCACTGCTCTGCAGGTTCTTGGAAAAGAACACCCGCTCGTGTACCGATCAGCTCGTAGCTGGTGCTCAGGAGGTCTTTACTGAGTGAGTGAAGGAATGTTTTGTTAGAGCTAATGTTAATAGGAAATTAATGATCATGGCATAAAATTATGTATGTCCCACTGAACACTTAGATTTTAACAGAGCCCAGGGTCTTAGACTGCAATCAAGATGTCAGGGATGGTGTTGTGGACCGGGAGGACTTTTCGGACATCTTGGGAATCACACAGGGGGAGTTGGCTGTTCTGACAACAAGAAAGGGAAGACGTTTATAGATCTGTTATCCTTCAAGCTGCATCAGGCTTTGAAAATATTAATGTAAATTATTTTAGGTTACCAAATTTATATTTTTAACAAATATTACGAGCCCTTGGTACAATTTTTAAATAAAAAAATAGACTGTCCATGAAAAGTCCCTTTCCACTAACTGACCCCTCATTTCCAGTTTCCTCCCAGAGACCACAGGTGTCATTGGTTTCTTGTGTGTCCTTTCCCCGGATCATCTACACTGTAGAGACTGTTTCCAACACCATACTCTCACTGAATATTTAGAACCACATTTATATTTTTTGGAAGAAATTGCTTAGGAAATTTTGGCAGATAATTCAGGCTAACTGATTTATGGAAACATATATAATTCATCAATAAATATAAAAAATTTACATCAATAAATATACAGAATTTATAAGAAAACTTAAGTTTGCTTGCTTGTGGAGTATGAGCTTCAGCTCCAGGAGTCCTGAGGAAGCACGTGTCATGACGACATTCACGCTGTGCCGGTGTAGGTGAGGTTCCATTCAACCATCAGTGCACCTGAGGAGGCTTGTGGGTGATGCTTGCTTTCCATGTATAGCTGAGACCCCAGTGAGGCAAAGCAGCTTTTGCCTAAGGTCACTGAGGCGGTGTGTGGCCTCGCTGGGTAAGAACGAGGGGGCTAGGGCCTCTGGCCCCTGCTCCTTCCAGGCCTCCCTGAAGCTTTTCCTGGGGTTGAAATGCAGAGCTTTTCATAGCTACAGGATTCCTGATGGGACCACGTGAGTAAAAATCTAGTATATGGACTTTCATGTCTGGACAAGATGGAGTAACAAGGACAAGATTTATCCACGCAAGTTAATTAAAAAGCTAGAAAAACATGAAACAATGATTTCCAATATATCAGACGAAAGGCAGCAAAGGACAGTGACCCCTGAGAGGGGCCCGGTGGGGGCCCCGACGACTGCTCCGGGCTCCTGCCCGTAGAGGCCAGGGCGGCGAGCGGGACCGAGGCAGAGCCCAGAGGTCTCAATACGTTGAGGAGATGGAGTTGGGAGCCGGGAGAGGCCAAAGCAGCTAGAGTTCAAAGGACGGAGTACAAGAAAGAGGTCCGGGGAGAGAGTCCAGAAGTCCACCACTGGGTAGAGTTCTCAGAATTTTATTCCCTCGGTACTGGGGCCCATGAGCCTGAGAATAAATGCTGCTTGGTCTCATGTAGCAAAGCTTAAAAGTGAGCCTCAAAAGGACCAAACTGCTTCAAAGTAACTTGACTGGGTCCAAGAACAAAGCTCAGTAATATTTTCAAAAATACAAGACTCTCCAACAGCCAACAAAGTGAAATTCATACTGTTTGGCATCCAAACAAAAATTACCAGGCATGCAAATAAGCGATTAAATGTGACCTATAATGAGAAGAATTAATCAATAAAACTTAACCCAGAAATGACATAGATAGTAGAATTAGAAAGCATGGATATTAAAAACTATTATAACACTAGACTATATACTGTATGTTCAAGAAGCATAGATTGTCAGATTAGATTAAAAAAGCAAGACCCAACAGTATACTGCCTACAAAAAACCCACTTTAAATATAAAGACACAAATAGGCTAAAGATAAAATGATGGAAAAGATATACCATGCTAATATTAATCAAAAGAAAGCTAGAGTGGCTACTTAAATTTCAGACAAAGTATATTTAGGAGCAAGGAATATTACTAGGGATAAAGAAGGTCATTTCTACTTGTTAAAGGGATAATTCATCAAGAAGACATAACATTCTACACGTTTGTGTGTGTCGATGAAATGTAATGAAAGAGCTTCAAAGTACGTGAAACAAACATTGCTAGAACTAAAAGAAGTAATGGGCAAATCCATGATTATAGTTTGAGATTTCAGCTCTGCTTTCTTCATAATCAATTGAACAAATAAACAGAAATTCAGGAAGGATAGAGAAGACTCGAACATGGCTATTCACCTGCTTGATTTAATTGACATTTATAAAACACTCCACAAGTTAACCAATACACTTTCTTTTCAAGTGCACATGGAATGTTTGCTAAAGTACGCTGTATTCTGAGCCATATTTAAAGTTTTAAAAATGTGTTAAAAGCTATTCAAGTCATATAACGTATGTTCTCTGACCAAAATGGAATTGAATTATAAATCAACAACATAATGGTATTGGAAAAATCTCCAAATATTTGAAAACTAAATAGCACACTTCTAAATGACCTGTGGTTCAAAAAACAGATTTAAAGGTGAGTTATAAAGTATTTTGAACTTAATGAAAATAAAAACATAGCACATCAAAATTTGTAGGATATGATTAAGTTGTGTTTAGAGGAAATTTTTAGCACTAAACGTTCATATTAGAAAAGAAGAAAAGTCTGAAATCTATGATCTAAGTATTCACATTAAGAAATCATAAAAAAGAAGGAAATAAAACTCAAAAGTAAGCAGAGGAAAGAAATAACGAAGTTAAGAGCAGAAATCACTATTAAAAAAACCAGAAAAACAGGGGCTGGCCCGGTGGTGCAAGCGGTTAAGTGTGCGTGTTCCGCTGCGGTGGCCCAGGGTTTGCTGGTTCGGATGCCGGGCGCGCACTGATGCACCGCTTGTTAAGCCATGCTGTGGCGGTGTCCCATATAAAGTGCAGGAAGATGGGCACGGATGTTAGCCCAGGGCCAGTCTTCCTCAGCAAAAAAGAGGAGGATTGGCATTGGATGTTAGCTCAGGGCTGGTCCTCCTCACACACACACACACAAAAACCAGAAAAACAGTACAGAAAAATGAAACCAAAAGCCTGGTTCTCTGAGCAGATCAATAAAATTGATAAACCTCTAATTAGACCAATAGGGATAAAAAAGGCACAAATTGCCAATATCAAGAAAGAGAAAGTGACATCACCCCAGTACCTGCAGACATTGAAAAAGATAATGAGACTGTTATGAACAACTTTTGCCAATTTAGATGAAATGAGCAAATTCCTCTAAAAATACAAACTACTAAAGCTCACTTATGAAGAAATAGATACACTAAGGAGCCTTTTATTTATAAAAGAAATGAAATTTGTAGTTAAAAGCCTTTTCACAAAGAAAATACACACCCAAGTGTCTTCATTAGTAAATTCTACCAGACATTTTAAGTAGAAATAATATTCACTTCATACAGACGTATCTAGAAAATTAAAGAGGCGGAAACATTTCCCAACTCATTCTATGAAGCCATTATTACCTTGAAACCAAACTAGAGAAAAGCATTGGAAGAACAAAAACTGGAGGCCAATATCACTCATGAACATAGATGCAAAAATTCTTAACTAAATTTTAGTAAATTGAATCCAAAATATATAAAAAGGCAACTATGTCATGCCCAAGTGGGTTTATTCTGGGAATACAGGGCTGTTCAACATTCTAAAATCAATCACATGTAATTCACCATATGAACAGAATAAAGAAAAACCAACTCAGCATTTTAATAGAGCGGGGGTCGGCAAGCCATGGCTTATGGGTCGAATATGGGTGAGCACCTGTTTTAGTAAACCACATTGCATTGGCATACCGCCACAGCCGTTCTTTCAAGCGTTGCCTCTGGCCGCTTCTGCGGTACAACGGTAGAATTAAGTAGTTGTGACAGGGACCATATCGCCCTCAAAGACTAAAATATTTACTACCTGACTTTTTCCAAAAAAGTTCACTATGCGTGTAACAGACACAGAAGAAGCATTTGTCAAAATTCAGCACCCATTCACAACCAAAACTCTCAGCAAACGAGTAGAGGGCAACTTCTTCAGCCCAATAAAAGGAGTCTATAAAATACTTACAGCTAATATCATCCTCAGGAAATGCATCCTTAATGCTTTCACTCTAAGTTAGGAAAGAATGTCTGTTCTTACCACTCCTGTTTAACATTCAACAGTGTACTGCAGCAAGTGAAATAAGGCAAGAAAAATAAACAAAGGTGTATATATTGGAAAGGAAGAAAACAACATTCATAGATGATTTGATTCTCTACGTAGAAAATCCCAAAGAATCTACAGGAAAACTCCTAGAACTGAAGAGTGACTTGAGCAAGATGGTAGGTTACAGAGTCAATGTACAAAACAATTGCATTTCTGTCTACTAGAAATGAACAGTTGGAACACCATGAATTATGAAATATTTACATGTAAATCTAATAAACTATATGCAAGGTCTTTATGCAGAACACTACAAAGCACTGACGAGAGAAATGAAAGGAGACCTAAATAAATGGAATCATTCATAGATTGGAAGACTGCATATTGTTAAGATGTCAGCTCCTGCCAAATTGATCAATATCAATTTGTAGCTATTCCAATAAAAATCCCAACAAAATAATTTTTGTAGAAATCAACAAGCTGTCTCTTAAATTTACGTGAGAAGACAAAGGAACCAGGACAGCCAAATCAATTTTGAAAATCGAGAACAAAGTGGGAAGATTCACACAGCCTGATCTCAAATCTTGTTATCAACCTACTGTAACCAAGACAACGTGACATCTGAAAAAGAACAGATCTTAGATCAATGAAACAAAACAGAGTCCAGAAATAGACCCACACATGTATGGTCAACTGCTTGTGGACTTACTTGCAGAGGCAATTCAACAGAGAAAGCTGAGTTTTTCAACAATGGTGTTGGAACAATTGGACATCAATATGCAAGAAATCAAACCAAAACAAAATAATCCATACCTTACACCTTATACACAAATTAACTCAAAATGGATCATAGTCCTAAATGTAGTAAAACTCACAACTTTAAAACTTCTATAAAAGAACATAGAAAATATTTATGACTTTGAATTCAGCCAAGATTTCTTATATTTGACACCAAAGTGTAATTCATAAAACGAAAATTGATAAATTGGACTTGATCCATATCAAGAACTTCTAATCTTTGCAAGACAGTTATGCAAGTGAAAAAGCAAGCTTTCAGCTGGTAGGAAATGTTTTCCAATCACAGATCAGATAAAGGACTTGTATCCAGAGGACATAAATACCTCTCAAAACTCAATAATGAGAAAATAAACTAATAAAAAATAGGCAAAATATTTGAAGAGACACGTGACCAAAAAAGACATACAGATAGCAAATAAGCACATGAAGAGATGCTCAACATTATTAGTCATTAGGGAAATGCAAATTAATGCTACAGTAAGATACAACTGCATACTTATTAGAACGGCTAAAAAAAAATAGAAGAAAATATGGAGTGTTGAGGAGAACCAGGGCAGCTAAAATTCTGCTAATGGGAATGAAAAATCTGTTTGACAGCCTCTGATACAGTAAACATAGCTACCGTACCTCTAGATGTTTATCTAAATGAAAGGAAAATTTATATTTACCCAAAACCTCGTATGCCAAGGTTTACAGTGGCTTTATTTGTAATTCCCAAACCTGGAAACAAGTCAAATATCATTCAACTGGCGAATGAATAAGCAGACTGTGGTTAGGATGGAAGACCACTAGGCAACAAAAAGAAATGAACTGTGACAGACACAACAACACGGATCAATCTCAAACGCGTTGTGCTGATTGAGGAAACCAGACTCTAAAGGCTACATAGTGTACGATGTATGAAGTTCTGGAGAAGGCAAAATTATGGGACAGGAAACAGGGCAGTATTTTTCAGGGCTGGGGATGGTGGACGGAATTGACCACACAGAAGCATGGAATTGTTTGGGTGATGGACCTGTTCTATATCTTGTTTGTGGCGAGATGACATGACTCTAAGCGTTTGTCAAAACTTGCAGAACTGTAGGCTAAAAAGGATGAATTTCACTGTATGTAAATTATACCTTAATAAAAGACAAAAAGTTTAGTAATAATGCCTAACACTTCCTATGGAGCAGGTTCTGCCCAAGTACTTTACCTGTATCAATTAATTTAATCCTCACAATAACCCCATAGGTTAAGGTACCATCACCCTCAGCTTACAGGTGATGAAACAGATTTCAGAGGGGTGAAGTAACTTGAGCAAGATCTCACAGCTAGTAAGAGGTGGAGCCAGGATCTGATGGGCTCTTTGCCTCTACCCCGCACTGTTTCGCACGCCTCCCTGTCCCACAGAAACTTTCTCGTTTCCACTCCCCTTCAGCCAGGAAGACATTAGAAGGGTTAGGTGGATTTCCATTGGGATATGACAGACACCATTAGGAAGCCAAGTTAGATTAAGCTAAAAATGATCACACATCAGGGAAAGGTAATAGTACGTCGTCAGTGGCATCACGCCATCTACTGGTGTGAGAGAACTGTTCCCACCCAGGAAGGAGAGTGAGTTTCCAAGAGGTCCCTGCTGTGGTGGCTGGAATTTCACATCAGAGATTCACTCCTTGGAGTCCTACTTAAAAACCTCTTTGCCTCATAATTCTGGGTTACAGAGGCTTGTAAGGACGATGCTACGGTGTCTGTGCTTTCATATCTTTGGGGAGTCAGTGTGGAGCCAGTGTAGCCCCGAACGACGAGTCCTAAGAACTTGGGATTGCTCTGCTTGTGGGGTAAACGAACACAACACAGAGAGCTGTGAGCAAGCTTGTGTGCTGGGCATTGTCTGTGTCCATTTGGGGAGGAAGCTGGAATTCCGAAGAAGGTCATTCAGCAAAGGAAACGTTGTGCCTGTGGTGATAGGACCAGGAGGGTCTGCATGTGCTCCCAGCAGAGGTCCGGTGTCATGCGAGAACCATGGATGGAGAGAAGACAGGTGGACACCCTTCCTGAAGGAAGCCCAAGGTGTGGGCGAGCTGCTCCATGGGGCAGGGGCTCCTGAATGGGTTCCAGGGATTGGATTGGACCAATGAAATTGCAGGTATTGGACCATTTTTGATCTGCACAAACAGTAATTTCTAATAGTCCAACCTAATACATTGGTCCTCAGGGAGGTGTTATAATCTACTCATCCCTTCCAATTTTGAGGCTCCCAAAACCACTGTTGGCCAGAGACAAATATGATGACTGTCTCCTAAGGTGAACATTTGTCTACGAAGACTATGGGGTTAACTTCTCACCTAGTTTAGACGAAGCACTGCAACCACTGGGTCTTGGAAGATGAAGGAGCAAAAGTCCATCCTGTACTTAAATCGATGCTGACCGTGGAGGCCGCCTCCTGACGGGAAGAGAATATCAGGGAAACCGACTACTCCAGTGCACTGTAGTGGAGATGATTTTATCTTTGGCGACATGAGAAAGTTCCAGATAAATCTGCCCGCAAAGGCTGGGGGGCGCGGTTCATGTCTGTTCCGGGGAGCCAAGCTCCATGGAGCCAAGCTCCGTGGGGCACCAGGGCTCGTGGTCCCCTCCAGGTCACAACAGGGAGGCAGGAAGCGCTCGAGGGCAACGTTTCCAGCACATTAACAGCACAGGTGGAGCCACCAAGTGAAAGACAGGGAGGAGTGCTGGGTGGCCATCAGAGCTAGAGAAACTGAGAACTAGTGGTCACTACTGCTGTGGGTGGCCTCCGGGAAACTCTCTAGCGCAGGTTCTCCAGGTGTCCCTGGAAAGGGCTCAGATCACCCCTGGGGTCTCTCACAGGTCCTGGGGCTCACACTCCAGGGCTCACTAGGGGTAAGTCACTCAGCCTCTGGGCCTCACAACCCACATCTGTGAAATGGGGATAAGAGAGACGTGGCCCACATTGAATTGGCATGGGGTCCAATGGGGTAATTCAACCCCACAGTGCTGGCCCATGGCGAGTGCTTCGAGAGCGATGACGTCACGGTGATGGTAATGATTATCACCGTTACAGAGGAACAATTATTCATTATTCTTCATAATTATGCACTATTGATAATTATACATTCACTACTCATCAGCTCATTCATTTATTTAGCAAACATTAGTCAGCAGCTACCGTGTGCCAGATACTGACTTCCAGGCTGGAGGGCGGGACGTAAACCACTGCTTCCTGCCACCTGCCCTGGAGGGGCTTCCAGTCCAGTGACTGTCACACATATTTAGTGTTGCTATTTGTTATAAGCCCACTTCCAGTTACGTACATGGAGGAGGATTAAGGGCAAATAGAGAGGGACATGGACAATCCTGTGCACAAGAATGCTTTGATTAGAGAACGACTGCAAACAACCACAAGTTACTCCGGTCCCTCCTGAAAGGAGAATAAAAGTTACTTACTTGAAGAAACTGCTTTTCAAGTCAAAAGATCATCTTAGACAATATGCTTTCTTTTCCCCAAATTGAATCCATACCTGTATCTATAATCATGTCTATATCTATCTATCTATGCATCTCTCTCTGTCGTCTGTCTGGCTGGATACATGGCACATAAGCACAAATGGCAGATTTCTTAGTATTATGGGTTAGTTCTTTGGAGAGGGGTGAATTTATGTAGCTCCTTGGAAGAAAGTAAGAATTTGGCAGATGCTAGGTTCAATCATTGACTCTCTCTGCCACTCAGTCAGGAAGTCTTTATTGAGTGCCTGCTGTATGCAGCTACCCAGCACAGCACCTTCCTGGGCAGCACCTTCTTGGGTCCTACGTATGGTGCTTTGGACCTCTGCAGAGTGTGGACTTTGCAGGGTTCCTAGCAGGTGCCACCATGCTCACTGTAGTCCGAGTTTCTGAGTGCTCACGGAGGAGTCACCCCCTGGGAGACGGCTGTTCTCTCGGCCATTGTGGCGCGGCTGCAAAGTCTGTACTTTTCTAGAATGGAGAAGACAGTGATGTGGCTTCTTACCCTAGTGGGTTCCTTACCCAGACTGTTCCTTAAACAACTTCTTGTTCCATAAGAGACACACACACACCTGTCTCATGAGCGTGTTGGCAAGGTGGCATAAGATGATGCACATGACAGTGTCAGGCCTGTCCACAAGCCAGTTACCACCATCCCCATCACCATATGCGTCCACACGTGGCCCGAGGGCAGCCATGGGGATCCACAGATTTGTGGGGCAGTTTCTCTTCTACGAGGTACCGAGAGGCACGTTGAGACAGCATCATTACTAATCTTACTATTACTGGCCACCATGGGCTAGTTGAATTTCTATACACATTTTCTTGTCCAGAACAACCAGGATCAAGACAAAAACACTTCCAGCCCACGAATAAGAAAGCTGAATGCTCCTGGTGTTACAGCATAGAATCAACTTGACAAACTTGAACACACGCCAATCTTGGCTCAGAAGGGGGAAGAGTCTGAGAGGACACCTTCTCTACCGGTCCACAGCCTCTTCAGAGAAATGCTCTGATGATGGATTTGATATCCTAATGGGCTTTGCACGCGGATCCCTCACAAACAACCTCTGACCGACCGCGTGGGTCCAGCAGCCGTGGCAGCCACATTTGCAGTCTCCTTGGAAACGTAGGCTCCACGCTCACCCAGTGGGGCCCCAGGTGTCAGGGGCCACATCTGAGCACAAGAGGAAATTATACAGGAAGAAGACAAGGCTCCCTGGGCCGTGCTCTTTTCTTAATTAAAATAAAGTGAAAAGTATTTACTTTTATTTTTAAAAAAATGCAGTCAGCATTTAGTTTAGAAACTCCCCTTGGCCTGACTGACTTTCCGGGAGTTGACTTTGAAGGTCTTTGCTGGCACATGGTGTTAGGGGTCGCCCTAAAGTTCATGTGTTGAAGTCCTGACCCCTAGGACCTCAGAATGTGACCTTATTTGGAAATAGGGTCACTGCTGGTGTGACTAGTTAAAATGAGGTTCCACTGCAGTAGGGTGTCCCTAATCCAATATGACCGATGTCCTTAACAAGGGGGAAATTTAGACACAGAGGCAGAGACACAGGGAGAGCACCATGTGACAATGGGGCAGAGATCAAGTGATGCTTCTACAAGCCAAGGCAGGCCAGACTGGGGGAAACCACAGGAACTGGGGGAGAGCGTGGAGCAGACTGTTCCTCACAGCCTCAAGGGAACCAACCTGCTGACACCCTGATCTCAGACTTCTGCCTCCAGAACCGAGAGGCAATCAATTCCTGCTGTTTAAGCCACCCCGTCCTTGCTGTGGTCACCATAAAAACGAACACAGAGGGATAAACTGGTTACTACTGCAGGCTATGGGTCTCATTTTTGCTTAGGGTAAATAAAATGCTGAAAGCAAACAGTTCCCTGGGAAAACGGACCATCCGGCCAGGAAGGGAGGCTTCCAGCGAAGACAGAACATGCTGTGAATCCACCCTCCAGAAGTTGATCCTGGCTCCAACTCCAGTGCAAGGAGGAGACCGTAGGGCTCGCACAGCAACGTGCAGCCAACTTATGCTCAGGTCTCAGTGACTTACAGGGGAGGAGAGAGCGACACCTGAGGCAGTGGCTTCTCGTTCTTTAGATCTCTACCCGCGGTAAGGAAACGGCCTTACGTTGTGATCAAGGGTGCGCTCTCTCTCTCTCTCTCCAAAGTTTCATCAGCACATGCACTCTGTTTTCATTCTGTTTTAAATGTTGGTGCCAACCCAATGACTTGACTTTATGACCCTCTCATCAGCAGCCACCCACAGTTTGAAAACCACTGGCTTGATGGAGGGCTCCTTCCTTTGGAAAGGTGTCCAGCTCACCGGGCCAGCTGAGGGGAAGCCCTTTGGCATCCTGACCCCCAGGGAGGAGATGGGTTTCTCCCCAGTTGCAGCCGTTTCATTGTCTGCGCTCTTCTCTCTTTCTGCCGGAGTTATCTTTGTCACTTGCCTTCAGTGAACGTGGAGAAAAGATTTCCTCATCTTTTCTTCAGCTGTTTTCCCAGTTCAGTTCCTCTGTGCACACACGTGTCTTTCCAGTATACTGTTTTCCTGGCCTATTTCCCAGCAAGACTGTGAGTTCCTCGGGGCGAGGTCCTTGGCCTGTCCGTTTGTGGGCCCCAGAACCCAGCACCTTGTGCGACACACAGCAACGCTGCCAAATTGTGTTCAGCTGCTTGCAAAGTTATTAGACCGTTACGGAATTTTGCCTTTTCTCCGTGTTAATGGATCTAAGTCTTCTCCACACATTCCCACAAGAACGTCTTTGCCAGTCCTTTGCTCAAATGAGCTCCAAGGCTTCATGTTCCCTTCAGTTGTGACACTTCATTCATTCATCCATCCATCCATCCATTCATTCAGAGTCAATGGCATGGAGGAAACAATATTCCCCTCAAGAGGCCACATGCTGGGGGGGGGGACACGCCAAGGGACTCGCGCAGTGCCGTGTGGTAGTGGTAGGTGCTGAAACAAAGCACGAAGAGTGCTTTTCCCTCAGGAGGCCAATGCTCCCACCAGCTCTGCCCCGCATCTTTCCCTTGATTTTTAGGACCTGAGCTAAATTGGGAGCTGCCTTAACACTTCCATTTAGCTTTTTCTAAAAATGAAAAGGTCTGACTCAGGCTGTAGGAGGAAGTGAGAGGAAGCAGGCCAGTAATTGCAGGTACGGCCCCGAGGGAGGCCCTTTGTCAAGCTCAGACTCTGTTCTTCCACCCCACTCCCGAGAGGGGGTGTGGACTTCCTGATACAGTTTTCTTTTAATTGAAAGAGCTCAACCTCTAACGCAACGTCACCAGCCACCCGTCAGCCACGTGTGCCTCTCTGCCATTCCATCCTTCTCTGAAAACCGGCTTGTTCTGGTGGATCGTCCAGATCTCTCCCAGCTCTGGCTTTCCATCACCCTAGATGCACTGCAAAATCCAAAATGGACTGTTGCAGAGCAAAAGGAGAGGGAACTAGTGTCTGATTAGGAAGTAGAAGACATTATGTTTGTGTAATGAGAAAGATTGAAAAAATATCAAAATGGCAGCAGTGGGCCCGAGGGGAGTGTTTCCACCACCATCATCATGCAGACACACCGGAACCTGCCTAAACTTTTTGGCCAGCAGCAGAAATGCCTGTTTGAGATCAGGGGAAACCAGCGCTCCTGTGTGTTGTCTAATTCCATGAGGTGAAAACTGCTTTGTGATTACTGTTTTACTCAGGGAGCCCTTGTTTGGATCCACTCCCATATTTACCAGTTCTTTTTGTTGTTGTTCACTGTTGCTTCTTACATCTCACTTCTCCATTCCTGCTTTACTCCTTTATGAAGTTTTTTTTAAAAAATAAACTTCTATCAATGTAAAACTCTCAGGCTTTTCCAGCATGTGTCAGTCATGTGAATAATTAAATGGGCGTTAATTCATCCATTAAGTTTTTTGTTGCAATTCTCCTTAGAAAGCAAGATCCAAATATATGCTCTATATTTAAAGTGATGCTGAATGATTAAAAAGAAAGAAATAGACAAAGACATATCAGGTAAATTGAAATAAGAAGAAAGCAGAGAATAGTGATCCTTATATTAGAGCAAGTAAAATTCAAGCCCCAAAGCATTAAATATGACAAAGAGGGGCTCTATTTAATACTCAAAGCTAGAGTTCACAATGAAGACATAGTAGTCCTGAAAACCTATGCACCAAATAACACAAGAGTCACAGTTATAAAGCAAAAACTACAGGAAATGCAAGGATACATGTACAGAAACATATTTATGTAGGAAAATTTTGTACACCACTCTCAATAAGAGATAAAGAGGATAAGAAATAAGTAAGGAGAGGGGGCCGGCCCCGTGGCTTATCAGTTAAGTACGCGCGCTCCGCTGCTGGCGGCCCAGGTTTGGATCCTGGACGTGCACCGACGCACCGCTTGTCTGGCCATGCTGAGGCGGCATCCCACATACAGCAACTAGAAGGATGTGCAACCATAACATACAACTATCTACTGGGGCTTTGGGGGGAAAAAAAAGGAGGAGGATTGGCAATAGATGTTAGCTCAGAGCTGGTCTTCCTCAGCAAAAAGAGGAGGATTGGCATGGATGTTAGCGCTGGGCTGAACTTCCTCACAAAAAAATAAAAAAGAAAGAAAGAAATAAGTAAGGAGAGAGGAGACTTAAACAACATAATAAGGTAGACATTATAAATATACACCAAGTACCCTTTACATCTTGATAGTAGAGAATACACTTTCTTCTAAAGTGCTCATGGAATAGTCACATAAATTGATTATATACTACGTCACAAAGAAAATATAAGTCAATTTCATAAAGTAGGACCATAGAAACAATACTTTCTGATTATAGTGCAATAAAACTAGACATTATTAACAGAAACAAAGAGAAAAGACCCTACCAACTGGAAATTAGAAAACATTTTATTAGACAACTTTTGGGTAAAACGAAAGTACCAACTAAAATTATAAGTACCAACTAAAATTATAGAATTTCTGGAAAATAATGATAATAAAACACTATATATGAAAATCTATGGGATACATTCAAAAGAGCATAGCACTAGACACCTATTGGTATAATGAAAAAAATTAAATAAAAGAATGAGTCAGCTCTAAAAATTAGACAAAGGGCAAGAGTCACCTAATTATAAGAAAGTATGAAGAAGGAAATATTAATGATATAGGCAGAAATTAATGAGGACTAGATGGAAAAACAGTGGAGTTAATTTATATATGAAAACCTTAGATTTTAGAAAAAATTAATAAGCTAGACAAACTGCTAGTTTTTCTGATCAAGGAGAAAAAGCAAAAGCATAAATTGACGAAATAAGAAGTGACAAGGAGGAAACAGTAGTGGAAATAAATGATACTGCAAAAATCATGAGATGACTTGAAGACCTCTGTGCAAATACAATCGAAAATACAGAAGAAACGGACAATTTTCTCTATATAATTTTCTATATTTAATATAGATTGTGAAAATTGACCCCATTTGATTAAGAAAGCATAAATGAATCACTTTCCCTAGAAGAAATAGAGAAAGTTACTAAGGAACTACCCCAGGAAAAAGCACCAGAATGAGATGGTTTCACAGGGCATTTCTAACAAATGTGAAATGACCAGATGGTTCCAATGCTCTATAAATTTTCTAAGAGAATCAAAAAGGTAGGAAAATTTGCTATTTCTTTATTATAAAGCAGGTATAACATTGATACTTCAATCTGATAAAGAGTACAAGTAATTAAAGACTAATGTCACCTGTGTATTTGGTGCAAAAATACTAAATAAAATATTGACAAGCAGAATCCAATACTATTTTAAGAAAATAGTCAACAGGACCAACTGAAATTTATTCCAGGAATGCAAGATTGGTTCAATATTAGGAAATCCATTAATACATCATTCACCATATTAACAGATCTCAAGAAAAAAAACATGCTTGTCTTCAAAGATGATGAAAAAGACTTTGACAAAACATAAAATAATTGATGGATACTTTCTTTACATCTTAAAATATATATACCTCTGTCCGAAAGCCAGAACCTTACTTAGTCGGTAGAGCCTAGAGGCATTTCTGCTAAGATCATGAATGAGGCAATCATGCCCACTTGCTCTACCACCGTTAAACATCACCCCAGGGGCCAGTCCGGTGGCGTAGCAGTTAAGTTCTTGCCTTCTGCTTCGGCGGCCCCGGGGTTCGCTGATTTGGATCCTAGGCAGGGACCTACTTACCTCTCATGAAGCCATGCTGAGGCAGTGTCCCACATAGAGGAACTAGAAGGACCTACAACTAGGATATACAACTATGTACTAGGGGTTGGGGAGAAAAAAGGAAAAAAGAGGAATATTGGCAACAGATGTTAGCTCAGGGCCGAGCTTCCTCAAAAAAAAAAAAAAACTATAAAATCATCCTAGATAGATGAGCCAGTGCAATTAGGTAAGAGAAATCGATGAGATGCATGAACGCTGGTAAAAAAAGAAGATGATAATACAGTGTATCTGAAAAACCCTATAGAATCAATGATAAAATGAACTCAAGCAATAAAAAATTCAATAAGATAGTAGAATAAAAAAATTAACCTACAGAAATCAATAGCATTTATATACACAAATAAAAACCAGTTCAAGTATGCAGTGGGAGAGACAATTTCATTTACAATAGCAACAAAGAAGATTGAATACTTAGGAATAAACTTAACATGAAATGTACAACAAGGAAAATTTAGAAATTCTCCTGCAAGACGTGACAGTAGACTTGAACAAATGGAAGGACAGCACCTCTTCTCGGGTAGAACAGCTCAACACCACGAAGACGTCCGTTCCTCCCAAGTTATTTTAGAAATGGAATGCAATCCCAATAAAAACACAGGTTGAAAAACAGAAATTAGATATGTTGCCAAAAGACATACAAGAGTAATCAGGAAAACACTGAAAAAGAAAAACTAAGAGGGGTACTAGCCTCCTAGAAGTTAAAATACACTTTAAATGAAACAAAGTGGGGCTGGCACGTTAGTAGATAAAGAGAGCAGCGGGACAGGACGCATAGCCCAGGAGAGATAATCACATCTATGGACGATTAGTACAAAATCAGTATGGCACTGCAAACCTCGGCGGCAAAATTTTAATAAGTGGTACTGGGAAGAGATAAAATTAGGAACAGACCTCACACCACACCCAAAGATAACTCCAAATAGATGAAGGATCACGGCAAACAGAGCAGATCAAGTCATTTAAGTACTAGAGGAAACAGGGCCAATTCCTCCTTAGCCATGCTGTAGGGAGAAACTTTGTAGCTACGGCTCAAAAGCCAAAGGCAACTAAAGATGGATAATTTAGACTACACAAAAATTGAAATTTTTTGCATGAAAACATCATAAACATAGTCAAAAGACAGCTGACAAAGTCGAAAAAACATTTGCCACGTGTATCTCAGAAAAAAGGTGTAATATTCTCAAAATACAAAGAACTCAGAGATTGAGGATAAAAGATGAAAAACCTAGTAGAAAAATGAGAAAATGACATGAACAGAACATTCACAGAAATGATATTAAAATGGCCCTTACACATATGAGATATTCAAACTCGCTCATAATTAGAGAATTTCGAATTAAAATGACACTGAAATGCCGATCCTCATCCGTAAGTCGTGATAATTTAAATGTACGACAACACACTGTGGGCGAGGCTGTGGGAAGCAGTCCGCTCAGATGCGCACATCGTCTCTCCCACCACGTTCGGAATGTAGGTGGGGGCAACTACGAGGTTCCATTCGCCCTGACTGGAAATTCTGTCCTCACCGCCAGAAGAGAACTGTGATTCATGATAACCCTCAGGACACTGACGTGGTAATTCTCATCACTACTGGGTTCTTTGATGAAGAGCATGGAAAAAACTGGGGGAAATTTTTTTGAATACACACTTATGAACATTTGGGCCCAGACTTTTTTTTTTTTTAAAGATTTTATTTATTTATTTTTTTGCCCCCAAAGCCCCAGTAGATAGTTGTACGTCATAGCTGCACATCCTTCTAGTTGCTGTACGTGGGACGCGGCCTCAGCATGGCTGGAGAAGCAGTGCCTCGGTGCGCGCCTGGGATCTGAACCTGGGCCGCCAGCAGGGGAGTGCGCGCACTTAACCGCTAAGCCACGGGGCCGGCCCGGGCCCAGACTTTATTTTAAAAGGTTAAGTTGAAATGCTGATATTGTTTTCAAGTTTTATTTGAAGATATGTTTTGGAAAGTTATGTAAATACAGTCAGGCATCACCTGACTATTAAACTACATATTCACTCATTTTTTGACCCAGTCATCCCAATTCTAAGAATTGACCCTGGAGATATGTCTCCAATAATACGAAAATACACATGCACCAGGCTATTCATTGCAGCGTTGTTTGTAACTGCAGAAGACTGGAAACAAGTGGAAAGACCGTACAAAGACAACGGGGGCACTAAGTACGGTTCATAAGCCCTGTGGAGTACTTGGCAGCTGCGAAGAACAGAGGCAGATCTCTGTTAACCGATGTGGAGTGGTTTCCAGCTTGCAATGTTAAGTGAAGAAAGCGAAGGCTAGAGGAGATTCACGGAGTGGGCCCCTCAGGGAATGACGGAGGGTCACATGAATATCCACACATGTCCTTCTTTGTGCAAAGGCAGATACAGGAAGGATAACACAGAGCTCATGAGACTGTCACGTACCGGACAGACGGGATCTGGGCGAGTGGTGGTTTTTCATATGTATCTTTTTCTACAGTTACGACTTTTAAAACCATGGCAATCCTTCATATATTCAAATATAGGTAAATATTTAAAATAAACATGATGAGGGGACCAAAAAGGAAATGCAAACAGTAACAAACGAGCCTGACTTTATGAGAAACGAGTAACAGCCACAGTGCGGAGGGCAGGAAAGGCCTGCCCTAGGTAACTTTGGAGACAATACGCGCTATAGACTGTGAGACTGGACACACAACTCTTCACTCTTCTCTTGTCGGGAAATCCGACTTTCCCAGGGATGCAGGCTAGCAATTCTAAAACTCTAGGATGAAGCAAATGGTTAAATACGTTGTGGGAAATGGGAGCGGGATTTCTAACAAAGAGTTACAAAGAAGGAACAGGAAGGAACCCCGAAAGCACCCCTCCATGCTGGAGTGGAATCTGAGGTGTCACTGGAACTCGTGGTTTTATGCAGAGAAAGAGAGGGGAGGGAGGGAGACAGAGCTCAATACAGATGTGTCTGTGCGTCTGCATCTGCGTGTGTGTGTGTGTGTGTGCGTCTGTGTGTGTCTGTGTGTCTCTCTCTGTGTGCGTCTCTGTGTGTGTCATAGTCTTCCCTGCTCTGTCTGCTCAGAGAGCCTGGAAGATGACATTCTGTTGAATTTCCCAGCACCCAGTTCTTGGTTTCTAAGTTCAGGTCTCTAGTAAGAGAAACCAGATTCCAGGGCCGGGGCAGGGAAAGTACAAGAGGTCCAGAACATCCTGTGGGGCCGGAAAGGAAGGAAGTGCTCGAAGAGGACGGGCACGTAAAGAGGAAAGAAGACCTGAAGGGAAGGGGCTCCCGAGGCAAATCTGGGGAATCTGGCCAAGAAAAGGAGGGCGTTGATGTTTTATAATCCATAGAATAAAGTAAATGTTGAGGAGCCAGGATGGACATTAATAAACATTCAAATAAGTAACTAAATATTATAAGGGACAAGGTCCTCCTTAAAGCAGAGTCCCCAACAATAAGTAGAGGAAAAAAATGATAGACATAGAAAATCGCCATTTTGCAAACACCACACTAGCTATCAGGCAACTTGCAGAGGTCCACGAGGGGGACGAATCCAGAGGTGTCAGAAATAGTAACTGTAACTAGAATCCTATTCTCGTTCAGTCCTTCCAAACACCAGAGGCTGGCTCACTGGAGGAGACTGGGGAATGGACTGAAATGCGGGTTTCCAGGCCCTGCCTGCAGAACCCCTCGGTGGGGCCTGGGAATATGTGTCTGAGTCAGCTCGCATCCCCTGGGCCGGGAGCACCACTGGGCTGGGGAGCCGTGACCTGGTCCTGCTTCTCAGCCCCTCCACCGGGCCTCACCCGGGTGTCCCACAAGCTACACATGCCCTTTCTTTTGTGGGGTCTTTATGGTAAAAGACTCTGTTACCCCTTGGGATGCTAGCTCCCCAGTCTCGGAGCCTTGGCACACAGGTTTCATTTCCACAAACTCGTCCACTGGAGGGACACGTTTCCCCACTCCTGGGGGCACCCTTGGGGGGCCACTCTGGGCTCTTGCTGCCCACTGACCCCAGGGGGGGAGCAGTGACAACTGAAAGTTTGGGGAGGAAGGGGCAGTGCGGCAGCGCCTTCCTCTCCCTCTGGCGTCCCCCTGCTGGGACAACACTTCTGCCCCGCTCCTCTAGGCTCTGGTTTTCCCCGGGCAGACCCCAGCAGGGGGGCGGGTGGTCCCTCAGCCCAACAGAGACTGGGGATATCTGCCTGCCCCGGCAGGGATCGCTCCAGCCCTGCTTTTATCCTCCGTAAAGGAGATGTCTCCACCGGCCTCTGTCCGGCTCCTCTGTCCCCCCACCACGTCCTGAACTCGGGAAGGGCATTACCGGGTTGTATTTACCATCATTGAGACTTTTGTCCTCACTGCCGACAGAGAATTGTGAATTATCTGAGAGTTTATGGTGACTCTCAGGACCACCAACTTGATATTTCTCATCAATGCCGGAATCTTTGAGAAGAACATGGGAAAAATGAAGAAACGTTTTCTTGTTTACACTCTTAGGAACATTTGGGTCCATACTTTATGTTAACACATCGGGTTAGAATGCTACTAGAGTTTTCAAGTTCTACTGAAAACGTGTGTTGGAAAGTCAGTGTGTAGACAGAGTCAGGCCTCATCTCACCACCTTGAACCCAGGGACCTGGGCCTCGGCAGGTGTTGGGTGAGCTAATCCTAGGAACTGGAATTGACACCTGGATGCAAAATTTCAAGAAAATGCTGCACGTCGCTGCTGCTGCATGCATTTTCATGCACCACTTGTAGATTCCTGACACCCGGCTCTCGCCCGACCAAGTGTCAATCAAATATTCTGTCCTGGCTCTCAGCACGCTATTTTATTTATCTGGTACATTTTGAACAACAGAAGCTGCGCTTTGGAAAAGGATTCTCTTCATTTTGCTCACTGCTAGCTGTGCGGCCTTGGGCAAGTCTTTCTCAGACCCCAGCTTTATCCCCTGTGGATGGGGGCATCGTCACTGCCTGGCTCTCTCAGGAGGCTCAGGTGAGCGTCGGACGCCCTGGCTGCTGGAAAGCGCCTATTCTCCTGGGCCCCGTGCTCCTGCGGCGGCTAAACCCCATCTGCAGCCTGTGCACAAGACCTTGCTTGCACGTGCACCCCAGGGACACCCCAAAATAAAGGCGCCTTGTCGCTGCCAGTCGAGGTCTGACTCCTCAGTCTCGGGAGGTTATGGAAGTGGTTTGGGACAACGGCTTCCTTCACATCTCCCCTGCTCTTGCCCCTTGAAGAACGCTAACACGATGGGACCAGCACACAAACCACTGACCTCGAGGATGACGTGCAATTATGCGTTTAAAAAATGATACTTGCTTTTTTCCTTGAATAACCCTGTGGATAAAGTGGCTCCTGGCGTTTGTGTTATAGGCACTGATGACTTGTTCTGATCCAGCATCTCTTGGACTAGGATCTCATCTTGGGAAAAGCACACAGGGACACGTTAAAGCCAGCGACACAGGACCCAGACCCTTTTGCTCCCCGGGACCTAAGGCAGCCTGTGGACGCAGAGACTGGAAACAGGGACTCAGGGAGCTCCGCGGCTGTGGGACGGGCTTTCTAAAGAACCTTGTCTGGGGCGGGGAGACCACCGCCTCCCTACCTCATCTCTGAAACCTGGGACCAACCAGATACCCTGGACAATAAACATTGCCCCCAAAGACACGGCGGGAAACCTGGCCCGGGGCGTGGTCATAACGCTCCTTCCTGCCCCTGCTGTCCTTCCGGCCCTCTCTGAGGCGGCCCCAGCTGTCCCGTGTATGCGCGAATGTCTTTCCTCATTTCTACATAACACGGCCTTGTTTTCTTCCTTTACATCCTCTGACCTCTCCTGGGAAGCTTTTAACCTAAGATCCTGGACTTTGTGTCAGACAGACCCGGACCACATGCTGGCTCTGCTCTCTCCAGAACGTGACCGTGGGCAAGTTTCTCTTGGACCTTCCATTTTCTCGGCTGTAAAACGAGGTCTGTATTTATCTCGTTGGGCTTTTCATGAGGTTCAAATAAAGCAGTGTACGTAGGAAGCACTTAACACAGTCCAGTCCGTGGTGGAGGCTAAATGAATAAACAGCAGCACTGAGTCCCCCGTCTCTGCAACACAGCGGGTGCTCTGACCAGCCCCCTACCTCTGCAACACAGAGGGTACCCTGATCAGCCCCCCGTCTCTGCAACACAACAGGCACCTGACCAGCTCCCCATCTCTGCAACACAAATGGCACCCTGACCAGCCCCCCATCTCTGCAACACAACCGGCACCCTTACGAGACCCCATCTCTGCAACACAGTGGGCACTCTGACCAGCCCCCATCCCTGCACCACAGTGAGCACCCAGATGAGCCCCCCATCTCTGCAACACAATGGGCACCCTGACCAGCCCCCCATCTCTGCAACACAACCGGCACCCTTACGAGACCCCATCTCTGCAACACAGTGGGCACCCTGACCAGCCCTCATCCCTGCACCACAGTGAGCACCCAGATGAGCCCCCCATCTCTGCAACACAGCAGGCACCCTGACCAGCCACCCATCTCTGCAACACAAGTGGCACCCTGATGAGCCCCCCATCTCTGCAACACAGTGGGCACTCTGACCAGCCCCCCATCTCTGCAAGACAGTGGGCACCCTGACAAGCCCCCCATCTCTGCAACACTACCAGCACCTGACCAGCCCCCCATCTCTGCAACACAGCGGGCACCCTGACGAACCCCCCATCTCTGCAACACTACTGGCACACTGACGAGCCCCCCATCTCTGAACCACAGTGAGCACCCTGAAGAGCCCCCATCTCTGCAACACTACCGGCACCTGGCCAGCCCCCCATCTCTGCACCAGAGCAGGCACCCTGACCAGCCCCCCATCTCTGCACCACAGTGAACACCCTGAGGAGCCCCCCATCTCTGCAACACTACTGGCACCTGACCAGCCCCCCATCTCTGCACCAGAGCAGGCACCCTGACCAGCCTCCCATCTCTGCAACACAGTGGGCACTCTGACCAGCCCCCCATCTCCGCAACACAGTGGGCACTCTGACCAGCCCCCCATCTCTGCAACACAGCAGGCACCCTAACCAGCCCCCCATCTCTGCAACACAGAGGGCACCCTGACCAGCCCCCATCTCTGCGACACAACTGGCACCCTGACGAGCCCCCCATCTCTGCAACACAGTGGGCACTCTGACCAGCCCCCCATCTCCGCAACACAGTGGGCACTCTGACCAGCCCCCCATCTCTGCAACACAATGGGCACCCTGACCAACCCCCCTTCTCTGCACCACAGTGAGCACCCTGACCAGCCCCCCATCTCTGCAACACAACGGGCGCTCTGATCAACCCCCCATCTCTGCACCACAGTGAGCACCCTGACCAGTGAGTCCGAATGCTGGGTTTGTGCTGACTGGAGCCCAGCGGGACTGACCCACCCACCTTAGTTTGCCTGGACTTTCCTGGTTCAGCATGGAAGTTCCGTGTCCCAGAGCCCTTCAGTCCTGGGCAAAGTGTACGCTGGTCACCCTAGTTCCAGCTCATGCAGAATACACGAGTAAAGGAGAAAAGACCTAAATTTCACTGGAAACAAGGATTTCACCAACATCCACGGGGAAGACGCTCTCCCATGGTTCTGTGGCATTCCTACTCAACAGCCACACTCCCCTTCTACCTCCCCCGGAGAACCTGAACTTGCCCAGGGCGATGTGCACACCGCAGTGGGGTACTTTGAGACTTCTGCAGCTGGGGTGAGCCACGGGACAAGCAGGAGTCTACGGGGCTCTGCGAAGAATTTTTCTTCTCCTCATTAAGAGAAATGAGTGTCTGGACATGCATCCCCACTTCTCCCTGCCCTGGAAGTGGCCCTGATGGCTGGAGCTGTGGATGCCATTTGTGATCACGGGGCGCAAGCTTGAGAGATGCCCAGGATGACCTTAGGGACATGGCCTCCTGTCACTGAGCTGCTGGTGACACAGGAGCACAACCCCTGCGTGGTTGAGCCACTCTGGCCCTGCTCATGTGGCCAGTCACATTCTTAGCTGGTGCAGCTGCTCTGGCTACACTGTTTCCACCTTGGGAGGACTTTGGCCACTTTTCTAGGACAGCTATTGTGCAGAAGAACCAATTTTTAGTCCCCCTAAAACATAGTGTCTGGTTAGATTTTGGGTCACAGAGAAGAGTAGATATTCATGTGAACAACAAGCATTTATTGAGCTCCTATTGTGTACCAGAAACTGTCCAGGTGCTGGAGGATCAACGATGGCCCAGGCCTGGTCTCTGGTCTCTGTCCTGAGCAAACCAGCCGTGTGTGAGGGACGAGACTTTACAGATGTGGCTGCACACCGCGCTGCAGCCACAACAGAGTGCCCACTAGAGGCTGGGGCGGAGGGGAGCCCCAGGCAGGGGGCAGGAGCTTCGCTGACCAGCGCAAAGAAGCAGGTGCTCCTGGCACCGGTCTGCCCTGTGCAGGAAGCTGGGTGGCCTCCTGGGGACACTAAAGGTGGAGCGGCAGATGTCCTGAGAGGTCTTTGAAGCGGGGGTAGGGTGACAGCCCAGATGCAACCAGACAGGCTCCCTCTTTGTGGACCGTGACAGTCCTCGGGCCAGAGGGCCCGACACCTCCTTCATTGGGGGGCTGGGGGATGCCCCAAAGGTGAGCACACCCAAACCAAAAGCTGCCCTGACAGCTGCAGCACTCTTCCAAACCCGTGCCTGTGTCACTGTAGCCGGGAACCCCGTTAGGGAGAGATGGAGCCCGACAGGCTGTACAAGGTGAGAGAGCTCTTGTCTTACACCACGTCTAATTTCCTGTCAATTTTCTCTTTTGAGAAAAGAGATACTGAGTATTCAAATGGACCTACATAAAAACAGAACCCTGACCCACTGTCTCAGCGCCCAGCCCAGGCGGCCAGCCTGCCGTCCACACTCACACTCGCAGGAGGCCGACTGCTGTCCCCAGCGACAACCCCGGAAGCCAAACAACCACCTACAGCATCGGCCCTGATGGCCGGGACGTGATCAAGAATCTCAGCTCCCCCAGCTTCTGTCCCTGCTGCCAGCTCAGGACCAACCAGGGAAGCCAGATGTGCTCCTGGACCCGTCACACGGGACGCCTGCTTCTGGTTAGCTGTCCTGGTGTCCCCCGGCCAGCCTCTCCGATGGGACACCCCCGAGCCGTCTCCCAGCGAGCACCTCCATCTGTCAGGGCACCTCTGACCGTCCCCTGACCAGTGCCTCCATCAAGACACCCCTGAGCCGTCCTCTGGCCAGCATCTCCATCTATCAGGGCACCTCTGACTGTCCCCTGGCCAGTCCTTCCATCAGGGTACCCCTAATCATCCCTGGCCAGTATCTCCATTCATCAGGACACCCCTGGCCGTCCCCCTCCATCAGGCTACCCTTGAGCCATCCCCCGGCCAGCACCTCCATCCATCAGGGCGCCTCTGACTGTCCCCTGACCAGTGCCTCCATCAGAACACCCCTGAGCCATCCCTTGGCCAGCATCTCCATCCACCAGGGCACCCATCACCATACCCTGGCCAGACCTCCATCCGTCGAGGCGCCCCTGAGCCACCCCCTGGGCAGTAACTCCCCCAGGCCACCCCTGACTGTCCCCCTCCATCAGGGCACTCCTGAGCTGTCCACTGGCCAGCACCTCCGTCAGGACACCCCGATCCTCCCTTTCCCAACCTGAGCTCTCCCCTCCCCGCCTGCCTGAGTCTCTGCCACACGCAGGTGACAGTGGCTGACTCCCGCTCCAGCAAGGTTGGAGTCAACAGCCTCTGCCGTTCTCGTGTGGGTCGTCTTCGCTTATTTCCACAGACATGGATTTCTCCCTCGTAAAGCTTTCCCCTTCCACCTGGAGAAGAGTGGGGGCACGGTGGGAGCCACAGTTCCCCTTCCAGGGTTGGTTTGCTGCACCCCAGAAAATCATCAGAAATCCCAGGGACTTTAGGAGTTCTGACCCTTTTCCAGAGGGTGTCAGGATCTTGGAGGGAGCAGGCGCTGTGTCAGGACTGTAACTCTCCACACACAGGAACTGCCAGACCCGCCCGGAGAGTTGTGAGTCTCATTACAGCCCCTGCTTGGCCTGGTGAGCTTGACTCTCCCTGGGGCCGCTCACTCGACTAGTGGATGGCCCTTCGAGTTCCTGCACATTGTACTTGACCAGTGCAGAGCATTTCAGGGGGTCTAACTCTGCTGAAGCTCACACCTGCACGGGGCCCTCGATGGAACCGAGTTCTCTCCAAGCCCTGAACCACACACAGAACCGACACCGTCATTTTATTTTAGACTGAATCTGGTTCAAGGAGATTAAGGCACCTGCAGGCCTAGGAACCACGTCTTCTGATTCTGAGACAGGAATTGCTTGGATGAGTGGATGGTGGTAGCCCCAGAGTGAACTGCGAACATTCATTCACTCACTAATGTAATCTAGCTATTATCTATCTACCTACCTATCTATCTATCTATCTACCTACCTACCTACCCATCTATCATCTGTCTATCTATCTAGCTATCTACCATCTATCATCTATCTATCTATCATCTATCTATCTGGCAGTGAGAGAGGATTTTCTGCGGCTCTCCTACACCAGACTTGGAAATGGCAGCAAAGCCCAACCTCCTGACGGAGGTGTTCCTGGAAAGAGTCCACCTCACCTGACAGGCACCTGCGTTGTCCTCAGAAACCTCCCATCTGAGACTTCTAAGCCTCAAGAGCAGCGTCAGCATCACACTTCCCTGGGGCTCCCTCTCAGACCAGGGCGACCCCAGTCCACCCCTGACCCCATGAACAGGCGGCAGTGGGTGGAGATGTCCCAACGTGAGCTGGGGGTCAGGACCCTGTGCCCCAAGTCCCAGCTCTCTGCTCAGAGGACTTCTCTAGGCCTAGTTTCCCCAAATGTAACATCAGGGGCTGGACCAGAACTGTGGGCACTGTGGCTCTGGTCATGTGGACACACACGGAACACGGCTGGTCTAATGGAGGTGTCTTCTAAGTGTGAAGCACACACCGGATTTTGAAGGCTCAGTGAGATAAGAAGACTGAAAATATCGCATTAATAATTTTATATCAGTTACATGTTGAAATGACAGCATTAAATAAAATGTTATGAAAATTAGTTTCTCTTGTTTCTTTTTTTAAAAAAAATTATGGCTACTAGAAAATTTAAAATGACATCTGTGTCTTGCATGATATTTCTTTTGGACAGCCCTAGATTAGATCAATGATTCCCAACCTGGCCGTACTTCTAGGCAGGGCTGGATACGGCATTTCTAATAAGTGCCGGGTGAAGCAGGCACTGCTGGTTCATGCACCTCACTTTGAGAAGCGAAGCTCCAAGGCTCTTCTTAGGTCTAATGGCCTAAAATTCTATGTCTTTCTTAATTTCTTGAGAGTTTGACTCTCAGGTGTAAGCACTAAAGCTGTGGGCCATGGGGACAAGATTCTAGCCTCAAACCGGGTCACTTCGTCCACACTGTGCAACTTGCACCAGGTGACCTGAGAAAGCCTCGCTGACAATGGCCCAGCCCCTCCAAATACAGCCAGATGTTTGATGTGAGGAGGTTCCTTACCGAATACTCCATGTAATTCCTCCTGAGATTTTGAACTGGCTGGCACTTCAGTAGTTGCATCTGGAGGGGAAATAAAAACCCCAATAGTTTAACAATGTTCATTGAACTTGCCCTGACTTGTCTCTAAACAGATTCAGTTTTGGGGCGCCCCCAGCCTGCTCTAGGGGAGGAAGCCGTGCCCGGAGCTCCTGGGATGGGTTCTCATCCGGAAAATGGAGCAAGGTGGCTGGGAGGACAGAGGACATGTTCACCCTGTGCTCTGAGCCGCCACCTGCTCCTGGGCGGTGCACACTGGCACCGTCCCTCAGGAAGGGAACAAATGCCTGGCTCCCAGGATGACTGTGTCCGCGCAAGTGCTGAGGAGGCAAATGAGGAGGGACACACTTGTCCTTCTGTAGAAAGCGCACTTTTACCTCCTTTATGCACGTTCCAACAACGAGTCCGTCTGAAAGCTTAGGAATACGATCTGGAGAAATGGACACAGTGTGGAATGCCGTTGGCCTTGGCGTTCTCTGGTTGGGAGGGGGAGGGCCCAGAGAGACTGGCCACCCGCTGTCTCCTCTTTCATAAGCAGAGCGATTCCTGGGGCTCCCGTCACAGGCAAGACACGAGGCTCATGGGTGAGCTGCCCGGGCCCAGACGTCAGTCCTCCGTGGGATCCCTGGACTCTGACCTCAGCCTCCCGCGCCTCGCTGACCTGAACTGAGGGTGCTGGGGACAGGAGAGTGTGCGGGGACTCTGAGCGCTGGTCTCCCCTCGGCAGCACCCACCAAAGTGTTCCTCCCACTCTGCTTTCTCAGAGCTGTGATGTCCTGGTCCATTCTCTTGACTCAAGGTCAAGGTCAGGCTCTTCCCCCAGCCCCCAGGTAGTGGCAGCCCGGACCAGAGAGGAGACAGCCACCCCCAAGAGTTGCTGGGCAGGGCCACCTTCCCCTTGCTGAAGCACACAGCATGCAAGTGGTGTCTGCAGACTCTGAAGTTCCAGCCCTAAACCAATGACAACGCTGATTTTCAAATGGTTTTAATGGGGGACAATCTGCATACCAATCGGCTCATCTGCACACACAGGGCCCAGAACAATGCAGGGAAACGATGTAAAAGGTCTGTGCCGTGATGACAATGCTCCCAGTGTGCCGACCTCGTAAAGGAAGCCAACAAAAGTACAGTCTCTCTGGAGGAGACATTAAGGAGTCGTTAAGAATGGGTACAGCTGCATCGTGCAAGCACTTTGTTAAAAATATTCTTCTCATTTTGCGTCTGTCCTGTAATTATAATGGAAGTATTGTGTCAGTCAGCCAGTCAGCGTATGCAGAAAAATATTTATGTTTTGTAATATCTGCACAGCTTTTAAATTGCATTGTCAAGTGTGGCTGCTGTACTGCATTTTGCCTTGTTGTCATCTCTTACTGACGCCTCTCAGCTTTAAAGTGCCCCAAGCCTGTGTTATCACGACAATCACTATTCTGTCTCTATACGTGCCTGGTGCACATCCCGGCCACCAGGGAAGGGTCACTGTGGAGCCCTGCGGTTGTGCTCTGCTTAATTTGGCGGAAAACAAGGCTGTACCCCCCTCCATCACGAGGCCCATGGTGAAACCAGGGGCCAACTTGCTTTAACTACACTCAGGTAGTTGTCTGTTTGCAAAAGTAGTTACATAATGCATTACTAAGGCCCACCCTCCAGAGGACATCTCTGATACTTGGGTCACTGTGGTAACGGGTGGAGTGCTTAAGTGTTTTAGGAACTGAGAGTCGACTCCTTGTCTAATTCAGGCTGGTTAAGACCACCGACTCAACTGGGCCTATGTGCGTGACTGATACGTGACCCTTTGACGTCAAGGAACTGACAACTTCACCCTCAGATCGTGGTAACGCTGCCATTTTGTGAACACGCGTACTATGAAGAGCCATGGAGCTTGAATGCGCTTGCACAGACTATCAGCTGTCCCACCTCTCCTCACCTCCAATCATCTGTCTCCACACTTCAGACTGCTCCCCCTTCATCCCATAAATATCCCCAGTCCCCATTTTTGGGGAGGAGGGTTTGAGATTGGTTCTCCCGCCTCCTTGCTTAGCTGTCTTGTGAATAAACCCTTTTCTGCTGCAAACTGCCATCTCGGTGATTGGCATAATTGTGCAGCGGGCAAAACGAACCCGGGTCGGTAACAACGGTTGCTGCTCCCCCTTCTCTGCTGGTGGTCAGGCCAGCCCAGGTGGCCCACGGCAACAGTGCCCACCACAGCCGGGGACCCCAGACCAAAGTGAGGAAACCAATGTGCCTTTGAGAGAACTGTTTAGAAACTGCCCTTAACTGTCTTTCAAGCTGGGAGAGGCCTTGAAGGTCACCTAAAGTGTTCCCTGTGAGGATGAGGAGACTGGATCTGGGGAGGGAAGGCACTGGCTTGGGGCTGCATCAGGAGGGCCCCATTTAATCCACGCATGTGGAGCAGTTCCTGAGGACCCTGGGGGCAGGACCACCATAAACAGGAGTGAGAAAGCTGTAGGGATGGGCGGCAGCATTGGTGATCACAGGTCCCCCACCTGTAACAGACCTGTCAGCACCCCCAGCACCCTAAAGGACGCTGTCCTCAGTAAGCACCTCAAAACTAAGTTTCCTTAAGAAAAGGAAGTTGGGAAGGTGAGCTTCTTTCATGACATCATCAGGTGTGGAGGACCACCTGCCTTCTCACCCAGACCAAGGCTGGACCATCCCCGGAGTTAAGGCTGGGCCTGGCGTGGGTAGGAGGGAGTACACCTCCGGGTTGGGCCAGCACCCACACGTCCTGCTCCCAGGAGACCCCATAACCATGGGTGACTCTTCAGGGCCTGCTGGTCCAACTGTGGGAGCTGGGGCGGGGGACCCTGTCAGGCCCCTTCCTTGAGCTTCCGTCCTCGGTGACCCCTGAGGAAGGTGGAAGGTGGAGGGGGAGCAGGAGCCCTGAGCAAGCAGCTTCCTGGCAGGAAGGGGGGTCACGGAGGCCCCACCCCCTTTCTGGTGCCTTCTGCCTGCTCTGCCAGTGAGTCACATCCAGGAAGGCTGTCCCCGTCCATTGTCCCATTCCTCAACACATATGTGGTCAGGACAAAGTGATGGAGCCCAAGGCACGTGGACCCTGCTTGGGTGGGATTGGAACCAACCACCTGTAAAAGGACCTTCTGACACCCTGGGGAGATTTGAGTGTGGCCAGGTATTAGCCCCTGTGCAGGTTTTCTGCTCATTTTGTTAGTGTTTTAATGACACTGTAGGATGTAAAAGAAAAATACCCTTATCGGTCAGCAAGAAAATGTTTACACGAAATAAGAAACCTTGGACAGTGCTAAAATGCTCCCAATAACAACAGAAGCACGTTTGTGTAGGAAAAACATGACGGCAAAATGTACAGAATTGAAACTGGTGATGGAGGCACATTACATAATTCCTCTACTTTTGGGTCAGTTAGAAATTTTCCATAATAAAAAGTTAAAATGTATAATGTATGCTACTCTCCCATGGAGTTCTAAATTTTAATAAGGCCTTCAAAGACAGGGAAACTTTTTGACTCACCCCATTTCCCCAGGAAGAAATGCTAAATTCGGGGAGGCTGGGAAGGGGTGGGGCCCCTGGGAGAAGAAGGCGGTGCCGCCTGACTCACCCCGGGAGGCGCAGGTGCTCCACCTGCCACAACAACCTGCTGTGACCGTACCTGCAAACATTCTCGTCGGCTGGAGCTCAGCTCCCTGCCAGCAGCACAGCAGCAGGACCAAGAGGCTCACTCCTCTGCTCGCTGCCATGCTCCTCCAGCTGAAGGAGGAGGACCTTCTCCTGAAGGCCCCTCAGCTTCCCCCGCCGTGGTCTCCAGGATACTGTGGAATGTTCGGGGTCTGTGACATCAGGGCAGGAAGTGAGTGGGTCCTGCTCTGGCAGTGCCCAGGGTCTGTGACAGCAGGGCAGGAAGTGAGCCAGGTCCTGCCCTGTGAGGGGGGAGGGTGGTGCCCAGGGTCTATGACTGGGAAGAAGGGTGGAGGCTGGCTATGGAGATCCCCTCTACTCGCTCCTGTTGCTTGTTCTAGTGCCTTCCTCTGTCCTGTAGACTCTGAGGCATGAAGGGGTAGGATATTAACCAGGCCTCTAAGGGCAAGTGGCAGAACCCAACAAAATCTGCTTAAGTGAAAACAGATGTATTGGAAGGAGGCTGGAGAGCTCACTGAGTGACATGGCAAGCGCTGGACCCAGCAGTTCCAGGGGTTCCTTAAAGAGCAGGGGCCAAGGCCCCAGGCCTCCCTTTCCCGCCCCAGCCTCCTCACCTCCCTCTCCCTCTTTCTCAGCGTCAGCCCCAATTTCTCCCTGGTGGTAGACTTTCAACACAAGACAGGAATATGGCTGCATGTCTGCCATTATCATCCTCCCAGCGCCTTTCCCTAAATAATTCTAGAGTTATCTCCATCAGCACCAGTGAGAAACTCCCAAAGGAAGCACTCTGGTTGGCTTGCATGCATTCATATCCCGTCCTAGGACCCATTTCTATGTCCGGGGCTCAGAGTGGGGTGGCTGGTCCAGCCCGGCCAGGGTTATTCTGTGGGCAGGGGTGGGGTCCCAAGTGGACAGTCCTCAAATCACAGGGAAGTGGTCCTGGATGCACAAGAACAATAGCGCTCCTAAACCCAGGTAAGGACTCTGAAGATGGCTGGCCCACCAGGGATCTTTTGGCTTTTTTATTTTTTATTGCTGATGTGGGGACCTGCTGCAGATCTTTGTTTAGGCTTTCTTCCTGATACATGTAGTGGAAACCAGTCTACCTCAAGGATTGTTACTGAGTGAGGGTGTGTAGAAGCCAAAACTACAGCAGCGGCTTCTGAGAGAAGAAAGAGCTCTGTTGCATGGCCGACCAGCAGGGCGACAGGAGGAAGGCTCAGGTCTGTCTCCCCAGCTGAAGTGGGCACAGACTTCTAAGGAGCGGGCAGTGGGAGTGTTCATGCGAAATGCTAACTTGTGGAATCTGACTGGAGGGTGGGAGTGTAGAGTCCACTGTGCTGCAAACGCAGGGACCCCTCAGTTCTCGTCAGGCTCCCCACTCCACTCTCTTCACACTGAGTTCTGTAGTTGGGGAACTTGTGGTTCCTAGGCGGCTCGAGGTCTTCTGAGGACAGGGTTTCCATCTTCTCAGCACGCTCCAGCTACAGGACTTGCAGTTTATGCTCCTTGACCCTGCAAAACAACTCTCGATACAGCGTTGTTATCGGTACAATAGGATACAAGAGGGCCCGTATGAATTGGCCTATGATGGTTATATGATGATCATGGAAGAGACTGCAAATGTTTGCAGTGTGCATTAAACATGTAAAGCAAGGCTTACATCTGCAGGTGACATTGTGGGTTCCATGTCCCACTTGAGTTAATTAATGTCTGATGACACACAGACCAGTGGTCTGGACTCTTGCTATTCAAGTGTGGTCCTTGGACCAGCAGCCTCATCACAAGACAGTGAAAATACAAATGGACAATGGCTTCATAAATGAAAGCATAACTTGACCCACTATCTGCAGTAGCCATCCAGGAAATGAAACTACCATCCACAGTCACCATCCAGGAAGTGAAGCTGCCATCACAGTCACCCTCCGGGAAGAGAAGCTGCCATCACAGTCACCATCCAAGTAGTTAAACAACAACTGTTGCAACAATCAGCCCCAGATGGCCCGGACCTGATCAGTAACTGACAATTTTCCTAATTTTTGTCCCCACTTCCAACTTAGGACCAACCAGAGAAAGTTGGGGTGCTCCTGGAAGGAAGTTCCAGTCAGTTTCCTGTAAGAGTGTGGGAAGCAAAGTCAGAGGGATCCACTCTGGGCAGGCGTGTCCTAAACAGTCACTTAAAACAACATCAATTTATAATTTTACCAGTTCTGGAGGCCAGAAGTCCAGACTGGGTCTCACTGGGCTAAAGTCAAGGTGTTGGCAGTGCTACATGCCTTCTGGAGGCTCTATAGAATCTGTTTCCTTGCCCCTTCCAGCTTCTAGAGACCACCACATTCCTTGGACTGTGGTCTCTTTCCTCCACCTTCAAAGTCTTTCCTATCTCTGATTCTCTCTCTTCTGCCTCCCCCTGCCACTTATATAGACCCCTGTGATTACACTGGGCTCTATGTTGGTTAATTTTATGTGTCACATTGGCTGGGCCATGGTGCCTAGATATATAGGGTCAAACATTATTCTGGATGTTTCTGTGAGGGTGTTTTTGATGAGATTAATGTTTAAATTGGTGGACTTTGCGTAAAGCAGATTGCTCTCCATAACGTGGCTGGGCCTCATACAATCAGTCGAAGGCCTAAATAGAATAAAAAGACTGACTTCTTCCAAGCAAGAGGAACATCTGCCCCCAGACGGCCTTCACACTTGAACTGCAACATCGGCTCTTCCCTGGGCCTCCAGGCTGCCAGCCCACCCTGCAGGTTTTGGACTTGCCAGCCTCCGTAATCACGTGAGACAATTCCTTAAAATAAATCTTTCTTTCTATATGTATACACCACTTATTGTCTTTGTTTCTCTGGAGAACCCTGACTAATCCAGGCCCACATGAATAATCCAGGATAATCTGTCCATCTCAAATTCAGATGATTAGCAATTTTAATTCCATCTGCAACCTTGGTTACTCTCTGCCATATAACTCCAAATATTCACAGGTTCTGGGGATTATTGGCCTGAGACCATGGACATCTTGGGGACCATTATTCTACAGACAACAGTGTCTTTTGTCCATTTTCCAATTGGATTGTTTGGTTTTTTACCATTGACTTTTGAGAGTTTTTTGTATATTCTGAATGTGAGTACTTTGTTAGATATTTGATTTGCAAAACATTTCTCCAGTCTATAGCTTGTCTTTTTATCTTCTTTACAAGGTCTTTTGTAGAACAACAGTTACTTTTAATTTTGCTGAAGTCCAATGTATTATTTTTTCCTCTTATGGATTGTGCTTTTGGTGTCATGTCTAGCAACTCTTCACAAAGATCTAGGTCCTGAAGATTTTCTCCCATCTCTAAAAATTTTATAATCTTACATTTAAATCTGACAGATTTTGAGTTACTCTTTGATGAGGTTTGAAGTTTAGTTCAAGGTTCATTTTTATGCTCTTAGATTTACAATTGCTCTCACACCATTTTTTGAAATGGCTATTCTTCCATTGAATCGCTTTTGCCTTTTTGTCAAAATTCAGTTGGCCGTAGTTGTGTGGGGCTTTTTCTGGGTTCTCTGTTCTATTTCTTCTGTTTCATTGATCTTTGTGTTTATGCCTCCACCAATACCACTCTGTCTTGATTACTTGAGCTATATAAAAAGTCTTGAGAACAGGTAGAGTAATTCCACTTTACTTTTCTTTGTCAAAATTATTTTGGCTATTCTAGTTCTTTTACCGTTCCATATAGATTTTAGGATAATCTTGCCTATAGTTGCAAAATATTTTGCTGGGATTTTGATGGAAATTAAACCTATACATCAATTTGGGGAGGATTGTCAAATGTTTTTTCTGCATGAATTGATATGAACATGTGATTCTTTCTTCATTAGCTTGCTAATATAGTCAATCACATTGAGAAATTTCCATTGTTTTATCTTTTTTTCACTGATTCTCTTCTGTCTTCTCCATTCTTCTATTGAGCCCATCTTGTGAGTTTCAAAAAAAAAAAATTTTTTTTTCAGATATAGTATTTTTTGGTTCTAAAATGTCCATTTGGTTCTTCTTTATATTTTCTATTTATTTGCTGAAACCTTCTATATCTTTCTTGAGACTTTCTAGTTTTTCATTTGTTTCAAGCATGTTTGTCAGTGTTTGTTGAAGCATTTTTATGATCACTGCTTTAAAATCCGTATGAGGTAATTCTAACATCTGTGTTAGAATTTCGGTGTTGGCATCTGTTGATTGTCTTTTCTTGACCCATTTGAGATTTTCCTGGTTCTTGGTGTGACGAATGGTCTTTGATGGAATTCCACTTGGATGGAAACCTCTGATGGACGGTGCGTGTCTTATATGATGAGACTCCAGACCCCAGTTAGACCTGGTCCTTCAGCAGGCCTCACTAGCTGGTGACCTCGGACAAGTCGCTTACACTCTGAGCCTTGGCTTCCCCGAAATCCCACGAGCACAGCCATTCCCACGGGTCTGAGTCATTTATTTCTGTCTAATGCCACATAGCCGCCTGCTCACTGGGCTGTGTTCTGCCCTGGGGTCATTTCTGCCCCACCCGGCAGTGCCATTGCCTGTCCCAGGAGGTCCTTCATGGCTTGCGCTCATCCCAGTGGCGTTTTGTCTCTGGGTCTCTGCTCTTTGCACCCTGGCTTCTGACGTGTTCAGGTCTAGGGAAGATTCCGTGCCGGGAAGATGCTGAGTGGGTGGGGTTGGCAGGATTTTGGGGTCCTATAGGGAAGATTTGTTTGAGGCACTTTCGGTCAGAGGATAAAGCCATGGAGCCACCAGCTCATAGTCCTTCAATGAGGTGTGACAGCCTGGAAGGGCTGGGCTCGCAGACAGAGAGCCCAGGGGCCAGGGACGGAGCTGCTGCGGGAGCGCATTTTCCAAGTTTCCAAGTCTGTAGAACAAGTCTCTGCTCCCAGGAAACCTGAGAGGAAAAAATGGGATGTTTTGACCCATTGGGAGGCCTTGGATAATGGACCAGGTGACCATTAGACAGCATGTCTGTACGTCACCAGACACCCCAGTTAAAGATTATTTTCAAAGCAGGTTTGCAGTTGTCTTCACTTCTGAAAATATCCTGTGGACCCGTAATTCGGCAATATACCTATAATCAATTGTTTCAAAAACAGAAGTGATGCTGGCTATTAGAATGTAAACCGTTTTCTAAATGAAAGAATTAGAGGAATGTAATTGCAGAAGTACACGAACAGTGGTTAATACGCTGCTTCTTGCAAAGACATATTACAACGTACAATCTTCCTTTATGGCGCATGTTGTCAGCGTTTACTCAGGCGCGTGGACGATTCAGGGGTTAAACCGTTCCGTTAGCCGGGACGGTGCGCTGTTATTTGCTGTTATTTGCTGAGCTGTTTGTGTTACATTGTTGCTGGCTCTCTGAGCTCCCCTCTCTTGCTCCTCTCTCTGGTCTCTGCAATCTGTGTAATTGTCTTCTTACCTTTGTCTGCAGAAGCTTTAAATAGAGTTACTGGGAAGATTGTGTCAGAAGCACAGAGCTCTGGTGTTTTACAGATTAATTGCAGAGACTTGTTATGCCCATGCAGTGAAAGGCAGGGAGGGACCTAGGTCTAGCGCGGAGGGACCTAGGTCTAGCGCGGAGGGACCTAGGTCTAGCGCGGAGGGACCTAGGTCTAGCGCGGAGGGACCTAGGTCTAGCGCGGAGGGACCTAGGTCTAGCACGGAGGGCCACCGTGGGGCTGTGGCCAGTGGGGAGGGTCCACGGGAGGCGAGTTCGGGCAGGCCAGCCCTGCTGCTGACCAGCCTGAGGCCACCACAGTGCAGGGCGCTGTCCTCGGGGACACCAACCTTGACCTCAATGGGCTGTAATAGCTCTACATTCCCGGGGATCCCTCTACTGGGGATTCTAAGGGTGGGCGATGAAAGGGAGAAGCCAAGGGGAGACGCCACCTCTTCTGAGGAAGCAACAGGGACAGGTTTGCCTGAGTAAGGAAACCCCTTAAAACATTTCTTCATTCATTCATTCATTCGTCTTCCTTGTCTTCTCATGGAGTGTGTTTGCTGGGAGGGTTGTGTTTTGATGTTGATGATACAGGAAATCAGATTGGGTGTAAATTTCTACCTGCAATAAAATCCAATCTCTCGGCTATTGCTGGTCAGTGTAGATGCCCGGCTGTGAGCTCCTCAAGATGACAAAGACTGGCAGAAAACCCGGGCAGATGGATTCACTGAGACCAATTCCGTATTTTCAGGTACTGTTTTGTATCAGTCTCTTGAATTCAAGTAAGGAATCCAATATTGCTTTTAGATATAACTTTGGAGCCAGCCCCGATGGACTAGTGGTTAAAGATCAGTGCGCTCTGCTTCAGCGGCCAGAGTTCGGTTCCCGGGCTCGGAACCACACGACTCGTCTGTCAGTAGCCATGCTGTGGTGTGGTGTTATAGAAGAACTAGAAGGACTTAAAACTAGAATATACAACTATGTACTGGGCTTTGGAGAGATAAAAAAAAAAGAGAGGAAGATCGGTGACAGATATCAGCTTAGGCAAATCTTTGCCAGCAAAAAAAAAAAAGAATCGTTTGGCAAAATTAAATATTATATACAAAATGCATTGTTGTGTGAGGATGGAATCACCTTACAAATAAAGAAAAAAAGTTACTTACATAGAATTAAGTATTAATTGGAAAACTAGGAGAAAAAAAGACCAGGGGTTAGATGTAAAATTGTGCTAGAAATGTTTATCCAGACCTACTCCTTGCAAAACATATTGTTGTCAAGTAGGATCTCCGTTAGCCGAGCTTAAATGCAGTTTTTAATTTTTTTTCAGAACATCACTGACTAGAGGGACAAACAGGGAAACAGGGTAAGGAAACTTGAAAGAGCTTACCAGCAACACCCCCACTAATACGTGTACTTCAGTCCAACTGCGGTTTTCCCTGAGCTCGGCTGAACACAGACAGTGGTTAATGCGTCTGGTGTTCTTTGTGGAGCGCATTCACGAATTCTCTGTCGTCAGTCCTACAATTATTGGGACTAAGGGTGACTAAGAATTAAAAATGGGAATCCTAAATGTCTGGGTTACATGACCATCTTTAAGATTCTAAAATTATGACTTGAAATAAAACGACTCGGTCCACGCTTATGGCTCTAATAGCTGTGTGTATTGAGTAGGATGGAGAGAATTTTTTTCTGATATTGAGTATTTCAATTACTTATTGCTGTGACCAACAGACCAGGGTGACAGCTTCCTCTTGGTGAGCTTCCAAAATGGTGGCTTTGAGAATAAAGCTCAGAGAACCCTAAACGCAAAGCTGAGTTGGGGCCTGCTTGAGCAACACAGCACCCAGAGTTTTGCTCCATGAAAAGGGGACAGTGTCGGCTCATGACAAAGAAGAGAAAATTGGTGCTCCACCCCATAGTTAATGTGATAACATGCAGCTAAGGAGCACTTAATGATCCCCAGTCTGCTCATTTTTGTCACCCATTTGAGAATGTCACTGGTTTTATACTCAGCCCTATGGTGTAGGATTAGCTTCACACTCAAGTGAATTAGTCAAGGTTCCTTAAGAATCAGAACAAAAGTGCTAGAAAATGTGTACAGATATGAAGAGACTGAATGTGTATACACTTGTTCAGGTAATGTATAATTAACTTAAAGGAATTTTTGGCTGAGTGTGTGAACTGGCAGGAAAATTTTATTTTACGTTTGGTAAGACCTTTACCTTAACATGGAACATATTTTTTAACCTGAAATCATTCTTGGAGAAATATCAGAGGTCACGCCAGATCAATGACCGCTCTTTGTCTGGGCACAGAAATAAGATCACTTTCAAAATGGAATCAAGGAGTTCTATTTCAAAGCATGTGGATCCCATCATGTATTTATTTGTTACATATATATATACACACACACATTTTTTCTTTTTTAACACCAATTTTCCATTTGTTTTGTTTCCATTTTCCCATAGAAGTTTTTCTTTTCTGTTCTTCATTTAGGTAAGTGCTTCTAAGAACTCTGAGATTCCAGAAAAATGGTAGACTTTGTCAGTTAGGAAAAAGTGCAAACATCTCTTTCTGTCATTATAATATTCTACAGATAAAATCAACTTAACAAAAAAGTTCATTCTGACTGCTGTTATATTTTGCAATGAATGAGTGAAAAATATTTTTCCAATTTGCTGACTTCCTGACACCACAGTCTTGAAACAATCGCTGGGTTTACTGTTTCCTTTCACACTGAAATTACACATTCCCAGCACCCACTCACCGAAGTTCATGCTTCGTTGTAGTAAGAACTCACGTCCTTGTAACAGTGCAGAATAAACAAAAGTCTACATGTTTTGGAACTAGAAGAAAAGGTGGAAGTAAAATGGTTATCTTTTGACTTATAAATGTCCAGACGAGAACAGCAGGTCTGCTCCCTGTCATGGGCTCTGGCTGCCCACCGTGGAAATGCAGCAGGGAGTCTGCAGTTCACACAACCAACCATAGATGTCGACACAGTACGCAGCTCCTTAAAACCTCAGCGGCACAAATTCTCTTCTTATTGGCTCAAGTGGCTGAATTTTTACCATTAGAGAGTTCTTCCTTTGCTTGAAGTATTATGTTATTGGGAGTGCCATTTAAAAATTAAATAATTTTAGAAGTGATAAAGTTGATAATTTACCAGCAATGATACCTGAGAGCTAATTAATTTGGACAATGGCTTCCCAAATGGGATAAGGGGTTGGCAAGTCTGAAGGCACAGGAGCAGGGTGGACTAGTATAGATGGCTGGAAGTCCTTACCTGTGCTCTGCTGGAGGAGGCTTCAGAGTTCTGGGAGTGGTGGTCTTGCAGGGAGGAAAGGCTGGCTCCCCAAAGACACGTTCCATCAACTCTAAATGTGCCTGTAGGGCTTTCTTGTATCTCCCCCTGCTTGATGGAGAAAGTGGTGTATTTAACATTGACGTGATCATGAAATTCTCTGGTCATCTGAGTTGGGAAGGAAGGAGGTGAAGTTGAGACTGTTGCAAATGCAGCGTCTCTTTCAATTTGAAATTGAACACTTAGAATTTGGCATTTTCTAATTTTGTTATCTAGTAGCTCTTGGAGGTGAATGGGCCAGACTTATAATTCCATTTTAATAGATCTCATCATTAATCTCTGCTCGTAAGAGTTGCTTCATTACATTAGTGTACCTCGAACTGGAACGCAGGGTTCTTCTGGAGTCTGCAGGTGGCCCAGAGGTTCAATGCAAAGTTGCACAAAGAGATCTGCAAAAATAATTCTGCCTTTTAGTTTTGATTTCCTTTCTATTGATTGACACTAGGTACATTTAATTCCAAATCTTGGAGATGGCTGACATGGTCATTCAATTGCGGCTTTGTAGAGAAGAAACCATTAAGGAAGTGGAGAGGAAAGAGCACATAATTTCCACCGGGATGAGGAATCAGGGGCTAATTTACTCTGAGACCAGATTTGTGCCAAAAGCTTAGCAGGTCACAGGCCAGTGCCATTACTGAGAGATAAAGAACCTGGCATTCGGGGCGCGAGTAGAAAGATGCACCCTCTGAAGCTCTGTCCGTGCAGGAGACACAACGGGGAAATGTGATTGTGTAGACAACAGGAAGTGAGTTTGGGTGACCACTGCCTGGCACCCTGTGCCACCTGCTGCAAGTCGAGCAACCGCCAATGGTTCCACCTGCGTGTCTCTTCTCCAACTTTTTATTTGCAAGAATTGAGTGCAATTTTTAAAATTAATTTTGATCTTAAAAGAAAAGATGCCATTTCCTCAGCCTGGGAACCCAGGGGGACACAAATCTGAAAATTGCAACGTAAATGCTCTGCTTCCCGTGCGGTCCTTACCTTCACGTGGAGAAAGGAAGTGGTGGGGACGGGAGGCTGAGACCACCGGCCTTGCTTATAGGTTCTTTCTTTGCAAATGGCCAATTTAAGTACTCAGTGCATAGCCAGCCCCCAAAGGAGAGAAAACTCTGACTTAGCATAATGATGCAAATATCTGAATTAATAAAAACCTAAACCATCTTACAGGCTTTTTGGAACTTGAAAGTTTTCAAATTTTATTTCACTCTGAAGGGAGTGAAACCTCATCAAAGTCTGGTTTTGTTGTGTTTTCAGAAGTGTTTCTCTGCAGTGCAAATTTCACCTCAGGACGTGGCTTCGAGGGGAGGCTTGACGGGCCACGCCTGCTGAGGGCCGCTGCTGCTGACCCCACCTGCTTTGGAGAAGCTCCAGGCTCCGGGCCCGCTTCGGGGGGAGGCTCCTCATCACCCGGACCTGAGGCCAGGCTGTCCCACCCTCAGAGGGCCTGTCTCACCTCCAGGCGCCGAGTTCTGGGCGGCGCTCCCTCTCTGGGCGCAGGCAAGAGATGGAGAAGGGAGAGGAGGAAGGAAGGAGAGCCAGGAGGCAAGGGGCGCTGAGCGAGCAGGAGACAAGGGGGGAGACGGCCACGAGGGCAGAGCCTGGGCTTCCTTTCCTCCTCGCCTCCACCTGCACCTCCCCAGCACCACCGGAACCTTGAATAACACACCCGCCACTTCTGAGAGCACCTGCACCTCTGACCCCACATCTGAGCCTACAGCCCAGGGAAGGGCTCGCCACCCCGTCCGCCTTCACTTTCCTGCAGACCCCTGCCTCCCTGCAGCCCCCCGTCCTGCTCTGCACCCCACAGCACCCTGCACCTCTTTTCAACCACTCACCGCTTCTGTGCGGAGGAAGAGGCAGGGGTGTGATATTTAGGAACTGGCTGCCAGCTTCAAATCCTCTGTGACCTCAGGAAAGGACCTGGGCTCCTTGTGCCTCAGTTTCCCCATGTGTCCAATGGGGCCACTGATACTTACACCCCTGGTAGGTGTGCGGATTAGACAAATGTTTGCTCGAGTGTTGTCCCTGGCTAGCCTCGTGGTGGGGGTAATGGTGGGGTCAGAGCTTGTGGTCACTTCCCCAGATGCCATTTTTGGTAGCTCGGTGAGCAAGAGCCGCTTCACCAAGGCCCCTCCGAGGCGGGGGACCAGCACTGTCCCCACTGGGCTCTCTGGTCACTGCCTGTCTCTGCCGTCCCCTCCACCTCTCCCCACACAATTCCCTGACCTGACCAGGCTCCAGCTGGCTCTCTTGCCAAGCTTCAGTGTCTTGTTCCAGGGGCCGGTCCCACCCTGACGCCAGGCCCGCCCGAGACGGGCTCCTGCCATCGCCAGCCAGGTGTTGGTGTCAAGCCTTCTCCTGGCCCAGCTCCCTGGTGTGACCTGAGGCAGGTCACTCTTTCAAAGGACTTTTAGGAAATGCTCAGAGCCTCAGAGAGCTGGGGGCCGTCTCCCTCCAGGGCTTTTCAGTCTCGAGAGAAACCTGTTGGTGCTGCCTTCCCGCTGGCATAGAAATCATCACCCCCAGAGAGAATTTCAAACGACTTTTTGATATTTTCTAACCTCCCCATCCCATTCAGATTTCACTGAGAACCTCTCTTCTCCTTCACTCTCTTGTCACTTTCTTCTCCGTCTCTTTCCTTCTGTCTTGTTGCCCACTGATGCGCCTTCTGAAAGCGTCGTAAGATTTTCTCTTCCTCTGACAGCTGACCTGGAATCCACCTCGTTGTACCACTAGTCCTGACAGCCAGGCGCGGTCCACCGGCTCCTCGTGAGCGTCCGAGACAGAGAAAGTCGGTGGAAGTTTCCGAGGTGAAGTGTCCTCGAGAGGTGAGGCTAATAAGAATTTCTGAAATAACTTTTGTTACCGTTCGGCTGAAAACCACAAATGTTTTGGGGTTAAGCAACAAGATCAATGCCTTCTGTCGAAAAGCACGTCGTCCTTAGCTGTCATCTCCAACGTCTGACGGCGGCGGCTCCAGGCACAAGAACCGCTGGGCTGGGCGCTGCTGTGAGGCCTCCCAGAGCTGCTTGTTCTTAAAATGCGGCAGCTTGTATTAAAGTCAAAGTTCTGGCTGTTTACCATCTTTGTGTGGTCGGGCCGGAACACATAAACTTTGACGGCTGTGTTGAGCTAGCACCGTTTCGGCGCGGGCTTTGGCAAAGTGGAGACGTGTGGATGGCCTTCTTGCTCTATCAAAAGGGTTATTTATTTATGTATCATAGAAAGCATGTGTGTTTTCCACTGAGAGAAGAGACAGTAGCTTTACTGAACACGTGGTCTATCAGCTAGTCATTCGAATGTGTCACAAAGCAAGACTGTGGCCTCGGGAGCTGCAGTTTCCAACCCCATCAAAATTCGAACCCACCATTTTTTATATCACACGTGTTGTAACTTCCCTTTACGTGGAACAAAAGTCATCACTAATATGACTAACTGACGTACCCGAAAAACAGCGTTACAATTAACTTTAATAGGGGAAATTAATCAAAATAAACTGTAATAAAAGGAAAATAATTTATAATAGCATATATTTCAAAATGTAAATCCCTGGGCAAAATGGAGTAGATGATCCCTTCCACCTCCTTTCAGTGAACCCGTCTGGGTTAAGGGAAGGGAAGCGGAGGCCCACGGGCCACTGTTAACACTTCGCGTCTGACATCTGGAGTGGGCCTGTCAGTGTGTTTGCGGTTACCTACGTCCCGAGGTCCTTGGGGATGCGCACCGGGACGCAGACACTCTCTGTGGGGCATCCAACGCGCCAGCAATGGTGGACTGCTCCCCCTGTCCGTGGCAGGATTTTCCAAACACGTGAACGACTCTTGACGAAGATCCGAGTAAAATAAAGCACCGTCTTCCCTTGATTTACAAAGTAGTTGCATTTCTAGCAAATTCAGTTTATACTGAAACCATGCAACATATATTTTGTGTTTATAGAGAAAACAGTTCGGTTGGGTACATACAAACAGAGTTTTCGCCCAGGTTGTTCTGAATGAAAGCACCGGCCCCACCCTCACCCTGGGGGGCCTCACCCCCGGAGCAGGGGCCCCGGGGTGTCACCAGTGCAGCAGAGCTTCACCGACGCTTACTACCTCACATCCCCAAGTGTTTCTCAATGGTTTGTGGATTTTTTTGAGTTATTATAACTAATCTTTGAAAAATAATACCTTGATGACACTTGAGCAACTCAAAATGCTTCGTGGACGGGAAGGTGAAGCTCTCGAGGGACATAGAGAAAGGCCGACCTTCCAAGCCCTCCAGCGTTGGTCATCCCCTGTCTGCTCCTGGGAGTTCAGTGGCCGGGTCCACAGCAGACTGAGGGTCTCTGTCAGGAGGCCACAGACCCAGGGGTTAAGACCGGGTGCTCAGTGGCCAGAGGCCTTTCTTTCAAAGCCCGCTGTGCCTCTCACCAGCCGAGCAGCTGTCTGTAGCGTCACAGAGTGCGCACCTCCCAGGGTGGTTGGGGTTAAATGCGGAATCTGAGTAAAGTGCTCATTGCCGCCCCTGCTCCCTGGTCAGCGCTCCCTGCATGTTTGTTATAATCTTGTCTATTTTCCTCTGTTGTTGGTAAGATTATCCAATATAGAAACCGTCTCTAGCAAGAGCCTTTTAGCAAAAGCTCCTGTTTTGTTCAAACTGAACAGGAGTGCACGACATCTCTGCAACCCGGCTGGCGCGCCCTCTGAGACGGAGATTTCACTGAGTCACAGACCAGGATGCAAACACTGTCTGTCCTTTGTTGAACTGAAACTCCTCAGAGCAGAGAGAAGTATAACAACAGTGCAGTGAACCCCAGCCTTCCTTTCCAGACTCAGCTAAAGTTTTAACTGTATCAACAGACACAAACTTGGAAGAGTAGCCAGTGCTATTTCCTCAAATCTGACTGTGGACTCGTCTCAGAGAAGCTGGCATCAGTCTTTCCCTCCTCGTGTGCACAAGGGGGAGTCTATTCCTCCACCCCTTTGAGTCTGGGCTGGCCTGTGACTTCTCTCACCAACAGATTACGGCAGGAGGGACGCCCCCATCGTCTAAGGCCAGGTCATGAGAAATGGTGCAACTGTCGCCTGGAAATGCTGGTACTGAGACTGTCGTGCTGTGAGGAAGCCAAGCCAGCCATGTGGAGATGTGGGGTTGGGGGTGGGGAGAGAGAGAGAGACAGACGCAGAGAGAGAGCCCAGCCCTCTGGCCCTCCCAGCTCAGGCCCAGACAAGCAATGAAGAAGGCTTCGGACAAGTCCAGCATCAGTCACCATTTGATTGACCGTGAGAGAGATACCAAGTAGGAAGCCCCCCAAACTGAGCCAGACAACCCCAGGACCGTGGAGGTAATACTACCTTGTTATTTGAAGCTATGAGTTTGGGATGGTTGGCGACACAGCACTAGATAACTGAGTGTAAGGTTTGTGATGAAGGCATGGCATAAATATTATGGCCGATGTGAGGAAATACAGTGTTTGAAAGGCTCATCCACCTGAAGCAGGTGAGATGAACCCTGCTCACACCAGAACTGTTAGAACCATTCATAACCATGCACAACCATTGCACCCACATACAACCATGCACAGCCATTGCAGCCATATACAACCATTTCAACCATGCACAACCATTAACAATCATGTGCAACCATTTACAAGCACCCACAACCAAGTATAACCATGTACAACCACGTATAAGCATCCACAATCACGCACGACCAGGTCCAACCATGCACAACCATTAACAATCATGTGCAACCATTTACAAGCACCCACAACCATGTACAACCATGCACAACCACATATAAGCATCCACTATCATGCACGACCAGCCATGTACCAGCAGGCCCAGCCATGCACAACCAGGCACAGCATCTGAACGCAGATCTGAAATGCTCTGCTAGCAAGCCAAGTAGGAGGGTGCCACCACTTGTGCTAAATGCGACTTGGGAGATGGTTTGAGACAGCGACCATTTCTTTTTTTTTTTTTTTCCTGTGAGGAAGATCAGCCCTGAGCTAACATCCATGGTAATCCTCATCTTTTTTTGCTGAGGAAGACCGGCTCTGAGATGACATCTATCGCCAATCCTCCTCCTTTTTTCCCCCAAAGCCCCAGTAGATAGTTGTATGTCATAGCTGCACATCCTTCTAGTTGCTGTATGTGGGACGCGGCCTCAGCATGGCTGGAGAAGCGGTGCGTGGGTGTGCGCCCGGGATCCGAACCCGGGCCGCCAGTAGTGGAGCGCGCGCACCTAACCACTAAGCCACGGGCCCGGCCCACAGCGACCATTTCTAATCACAGAACTGAAGAGCTGGAAGAGGTTTTCTGGAGCTCCTCCTTTACAGCTGAGAAGACAAGGTTGCTCCGGCCCTGACAGCTTGCTGGTGGCACAACAGGAGCAGAGTTGTTGCTCCTTCCTCTGGTCGGTGAGCACCATGGATGACCAGGGCAAGGTGTTTGCTGCTCCTGCTGGTTGAGTGGGTCCATCTTGTGGGCCAGAGCTGTGGTGCAACCGCGTGGGGGGCCTGCCTGTAGGGCAGCAGGGAAGGCCAGGTGGGCAGCCCGCTGGGAGATCCCGGCCCTGCTCTCAGGAGCTCCATGCAGCTGTGCTGAGTGGACGGCAACACCTACTGGGTGCCTAAGACAAGAGAGGCCACAGGCTTCCTCCATGGCCAGGATGGGGGCTCAGGTGTGGCTCCTTGGGGCCTGCAAGAGTGAGGGGCAGATCATGAGCAAGGTTGTAGGATTCCTGAGGCCACAGGAGGGGGCATCAGGACCAAGGGCAAGCGCATTGCTCCCCAGCTCTGAGGGCCTCAGGGCCTGCCTTCGTGCTCCTTTGCGTCGTGCTCGGACAGCATACAGAACTGTGCAAACACTGTCGCTAGCCTCTAAGCTCCTTGAGGGCAAGTGACATCCTTGTCCTCTGCACCTGAGCACAACTCCAGCAGAGCGCTGGCCTCATAGAAGATAATCATAAATGCTTCTGAGCCCTGTTGGGCGAGAAGGGACTCTGTTCTCGGGGTCCTCTGTAAACCCTGTGGATGAAAGTACTGTGGGCAATGCAATCCTCCAGCACAGCGGCCATCTAAAAGGTGAGGATGACGTATTTTGGCCACAATTTCCTTAATTTCACCACCTAACTGTCAGAATGCCGGAGTAGGTGTAGCTCACTTTTAAAATGTACCTATGTGTAGTTTATTTAGAAAATCAGGCCCAGAATTCCCACTAGCCACCACCTCCCTCTGGCCCACCAAGGACAGCTGTCTGTCACCACTACTGATTGAGCCCCCGCAGGCCCTGTTGGCAGCGTCTTCAAGGATACCATAGGGCAGGGTGTGTAACTTTGATGTGCACAGAAGCCCCCAGGTATCCCGGTGTAATGCAGGTTCTGTCCCAGAGGGTCCCAGCAGGGCCTGAGACGGCGTTGCTGACAAGCTGCCAGGTGGAGGTGATGCGCTGGCCTGAGCCCCTCGCTTTGAACAGCAAGATGCTAAGAGCCACTCTCTTCGCTCGTCTGAAGCCCCTCTGGGAACACAGACTTGGAAAGACACACAAAGAAGAGAATTCCCGGCAGAAGGCAGAATTCCCTACCAAGGCCGGCTTTGTGGCACCCACAGTAGGCATTTTGGTAGGTGCCAGTGGGTCGGGGCAGAGAAGGCTGGCTGATGGTGAGGTGGGCTGAGCAGACAACACTGGTGGAGCGAGGGGTGGGCTGCGTGGACTACAAGTGTGTGGACTGCAAGGGAGCCGTAGACATGTAGCTTCAGCTCCACGTGGTCAGGCCTGATCTTTTGAGAGGCTATGCAGCTGGATTTTATGTGGAATTTGTGATTTTTAAGTACTCAGAAGGTCAAACAAAATAAGCCAATGGCCCCCTCAGGTCCTGCAGCCACCTTGTGGGCCGATAAGATGCGTGAAGTTTGGGCGTCGATGGTTGTGTTTGTCTCTGCCGTCAGAGCCACAGTGTGTCCACCGAAGACCTTTGATGTGCCTGCGGGCACCTCTGTCTGTGAACAGCAGCAGAGGAGGCAGGAGCAAGTTCCACGAGACCAGGAGGACCCCAGAAGCAGGGGCCTCTTTTTCCTACACATGAACACATCCCATTTCTGTTGCGTCCACGCACAATGAGCCAGTGGCTGGGTGGAGCTGGGGATTTCTCCATGTCAGGGCACCACGTGGATGACCACCCCGGAAAAGGCAGGGCACTGTTCTGTCAGAAGGCTGAAACTGTGTCTATCTACATAGCTTAAAAATTTAGGGTCCAATTTGACAAAAGAATGCCTTCAGCCCCGCAAAAGTGGTGGAAATTTGACAGTTCAGAATTGATTCCTTGTTTTCCGCCTGAATGGCAAGTGACAGGGACCTAGACTGTTTTCCCAAATACTCTTTTTAGGTACATAATTCAGATTCTTTAATGATCAGAGTCTACAAGTTATGGAAACAGAGAATATTCTGACGTTTTTCTTCAAGGTCCTCGAAGATCACCAGACTGAAGGTGCAACTGGAATGTGTAAAATTGTGATTACAATTGTTCCTCGGTTTCCCCATTAGCGCAAACGCCATGGTTCAGTTTATTAGAAATGTGCCGTGAACACCTTCTCCTAGAGCCAGAGAAAATAATATTGTGGGATCTGCTCGTGTAACATCTGAGGGTGCTGAATGTCTGGTTGTGCTTCCGTGTCATGGGTGTATGCAGAGATAGTGACAAAAATGTTAACACCACAATAAAAGAAGTGAACAACTCGTTCCCTTCAACACCTATAGTAAAAGAGAACTGTATTCCATAAGGGAGCAAATACACCTGTATAGGGGTAATTTATTTTAAAAATTCCTAGTTTTGTAACATTAGGAACCTGTTATACAATAATTACATCCACTGGTGCTGTTTTGCATTACTTCCGTTTGAATAAGAACTAAAGAATGCTTTTTACGATGTCAACACATTTTAAATAATGACATATTACCTTTAATTTTCCCATTTGAATTTAAAGTTTTCTTTGGATCAACATCGATTTGTCAGTTATTTCTCCATGCAACTTTTACTAAAATATACAGCAAATTCTGGAATAGCTTCACGATCCCAGCTTAGCTGTCACCGATGTCATACCTCTGTCAGTAATGGCTGGAAAATGCTGAGAGTCTGTCTTGGCACCTTATTTTTATTTATAAATTCCACTTCATTATTGCAACAAGACACCGCAGGTAGTGCATTTGTGTGGAATTACTGCCTCCCTTTCTGGTTAAAGTCTCTGAGCCTTTAGCCACGGAGCGCATACCACCCCCCAATGAGGTCAATAATCGCCCAGAAATGCACTGCACGCTGGGGCTTATGGCTTCCACATATTTAGTGTGATCGTTTGGGGGGAAAAGGACTATAATGAAGATTATGTGTAGAAAAAAAAATCAAAAAAGAATTAACTATGAAATAATGTAACTGTGCACAAGGTCTTGAATTTTTGCTTTCAATATGCAGAAAAATTTACGAAGTTATTGTATCTTGCTGCATGTACTCTCTCGGGAGATATTAAACTAACTTTGAAAATGCGTTTCAGCTTGTGGCATTGTAGAGACCTGGGGCTAATTTCTTAAAAGGGTTAAGCTGGCATGTTCCGCATTAAATTACCACTGTCATTCAATTCATTAGAAGAGTTTATGGAGTTACAATATGTCTGTAATTTATAGCCTGCTTACTGACAAAGCTTAATGCTAACATACGCCTAATTTGCCAAGGTTATCTCAAGTTCCATTCATCTCCCCCACTAACAATACGCCGCTGACTCCATGCTTCATGGATGAGGTACATGCGGTTTCATATTTAGCGCTATCAATCAGAGGGAATTGCCTCCAGCTCCCCGCCTCAGCATTCAGAGTGGTTTCTCTGCAGCCTCTGATGAGTGATGAGAAGGTGGCTCAGCCAGTGGAGGGCATCATCCTCCAGTGTCCCCAGAGGGGACCGGCCAGCCAAGAGCTCTGGTCTGTTCTGAGTCTGGTGCTGCTGGCGTCCTCAAAGCCCCCAGAGGGGACATGAAGAGGCCATGGGTCACCTGGGTGACACACTTGTGCCATAGCCTGCAGGGCATGGCACCACCAAGGCGTTTCTACCTGGCGGGGGACAGCACCTTGTTAACCGACCGACCACACACATTTCAAAACGCGCTGATGTGAGGGGCCAGGGGTGAACACTCCTGGTGCCGTAAGATTTCCAAACACCTGAGTGTGAGGCTTTGCCCCTGCTGCCTTCTGCTGTGCGCAAAGGCCTCTTTGACCTGAGCTCAATGCTGGGCCGTCTGTCTAGGAGGCCACTCTCCTGGCCACCTGCTCTCCCTGGAGGAGCGATCTTGCCAAAATGTCTAATTACCTTGTGGGGTTCCTAGTGAGAAGCATCAACCATGCCATATGAGAACTACATAACAAATATGGTTGTTTAGTTCTTGCTGTGTGGAAAAAACACAGAATGGCATCACATACCTCCAAAGTCGGTACTCCAAACGGAAACGAGTCTGTGATGTAAGTTCCAGAACGTGCTGGGACCTTCAGCATCTCTTGACATGGTTGCTGGCTTTGTCTGTGTTTGCTCTGAGCACCCACCTTGACCGACCGCAGCGACAGGATCCCAGGCGGGGGCGTGGGTTTGTGAGCTGTGTTACCCAAATGCCAGATGTTTACAGTATCAACTCAAGCCCATGACTGATTCGGGAGCAATCTAGCAAACAGAAGCCAATAGTTTTAGCAAATTCCATGATTACCGGGGAGATGCAACTTGATTTAATGGAAAACATGATTTTACAAGTGTTTTTACCTTTTGTGCAGGAGCCCAGCAACAACGGTCACAAAAGATGAGACTACGGGGGAGACAGCTCTCAAGCCCAAGGAAGCAGCCCACGCTGTCCGCGGCTGCATCTGCGGCATCCAGGTGGGTGAGCCGCCCAGACCCAGGACCCGTGGTTGGGGGGATGGTGGATTCCCTCCCCAGGGTCGACCCTTGTTCTTTTTCACAGCTCCCAATCCCTTTGGTCAGAATTTGCTTTCTTTCTGGATTCTTTTATTGGATCCTTACTGATAGTTTCAAAAACCGAAGGCTGATGTGGTTGCCAGGGGCTGGGGAGGGAGTAGGGAGATGTTCAAGGGGTATAGAGTTTCAGTTTTGTAGGATGAGGAAGTTCTGGAGATCTGATACACAACGACGTGCATATGGATGACGCCACTGCACTGTACACTTAGAAATGGTTCAGATGGTAAATGTTATGGTGTGTGTTTTTTAGTGCAATTTAAAAAAACCCTGAAGCTTGGATTATCAACTCACAGGATTGTGGTTGTGGTGTCATTACAATGGCTCTCTGCAGCAAACAAGTGGAACCCATGGATCCCAGTGGACTGATGGACTCCTAGTGTGGAATTAAATTGGTGGTCCATTGTGCTCCTGAGGAACTAGTGTCAAATTTCCCCACAGGAAAGAAAAGCTTTCTTTTTGTTGTTGGCCTGTTGATGGCCTGAAGGAAAAATCTAAGTCAGGAGACGTGAGGGATAGACATCATGGACAGCTGGAAAAGACTTGTATGTATGTCTTTTTATTCAGAAGTTGGGCGCATTTTAGATTTTTTTCTTTAACCGTTGGCTCAAGGGCCGCAGGCCAGGTGGGTGCACTTCCCAGCGTCTCTGACCCGGTGTGGAGAAGAGAACGGAGCTGAGATGCAGTCTATGGGAAGAGGCTATTTCAGCTCTGCTTTGTTACATGGCTAGTTAGGCTGGGTCACTGAGCTCCTTCAGAGACTGTCAAGAGAGGCATCAGTGGTACTTTAACACATCGATTTCTCATCTTTTGGAATCCTGTAACGTGAGGCGACCCTCCTGGGTCCCATCTGGGTGGAGTGCCCCGGGAAGCGTCTTCCTTTGGTACGCAGCGGGTATTAGCAGAGTCCAATCCTTCTTTGAATGAGCGGCTCATCCCTGAGAATTGAATTAGCGTCAGAATCCTGAACACAGGCAGGTGGTGTCACCTTACGCTCTCCTAACTTGATACTGAGAAATGCTCTTCCCTTTGCGCGTTCATTTGTTTGGGACAGCAGAGGGAAAGGTGTCCTGAGCGGCTCCCTGATGCTCAATGAGACCCCGATTCAGGGGTCTTGTCCCTGGAAGACGTAAAGAGGGGGTGCTTGCCCATCTTCTCCTGGCTCATGTTTCGGAAGTCTGAGCATCTAAAACAAGAAAAGAAAAAAGGAATGTTTTGTGGCCACTATGGCAATAGAGGTCCCATTCTTTCTTGGTCCTAAATTAGAGGAATTTTTAGTAAAATGTGTAAAATAAAAATGCACATTTAGCAGGAAGGAAAACTATGGCATATCTAGTGGGAGGAAGGAATCCTTTAGAAAGTTGACTTCTATTAACACAAGTACACATTCAATAACCAAGAGATTCTCTTTCTATAGATAGATAGATAGATAGATAGATAGAGATGATGTATATAAGTCTAGTCTATGTAGAGACATCGTATTAGTCAGGATTCTCCAGAGAAAGTGGACCAATAGGATATATAGAGATGTATAGAAAGAGGTTTATTATGAGGCATTGGCTGACGCGATTATGGAGGCCAAGAAGTCCCACGATCTGCCGTCTGCAAGCAGGAGGCCCAGGAAAGTTGGTGGTGCAGCTCCAGTCCAGACCTGAAGAACTAGGGCAGTCAATGGCGTAAGCCCTAGTCTGGGTCCAAAGGCCCGAGACCCAGGAGCGCTGATGTCTGAGGGCAGGAGAAAATGGATGCTCCAGCTCAGGCAGAGAGAAAATCCCCCCTTCTTCTGTCTTTGGTTTCTATTCAGACCCTCACTGGATTGGATGAGGCCCACTCACGTGGGAAGGTCAATCTTCTCTACTCAGTCTACGGATTCAATTGCCACTGTCTTCCAGAGAAGGCCTCTCAGACACACCCAGAGATAACGTTTTACCAGCTGTCTGGGCATCACTTAGCCCAGTCAAGTTGACACACAAAATTAACCATCATAGGTATAGATATAATTATTTACTTATTTGTATCCCCCCTCCCCCATACACACACACACACACAGACACATACACACACACATACGCACAGGGGTTGATAACCACAGAGGACCCATTGTGTTGGGAACTGTCCAGCCAGCTGACGTAACACCTGCAATCACCACTGATTGAACACATTTGAAGAGCCAAGCACTGTGTTAGTTCCTTTGCATGGATTCTTTCTAATTTCCACAACAATCCTGCAAAAGGGTTTTGCAGATAAGGATGAAACTGAACTGCAGAGATGTGAAGTCACTGGCCCCAGGTTCGTAGCTCTACTGTGGCAGAGAAAGTCAGCCTAGAGATGACCGTCTGCCATGGGTCTCAAGTCGGCTCCACTGCACAGCTCCAAGGGCCCCCTCATTGTGGTCCTTCGGCAACTACTCCACGTGCACGTGGGGTGTTGTTGGTGTTGCCTGTGCATTGGCTCGACCCTTCCTCCATCTGGCTCCTCCTCACTGTGAAGCTGACCTCGAGCTCTGGGGGTCTTGGGATGCACTGCTGTGACCTGGGCCCTCAGCCTCACCGGCTTCCTGCATGGGAATGTTCAGTGACCAGCATTTGGGATCAAGATATGGCTGGTGAGCTCGTGGGTCTGACACCGGTCGGCAGTTTAGCCCGTTGGCAGGGAGTCGTCCATCCGGGAGACCCGGTCAGTCCCCTGTGGTGTCCCAGAGAGATTGCTCCCGGGTCCAGCCTGTTAGCAGGGAGAGGCAGGGAGAGAGCCATAGGGAGGCCAGTTGGGAGGGAACGACGTGAAGCCAGGGAGGGGTCACAGGCCTAACCAGGAGACAGCCGTGGGAATGGAGGGAAATGGTTTAAAAAATGGAAGCTGCCATGAAAACGAAATCTACACAACTTAACTGCCTGGGTAAGGAGACAAAGAGAGATGGAGGGGTAGATATGGCAATACGGTTTCCAGATTGGGCAACTGGAAGGACAGAAGTGCCATTGACAGATTGCAAGGCCAGAGGAGGGTGATTTCCCGGGAGGGCAAATGGTCTGGGGCACACTGGTTAAGATGTCCACTGGCAGAGCAGCATCTTAGAGGGGGAAGCCAGAGACTGTGGGGTGAATTCAGCCCCCAGTGTGCAATATTTCTTCCCCTAGACACCCCAGGTAGGGTTGGGCATGTGCAGTGTGGGGAGGAGGACCGGGGTGCAGAAGATGGGCCACTCCAGGACACTCACTGTGGGATCCCGTTGGATTTATCGCAGACAGTCTGAGAGTCCTGAGGACAACTTGGAGGGCCAGAGCCTCCCCGGGGTGGGAGAAGACCTGGGGGAGGGGTGATGTGCAAGTGGAGGTGCAGGTGGAGGTGGAGGTGGAAGTGCAGGTGGAGGTGCAGGTGGAGGTGGAAGTGCAGGTGGAGGTTCAGGTGCAGGTGGAAGTGGAGGTGGAGGTGCAGGTGGAGGTGGAGGTGCAGGTGGAGGTTCAGGTGCAGGTGGAGGTGGAGATAGAGGTGCGGGTGCAAGTGGAGGTGCAGGTGGAGGTGGAGGTGCAGGTGCAGGTGGAGGTGGAGGTGGAGGTGCAGGTGGAGGTTCAGGTGCAGGTGGAGGTGGAGGTGGAGGTGCAGGTGGAGGTGCAGGTGCAGGTGGAGGTGGAGGTTCAGGTGCAGGTGGAGGTGGAGGTGCAGGTGGAGGTTCAGGTGCAGGTGGAGGTGGAGGTGGAGGTGCAGGTGGAGGTGCAGGTGCAGGTGGAGGTGGAGGTTCAGGTGCAGGTGGAGGTGGAGGTGCAGGTGGAGGTGGAGGTTCAGGTGCAGGTGGAGGTGCAGGTGCAGGTGGAGGTGGAGGTGCAGGTGGAGGTGGAGGTGGAGGTGCAGGTGCAGGTGGAGGTGCAGGTCGAGGTGGAGGTGGAAGTGCAGGTGGAAGTGCAGGTGGAGGTGGAGGTGGAGGTGCAGGTGGAGGTGCAGGTGCAGGTAGAGGTGCAGGTGGAGGTGGAGGTGGAAGTGCAGGTGGAGGTGGAGGTGGAAGTGCAGATGGAGGTGGAGGTGGAGGTGCAGGTGGAGGTGGAGGTGCAGGTGCAGGTGGAGGTGCAGGTGGAGGTGGAGGTGGAGGCACAGGTGGAGGTGGAGGTGGAGGTGCAGGTGGAGGTGCAGGTGCAGGTGGAGGTTCAGGTGCAGGTGGAGGTGCAGGTGCAGGTGCAGGTGGAGGTGGACATGAAGCCCAGGCTCTAGCCGTGTTGGACTGAGGGAGGTGTGAGGCCCCTCTGGCGCCTGCCTCCTAAGCCCTGAGGAGTTGTGAGCATAGTATTGGTCAGTACTACAGTACTATAGTATTGTGACCGACCACCTTGGTTCTAATAAAGAGGGAATGTTTTTAGTTGTGATTTCTCACACATAAGGGCTCAAAGCTAGAATTTCAGCATGTCTGGGCTGCCCTCCTCAGAACTAAAAGCACAGTTTCTTCCACAAACGGCCTTGGTGACACCACACTTTTTCCCCTGGGTGTGAGTGAGGACTTGTTACAGACCTTTGGAATACAATATCAAGTTCCTCAGCTCTTCTGCATCAATTAGATAGAAAAGTCCCTGTTCTTTTGAAAATAAAATGTATTAGATTGTTTCTATTGCAAAAGTAATACAAGATTTTAAAGTGATACATACCCGCTTGGAAAATGCCATCAGTATTAAGAGGAGAGAAAATAGATTACGGTATCTCACCGCCAGAGCCTAACTCTGGACACATCGGCACGTTTCTTTCGGTCCCTTCCCATGTGCACTGCATGCACCATTGTGCCACACTCTTACTCTGTGCCTGACTCACTCGGCGCGGTAGAATTGGTGTTTTCCCAGCATGCCCAGCATGCTGCCTGGGCCATAGCTGTACCTTGCTGAACTAACGTGTGTTGAATGAACTCATATTAGATGAGATTACAGACTTTGCCTTCAACACACCGCCTTAAGTGATGGTGTCACCTCCTAAAGCTCTCCGTCCTCCCCACATCGTCACTGCCTCTCGACACCTCCGCCCGGGTCATGTGGCCCTGCTGTCCACGTGCTCCCTGTGGTCTCTGAGGCCTCCTTGGGGGCCACAGCAGGGACTGATCAATTTTTGGGCTGGTGGGTGGTGCTCTCTGTCCAGCCAGCACAGTGTCTGGTCCCTGGAGGAGCAGGGACAGCGCTGCAGAATGTGTCTTAAGAAACTGCAACTAAGGCCACTCGAGGACAAAGAGGACCTTGGGAAGCCTCTGGTCTGTTTTCTTCCTGCACAGTCTGTCCCCGGGCTCCAGCTCAGGTGCACGCCATCGCACGGGTGTGGCCCTGCAGAAGGACCTGAGGGAGAGCATCAATGTCATGAGGCCATGGCCAACTCCGTCCTCTCAACTGGGCTGTGTGCAGGCTCAGGCCAAGGCCATGGACTCTTGGGGAGGTAGGCGCTTCCAGGCAGGGCTGGAATGGTGGCCAGTCGGCTGAGGCTGCTAGAACCAGGGAACGTCCTCGGTAGCTCCCTGGGGATTCTCTCCTGCAGCCAGTTGAGAACCACTACTCTAGAAATTACTAAGGAGTAGGGAATGGCTGATTCCCCAGCTCTGTCTGCAAGTCTCTATGGTTCTCTAGAACCATTAAACCGTTCCAGATTCAGTACAAAGAAGAAAACATACGGGCTCTGACTATTTCTTAACCCTAAGTAAGCAGAGAGGGGCTGTGGAGACCCACTGAATTTGGAATAGATACATGGGCTTTGGCTTTTGAATTCTTCCTTAGTTATCTCCTGGCTGTCGAAGTCGCTCCATCTGCCTCAATCTGTAAAGCGGGCAAGGTGGCATTTTCCTTGACAAGCTCCTGTCCCCCTCTCAGGTGACATCCTGGTGGCCGCTCTGCTCATTATGGTTGTTATCCTCGATGGTTTTTGTCTTTTGAAATTTTCTACAATTCCTGAATTACTTTATTTTTGAAAATTATTTTATTTTGTTTTGGTATCAACATTTTGAGTGAAGTGTAGAAACTTATTTTCTTTAAGTCTCTCTGTTGTCCCCTGTTTACAAAAACATTGTTTTGAGTATTTCCTCCACATTGAGAACCACAATGTTGTAGTGTTTGCTTCAACCATCAAACATAGCTTACACAGCTCAAGAGGAGAAGGAAAGTAGATTGTATTTACCCTTATTTTCACTCTTTCAATTGTTTTTCGTTCTTCCTTCCTGATGCTCCAAGATTCCTTCTTTTATCCCTTCTTGTCTGTTGAGAGAGCTCCCTTTGTCCATTCTTTTAGGGTAGATCTGATTGTAACAAGTTCTTTTCATTTTCCTTCATCTGAGAATGTCTTGATTTTCCCTTAATTACTGAGGAAATTTTCGCTGGATATAGAATTCTAGGTTGATGGTTCTTTTCTTTCAGCACTTGAAAAATGTTGTGACACTTCCTTCTAGTCTCTCTGGGTTTTAATGAGAAATTTGCTGTCATTTGCCTTGTTTTTTCCCCTATAAATGATCCATTGTTTCACTCTGGCTGCTTTTGAGACTTTTTCTTTGCCTTTAGTTTTCTGAAGTTTGAATATCCTGTGGAATTCTTTGCATTTATCCTGTTTGTGATTTAATTAGCTTCTTGATTCTGAAGGTTTATGGCTTTATTTTATTTTTTCCCCAAATTTGGGAAATTTCCAGCCATTATTCTTCAAATACTTTTCAGCCTTGTCCTCCTCCTCCTCTACTGGGGCTCCAACGACACACATGTTAGGTTTTTGTTATAGTCCCAAAGATCCCCGAGGCTTTGTTCATTCTCTTTCAGTCTGCTGTTCCGATTTGGTAATTTCTATTGTTCTATCTTCAAGTTCACCAATGCTTTCCTCTTTCCTCTCCATTCTGCTCTTGAGCCCATCCAGTGAGTTTTTTTATTTGGGTCTTGTATTTTTCAGTTCTAAAATTTCCATTTGCTTCTTCTTTATATCTTCTATTTCTCTGCTGATACTTTCTACTTTTACGTTTGTTTCAAGCATGTTCATAACTACCTCTTGAAGCATTTTTGTGATGATTGCTTTAAATCTTCATCAGATAGTTCCAACATCTTATCATGTTCGTGTTGGCCTCTATTGCTTGTCTTTTCTCACTCAGATTGAGGTTTTCCTGATTCTCGGTCTGATGAATGATTTTCCATGGTGTCCTGGACACCTTAGGAATTTTGCTATGAGACTCTCATTCTTGTTTTATCCTCTGTTTAGCCGGCCTCCTCTGACATCATGCCTTCAGGGGAAGGAGGGTGTGGCTTCACTGTTGATTGGCGTGAAAGTCCAGGTTCCCCGCTAGGTCTCCGTTGACACTGGGGGTCAGGGAGGGTGTCTCGTGAGTCAGGGAGGGGTGGGAGTTCATGTTCCCAAAGGCCTCCGCTGACACCACCCTATCAGGGGGTGGGAGGGCTTCATTACTGCAGGGTGGGGGTGGAGGCCCGGGCTCCCCACTTGGCCTTTGCTCCTGGATGGTGGAGGGCCACGGTTTCTCTGTGGTGCTTGGCTGGAGGAGGTAGTTGTTGTAAAGGTTTTCTGTCTTGTGAGGTGGCTCCTTTCCTGATCCTTTGGCTAGAGAGAACTGACTTTTCTTGGGGCCTTTCTGTCCATACTCGTTGGTGTTTCTGGGTTTCTCAGTCAGGATGTATAAGGCAAAGAGAACACACCATGTTGTTCCTCAGGTCCTGATGTCCACAGCTTGTCTTCTTCTCTCCCCCTTCCCAGCCTTTCCATATTTGATATATAATGCACACTGCTTGTAGTTTACTGAGTGGGAGGGATAGAGACAAATGTACCTACTTCATCTTGTCCAGAACCAGGAGTCCTTTAACTTGGTTTTATGTCTGACATGCAAGAAATCACTTGCCTCCTGCAGGTGCATACAGATCACTCAGGCCACCTCTGGAGGCTTCGTGGAGTTCTGTGCCATATGGCTCTTGCAGAGGAGACACCATATCATCCTTCAGGAGGCCAGGCTGAAGTGTCCGAGAGGATAGAAGCTCGACTTTTCATTGCTGGGTTGAAAGATCACACAGAGGAGACAATGACTGTGAAGGCAGAAGCTCTCTGAACCTGCTGGAAGTGCCCTCCTGCTTCCTGGGGGCCGTGGAGGAGGGTCTGTAATGTGCACAGCAGGAGCTCCCTGTGCGCTGGCTGCTCCCATCACAGGGTTGTGTGGCAGCACTGACTCAGGGTGGAGAGCAGCGTGTAGAGCAGGTGTAAACCATCTCAAATGCTTTAGTCTCTGGACAGCTTTACACTCAACAATCACTGAGGACGCCAGACAGCATTTGTTTATATGAGTTATATCTATCTAAACTTACAGTAATAGGTATTACAACTGAGAAATTTAAAATTTATTTGTTTAAAATAATAAAAAATCCATTATATGTAAACATAAATAACATATTTTTATGAAAAGTGATATTTTCCAAATAAAAAAAAATTAACGAGAAGAGTTGTCTTGGTTTACATTTTTGCAAATCTCTTTAATGTGTGGCTTCAAGAGAAGCCCATTGAATTCTCATCTCTTCCTTCAGAACGTTGTTTTGGGTGAAGTATATGAAGATAATCCAGCCTCACTCAGATGCCTGGTTGGAAGAAGGAGGAGTACTTTCATAGCCTTTTCAGGTGGACGTGGATATTCTTTGATGCTACACCAAATTGTGACAAGCGGTAGTTTCCTCAAAGGTTAGTTATGACGTGGAGTCCGAAGCTGTGTTGATGAACTGTTCACACTCTGTCACATTGTAACCCGTTGCTCTATCTGGACTGTGTCTCTTTTGCCCGTGCTCTGAGTGATGCAGATCTTCCAAATATTGACACATTTCATTTTGCAGTATCAAAAAAATCACATTCATTGAGATCATCACTGACCTCATCAGAAAAGCCTTTAGGCACTAAGAATCTCAGGGTGGTAGATTCATTTTCTTGATTTTTTTGGTGAGGAAGATCAGCCCTAACATCCATGCCCATTTTTCTCTACATTATGTGGGACGCTGCCACAGCATGGCTTGATAAGCAGGGCAAATGTCCGCACCCGGGATTCGAACCTGTGAACCCTGGGCTGCCAAAGTGGAGCACGCAGCTTAACCACTACACCACTGGGCTGGCCCCTGTCTTCCTGAATGTTTGTTTGAAAGCTCAAATTTTATCACTGATAAGAAATACTGTCAGCTACTTTCCTTAAAGTGATAGGCTCATATTGTTTTTTGAGAAAATGTCTGCCAAATAGCCATGTCTGAGTAGCCAGTTTATCTGCCAGTCATTTTTTCAAGAAAAAATGATGTTCCATGAAAAAGTGGCTACTTTAGCTTGCAACTCAAACAACTGCACCAGCTCTTTTCCTGGTGACAACCATCCTACCTTCCTACATAGCAGCCATGCTTCATGCACACTTCCAATTTCATCACTAGGAATATTAAAGAAAAACCTTGGTGCAGGACCAGCTACATAGTTAGTGGAGCCCAGTGCAAAAGGAAAATGCAGGGCCTCTTGTTTAAAAATTATTAAGAATTTCAAGATGGTGACAGCAGAGCATTCAACCAGGTGCGGGCCCTTCAGAGCATGGAGTCCTGTGAGTCTGCATGGGTCTCACGCCTGGGAAGCCAGCCCTGCCTGTACTCACGAGTCAAGAGTGAATGAAATTAACAATTTTTACTGCCTCGTGGAGCACATTCTTAAGTGAAACTGGCATTTTTCTTCCCTACTCTGAGAGTGTGGGGTGACTAGCACAATAAAAACACAATGCACTGTTGGGTGCCAATGCCTTGGTTCACGCTGAGGGGCCAGCAGTTTACCCACCAACGCTTTGGACCATCAGTGCAAATGTCCACACAGTGAAAAATGCAAGTAGCGTCTTAGTGTTGTTGTCATGAAAATAGTCTGACTTCGTTTACCCCCTGAAAGGCTGTTGGGGACCTCAGGGGTCTGATGACCTCACTTTGAGGGCTGCTGGTGTAGAGTTCTGCCATGGACAGGACCAGGGACACTGGAAGGAGGAAGGACAATGTGAGATTGTCAGGAGAGGACAGGGAGGAAGCCTCAGGCCTGTTAGGTACGGGGTGAAAAGTTGGGGGACAGGAGAACAGCCAGAAATCTTGTCTGAGCAAGGATAAAGTCTTGGGAAGGAAACACAGGCCCCCAGCTGCCTGAGGGGGATGAAGAAGCAAGGCAGAGGAGGGAAGGGTCAGGAAAGGCATCTACCCTGTATCCGCTCTGCAAATATCTATGGCCTCTCCTCGGGTGCCTGGCTCTGGGGTACTGCAGTAATGCAGCAAGGTCTGCCCCTGAGGCTCACAGTCTCCATTAGCCCTGGACAAATGTGTGGGTGGGCTTTGTCCAGTTCCCAGGCATGTGCGAGAGGCCTTCGCCTTTCGTGACCTTCCCCTGTGCCAGCTTGGGGTGCAGCATCCCTAGGGGTCCGAGTCCAGGGGGCCCCCTAAGTGGTGTCTAAACTGACATAAGTTGAGGAGCAGGGCAGGACGCCCTCAGTTCCATTTTTGGTTTTCCCAGAGGCTCTCCCATGGGGTCTTTGCATATTGAATTCCAGAAACCACCAACCCTCCATGATACACATGGAAACTGGACCTGAGCGATTGTGCCGTGGCTTTGGCAAAATTCTGATCATGCCAGGCTCCTCCCTGTCTTGTCAGAAATAACCCAGAGCGTGTCGAGGCTGGGTGCCCACCTGCCCACTGAGGCACCACAGCCAGGGGCTGACCCCTGGGCTACAGGGAGAAGGAGAGAGAGGCTACGAGAAGGGCTAGCGGAGAACCGGAACAAACAAGGTAAAACATTTCATTTTATTCGTTTTATTCTTACATTTCTCTTTGAATGCATATTTTTAAATTCTTGTTATTTTATTTTACTTTATTTTTTCACAAAGGACCAGAGGGAGATGTGGACAGTGATTATCTCGTTATTACCCCAGGCTGGAATGGAATTTCCTCGCGTCCCTCCGTCTCCTTTACAGTCTGCCGGCGGTTAAGTCTGAGACCACGGGCACCTCCATTCCAGCTACATTTAAATGTTTGTGTTGTACTGTTTTTATATCCAAAGCAGTTTTTCTAAAACTGCCATCTCATCCGTAAATAGCAAGGAGGAAAGTGTGGGGTGTGTGAACCTGCCGAATGGGGCAAGGGAGTGCTTCCAGAAAATGACGTTGGGATCATGAGGCAGGGACTTCAGAAGCCCAGCGCTGGGTGTGCTGAAACCCAGAGCTCCGGAAGCCGCCTTCTGGGAGCCTGAACTAGCTCAGAACCTTCCCCCAGCAGCAGATCACCACCGGCCTCGTCTGTGCCACTTCAACCCAGCAATGATGACAAAGATTCGTCCTCTAAGACGACGGAGAAAACTCCACCTCCCTGCCAAAGAAAAGGCTGCACAACAGCTTTCACTTCTGCTGGAGCAGGGAGCAGATTCACTAAAAAGAAAAGAAGATAAAAAAAATCCCCATCCAACGCCTTTGACCAAGCGGATCTTATGACAAAAGGCGCCTCCTGTTCCCTCCCCCGAGGGTTGGGACCTAATCGTGGCTGGGAGGCCGGCTGCCGGGTGTGGGCTGCCAACTTTGCAATGAGCACAGTCGCTTAATTATTGGTAAATTTTCCTGCTCGGGGCGCGTTCTCTGGCAGCCTCACGCCAGCACCTGTGCGCTCAAACCTGGGCCCGACCGTCCCCGCAGATGTCGCCGCGCTTTGTTGATTTCCTATTAGAGGCACTTAATAGGCCGGGGCCGGGACAGCTTTGCTCCGCGCCCGGCGATGGACAGCAAACATTGTTCCCGTGGTGGGCAAAGGGTCAGACTGTTTCTCTTGCCTCTAAAGCCCAGCCACATAATTGCTGGTGATTAGCAATTTTAATTACCAGGTGCGAGGGGTCGGGACCCCCTCCTGTAATTGGGTAGGTTGTTAACAATCATGTAGATGTGACCAGGGACTGTATTTTACCAATATGCTCCCGGTCCTTTAAAGTTAATTAAATTAGAGCAACTAAAATCACCAGAGGAGCCTGGAATCTGACGAGCTAGATAGAACAAGTTTTCGGTAAAACTCGTGCGATGAACGAATCTTGCACACGGCTCTGTAAGGCGGTGCCAGATCCCTTTGTGAACACTCATGTGGCCTCTGTGGCCGGAGGGGCGGTGACGTGGATGTTCTTTCCTGCCCCATCGTGCTGCTGGAACTAGCTCACTGGGTTTCACTGCCGACTTTTGGGGGTGCAGAGGAGCACAATGAACAGAACAGTACTGTCTTCCTGGTTCAGCCGTGGAAGGGTTGAAAGTAATCCCACAGCCTCCAGAGGGCCCTTCCGCTGTTAGTTCTCCCAAGTTCATCTCCCAAGTTCATCTCGTTAACGCCTAACTAATACAAGTGTTTATTTGAAGTTGATAAATGTCCCCAATTCCTTTCACAGAGGCCTAGAAGCTTGTTAATAAATTTCAGAGTCTCTGAATAAGAATAATAAGAGCCTACAGAAGTTTTCCTGGGTCACTGTGGCCCCAAAATGCCACCTGTGTGCACACCTCTCTTGCCAAGTGACACCGGGATGTAAAGGCCGGAGAGAGGACTTGCATCTTAGCACTGTTTTCTCACTGTGGATGTACCAACAGGGCATGGCTTAGCTACAACGCTCAGGAGATGGAAATCACACAGCTGAGAACAAGCCCCTTACATCAGGCTCAGAAGAAGGAAAATGGAGAGAAGAGGAAACACTCTGGCAGTGAATTGGGAACGGGCTCCTCAGGACAGCAGAGCCTCTGACCCCTTTACCAAGGTCTCGGGAGGGAGGAGGGAGCATGCCCTCCTCTCCCGTCCAGCTCTGTGGTGGTCCCCGAGCCCCCATCAGCAGCGACGTCCTCTGGGCCCCCACAACAACTCACCCCGACTGGAAGAGAAGGCAGGTGGGATGCGAGCCTTGCGGCTGCGTCCTATTCCCAGCCTCCTTGGCCCTGTTCTTAGCAGCTTTAATTAGAAGTATTTTCCTTACAACACACTCATTATGCGCCTTGGCCGCAGCGCAGAATGCTTGCTGCAAGGTCTACGGGAGTAACTCATTAATGACTGGGGGCTGCAAGTGCTCTGCTCCCACTCCCGCAGAAGGCTTTGTGGCTTCAGAAAGAAAAGGCCGGCGCCCCAGCACGTGTGGGAGGGGCCCCTCGGGGGTGGGGGCAGCTCTTGGAAAACCGCGTGGCCTGGGGACAATGACCGTGGAAGCTTCTGGCTGTGGGATGCCACTCAGTAGAGTTCAAGTGAACAGTGCTGGGGTGGGGGTTGGTCCAGGGTGGTCCAGGGGAGCATCCCCAATGCTTTGCACATGCGTATAACAAAGAAATGCCAGAAGGTTTCCAAAATGGGAGAATATTTTCAAAGTTGACACTTAGCAAATCAACCATTTTGTCATTCACAAAGTATAATGATGGTGTGTGTGGCTTCCTGGGCTAAAATGGAATGGAGATGTTAGTGTTACGTAGGTCTGTCATGTACGGTATGACAGTGCTGGGTGTGCACATTATGTGTGCTGTGTATGTGCATATGTCACGTCTGCATACCGTATATGCTACATACGTGTTATTTTACATGTGCATGTTATGTATCTCACATATATGATGTGTAATATGCTTTTACATTATATACATTATCCATGCACGTTGCATGTGTGTGCTCTGTGTGCATTATCATGTACATGGTATGTTATCATGTGTGTTGTTTTACACATAAACATTATGTATATTACACACATATATTATGTATGTTGTGTATGCAATGTTCATATATTATAATGTTCTCTGTGCATGTTATATACGTGCATGCTGTGCACCTTATGTATGTACATGATACAATACAAGTGCATGTTATTCCACATGTGTATATCATGCATATTACACATGTGCGTTATGTATGTTATGTTTGTACATTACACACACCACCTGTGCATGTTATGTGTGCATCATGTATGTACACGATGTTATGCATACGTGTTATTTTATATGTGTGCTATATATCACACGTGTACATCATGTATGTCATGTGTATGTTAATATTAATGTTAACATGAGGCCTCCTATGGTATTCATGAGGTTGAGGAGGGGACAGGAGGGTAAAGATGTCAGTGAGGTGCCTGCTCAGCTGAGTATAGGAATATGAAATGCTCATTCTGCTGATGTCTCCCTAACTCCTCTCATTTGTGACTTAAATAGCACTGCTTTTAGGCGTAGTCAACACTGTGCACCCTTCTCCCCACTGAGGTTCACCTGCAGTGGTTTTCCTGGTGCCCCTTCCCCTGGTGGCACCTGGACCACGATGTCCCTTGGATGGCTGTGGAAGCCTCTGGCCCTGGCCATCACCCCAGACCGTCTTGTGGGCCTGACCACCATGCTGGGTCCAAGACGAGGCCCGTGCACTCTTTCACCCCCTGGTCAGAGAAGAGCGTGATCTACTTCCCAGCATTTCGGCCTTCGAGGCTGTGCTGGCAGACAGTGAGGCGTCAGCCGAGCGTCTCAACCACGGGGAGCAAGGGGCAGCTCTGTGAGTTGATCACCCTTGTTGACGAAAGTACAAGAGGCCATGAAAACATTTCTCCCTTTCCTTATGCGTGAATCCAGTGATCCTTAAAACCACCCTGCAGAAAAATAAAACACATGAACTGGAAACCATGGAGCTCCTGTCAGGGCTGCTACTGGCCGGAGTTAGCAGGAAGGTGCTGGGCCTGCTTGCACGGAGGTGTGTTTGTCGGGGGGTTCTGAGAAAGGTGGGTGGGTGGGCGAAGCACACGTGTGTGGGAAGCACACAGGTGCTTTGAGGGGGGCCAAGACGTAGACGCATAGCATTGTGGCCATCACCGTTTCCTAGGAAAGTCCCGGTGTCTCTGGGCGGAGTGAGGGTCTGGGGCAGGCCCCCGATGGCCCTTAGTGAGCAGGGCCAAGGAGGCGGAGGAGCCCAGCCAGGTAACAGCCAGGTGCCCAGGGACAGAGGCCAGGGCTGAGAGAAGGTGGCCATGGGTGGAGCTGCAGAGACCGAGTTCCCCACGCTGTGGGGGTGCGGGCCGTGCCCAGGTCAAAGGAGGCCCCGGGAAGATCCCGAAGGACGCCATTGTCATCAGCTGACTTCATTTTTTAACTTTCATTCTGAAATAATTTCAAACTCATGAAATAGTTGCAAAAATAGTATAAAGCCTCCCTGCCTACCCTTCAGCCAGCTTCCCCAAATGTTAACCTCTTACATAGCTCCAGCACAATACCAAAGTCAGGCAGTTAACACCCAGACATTCTTACTGGCTGTTCCACGGATCTTATTCAGATGTTACCAATTTCCTCACAAGTGTCCTTCTTCAGGTCCGAGATCTGATCCTGGATCCCACCTCACATTTGGTCGTGTCTCCGTAGCCTTTCCTTTTTTTTTTTTTTTTTGTGAGGAAGATCAGCCCTGAGTTAAAATCCATGCTAATCCTCCCCTTTTTGCTGAGGAAGAGTGGCCCTGAGCTAACATCTGTTGCCAATCCTCCTCCCTTTTTTTTTTCCTTTTTCTCCCCAAAGCCCCAGTAGATAGCTGTGTGTCATAGTTGCACATCCCTCTAGTTGCTGTATGTGGGACGCGGCCTCAGCATGGCCCGAGAAGTGGTGGGTTGGTGCGCACCCGGGATCCAAACCCGGGCCGCCAGTAGCAGAGCGTGCGCGCTTAACCACTAAGCCATGGGGCTGGCCCCTCCATGGGCTTTTCTGATCTGGGACAACTCCTCCACATCGATTTATCTTTAATGACCTTTGTGGTTTTGCAAAGTGCTGGCCTGCAATTTTCTAGAATGTCTCTCAGTTTGGGTTCATCAGAGGTTTCCTCATGAATAAATTGAGATCATGCCTTTTTGGCCACAGAAGTGGAGCTGGGTCTGTCTCGGGGCATCCTGGGGGATGCACGGTGTTGTGTCTCTTTCCTGGTGAAGGTGGCTGGTGAGGGTCCTGCCTGCCAGGCTCCTCATTGTGAACTGCTGGTTTGTCCCTTTGTCATTAGTATTTTACGGGAAGATACTTTGGGGGACAACACATTATTTTCTCTCATTATATTTTCACTACCGACTTTAGCACCATTGACGCTGCCACCTGCACCAATCTTACTGCGCTGCTTGTCACATGTGATTTTTCTTTCTGTCATCCCCTCTACGTCTATTAGCTAGAATTCTACTGGAAGAAAGAGCTTTCCTTTCTTTTCCTTTACATCTTGAATTATTCAATTATTTATGTAAGTCTAAGCTCTTGTTTTATATTTGTTTTATCCCATGGGATATTATCTATTGTAATTATCATTAGTTTAAATGGTCCCAGATTTGGCCATTGGGTGCTCCCTCAGGTTGAAGGCCCTTCCTTTAAAGTCACGTGTTATAGCAATTTGTTCTGATTCAGATTTTCTAACTTCAAGCAATGTGATCGTGTGCTCGTGGTTCACGCTCCCCCGTGAGGGGTGGTGGTGGTCTGCAGTGACAGGCCTGAGTTGAATCCATCAGTTCTATCTGAACGTGGCCCCGGCCTCCCCCACTCCCTGCAGGAGCCAGTGCAAGGCTTAAGTGTCACCCCAGACAGCTGTCACTGCAAACTGAGCCCATGAGCCAGGGCCCCTCTCTCTTATCCCTGACCCTCAAGTCCAAGTCTGTCCCCAGCCCTGGTGGCCTGCCTCGGCCCAGTTTCCAGGCTGACACAGCCTGAAAGTGGCACTGACACAGTCCCCCCGAGGAGGCTCCTGGAAAACAACCTAAGATCTTGCAGCTCCTAAGGGAGCTTGCATTTCAAAGAGAAGTTTTAGAAGAGGAAAAGCTCCAAAAGTCAATGGATGCCATGCACGGGGCTAGGACAGGTGGGAGGGAGCGGGGCTTTCTAGAGGCGGGTCTCTCTTCCATCTTGAAGTGACATCGTGGAACCAGAGCGTCCCTTACCTGAGCTGGTGTGAGGGTTCCCTCACCCTCGCCCAGGGCGTCTCGGGAGCAGGCTTCTCCCACCAGGGGCCCCGCTGCAGACTGAATCTGCCCTGAATCCCAGCGCTGTGCGGTCGAGATGAGGAATTTGGAAAAAACAGCCTATTAAATTGACAGAAAGCCTCTGTGTGTTGTATAAACACAGCCCGAGCATCTGCTGTTGTCTGTGTGTGTTCTCACAGATTGCAATATGGCGGGGACTTGTCTCCGAGGGTTCAGGGAAGAGACACTTTCATGTCTTTTTTCAAAAAGTGATCTAAGTGTCTGTTCACATAAGGAGGACTGGTTCATTTTGTGCAGCACAGTTAAGGTCCTCTGAGGGATTAAACTGAAGCCTCATAAAGAATGTTGTCCTAGAGAAGTTTGAACCCAGCTGGGAAAATGAAACACACACGTCTGGACACAGACATTGAGGGAAACGGCCAATAAGTGGTTATATGCCAATACCAGGCACCATCTAGAAGACACTAGGAGATCGTATCTGACTGAGAGCCCACATGATGAGGGTGGAAGATGGCAGTGAGCAGGCGCCAGGGAGGCAGCTCCGCAGGGACGGGAGGCCCGGCAGGCAGATATGACAGGAGAGGAGATGCCTGAGGCTGTGCGCACTCACAAGTGAAAACAGGACCAGGTGTGGAGGGGAGGGGAGCGCAGGTGTGGTCCTTGGAGCATGGGCACACATGGCTGGAGCTTGGAGGAATGCAGAGTCCCAGGCTGCACCCCAGACCTCTTTTCCTCCGTGATTTTTGGGCATGTTAATGTGGGTTTCCAGCAGGCGAGGAACCATCTCGTGGACGCAGGCGAGGAAGCTGGGGAGGGGCTGGGTCAGGGAGGAGAGAACACTAAGGTTGAACTTGGGATCGGTCCCCTGGTTTCGGATACGGAGCAGAGGGAGAGCCTGGCGCTGTGGCTGTGGCCCCCACGTGACACGGGACCTTTGGGACGTCAGGACAGTTCCTCAATGAGGGAGGGAGGGGCTGGGGGCCACAAGGCTCCTGAACCTGTTTGATCCCCTAACCTGCTGCTTGAGGCCTTGACTGCACTGGCTCCACACTTGCTGGTGTGGTCTTGAGAGCTGGCGACAGGGTGGCCTCATGTGGACGTTTCCAGAAGAAATGGTGGACTCTCAAGTGGGAGCTTGAAGTGAAAGCACTAACCCGGTAATACCCAGCTAGAGGAGTCTTTCTGTCTCTCCTCTGGTCTGTACCTCCTCCGCCCTCCTGGGGCCCTCCACAGAACCCCCTTCTGCAGCAGAGTGTCCCCGGCTTGCTTCGGGTGTAGGACAGCCCACGTCCTCTAGCGTTTGGGAAACCCGGAGCTGAGTTTGTTTGAAGAAAGAAATGGGTGCTATACCAAGCACCTGGGGGGCTGGGTTGCTGCCCCCCTTGAGGGAGCTGACTGAGCAAAGCCACAGTGAGTCCCCCGGGAATGCACGTGTGATCGGGAAGGGCAGAAGCCCAGCTCAGACCAATGGAGGACAGGCTGGCATGTCATCAAAGTCCAACTGAGCGCTGCCTGTGGGGCCCTCTTCTCCTCTGGAATCAGTTTCCATGTGGCCGGATGGAGATTTGCCTCACACCCCCTCTTTATAAATGGGAACCACAGTCTCCAGGGCCAGTAAGACCCTCATGGTCCTCACCCACCCTGGACTCATCCAGAGTGGCCTTGGAGTTCGTGGGATGAAGGAAGGGAAGGACAAAACGGCCGTGGTGGGGGCAGGCCCCTCAGCCTCACAGAGCTTTCGTGGGCTGTGCAGAGCCAGGGGAACCACTGGGTGTGGGGGACGACAGCTCACCTCGCCCTGAACACCCCAGGTAAGGAGTAGGGTCGGTTCTCACAATGGCTATCACTATCCCACTCTGTGTGGGGGAGGATCCAGGCTCAGAGAGGCCAAGCACCCCACCCAGAGTCACCAGCAACAAAGAGGGAGAGACTGGGTCCCAGATGGGTCTGTCCTCAGTTGCTCTCCACATCTCTCCCAAGCCTGCATGGACGTTGGAGCAGGACCCTGGACTATCAGGGTGCTGGGGGGGCCGGGGTGAGGGGTGCCCACCACCCACTGGTATTGGGTGCTGTGACTTGGTTGGGGGCCAGGACCCTTCGAAGTTACCTGAGAACCAGATGACTGCATTTCAGGGTTTTAAATCCCCTAAGAATGATGGAAACAGACATCCTGACCCATTTCTGAGCCTCAACATCTCCCCATCCCCACCCTGAGGAGGAGGTGGGGTCAGATTGAGGCTCAGAGGGTGTGGGGTCAGAGGTTGGCTCATGGGTGGGTGAGAACTGGGAGGAGGGTGGAAGAGAGGTTGAGTATTAGTCTTATTAATACCTAGTAATGCTCAAGTGATGGTAGTAATGATAGTGATGTAACCATCATAGACCAAATCGTACTGGCCCTATTGTATCCTATTGTATCAATAAGGAAATGTCAAAGTTGGTTTGCAGGGGCAACGAGCAAAAACTGCAAGTCATGTAGCTGGAGCCTGCTCAGAAGAGAGAAACTTTGTCCTCAGATGACCTCGAGCCACCTAGGAACCCCAAGTTCCCCAGCTACAGAACTCAACGTAGAGAGAGTGGAATGAGGAGCCTGATGAGCAGTGAGGGGTCCCTGGATTTGTAGCACATGGGATGTATAGACTGTTACACTGCTGCCCTCTAGTCAGATTCTGCCAAGTTAGTATTACGCATGACCACTCCCAGCTCCTTAGAAGTCTGTCCCCACTTCAGCTGGGGAGACAGATCTGAGTCTTCCTCCTGTCTCCTTGCTGGTCAGCCATGCAATAAAACTCTTTCTTCCCCAAACGCTGGTGCTGTAGTTTTGGGTTCTATGCACGTTGGGCTTGGTAACAGTAGTAGTAAGAGCCGTGGTCAGTGAGTCTTACAGTGTGACAGGTGAGGGTGAAACACCGACTTTTGGGACCTCATCAGTGCTCACTCTCCATGGCTGCGGGCATGAGGGGCGTTGGGCAAGCACTCAGAAATGGAGCATTAGGAATGTCTGATTTTTGACGGAAAACACAAGCACTCTTGTATTCTGACCTGGCCGGTCATGCTGGCGCATCAGAACTTGCCTTGGGCAATTGCCCTGTCCTTACAAGGCCTGGTGGACCCGTTGCCTGGGAGATCAAGTGAGGGAGCGCCATGCCCACCGCTGGGGTCTGTCCTAGGCATGACCGAGGCACTGGCGTGCCACCTCATGGGCGGTCTTAGGGGGGTTGGAGACCTCTCCCTGTGGCTCAGGGTAACCTGGCGTCTGCCTGGCTCGTAGGCATAGACACTCTGCCCACGACCCTTGTGTCACTGGTGGCTGGTGAACGGCCAGTGGATTGAGGCCCTGCCTGGGTCTGAGCTGGGCCAAGTTGCTTTCCACCACCCCATGTGTAGCCGCCCCTCATATACTGAGACTGTTATTTCTAGGGAATATTGAGATGACCCCACATTTGAAAAGTGTCTTGATATCCTAAAACATGGATGTAAATACTTGCAACCTCCTCTCGTGACAAGGACATAGGGCTTACGGCCTTCTCTCAGTGATGTCACTGGGGCCGTGACCTGTGACCGTGTGGCCCCGCGTGAGTCCAGCTCATCGGAAGTGGGATGTGTGGTGAAGGGAATGAGCGCCTGTGCGTGTGTGAACTCAGCGCTGTTTTTGGTCTGGAAGCCAGCCTTGCATACTTGAAGACTTGCGTGGTAGGCAGCCAATAACATGCTCTATATTTTGGGGTCTGCTATTGACTCATTGTAGGAAACTTTGCGAGTAGTTTAAGCTCTGGAGATAGCGTTCTCTGGAAGCCAAAATAGACATAAAATTTACATTCAAATTATATGTATATTCAGTACATTCAGAAGTGTGCTTAAATACTGTAAAGTATTGCTTTCCTTGTGTATGATTGGGGCCTATTCTATTTTGTTATAAAATTGTTTCTGGAAAAGAGATCATCAAAATGCTGAGGCCATAGCACAGAGAGACATGAGGAACAGGCAAGGAAGAAGAAGGAAGAAGGAAGAGAGGGGATGTAAGGTGATGGCTGTGCAGCAACCATAAGGAGAGAGAGAGAGAGCGACAGAGAGAAATGGAGTCTAGACGCAGGTCACTCGGAGGTGTTTGAACGGCGCCTCTGCCCAGTTCCCGTTCCTGTTCCAGAGAGAGAGTTGGTCACCAATAGTCAATTTGCCTCTGCCCCTGAAGGGATCCTAGTCTTTCTGCGGGGGAGCCATGGGCACCAAGAGGTGATGCCGGATGTGTCCCCGCGAGGCAGTTTATCCTCGAGCCGAGACGTGGGGTTAGGTGCCGCCTTTGGACTTAACACTGCTTTTCACCACTTTTTTGCGTTAAAGTTCGACCCCTACTCTGTTGTTGGAGCACAAATCTGGGCTACTTTATTGATATGAGTTACCTGCTGTGCCTCTGAGCACCTACGGCTCCCTCGCTATGCTCTGAAAATGCAGGTATTGTGCTCCTGAATTATAATCTTGCTGTGATAATCGCCTGTATTGATTCAACAAAATGAGTTGTCTATTTTGTTTTCACTTCAACATCTCTAAGAAGGAGAGACTGACAATCAGGAACAAAAATATTTTGGACTTCACATCTCGTGGCATGAAGATTTTTAAAAAAGTGTAATAATTGCAAAATAAAATTTTATCGGGAAATGCAGTCTGTCTGAACCTGGAGGGTGAACTTCTCACAAAAAGCACTTATTCCAGAGTGGTGTTAAACGTTAGAATCGCCTAAACACCTAAAAGGCAGAAAATAGACAGCATTACGTTAAAGGTACCACAATCCAAATATAAATATGTAGAAACTGCTGCTTGGAGTCGTGATTGTTTTTATGCTTTATAAAAATATATAAAAGGCTGTATTTCCAAACTGCTTTATCCTAGAGATTGTCTTCGGGCTCTGAGGGGTTCCTCTGATTTTCCCTGCGCTGTTACAGAATGATACTGCCTAGGGGATTGTGGAAGATTCTAGATTCACGATCTCACAGGAGTGTGATGTTTTCTTATGTGTTCAAGTTCATGTAAATAGGTTGGTTTTGGTTCGATTTCAGTGCTTAATTACAATTATTGAATGTAACCGAACATCTTGATCAAACAACCCCATTGACCGGGTTTATTTCCATTTTTGAAGAAAAACAAGTATTTTTGTGAACAAGTAGGAAGATAGTTTTCTTCAAAAAGAATGTGACTAAATTTTCCTAACCATTCCCATCTCTCTCTACGATGAGGCCCTATCGCTGGTTTGAAACATGATTTAGAGTTGCAGATTTTCGTTAATCCCCCACTGCCCGGGCTGGGAAGAGGTGATGTGGCTGACATGGGAGTGTCCGTGTCTCTGAGTCCCTGTGGTCCAGCCTGTGGTGTAACAGACGCCAAGACACAGAGGAAACGTCCTCTGCAGGTGCCTTAGTTTTATACCGCTGCAGTCGAAAATCACCACAGACTGGTGACTCATAACAACGTACATTTACTGTCTCCGTTTCCGGAGGCCGGAAGTCCAGAATCAAAGTGTGGGCAGGGCTGGCTCCCTCTGAGGCTTGTGGAGGGGGCACTTCCCCCCTTCCAGCTTCTGGTGCTCCGGTGATCCTGGTGTTCCATCGCCCTGATTGATCTCTGCTCTGTGGTCACACGGCGTCTTCCCTCTGTGGTGTACGTCTGTGTCCAAATATCCCTCCTCTTATCAGGACACAAGTCCTTGGATTGGGGCCCATATAATACATACAATATATATAATGTAATATATACACACACAGCAGACGCGTACACCTGCACAGTTATTTCTGAACCATTTAAGAGTAAGTGAGGCACTCTTTTTCTGAGAACTGCTAGGCTGGTGGGCTTTAATCTTGGGAATGCTGGTCACCATCTTTGCCCCTGCATGAGGAAAGCCTGCCTGAGAATGAAGCCACACAGAGGAAAGCAGAGAGGGGACAGCTGCCGGGTCATCACTGTTGAAAACCCCGATCCAGCTGTGCCTGTAGCTGGGCTTCACAGTTACATGAGCCAGCACATTCCACTTCTTTCTTAAGCCAGTTTGAATTGGGTTATGATCAAAGTCCTACAGCCCAGGAATTGGGACTCCGGGGTGCTGTCATCAGGGGCAGAGTTAGGGGTGTGAATCCAGGGATGGTGCTGCATCCATGAATGACTTCCAGAGAAATCCATTCCTATAAATTACCGCCGACAATGGGCCTCTCTGGGGCACACGTCATACCCTTGTATGATTCCACACAACCAGCCTCTCACAGAAAAGGCATTCAGTAAATCAGAGTCACGTTTGTCCACTGGACCAGCAACTGCGTGAAGTCCATCCCTGCCTACACCCTAGCGTGGAAACACTCACCAAGACAAATTCAAGGGTTTTTTCTCCACTAAGACTTTCTACCAAAATGGGATTTGCTTTCTAGACAGACATAACTTGGCTAACCCACAGTCCAGGCATCCTGGCTGGCTCACCTGACACAAAGATCACGTCAGGAGGACCCTCCCCTTCCACACTCTGCTTCATTCTCATAACTCCAGCCTGGGTGCTGCCCACTGGGGTGACTGGCCTCTCAGAGGGCAGGCCCACCCCAGGCATGTCAACAGTATCTACAATGGGTGGTCAGTTGGCTATAACAGCCATCTCCTACAGAGGCCACGCCATAGTGGATGGCAAGGGTAATTCGTCTAATGGAAGAGGTGACTCACAATCTTCTGGACGCATCCAACTTTCTTGGATAACTTCTAAATAATTGCATTTTTCCTTGTGTGAGGTGGCACCCCCACTGTGGTTCATCCAAAATATGGACTATTTAGGAAGGGTAGAAAGGAAAACAGAAAAAAAGAAAATGTCTCCAGCTCCAAAATGGAAAATACTATGTTTATCTTTTAAGGAAAGTTCAGAATTGAAGATCTGTGAACTATGTGGGCTTTTGTGATGGTAACTATCCTGTTCTCCAGCATGAGTAACTGCATCATGGCTCACTCCACAGTTAAAGGATGGGTGTACACTCACACGTGCACGTGTTGAGATGTGGTGGATGTGATGGAAATGAGGAAGAAATGCCAGAAACCACGAGAGAAAAGGGCTTCCACTGGCTCCAAATCCTTAGATGGAGATTGACCTAAAACTCAACCTCTTCTTTTCTGTGCCCACAAGCCTACAAGCTGACAATCAGGCACAAATGCTGCAGAGAGTCTTGTTGAAGAAGATCTATCTCGGCCATTGCTGGCTCTGCCATGGGCTGACCCATCGCTCTCTCTGGGTGTGCCATCGGCTCTGGTGACAAGAAGGCCAAGCACCTGTCATGGACACCGGGAGAGGGAGCCTTTCCGCAGCAGCCTACCGAGAGCAGGAGTCTATCCTTCCACAGCTGAATAAAATGTGGCTCCTCAGGCTCATCCGTCTTTGCTTTGATTGTAATTCCTGCCTTTTCTTTGTAATAAAATCCACAGCACAAGTAGTTCTCAGGCACAGATAATATCTAACTCAAAGTTTTCAATGAATTAACATCTAAAACATAAACCAGTGGGTTTTTTTTTTTTTTTTGAGGAGAGGGTGTTATTTGGGACAAGAACACATTTGTTGGTCCAGTAAGTGGAGAAGATAAGCAGTGTGAACACTTTGGTTCGAGCACCGTCCGTGTGTGTGTGTATGTGTGTGTGAGAGTGTGTGAGTGTGTGTGTAGAGTATGAGTGTGTGGGTGTGTGTGTGTACGCTGCCTAAGCCTTTAGTGAGTGAAAAATGGAGGTGATTCAGGACAGCAGACGGACAGGCACCACCCCCCATCTCCAATGTGACCTTGGATCTTCATTTAGATTTTGATGCACATCTGTGAAAAGAAAAACACCATTCTGGGTCAACAAAAATGGCAACAACGCCAAAATGTATGTGTAGGAGCTTCCCAAAGACCAGCCTGGATTTGTTAAAGGAATAATAAAATTCCTTTAGATATTTCTTGTTTCTTGAATTTTAATGAAAAGATTGATTTCTAGTCATTATTTATCTATTGTCAAATTTTGACAAACAGCTGTAGTGATAATTGCTGAATTTCTACTCTATGTTTAGAGGAAACTGTCAGTTCACAAACATGGAATTGTGCTATTATCTATGTCTAAGGCATTTTTCTGTAAATATACAGATTTAGTGCTGGTTTTCAATAAATATACAAAGATGCTAATTATCACTAGAACTATTTGTTAACACTCAAAAATACATAAAAAATAAATAAAAGAAATGCCATTTTTCCATTAGAAATTCAAAAATATTTGTCTGGAAGCTGGCTCTTACATAATATTTGGAAATTGCACTATCATTACGCTGCGTTAACTTCACCTTTTGTTTTCCAGTCCTTTGAACGATGTCCTCTCCCAGCCCTCCTTGGATGTCTCTCCTCACTTTCTTGGGAGAACTCATCTCTACCCCTGGGGCTTTCTCTGAGGCTGCACAAGTCTCGGTGAGTTACGGGAGAGTACCCTGAGAACCACGTGCCTCTTGACTTGAAGCTCTCCCAACGTGGCTACCTTTGCAGTATCCTCCTCAGCAGCCTTCCCGGTGAAGATCAACTCAGAGGAGACGCTGAATTCCTGCAGTAGATGTGCACTGGCCCTGAGAGGGTTTGCTCCGGATACGATCCCTGGTCAGGATGGAAAGCTAGTCAGTGCCTCTGGTTTCTGAGCCTGAGCTGAGAGAGGGCTAATTAAGTGAAAAGTAAAATTTTTCCTGGTTTACATCTTTTCCTTGTCTCCGCCATGTTACTAGAGCTAACCAATGTGGGCTGTGTGGACGCTTTGCATGTTGGCTGCCTACCATGGAGTGGCCCATGTTTGCTTGAGTCCCATGAAGGCTCATCTGGGAAAGCAAGCGGTTTGTCCCTCTGGAGATCTTCATTGTGGGTTCCTCTGAGCTCAGGACTGAAGAGTTTAGGTGTTGGTTTGTTGACTGGTTGAGGATGTGACCTTGACCATGAACGAGAGGGTTTTTGCACTCTGTATTTAGATTCTAGTGAGGGGCCTACATCTGTATTTGTCAGGAATCTCCAGAGAAAGAGAACCTGTCTTTATATAGACAGAGAGAGAGAGAGACTTATTATTAGGAACTGGCTCACAGGATTATGGAGGATGGCAAGTTCCAGGATCTGCAGGGTGGGTTGGCAGGCTGGGGACCCAAGAGTGCTGATATTTCAGTTTGAGTCCAAAGGCAAGAAAAAGCCAATGTCCCAGTTCAAAGGTGGTCAGGCAAGAGGAGTTTCCTCTTTCTCACAGAATGTTCAGCCCTTTTGTTCTATTCAGGCCTTGAACTGATTAGATGAGGGTAGGACAACCTGCTTTATTCAGTCCACTGATTTAAATGTTAAACTCATCCAGAAATACCTTCACAGAAATACTCAGAATAATGTCTGGCCAAATGTCTGGGCACCCTGTGGCCCAGTCAAGTTGACACAAAATTCACCATCATGGGTCCACCCCTTGTCAACTTGGCCCCCATACATATCTCCTTCAACCATATCTGATCTCCAAGTACAGACAAGAACAGGGTCGTGGTTCTGTCTAACCTGATACAACTCTCCCATACAACCGAAAACACACCCCCCCCTTCCTCCAGAGGAGCGACATTTACTCTTCTGTTTGATATTCTATAATTTAAATACTTTGATGTAAAGTTAACAATGCTTAAATACTATGATAAAAAGTCAATGCACCTTATGTTACATGATAAGAGGATAAGAAAGGGAAGAAAAATAAAAACATTTGCTATATATATTATATATAAACAAATACATTCATAACAAAGTAAGGAGGAATTACTCTTGGCAATTACAGCCCTTGTTTCTGTAACTGCCCCCTGGAAACAAACATAGAGATAACTTCAGGCAATGATAAGAGCCGTGAGGACAAATGCCAGGTTAAGGGGTACAGTGAACTAGTTATTGCGTCACCAGCAGGACTGAGACTCAGAGGGCTCACAAGTTCCCTTCAAAGGCTGGGAGGCTAGGCCTTGACCCTACACCTACTGTCCAAGGGCACAGCAGCTCCTCCCTGTGCCCAGTCTCCCAGGGTGCTCCACAAACAGGTGAGTGAGTTCTCCTGGCTTTGGAAGAAGTGCAGAGGCAGAAAAGTAGAGATCACAAAGTCGACACTTGAAGTAGGATTCTGGCAGCAAATGTGGAAATTGTTTGTCAGATCTGCAGCTGAAATTCGAGGTGGAATTATTACTGGACCAAAGCGAGTCCCGTCATGGCGAGTTAATCAAACTGCACCAGCAGTAGTTGTCACACAGAGCAGAATTTTATTTGCAGCATGCAGCAAACAGAATAGAGACCATAGGGAGTAATTTCACAAAGCTATGGCTCCCTGAACAAGGAGAGTGGGTGCCTTTGATTTGGGGTAGAGAATGACTACACAAGAGAGAAGTTTTGTTATTCCATGTAGAGGCGGGCATGGGCTGGCACATGCACAGTTCAGGCACACACCTCCACATACATCGCATACTATGTTAATAGGACTTCAGCCCCGCCTGAGGCAGTGTTTCCAGTGTTATAATGAAGTAAAGGTTACTTTTGTACACTTTTCCATTCTTCTGCACAGGCGTCATTCCTGCAGTGTAGTTTGGACTGGTCTGAGCCGGTTCAAGCTGGTGGGTAGCTGCTCATCCTCCTGAAAAACAACTTTGAGGAACTATTGAATGCTGAAGGCATTTGTTAGGCAGCTCTTTCAGCAACTAAAGCAACAAGTGACTCTTTAAGCCTAAGTAACTCTTTAAGCAACTCAGGGCAGGTAGCTGGTGACAGAATGAGGAGATGTGGCATGGGACTCAACAGATGCCTACCCCTTTGTCTACCCCTCAAACAACTGAACACAAGTAGTATCCCCATTTTCCAGATGAAGGAGCTGAGGCACAGATGGTGCAATAACTTGCTGAAGGTCACAGAGCCGGCAAACGGTGGAGACAGGATCAGACCCAGGCAGCCAGGGAAGGATGGACTCAGGGAACTTTAGATTTTCCTCTTGATGTGCTGTAATCATACAAAATTGTATCAAGTGAACACATAATACTTTAATAATCAAACAGTATATGTATTTATATATTTTCTGAGTCTTTCACTGGTCCTTGACACTATGCATTGACACTTAAATTCATCCATGCTTTTGTGTTACACATTATTTGTCCTTTTCAATAGAAAAACAACTTCAACTATATTTCAGGAAGGAAAAGATTAAATGATATAAGGCCCAATATTTTTTCCCAATGAGAACCATGAATATGCACACACAACACGCCCCCACACTTGAGTATAAATAGGATAGCTTTTTTCTTTAATTCAAATGTTGTGATAAAGACACAAGCAAGGTCTCATGCACAGGACTTTACGTTTTATTGGTAAAGCTTTTACCATTTTGTTATAAGTTATATTTATAGGTGAGTTCTGACCGAGTTTGAGATAGACCGGCCAAAGATCAATTTCAGGAAACACAGTCAGTGAAATTGTATCCTTACAAGCTTCAAAATTTCCCCCAGAGGAACAACGCAGACCACAATTCTAGACACACAACTTTTGGTTCAGCACAGAGGTAGCTGGAGAAACACCATGCCTATAGCCCGTTTAAATTGAGGGTCACGAGAACTGGCTGCCGTCTCAGCTCTGCCACCGCCATGGGCAGTTGATTTACTCTTCAGGGTCTGTTTCTTTATTCTGACAATAGTAACTTCCATAGAGATGAAGGATAAGACTTCATCCACCGTAAAGCTCTATGGAAGTATCGGTTGCCAATGTTAATTATCATTATTAATCCACATGTACCACGGCCTGGGAAGGTTGCTTAAGAACAAGGTAGTGGTAGGTTTTGTCCCAATGTTCTAATAGTTAATTGTGAATAGACAATCGTGTGTAGAGATGGTCCTGTACATGGAAAGGCTCGTTCACATCATGATTGGGTTGGCTCATCTGTGAGTTATTTTGTGTGAAAGTCTACCATGTAGAGAACAGCAAACTGTTCTAAATCCCGTGTAGACTCACAACACAGGAATTGAAAAGACACCCTCCCTACTCAGGAGCTTCTCATCAGACGGAGAAGAATGTAGGGAGCCCTGCCTTCTGTCGCCCTCAGACTCGGTGCCCCATGGGGCACGCAGAGAGCGAGACGTGTTCCAGCCTCGTGTCATGTCTGCAGGTGCGAGTAGAGTGTACATGTTCATCCTTCATTTGTGTCTGCTGGGGCGTTTTCATCTGGGCTTTCTCCCTCTAAACCTCCAGCACCCCCCGAACCCCACCGTCAGGATGAATTGACGTGTGTGGCAGCCCCTCCATCAATCTGATGCTAGCCCCTGTTGTAAGCTGGCAGAAGACTCCTTTTGTTTAACACATAACCGTCATGGAATCACTCCACGGCCTTCTGAAATTACAAACTCGTGCTCAAGATCAAGTCTGGAGTTGCTGCCAAGATCCAAGAGCCGAGCGATGGCCGTGCCGCGCTGTTCCTGCTGTTGTCTCTCGGCCCCCGTGTCGCTGAGATTGGCCAGACACTGGCGGACACACGGCTGGCTGGGTTTTACTGTCACTTTATCAGGTATCTCTGTACCGGACAAGAAAGGGTTTTGGGGCAAACTCGCCTCAAATTTCTGAAATTCCCGATTTCGTAAGGATGGTGGGGATACCTACCTGTGGTGGGAGGTGGGGGTGAGGTGTTTTCAGATCTTCAATATCCCAGAGACTTCGTGCATGAAAAACATCTACTTCCAGCTTCTCTTTGTACCTAACTCCTAGTCAGGACAGGGGACCCGGTTGTTCAAGTTGATTCAAACGGAGGCACTTAATGTTGGGCTGAGCCACTTTTTGTAATTACGTTTATCATAATCAGACTTTTCATATAAATTTGAAGTTTTCGAGACTCAGTGTCTTTCCCAGAAGTGGTGTACTCTATGGTCCCAGGACTGTTTCCTTCCTGATTTTCCTTCTACTGGGATGTGCTGTCCCGCTCTGTGTGGGTTTAAAGTGTACACGTCCCAGCTCAGCATCTCACTGTAGGCAGGAGGGTTTTCTGTGGGTCTCGTCTTCCAGTAGACGAGGGTCTGGGCCCAGGACAATAGAGGCTTGTGGAGCATCCATTCCAACGCCCACTCAGGGGCCTTCCTGCATGCCAGAAACGAGAAAGCTAAGAACTGTGCCCCACCAGCTCTCCTGCAGCCAAAGCCCCTGATGCTGCGCGGGTCGCCCCAGTCGGATGCCCTTGTGTGAGATATGACTGTGAAACCCAGCTAGGTGAGGAGGAAGGCCGAGGCAAGGCCCTCTTTGCTGGAGTCAACAGCAGCGGAGGCGCCAGGAGTCTAGGGCTCCTTGTCCTGGCCGCAGCAGCTCCAGGGCAGCCCCGTCTGCCAGTGACCGCGTGTTGTCCTCAAACTCAACTTAAATTTGCCTGTTTCAACAGCCTTCCCCACGTTCCCACTTCAATTTGTCAGAGTGGATTCTATTCTCTGCACAAGGACTCTGACTAAACCAGGCGTCAAATCTTCAGAATTTTATATTTTCGTTTTGAATAGAGACATTTATCTCTATAGAATGTAAATTCGATCTCTATGGAATTTATTTCTGTAGAATGTGAGAGCTAGAAGGGGTTTTACAGATCATGTAGTTTGATTGCTTTATTTTACAGATGAGGAACTGAGGCCCAGACAGTATTAAGTTGCCCTAGTTTATGTGACCCTCAAGTCATAGGATTAAAATTCAAATTTAGGTCTTCAAATTTTAATTCGCTATTCTTTGTGCGTATTTAAGAATTTTTTATTTTACTGTTTCCTGTATACTGAAGAATATAAAAGCCAGAGAGAAATTATGTCTACCACGTAATTTAACATTATTACTACTATGGTTATTATTATGTGTTATTGTCACTGTTGTTGCCTGATGTTGGTTAGTGTGTATTTTTCATATATATGTAGATATGTGTGTGTGTCCCACTTCTGTGTTTGTAGAAATAATCTGAGGCCTAGTACAATGTTATCTTCCTCTGGAGAGAATTGTCTTTTCCTTCTTCCAGGCACCTGCTGAGACTAGCTATCCAAAGTCACTTTATTATTTTCTGGGTGACCCAGATAACTTAAATCCTCACTGAAGTCCCCACAAGAGCAGTTTAAATAACCCAAAGAAGGCATGAAGAAAGAAAGAGGGGAACAATGACAGAAAATCCAGAAGCGGCAAATAGGAAGCAAATGATTGAATGGCAGAGCCAACACGACTATATCAATAATGACACCAAATGTCCGTGCACTAAATGTCCCAAGAAAAAGAATTCTCAAATGGATACCAAAACAAGATCCTACTCTGCGTTCTCCAAGAAATCTGACTTTAAGTATAAAGTCACAGACAGATTGAGGTAAACAGATTGAAAAACACATGCCATGCAAGCATTGGGCACAAAAGACTCAAGTGGCTATAGCAACATAATAAAAATAGCTTTCAAGAGAAAAAGAATTACCAGAAATAAACAAAATTTTATAATAAAAAGGGTCATTTAATGAGGAAGACATAACAATCATAAGCATGTATTCCCTAATGAGAGAGCTTCAAAATATGTGAAACAAAAATTGACAGAATTAACAGGAGAAATAGGAAATTCCACAATCATAGTTGGAGATTTTAAACCCCTATATTAGCAATTTATAGGAGAAGTAGACAGAAGTCAACAACAGCAAAAAATAGGTCTAAACAACACTATCAAGCTTCCTGAGTTTACGGCCGTTTGTTGAATGACACCCAACCGCAGCAGAACGCAAAGTCCCTTCAGGTGCATCTGCTGCTCCGGCACGTGCCCTGTGCTGGCCTGGAAAGAGTCTCAGTGGATCTAAGGAGACTGAAATCACAGAGCATGTTCTCTAACCACAACAGAACTAAGTTAGAAAGCTAGATCAGAAATATAGCTAGGATATTCCTTGAATATTTGGAAACTATACAACATGCTAGTAAATAACCCATGGGCTAAGTCACAAAGGACATTGGAAAATATTTCCAGCTGATTCGTAATAAAAATATAGCATATCAATATTTATGGGATATAGCTAAAACAGAACTTTGAGGGAAATTTATAGATTTAAATTCATATTAAAAAACAAGAAACATCTGCATTCAATGATCCGAGTTAACAACTTGAGATTTTAGTGAAAGAAGGGCAAATTAAACCAAAAGTGAATGGAAGGAAAGGAATAATAAAAATAGGAGCAGAAATCAGTAAAATACAAAATAAACAAACAATAGAGAATATCAACGAAGCCCAAAGCTGTTTTTTTTGGGGAAAAAAATCTATACAAGTTATAAGCCGCTTGTTAAACTAGTGAGCAATAATTACTAAAAAACAAACAAACAGAGGAGACTTAAATTACCACCAAGAATGAAAGAAAAAATCTCTATAGATCAGCTAATAAAAAGGTAATAAATAAATATTATGAATAACTCTATGCCAATAAATTTGACAACCTACAAGACATGGGCCATATTTTTCGAAGACACAAATTGCCAAAAGTGACGCACAAAAAACAGAATAGTTAACTATCCCTATCAATTAAACATTTGAATTTGTATTAAGTAACCTTCTCGTAGGACCTCTGTGCTAGCCAAGATGGAGTAAACCCACTACAGCTTCTGTCTCCCCCGATTACAGCTCAAAACTCTGACAAAATATAGAACAGCTACCCGAGGACTCTGAAAACCAACAACATGGGACACGCGGGAGAGGAAGCCAAGCCTGGAGAACCCACTAGAGCGTGAGATTCTCTCTCTCCCTCTTCACCTTCCAGCTCTGCCCAAGCGTGCCCACCTAGGAAGAAGCACGTTGGGTATCGAAGCAAAACCTTCGAGAGAAATCCTGTATTTCTGGCTGGTCAACTGGGAAAAGGGGTCCCTGCAACCGGAGGCAGACAGGGGAACCAACTTTTCAGACTTAAAAAAATAGATATGTTTCAATTGCACCCAAAAAGAGAGAAATATTTAGGCATAGATACAGCAAAAAATGTGCAGCGTATGTTTGCTTAAAACTACCAAATGCTAATGAATGAAATCAAAGATGACTAAATGAATGGAGAACTGCACTGTGTTCCTGGACCGGAAGGCTCAATGTCGTCAAGATGTCAGTTCTGCCCAAGTCGAGACAGATGGATAGACAGATAGATAGATAGAGAGATAGAAAGATAGATAGATTAGATAGATAGATAGAAAGATAGATAGGAAGATAGGTAGGTAGGTAGATAGGGGAATAGAGGTGGATAGATATGGTAAATATCGACATGTTTATTCTAAGATTCATACAGAAAGGTGAAGGAATGAGAGCATCCAAAACAATTTTGAAAAAGAACAACGTTGGAGCTTACACAAGCTGGTTTCAAGATTTCCTGGAAAGCTTCAGTAATCCAGACAGTGTGGGACTGTGAAAGACTGGACACATAGATCAGGTGATCCACACAAATGTGGTCACCTGTTTTTTGACTAAGGTACAAGTCAATTCAATAGAAGAGTCTTTTTAAACAATAGGCTTGAACAGCTGGACAAACATATGGAGAATACAAAAAAAAAAAAAAAAAACAAAAGAAAAGAATCTTGACCCATACCTCATCTCTTATACAGAAATTAACTCAAAATGAACAGAAAGACTAAAGCAGTTATGCTGTGCCCACCCCACTGTTGTATGTTGGGTGTGTTGGGGGTCAGGAGCAGATAACTGTCCTTTTATTTCGTGGGTCTTCAGATCAAGAGGAACCATATGTAAGGTACTGTACTTGAACTCACCCGAGGTCTGTCATCCATACCTGGAGCTGGTTTAGGTGATGAAATTCTGGACTTTGAGCTGAAACTGCAATGGGCCTTGGGAGCAGGTGAGTGTATTTTGCGTGTAGGAGGGATGTGAACCACTGGGGCCACAGGGTAGACTGTGATGGCCAGTTTCCAGGATGGCCTTCCTCTCACGGATGCTTCCTGTCCCCCTCTCCAGCATGGCAAAGGTCTGGCCTGAAAACCTGGAAGCAACCCGCGCGTCCCTCAGTAGGTGAATGGATAAACAAACTGTTGTACATCCAGACGATGGAATATTATTCAGCACTAAAAAGAAACGAGCAGTCAAGCCATGAAAAGACGTGGAGGACCTTAAATGCATATTACTAAGCGAGAGAAGCCAATCTGAAAGGATGCATACTGTATGACTCCAACTCTATGACATTCTGGAAAGTGCAAAACTGTGGAGACAGTAAAAAGATCAGTGGTTTCCAGGAGCTAGGGGAGGGAGGGATAGGTGGAGCACAAAGGATTTTCAGGGCAGTGAAGCTACTCTGCATGATACCGTAATGATGGATACATGTCATTATGCATTGTCCAAACCCACAGAACGTACGCCACCAAGAGTGAACCCTAATGTACATTATGGGCTCTGAGTGATGATGACTTGTCAACAGAGGTTCATTGTTGTAACAAATGTCTCACGCTGGCGGCGATGTTGATAATGAGGGAGGCTGTGCATGTGTGGAGGGCAGGGGGTATACAGGAAATCTCTTTACCATCCCTTGATTTTTTTTCCTTTTCTTTTTTTTGCTGAGGAAGATTAGCTGTGAGCTAACATCTGAGCCAGTCTTCCTCTATTTTTATGTGGGTCGCCACCTCAGCATAGCTGAGGAGTGGTAGGTCTGCTCCTGGGATCCGAACCAGGGAACCTGGGCCGCAAAAGCGGAACACGTGGAACTTAACCACTACACCACAGGGCCAGGCTAAGACTGGTGCAATAATAAATAAGGGCCACTTCCCTCCATTTTGCTGTGACCCTAAAATTGCTCTAAAAAATAAAGTCTGTTAACAAAGGGAGGGGCTGGCCTGTGTTCTCAATAGGACATTGCAGCATGGATGGCCTGACATTTCTGAATCTAGGTCATAAAAGACGTTGTGGCGTCCACCTCATCACAAGGCTACTCAAGCAGCCCTAAGGAGGGGGCTACGGGCAAGGAAGAGGTTTTCTGCCCAGAATTGAGCTCGTGAAGCCATTCTCCAGCCAGGTCCAGCCTTCAGAGGATGCAGCCCAGCCGGCATTTTGACTAAATCCTCTGAGCCACAACCCCCAGCTAGGCTGCTCTCCAACTCTCGACTCAGAAACTCTGTGACATAAAACGCGCTTATGGTTTAAGCTACTGAGTCTTGAGACGATTTGTGTCCGAGCTCTGGATGATGGCTGCAATCACCATCTGAGAGCTCAAATCCTTCTGTTCAGCCTTTCTCTCCAGGTACACAAGTACAGTACATAAGGTACTTGTGGAACTTAAGGAACTCACCTGAGGACCGTCATCCATACCTGGACCTGATTTAGGTGATGAAGCCGGAAACGCCACCGGCTCAAGGATTGGTGGAAGGGTGAGGCTTTTAGGAAGCAGAATTTTAATCAAAGCAAGTGACTCCATTTCCCTCACTTGTAAGTTCTTAGCCCCATTCTTTGCACCTTGCACATAGTAGGTGCTCAAGAGATGCTAGTCTGATGAATGGTCCAGGTGCCAAGGAGAGCCACACAAAGGACACACATTTCCTTCTGAGTCTCCTAGAAATCAAACGTGGGGCAAATTTAGAAAAATGAACTCACATTTTCCCACCCACTTGAAGGAAAATCACTAGGGTACGGGCACAGGAGGTGGAGTGGGGAGAGTGGGCTGCGGGCTGGCCGGAGGAGGGACACCCCACCCTCTCCGCTGTCCTGTGACCTGCCTTTCTGGGCATTTCAAAGACAGGTGAATGTGGACCGCTCATCTGAGCGCCCCCGACCCTCAGTGGCCATTTCCTGATAGGACCATTTCTTTTCTTCCTGGCCCCTAGATTGTGCAGCAAGGTCCTTTGGGAGCCCGGGAGGAGTTCTCCTGAGCGCCCACCTTGTCACCTGATCTGGGATGAAAGAAGCAGCTGTCCTCCAAGTAATGCTGAGTGAGCAGCTAGCCAGCAGCAGCCTTGGCTTCCAGCATTAGAATGAACCTTGGCCTTCCTCTGTGTCCTGCCACTTAAAGCCTCAGTGACATGGCTCTCACTGGACTCTACCCGTGTGGTGGGAGGCAGGGGCGGGGGTGAAGCAGAGTTGTTTTAGAATCAGCTCCAGGGGGAAGCAAGGGAACGAAGCCTTTGTCTGTTCAGTCTGTTGTCAAGCAGGTACCAACTTGGGACAATGTTTGCACCGCCTGGAGAAAGCCCCAGTCTTCTGGGGGAGGGCGGTAGGAGACAGAAGGCAGTGGATGTACACTGGGTGGTGGGATGTGAGTGTTGACTTGCTGTTGTTTGGTCAGCAGCACGACAAGGTCAGTGCTCATCTTCGCTGATGCAGCTGACAGACGAGAAAGTGGATGTGAGCCTCTCCCGGCACCAGAGCTCGCTCTTCCTATCCAGCCAGAAAAATCGGACAACTGCAGAGACCTCTGGCTTGTGGGCTTCAGTGGCCTCTGCATTCTGGGGCCATGCTGACTTGCTAATCCTTGATCTTAGCTGGATGTGATCACAGCCCCTGCCCAGTTCACCAGGGACAGGCCCACTGCTAACTGACAGGCGCTGGTGCTGTGAGGGGCTGGGCACTCTGTGGGGGAGCTGGTGTAGACAGCAGTGGAGGAGGGTTTGCCATACCAGCGTGCATAAACTGCTCCATGGACCCCCTTGCCAGGGGAACATTCTTTCTTTTATTTCTTGCTGTCTTAAATGTGATGTGTATTTTCCTCTCTCGCTATCAAAACTATTTGTAAAAACTTACAAAGTTACGAACACCCCAGTTACAGACATCTGGGGCATGTGGCCCGGCACGGTTCTTTCCTCTACTCCAGCGGTTTGAACCTCAGGCCCTGTGGTGGACAATTTGGGGTACCGCCCACAGCCCCTCCAGGCCAGCTGCCAGGGAGTGACCTGTTGAGAGCTCACAGCTGGGCCCTCCCCGGGAAGTGCCTTTGGTGGGAGGATGCCGCCTCCCCCATGTCCCTCCCTGGGGCAGCTGCGGGGCTCGGTTGCAGCATCAGCCAGTCCTGCAGCCATGTGAGCCCCATTTCACCACCAGCTCCTCTCTGCCGTCTCAGAGGGCAGTGGGGTGAAAGGCCAAGAAGTGAGGCCTGGCCACTGTGGCCTGAGGACGCATGTGAGGGCCAGGCGAGAAGGGCTGAGTGCCCGCTTCTGTTCAAGTGAACTGTGCCCGGTGGCGGCGAGCTCCGGAGCTCATCTGGAGTGAGGCCTTGTCAGGCTGTGAAAACAAGCGATTACCTATGTACGGTTCTTAGCGTCCTGTCCACACACACTGAGGTTAGATAAGTGTTAACTTATTATTATTATTAATCATCATCACACATCGACCTTTCACCAGAAAACAGAGAGGACACAAAGAAAGAGAGGGCTGTGGAGCCCCCAAGTTCACTCGGAAGCGTTTCTGCAGATGTGATTAGGGGGCAAAGCATCTTTAGTAATTGATAGAGATGTGGCTCTTCACGTGGCCTTGGAGTCACTGCAGACGAGAGGCCAAGAGTATTATGCAGATAGCAACAAGGTCCCTGACGCGGGGAAGCAATATCCTGGCACAGACCAGCTTAAGACAAGATTAGTGTGGCACACAGGAGGATCGAGAGGGTCTGCACGGAGCAGATAAGAAGTCTGGGCCAGGCCAGGAAAGACACGTTCCCTAGACGCCCAGCAAGAAACTGAAGGCAGCACGCCCGCCGGTCAGAACCTCACGGTGCAGCATTTGGAGCTGTTGCTCGAGTCAGCTGTCATGAAAATGTGCGTGATTTTCGTTACATGGAGCTTGGGTTCTTCCAGAAAAACTCCAGAAAGGAATTGGAAGCTTACTTGATTTATTGCAAACAGGTTTTTGGTGCCAAGAGGAGGCAGACCAGACCAAGCAAAGGGGTCACAGGTACATCCCTACCTGAGAGGTGTTAATCCCACCTACAACTTCCCTTTCGTGCACAGGTTCATGTTGTCTGTCTTCTTCCTGTCTCTGCTCCCCCCCCCCGCCCCCCCGTTTCTGATCTCCTCTCTCTTCTTTTTATTCTCTCTTCACCTGTTCCACTTGTGAGTGAGAAGACGTCCGTGTGTGGCTGATGAGCAAAAGATACTGTGATGGTCTTGTGTTGGGGGAAAGGAAGACCACAAATTCGGAAGTGATCTGGACTTTAAAAATGGTAACAGAATTGACAAACACTTTGGTGTGGATGAAAAAATAGAACCCTTATGAAAATTACAGGCCAGCATCGTTCACGCGCATAATTGCACCGATCCTAAACAAAAGCCGGCAAACTGAACACGGCCACATGTTACACACATAAAAGACCCCATCCCAGCGGGGCTTCTGTGAAGTTAGTCAGAAAATGAGAAAGTCCTATTCACATCATTTCCCATCCTTACAGATTGAAGGAGAAAAACCATGTGATTTTCTCAAAACTTGCAGTTGCATTGGATAAGATTCAATATATAGTCTTCTTAAAAGTCTTGTTAAAACAGGAATGGAAGAAAATGTCCTTCAGTTACTAAGTCTCTAAAATACAGCAAGAAAAAGAAAAAGAAAAAAATCCCAAACTACAGAAAATCTCATTGCCGATAGTAAAACATATAAAAATTTTGCCTTTACAATAGAGACCATGTCCAGAATGCAGACTATCACCATTTCTATTCAACACTGAATTAGCATGAGGCAAGAAAATGTAAAAGGTACAAGTATTAAAAAGAAAAACAGATCTGCCATTATTTAGATGACTAGATTATAGATATACGTCACCCCCTCGGATACTTAGAATGTTTTTTAGAATCCATAACGTATTTGTTAATGTTGAGCAATATATATCGATATTAAAAACCAAATTACATTTCTTTCTACCAGTGACATTTAGAAAATTTAACTTGTAAGAACTAGTTGAATTCCACTTCTGGTCAAGATGGAGAAACGGGGACTAAATTTACCTTCCAGCCAAAAACAACTCAAAAACCAGACAAAATATATTAAGGGTGTTCAAAACATCGGGCTTAACCATTGCATTAAGCTTTACAACTACAGTGATAGATATTTAGACTTGACTATAAGTTTTACCGTTTGTTCATTACCACATTTTTCTATATTTTATGTTAAGTTCTTTATTCTAATTCATTTTTCATGTGTATAGAGTACCTCTTTAACTAATTCTTTTGGAGAATAAGTTTATTGTTTCTGAGTCCTTGGACACCCAAATACACCTTTCATTGGCCCAGATATTTGAGCCATAATTGAATAAACCTATAAACTCATAGCCCCTTTGCATTAGAGCTCTGTAAATACTGCCTTATTGCTATTTTCCACTTAGGGTTGCAGTTGAAAAATCAAATACCAGCCTGAATATCTTTCCTTTAGAGATAAATTATAAATTTATAAAATTCCTCCCTCTTTTTTATTGTTTTTTTTTTCTCTTTATCCTACAAAATGAGCAACTTAGTCAGGAAATGCAAAGATGTGGATCTTTTCATGATCCCACCTGACTCTCTGGGAGCCATTTTGATTGAAAATCAAAATTCTTTCCTGAGCCCAGTTTGGGTGTCTCCTTGGTAACGCAGATGGCAGCGAGCTTGCAAGCCACCTTCCCCTTCACATCTGCCTCGAAAGGTGGGTGGCTTTGGGATTGGTGGTTGAATATGGCAGAAATACGGTTTTTCGCCCTCCCAATGGGTGGCTCATCACTTTCCTACATCTTTCCTTCCTGTATCATCTCCCCAAATCCTCTAGGCTCTGCACACGTGGGTGGGCCCTGTAGAGAAGGAACCAGTTTTGATTTGGCCACCATGGCAACATTTGGGAGCGGAGGAGGGATTATTTGCGTTGTAGGAGGGAAGTACCTGTGTTGTTCATGTCACCTTTCGTTGTTACTACTTTCAAGGAAAATATCAGGAAAAGAATTTACCCCAATCTACATTGTACACTTGACAAGGTAGTGTACTGGCCAAGATGCTGGGGCTAAACAGCCAGGTTCACCCAGAGCAGCCTTAGATACAGGTCAGAAAATCAGCTCTCAGGGAAATTCTGTGTTATCTGCAGCCGCGGGACAGCTGTCCCCTGGGGCTGGCTCAGGACTCCACACTCCTTCTCTATGAAGCAGCTCATACCTCCCCTCAGGCAGCCGGGACTGCAGGCACATGGCCATGGGACACCCTGATTCCCAGGACGGGGCGCAGCTGGCATGGTCTGGGTTGCATCTGTTGGTAACACCAGCCCCCGTCTGTCTGCACTTGCCCAGCATGCTAGTACAGCCCCTTTCTCCAATTTCTCATTTTGGGGCAGAACTCTTCCTTTCTTATTGGGAATTTAGGAAAGGGTAGGACTAAGCAGACACATTTAAGTTGCCATTTTAGTCTCATTTCTCAAAAGAAGCCTTGATCCCCATCAAATGTGCAAAGATTTGAAGACAAAATGCAGCTTAAATTATGTATTTGAACTGTTTTGGAGGGGGTCTTTTTGGGGGGAGAATGTTTTTAAACCCACTCAGGTTAAATAGGTAGATGCAGCTCTATTTAAAGGGAATCACCCAAAGTCCCTCCCAGGGATTGGACGTTACATAGAGTCGATGCAAGATATGATTTAAAACCAAACCGTGCCCCCAATGACAGACCACACACTTTGCACACACACATGTAATTGCTTCAACTCACAATGCTTCAGTCACGACATTCTTTGGGTTCAGGTAAGCTCTAATTGGAGGTATTCTGGAATGTTGACTTTTGTGAAATACACTTAATTTCAGCTATAGAAATTTAGAGAGATTCTTTCAGAATTTCCCTAACCTCTCACCTGAAAGAACCCCAAATCTTCCTATTGAAAATCCCCAGATTTCAAAAGTGATTTAAAAACCTTTGATAGATTAGCAAACTCTTTCTATCTTATTACTTATTATTAGGACAAAATAATATATTTAATAAGAAGAAAACGAGATGATCAGGGAAATTATTGTACTTGTCTTTGGACTAAGCAAAAGTGTCTTTCACAGAGTTCAGACTTTTATGAAAGAGAAAATGGTCTCATTGATGGGACGAAGTTTCAAACAGGTCTTTAGAAGGTCTCAAAATACAGAGGCTCACATCTTCTCTCAGTAAACCCTATTGAGTACGTTATAAAGCACTTTCTGATTTCCAGTCAGTCAAATTTTTCTACTGGTTAAACAGCCTGAACCCTGTAATTTTTTCCTGGAGAGCACCCCATGCTGTTGAGATAACTATTCTTTGGATTGTTTCAAGGAACTGACTAAGGAGAGAGAGTCTGGTCCTAAAACAGTTGCATGCATTTTCCTTTTGTTTTTGAGCAGAGGGCACAGGCTGGGGGAGCCAGAACCTCACTCAGGAGGGGATTTAGAGCTTCACAGAAATCAAGGAACTCACTGGTTAACTCAGCACAGAAGTTCTGGTGCCAAGTTCTTTATTGTCTCCCACAGAATGTAGAAAAGAGAGCTGGTTTTCTAGGTGGCCATTCCGTCCTCTTCATCTTCCCAGGACAAGTCAGTTCTAGACTGTCCCAGGTGGGTATGGACAGGTTAGTGCATGAACCATATGTGCATGAATAGATCATTTGAGACGGTCAAGCCTACTGCTCCAGAGAACCCTGGGATTCTGGGCCATATCTTGGACATCTGAAACTTCTAGGGGCATGGTGTCAACCCTGGGGTCACTTTTCCAGGGTTAGGTGATGGGGACTCAATAGATCCACCATCTTGGGATCTGTCCCCAAGCTGATCCATTCTCTCCCACCTCTTAGCAACAGGACCCACAGTCATTTTCCTTCACCGTCTGATACACATGCCTTTCTGCAGCCCTCACAGAATTGATCTATTAATGTGGAAAAATGTGTGTGGGTTGATTATGAGCCTTGCATCCGGGAAAAGGGGAAGCTGGGGTCCATACCTCTGGCCAAGGTTTGTGTTGTGCTGGACAAGAGGTGCTAACTCTGCAAGGTAGCTCACCCTTGGCTTTGGGGAACATTCCCTACAATTACCATCACGATTGTTTGCAACTGCGTCCTTTTCCAGGACTCTGGGCGCCTATATCAGCGGCCTGTGTGTTCTCTCTATTTGATGTCTGTAGGCATCTCCAACTTAACATTCCCGACACAAAACTCTTTATTCCCCATTTCCCCTGAAAGAAATCCTTCTATCCCCTGGTCTTTGTCATCTCCCTAAACGACTCCATCATCATCCTAGTTATTCAAGCTCCAAATGTATGAGTTACCGTCTATGTCTCTCTTTCCTTCTCCACCACACTTAACCCTGCAGCACATCCAGTCAACCCCAAGGCCCACCCAAATATGTCCGCCTTTCTCCGTCTTCCCACCCCCCACAGCCCAAACCTCTGAAAACACGCAGTCTACACGTGGTGACCTGCATCCAGTGTTGTCCACGTACAACTTGTTTGCCATATCCAGAATGATCTCTTAAAAATATAAATCTCATCAACTGACTTTCCAGCTTCCCTTTCAATGCTTCCTGTCCCTCTCAGACTGAAACCTAAGCTGTTCCCCCAGGCTCCTCTCCAACCTCGCCCTCCATCACACAGCCTTTGCTCACCAAACTCTCGCCATACCGGCCTTCTCCAGGTCCCTTCAAACTTCCAAGTGTGTTGGGCATTGAGGCTCTTCCCTTTGCAAGAGTGCTGACTCTCCCTAACATGCTCTTCTCTCTGCCCTTGGCGTGGCCGGCTCCTTGATCCCATTCAAATCTCAGCTTGAATGTTGTCCTCTCCGATCACCTAATCTTAGTCAAGCTCTATCAAAGCTTTAACCACTATCAGACTTTTTTAAATTTAATCTTTATTATCTGACACTACTCTCTGGGATGTAAGACCGCCAGAGAGACCTGGCCTGATGAGTTCTCCGCCAGGTCCTGGTGCCCAGAACAGTGTACGGCGTTGAGTTGATGCTCACTCTGTGGAAAGGATGATTGAATGCGGCTCTTGGGGCCTCTGGGGATGCCCAGAAATGCTGCAGCTTCTCCTCAACAGAGAGGCTGGGACACAGCTGGAAATGTTCCTCCAGGACTTCTCACAAAATTTCACTCATTATATACATTCCTCCCCCCACCATTTTTTAAAAACAGAAAGCAAATAAACAAAAATTACAGTTAAACAAGTGACTCTTCAGCATCCGTTTGTTGTGCTCTGCTGCGATGCGAGGTCTCACTGGTGGGACTGGGGAGTGGGCTGGGACAGGTGCCGTGCTGGGCCGGGGTCCTGGGGACAGGAGTGGAAGCCAGCAGCACGGCCAGACGCTCTAAAATCTTGGAGGAGCAGTGGGGTTGCAGAATGGGATTCTGCAATCCTGATGAATTCAGCCAACCCGATTCTCACGTTGCCTTCACACATCCTCACAGGGCAGTTCCATGCAAGCTGAGTCTAGGGGACCTCATGTGGCCTGTGGCTGTTTTGATAACTGCAGAACGAATTTAGCTTAAGTCTTGCTAATACTTCTCTGACTTGGCATGTCTAGTAAAAGACTGTCTAGTCAGACAGGAACTCCAAGGGACCAAAGCATTTCCAAAACCCAGCGTGGGCTTTGCACACATAAAGGACCTTCCTATCCAGAGGCATGATATTACCCTTGAAGAAAGATCTTGAGACATTATTGGTCCAAACACTGCAGGAAAGGACAGTTACACCAGCCAGCCATTTTGTTTAGACTCTGTTTTGCTGAGAGCAGGGCCCATGGTTGACTCTGATGAGGGTTACGATCACACACCACCAACACCACATGGTGCAGAAATAACACGGAGAACCAGGGAGCTGTACCCAGAGGAGAGCGTGTGTGGTGCTGCAACTCTGTGGCAGAAGAGGGACGTGGTGTTCCACCCATCACGGCCAAGGCTCCAGCCACGAGGGGTGTGGAGATGCCTCCCCTGCCTTACACAGACAAATCCGAGAGGAGTCAGAGACCCTCGTGTCTCCCAGGAGTCACAGACTCTCCACAGCCAGGACACACAGGGGGCACACATGGGGGCCTGGGAGCAGCCTTGCCTATGGAATGAGGCTCCCACAGAAGGCCTGGATCCCTCAAGGCCTGGGTTGCCCTTACCTGGGGGCTCCGCTGGAGGAGGAGACTGATAAGCTGGGCAGCCATAACTTTTCATTCGGGAATGCACGCGTCTCTGCTAGGGCCAGCAAGGGGGCAGCTGCAGCGACACAGCTGTGGGGGACGTCCTGAGTCTGAGAACTCGGCCTGACTGGCACTGAGGAAGTGCTGCTGACAGAGCGCCAGTTGGGTGTGCCGTGGGTCTTGACATTCGTCACTCCACGGGGTTTGTCGGAGCCCCGTGTGTGCACCTGGACCCCTCGTCCAGCCTGCAGGTCTGCTGCGAGGCTGTGGGCCTGAGGACGAATCGAGAAGTCCCTAACTTCGTCAGAAGTTGGCATGAACGTCCAGTCTAGTCTCCTCCACCCTGCTCGTCTGTGATGTGCACACACACACCCACAGCCCGAACACACGTTTTCTAATCAGTACTCTACCTGTGAGGCGCCTTGACATTTTCAGCTCTACTCTGGTCTATTTTATTTCATTTAAACATTTTTTTCATTATTTTTAAAACATATTTTTTCCTAAATTCTGCTTGTAGCTCACTAACTTGATTTCGGGCTGCTCCGTGAAGTGTGAAGAGCGTTGGTCTGCTCCAGGATTTGTCACTGGGGAGTGGCCAAAGACAGGCCAGCCGTCCCCTGGTGTGGGCTCTTCTTGAGGCGAGACCAAAGTCAGGCCTGGAATCCTGGGCTGCTTCACACACGGCCCAGCTCTTCCTCCACCGCAAGGTGTTCACAGGTTCTGCTTGAAAAGAGTCCACCTCTCCGCTCCATGTTGCAGAAAGAAGGCAGACGGTCACTTGATGTGGCCTTGTGAACTGCAGAGGGGGGTCGTGCTTCATTCACAGAGCCTCCCACCCCTGCCACTGACCTCCACACTTGTGGAGACGCTAAATTCCCTGTGTCCTCTGAGGTTTATCGGGCTCACGGATCCTGATCAGCTGTTTTCTTTCCTTCCTGACGTCAGAGTAGCATCTCTGGAGCAGGAACAAAGACTGTCACCTTCTCTGGAACTTCTCCACTATGCACATACTAGATGCTGACGCAGACTGCACTTGCTGGGAGGTTGTCTGCAGAGGTAGGCAATTTTGGTTTACACTGTATTTTTGCGATATCTGGACGTTACCACGCAGAAACATGACACCTGAAATCAGGTGTCAGTGCACAGGGGGAAAGGCTCCCGACCTTCAGTGGTGAGTCTGTTCGCGTTACTGTGGGATGTGAGGCTACCGTGAACATTGTGAAGCTGTCAGGGGACAAACCTGCCATCCCTCACAAGCTCAGGACTGAAGCAAGAGTCCTAGACCCCGAAGAGCACAGTGAGCTTCCGGAGTCAGCGCGAAGGGGAGTGCAGTGCCTTTAACACACTTGCCTGATGAGAGATTACAACAGGTCGTTGTTTCTCACGCAAAAGACACATTCGACATTGCCAGTTTGTCTCTGGCTTAATTTTTAAATATCTAGAACTTCACAAGAAAGTGATTTTCCCCAGGCCATGACAAGGTTATCTAAACGCACAGACAGGAGATGCGTTTCCCCTGGCCCGGTCGGCTGGCGTGGGTATCAAATGCAGAGACTGTGTCCACTGGAGCCTGGCCTCAGTGGGCACAGGGTGCAGTGCTGTGTGCTGGGCCCACACCAGAGGCCCTCTCCAATGTCATGGGCGGCACGGGCTGGGCTAAGCTGCTGAGCAGGGCTGGGGGACCAGGGCTGCATGCCTGTCTCCAGGGGGCCTCCAGGGGTGGTTTAGGGGCTTGGTGAGGGAGTTGGGTGAGGTCTGGAAGGAATAATACTAAAAGCTGCTCCACTGTGGCTCTCGTGAGCCTGCATTCTCCGAGGTGAGCCCTGTGGATCTCCCCCTCACATAGACGAGGGAAGTGAGACACTTGGGTGGACCTGCCCCGGGGCTGCTAGGACACGACTCGGCTGGGATGTGGAAGCAGGCGAGGGAATCCACAGCTCGCCTGTGCCCTGGGGCTACAACAGGGCCTCCTCCAGGGCCAGGGAAAGCCCCTGTGAGCCCTGTAAGGTAGAGGGGAATCCATCTGGGAGCCGTGCGTCTGTGAGTGTGTGTGCGCATACATGTGCAAACACGCATGTGCATGTTTGTGCACTGTGCACATATATGTGTGTGTGCATGTATGTATATATGTGTGTCTGTGTGTGCCGGTATGTGTACTGTGCGTGTATGTGTGTGCATGCCCATATACACCGATGTGCATGCACACATGTGTGTGTGTGCACTCTCGTGTATATATTTTGCACTGTGTGTGTATTTTGCATTGTGTGGGTGTGTGCATGTGCCTGTGTGTACGTGTGTGCATGCACATATTGCATACTGTGTGCACGTGCGTACATGCCTGCATAACTATTAACCAATTCCGAGGCTGTAGGGACATCATTTAAGAATCCCGGGCTGAGTGTCCTCAGGAACAACATGAGGAAGCTGAGGTGAGGCATCTCTGAGCTGTGCCGGAGCAGCACCCCTTTGCTTGTGAGTCAGGTCTTGCTGCCCTCTGGGCGCTCTTTCCTGGCTCCGTGCCCTCTGCCTCTGGCTGGGAGGAGACGGGAAGGGAGGCAGGAGAAGCCGGCATCTCTGCATCCAGGCAGCCGTTTCTGGCACAGCTGTGTCTCCCCCGCGTCCAGCTCCCCTAGCCAGCCCCCCGGCCGGTCACCTGAACCTGGGCAGGCTGCCTACTGATGCCTCACCTCCCCCTTTTGGCTTCTGAGCTCTTCCTTCATCTGCACCAAATTCCCGGTGTTAAGTGCTTAAAGTGGTTCTGTTTTCCTGCAGGACCCTTGGGGCACAGAGTCTTTCCCCATCTGATCCCCTCGTCACATACAAAATTATTCAAGTAAAGCTTCCTGCGAGCGGACACATGCTGTGGATCCAGGCAAGTGCTCGTGGGTGCACACGCTGGTGTGGCACACACGCTGGGGTAGCACACCCCGAGGGCATACCCAACGCCTTGTGTCTCGACAATGTAGATCCCAGGGAGAGGTGGGCACTTTGTGACCCGCAGACCCTGTTGTCGTGCTGTCTGTGGTCAAGGGTCATGATGGTGATGACAGCTGCCGTCTCATCTGACACATGGGAGGGTCATCTCCATCTCCACGACAGCTCTCTGAGGTTGGCGATACTCCACACCAGCTTACAGATGAGGGAGCAGTGTCAGAGCGGGTTAGAAGTGCTCAAGGTCACACAAGGTTGGGGCGTGGCCTGGACGGTTTGTCCAGTGGTTTCCTGTCCTGGTCTTAGTCCGAGCTGCTTCCCCATGCCCTCGCAGCACCCTGGGCAGAGGGGCCTTCCCACAGCGCAGTGTTTCCATGCCTGGCCTCACATGGCGTCTCCCTCAAACCCCGTTCTCAGCCACACCTCATCCCTTCTGGAATGGCCTTCCTGTCTACCTTCCCACCTTTCCCGCAGACATCTGGGGTCACACGCTCTCAGCCTCCCACGTGGAGCTGCTCCCAGGTGCTGTGTGTTCCCTGGGCACATTTTCAATGTTCATATCCTTCCACACAGACTCATGGCCACATATTGTGATGTGCACATTACATGTGTGTAGTGAACAGGTATATGCCTTGTACACAAAGCAGTGAGCTCCTGGAGGCACTGAGGCCAGGCCTCGAAGACAGGATTGCCCGAGAGCCGTCACCATCTAGGTGCTCAGAAGTGCTAGCAGAATGGATGAACGAATGAAGAAACGATCATTCTGCTGAGTCCTGATTGCTCACAGATTTCCACACGTGAGTAATTATTCCTTAAGCCTGGCTGGCATGACATCGTGCAGCCATCAGCCCCGTTTAGCAGATAAAGAAACCAACAGGACAAAAGTGTTGTTTGCAGGTGGGCCCACGGAGATGTCCCCCAAATTGCAATGAGTCTGGGCGTCCCTGATGCAGGGCTGGTGTTCAGACGACTGGCTCCACCGTTGTCCCTCCCAGCCAGCAGCCTCCTGGGTAATCAGCATTATTAGGCAGGAACAAAGGGCCCCATTATCCAGGATTGACATTTTGGGAACATGGACCAAAGCAACAAAAAGTAATATTTCTTAAAACGAATATGTGCTGTCCCTGACAAGCAGCCCAGTGGAACGGTCCAGCAGTTAGCGGATGTGCAGTCCCCTGGATGAAAGATTACAGGGTAAGGGACCCGCAGCCAATCAAGGAATCTGATTGGCCGAGCCGGCCTAAGTGCTTTATAATTGTGTTTCCAAGGACGGTGCTGTAATGCCAGCCAAGGTTCCCTATTTTAAACTGTGCTGCACCGTTTAAAAGGACGGCCTCACGTCCTCCTCCTCAACCCTCGCATTATGTAAATTGTTAAGACTGTTATCCTGTGAGTTTGCCTTAGTCGCTGGCTGTTTTAAAATTCCATTTCTCAAAAAAAAAAAAAAAAAAGAGGGCAGGGAGGAAGAACAGAAAACGGTCACCTCCTCCCCTACAGCGATGGGCCACTGTGGGTCGTCGGTCGTAGGGAGACAGGGGCACTGGTGGAGGCGTTCTGGAACATTCTAAAGAGGATACACTGCAGCCCCTCCTGCAGACCATGGTTCACCTGGCTGGAGAAGGTGGGCTGGGGCTTCCTCCCTCAGCCCCTGTTCTCTCATTACGTTCGCCTGGGCTTCAGAAAGTTGAGATTTGTGGTTGCACAGAGGGGAGAGGGGAGAGTCATGGCCAGTGATGAAGAAACTTGGAGCAGCTAACCAGCAAAGAAGGAAGAAGGGAAAATCCTCTTGTTCAGGCCTAGCACGTGACCCGCCAGGGGTCAAGGGAGCTCTGCAGCGCCTCCCCGGGGCAGTGGAGTGGCTGACCAGCACCCCTGCCCTACTGGGCAGGAGGGCCCCATGCTGGTCCTGCCTGTTCTCATCCACACTCCTGTCCCCACTTTCCTTGGGGGTGCCACTTCCCTCCACTCTTGGTCCAGGAGGCTCTCAAGAGACAGACTCACTCGCAGGTAGGATGAGGCACATGGCCAGGAGCCCATTGTCCTCTGGGCCACTCTGACTGACCTGGCCACGGTCATGTGACCCAAGGGACCAACTGAGTCCCAAACCCAAGGCCTTTGCAGCCCGTGGGGGGCTTGCTCTTCCTGGTGGTCCTGAGCAACCAGAACGCAAGCCTATGCTGCTGGGAGTGGCTGTCCACCACGAAGGTAAGGTCTGTTGGAGAAGAAAACCAAGAAAGAGGGGAGCATAGGCAGAGACTGAGGGAGTAGCCCCCACGTCACTGGAGCACCCAGATCCCTCCAGCATCTCTGACATCGGAGTGGACATGAGTCTTAAACCGTAGATCACCGGCTGGGCTGCTGTTACCTGCAGCCCAGACTCTCCTAATTCTAGTGATTATTCTGTGTCGCACTAAACAACGTCCAGGGGATCAGCCTCACCACCTATCGTGGTGTGACCAGGTCGTCGTCCTGAGAGTCACAGGAACCATTACGGCTTTTAAATGTGCCCTAGAGTTTTATAGGAATTACAATAATTGTAAGTAGTATTACATAATTTAAAGACCTGAAATTAAATTATGCCCTGCAAACACCTATAAGCATTCTTACTAAAGAGTGTCAGAAGATCCCTTTTTTGTGGCTGACCACAGATTGGTGTTTTGGATGCCGCAGGCTCTCAGTTTGATCAACCACAGTCCAGCCTGGAGCTGGCCCCACAGGGGACTCAAGAGAAATATTATGAGCAATAAACCTTGTTCTACGTGACCTTAAGTCCAGAGGGAAAAGAACCGCTTTCCTGAAGGGAGCAGCAAAGGGCGGTGAGAGCGTATGATGGATGAGGGCTGTGAGGCAGAGGTGGACCCTGAGCTGGACAACTGGGGAAGAAAGGAAAGGAAAAACAGAGGCTTGTCTCTTCCCCAAATCATGCGCACAGACCCTTCAGGGTCTGCTGTGAGGCCCACGTGCTGCGTCGGCCCTCAGCAGGCATGAGGGCTGCGTGAAACCAATATGGCAGAAGGACTTTGCCCCCCAGATGGGTGGGCATATGAAGACCCCCACAGCCTCTCCACAGAATGGAGATCCCCAGGGATCCACTTCTGGGGGAACGAGTGCTGGGCCCCTGTGGGGCAGTGTTGCTTAGTAATTGCGTCCAGGATTTTGAATATATCCCTCCTCTCTGTGACTCTCAACATGGCCCAGGGCAAAAGGCTCTAATGATGGTGGTTACTGAGACTGCGGTAAGTCACAGCACTGCTGCACCAGCCAGGGCCCTGGCAGGAAACAATCGCTTAGACGGTTTAAACAGTCTTTAATGAAAGGACTCCTCACAGAGGCAGGAGGTGGGAGCTGGATTAAAGGGACCATTGAGGAATGTCACCAATTACAATGCTGCCAACTCAGGTCCCAGGGCTTCCTCTTTACTTGCAATGTTTGTATTTACCATAAGTTCTTTCATACCTGTTGAAAGGGAAGACACGGGCCCGCTCTGAACCAGTCTGCCCGCTCACCTCAGCAGTGATCACAGGTGCCCTAGGCTGCAGAGGGATTCATCAAAACTGGTGGAAGACGGTCTTTTGGAGGCACGTGTAAGTGCCTCCCAGTGTGGGACCTCCCGGGTCCCAGTGTGGAGGTTGCTCTGCTGTGATGCTGGTGGGGAGGAGGTGGTGCCTGCCTCCTGGGCCGTGGAGAGATGCACACGCCGTCCTCACCAGGCACAGGGAAGCAGGCAACAAATACTGCTGTAGTTACAAGTTCTTCACAGACTTCTTCCTCCTTTAAATTACCGTCTTCTTCCATTTTTCTTCTTCTCTTTTAAATAAGAAACAAACTTCTCTTACTCCTAATTTTGCTTTGGAGTGGTTCTTGGGCTGATTTCCAGGGAAGCAATGAATAGCCTTTAAGGAGAAGGCCAGTTGGGATGAGTTTGGGAGCCAGGAGAGAAGTAACCTTTGCCTTGCCTCACTGTGCTTCTGTGTGCAGAATCAGTGAGGGAGAAGGTGGGGCGCGTCTTCCCAGAAAGAGACCACCCCCATGGCCCATCTGGCAGGAGACCTGCACAGCACTCACCGGGTCAGTCCGCGGGGTTGAGTTCTTACCTGACTCTGGCATCTTTCTGCTCTGGGACTTTAGCCACAAAGTGTCGCTTCCTTGGACTTCCATGTCAACATGGCAGCACAGGAAATTGCTTTATTATTATGCTAAACTGGCACGTTGTTTGGATACAGGAATGGTTAATGAAAATGATTGCACTGTAACATGCAAAAGAGAAAGTGCTAAAAATGCTGTTACAGTCAACAGCTACATAATTTGTGCTGTTATTAGGGACAATTTGTGACTTTTTAAAAGTCGAGTGGGTCCAAATGTCAAATGGGGAAAACATTAGTTAAAACATCCAGGAGTAATGAATGATTCAGAGAAGGAAGAAATCCAGAGAGATTTAAACATTTCTGTTTTAATTCCCTATTTTAAAACGCACACAATTGACATCCTGCGGTATTAGTACACGTCTCCCTGTACCCTCACGGGTGCCTGCCCCACTCCTCCACAGACGCATCGGCTGGAAGGAATGAGACTCTCTCCACAGAAATAGATGCCCAAGAAAAGTGCATTATGTTCTTCCCTCAGTCCATTCATATTCACCTCCCATCCTTTTGAGCAAAATAGTGTTTGAAAGCTTTGGGGGATGTAACAGGTGAGAAGAGGGTCTCCATTTGGAAGTATAAGACTCAAAGATGAGGGAGAATTATCTGAGAACGCTTTATGATGTCTTCATGATTTCAACAAAAATTCCAAAAGCGGAAGGGGGATCCAGTGATCAAGTGATTCATTCATTTACTCATTGACTCAACAATGAGCCCCCAATATTTGCTTAACCCTAAGGGTACAAAGATGAGTAAGATGTGATCCTAATCCTTTATGGCGACTTCAGTGTTGCAATAATTTTTTTCACAGTGCTCCAGGCCAAAAGAAATCCTGAACAGGTCTGTTTATTAAGTAGTTAGGCCCAAACGATGAGAATTTATGAAACTTAAAGAAAAAAGAATACTTTGATTTCATTTTCAAATCACTACTTACCAATGGGATGGGAGCGTGTATTGGGCACTGAACAACCCATCAAAATTTGGAATCAGACTGGGTATCACCACATCCTCTTCCTGTTCAACTTAGATTTTCCTACGGGGCTTGCTTTTTATCACAGCAGCTGCTGAAAGGCCAACTTTGCAAACATGATGTCATCGGAAGGAGTGGAGGACAATCTAACATTGAAAACTGTGAAGTACCTGGAATTGCTGGTTAGTCTGTGGTGTAGAACAGATGTTGAGGATTGCTGCCTTTCCTTTGAAAATGTAAACAGTCCCATGGTGCCCTGCGGGTTCCCTGTGGCACCCCTGGGCACCCTGGCACACGCTTTGAGAACTGCAGCTCTAGGCAATCTGACACAACCTGTGGTTTTCAGATGGTTTGAGTCCTCAAATAGTTTGTCGGTCTCCAACAAGTGCAGAAATCGAGGGACAGCTTAGAAACTTTTTTAGTCATTTGACACACGATATTTCTTCTGACTAGTGTTTGCATTTGGTATGTGTTTACTTTTTATTTTTCTAGTAATTTATTTTTATTTAATTTTACAAAGTAGGGTCTTCAGTGGATTGGAATTAAAAAAACAAACTGGTACTTCCCCATAGACAGTTTGAGAAGCACTGTTCTAGGGGACTCTAATGCGAAAGCCAGACATAAAAACAAATGCTTTCCAAAATCTGAAATTAAAAGCTGTGTAGCATTATTGTTAAATTACCACAACTAAACGTAGCGATGGTAAACCCCTTCAGGGCCCAATGAATGAGAAACTGCTAATTAGTTTTTGCAAGGTCCTGGAACATTTATTTACCCATCACATACTTTTGCAAGTATGATAAAAGCTTTATTGCAAAGTAATTAAAGGTGATACTCCTCTGCTTTCTAGTGTCTAATTGGAAAAGTTTCCTGCTGCCCTCTCTCCCCCCTGCTCTCTTCATCCCTCCTCCCTCTCTCCCTCCATCGCTCCTCCATCCTCTCCTTTCTCTCTTCCCCAGTCACGGAATGTTCTGGGCAGAAGCTCAGTCCCATCCTTGGGAGTCCTCAGACGATGTGTTGCCACGTTTTAGTGCTAAAGGTTTATCTTTTGGTCACCCTGTCCTCAAAATCATTTCAGTAAGAAATCACTATAGTAATTGTTTAATAAATGTTTTCCGTTTGGAACATGGGGAAAAAGCCCTCTTTTGAATGAGTTCAAAGAGTGTGAAAAAAGAGAAAAGAAAACAAAAACAACTTTCGAGGGGCTGGAGTATGATGATTTCTTCCTACATTTGCTAATTGGAACAGTATAGCCAGAGAAAGTGTTGTAAATTAGAAACGTTCTCTGAATTTAGAGCCAAAAGGAATAACACAGAAGTGTAATTAATTTATCCTCTGGGTTTTTGTGACTCACTTCTAATCTTGTCTCGTGGTTACTGTGCTGTGCAGCGAGGCAGAGAAATGTTGAGTAAATACTAAACTCATTGTCCTGTCGAGTGGATTCTTAGAAGGTAAATGTGCCTGGATTGTTCTAAAGCCGTTTTCTGGAAGTGAAGTGTGTGTTGGGGGTAATCCGGGAGAGCTGAGCCTCCTCCTGGCGAGGGTTCCACGGAGCCTGGGGTCTCGCTCTCAGAAGAGGGTGCTGTTACCTCGTGGCTCCTGCAAGTGGGACTGTGAAAAGTCATTGACATTTTAAGGGGAAAAAGTATATTCTCCTGGGCGATCTTTTCTCCCTTGATTGCTTTGTCTATTTGTTGGCTTGTAGCTTTTGATGTTAAAAATAGGATGGATAATATTTGTAATGCCTAAGAGCAGCTTCTGTCTTCTCTTCAACAGAGAGGGAGTTTCAACATTTGGATTTTAAAAGTCTCTTGGTTGGGAAGAGCTTTCCGAGATGCGGGAGAGCCAGCAGAGCTGCCATCGAAAGCTTGAATGTCTTGGCAGTTCGTATGCCTCCACACATCCTCACCACTTTAAACCCTTCAGCTACAAGAACATCCCAATGATGTCCCAAATATTTGATGCATTTTTTAAAAAGAAATTCCAAGTGTAGGTTAAATAAAATTAAATCTGCCTCTAGAGTACATTGACTTCATTTAAATTCTGATTTTGTAAGTGCTATTTGATATTTAGAAAGCTTTGTATCCCTGTTTTATAAGGCTCAGGGAATTGAATCTTGCTGTCAATAGGAGGAATGAAGTGTCAAAGATCAAGTTCATTTCAAAACAGATTAAAACAGATTCTGAAGTTGGCGCAAAGAACTTTTGCACACTAGATAAGGTGAACCGCTTTTTCTTTTTTTAGACTGGTGATCCTGTTTGTGTGCCTTTAAAATGAAAAAAAATAAGTTTGTGCCACAACTGCTTGGATTCAGAATTCTTCATAGAGATGCTTCAAGTGACAATGTCCACAGTACAATCCTGAAATGAGTACTTTTTTCTAGATCAGAAGGTGATTAAATAAAGCTATCATGTACAATTTTTCATCCGTTAAACAACAGGAGAATATTAATTCTTTAGTTCAAAATGGAATCATTGTCAATAAAGGACATTATTAGCTATTTGCACACCCAGAAGTAACTTTACCGTTTAAAAAAGAAATGTACAAGGAAGATCCTTGGGGAGAAGATATAATGGAATCAGAATTTCAAATCCAGAGGCGACCTCAGAGATTGTCTCCCCTCTCATTTTGCAAATGAAGAAATTGAGGCTCAGCAGACCAGGAAGTGACCCCTCCCAAGCCATGTCTAATCATATCATCTGGTGCATATTTTTCCTCAGTGGTTAAAATATTTATACTTGGACTACGTCTTACTAATCATTCTGTGATGTAGTAGGATTTTCCTCTCTGAAAATCTGTTATTAAATTGATGCTAAATCTTGTAATTAATGGTGACTTAGACCATACAAGCCATGAATATGAGGTTCACATCTATTTTATTCACCAAAGTGTATCCAGTGCCTAGGAGATTGCAAAATATATGCGAAAACTGGGTACAAAATATTAGCAAATCTAACCCAGCTGTGTCAATTAACATGCTAATCCATCTTGACCAAGTTGGGTTTAACTCAGGAATTTAAAGGTGCTATCACTTTAGGAAAATATACGAATGTAATTAATTCTATTTAGAGACTAAAGAAAAATAAATATAAAATTATTGCAATAGGGCAGGAAAAGTATTTGATAATCATCAACATTTAGTAATGTTAAGCTTTTTACTAAACTAGGAATGGAAAGAATCTTCTTTAACCCAGTGGAGAGTCTATACCAAAAGCCTTCAGTAACTATCATTCTTAACAATAAATAATTTGAAAGTGTTATCTTTAAAACTGAAGATAAATAAGGATGCCAGCCATCAACAATTCTATGTAATGCTGTACTTAAAGTCCTACCTAGCATATTAAGCCAAGAAAATAAATAGAAGATTTAAGGATTGATAAGGAAAATTATAAAAATAACTGTCAGAATTTGCAAACAGTATGATTATTCACATACAAAAACATAGCAGAATGCACAATTATTTATATTTGATAAGAGAGCTAAGCAAGGCAAATTAAGATCACAATACCAAAGTCAATGGCATTTTTATTTACCAGCAAACTACAGGTAGAAGATACAGTTTTCAAAAAGAGGCCATTTACAATAGCAACAAAAACAAGAAAATAATGAACTTGAGGCAGCCATTGGTGGTATTCACCATATATTTACAGTTCTTTTCCCAAGCTTGTAGGAGGACTGTACCTGTCTAACCTGTTGAATTCAGGTGTGGCCACATGAGCAGAAGGGACATGTATTAGGACCCACTATGCAGTTCCCAGCCATCTGCTGCAGTGGGCAGTGATGTCTGATACGGCAGCTGCTCCATCAGGCTGGGTCCCAGCTGGAACAGAAGCACCAGCCAGCCTCTATATTCAAGTAACAAGAATGAGAAGTAAACATTTGTTATTTTAGACCGTTGAGATTTGGGAGTTATTTGTTACTGCAGTGAAACCTAACCTTATCCTGACCGTCTAGAAATTGGTAGCAGAAGTGAGGTGTTATCAAATCCTAAAATAATGATGTGTCAATGTAGGTTCATCAATTGGGATGTTGATAGTGGGGGAGGCTGTGCCTATGTTGGGGTAGAGGGTATATGGGAAATCTCTGTACCTTCCACTCAATATTACTGTGAATCTAAAGCTGCTCTAAAAAATAAAGCCTATTAAAAAAATCCTGAAACACGAGCATTGTTTCAGTATTGGCTGGTGGGATGAAGGGAAACTGTTACTGAAGGCTGAGAAGACTGTGACCCGTGTGAGGCTGAAGAAAGCATTTAGTGACAGATTCATCTGCAGTAAGCAGGGGATTCCATGTCATGTGTGGTAGGTGTGCAGCTCCAGAGGAAGAGGTTATAAAACAGAATGTTGGTGCTCTGCGTTGGCTTGTGTATTAGTTTCCTAGGGCTGCCATAACAAAAACACCATAAACTGGATGGCTTACAACAACGGAAATTTATTCTGTCATAGTTATGGAGGACAGAAGTCCAAAATCAAGGTGTTGGCAGGGCCATGCTTCTTCTGAAGGGTCTGAGGGGATCTTTCTTTGCCTCCTCCAGCTCCTGGCAGCTCCCAGGAAACTGGGTGTCCTTGGCTGGCAGCTGCATCACTCCAGTCTCTGCCTCTGCCTTCACTTGGCCTTATCCCTGTGTGTCTGTGTCTGTATCTTCATATCACGGTCTCCTCTCTGGGTTCTTCTTATAAGGACTCCAGTGACTAGACTTAGGGCCCATCTTAATCTAGTACAACCTCATCTCAACTTGATTACATTGCAAAGACCCTATTTCCAAACAAGGTCACATACACAGGTACCACTGAGGATAAAAGTTCAGTATATCTTTTTGGGGGCACAATTCAACCCACAACAGTGGTATTGTCTGCATTTGGCAAAGTATTACAAGGAAGAGATGAGCTCATAAAAGAACTGGCTAATTTGCAAGCAGGAATAAAAGGGAATGGAGAGTCCGCAAATTCATGGACTTGTAAGATTGGAAAAGATCATTGCTTCTCCACCCCAAATAGTGAAAAATAAACTTGGAAATGCTTTGAACCACTAAGACTGTTTCACATCAGACTTAGATCACGTCAAGGGTATGGTCATTGTATCCATTGTTAAAACTCCTTAATAGAGTAAGCTGCAAGGAACTGGGCTGTCTTGGTCAGCAACTCCTTTAGAGTAGACAAAATAACCCATGGAAGAGACCAGGGATGTGGCTCTCCCGGCAGAGCCCAACACACCAGCAGTGAGGTAGTAGAGAAATGTCTTTTCTAGAGAAACGTCTTTCTCTACTGGGGCAAGAAAGCAGAGAGATAAAGCAAACCGACAGGGAGGTCTAGATAAGAAATGAGGGTGCAGCTCTTAGCACCAGTAGCTTAGTGAAATCCAAGAGACGAAGAGCTCACTAAGCTTCTGCACATTTTACTGCCGAGGGAACTACCAGCCTGGGCTAGAAGAGGCTGTGATTGTAGGGACCAAAAACGACCTTGGGCTCCACCATCTGTAAACAAGAAGGAGACTCAGAGGAGTATATGTATCTGATGCCCATATCAAATATGACCAAAGAGGATAATGGAAAGGGAAGCACCCTCTGGAAGGAGGGGCCCAGTGCCACAGAGAACAATGAACCAGAAGCCACACCCAGGAACAGAATCAGGACCTTAATCGAGAAGCATGACCCACCTTCAGAGCAGGGGATCTGCACATCTGCTCAGCGGGATTTTGGAAATGTTATAGATCAGTGACTTCCTTGTTCTGAATGGGACTGTATATTGTGGGTACCTTACACCTGTCCTTCCACAGTAGACTGGATGTGTGAGAAGCAGACCACCAGTGTTTTTTACATCATAGGTTTTGTCCAAGAAGAGACTGATTGGGGCCTGATGAAGAAACTGGGCATTGCTCAAAGATCCCGGACTTTGCCCTGGACATAGACAGGAAGCCATCTTGGGAAGTGGCTGTGTTCTGCATATAGGAAGGAGATGTGCAGAAAGGAGATACGCAAATATTTGGTGAACAAAAATGTGAATTGTGATAGTGATTAGTGCTGTCCACCAAAATGTTTCCCATCTCCACCCGTGCCCATGGAGTTAAGCCAGTAGGACTGGCTTTAGCCAATGAAATGTGAGAGGAGGTGACGTGTGTCACTTCCAGATAGAAGTTGTAAGAGCTAGTGTGTGATTCACCATATTCTTTTCCCTCGTTATTCAATCGCAACTAGCAATATTTGAGATGGTCTCTTCTCTTTCATTCTGGGTCATAGAGTGAATAGAGCCCACAGCTAACCTGAAATGAGTATGTTGCAAAACCAAGAAATATAATTTTATTGCTTTAAGTCACTGAGATCTTGCGTATGTTTCTTACTACAGCATGACCTAGCCTATCTTAAATAGCATAATTCCCAGGAATAAATCAACAAACAATGTGAACCTCTTTGGCAGAAAACTACAGAACTCTGTTAAGTGCCACTAAGAAGACCTAAATAAATATTCATGGTTATAAAGACAGTATGATAAAGATGTCAATTATACTCAATTGGATGTATAGATTTAATGCATTTCCAATCAATATCTCAACAAGGACATTTGAAGAAGTTGACAAGGCTCAAGAATAACCAAGATATTTCTAAATATGAAATATAAATGGTGAGGGGTCAAAATGGCCCTACCGGAGATCAAGACTTAAGTATTAGTCATGGCTCAATCAGGGAACCACTATGAATATAATAAGATAAAAAGTTTATTAGACAAATAAGACTTCAAGCAGTTGTGGGAGAAGATGAAGATTGGGGTTCAGAGCAGAAATTGGAGATTCAGAGTAAAGTCAGTAAGCAGATCACCTGAAGTGCTGATGAACGAGTCAAAGCTTGGAGGGGAGTCTGGGAACCAGGCCCAGCCAGCTGCAGAGTAAAACAGCTCTGAGAAGCTCTACATATAGACAACAGAAAACCCCACGCGAACGAAGAAAATTATCCTCTTTAGTTTGTGTGAGTCAGCGTTCCCATTCTTCTTTGATCACGTATAGAAGAGAGAAGGAGTAGTCTCTGCCCTTTGGGAAATGTTCTTCTGCAGATACACCCGTCTTTCATACCCTGCAATTCCATAAGGGGTACCCCATATCTGGCTGTCCCTCTCTTAAGTAACCAAATCTTGATTCTAAATGAGTAGATCCTCCCAATCTAAGTTATATTCTCTTCTCATTGTCTGAGCATCAATTATCCAAGTCATTGCAATTGCAAGGTTGTGAGGGGAAGTAAATATTGTCACACATAAGGATAATTACTAAAGGATTGACCGCTTACGAAAGTAGTGTCCACTTAAACATCCTCCCTACTGGACAACAGTATTTTTTACTACCGTCACCATATCAATACATTTTTTGATGAGTCTCCTGTGATCATCAGATACAATGCAAACACAAAGCAAACTGATGACAAAAAAAAAAGGAAAATCTTGCAGAAGATGGAGGATTTTTTGAGGTCAACAATGCTCAGAATTATTGGCCAATGATGATCTGGGCAGAGATGAACTGACCAGGAGAACATTGACGTGCAGGTTGACACAATGGGCACCTCAGAAGAGAATGATTTGAACTCAGGAGTAAATGAAGCCTTTGGGAAAATTGATGAGACCTTTCAATATTTTGCAAAATCAACTTTTTCGATCATGAGGCAAAAATCACAAGTAAAGGATATTCTATGTAGTTGTTATACAATTTTATGAGAAAAAAGATTCACACAGAAAGATATACACCATAGATTTTTTTAGTCTGAGTTAGCCCATAATTGCAGTTATAACCTACATTTTGTTAAAATATGATAAAATAAACCTTTTCTCATAAAATTATCTTTCCTCTTATCAAATTAAAAATCTCAAGCAAGGTGTTTTCACTGTTTACTACAAAGTTTTGGCCTCCATTTTAAAAGGGTTCAGTGCGACTGGGTTAGTACTGATTATTCTCAGATATTGAGAGGGGCTTCACGTGGTTCCTGGGAGGGACTGAGCCACCCTCTGTCAGCAAACAATGACAGATAGACACAATGTTACAACAATAGCATGGAGGGTTCAGAGGGCCGTGGCCATTTCTCTTCATAAAACACTGGTGGTCACCCTTCACTTGCATGTCCGGTGGAGCCTGACCAGATCTCCAGTCTTTCCTGGGCTGTCTTTGCATGATGTGGACAGGTTGGCACTCACGGTTCCAGGACCTTCATCCAGGGGCACAGATGGTCCTTGGCTCCGTGGCTGCGGCAAGATGCTGCATTTCTTTGCCTCTCTTTCCTGAGGGCCCCAAGTCCACATGGTCCCCAGTAGAGCATTAGCTCTTGGGAGCAGCATTCTTCTAAGGTCTGTATCAGTGGAAAGTGAGTTTTTTACCCCATTTTGTGGGAAAAGTCACTTTCTGCTTAGAGTGGGGGCTGGAAACGGCTCCCTAATGGGCAGAGGCACTTCCTGTGTAACACTCTTGAGTTCCCCTCTGCAACATGTGCTCAGGTGTCACGTGTCACCACTTTACTCCTGCTATGATGTGGGGACGATTGGACTGTTGGTGGTGGTGTTATTGTGAGGGCCGAGCGTGACCACCAGGCATGCACAAATCAGGGTTCTCCTCTTGGTCTCAGCTACAGCTCCTGCTGTCAGATGCTTGTAGATCCTGTTGGTATTCTCAGGTATTCAAGGTGCTGTAGGTGTGTTGGGGCCACACCAGGCAGGGGCCACACCCGGAAATGAGCCAAGAGGATTCTTGCAGACACCAATGATTGAGCTTAGGTCAGAGCATGTCGGTTTTGGTGCGTTTGGGGAAGGATGGTGTAAACATAAACTCAGACGTTATTAATGCTTCTTAACTTCTTTCCCCCAGGAAGGCCCAACCTGGGAACCTTTCCAAATCATGTTTCAGGTCTCCACACTTCTTCTTCCTATTTATTACAATCATTGCTTGAACAGAGGACTTGGATTATGCCATAGAAAGGGTGTGTGACCCTTGCCTGTGGTAAGAACGTTCTAATTAGGATCACACGAGGACTGCCTCTAGCTGACGCAAGCCTGATATAGATAACTGCCCACATTGAGGCAGATTTTGCAAAGATAACATATACTCCCTGCTGGCGCATGATGCGGTTGATGTGAGCCCCCATCGAAGTGCCCCAGAAACCCACCCTGATCTTTTCATGTGACATTTAGCTATTTCAGGGGGCAGTACATCTAGGAAATCATTGAAGTTGTCCAAGTGCCAGCCTGGCAGAAAGAACTGGGCTGATGTTGGGGGGGAGGGGTGTATTCAGGATCAGAGTCTGTGGGGGAAGCATGTACCTAATCAGCAGAAATGTGTCAACAGGATTGCTCCCGACACTGCATAGCCATGTTGACAGGGAGACGTCCTGGCTGCGATGGTGGTGAAATGACTCCTGGTCATACCATTGCGTTTTCCCCCCAAGCTATCCTGACACACTGTCAAGCCACAGACCCTAGAAACGCCTCACGTGGGCTTGGCTGCAAAACTGGCTGCCTCTAAATGGCTTCCCGCCCATTCAACAAGGACTGAGCAAGAAGAAGTGAAGAAGAATCTTGTACACTGGGCAGATGAAGGGCAACTGCTTCCACTGAACAGGCATGGTTGGTCTACCAAGGATGCATCAGGGCAAAGCTGTTGGTGAAGTTCTATTTCAGAAGGTTATCTCTGGGCGATAAGTTTCCTCAAAAAATGTACAAAATGATTTTGGACCCCCCATTTGAGATCTGATCTCACTAGTCCCTAAGTAACACATTCCAGCTTAAGTTCACCTGGGTGCTGGAGAACCTGAACTCTTTCCCAAGGGTCTTATTTTATACATTCATCAGCATTCAGCCCGCAGCCAGACATACAATAATTTCCAGCAAATGTGTGTTGATTGACTTCAATTTTTAAAAATGTTTTCCAAAGTGGGAGATCAGTTGGTGGAATACTGTGTTTCCCAATGCTCGAGTGATTAATAATGAGAGGGATAGTAGCTAACATTTTTGAGTAATTGCTGTGTACCAGGCTGAACACTTTGTGTAAAACATCTGTTAAATCCTCAAGCAACCCCATGAGGTGGACTCTATTATTTTAATTATCCTGATTTTACAAAGGAGGAATTTGAAACCTTAAATAACATACCTGTGTCACACAGTATGCAAACTTATTTGGGTCTAGTTTCAAAGATATATTCAATCCTTGCATTCTTCTGCCATATTTATCCAAACACGAAATGTACAAATTTTCAGGACCTCAAAACTTAGTTATAACAGCGCAATCACAACTGTGCAGCTCTCGGCATTTTACGAAATGTTTTGAGAGTATTCTCTCATTTATTACTAGTTAGAAATCATCCTGAGAGGCCAGTAATGATGTCACCACTTGAGGGAAGGAAGAAGCCGGAGGGAAGTGACTTACTCAAGCTTACACCGAGAGGCGATCGGGAGGTCTCGTCCTGAGTCCCAAGTCTCGCATCTACTGACAACTCTGTTGTTGTGTGTCAGAATTGGCAAGAACAAGCCGAAGTGTGGAGAGACCACAACAGAGCCAGGGCTGAGCCGTTCACGTGCCGTATGAGTGCGAGGTGAACACACACAACCACACACAAGGCTCAGTGAGAGCAACATGTGTGCTAATGAGTGTGACCCGACCACACAGGTGTGAAGCCATTGAATTATGTAGGTAAAAATAACTTCTATGGGGAAAAAAAGCAGAATTATACAATGCACTAAGTGTCTAAAAATTCTTTACATTGGCAAAATTTGGCCTTTGTTTCCAACAAGACACAGGGAGTTTGTACTTATTGGTTTTCCTTCAGATCAGTAGCCGAAGTGTTTGTGGTGTTGACTATGTGTGAGAGAGTGACCCCGACTTAACACAAACAAGAACAGCATTGTCTTTATTTCCACCAACTGGAGGAGGAGAGCTTTTAGAGTCATATTTAAACTATTGTCTTTGGGCATAAAACTGATAAGCATTAGTGGGGCAGATCTAGATTTGAGAGCTAAAGTTCCCATGATTCTGCAGGAAAAAGAATGCAAATTCAGAAATACAAAATTAGGTACAAAAGTGAATATTTGTTGAGAATGACAAAAGAAATCACAGCAAATGACGAGTGTTAATATGCTGATAAATACCTCAGCCATCATGAAATCGGGGAAAATGTATTAACTGCCTGGCGCATCTCTCTATGACCTTTTCCCTCCGTTGCTTGGCTGCATGCTCTGGCATTTTCTACAGAAGGAAGAGAAATTTAATTCAGTCTTTACTCTTTCAGGTCGATTTGAATTTGTTTTTAATTACTGATCATTTGGAAAACTTTCAGTGTTTCAACTAGCTTAGTACATGACCCAAATTTTTTAAAGATTGTTAGCAGATTTGGGGAAGCCCTCTATCAAGTTTCTTTCCTGTAGGAGCTGTAAGAGTTTGTGTAATTTTAAGTTTTTTCGTCCTGTGAAGAATCCTAATCATTCCTTGAGTGGACCCACTCTGATCACCCATTCTTACGGAATTTATTGTGGACCACACAGAAATAGTTATTAATCCAAGTGATGAGTCTCTAACGCCTTGGCTGGGTCGCAGTGCAGAAACACCAGCGGTCACTCGGTCTGGCACCTGGGAGGGGACAGGAGGGACCGGGCGAGAAGAGACAGAATCTGGCAGATTAATGCACCTTCATTTTGCACATCGTACACACACGTGTGACCCCATGAGCACAGGCTTGCGCCCTACCCAACCTTGGACAGAGCTTCACCAGCCCCCTGGCAAATCTGCCCTGGGTCTGTGACACCGGGACCAGGGCCTTCTCTGAGCAGCATGGCCGCCGCCTCCTGTCTCCCCCGGTGCCTCAGCGGGACCCGCAGGCCCTCCTTCAGCTCGTGGTGCCATGTTTGATCCACACCACCCCACGGTGCTGTGAAGAAGGGCGAGGTGGTTAACAGCGGAGTGTGCACAGGGGTGAGTATCCTCTCCTGTGAACGTATCAACAAACGGAGACACAGCAGAGAGGAGGGGAAGCAGGTTGAGGTAAAATGCGATATGCCCGTTCCTCTGTCTCTTGTCAGAGAACTTCTCTGGACTCCTGACCCTCTACCCATTCGTCTCTGCTGAGGGCACACAAAATGCCTGAAATTGGGTGCACCAACTCAAAAGGGAAAGCTTGCCTGTTGTTCTTCTGCAGAGTGCAGAGCGGTTTTTACACTGTTAACAACCAAGTGGATGTGAGCTCACAACACCTCACAAATGGAAATAAATCCACAAATAACCGCCTCATGGGTATTAGAAAGCAAGGTGAACCTCAGGAAAGTTCATTGCGTGTGTTCTTTATTGACAGCACACTTTACAAATCCATAGGGTTTATTCCACTGTTCGCTGAAGATTAAGGGAGGAAATAGACTAGTTTTGCAGGAGCTGTGCAAAATCAAAAAGCAACGAGAGGAGGCACGATTCTGACTCAGTGGTTTGCTGTGGATGAAGTGTGCAGACACGAGTGAGCAAGTTCCACCAGGTTCAGGCTCGGCTTACACGGTGCTGCCCCACGAATTCTCCTCTCTTTGTTCCGAGGTGAGTGAAGGGGGCCTGCTGTCTTCACTGGGGTGCATTTCGCCTGTGATTTTCCCCACACCTGGGACGCAACAATGCTGGAAGCTCTCCCCAGGGCCGAGCAGCAACTGGATTTCAAAACCTACTGGTCCCTGTTGTGGAGCATAAATGATCAGTGACAAGTGGGAACTCCACGCCAGAGAAACGGGGGCCTTATAGGCCGAGGATTTAAAACGACGGGATCATTGACCTGAAATGATCTGCCAAGCCCGGGCCTTCTCTAGCAGGCAAGCTTGGAGAGCCTTGAAAGCAGACGATCAGAGGCTCCACACCTTCTTCGGGTTTTCCCCCTGACAGCCAGTGTGGTTTCAATCGGCGTACAGGAGCCATGCTGAGAACGCCAGCTTCTGGCCCTCGCATCTCTGGGTGAGGAGACTGGACCTCGTGCCGGTGTGAACTTGACTTTGACATTATGGAATATGAAGCGACCACTGCAACAGGAACAGTAAAAAAACCCACCAAGCCAGAAAGAGAGAAAAGAAGGAGATGAAAAAAGTAATGGTCATTTATATTAATTTCTGCACAGACAGAGATTTGGGCTAAGAAAAATTGCATTGGAAATTACAATTCTAAGCATGAAACAATGATTAATATTGCAGTCATTGGAGAAGAAGGCATGCAAAAAAATATCATGAACATTTCAGGGGACTATTTTCCTCATATAAAGCTTATTCTTATAATATTACTGCATTTCAAAAAATACAATTTTAGAAAAAAAAATGAACTATAGCTCTTTGCAGTGATAGGCGACAGGTCAGAAAAGCATTTCAGAATAATTTTACACCTTTTAACCTTAAAAAATACTTTGCTGACAATTGAGAAAGGGCCTTAAAAGAAGCTCTGATAGGCATGCTCACAGCGGGGTGGCTTGTCCCATCACCGCGGCGGAGCTTCTGCATAATGTATCCTGTAATAAGCCGTGCGCTGCACATCACAGAGGCTGAAGAGCCGTTTTAAGAGAGCAATCCTTGGCAAGAGCCGCTATTAGTCATGACACTGAAAGTTTGTTACATAAAACTCTTGGGAAGACATAAAGGAAGTAAACTGTTTAAAATTTTGATTTGAGCTGAGAGATAACTCCTTTGTCATGGGATTTTGTCTGCATTTAAATATATGTTTAGTGTTCTCTGTTTTTCTCTTGGCTCCCGCTTGGACAGTCGTGTTCAATGAAGACTCCACACTGTTTAGCTAATGAATGACACTTTCCCTGACACTCTTGCCGAAGGTGGTAATTGGTGGTAATTATGAATGCTAATATGATGGCTGATAGTTCCACCTTTTCCTGTTGCAAATCCTGCTCAAACTTGGAGGATACTCAGCAACACTTCATGGTAACAAAAACGAAAAAGCTTGCATCACGGAGAGATGCTCTTAAATCATGGTTTATGCCTGTTGTAAGAGGGACAGTCCTGAGTCAGGGGAACTCAGCCTTGGGCTGGAGGGGGAAGGGAAGGGAAAGGGCAGGACAATGGATTTCTTGTGATTTTCAACAAAAATATGACCAAAGAAAAAGAGAGGAGAAAGACATGAGGAGAGACGTGTTTCTAAGCAAGTTTTTCTTCTTTTTTCTGCTGAGACGCAATCAATGATGCTGTCAGTTGTCCTGGGCGTCGCTTTAAGGATGGCCTTGTTCTGGAAGGGGCCCTCGTCGTTCCTTGCATGAGGTCAACTTAATTGGAATGGAACTAACCTCAGGATTTGACTTGACTAGCTACTTGGATATGGTGCCCTTTCTTGTAGAGATATTCCGAGATGAAATCAGTGTTGGCCATCCCCTCTGAATCCTATTTGAATCTTTAGCAGCGTGCAGAGAAGAGGGTCAGCTGATGCCCTTTGTTTTTATTTTATGTTTTTGTTTCTTTCATTCTTTTCCTTCTTCTGTTTAACTCTTATTTTCCAGTTTGGATGTCATTGTCTCTTTCGAGTCACGCGGAACTCGTTCCAGTTTCTTTATTCTGGCTCCTTTCGTTCCTCTTCAGAGCATTCTGCCCTTGGGGACGTTATGTTTCCTCGGGGCCTTTCTGGGAAGGACTTTCTCCCGTCCCAGAGGTTTATAAGGTGATGGAGGTGCCGAAGGAGCTCAGAACCAGAGGCAGCATCCGGTTAGGCATATTCTCAAGAATGAGCACTTTGCTTTTCTTTTGAAATAACTCAGTTTACAGGGGGTTCTGTAAATCGTAAATACAGGCTGGGAGGGATGCCTTCCCAGAGGAAGAGGGCAGCGGCACAGGACGGCTCCTGAGTGGATGGGGGCGTTTGTGCACGAAGCTCCCGGGAGAAGGGCTTTTCAATCCTCGTGTGGTTTTGCTGCTAAGAGAAGAACACCAACGTGTAAGATCTGGGGTTTTACAGAGTGATGGGAGGTTGTTCTCTGGTTTCATGTTATAATTTAATAAGTCATTTTATATGCTGTTTTACAGATTCAGACAATTTTTAATTCCTAAAATGACTCTATCACACCCCAAAACATAGATTGCACAGGACCATGTTTCATTATTCTCTGAAGCTCAGATTTTGTGTGTTTTAGTCAAATGTGGAGGCTTGTTTGGAACTGAGACACAGTCAGCAAATGACCAGTTCCAGCAATTTTTCACCACGTTGGACTCTGTCTGACTACCACCCACAACCAGATGAAGCTGGGACCAACAGGATTAGGTGACTGACGAAGGACCAGAGAAAGAAGAAAAAGTCTCTGAGCATGACTGGTTCTCCGTTTGGCCCTCCACTTCCAAGGTGAGTCACTAAACTCAGTGCTGGCACTTTCTGCCCACCTGCTACTGTGTCAAAGGAAACAGCGTTGAGAAGGCTGCCTGGACCCCTTTCTCAGTACAAAACACGAGATTTGGGGGGTTCGTACATTTTGTGAATCAGTTTTATTTGGTCACGGTGTATAATTTTGGTAGAGTCCTTCGGCTGAACAATTTCCTTCAGGAGGTGAAGTGCTAACAAAGGGACCCCTCACTGTGGGGCTTCTCTGTGATTTCCTGCCCACCCCATTTCCTCTTGCCCCATAACACTGTGCATGCAGGGATCTCACAGTGACACCATCGTGGGGAGCTTTTTCTCTTGTACTTGTCTGTATTTTTCCAATTTTTTTTTTGAGGAAGATCAGTCCTGAGCTAACATCCACGCCAATCCTCCTCTTTTTGCTGAGGAAGACCGGCCCTGAGCTAACATCTATTGCCAGTCCTCCTCCTTTTTTTCCCCTTTTTCTCCCCAAAGTCCCCGTAGATAGTTGTATGTCGTAGTTGCACATCCTTCTAGTTGCTGTATGTGAGACGCAGCCTCAGCATGGCGGGAGAAGCGGTGCGTCGGTGCGCGCCTGGGATCCGAACCCCGGCGACCGGTAGTGGAGCATGCGCACTTAACTGCTAAGCCACGGGACCGGCCTCCTCTCCAAATATTTTTAAAGGGCATCTATTACTTTTAGCTCCTAGTATTTTTAATTTAAAAAAAATCATACCAGAATACAAAAAAAACCCCCAGAAGTTTACTAAAATCATTTGTCTTTCATATCATTGTTGATCAAAACCTTTTGATGGCTGCCCATTATCTGTAGATTGAGCATAAACTTCTTCACTTACACTTCCGAGATCAACTGCCCAGTCTCAGCATGGACATGGAGAGGACTGTGCTCAGAGGAGGTGGGGCTGTGCAGTCTGATTCTGAACTATTTTTCCGGTTTTAATTCCTGCAACTCTCTGCCTCAGGTGTGTACTTTCACACCTGTACAGGTTTGCTGTATCATCCCCTCCCACCTGGAATTCCATCTTTCCATTCCTCGTCCCCACCCGGGCTAAGTCTGCTGGAATTTGAGACCCAGTGGGGTTTCTCCTTGGCCATGGCCATTGCTGATGCCCCACCTCCTCTGAGCATAGTCCTCTCCGTGTCCGTGCTGAGACTGGGCAGTTGATCTCAGAAGGTCTGTGACAGCCCCGTTCCACCTCACATTGCCGATGTGGACAATCAGTTCTGTGTCGATTCAGGAAGAAGTCTCACCATCATGCCCCCTGCAGCAGCCCCAACGCAGCAGGACTTAAAGTCCTCCTTGAAGGAAGCAATTGCCTCACGTTGGCTCCACGTGAGGTTCCAGCAACAGGCTCTAACTCTGAAAAGAGCCTTCTGGGCACCACTCACTGGCCGACGTGTCGTAGGAACCCGGAAGGAAGAGAAACTCATTCTCTGCACCCGACTCATGGGCTGCCCCGGCTCTGACCCATCTCTGCGATCCAGCTGGACACAGGGAGATTTACATGTCGTTTGTCTAGATTTGAATGCTGAATTCAAGAGGACTTACCTCTACAGAAAGTATTTCTACTTGAAAAGAAGAGTCAGAAAATCATGATTTGAAGCAAGATTGCAGAAATTAGTGCAACAAAGAGTCAGGTGAGGTGGTTCCACGTCATGGGCTGCAGAGCCAGGTTGAGAGGAAAGTATCCTTCTCTTCACAGAACATTGTAAAAGGAGAGAGAACAAGCGTCCCACAGGGTGACAAGGCAGTCTGAAATTCCCTGTCCCTGGTACTGTCCCATGAGCAGAAACAGGTACAAAAAGATGAGGCACAACAACGGAAGTTTGCTGCTTCTCAGGACTCTGATGCCGAGAGAAGCCGGGAGGGGACTGGAGACCGAAGTCTCTGCTCTGTCTCCTTCACCGTCTCCCTCCTCTCAACCTTCAGAGGTCTGTACTCAGCATTAGAAAGGCCCGGTCTATGGCAGATGGATGAATAAATGCTTTCTTCAGTTATTTTAAAACCATTAATATCCAGGAAATTGAGTTCTTTACAGCAGCTTCCTGAGGACGCCCAGGAATAGAGAGACGAGATCTCTGTCCAGGCACATTTAGTTTTATCTTTCAGCTTCTGCACCAGACTCAGTAGCAAAGCAGTTAAATTACACACTGCAAACGCTCATGTCTCCACCGTGAGCAGGAAGTTAAGGCTGCTGAGGACGAGGATTTGGACAAAGCTTCAGTGTCTTTGGGTCAAGTGGGACGCACTTGGACCTGAGACGCTTGGGTGGGAGCACTGGCGTGGACCCCTGGCTCTGCCTCATGGACGTGCGTCCGTGGGCCAGTGTCCCCGAGCCTCAGTGTCCTCCTCTGTAAGGGCGAGTCGGAGAGGGGAGGCCCCGCGGGTGACACCTGCACAGGCCCCCAGGGCAGGCCCAGCTTCCCCCTCGGCTCTCAGGAGTGTGCCTTCCTTCCATGGGATCTTACCCGGGAATTGGGGGGAAATTCCACAGGATTTTTGTTCTCAGCCTCTCACGTGTCCCCGTGGAGCTGAGGAAGACGTATCTGTGGCTGTCACCAGCAGGACGCAGGCTCCACCTCAACACAAGGATGAGCCACTGAACAGGGGGGACTGACTGCCTCAAACAGAAGGCCTACCTCGCGCCTGTCTGAGGGGCTCTGGGAGGAGAGGCTGGCTGAGTGTCAGCCCTGCCGTCCCCTGGTGCCCACGCACGTCCCCTCTGTGACTAAGCCGGGCTCCTGCAGGGAAGGCTGGAGGGAGAGGCCTCCTGCCTTGCAGAGGCCACGCGCTGTCTCTGAGGGCTGGGCAGGTGTGGGGCGGTGAGGTGGGCGGTGCAGGTGGGACAGCGGTGGGGGACAGAACCAGCGTCCTTGGGGGGTGCAGCCCGCACCTGGCGGGAAGCGTGTCTTACGAGGGGCTGGAACGCTTTGTCAAGCCCTGATCTCCTCGTTCATTTGCAATCCTATTCTAATCAACGCTATTTACACATATCACTCACAGCTCCGGAGGGATGTGTCAGCACCTCCGCGCTGAGCTGCCTGGTGACGAGGGCTAATTGTTGGTAGGAAAATGTCACCCTTTCAAGCAGCAGAATGAGAGCATTTTCAGTCCCTCCCTGAACCAAGTCCATGTGAGCTTTGTGCGTGAGGAAGAGGTTGATGGCTGGTATTGAAGAGTGACTTCCGAGCTGGGGCAAACTCAAGCTAAGGAACATTTGCCCACAAAAGACAATTGACCTTACTGGCAATTTTCTGCACGTGCTCCTCTGGCTGAAGACGTGCTGCCAGACCACTGACTCTGAGACCCCAACCTCCCGCCTTCCGCTCCAGGCCTGCGGTGAGGCAGGCGGCTGAAAGTGTGGGTGCAGGGGGGCGCCGGGAATCCAGCGAAACGGAAAAGATGTCATGACCCCCCCGTTTCTGTTCTTCAAGTTGGTTCTAAGAAGGAAATTCCCTTCTAAGCATCGGACACACGTCAAGTCAGGATCTCAGCTATGACACTTCCTTAAGACTCATCTGCTTCATCTTCCTCCCTAAAGCAGAGCGGGGCACAAGCAGAGAGGCAAGAGCAAAATCAGAGCTGCCCCCTTTTCTTTAGCCTGCTGCCTCGACCCCCTGATCAGTGCAATATAAGAAATAAGCCATTTTCAGAAACTTCCTATTGACCCAGGAAAGAGGGTGAGAGCAGGCGGATCCCCAGGGCGGGACAGCACATAGTAGGGGTCCCATCAATACTCATGGGAATGAAAGGAAAGCGTAGCTGAGCAGGGGTGAAGAGCAGAGAGCGTGCAGCTAGTCCGTCCAGCTGGGGTGTTGAGTGCAGCCAGCAGGTTCCCCCCCAGGCTCCGAGAATGAACGTGGGCCCACTGGATCTGTAGCTAATGTACAGTGACCCTTACTGATTTTTAATTGCAACATTCATTCATTCACCCAAGCAGTTGTTCACTCATTTAAAGAACCCATTATGAATATTAAGCCTCACCCTTTGTGCAAGTCAATTCAGCCTGCTGCCTCTACACAGAGTCACTGCTAAGCATGCCTGAGGTCCTTCTCCATTCTTTGAGATGTTTAAATACTGGGGTGTCAGTTTTTCATCTATCAGATAAAAATCCAAGCACTTAACAACGCACTCTACTGGCAACGCCATCCAGTAAAACTGCTCTCATACATTGCTGGAGGCTGAAAGGCGCCACCACTATGGAGCAAACCAGGCACGAGCTAGAAAAACTACGTACCCTATTTCTAAGAATCTGTTCCAAGGATGCATTGGCAAAAATACGGAATGACATACGTGTGGATTATTCATTGTAGCACTGTTTGTAATAGCAAAAAAAACCCCACAAAAACCCAAAAAACTGGAAACAACTAAATATCCATCAATTGGGGACTTGAATAAACTGTTTATTCACACATAGACACTCAGGAGGGCTCTGCAGTGTCAAACAGCTGAGGAGTGGGTATGGTCTGTTACATTTACATAAGAGAGGGGAGGAGGGCACACTGAAATTTCTACACATACCTAGATACAGATATATTTGTATTTGCTTATTTCAAAAATAAAATGGAAGGCTTAAATGATAAAATAAAATTTAAAAATGGTTATTTTCAGGGGAGAAAATAGGTAGAGGGATCAAACACAGCAGTTAGACTTCTCTCAAGGCAGCCTGCCCTACAGCAGGGCTGGGAAAGTGCACAGCATAGGAGGCGCTCACTCCTCACCCTGTGAGGACAAGGTTGCTCACAGCCACGCCCCCTCAGATTCCAGGTCCTGGAGCTTTGATCGCCAAGCCCATCACAGGTCTATTTATAGACTCGACTTTGGAACGATGTAAATATTGTACATAATTATCATAATTATAAAACAAAATAAAATTTAAATTTTAAAATTCCTAAAAACCAAAAGCAAAATGCAACAAACAAACATGACTGTGTATCGAGTAAGTGGATAACCAGAGAGGATCTTTTCCAAGCGACTTTAAAACTCAATAATTTGACTGTGCCTCCCCCGTAGGCTTGTGTTCTCAGGACAGAAAGAACTGCTAAAAGAATCTGAAACTCTGTGTTTAATAAGCATATTGTTGGCACTATACTCCCGAGACTCTGTGTGTGTTTTAACACGTTCTTTCCTCTTGGAGACACATTGCAATATTTATGGGTGAAATAACATAATGTATGAGATTTTTAAAACAACAGTCCAGGATATGGAGCAGAATTAGGTAGGCGTGTAGCTGGAACAAGAGTGGTTGTAGCGATAATCATTGAAGCTGGGTGATGAGCACATGGGATTATTGTATTTCTCCCTCGACTTCTGTTCATGTCTGATTCTTTTCCGTGATTAGAAATAAGTTTGCTGACTGACTAGCTGGCTGGCACTGTGCTGGCTGAGGAGGAAAGGTTTTTATTTTGATCAACACTTCCGTCCCTTGGCACTTGCATAAATGCCTCTCAGCTGCTATCCGTGCCCTCCACGCTGTCCTCAGAGAGTCGTTTATCACCCTGCTCCTGCGGTATCCGTGCTGTACGTGGAGTCCATGCTCTGGGGGAGCTCACATGTGCTCTGCAGTCGCGGTGCAACGGCTGCTGCACAGACACCACAAATGTGTCACCATCGCCCACAGGACGGTGGAGCTGCCCTGGACACTGTGCCTTCTGTCTTGCTTCCCGCCTTTGGTCACCTTGAAACCAGAAGTACAGCCAGCAGGCCTACCAGGCCAGCTCACTTGCTAGACCACCGGTCTAGGTGGCTGTTATCTGGACCCCAGGAACTGCCCTGTATCCCTGATGTTCACACAGAATTTGTGTTCAGGTCCTTGCCAGAGCTACAACGTTGCCTTCTCTGATGCTCTAAGAACCTTTTTAGCTCCTAAGGCAGAGTGAATCTTTGGGTGGGAGGAGTTCGGAGTTGCGAGAAGTGGGGGCGGGTCTTCCTGCAGGAGCTCAGTTGTGGACTCCCAGGGGGGCTGCTTCCTTCTGTTTTCCTTGGTGAGCTAGTAAAGTGTATCCTGTGCTCTCCAATTGTTGCTCCCAGGCCCGTTATTCAGTAATTTGCTTGATTAAAGCAAGAAAGAAGAGTGGACATGGCAATGGGCTGCCCTTCACACAGAGTCGCCAATTCTAGTCTACCAAAGGGAGAGAAGGTGACCCCAGGAACCTGCAGTGCTGTGGGGAACACCACTGGGGGTAGTCCCCTCGGTAAACCTGGATTTACCCAAAGGCAAATGTTCATGATTTCCAAATGGAATCGGCTAGGCTCATGTTATATTCCAAGAGGAGCTATAGTGAATAATGCCCACGTTTTAGAGGAGAGAAAGAATAAAGTAACTTCTATAATTTAAGGAAAAGTTCAATTGGAATTGCAACTTTTGTGACTACTAAAAACTATTAAAAGAAAAATCTAAGAGCTTTAAGAGGCAGAATTCAGAGGGATAAATGCTTTTGCAGTGTCTGCTGGGAGCTCATGCTGTTCTCAACTCGTGTCGGAGGAGATGAGGGAGGGCAGAGCAGACACACCCATTGCTTTTGGGGGGAGCGGTCACTTCCTGTGGTCTCCGTAGCAGAGGACCACAAACTGAGTGGCTTGAAAAACAGACGTTTATTATTTCACAGCCCTGGAGGGCTGGCTCCTTCTGAGGCTGTGCGGGAGCCTCTGTCCCAGGCTCTCCCCCAGCATCTGGTGTAGGGTGGGAACCTTTGGCTTCCAGAAGCATCACCCCATCTCTGCCGTCATCTTCACGTGGTGATCTCCCTGTGTGTCTGTCCCAGTGCCCCCTTTCTATAAGGACACCAGCCTTATTGGATTAGGGGCCCGCCCTACTCTGGTACCACCTCATCTTAACTGGTTACCTCTGTGACATAAATTTGGACTGTATTCCAAATACAGTCACGTTCTGAGGTACTCTGGGTTAGGACTTCAACATACGAATTTTGGGAAGACACAATGTAACCTATAAAACGAGGTGACAGGTGAAACCCCTGTGTGGCTGTGGTTGGAGCAGCCGGGATAAGGAGTAAGCAGTGGAATGCGGTATCTCTTGGGACGAGAGCATACCGGACAGAAGCTGATGAATTGTCACGCTTCTGATTTCAACCCCTTTTGTAGGGACATCACTGGGCACAGGCTGTCAGCGGGCTCTCTGCATATACATACGCACATGCATAGCAAGAATTCCTTCCAAGAATTTGAGCACTTCAAATGTGATCCGATAGCACCTAAAAATTAACCTAACCACAGCTTTCCTTGGAGCATTTCAAAATATTTTTTACCCATATAAGATGGCCCCAAATTTAACCCAGTCCACTTTATGCAGACTGAAACCCAGAGACACAGAAAGAGAAAGAGAATTGAGGCAACAGTCTAAATTCTTCAGGTCCTGAGACCTGTGGTCCCCAGAAGTATCCAGAGACCTGAGTCAACAGAGGGGTTCAGGCTGCGTCATCTGGTGTTTGTCTCCAAGCTTCATTTTCCTGCTGGGTGCAAACTCCCTCTCACGGGGCCTGGCCTCCTCTGTTTCCAGTGCACACCTGTCTCTTCTCACCACTGTGATCACCTTCTGGGGAAGCTGGGCAGGTGAGTAAAAACTAGAGATGGTTCCAACATGGGGAAAGCCCTTAAAATGACCAGTTCAGTTCATTTGAATTTAAAATATAGGCAAAGATGTCCGCGGCTCTTCAATTATGTTATCGACCTAAATATGGTGCTGGGGAAAGTGTATGGAGATGATGCTTAGACGTCCTAGAGGTGCTACTGTGGACAGTGGTTCCCATTTGATTGATGGAAAGTTGACATAAAACAGGATTAACTAGCGAGAGAACAAGAACTTTAATGCATTTCTTGGTATGTTCTTCAACATACCTCACTGCCTTTCCCTTTCTTACTTCACAGCTGTTAACTCAGAAGCAGAATCTTGGAGGCTTTCATTTATGTAAATCTCTGCCCTCTTTACAAGGCGGACTCGAGCCTGGGCTCTGTATGACCCATCTGCTAAATCTGGCCAGTCACAGGGCCCGGCTTGTGCTTTAACTGCTTAGACATCACATGTACGTTTCGTACGACAAAAAAGTGTGTAGCGTGTGCAACAGTCTGCACCTTCCTCAGGACGGCTCCTCGGTCTGTGTGGCATTGATGCTGAAAAGACAGAAAACTGCCTAATTAATAAAAGATATAGCTGGTTTTTCTAACCTTATTGCTTGTCTTTATTTTCCTATTTTTCTGTGCATTTTAAAACTTGTTTTCCTATATATAGATAATGGTTATTAAGACTGAAATTCTAATGGATTCCAGCCAGAAAGATAACCAGTGAAAAAATCCTCAAGCAACTTTCCAGCACCGTTGTCAGGTTGGCTTCGAAGGCTGGGGTTTTTGTCCCCATTCAGCATTTCTCGTCTTTTTAATAGTAAGCCTAAGAAATTACCTCCTGCGTTAGAAATAGCATTGATAAAATAATTACATTTGCAACTTCTGTGTTTGAAGAAGTACAAAAAAATTCATTGTGGATGATTACAATTTCTGAAATTTTTTTAAAAAAGGAAAAATGTTAATGATGATATATTTGCAAAACCTTCCAAAAATATTTTATTAGAGAATAGCGTACTCCTATAATGTATATTTTAAATTTCATAAAACAATGCATAAACTTTTAAAGATTATTGTAAAGGTTTTCTGGAAAATATGTAAGATAATTGCCTTTCTCTCACATAACACTAAGCTCATGGCCTGTTTTCTTTCATAACAAATTATAAGTAATGGAACAAAACCTTAAATACTGTCAATATAGCTGAAGACTGTTGGAAAAAGAACATAGACATATGTATGAGAAGAAGGTTTTTAGTTTTAAAACTATTTATGCACAGACATCTTATTAAAACCTTCCTTTTCTTCATGCACAAAATACAAGTGTGAAGGAGAGAGTCTGTCAGCCGCGTCCTGCTCCACAGCAGACATCTGGGAGAAATCACATTGTCTTTTGTAGCTCAATTTCTCTTTAAATTGTACCTGAAAGCAGACTAGCATTATGCTGTTTATTAGCAACACAAAGAGTAGTCGGCTGAAACAGAACTCGCCAGCCCTTCAAGTGCAGCGGACTTTCTGGAAAGGAGCACTATGAATTTTTAACCACTGGAGGTAAGGAGATGCATGTTAATCACTCTTTATGCATCACACAGGCACTGAGGATGTGATTCTCCTGCTCAAGAATCCAGGGCTCTCTTCTTATTTCTAAATTAAAGTGACTAATAGTTAATTTTTAAAAATATCTTTTGTTTTCAGGAGGAGAAAAGGACATTTTGCTGTCAGAACACAGTGTGGCCTTTTGTTGTCATGAAAATCTGTGCTAAATTATCTGAAGCCCCTATTCACTTAATAATGTTGGCTTTTCATTGGTATTGTTCTACCTGGAGAAGGGTTTTTAAAATCAACACCAAAAATACATAAACACAAACACACAAGCTGGGTATTTGGAGTTAAAATATGCCCTGGGTCCTTACAAAGTGGAAACTTCACAAAATAAATTTACACTGAGCTGCAGCTCCTCTTTTCTGAAAAATCAGTGTTACCAAATGTTATTTCCCTGTTTTTGGAAATGCTTTTCCTTATTCTAAGGGCTTCCTGGGCCTGTGTGCCCGACGCCTCCTCCGTGGACTCTCGGGGAGCTGAAGAGGGCTTACAGGAGCTGGGTTATTAGAACTTAGGCCAGCAGGTTGGGAATCTGAAAGAGAACCACCCTCCTCGGAAGATGCGCTAAGGCTGGATGGCCATTTCGTTAATGGCTTTTAATATTTTCTTGAAAATTTTTATTATGAATCAAATGAATGTGCCAAACACATTGAGACCCCAGCTGGAAGGTGTTGAAACAACAGGTTCCTTCTCAACTTCTGTTCAGCTTTATCTGTGTGTATTTGTGCAGACTTCTGAGAAAATTCTCCGTTCTTGCCAGAGTTTTAGCTCCGACCTTCCCACTCTCAAACCAGGGTTCATACGTGGCTTCTTCCTTTCCACGTACACAGGAAAAATAGATACACTGATGTACGTAGGGAAAGCACCCTTCACTGCCTTGTGTTGACTTAATTCTGGAGCAGAACCTCTCGTCTTCGTCTGTAAAGCACGAAGGAGGCAACGAATGGGTTGGGTGGACGTGTGCCCGGATGATGTCAGAATATTTGCAGCAGGACAATGTCAGCTCTTCTCCGGCCAGGGGCAGGCCTGCCGCTCCTGGCCCTCTCCCGCCTCCCTGCATTCTTCTGGTCCGGTTCCCACAGACAGAGGGGGCCAGGGAGGTCAGAGTGGACGAGACAAAGGAGACACCCTGCTGTGGGGCCTTCTCGCTGGGCTGTCAGCACCACTAATTCATGACTTCACCTTTCATCTCACAGATCCATTAGGGGTTAAAAAGAGACCCATTTTACAGCTGACAAGATTGAAGGGGCACGGAGCCGGGGAGGGGGAGGGACGCAAAACACCCTAAAATTTATATTATTCAAACCACCTGCTAAAAATAGATTCGTACATGTTGTCTTTTCTTCGTCGATTTCATTTCCCAGCATAATGGGATATGTACTTCAGACACAGCATAATAAACAGGCAATTCACGGTCTCGGGGATATTTTCATATCGTGTGGTGAGGGAGGAGACGCAGAAATGGAAGAGACAAGAGGGAAGAGTGCAGAGCAGAGCAGCTCCTGTGTCTCCTTCCAGGGCACGAGGGAGGCGTTTGAGGCGGCTCATCTGCGAGCCTTGTCATGTCGTGCTTCTGCAGCCGTTACATTTGAGCTGAAACTGATAACTTTATGAAACTACTATTGTTGAAATAAAATATGCATTTGTGACATCAGAGCAGTCAGAGTGTGTGTGCGCGTGCGTGTGTGTGTGTGTGTGCAATGTTGATGGGGGCAAGAACAGCATAATAGGAAAGAAGCAGTATGTGTCTTTTTAAAGAGATTCTATTTCTAAGAGGATTTTCCCCAGTGGCTCCTAATTTGTCTGCTCTGAAACCAGCAAATGAATTAATTTAACACACGTTTTAACTGATGATGGACATTATGTCTCCCAAAATAATTCAATCTAATTTTCTTTTAATCAATAGGGCCATCACCTCCTGTAAGAAGGATTTTCTGAGTATTTTTAGGTGGTATTTTAAAGGATGTTGGAGGAGGCAATCTCCCAATCAAATGACACTTGTAAAAGAAAGGCACAGCGTGAGTGTGTGTGTGTTGTGTGTGTGCGTGTGTGTGCATGCATGTGTTTGTGTGTGAGGATTCTAACTGGTTGTTTTCCCCAGGGCAGTGTGAGGACCCTCAAGTCCCAAGCAGAGTTGGGTTTGGTCTGTTTCTGGCCTGCCATGTGTCTGGAGCCTGCGTCCTGGGTCCCTCCTGGCAGAGCTGTGCCCTGTGCTGGTAGCACACCCCCGTGCCTCTGGGTGTGGCCACGGTAAGAAAGCATTCTCAGGACCCGACAGCTCTATTTCTCATCAAAGGGCTTATTGATTATTGACTCAGAAATTAGTGTCTCTCTTTAAAAGGTGTTTCAAAGAGCAAGTTGCATGCCCAGCAGCCCATCCCGTGATTGTCAAGTCTCTGCACCCAGAGCCTTTATTTCTGCTTGCTGACTCTTTAGGTTGCATCTAGCAGTTCTCCTAAAGTGCTTTTTTTTTGACAGAAAGGGCAGGACAGGGGGGCCAATAAGTTCAAACCACTTGTTTTTTCCGCTAGGCAACAATTTCTCACAAATATAACATCCTGTCTTTACCTATTTTTCTTTCCCAGGAGTCTCTGCTACAAACTCCTTCTCTAATTGCTGACTCTGGCTCATCCTGTGTAACTCAAGTATCTTCCGGAAGGACCCACAGCTTTGGGAGGCTGAGTGAAGGTCAGTAATGGGCGTTCCTGTGCATACACACATGTGTGTATGTACTAAGGATGTTTGGTCTGACGGGAAGCTAAGGAAAGCAGAGATATTTGGGACAAAATGCAGGGACGTAAATTTGGGACAAAATTTGGGACATAAATCTCGGCTGTGGCACTGGGAGCCTAGATCCAAGACAGAAGCTCTGAGCTGGGCAGGACGTGCTCGTCCCTTTGTCCTGAAGCTCCCTCCCTCCTCGCAGCAGAGGCCTGGGCTCGCACCTTCCCTACGCTGCTGCCACCCCTTTCTAATCAATACAATCCTCACCGGTTGCTTAGAGAAGCATACTTTTAGGGGTGAGTGGCCAGGGCTCAGATTTGGGAGCTGGAGAAGGAAGATGAAAGACCCCCCTTCGGGCACTTCCCCTGTTGGGCCAGCCCAGGGCCTGAGCTGCGGGTAAAGCCCTCCCCACTTCCCCTCGCCCTTCCAGGCTCTGAGGACTGCAAGATGCCCAACTGACAGTGTCAGGCAACGGAGGGTGAGGGCGACGCCCCCAAGTAGTCGAAGGTCCCCGAGGCTGAGGGGAGAGAGCTGGTTACAAACTGGGACTGGATGGGACAGCGACTGAGAGGCTGAGTGTCCTTGATGATGGGGACACTGCCATCAGTGTCCCATCCAGGAACTACAGCTAAGTGTGCAAAGATTGCTGTCCCGCTGCACATCCAACTTACGGAGAAATGACCTAAAAATGATTTTGTGCAAAACAATAGTCATCTGGATATCAAAGAATGGCATACCACAAATTCGTCTTCACTTCTGCCTCGTGCATAAACTGTTGTGTTGACACTGGGAATACAACTCCTCTGATTAACTTATTTAAAAGCGGCACATCGCCAGTGTGCTGGCTCGCGCTCTGGCCAGCTGGGCGGCCACACTTGAGGACAGACAGAGCCTCCTCGGTGCTCACCGCCCCTTTAAGATCATCTCCGTACCCAGCCCCTCTGCTTTGCGGTCCTCCAGTCCTTCACAGCAGTGTCTGTGACATGTGTGGGTGGAGTATGTTCCCAGAAAGTACATTTATGTGGCGACCACCCCTCAACTACCAAATGAGAGAAATGTGTCCATTGGGGGCCCAGGAGGGGAGGACTTGTGCCACTTGATCCCAGGCTGTGTGGGGCACAGAGATGAGCACGGATCATTACAGAAGTTCTTGAGGGAGGAGATACCTCATTGCTCTGCGTCCCTCCTTTGGGCCATAAATCATGCAGGCCGGCCAGGTGGTAGACTGCCCAGGGCAGGCCTCGATACTCCCCTCTGTGGAGCTTGTAACGGAAGAGAGAGCCCTGTGCTCCGTGGTCAGAGCACAGCGTTGGTAGCCAGAGGTCCCAGCTGTGTGATCCTGGACAAGTCACATCAGTTGGGGGGTTTCCGTTTTTTCATTTGAACCATGGTGTATGCCCATCTCCAGATGGGGGTTGGAGTTAAATAAGTGACTGTGTGGGAAACCTGGAGCACAGCGCTGGTCCATGGAGTGGGCGTGTAACTAACGTTTCTTTTACTCTCCTTCACCTCCCCTGGGGGAGCTGGGACGGAGATGCCAAGTTGGCACGAGGAGAAATGACAGACATCAGATTCTTTCCAGTCTGGTAGGTTCAGAGGGAGGATGAAAGAGGACACAGCATGAAGGTCTTTAAGTTAGAGATGGACTCAGAGGGAAAGGCCGCTGGGCAGCCGCGGCACCTAGGGTGGCTCCAGCCCCCACCATGAACAGTGGCCCGTTTAGGATGCAGCCAGGTTCCAGAACGTGAATAAGACCTTGTACTTGTAAGGGTCGTCTGCCTTTGTTATCTCACTTTTTTTTTTTTTTTGTGAGGAAGATCAGCCCTGTGCTAACATCTGCCAATTCTCCTCTTTTTTTTTTTTTTTTTTGGCTGAGGAATACTGGCCCTGTGCTAACATCCGTGCCCATCTTCCTCCACTTTATATGGGACGCCGCCACAACATGGCTTGCCAAGAAGTGCGTCGGTGCGTGCCCAGGATCCAAACCGGCGAACCCCAGACCGCTGGAGCGGAGCACACGCACTTAACCGCTTGTGCCACTGGGCCGACCCCATATTATCTCACTTTTTAAACCCATCACAATTGTGAGCCACAGGCACGGTAGGCAAGTATCTCTGTCCCCACTTTACAGATAGGCTAACTGAGGCCAAAGGGACCATGACTTACTACTAGTTAATAGCAGAATTGAGCTAGATCTTAGTTCTACCCTTTTCTGCCGTACCACCCTGTCAACTCTAATGCTGCCATCTACCGCAGGGAAACACACATTCCCCCTGCAATGAAAAGTAGAACAATATGTGTTTATTGCATTATATTTAAGGTGAAATAACGTTGAAATAAAGTTGAAATAAAGTTGAGTATGAATTGTTCTTTCAATTGAAAGGCATTTAAAACACATTGGATTTGTATAGTACTTTAAAAAACACTGTGATGAATCTTTCATAAAGTGGCAAATCTTTTTGACATGTGAACAGTCATCCTTAATGTTTCTGCTCCGTAAGATTTTTTTTTTCCCCACTCAAATATCGCCTTTTCTTAAAACAGGTCACACCTTTGTGAAGGGTCTGGAAGAGAAAGGATTTGTCAGTGTGGCTCTCTTTCATTGATGGGCTTTTGCAACAAGTACAAACTTTACCAATAAAATAAATCTTAAAAAAATAAGAACTTTTGTAGCAATTTCTCTCCAATTTTCTTTTTTTGGCATTTCAGTGTGCTTGTGGTGCGGCCCACGCGAGCAGCCCCTGGGGCTGCGTGGTGAAGCCAGGGTCTTGCAGGAACGGGGGGAGGGAGCCGCCAGACCTTGGTGACTTAGATTCAGAGCATCATGACCCTGAACTGTAGGGCCTCAAGCAAGTTGCTGGCACTGACAGAGTGGAAAAAGAGTGGGGTACTTATTTTCTAGATGACTTTTAGAATGAGATTTGAGAAAATAAGTACAGTTTTATTTGAGAACTGTTGTTTTTGTTTATTGTTTTTATTTTTTAAGATATTAAGGAATTCTTATCATTATTTTTTGTGCAGGGGAAGATTCGCCCTAAGCTAACAACTGTTGCCAATCTTCCTCCTTTTTTCTTCCTTTCCACCCCAAAGCCCCAGTACACAGTTGTGTATAGTTGTAAGTTCTTCTGGTTCTTCTATGTGAACCACTGCCAGAGCGGGGCTACTGACAGACGAGTGGTGCGGTTCCACGCCGGGAACCGAACCAGGGCCGCTGAAGTGGAGCATGCCAAACTTTAACTGCGAGGCCATCAGAGGCTAGCTAGAGAATTGTTGTTTTTAAACTAACTTGGAAATTAATTATGTTGGTTTGGTGCCCTAGTTGGGAATTTTCAGATACCTCAGTGTTTTAGTGTTAGCTAACATCTTTGTGACAAAAGCTTTCTACAATAAAAGCAGCATGACAAACTGAGGGAAGGGAAGGGAGAGTCACGTGAAAGGTTTTTCTTCTTTCTAAGTCATTAAGTAACGTGAGAGTCCTGAAGCCCTTGGAGTCTTCCAATCTAGCTTCTTCCCTTTAACGAGATCCAACCACTGTACTGTGTGCTCTACCCCGATGATAACTGTCTCCTTAGCTTGAAAGTGAGGTTAATGGGGTCCTAGGATTTTAGAGGTAAATGGGAAGTTACCACAAACACCTCACTTTACAGGTGGAGAAAGTGAGGTGACACAAACTTGAACTGCTCAATGGCAGCAAGAGGGTTAAACTGGGGCCTCGGACTCTTAGATCCACAATTGAGACCCTCTCCTTCTGGGGAGCCCCTCTGGGTGACAATTGCAACTCAGAGAGGCTTTGATAAAATCCCCACAGTAATACAATAACAAACTCTACACAATAATTGATACAACAATAAAGTCAAAAGCAGCCACACCACAAACCTAGGAGGACATTTTAAACTGTAACCGGTTGGTTCTCTGATTTGAAATGGGTGCCTTGAACTACAGTGTTTATGGCATTAGTTACTAGTGAGATTTCTCATTCCAGGTGTTGATAGATAGATAGATGATAGATAGATGATAGATCATAGATAGATATAGATAGATAGGTGAGAGATAGATGATAGATAGAAGATAGGTAGATGATAGATTGATAAAGATGATAGATATAGATATATAATCTCTGAGAGTAGCCAGGGGGCAGCCTGGTGAGGGTTCTTCTCCCTTGCTTCCCACCAGCATGTCCAGGCCCCTCACCCCAGCCACCCCAGGAGCCACCCTGTTGGAGGAACGTTGGGGGCAGCTCCAGCATCTGGTGGTGTGGGGGCTCTGGAGGCAGCCCCAGCATCTGGTGGTGTGGGGGCTCTGGAGGCAGCCTCAGTAGGGAGAAGCTCCCACTGTGTTTGTCATGCCTTTTGGGGAGAGTTGGGCTACCTGGTCACCCACACACTGTTTTCCCAGGTTCTTCTGGATCCTGAGAAGCAGCAGTTTTATGTTCTGCTCAGCCTCTGCCTAAGTCCCTCATGAGAGCTCCATCCAGGGCCTTGATGGGGGAGAATGAGAATTTTTAAAATGCCCATGTGTGTTTCTCTGCTGAAACAAGTGTGCTAGGTTCCAAGTAGACCCTGTCTCAGTGCACACAGGTCACTGCAGACTTGGATTTCTTTCCAGAAAACCCTAGAATACTCTTTCAAAAAACCTCTCTGTCTGTCTCTCTCTCTCTGTCTTTATCTCTCTCTCTGTCTCTCTTTCTCTCTCCATCTCCCTCTCTGTCTCTGTCTGTCTGTCTCTCTTTTCACACAGGAGTGCACAAGCTACTCTGGGTGACTAGGATCCATATGCCTGGGGATATTTGAGATCAAGCACATGGTGCCCTGAATATGCTAGCAAGCAGAGGGCGGGGGTTGAGTGACGTCAGGGAGGCAGGGGTGCTGGGCGCAGTGGGGGTCGTCTGGGGGCAGTACCCCATGGGGATCTTGGCTCTAGATGGCACCCTGAGCAAACCAACACCAGTTGTCATCTGGCTAAAGGGTTAACCAGGTGAAGACTAGTTATTGCTGAGGAAGTGTGACCTAGAGTTTGAGATTGAACGTAATGAAACTCTTCTCCTTGTTAGGGATTTATTTTATTTTACTTTATTGTGCTGTAAGATCTCAAGCCAGGCAGTTACACAGTAAATTGTTCGGTTTATTGACATTTCCTTCATCACCACCCTGACAGGAAAAAGACTCCTTGATTCCCATTTGCTTTCCTTGCCAAAATAATAAAGACTGTGATAAAGGTTTGTGTTAATAGCACCCCCCTTTTTTGGAAGAGAAGAGCAAAGAAAGAGCAGAGGAGAGGCAGCAATAATCACCTTAATAGTAAACAGAAAAAGGAACGTGTGTGAATAAGGGATCTGACAGCCATATGAACTCAGGGTCTGAGAAAGCAGGAGAGGGAGGGAAGGAGGGAGGAGGGAGGGAAGGGAGGGACGGAGGAGGGAGCAGAGGGAGGGGAAGGAAAAAAAGAAGAAGGTGATGAGGGAAGAAGGAAGCAGGGAAGGAGCGAGGAAGGAGAGGGAGGGAAAGGAAAAAATTTGTATTCAATTTTTGTCTTGTGCAGGCAGTTTTCCTCTATGAGCAGAGGACAGAGGCTGTGGAAAGGTAGAAATGAAGAAGGGGCGTCATCGTTTTGTTCCCAGGAAAGGAAAGAACAGGCTTTGGAGATAAGACCTGGAATAAATGGAAAAAAAAATCAGAGAATTAGGATGAAGGAAACGTTTCCAAGAGCCCTCCTACCACTGCCTCTTCAAATTAAACTAAGAATAGTGGCTAAAAGTGAGATGTACATTTTTATTAACTGTGTTTTTTTCATGTTGAGATTGAAAATGTCCGTCTTTCTGTCTTTTGAATGATTTTTATATTTAGGGAAGAGAAACTCATTCTTTCGAATCTTCTGGCTCCTTAGCTCCTCCAGAGTTCTAGTCTTTTGTCAAAGATCCTCTTTCACAAGCATATGCATGAAAATTAATAGTAGGCTCCCTAATTGCTCCCTCAGAACAGAAAGCGCCATCTCCAGCCTTATTCCGGGGACAGAAATGGAAGCACAGGCTCTGCCGACCTCTTCCTGGTGCCTCAAAGCCGCGGGGGGAAATCAGTGTCGGCGTGCGCGCCTCGCCACGGGGTACTGTGGGGGTGCCGTTCTGGAGGGTCTTTAAAAAGCATGTAACACACACAATTCTACAGGAACCTGCTCTGATTCTTTCTGATTCCTGTTCAAGTGAGATAATATCCACTTAGGAAAAAATCTTGATGGAAAGCCGAGGACACCCTGCTGTCTGCAAGAAGGCAGGATGCAGCTTCCTCGGTGTGTGCCCAGCTCTAGGGCAGAATGAGAGGGGGCCACTGCCACCCTCGGCCAGTGCCCACAGGTGACAGTGTGACAGCCACAGTGACTCCAGGGAGAGAAGTGCCCAGAGCATGGAGGACACTAACTCTGGGTTTTCATCTATTTGAGCTCATCATGCAGATGAGGTCCGTCAGTCCATTGAGATGTGGAAACCCACTTGACAGTGATCAAGCAACCCCGCGGGCCAGGCGTGCATGTATGAATGAGACCAGACACGAATTGCAGGCGTGTCCCTCCAACTATAGATCACCTTCTTACTTCAGCCAAAGCAAAGCTTCATGTTGCAAAATAAGACTGATTCAGGCTATGGCCATTAGAGAAGTAGTCTTTTCTCGGGGCTTCACTAGTTTTCCTGGTTTGGGGGCACAGAGACCTGACTTATCTGACGTGCACACACACATGTTTCTAGATGTGTGCCTCCAGGTCTCTGCTGGCCATGCGCCAGTTATCTCTCCCCCGTTTCATCTGGGAAACTTCTCTTCATGTGATCCTTCCCTGCACTGGCTTCCGAGACCTCCCGGGAGAATCTGCATGTGTTCCCCAGCCTTGCTCACCTCCACCTGCAGACGCTGGGTCAAAAGCCAGCCTCTTAGCAAGACAGCTGTTGCGCATTAAGTTCCCAAACCTGACTGGCCACTGGCTGCACAGGTGGCAAAGCACGGTGGCAGGAGCACCAGGCTGGGAGTCCAGGGCTCTGGGCTGTGGCCCCAGCTCTTCCCCACATGTTCTTTGGTGCTTCACTTTTCCATGTCTGAGTCTCAGTTGGTTTATCTACAAAATGAGGGAAGTTATGTCAGATCTTCTACTCAGAATTATTTAGAAATGATGATTATGCTGGTGGTTTAAACGTTTAAGACTATTTGCCTGGACTTTATTTCTGGTAATGTGATAGATTAGCTTTTCAAAAAAACTAGTCCTAGTATAGCACATTTAACATGCTGGAGAAATTAGAAGAACACAACATCCTTTAATGAATGGCTGAGTTTGAGGCAAATGAAGGCACTTCATCAGAGTCAGAAACACAGTTGACATGAGATCCGCATGCACCGACAGGGTATCTGCCAGTCCCTGGTGGTAGTGGCCCAACTTTTAATGGACCTCACACTCAAAGGGGGAGACAGATCTTGATGCTGAGCATTGTGGCCAGCACATAAAGCCAGGGCCGCCAGGACAATACCCTTCCCAGTGAATAGAACCTCTGCCCACAGAGGGTGGCCATAAGGACACATGCCAGCCCCAGCCTCGGCTCTGAGGGGAGCATGAGAAGTCTTCCCTGAGAATGCCTGACCATAAGCATGCACTCACATGGTGTGAGACCCAATGTGCACTAAATATGTGATTTGTTTTTAAAAGACAAAAATTTATTTTAAAGAATTCCAGAGTTGATAGCACCTGGAAGAAAGAAAGGCAAATCCTCTCTGGAGAAACTCACGTTAGGTCAAGGCCTCAAAGAACTGCCAGAAATAGAGCACCAACGCACATAGTTCACAATCAAAAACAAATCAATACATGGGAAACAAGACACAAGGAAAACCCAGCAAGCTCAACAAACTACAGTCTCAGGTCTGCAAAGAATGGAAGAGATGGAAATCACTAGATGTAGGACAAAACAGGAGTGCTTAACGTGTTTAAGGAAATAAATGATGGTATGGAAAGTATGAGAAAGCAATAAGAGACTATCAAAATTGACCAGGAAGACTTGAAAACCATTCAAATTTCTGGAATTTATATATACACATACACACACACATATATGTGTCTATATGTACATACGTGTGCATACATACACACATAAGTCTATATGTATGTTTATGTGTATATGTACACACATATGTATATATGTGTGTGCCTATACGTGTATGTATACACACATGTGTCTACATGTGTATGCATATACGCATATGTATATTGTGCATGCATACATATTATGTATGTGTGTGCAAATTGTATATGTATACACATATGTCTATGTGTGTATATATATGTATATATATATAGCCATATATATGGCTATATATGTGTATATATATACACACATATGTTTGAAATTAGAAACTCAACAGGAAGTTAAAGTAGCACATTTGATACAGCTGAAGAGAGAGTCAGGAGGTGGAAAACAAAGTTGAAGAAATTACTCAGAATGCAGTACTGAGAAAAAAGAGAAGAAGAATATAACAGAGATATTAAGAGGTGTTAAAGATAAAGTGAGAAAGATCAACAGATATCTGGCTGAAATTACAGAACAGTTATAGAAATAAGTGGAGACAGACTGAGAATTTTCCAGAATTGACAAAATACAGCCATTCTAAAATCTAGGAAGCCCCCAAAATCCAGCCAGGATAAATAAAAAGAAATCCATCACACCTCAGACACATCACATCATTGTTAAACTGCAGAATACCAAAAACAAAGAGAAAATCTTAAAAGCAACCAGAAAAATACAAAAAGGCAGAATATCTTCAAAGTAATGACAATTAGACTGTATGTGATTTCTCAACAGCAAATAGGAAGTGTGAAGTCAGTAAAGAATAATATGAAAGTTCTGAAGAAAAACAGCATCAACTCAGAATTCCATGGTCAGAAAAAATCAGAGAATTCGTGCAGACAAAAATTTGGAACAATTACTACTAGTAGATTGTCACTGTAGGAAATTTGATAGGATGCTCTTCAGTGAGAAAAAAATAATCCCAGAAGAAAGATTTACACTATATGAAGAAATGGTAAACAAATAAGATAGTAAACATGTAAGAACATTCACAAAAACATGGCTTTAAAAAATTCAAGATAGAACCAAAGTATTGGGCAATCATATATAAATCAGGAGATGGGAGATCCTAATTACTGTGTTCTATGTACCTGCTATTCTGGAGGAGTTCGAAGATACTGATTAACTTCAGACTTAGTTAAGTTCAATGTGCATGTAAAATTTTTTAGAGTAAGTACAGAAATTGAATGATTAAAGTCCAAACACATAAAGAGAAAACATTAAAGGGGAAAATCTTAATTATTCCAAAAGAAAGGTAAAAGAAGACAAATAATAAGTACAACAGTTTACAAATCCAAATATATAAGTAGTTAAATAAATGGACCGTTGTCTCCAGTTCAAAGCAAAGATTGTCAAACTGGATTAAAGAAAAAGAATCCAACTATACACAGTTTATGAAAATCATACATGGACTACTATTTAGCAATAAAAAGGAACTAACTACTGATGCATGGAAGAATGTGGAGGAATATCAATGCATCATACTAAGTGGGAGAAGCAAGATCTGAAGGGCCAGCTACTATGTGACTCCATTTATATGACATTTGAGAAAGGCAAAACCACAGGGACAGAGACTCATAAGTAGTTGCCAGGGGCTCAGGGTGGGGAAGATGGTGATAACAAAGGAAATGGGGAAATTTTGGGGGTGAGGAAACTGTTCTGTATCTTAACTGGGGTGGTGGTCACACACAAACATTCACAGAACAATGAATTCTAATTCTTTTAAGATTCTAATCTTACAAAGAGGGAATGCCACTCCTACCCTATTGTATGAAAGTGGAAAAAGGACATTAGTAGGAAAACTGGTGAAATCTGAATAAAGTCTGTAGTTTAGTTAATAGTATTGTACCAATGTTGACTTCTTACTTTTGTTAAATATGCTGTAGTGGGCCAGCCCCGTGGCTTAGCGGTTAAGTGCACGCGCCCCGCTACTGGCTGCCAGAGTTCGGATCCCGGGCGTGCACCGACGCACCCCATCTCCGGCCATGCTGAGGCCACGTCCCACATACAGCAACTAGAAGGATGTGCAACTATGACATACAACTATCTACTGGGGCTTTGGGGAAAAAAAGGAGGAGGATTGGCAATAGATGTTAGCTCAGAGCCGGTCTTCCTCAGCTAAAAGAGGAGGATTAGCATGGATGTTAGCTCAAGGCTGATCTTCCTCACAAAAAAAAAAAAAAATATGCTGTAGTTATATAAGATGCTAACATTAGGGAAGCTTGTTGAAAGATATACAGGAACTGCATGGCATCTATGCAATTCTTTTGTAAATATAAAATGACTTCAAAAGAAAAAGCTTAAAACACTAGTCATATTTCTATACAGTAATGATGAACATTTGGAAACCATGTATATATATGGTTTTAAGAGTTCTTATATATTCTGGATATGGAATACATATATAACTTAAATGGCTTTTCCCAAAATGAAATACTTAGATATAAATCTAACAAAATATGTACAAGATCTGTATGCTGAAAACTACATAATGATCCTGAAAGAAATCAAAGAAGACCTAGATAAATGGAGAGACATGCCATGTTCATGAATTAGAAGACTCAGTATAGTGAAGATATTAATTCTCCCAAAATTGATCTATAGATTAAATGGAGTTCCAATAAAAGTCCAAGATGGACTTTTTGTAGATATAGAGAAGCTGATTTTAAAATTTATATGGAAAGTCAAAGGAAACAGAATAGCAAAATCATTTTTGAATAAGAAGAATAAATTTGGAGGAATCACACCACTCGATTTTAAGACTTAGTATAAAGCTGCAGTAGTCAAGGCAACGTGATATCACAGAAGGGACTCAGACTAGAGTCAAGAAATAGACCCACACAAATGTGACTGTTTGGTTTTTGAAAAAGTTACAAAGGCAATTAAATGAAGAAAAGATGTCTTTTCAACAAATTAAATTGGAAAAATTGATCATCCATATGAACAAAACTACATTGACATAATCCTTACACTTTATGTAAAAAATAACCAAAATAGATCTTAGAAGTAAATGTAAAACATAAAACTATAAGACTTTTAAAAGAAAGTCTAGGAGAAATTGTTTGTGGTCTAGGATTAGGTAAAGAGTTGGTAGATGTGACTCCAAAGGCATAATTCGTAAAAGGAAGAAAAATTATCATTGGACTTAATCAAAAGTAAAAAGTTTTCGTCTATGAGAGAGACTTCCAAGTAGATTAAAAGCCAACCTACAGACAGAGAGAAAATGTTTGCAAGTCGTATACCCAACAAAGGCCTGGCATCCAGAACATATAAAGAACTCCTAAACTTAGTAGTAAGAAACAAACAGCCCAATATAAAGATGAGCAACAGACGTATCACCAAAGAGAACATACGGAAAGCAGCTCAGCACATGAAAAGATGCTCAATGTCATTGGGGAAATGCAGTGTAGACCGCTATGAGGTACTCCTACACATGTATTAAAATGCCTTAAGTGAAACACCTGACAATACTAAGTGCTGGTGAGAATGGGGAGACACTGGAACATTCATACTTGGCTGATGGAAAAGACAAACGGCACGGCCACTCTGGAAAGCTGATAAAGTGAACCTTGTGCTGACTGTATGACCAGCAACCGCACTTCTCAGTATTTACCCTGGAGGAGTGGGTCTCCATCAGGGCAGTTTTATCCCTGGGGACAGTTAGCAACGTGTGGAGACACTTTTGGTTGTCACAACTGGGTGGAGGTGCTCCAGGCATTTAGTGCTTAGAGGCCAGGGATGCTGCTAAACATCCTACAATGCACAGAATAGTGCCCCCAACCAAGTATTATCTGGCCCAAAATATCAATAGTGCTGAGGTTGAAAAACTTTGCCCCATAGAAATGAAAACTTATGTTCACAAAAAGACCTGTACAGGAATGTTTGTAGATACTCTATTCTTAAATGTCATAACCAGAAATCACCTTAGTGTCCTTCAGCAACAGGTGAATGGATAAACAAACTGAGGCACACGTGTGCACCATAATACTGCTCAGAAATAACCAGGAGCAAGCTGTTAATACCTAACAACCTGGGTGAATCTCAAAGACGTTGTGCTGTGTCACAGAAGGAAATTTCAAAAGTCACGTACTGTAAGATTCCTTCCATATTTCAGAAAGACAAAACTGTAGTGACAGAGAGCAGATCAGCAGTTTCCTGGGGATAGGTGTGGGAGAAGTGTGTTACTACAGAGGGATAGCGAGAGGGGATGTTTTGGGGTGAGGGAAATATTTGGTGCCCGATTTTGGTGATGGTTACAGGAATCTGTACTTATGTTAATATTCATAGAACTGTGTACTCCCAAAGTCAATTTTACTGTGCCTTAGTTTAACAAATAATATTAAAATGTCATCATTAAAAAATGAAAAGAGAAGCCATAAACTAGGAGAAGATATCCGCAATACAAAAGACTGTCATCCAAAATATATATTGTCATTCTGTGAATCAAAAAGAAACAAACAACCCAACTGAAATGCGCAAAAGACGTGAACAAACACTTCACAGAAGACACAAGTAGAAAGATGAAGAGCAAGAAAGGGGGAGAGAGAGAGTGAGAGAGAGATGTGCAACCTCATTAATAATCAGAATAATGTAAATTAAATGTATAATGAGATGATAATTCACATTCACCAGGTTGGCAAAAGTTAAACAGTGTGAGGATATGGAGTAACTGGGATTCTTAGACACTTATGTTGCAATGGTTAATCAGTACACCCTCTCTTGAAATTCAGCATTATCTACTCCAGTGTGTTGAATAGTGTCCCCCAAAAGATAGGTCCTAATCCCTGGAACCTGTGAATGTGACTTTATTTGGAAAAGGGGTCTTTGGAGATGGAATTGTTAGGGACCTGGAGATGAGATCATCTTGGATTTAGGGCCCACCCTAAGTCCCCTGACTACCATCCTTGTAAGAGGAGGACGCAGACAGACATGGGGAAGGTGGCCATGTGAGGATGGAGACAGGGACTGGAGTGATATGGCCACAAGCCAAGGGACGCCTGGAGCCACCAGAAGCTGGAAGAGACAAGGAGGGATCCTTCCCTGGAGCCTCTGGAGGGAGCATGGCCTTGCCCACACCTCAATTTAGGACTTCTGGCTTCTAGAACTGTGAGAGAATACATTTCTGTTGTGATAAGTTACCCAGGTTGTGATAATTTGTTATGACAGGGACAGGAAACAAATACATCTGCTAATGTTGAAGATTTTTGCATTCCCTATGACCCAGCGATTCTCTCAGATAAAGTCCTACTTTGTAAAAATTTAGCTAATGTTTTTTTTACTGTATCCCACTGTGAGTACACATTTCAAATTATAATTCAGTACCTAGCTTTGTGTAACTGGAACAGAAATGCCTACTGCTTCTTCCAGAATGCTCTCTGATGTTCTCTGTTTCTTTCTGTTCTCTTCTGCTCTACTCTGTCCCTTTTTCATTAAAAAAAATAAAATGCTGGTTGCATCTCACAAAATTGATTTCTTAGCCCACTGAGAGGTTAACTCACATCGCACAGTTTGAAAATACTGCCCTCAAAAACTCTTGCACTTGTGTGCGCCTGGACATGCCATATGGAATGCTCATAACCTCAACAGTGATGACATAAAGACAGGAGACAGCACGATGTCGCTCAGTGGGGGAGCACCGTGTACGGTGGACGTGGTACATGGTGGATGGATGAAACCAGGGCAGAAATGAATGAGATATAGTTACTTGAATCAACTTGACTAAATCTCAAAAACAGAGCAGTGAGTGAAAAAGGTGAGTAGTGGAAGAGTACATACCTCATGGGTCTATTTACACAAAGGTCAGAAATGAGGAACCGGAGAATGTTACTCGGTGACACGTATTTGGGGAAACTATTTTTAACAGGCAAGAGATGATGAAGACGGAGTTCTGGTGGAAGGTGACCTTGCACATGAAGGGAGAGGGGGTGTGAGGAATGCGGGTGCAGGAAGGCTGGGTGCTGTTCTATTTCCCTTTGCCAGATCCCAGCTCCACCCAACACAGTGGCAGGTACATTGCACATCATTTGCGGGTTGGGAGGAGTGGGTTTGTATTTTCGTCTTTCTCTTGGTGGTGAACGGCTAGTTATCTACCTCGTGGATGTTCTCTTTTTTCTTCCTCACCAAGGACACTGACTTTTTTTTGGAACAGTGACATTCCTCATTCCAAATACTCCACGTGCTCCCGCCAGAACATTTTTGCTGAAGTGAAATCCACTTACAGAGCCCCTAAAGGGCCGCTATACATTCCTTCCTTCGTTCATTTGCTCAACACATTTAGAGCAAAGCGCCTACTGTGTTCCCGTGCCACGTGCAGGCAGGGTATGCAATATTGACCAAAAAGTCATGACCGCCACCCTCGCTGACCTTACAAAGTGATGACAAGGTGTCTATGTCATGTAGTATTGTCCACACATAGTTTTAATAAAGTTAAAATTTGTCTTAATTCTATGGCTGCAATATAGGACGTTACTGCTGCATGTTCTTAAAAATTGGAAATTTTGGACATATGCACAAAAATCTTTCTGAGTAGCAGTGTCAGAGTCTCATTTTGCTATTCTGGCTTTCCCCCCCTCATTTGTCTCTGTCTCTGCTTGTTCTAACTATCCTGTTATTCAACAACAACAACCAGTCTCCCCCTTTACAACTGAGTTAAGGTTTTCAAGCAGAACTGAAAGGTGGCCTCCATTCTAAGACTGGCCTTCTCTGTGCCCCAGCTAGGAGTGTCGTTTTGTATAAACCTCCAAACATTACTCCCCACATGCTGGATTTCTCTATTTTACCTTGCAATTATTCCGGATCTTCTGTAAGTATCTAAAGGTTGGGGAAGGACCCCACGCTAACTCCCAGTGCCTTCACCATTTGAAGGAGTGTAAGACCTAGCCACTCATAGATTTGGTTAGAGCATCTCTTCAAATTCAGAACAAAGTCTAACTCTTGGCAGAGCACATAAAGCATCTGAAGACTGGATCTTGCTTCCCCATTCCCTCTGTCTTATATCCTACACTCCATCTGTGCCAAAACTTCCTGTGAATCAGTAGCTCTAATTAAAAGCTCTATGAAATATACGTGAAAACAGAGAGGTAAGCGAATATTTATTGAACTGAAGTCAATTAATATTTATTAAACACTCACTACGGGCTAAGCATTGTACTCGAATCAGTGATGAACAAGACAGAAGTGCAGGAGGACATTCAATTAACATTGACCAAAGGAGTCAAGGAAATTGTCAGAGCAGAGGTGACGGTAAAGGTAACACCCCACCTCAGTTCAGCATTTCAGGGTTCAAAGCCTTTCCAAAAGCACTTTCTCTTCTGATTCTTACCACACCTGAGAAAATGGGGCTGGTGTCTGTTGTCCCATTTTATAAATGAAGAAATTGAAATCCAGAGACATAAAGAGCTTCTCCTATACAACTAGTTTGAAGATGTGGGGATCCAAGAGCAGACACCCCGGCTCCGAGTCTGGAATCCTCACTTCTCTGTCCTACTGATGAGTCATTGATCCGATCAATCAGTGAGCAAATATCTTCTGAGCACACCTCATGGACTGGGCGCTGTTTTGAGGGCTTGGGACGTGGCAGAGAAGACACACCTGGTGTGGTGGACATAGGGTTCGATGCTGGTGGATTAAGGATGGGTCCCTAAGTGGTTTGCCAGTAAAGGCTCAGAACAGACCTATGGCCGATGCTGTGCGTAAAGCCGCCTGGGTGATTTTCGTCGTATTCGCACAGAGATTGTGATGGGTATTCTGACCTGCAGCCACAGGTGAAGCTCTCTGCTCCGGCAGGTTGGCACCTGTGTCCTGCCCTTGTGGCCCAGAGGTGTCTCTGAAGTTATTAAAGAGGAAGTGGATTGCATCTCCACCTCACTCTCCACCTGTCAGACGTCTCTCTCTCTCCACAGAAAATCAGACGCATTTGGTAGCACTTATCTTCATGAAGTCATGCAGGCTGCTCTAGCATCCTGATTTATTCAAGATGTGTGTACATTAATTGTGTGATGATTCTGTTGGTTCACCAAGGATTCTCTCAGGTACAGATATTGTCGATGTTAAAATCCTTCATGATTTGTGTTGTGGGGAACACACACAGCTAGGGTCCTTTAGCAGTAAACTTGACTTTCCACACCTACGTAAAGACTTCATTTTATTAAATACTGTGCTCTTTGAAGTAAAGCTGTATGGAATTGGTCTTTTCTATTTTTTCTTCGCATTAAAAGACAATGAGAACTCTCCTAGTATTATTCTTACCTATTAAATAAAAGAGTTCCATTGATTAAAAGTTATAGAAAGCCCTGAAAAAACAATATTTGGTGTTTTCTATCCCTGACGCTTTAACCAAATGTCATGATTTTGAACATAAAATCCAATTCTTTATGTCTCGCATTTCAAGTGGGTCAAAGTGTCCAAAGTGAAAACTTTATGGGCCCGGCTTGAAGATGTTACTAAAGTACTAATATGACATTGAACAAAGTTCTCTTTAACTGGCCCATTGTTGTCTTTATGTGAATTTATCCACTGTAGACTAATGGATGTTCATGAAACAGATCTTTTAATTTCCAATCTCAGCCTCATACTCAGCTTCAAACCAGCTCAACTGACTTTCAAGCTAGTCAAAATGCAGCCCAGAAGAAAAATATTGATGGAGATGTAAAACATTTCCTCTGAGTTATCCTCATTTCAATATTTTCAATTTCACTATTTCAAGAGTAATCAAACTTGTACGATACATTTAATGATTGAGAAGGAATCCTTTCAGATCTTTTCATAAATATGAGAGGTACATCAGTAGTGTTCAACTAAAAATAACAGAAAATCCAACAGTGCTAGAAGCAGTGAGGATATTTAATTAGTTCTCATAAAAATATCCGTAAGTGGGCTGCCCTGAAGAGGCACAGTGGCTCGATAACGTTATTGAAAACCCAGGCTTTTTCTCTCTTTCCACTTCATCATTTTCAGTGTATTGACTCTTCCCTCCCCCTCAAAATCTGTATTTACAGTATTTGGTTCATGCGTTATACAAATTCATTAAAGAAAAATTAGAAGAAAAGTTACCCATAATTCCACCATCCAAAGATTACCAGTGTTGACATAGCAGTCTACAACCTTTCAATTATTTTCTTGTTATATACACAGACACATATTCACAAAAAATTGGTTCCTACAAACTATTTGTAACCTGCTTTTGTCACCTAACAAATTATCATAAACATATTTTCTTGCCAATAAATGTCTTGGGTTGTATAATATTTTGTTGTATGGACATAGCATATTTTTACACTTCTAATCCCCTATTTTTTATTTTTAATTTATTTCCTCATTTTTGCTCTTATAAATAACTGTGATGAATATTTATGTAAATATATTCTTGGGTTTGTCTTTTATCCTTAACTTTGTTGACTGGTGGTCACGAGATAGCTGCCTCAGCTCACAGCAGCCACATCTCAACAGAAAGGCGGGAGGCAGTGGACAAACGGACTTCGCCCTTGTGAAGATGTACTTTTCTTCTGGAAAGAAAATGTTTCCCTCAACTGACTTTCTCTTATACCTCCTGGCAAGAGCTGGGCCACCAGGCATCTGAGACCAGCGCCGGGCAGTGTGGACTAGATGTCCCATGACAGCCTTAGTCCCATCGTGGTTTACCTCGAACTTGCTGTGAGAGCTTCCCTTCTCTGAGATCAAGGGATTTTCATCCCCTATCTGAACAAAATTGAGGCTGTGATAGCAGGGGAGACGGGGAGAGATGACTCCTGAGTGGACAACGTCAGTGTCTGTGCAGTGGTGTGCTGCATCGGGGGCTTGGAGGCTGCTTCCCTGTCACTGGTTTTCACTCAGAAGAAAACACCTAGTCAAGTTTGAATTGCATTAGAGATCTCTATCCTCTCTCACAGTCTAAATAGCAATGCTTGTAACCTAAACTGGGTAGGCAGCAGAGACTAGCGTCGAGTCCCCGATATGGCATCATTCCCCAGGGTGGTCAGCTAGCTACCTGGTGGCAGGTCAATTACATTGAACCACTTCCATCATGGAAGGGGTAGCATTTTGTCCTTACTGGAATGGACGTTTACTTTGGATGTGGATCTGCCTTCTTTGCATGCAATGCTTCTGTCAAAACCACCACCCATGGTCTTACAGAACTCCTGATCCACCACATGGTGTTCCACATGGCATTGCTTCTGATCAGGAACTCACTTCACAGCAAAAGAAGTGAATCGTGGAATTCACTGGTCATACCATGTTCCCCCACCGTCCTGAAGCAGCTGGTTTGATAGAATCGTGGATTGACCTTTTGTTGACTCAGTTCCAGCACCAGCTAGGTGGCAATCCCTTGTAAGGCTGGGGCAAGGTCATCCAAGAGGATTTACACACTCTGAATCAGCATCCAATGTATGGAGCTGTTTCTCCCAGAGCCAAGATTCGTGGGTCCAGGAATCAAGGAGTAGAAGTGGGAGTGGCAGCACCCATTATTATCCCTAGTGATCCATGAACAAAATTTTTGCTTCCCAAACCTGCAACCTTATGCTCTGCTGGCCAAGAGGTCTTAATTCCCAAGGGAGGAATCCTTTCAGCAGGAGACATGACAATGTTCCACTGAACTGTAAGTTAAGACTGCCCCTTGGCCACTTGGGGCTCTTCATGCCTCTGAATCAACAGGCACAGAAGGGAGTTATTGTGCTGGCTGGAGTGATTGATCCTGACTACCAAGGAGACATTTGGCTGCTACTTCACAATGGAGGTAAGGAAGAGCGTGTCTGGAATACAGGAGGTCCCTGGGGTGTCTCTTAGTATTACCAGGCCCTGTGATTAAGTTAATGGAAAACCACAACAACTCGATCCAGGCAGGACTAGTGATAGCCCAGACCCCTCAGGAGTGAAGGTTTGGATCACCTCACCAGGTAAAGAACCATGACCAGCTGAGATGCTTGCTGAGGGCAAAGGACATATAGAATGGGTAGTGGGAGAAAGTAGTTATAAAGACCAGCATGACTGTGTGAGCAGCTGCATAAATGACGTCTATAATTTTCACGAGTATTTCTCCATTATTTAAGTTATAGGATATTAAGGAGAAGAGTGAACATCACCCAAAGACTTTTTCATCTTCTTCTGGAGAAAGAACAGTTTCAGTTAACGCAGCATAGTTGTGTTGTGTTAGACAGAAGTATGGCTTTCATACTGTCTTTATTTGGAGATGAAGCGTAACTTAAGGAGATGCACAGGGGTGCCAAGTTGACAAGGGCTGGACTGTGACAATCAATTTTAAGTGCCAACTTGGCAAAGTTCAGTTATTCAACTGAACACTAATCTCGGTGCAACTGTGAAAGTATTTTGGAGATGTAATTAGCACCTACAATCCATTGCACTTATGTAAAGGAGATTATCCTGGATAATCATGGGAGGGGCTGATCCAACCATCAAAAGGCCTTAAGAGCAGAAATGAGGTTTCCCTGAGGAGAAAGGAATTCCCATCAGCTCCCGCCCGAGTTAGCAGTTGATGACCTGCCCTATAGATTTGGACTTGCCTAACCAGACCTCACACTATGTAAGCCAATTCCTTGCAGTAAATCTGTCTCTCTCATGTATACATATATTTCTATTTCTTTGGTGGAACTGTAACTGATACAGATACTAAGGCATTTAGCTCAGAGAGTGAATTCCTCATCTTTTCTCTATCCTTCCATCTGAGGCCAAACGTATTCACTTAAAGCTTTTGAAATGAGAGAGAGAGAGAGATTGAGATGGAGAGACAGAGACAGAGGGAGGGAGGGGGCAGAGGAGAGAGAGAGAGAGAGCGTCACCACCAGTCAGAAGGTGCCTACATTGTATGACCTGGATTGGAAGCTCTGCACTGCACTCCACTGATTTGGGCAGTAAGGGTCCCCAAGGGGAGGGCATGCAGACCCCACCTCTTACTGGGAGGGGGGTAGTCACACTGGAAGAGCATGTGGGATGAGATAAATATACTGGTGTCAGCCATCGTTGGAAAAGACAACCTGTCACATGCATAAATAAGGAAAATTGAGCTTTTGATGTTAAATAACATGCCCAAGGTCACATAGCTGAGAGGTATCAGGACCAGACTCAGGTCTTCTGACTCAAGAGTCTTGGTTATCTGGCTTTTCCATGGCTGCTGGGCATTAGGAATCCACTGAGATGACTGCCTTTTTGGGGTTTCCTCCATCTGCCTTCTAACATCATGGCCCTCACCCTCACTGCTGCCACTCTCGTCATCATCGTTATTTGTTACTTCTAGTGTTTACATGAGAAGCATATGACAACCAGTCAGAGCTGCAGCTGGACAGGCCTTTTTAGTGAGGGGTTTAGAGCACGACTTCGCAGCCAGCATCCAGGTTCAAGTCCTAGTCCTATCGCTTACTGATTGAATTATACTGGGCAAGTAGTTTTCACTTTCACGGCTCTGGTTAATAATTGAAAATTGAGGGGAAATCTCGTAAGATTATTGTAAGAATTAAACAAGTTAATACATATGAAGTGTTTAGAGCAGGGCTAGCACATGGTAAGTGGCACCATCATCATCATTAATTATTATTATTATTAAACCGGCTCCTTCCCCATGGATTGCGGAATGCTCTAGAACATTGCCTTGGGTCATGCTGCCTGGGGCAACACCATGTCTTAGAGTGTGGAGAACAAATGAAGGAGAACTTGGGTGAGATCATTAATTCAGGCAGAAGTGAGCCACGTTCCTTTTCTGATCTTAGAGAGGCGTACAACTCTGTCCCAGCACCTCTGGGAGGCATTGCCACAGCTGTGGCTTGTCACCTTCGTCCAGGCAGAAGAAAAGAAATATATATTCTTCCAAAGTGGCCAATAACTATGTTTTCTGCCTCATTTCTTCCTTTTCTGTGTAGTGGCAAGGCAGAAAAAGGGTCTTTTAAAGAGCATCCATGGGCTCCTGTAGGTGATTCTGACTCCTCCGGGAGAGGCTGAACTGGGGAGAGGAATAGAGAAAAGGTAATTCAGTGAGGAGGGAGGAGAACTCAAGGTCAGCAGGCAGCATCCCTCCCTCTGAAGTCCAGGCAGTGGTCTGTTTGGGAGCCCACCGAGACGCGTCTTCGCCTAATCTTTCCTGCGACGAGGGCTCTCTTCTCCCCCCAGGAGCGTGCATTAGACCATTCGGCCTCAGGAGGACGAGTGCTGGGGAGCCTGCCCCCGACAAGACTCTTGTCCACAGGAAATGAACGGCCCCTGTGCCCATGTGCTTGGCGAGGTACTCCCACCCTGGGACAGCAGCAGTTTCAGGCCAAGAGGCTGACTTCTAAGCAGCCCATGGCTTGGCAAGTGAGTGTGGACAGGACCAGCAGCTGTCTTCCGCTCAGACCAGCTCTGACCAATTATTTAAATGCCCAGTAAATAATATCTATTCAGTGTCCTGCGGTTGGGGGGGGGCCAGGGAACTCACCACTAATGACAACAGAAACCCCCCCAGTCTTGCAGACAGCTGGCGGTCATGTGCACAGTGTTCCAGACCCCGCCCACTGTCTGACAGTTTGGTCCCTCAGAGATTTTCCCACATCTGCTTCCGTAGTCCCCGAGGGAACAGGTGAAGAGTTTAACTCTCCTCGCCTCTGGCCGGGTGTACGTTTATCGGCCTCTCTTGGGACTTCGAGTTTAGTGGGGAGCATGTCCATCCTGTGCAGGTCAATGAACTAGGGATAAGGGGGAGGCTTAGCAACTCCCTGTCAAGTCCCAAGTTTAGGGAAATCCAGTTTAAGAAATTACCTGTAGGAAGGCAAAGGGCACATTAGACAAGACTGACCTCTGGAGCCCAAGGGGTCAGATCCCCTCACTGGTTTGCAGAGAGTGAGGAAGGAACCAAAAGTATGTCCCATGGAGAAAGAGCAAATGAGCAGGGGACCCCTGGCCGGGGAGGGAGGACGGCAGCGTCTTCATGAGAGGGAGCATCGTCACAAGGCACGCTTCCGACCCGGGCTGTGCTGGAACCGACCGCCCAGGGAGTCAGCGTTCACAGTTGCTGGAGGGGCCGGGCTCGGGGAGCACAGAGCGGTTCAGGCCTGGTGAGAGGCAACCAGTTTGTGTGTCCCCTTCCAAGTCGAGGACCTAAGACCAGGTCTCACTCAACGACCTCATTTAACCTTAATTACCTCTTTAAAGGTCCTATATCCAAATGCAGTCACTCCTTGAGGTGCTGAGGGTCATGGTTTCAACATACGAGTTTTGGGGGACACAATTGAGCCTGTAACACACCCCACAGAACCAAATGTAGTGCTTGGCATACATTATGCACTGAATCAGTGTTTGATCCACTGGTGAATTCCTTAAAGATGTTTATTCGTTATATTTATCTATCGTTTTTAGCATAGCAGATCACCATAAGAATGAGGATGGATGATAAGATCTCTCAATGGTTTGTTTTCACTTGGTCAGGCTATTCTTGATCCTGACCCGAGTGAATAAGCTTTCTCACAGACTGGACCAAGACTCATAGCAGTTAAAGAAAAAGAAGGAACAGAAAAATCAGGTAACAATTTCAAATGTGTTGATACCTGGTGTCAGCGTGCCCTCCCTTCACAGAGCCACCTCCTTAGCTGGTAGAATTGGCCTTTCCAGACAACTGTTTTCTTAGCTCTGGTGACTCTCACCCACCAGGGATGCCAGGCTGGCTGAAGCTGAGCCACAGAGGCCCCCGTCTCTGGTGGAGAACGGCTAGAAGTGGGCAAATGAAACTGATGCAACCTGTGTGCCTTGGTGTCCAGACCCCAGTCGGCCCAGCAGGGCAGAGGTGGGGCTCAGAGCACCGTTCTGACTTACTGCACTCAGGACATGGAAGGGACCCAACTCCAGAAGAGCCCGTGTCGGCCTTGCTGTCACGGGAGTTGACATCTTGTCTCCCATGCACTATACCACTGGGCTCACTGCCTGCCATTGCCTCTCCCCACCCTACTTAAAGTGTAGGGATAGTGGGCTCCAGTGGAGCACCCCATGTCATGGAGCAGAAACTCCAGGTGGGGCTAACCTATCTGTCCCCCACTACTCCACAGTCCTGAGCTCAAACCAGTGAGTCAACACTCCACCTTCCGTTGTCACCCTGGTTACTTTCCTCCTCTTCTTCTCTCTTGCTGTCTCCAAAAAATAGCTTCATCTTGCAGTGAAGGCAGAAATAGTGTAAGTAGATCACGGATGGGAAATGAGACCGGGACATGAGGAGAACTCCGACGTTGACAGGTGGACAAACGTTGTCACTCACCCCACCTCCTTTCCCCGTACATGGTCTCCCACAGTATCCTAAGTCTGCGCTTTTAGTTCTTGTGACAGGGTTTTGAATCCCTGTGCAAAGATGGCAATGATCAGTCAGTTATAAGGGAGACTGATGTGTGAAAGCAGAAAGTCATAGCCAAGCAAGTTCACCCTGTGGATCATTCAGCTTTCTCTCTCGAAGCAGCTTTCCTTTGGCTGTTGTCCCAGAAAGTTATTTATAATCCAATAAAAATTAAAAGGACTTATGGGAAGGATTTGCTCTGGCATTCAATTATTTGGCAATGTTAATTCCTGTTCATTCTAAAAATTCTGAATATAGAGCCTTTCTCTCTCCAGAGAATTTAGCAAGTAAACAGCTGAGACGGGGACCTTATTTCTTCTTCAGTGCTGGATACCTCAGGCCCAGCACAGTGTTTAGGACATAGCAGGTGCCAGCAAACATTTATTTAGTGATAATGACATAAGAAATAAGAAGAAAGCTAGACAGGTGTGATTGTCATGGTCCCAGATAAGGTACCATTGTACTTTGGTATAAATAGAATACTCTAAACTCACTGGCCCTTACCAGAAGAAAAACTCAATAGGTGATTAGAATTTCATGAGAAGACCAGTTGTCCTGGATTTTGTGAGTGCAGCCCTTATGTCAAATGTTCTATCCTCCATTTATTCTTTAGCTTCTATTCATTAATTCATTCATACTATGCCTTATATCGTAAGGGACCTCAAATGACTTAAAAAGCACGTACCAAACAAGACTAAAGAAATGTATGTGGTGAAAGCTAGAGTGCTGCAGATTTAAGCCTCCAAGGAGTCAGTGCAAAGACCGCTCATAGAGAAACACAGGGCAGTTGCTTCAGACAGTGCTTCCTGCCTTTTTCACACCACGACACACAGAAAATGTGGATGCTTGTACGGATGGTCACACTGAGGCTAGCAGATGAGGTGGCTCACAGCCATTGGTGGCCCCAGTCCCTCAGCGATACTGCAGCTCTCTCGTCTTTCCCAGCCCTGGAGGTGAGGGAAATCCACAGCTCTGAGCACCAGTGACTCTTTCCCGGTGGCCCAGAAGCTGGCTCGATCAAAGAGCCCTTTTTGTGGTCCCAACATCCACCAAAATCGTGTGGGCACTGAGGGATACAGAGGACTATGTCCTCCACCAAATCTCTGTGATGCTACAAAATGAGCGCATTACGGCTTGTTTCTCGTAATGTCCCTCGCTCTTGCTGCAGACTGTTAGCTTCCTAGGGCTGCTGTCATAAGTTACCACAAACTCGGTGGTTTAAAACGACACAAATTTGTTCTCTCACTGTTCTGGAGGTCACAAATCTGAAATCCGACGTTGGCAGGGCCGTGCTTTCTCCAGAGACTCTAGGGGAGGGTTCTTCCTGCCTCTTCCAGCTCCTGGTAGCCCAGGTGTTCCTTGGCTGTGGCTGCATCACCCCAGTCTCTGCCTCCATCTTCACACGGCCATCTTCCTTCTGTGTCTCTGTCTTCTTATAAGGACATTGGTCGTATTGGATTAAGGCCGACCCTAAGGATCTCATCTTAACTTGGTTACATCTGCTATGACCCTAATTCCATATAAGGTCAAATTCACAGGTACTGGGGGTTAGGGCTTCAACATAGCTTTTTGGGGGACACAATTCAACCCATAACACGGATCAATGAACAACGCAAAGGTGAAGTTGGGGAAATCAGTTTTGTGAGGGCTCAAAATGATGTCATCCAGATCCAGAGGCCTCTACTGGTGGCTTCCTCCACGAGTGTCCTCCTGCACAACCAATTGTAGACCAGAGTGGGCAGCTGAGAACTTGAGGGCGTGTTTTCCGAGATGCTGATATCCTCTGTCCACAGTTGTGGGAAGGCTGGAGGAGAGAACGTAGGAAGAACATCCTTTTATGAAAATCAGGCCTGGTCCAAATGGTCTGCTCTGGGTCTGTTCCAACTCATCGAAGAGTGGGCACTTGAGCCCCACACTTCCATGCCGTGGAGCTTGAACACAAACAAATCATAGAAACGCTCCAGGAATTCCAGTATTTTAGGGTCAGGCTGTATCTCCCACATAACATTTAGCTCCAGGAAAAGGCAGCAACAAAAAGCACAGTGACACAATTCCTTTGTCGGATCGTTGTCTGAGATTTTGAAATCAGTGTCTCTGTGGCTTGGCTGACCGCCTCGCTCCCTTGCTCCCCACTCCTCCCCCACAAACGTGTAACTCGGCTTACACACGCATGGGGTGCGTGGTTCTTGGCTTCATCCTGCTCCACTGGTGCCGATATCCTGCCTCACATCCTCTCTGCTCCTTGAGAACAGTTCCTGCCTACACTCTCGGGCCCTCCTCACCCACTGTCTTGTTCATGAGAGGATTAATCCATGCTGTTGAATGGGAGGGATTAATAGTAACTTCATGGAATGCTAGATCTGGAGTTCCTGGCCCATCCTTGTCAGGAATCAGGCAATGTGCTAACTCAGTGTACGTAGACGTCCACATTGCAAAGATGTCCTGGGAGTTTCTATCTTATTTCTTCTGCCCTAGAGACCTGGTTAATATTTTTTGCCACATTTTTCCCAGGACACAGATAGGTTTTTTACCTGTTGGTCAGTCCTATGATGTAAGAGTGGATTTGTACCCACTTTGCCGGATCATTCAGGGTAGCTTTTATGCTGTTGTAGCAAACAGCAGGGCAGTGTTTGGTGACAGTAGAGAGTAATACTTGTTCCCTATTTTTCTAGAGTCCTCTCCATTGTATTGCCATCATTTCTTCATCATTCCTTCTCATCATTTATTCACCTCCAATACTATCCTCTTCTCCTGTCTTAAGCTTTTTAATGGGTTTATTTGGGTCCCTGTTTGCTACTCCTACTGGCCTGAAGACCCCTTGAGGGGAGGCGTGTCATGCATTTGCAGAGTCTATGTTGCCAATAATGCCTTGCTCAAAGACTCGGGGATAGTGAAGTTTCTCAGGGAAAGAAAACTCCCAAAACAAAACCAAACAGAAGAAGATGGTTCTTCAGCATGTCACACTGCCCTGGCTTTGGCAGCCGTATTTTTAAGAACACCTGTCCTCCCAATCACAGAAGTTGTAGACATTGCAGTTAATAACAAATAACTCTCCTGTTCTGTCCCAAATCTGTGCACAAGGCTCGGGGTGCCTTGTCTTCAGGAAGGAAACTTTCAACACTCTCTTAAAATCCCAGCGATATTAGCTGTACCTCTCCATACAAATTGAAGTATATTTCCATCTTAAAGGAAATGTGTTCCTCGAAACATCCGGTTGCTGTGACAGGAGGGTGAGATCCAGCTGTCACCAACCATTCTAAGCCCCTCTTTTCCTCTGAGTTGGTGGAGGCATTTTGTGTAATTATCCTGCTTGTTTTTCTGTGTTTTAATGATTTTCCCGGTAGCTCCTTGGATATTTTTTCTTGGTTAATTGCTTGCTTTGCATCTCACTTCACCATGATTTCAGGGGGTGGCATGCTCCCCAACGGATTTGCTGTAGCCACCCTTCACTTGGATTCTGATCCTAATGTGATGAAGACTTTACTCAAGAGAGAAGAAAGGGCCCGGGCTTGGGCGGCCAGCTGATTCTGGTTCTGCCTCTTGGAGTGGAGGACAGTTGAGTTCTTGGCTGCTGTCTTTCCCTGACACCCACCCCCGCAGTCGGTCAGCCTTGCACGTCTACACAAGGACACACTGTTCGCCATCATCCACTCAGGCTAAAATACCTCAGCCACCATGACCTTGAATGAACTCCACGGAAAGGCAACCAAAATAATCAAAGCAGGAGATGTCAGGCAGCTTATGTAACCAACCAGCTATATCTGGAGCTTCCATTAGTCCAAATTACAGATTTTCGGGTGCACTTTTTGGGCTCCGTGCCATCTTCGCCCCATTCCACTTGCCCTTCAGTGGCGTTGCTGGGCGAGCGCTTCTTTGGCAGTCAGAGTGAAGAGGCTGAGTGCCGTCTGTCTGTGTGGTCCCTCCATTGTCCATCAGTCCGGGAAGCCATCCAATCTGCAACTTTAACCCCAGAAGTCCGTCAAAGCCGAAAACATTGGCCAATTCAGGCTGGCTGAGGAAATAAACATTTTTTCACAAGGCCTTTCAAAGGGCCCAAACAAGGAAACTGCAGACTTGTTGGCTTTCTTTAACTCATATTTGGATCAGGATTTGCAAAATATATCCCCTCTGAGGTCATGGTTGAAGGGGAACTGGAAACTTTGTCTTGCTTTTAAATAGTTTAAATTTTTAGCCCCTGAAAAACAGTGTTATGGGTTGAATTGTGTCCTCCCAAAAAGATATGTTGAAGTCCTAACCCCTCAGCACCTCAGACGTGACTTTACTTGGAAATGAGGTCATTGCAGATGTAATTAGTTAAAATAAGGTCATTCTAGAATAGGGTGAGCCCCTAACCCAATGAGACCAGTGTCCTTATAAAAAGCGGACATTGGGACACAGGCACACAAAGGGGGAACACGATGGGAAGATGGAGGCAGAGATGATAGGGCAATGCGTCTACGAGCGAAGAAACGCCAAGGGTCACCAGCCACACCAGAAGCTGGGGAGAGCCTGGAGCAGATCCTCCCTCACAGCCTCAGAAGGAACCAACCTGCCGACACCTTGACCTCGGGCTTCCAGCCTCCAGTCTGTGAGAGAGTAAGTTTCTATTGTTTAAGCCGCCTCATCTGCAGTGCTTCATTACAGCAGTCCTAGGAAATTAATTCAAACAGCATCCGGCGAAGCAAATAGAATGACACAGCAAATGTTTCTGTTGTATTTTGGGTAAAAACAGAATTATTATTCACACATTTTTCTACAAAAATATGCTCCTTCCATTGACCCTTAATTCTTTTTTTTCCCCTGTAACTTTAGTGAGATCATAACAGTTTATAACATTGTGTCGTTTCAGCTGTACGTTATTATTTATCAATTTCTGAATAGACTTCATCGTGCTCACCCCCAGTGGTCTAATTATTGTCCATCTCTGTACATTTGTGTCCCTTACCCCTTTCACCCACACCCTAAATCCCTTCCCCTCTGGTAACCACTAATCTGTTCTCTTTATCCATGTATTTGTTATCTTGCACATATGAGTGAAATCATATAGTATTTGTCTTTCTCTGTCTGGCTTGTTTCACTTAATGTCATACCCGCCAGGTCCATCCATGTTGTTGCAAATGGGATGATTTTGTCTTTTTTATGGCTGAATACTATTCCATTGTATATTTATACCGCATCTTCTTTATCCATTCATCTGTAGAAGGGCGCTTGGGTTGCTTCCAAGTCTTCGCTATTTTGAATAATGCTGCAATGAACATAGGGGTGTATAAATATCTTTGGATCATTGATTTCAAGTTCTTTGGATAAATACCCAGTAGTCCCATTCTCCATGGAAATAGAACAAAGAATCCCAAAATTTATATAGAACAACAAAAGACCCTGAATAGCCAAAGCAATCTTGAGAAAAAAGAACAAAGCTGGAGGCATCACAATCCCTGGCTTATAACATGCTACAAAGCTATAGTAATCAAAACAGCATGGTACTGGTACAAAAACAGACACACAGATCAATGGAATAGAATCAAGAGCCCAGAAATAAAACCACACATCTATGGACAGTTAATCTTTGACAAAGGAGCCAAGAACATACAACGGAGAAAGGAAATTCTCTTCAATAAATGGTATTGGGAAAACTGAACAGCCACATGCAAAAGAATGAAAGTAGACCATTATCTTGCACCACACACAAAAATTAACTCAAAATGGATTAAAAATTGAATGTAAGACCTGAAACCATAAAACTCCTAGAAGAAAATATAAGCAGTACACTCTTTGACATTAGTCTTAGCAGCATCTTTTCAAATACCATGTCTACCTGGGCAAGGGAAACAAAGGAAAAAGTTAACAAATGTGACTACACCAGACTAAAAAGCTTCTGCAAAGCAAAGGAAACCATGAACAAAACGAAAAGTCAACCTACCAACCGGGAGAAAATGTTTGCAAATCATTTATCTGACAAGGGGTTGGTCTCAAAAATATATAGAGAACTCATACAACTCAACAACAAAAACACTAACAACCCATCAAAAAACAGGCAGAGGATATGAACAGACATTTTTCCAAGCAAGATATACAGAAGATCAACAGATACATGAAACAATGTTCAGCATCACTAATCATCAGGGAAATGCAAATCAAAACTACAATGAGATATCACCTTACATCGGGCAGAACGGTTATAATTACCAAGACAAAAAACAACAAATGTTGGAGAGGATGTGGAGAAAAGAGAACCCTCGTACACTGCTGGTGGGAATGCAAACTTGTGCAGCCACTATGGAAAACAGTAGGGAGATTTCTCAAAAAATTAAAAATAGAAAAACTATACGATCCAGCTCACCCTTAATTCTTTAATGAACCCTCTCCCCAGTAACTCATCTGGAAGCCTCAATATTACCATGGCTCCTTCCTCTTCTCCTCCAATCCGAGCCTCCCAAGTATATTTCGCTGGTTTCACACGATTCTTCCAGGGGCTCCTTGCCTCCCATCTCTCTCCTTTCTAATCACTTCATTACATCACTATCAAGGTTGCTGCCCAGAAGCCCTGGCCTCACCATCTCCCTCCTTTCCGTGTAGCCTGCTGTGGCTCCCCATTTGCATTCTGTACGAGAATCCTTTTCTAGAACAAAGCTGGAGCCCCTTAGGGTCCTCTGGCCTCATCCCGCAGCCGGCCTCCTGCGACCTCCCCATGTTCTACTCCCTCTAGCCCATTCCCACCCCAGGCCGAGCTCAGGCGCCTTTGAAGGCTCCCTGTCTTTGCTCACACTGTGCCTTCCACCTGGCAGATATGTTCTTCCTTCTTTCTCCGCCTGTCAAATTCCTGGCACCTTTGTGGGCTCAGCTCAGATGCTACCTCTCCTGAAAGATTTCCGGGCGTTCCCCTGCCAGTCAGAGCTGAGAGAACGTGGTCTGCCTCTCTGGATGAGAACTTCCCAGAAGGAACGCAGCGGCCCTGACGAATCTCTGCCCACAAGAGATTCAACGAGCTGGGAGGTTCTATAAACATTTGTGCCCGGATTGAATTATGACACATGAGTACAAATGAACTCCAGCTGGTTCTGGGGAACAGCTCTGAAGATTAGGAGTTGCATTGTGTCTCCGTTCCTCTCTGCCCTGAAAATGGACCTGTGGCCAGCCCGCTCCCAAGTCCCCCTCCTTTCCTGACCCACTAGTGCGCACTCACTTTTTACTGCAGCGTCCTGCTCACGAGGCTGACATCCACCTGCACGGACACATGGCCAGAAAGATCCCTGCAGAAGAAAGCCCAATTCCTTCTGGTTGCTGTCACTGCAGTAAGCCACGGTGTCTCGGAGCTCTTTTTCTTCTATTAAAGGTCATCTGAACGTCTAGGTTCGCATGCAGGCTCTTCCTTCCTTCTTTACCTGCCGTGGGAAAGAGAAAAGTCCTGTGATTGGAGCCACACACCACCGCGGCTCTCCCGGTTCCAAGTGGAGGCTGGAACCTCTCTTCCAGTGCCTGTGGTAAAGTTGTGAGAAAGATGCAACAACAGTAACGAGGTGTCGGCACAAATATCTTGATAAATGTAAGGCCAGTCTCCCATCCATCTCTTCTTTGTGGCCCCCTCTCACATTCTCAGGCACAAGTTCACTTCACAGTGGCAGAGCAGTGGAAAAGGTGTTGGTTACCACAAAAAATATGAAAAGGAGATAAAGACAAAGAAAAGCTGACAGTTTCCCAGAGTTAGCTGGTGGAAAGTCCCAGCGGCACATCATGCTGGCCCTCGTGGTCGTGACCAGCAGAGACCTGCCCTCGTTGTTTCAGGTTGTGGACTGCAGGTTGTTGCTGCTGGGCCCCGGGAGCCCAGGACCCCAGGATGGGTCAGGAGCCGAGGCTGAGTATGGGACCCTGTCAAGCCAGCATTTCCTCATCTGTACGAGGGGACGGTTGCAGCCCCACCCTGCCAGGTGCCGCCAGGATGGGCCGGCGCAGTGCAGGAGAAGCACCTAGCACAGTACCTGGCTGGATGTGCCAGCCGTCGAGGCGATTCAAGTACTCCCAAGACGCCCAAGGCCTCTCTGCCACCTGTTGGATCCTGCCTTGATGTAACTTCTTTCCCTCTCAGCTTCTCCCCGCCAACCCAAGTTCTGTCTTTCACAGCTGGGCTGATGCAGAACCGACGACAGCCTCTGCCCATCCTGCAGCCTCCCTTCCTTCTCCCTACTGTCCTCATCTGGGAATCTCACAGGGAAAATTCTGAGATAGGGATTTGATTGACAAGAGTATTTTTCAAGGCAGGCATTTCATGGGAAACTGTCCAGTCAGTGGGTGGACTTAGGTGCTGTTAACAGAGCAAGGACCACATAGCCAAGGGAGGGGAAATTTTTCCCAGGGGAGGGCCACGGAACGGGCTTTCTGGGCCATGACAAACCATTGTGACTTTAGTAAACCAAATAAATTTAAATGTAGTCAACTAAATAAAAAAACTGGGCAAATACTCTCCAAGTTAGCACCACACTTTTAAATTAATACCTTGTGCGTTTGGGGTAAAGAATCAAACTATTTTGCTGGTACAACTTTACCAGCAAAAGTGACGAACGGAGAGGGAGGTATGAATCGAAAGGAAGAAAGACCAAGAATGAATTTTTAATCAGACCATTAGAGCTCATGGAGAAATACATAAACAGATAATAATGAATCTGATAGGGACTTTTGTTTTATTTACTACCGTACTCAGAGAACCAAGCAGAATCTCTAAAATCTGTCAAACACTCAATAAATATTTGTTAATTAATTAGTTAATTCTTAAGTTACTATTCATGAGGATAGAATAGGGGTCACATAAATGAACAGATGTACCCCTGAGCTTTTGCTGTTTACTGACAGAGGTCACACTCTGTCACAGGTGAAAATACTGAGCCATTTTCAGATGGATTGTGGCGAGGGCATTTTGATATTCTCATTTACATGGGAGAGCAGAGAGAAAGAAAATGACATGTATTAACAACAAACAAAGCCCGGAGATTTAAAGACACACAGTAAATGCTCTTTCAGTCCGTGGATCTTCTTCGAGGACTAATTTCAAATAATTATACAAAGTGTTCCCACCTCACCTGGCAACTGGGAGGGATTCCTCTCCTCAAGAGATGAACTTTCCATGTGTCTTTATGGAGCAGGATGCACTTGCCTGTTATCTAGGTCCATGGAGTCTCCAAGAGGACCCTGTCTTTAGGTGGATTTTAGAATGCCTTACTTCGTGTGTGTTCTAATGAATACAATTGCAAGTTCAGTTGTGAAAGGCCACGTGATGCTGCTCTGGACGAGGGGAGACGGGGACCCCCAAGTGGCTGGAAGACACTAAGCCCACACACTGAGCAGCCGCAGCTCTTCAGTCAGAACCGAGCTGAACTCCAGAACCTCCATTTACGAGCCGGCCTTGTTCAAGTGATTTAATCCCCTAGGCCTCAGGCTCCTCCTTTATCAAATGGGGAGGCCAACAGGGCCAGCCTCGGGGGGCTGGTGGGGAGAAGGGGTGGGGGGGATGGCACATGTGGGGTCACAGCAGAGTGCCGGCACACTGCAGGCCCTCGGTCATGTTGGCCACTAGAGTTCACGTCCCCAAGGTAGGACTTACCGCCAAAGCAGATGCCTAGAGAAAGAACCTCTGTCTTACGAAGAAGAACCAAGCCAGGCTGCAACCCGTAGCCCAACTCTGAGAAAGACCAAAAAGGGGAGAAGCAGAGACCAAGGCAAGAGAAACGTTGGAGAGAAGGACAGGTTTTCCTCGAACATCTCGACCCCGCGGTGACGCGCACTTTCAACAGATTTTACCCACATTCACGTCTATGGTCATAATCCTCGAGAACCATTTTCCACCAAGTGAACTAGTGACGCACGCAATCTAATTAAAGGGCAATTTATACCTTTGCAGCTTTCCACATTGTATTTGAACAACGATCAGTCCACAAGCTAAATTGTTGACTACAGTTTGCATTAAAGTTCCCCCATTTTGGGGTATGTGACTAATTATTGTAACCGTCCTGTGATATGCACGCCTGGGCCTTTGTGTCTCGCTAATGCGTTACCAGCCAGCACGGAGAAGTAACAGGAAACCACTGACAGACAAAGACAAGCAATTGTAAACGCATTTTATTTTGAGCATAAAAGACCCTCAACCTTTGCTACCAGTCTGTGCTCTGGCCCTGAAATCTGCTGTGCTGGTCTTTCCCTAGGAAAGTTCAGAAATGGTTATAGCTAAGCATGTTCTATAAATATAATGCTTTGGCCAGGCGGAGAATGCAGCCAATAGTGGATAGTTTTTCCTTCTTCTTCTCAAAAGCCATTCCACTGTGAAAATATATGTTTGTTTTCATGTTTCTCCATAGGGAGTCCTTTTCCTGTCTTAAGGAGCTGTTTTAGTCTATTTTCTTCTCACATGGACAGTTTTCATAATAAAACTATCATTCATTTTACTGTGCACTGTATTACACAGACCTTATTTGCAATATCTGTTTCTGAGATGAAAACACTATGATTATGCCCATTTTACAGATAATAAAAATGGGGCTTGGTAAAAAAATGTGCAGAAAAGAAAAAATCAGGATTTTAGTGCTTCCACATCTGTAGTCATCACATCTTCATTTTTTTTCTCGTAACTCTTCCTAACATCTGAAAGAGGTTTTTCCAGGAATGAGAAGAGAACAGGGTGCAAAGCCTGCCTGTCTGGTCCGGGTTTAATTTGCTTGTGTTTTAATGTTGGAACCCCTGGCTCAAGTTCGGAAATCTGAAAGTCGTAGGAGGCAAACCCCATGCTCTGGGACCAGATGCTCCTGAGGCCACTTTCAGCCAGTCGGGTGCTGGGGACCCTGATGAGGACTTGTCTTTGTTCCCTACGGCTCCTGCCCTGCTTTCTAAAACCTCTCCACAATTTGAAGACTAGGGATCTTGTTTCACTTTGGTTAAAAATGATGCCCAGCCTGGTGCTAGCTGGCCAGTTCTGCACTTGCAAACAGCCTCTGAACAGCCAGCCCATAAGAAATTCAGAAAGGCAAGAATTTAGTGAAAGGACACTTGCTTTAAAAGATAAATGCAACATCCCGAGACAGAGCTTATTTTTCCCAGTGTGTGCTCAGGATTCACAGTCACTCACCAGTCAGATATAATTTTTGAAATAACTAGTTAATAAAATAATTAGCATCTCATTTTCCCTAGTGAGGGAAACACACTTTTTGTCTCTTCTTAAATCTCCAGGTGGCAGGCTACTCCCTTTCTGGTACGATGTGAGTTACACTGCACTTGCCCCATCCTGGGTGGGTATAAGCCTTCCCCCCTTGAGAATTTCCATATAGAAGCCTGGGAACCCCCTAAGTGTTCATCAGCTAAAATTTCCTTTACTCTGCTGACTAGTCAACCCCTGCTAGTGTGCACAGCAATGGTCCCAAGGAACATCCTGGCTGTGAAGCGTTCGCGTCCTGGTTTCGTTTGAAACGTTGTTCTGCCTGCACTGTCTATATTTCCATCTGCTTGGTTCAGTCCTTCCCTCCTGGACCGGTCAGAACCTCTGGCTGCTCTCTGTAGGTCTGCCGTGAGTCACTGGCGCCATCCCGCTGCCTCCGTGGTGTGGGCGAGGTCAGACCTCAGCACCCCAAACCCGCAGGAGCCCACCCCCATTCAGGCAGGGGACCCATGTCATCGAGTTTGGTGTAGCCAGGAGTCCCTGGTGCACACGATGGAGGGACTACCGGGCTGATCATTATCATTTGCATCCTTTTTCATCCAGGTATTAACAGGAGAGACTCTGCAATTCAAGAAATCATACGTTTCAAATTTGTCTTAATCATGTGACAATAGAAGCAGTGAGGGGGCGAACTTCCAGGAGCAGGCTCCTGAGATCTCGCTGTGACCCATTCCTGTATGACAATCCACCTTCTGCTGCTACAGCCCGTCTTTAAAAAGCTGGGCCTCGAACGCACCCTCAGAACCCTTCGTTGTAACCTTTGCAGGTCCCTCCCCTCTGCCCTTCTGCGAGATCTTTCCTAACGGGCATTATTCTGCTGATGCACTCTTGGAAGGGAAGGTCTATGCCAAAAGATGCTGCCGAGACAAATGGGGCCCAGAGGGCAAGGGCTAAGACAGTGGGCCTAAGGAAAGAAGCACCAGCCCAGCTCAGCCTTAAATCAGCTGCTGTGACTTAAGTTTCAGGAAAATAAGAAGAAGAAAGAGGAGGAGAGGAGATGGGGAGTAGAAGTGGGTTAGGGAAAAGGGTGCAGGAGATAGGCTTCTGGTTCTACTTCTGCTCCTGTTTCTATGACCTTGGGTAAGTCACTCAACATCTCTGAGCCTTAGTTTCTTCGTCTGTGAAAGACAGAGGTTTGGACTAGGTGAACTTAGTATTCCTAGCTTTAAAATTCCATGATTTGAACCTCTAAATAGTACAAATGGGTTAAGAAGACGTCAGTGTAATCTAAAGTATGTCCCTTTATAATATTATAAAAAGATTTTCCCCATATACAATGCAAAATTTTGATAAACTCATATTGTCCCAGCTGGACTGATTTTTGTTTTTTACTTGATTGAGTTTGAACTAAAAAATGGTTTGGATGGTATAGCTACACTATGAATTTTCTAAATTAAAGCATACTCTAGTTACTGGCAGATTTTAACAACTTTGTAATTTAGAGAAAGCAGTCCTGTCTAAAAGTCCTGGTAGAAATCAAACTAGCAATTCACAGTGACTCACTTGTCAGCTGGGGACCAACTGTCTGTTGGTGACAATGACTGTTATTGCCTCCATTTTTGAGGAGGAAAGACTGAGAAGTTAAGGGATCAGCCCAAAGCAAGAAGTAAAGGGAGAACCAGGATTTGAACTCAGCGCCAGGTTCCTGGAGTCTCCTCTGTGTCAAGACTGTGGGCCCAGCTTCCTGGAGGAGAGGATGGTTCTGATTGTCAGCTTCAGAATCGCCAAGGAGGGTCCGGCACACCTATTTCCAAACACCTTAGAAGGAATAAACTCCCATTAACCCCTGAAAATCTTCCGATTTTAAAAATAAAAGTTAAAATTGGCTGCTGCTTAGCGTAATACCCACCTGACATTTATACAATGTTATAAATCAATGTTACCTCAATTTAAAAAATAAATAAATAAAATTAAAAAAAAAATTGGCTGCTGCTGACCTGAAGGACAAATTAGGGATCAGAGGCTGACTCAGCCCACGGCTGAGAGCTCCCTGCTTGGTCCCTTCGAGGCTGTGGTCTGAGATTCAAAAGCAACATAATCCTTTAACTTGAGAATGTGGTATTTCCTCTTCCATCTACCGTTCACTCATCTTTTGTTGCAAATAATTCAACATCTCATTTGCTCTCATTTTCTTTCTTTATATCTTTGTATTTGAGCTTTCTTCCCCCATTCAAGTTCCTTGCTAATTGGAAGGTCTTTTAAAGAAAGTTCTCTTTGGCATTTAGTCTTTCTTTTATTTTGTTTTCCTCTGTTTTTTTTTCTTTTTTTTTTTATAGAGAAGTTTTAGATTCAAATAAGAGTTAAACTTTTCTGAAAGAAAAAAAAACCTAAATGTATTGACATACAAAACTGAATTTTTTAAAATAATATTTTTGTTATGCAAAGAACGATTTTCTGAACAAATAACATGACTATTAGTATTAAGTGGAAACACCTTATAGTATAAATGCAAAACTCTTCCAAATCCTTTCTGGGCGAAAAAAAATCATGAAAGTCTTAAATTAGCAAATGAAAACGTCGAGTCCAGTGATATTGTTTCCTAAATATGCCTGAAATCTGTCATAATCTGCTTTCCTGGAACAATAAAGAAGTGGTTCCAAGCCCCACATCACTATCATTTTCCAGACAAAGGTTATCTGTGCATTATATTCAATATAGAATTTTCAAATTTTGAAACATTTTATTATTACAGTAATGGCTATTGCCGTTTCTAACAGACACCCTGTCAGAAGGTTTAAAAAATGTATGCCTCGGTTCATGCAAAAAAAACAAAGGTCAAAACTTTTAAAATGTCACTTCTTCTGCAGTTTTGCATAGAAAATACATTGGATCAGTGGGAGGGCTCCTTGCTCATAGAAACAGGCTGTAAGGAAAGAATGTTACCCTGCTGCTGAGTTTCCACTTTCGCTGCAGCTGCAGGCCGAGCAGAAAGGCGCTGTGGGAGCCTATTGTTACCCCAGCTGGGTAATAGTTTTCTTATTTTACAGTCAGCAGCCAAGGGGGGTTGGGGTGTCTCCGTAAAATGCCTGAAAAAATATATAACTCCTGCAAATAGATCACTTTCTCCCTCCACGGTGAGAAACAGGAATCTGTAAATTGTGCACTTCATCTGGGCCTACCGGCGTAATTAAGTAACACGAACAATAGCACCCTCAAAAGGGCAGGAGTTTCAGATTCAACGTGTTTCCCTAAGAAACCTGGGCTTTGGGGAGCATGGGGTGTTTCCAGGGTCTGCAGCCTGGGTACCACGATCGTTTCCCCCCTCTACCAACAGCCAATTATTCTTTCCTTTTTAATTTATTTGAGAGTCACCTGCCAGATAGTGGAAGGACAGGCAGGAGCAAAACAAAAATTTAATTTCAAGTGTTTTCGGCAAGGCAGAATTGCAGACACGCAGTTCTACCGAGCTCCCAAATTCCGCTGTTTTCCAAGCAGATTGCTAAGTTTGTATAAAAAGGTGGTCTGGTTGTGGGAGGAAATCTTCGTGGCTGAAGTTTGAGCAGAGCCCGGACTTGAGGCTTGTTTTGTTTTTAACCGCCATTTGTCCATCGTGTTTTTGTTACCACGGAAACTCATTTTTTAAAGGTGAAAAGTCACCGACATTTTCCGCTGCAGGAATTCATATTCTAGCAGCTTGGCAGGGAGGGGACGTCTCTGTGCAGGTGAGGTGTTTCCAGTGATGGCTCCTCAGTGAACTCTCGAATTCCTATGTTACATATCTCATGAAGCCAAACCACCTCCAAATTGCATGTTTCCAAGAATAATGAGACTGTTCCGTGCTGAGACTGAAAAGAAGTTATGATGGGTAGAAACCACTTTGATTTTTCGGAGCAACCAAAAGTGTCAGCTTTCTCATTTCTTAGGAAGTTGCCATTACTGAGTTTTGAAATGTTCACTTTGATTACCTGGATCTCTGGGAATCCAAGAAATGAATTTTTTTAAAAAGAAAATAATAAGGAATAATCCTAGAGTGTGCCAGCAAATTGTAACCAGCCTTGTGACTGCCTGGAGATTCAGAAAGCTGAGGAGAAACTTGATGGATTTTTCTTTTAAAAGTACCAAATAAATGAGATCTGGTATTTTTTCTTTTGATTGATCTAAGGAAAGTTTAAGTTTCAGGCACCGTTCCTGGAAAAGAAGAAAAGGCCACCTCTTCATGTCACTGGTTATAGAGGCAGCTCTGGGCACAGAGAGTGACAAGAAGGCAGTAAGTGTTCAGGAAACACTTTTTGAACAGTGATCTAGTTGTTCCTTTGGAAAGTTTCAGTACTGTGTTCATTTTAGCAAGACTGACGAAACAACAAATATGTGTATCAGGACGCATATGCTGTTCATTCCTAGGGTTTTTTTTTTTTTTTGCTGAGGAAGATTCTCCCTGAACTAACATCTGCTGCCAAGCATCCTCTATTTTGCTGGAGTCGCCACCACAGCATGGCCCCCGGTGAGTGGTGCAGGTCTGTGCCTGGGATCTGAACCCGTGAATCTGGGCCACTGAAGTGGAGCGCACCGAACTTAACCACGAGGCCCCTGGGCCGGCCCCTAGGGGTTGTTTGTACCATCATGTGATAGTATCAATCTAAGAAAAAGATTCTTGACATGTGAACCCCCAAATATGAGGAAACAGCGGCAGCAAAAGGCAAAGATAGGAACAATTGGGAATTGAGTGTTTTGACTTTTTTGCAGTGTGTGCGGGGAGGAACAAAACCCCAGAAATCATAGAGTAGTCTCATTGGGTGGTCGAGGGGATGGGGGCCTGTCAGAAGCTGACTGGTCCTTTTAGCTGAAGCATCTCCAACAGGAGCAGTTCTCCCCCAGGGACCCCAGGCGTAAGGACGAGGAGCCACGTGAACAGCAGTGCCCCTGATTCCCCTCACCTCCTGAGGATGATGGTGGAGATTAAGCCCAGCATACTTCTCCTCCACTGATCTTTGACCTAAATCTGCATAGTCCATTCGAGAACCTTTCTGTAAGAGTGGTGTGCAAAATGAACCAGGATAAAGATATGGAGGCAACCTGCGGAGAGGGGGCACACGCTTTGAGGTGGGTTCCAGAGCCAGAAGTGCAGGCTGAGCTCAGGCCTCAGCCTCCCCAACACTGACATCAGGGGAAAGGGGGCTTGTCTGTGGCCTGGAGAGCTGAGAGGAGATGAGCCCGTCCTCAGCAACCAAGTCTGCCAACAGCAGCATCTTTGGAAACAGCGCAGACTGCCTTGTTTCATGATTTTCAGCTTTCTTGTGTGTCTTCCCTATCAAGCTGTGAGCTTCTCTGTGGCAAGGACGGGCTCATGCCTCCCTAATTCCAACTCCTAGCCCTGGTCAGAAATGGCTACTGAATGAATGGATGAATGAGTGGATGAAATCACAGCACGTTGCTACATCCTGGGGGCAAAGGAAAGACTCAGGGAAAGGAACTGCAAGACACCTCAACACCATCCAGGCCAACCCCACCCATCCCACTGCATGCTGCCCCATCTACTCCCCAGCTGCTACCAAGGGAAAGGAGCACAAAGTCCAGACAATAATTCCTCATTCTGAAGAGACAATGAAAAACTGTGATGAAAGGAAATAAATGATTTCAAAGAATATTAATGTTCTATTTTGTCTATTTTATATAAGTTTCATTAAAATAAATTTCTACATTGCAATTATCCTAGTATTCCTCTTGGCACAATGGCCTCTTTTACTTAAAATGCTTTTGTTGAGATCTTGGCATTTATTCTTTAATACATTAATACCCTCAGAAACTCCTTTTGGCATCTTAGGGAGGTAAAGCATTTGGAGGGTGGGGTGGGATGAAGGGCATTAAGGGCTTGATGGTGCTTCAGTTTTCTCATCAGCAAAATGGGAATAATAATACCTACTATTCCCAGTCCACTGAGTTGTAAAGATGACATATGGATAATGCGAGGGAGTGCTTTGGAAAGATTCAAGTGAAAAGCAGAATGGACTCAACAAACTTGAGTGTCAATCTTCCAGCCTTTGCCAACTTCAAGATGGGAGGAGGCAAAGAGGGGAAAAAATACTGGGTAGCAATGAACTGTGCAGCCTTTGGAGTTAATTCCAAATTAATAATAATAAAGATTAAAAATTTGTAATAAAGGGTGGACTATGTTGTTTTAAGAGAGAAAAAACTTGCTTCAAAGGAAAACCTAACAATTTTCTTGGACTAAAAATGCTAAACTATCTTAGCAAAAACTAGGCATTGCAAGGAGGGACCAGATTAGAAGATTCCATCTGTTTTATCTTATTTGCTTTGTGTGCGGGGAAGAGTGAAGAAATAGAGCACTTCAGTTTTTGGTTTTCTTCCAACAATTGAAAAATGTGTCTGAATTATGAGAGTGAGGAATGGGTGGATGGTCACTAGCTGACTTGAAAAGTGCAGAAACGCCAAAGTAACAGGAGGAAAAATGCGAATGAATGTTAACTAGACCAAATCATCGAAAATGAGGAAAAAGAAAAAGATGACAGAGTAAAGTATAACGAATAATGATCATAAAGTAAGATAGAGGAATAAAATAAGCATATCCATCACTATACTAAATGTGAATGAGACAAATTGCTCTCTTAAAATCAGAGGTTGTCAGACTGTGTCAAAAAAACCAAACAGCTATATACTGCTTCAAAAAAAATCCTTCCAATAAAGTGATTGAAAAAAGGCAAAGTTGAAAATAAAGGAACAAGTGAACAGATATCAGGAAGAAGTGGAATATTAACATCAAACAATGAAGAATTTAGAACTAAAGCCTCTATACCAGACAAAAGCAGACGTTAAGTAATAATAAAAGTCACAATTTGTTAAGATGAGCCACTGACCTGAATGTGGCAGCAACTTAGTGACTGAATATAAACAACAACAAAAATAAATAAGATAATAATAAAATAACTCGAGTGCCAACCTTCCAGCCTTTGCCAATAATATGATAACAGTTTCAATATAATGGAACTAAAACATCCCCAAACAAATGAACATTGACCTACGTGATTTGTAAATGTTAATGCATTGTAAATGTCTATGCATTCAATGGCCAATAAATAATTAGAACTTTCTGAAATGCAAATCCCGCCTGCATTCCTAATTTGGATCATGACAGTCAATAAGAGAACTAATCTCAAGAACTGTCTTGGGCTTCTCGGGTACCCTAGCAAGTCCCTGATGTTCATAGGTGTCCCAAACAACCAGGCAGCCCATTCTCTAAGCGGCTGGTTAGCTGGCTGACTTGCTCAAGGTTAAGGACTGGCGGTGGGTGATGCCGTGTGGGAAACTGTCTTACCATCCTCCTTGAGTGTACCCAAAACTCACAGAATGATTTTGCTTCCTTAGGAGAACTAGGACCATCACTAACCATACCCTAAAAGTGCAATTTTTCCTCAATAGACATTACTTTGCTTCCTGTATAGACACGTTAGTGAGAAGTTTTATGTAAATCAAATCCCATTTTCCAGTTGACTAGCCCACCGTTTCAAATTTGTTTTATTTCTTTCTTGATTGATTCTCAATTGACAGTGGCTCTTACATTTTTGCTTTAAGTTTTTCTTCCCTCAGCCTTTCTACTGAAGCATTAATGATCACTAAACAAGTGATTAACTGCACTTGGAGACAACTGCTTAAAGGAAACCTTCAGTGAATCCTTCTGTAAAGTATCCTTTTGTTCAGTGAAGGCTCCTCTGTAACATTAAGAGTAACCCCCTAATTTATCTGTTTGGCAAGTGTAGTGCATATCTTTTTGCTCTGCAGCATCTGTAGCCCTCTTCTGGTAACTATACCTTTGGTAGTGAAAGCCCTGCAAAATCACCTATTCTCAGTCCGTGAGGTCCCAGCACAGAATCCCATTCCCAGCTCCAAGGATGGAGGATACAGCCCAGACCCAACCAGTGAGAGCATGTTTTCTCCACCCCAGTGGCTCATTCCATAATGGGCACTTTGCTCAACCACAGCCAAAGGGATGCAATGAGACTCCCGACGTGACTTCTAAAAAAGAGAATCTAGTTTGCTTTTGGAGCTGAGACTCAGGAGGATATTGGAGATGGAACCACTGACTCTATCATGTTAGCACATGAAGATTCAGTTTCTCCCTGTGTGTGTCTCTCCTTTTCCTATAAGGACACCAGTCATAATGGATTTAGGGCCCAACTCCAGCATGACCTCATCTCAATTAATTACATCTGCAATGACCCCACTTCAAAATAAGGTTGCAGTCTGAGCTTAGGACTTCAACATATCTTTTTGAGATACAACTGAACCCAAGAAGTTCAAGAAGTTCACTGCTGGTAGCATCACTGGACTTACCACTCAAGTCTCATGGTGGAATTTATTTGCATTTGCTTTAAAAATGATTGTTTTCTAGTCATGTTCACCAAAAAGATAATCCAGAGCGTGAAATATTGGGTTGGTTGGCGCTCTCTTCTGTAAAGGAGGTTGTTGTACCACCCCTACTGGGAGTGCTGTGGGGGTGCACCAAGACACCACGGTGCTTGGCAACGGGGGGTTCTCTATCCCCACCCCAACCTGCTCCCTGTCTTTAGGGAATATGGATGTGACCATTGACCAAAAGAGAGAACAACATTTGGAAATTGTTCTGAGGAATTTTAGAACCAGTAGCACTTATAGCAAAATGCTGGAACTGAAGGACTTAACTTTTGTTCTCTAAGTGGCATCGAGCCGTCTCTCAGAAGACAGGATGGGCAAGGCGGTGCCCACGGGAGGGAGGCAGACACTTGAGTTCTCTTTCTAGCTCTTCCGTTACCTTGATGTGTGACCTTGCAAAAGCTTCTTTTTTCACTATCTCTGTAGCTGACTTCTTCTTCGTCTTTAAAATGCAGCTGGTAGTCATGAATATTTGTTTCCTGAAGGTTTGGTTTTGTAAACCTCTCCCCGGATGAAAAGTACCACACAGCTGTGGAGTATTGTTCTTATTAATAACCTCATTTTGGCATAAACTCACCCACTTCTCAACTTCATATTAATATTCCACTGAAGAAAATATGCTACAATAACAAAGTGCATGATTTCATCTGTCTTCTCATGTGGAAACCGATCTATACAAAAAATAGTTAAATTGTTCCAAAAAAGAATACATTTTGTCTCTCTTTCTATGTCAGTGTCCAAACATGGTTATGTTTTCTATATAGAAACATCAATTTGACACCTCTTGGTCCAACTATTAGTTGCCAGTTGTATTAATCAGCTCGGCTGCCATAACAAAATACCATAGACTGGGTGTCTTAAACAGCAGGAATTTATTTCTTACAGTTCTGAAGGCTGAGAAACCCAAGATCAAAATGCTTGTCAGTTCTGGTCCTGGTGAGAGCCCACTTCCTGGTTCGTAGATGGCTGTGTCCTCACGTGATGGGGAGAGAGAGGAGGAAGCAAGATCTCAGTGTCTCTTCTTATAAGGACACTAGTCCCATCACAAGGACCCCATCCTCATGACTTTACCAAACCTAATTACCTCCCAAAGGCCCCATCTCCAAATACCATCGCATTGGGAGTTAGGGCTTCAACATAAATTTTGAGGGGACACAGTTCAGTCCACAGCACCGGTGAGAAACTATTCACGAACAGAATCGTTTTGTGCCAATCAGCTCAAGGTTACTTATAGCTAGCATTGGTGGAGGGTTGTGGGTCTTGGCAGCTGTTCTAGAGATATAAAGATAATTGATTGCTCATGCTAATGCACCACTGTCACCCTGCCATCTCCCTGGGGATGGGCTATGTTGGAGCTGCCCCCGGCACACCCAGGAATGGGCACAGGCGAAGAGCTCCCAGCCCTTTGGTGCAGGTGCAGAGGGGGGACCCTATCCCTTGTGAAGCAAGACTTTGAGGGCCACAGGCTTGCCCAGGTTCAGGTGGCAAGACTCGCTGAATAGCAGAGTTCTGGGCTCGTTGGGCAGTGGCTGGGTGTATGAAAGGCTGTGAGCCTCCACTTCTGGGCTCCCCTGAGTTAGAGGGCATCTCACTCTCTCTCAGCTGCCAAGAACTCCAAATGTGGTACAAGTGTCTGGAAGACATAGAGAGGGTGACACAGAGCTGCGTCTGGGCACCAGTATCCCTCTCTCGCCTGTATCCTTTGCACAACCTCCTTTCGGCTTTGGGATAAAGTGAATGTGATCTTGAATCAAGTCCAGGACCATGCACAGCATCCTGGAGCCTGGCAGGAAAGCTCTGTGTTCCGTGGTGAGCACAGGAAACACAGGCCCGGAGCCCAGCTGCACTTCCTTTCCACCCCGCCATGGTGCTTCTAGGAAGCATCCTGACGGTTCTGGTTGTGCACAGTCCTAGCTTCAGAGATGGCAAAAATGAAAGCCAAGTCTGCTCAGAAGCTGGTGTTTCAATGAGGTTTTCCAAGCCACACATTGCCCTCTTTTCCGGTAAGTTTATGATACTAAGAAACACAGACACACACACACACAGACACACAAAAACACACACACTGGAACTCCTCCAAAATAAAAAAGAAGAAAAAATCTAAATGTTACGTGTTTGTGGGTGTCAAATTTTGTAGATCTTCATTTGATTGTGTTTCCAGGGGTTTGCCCACGCCCTAAATTGGGAAGGAAGCTGTGGGCATTATCTCCAAGCTTATGTCCTTCAATCTGCAAAGTCTGGCAGCATTTGGTTGTCAGAGTCTGACCCTTTGGGGCAAGATCGAGTGCAACAGAGCTGCAAGCAGAACCACAAAAACTATGCATCTCAGGAAATCTTTTTGCCTGATGAGTCACATTCCTAATAGATGTGTTTTTCCATAAAGCGCAATTAATAATTCATCCAGCCTTTGTCAAACTTAACTCTATTGTCTTTGAACAGAAAGTGAAATACCCACAAGTGTTTGGTGCCATCGTCTTCCAGATTATGAAAGCAACCAAAACAGAAGAGCTCTTCTAAGAAGCTGGCTCTGGATGCCTGCCTTTGTGTTGGTGAAAAGGACACAGAACAATCCTAAAAAGGCTGGACGCCAAGAGAGAGCCAGGAAGCCTGCTTACATGCTCCTTCTCTATCACCACGTTGACAATGATTGAAAAGTAAATTGCTTTTTAATAAGTGTTGTATTCTCAGGGGGACGGGGCTAAAGGGTTAATTCAATGCTTGACCCATTAAAACCAGGACTGCAGTGAGCAGCTCTAGGGCTGATCAGATGATTGTTTCTGCAGGAGAAGTGGTTGAAAACTGAGCCCGGCCAGGCCAGGTAATCAGGGAACTCGGCATCAAGGAGAAGATGCGGCCAGGGAGAGCCAGAACAGCTACCTGAGATTCTATTACTTGTCGTCTCTCAAGCATAATAATGAGATTATAGAAACCCTAACCTGGCTGAGAACAGAAATCTGGCTCTCTGTCAAGTTCATTGTGTCGAGTTTTACAACAATCGAGGTCTGGTTCCTTGAACCTGCAATGATTACCCAGGGGGAAGGCCTCGAAGAAATCCTGGTCAACCTTCAGGCTGTTCGGATTTTGGCTTCTGACCAACGCACCATTGTTCAGTGCATGAAAAACTTGCTAATGCTTATTTTTTCACCATATGATTCAAAAACTAATAATGATACGATATTGCCACAAGCCTTTCCTTCCCCACATTGGTCATAGATGGTCTGCAGGTCCTGAAAGGATGTGTTATGGATCCGCGAGCCCCTGGCTCCAGCCACACCTGCACACGTGGAGATCACAGCCACCCATCACACACCCTGGGATTACCGTGTGTGCATGTTAACCCTGCCTACACAGCGAGGAGGTGAGGGGAATGAGTGCCAAGAAAAGGCAGGAGCCTCCTTCGTTCTTGAGGAAAATGATTCGTCTTATTGGAGGCTCTTTAGTGTCTTATTCAATGGAAAACCAGTCGGGTTACCGTTTGCATGCCCGTTGGGCGATGTTGAAATGCCGTGAGCCGCCCCCTCTCTCGTGACAGCTGCGCTCCTGGGTACTCACTATAAGCCAGGTCCTGCCCTGGTCAGTTTGCATGTGCCGGCTCACTCAGTCCTTCTGAGGGCCCTACGCTGGCCGCGCGAGCATGAGCACTATTTTCTAGAGTGAGGCACAAGGGGATAGGCAATTTGCCCAAGTTTCCATAACCAGCAGAAGCAGCAGATTTGACGCTGGAGCCTGTGTCCCCAGCCCCAGGCTTGGCTGTCTCCTCGGCAGCACTGTAGCTGGGCCCTGAAAATTGATTCTTAAGAGACTGATTTTGAAATGCTGAGTGCTCTTTTAAGCAGTATAATAATTTAGAACAGCAAACAGGAACGATCCACAAATGGCTAGACTGTTGAACACCCTGCTTTGTAAGAACAGACTCCATGTAAGGCTCACATCTGCGTTTCCAGAGGTAGCTTCTGGAATGATGTACTCAGTATCTGTAATGTTATCCTTTCAGAGACTGTTTATTAATTAATATTCATGATGAATGCCAGCTGGCTCCAAAAGGGATTAAAGAAAAGGAAAATCTCCTAGATATGCTAAAATTCAGCCTAAATCCCCAGAGGGGAAGAAGGAAGGATGTGCACATATTACGAGTCTCCTTTGGGGAAAGGAGAATTGCTGCCTTAGGCAGCCAAGCCCCTGAGGCCCTGTGATGCGTTGGGCTGAGACAGCCTTGGGATTCCAGATGCCTCCTTTCTAGAATTTTCCCTTGGCCATGGATTTTCCCTGTGACTACCTCTGTTGCTCTGTCCCATCTGCAAAATGAGAATAGTAGTTCTTGCCTCCTCATGTCACATCCTCATGGCCACGGCCACCTCCCTGAGGTCTTGTGTGCTTCAAACCAGACAATTTGAGTGGAAGAGCCTTTGGAAGCCCCAGACTCAACAAACGTGAGGCCTCGTGTCTGGGCCCACAGTGCCTGGTGCCTCCTGGGTGTGTGGGTCACACAGCAGGACTCTGGACCCACCGGCCACAACGGGAAGGGGTCGGCCACAGGAATCTGCTCCAGCCATGGCTGCCAGGACATTGAGGGAGCTCAGAGCGCGGAGGAAGGCATCCTCACTGATCCCTTTGTATCTGCCTATGCTACCTGGACTGTAAGCAGTCAGGTCCGCAGGTGACTTCAGAACACTGCCACACATGCAACAGGTGACAGCAGCTCCGACACAGTGCAATTCAGGTGCTAACGTGGGCGCCTTTCCTATTAAGGTGGGTTAAACAAGTGTCTCCCCTTGTTCTGACCTGATTTCCTCCATTGTCCAGTTTGGATCTGCTTCATCCACCTACAGCCCCTCATCCGTGTGGGGCCCCAGGTGTGTCCCTGGAGAGGTACCCTGGGGTCTGCAGGGGTAGACTTCCTCTGGTCACCTGAGAACTTCTGGTTCTGCTGAACCAGCCAGGGCCCTGGCCAATGCTCCCCTCCCCACACGTGGCACAGACTTGTGAGGAGTGGTCTGCACAACACCAGCCCTAAAGCCGACAGAGCCACCCTCCCCCGTTGATAGCATCCTGTACATGGCCCCATCACCACTAACGATGGCAGCAACAATTGTGATAGCCTCCGTTCTGGGCCCCTCATTCCTAGTAAGAGTAGAAGAAGAAGGTGCCCCTGCTCCCATAAGGGGCACAGGACAAATTATAAATAGGCTGTCATGACGATCATAGCAACCCAGCTGTTAGCGATATAACAACCATGGCTCGTGCCTGCACCTTTATCTAAGGCAAGTCTGAGGTTAGTTGGCCAGGGTTCCTCACTCCCATTTTATGGACTTGTACTCGCCCAACACAATGCTGTTGATTGTACTGAGCTAAAATGCAGGGCTCCTTGTCATCCCTGAAGGGCCAGAAGAGCTCCCCGACGGTCTGTCAGAGCTGCTCACAGTTCCAATCCCACCAGCACACGCGTTTTGGTAACCTGCTCAGGACCATGCCCTGTGTGGATAAAGTGGTGTCCCCTGAACTGGAAGAAGACTTTACAAGCCAGCAGCAGAAATCAGCCAATGAATAACCACTGTAGAAAGTAGGATGTGCCACAAGAAATGAGCCGAGAGAACTGTGAGGAGGGGCCATCACTTCTGGATTCCTGGGGATGGCATTTGAGAAAAGACCGTGGAAGAGGGTACAGGCAAGTGTAGATGTGGCAAGTACATTCCGGATGGAGGGAGGAGTGCGGACAGAGCCGCAAGGCAGTGGATGGCTCAGCATGTATGGAGGAGCTCCATTTGCCTGGAGAACAGAGCAGACCAAGACCCCTGCAGGAGCAAGCCTGAAGGAGGGTGGGACCCTTGCTGGGAGAGCGTTGCACGCCTGAGTGAAGATGGCGGCTTGCATCCAACATGAAGGGGAGCAGTGAGGGGCGCCCTGCGTTTGAGCACAAGACCAGAGCGTGCTCCCTGAGGGGAGAACTGGCACCGTGTGCAGGCGGTCGAGAGACAGGGAGCATGCAGCCTGACTCGTGCTCCTCGCTTTCCCCCCTTGGCGCTCCATCCACTTGACTCCCAGGTTTGCAGTCTTCCATCCAGGAAGCAGCGTCTGCCTATAGTCCACGAGGCAGACGTGGAACAATCCTTCCTGTAGAGGCTTGGCCACGCTGCCAGCGTTTCTTTCAGAGGGACTCTGTACACCTTGGTGGGAAAAACCTTTGCTCCCCTGACCAAACAGTTATTTGTGGTGTAACAGAATCCCATGCACTTAGTAAAGAAAAGAGAGTGGCATTCATGAAATCCTGTGGAATTAACCTTTAGAAACAGCTTTGGGAGATCTAAAATCATGACTCAACACTTGTACTTGGCATTTCTGTTATTATGACCCTGTGACCAACTCTTGATCATAGGAATGGCTATGGTGCACCAGAGCAGAGTCATTTAATGACTCAATAACCCAATCCAATTGGTCATAGCATCTATTTCATGGATTGTGAAGAAATTAGTATTCAGATGCAGAAATAAATCTCAATACTGTGGATTTAGTGACCATTTTTGGATACTGGTTTCTGACTGTTTTTCATTAAAGATGGCCATGACACATACTGGAGGAAGTCCAGATAGAGCAAGGTAACTGTATGTATTCACATGCACGTATACATGTAAATCTTAGCGCCAACATTGTAGTCTCGAAATACCATTTCTCACTAAAAAGAACCAGACAGAGTTCCTTGGAGAAACAGCTGATCTGGGCCTGGAAGCATACAAGATGAGCCTGAGACTCTCTCTCATACCATATAGTGATGGAGTCAATTTAAGTACACTTCAACTGGCCAAGGATGGGACAATTTGATTATCAAAGCATAATAACTGTAATGGATCAAAACGTAACACCTGTGTTTAAATCCATGAGTTCTTAATGAAACTAAAAAAAATTAATTGGTACTACTAGAGAATGCTAATGAATAATTCATTATTTTGAAAACTAGTAAACAAAGGGAAGGTATCAAATATTTATCCCGCCTTTCCAACATAAACTACACAACTGGGCAACCAGAAATAATATGAGGAAAATTTTCTTTTTATAGAAGTGTTCCAGCTTATTAATAAGTGGAGAAGAAGTGACAGAATTAGACTAGGACCATGTTCCAACTCCAAATGTATTAACATATCTAGACACTGAGCAGCAACAGCCACCAAAGTTACAGAGAGGGAGACAGCCAAACATTATTGCCTCCTGACGACTTGCAGAACCACCTAGGAAGTGGTCTTGCCCTCCTCCTATGAAATGAGAATCTGATCAAACCCCTAGATCTAATTACAATTTATAGGAAACACAGAGGAATGTGTTATACTAAACCACTGGAACGCAATCGGGAAAATCCCAAATTAGAAAACCCTGTAGATGAATGACTGCTGCCTTCAACAAATAAATTATAAGAAATTTTAAAAAAGGAAGAAGAAATGGCAGTGAGACCTATCCATTGAAAAAGAAGCATTTAAGAAATATTTCAACCACTTGCAATATAGGAGCCTTATTTTGATCTTGACTCAAATTTCTTAAAAAACTGAAAATTACATTATTTATGATAGATATGTCAGATATATGACATTAAACGAGGCGATTGAAAAATTTAAACACTGACTAGGTATTTTATGATATTAAGGAATTATTGTTAATTTTTTAATATGTGACTGTGTATGCAATCATTTATAAAATGATTCCTCATTTTCTAAAGATCATCTCCTAAATATTTACACATGAAAATCTATGATCTTTGGGATTTGCTGGGGGAGGGGAAGTGGGAGGACGGACGGATGGAACAGGAGCTCTATAAATTGCCAATTGTTGGAATCAGCTGATGGGTATGTGGGGGTTCATGGTACTATTCTCTCCACTTCCACATTTCACATAATTTTAAAAATAAAACATGCATACATATATGTATAGTCTCAGATACTTAGAAAATAAAACCACTTGCTGGAAAACTAAGGAATTCGGCTCCCACTTGCAGCATCTCCATGTGCACACACGCACACACCTAAGCACATACACACATATGTATCCCTGCTAATGTCCTTAAGTATATGTATTCACAGATAACTGTGAGTACATTCTAATTGCTTTCCTGGCTGAACAAGATAATGCATTCTGGAGCCATTGAGTGAAAACATGAACTGTAAACTCATGCTGCAAAGTTTAGAAAACTTTCAGAGGTTACATTTTGACATACTGGGATCTTGCCTTTAACAATGACAGAAAGCCCCACAAAAATACTGCGTTTCATCTGGCGTGGGTCTTTATCTTATCCTGACAGATTATTGCTGGTTAAATTGTAGTGCTGACTTAAAGGCAGGACTCTTCAGGGGAGTCAGAAATTACGGCTTCACCAAATGGTAATAAAGCTATTAAAAATGCAAACAGCAAACAGCCACGCTGTACAGGTTAGACAGCTAATCCAAACTAGCGGTTTAAAACGCAGAGCAATTACACTTTTATTTAAATGCGAGGAATATGAGCAAGAATAGAATGAGGAGCCTTGTTTAAATGCACTCTTTTGAATATTTATTAGAAATAATACATGTAGTTAAGCCACTTATCTGATTTCAGTGAATAAGTAAAATGCAAAAGATCAATTTTCATAATTATACCAAAGAAGTCTGTCTTTCATAAAAATCTCATTAATAACACCATTATTACTGAAAAAATATCTCGGTATTATTATTGTTATTCTAATTATCAGCAAAATGCTACTGATAATGTTGTCATAAAATTCCCTTTTAGTATCCTATTAAGACAGATAGACTAAGTAGTGGTTTAAGTTAAATCTAGACCCTAAGTGGCATTATAAAATCTTCTTTGTGTATTTGGTTAAAATACATTATGTGTATAATTACATAAATTACTGCAAGTTTGGCAAACAGGACTCTGTGTGCACATATAACTGTATACTGCGTATCATCGCTAAATGCCCACGGATCTACATGTCCACGTGCGGGTCACTCCAACGCTTCCAACGGAGAGGACAGGTCTTGGACATTCTTGGCTTCTCGGAAGCCAGGCCAGTGGTCATCTTAAAGTGAAATGTCCTTGCTTATTAACCAAGATTGGATGCTTCTCTCAAGAGTTTATATATTTACGTATTTCTACTTTCACTCCTTAATGATTTCCCTGTGCTTCCTGTACACCCCCCTTTAGAGAAGCTGGCACTTTCCCAAGCTTGATCACCCATCACTGCTGCCTGGATGTCGGGAAAGTGACTTCACTTCTCCTGGACTCGATTTCCGTCTCAGGAAACTGTGCCCAGGGGAGGAAGGCCTCGAGCACGGTTTGATTCCTGATGGTTTAGCTCAAAGTAAAACAAAGGGCTGCCAGAAGCTCTGGCAAATATTATCGCAACAAAACCAACAAAACAAAAGGCATTTTGAGACTGCTCTCTGTGTCATGAGCTCTATTAAGAAAAGAGGGGTTTGAAGCAAAATTAACTGTGCAGTTATTGTTGGGACTTTGTTCCTAGTTCCGATAAAATAAAAGATTGGGCAAACTCCAGCGTCTTTGTTGAAGCAGTATGCTTTCCTCCTAACCCACCCAGCCCAGCAGTCCAATGCACAGACAACGCAGCCCCGCGGGCTCACAGGACCACCTGCGCCTGGACATTAACTGCCTCCCCTTACGGGACCTACAGAGAAGCGGGCAAGGACGTCGACTCTGCGTTTGAAAATGGTACAGACGACCGAAGAAACCAACCAACCAACCAACCCACTTACTTGAATGCCTGTTTGTGGGTATATCTGAATATCATTGCACTGGTGTGAATAAAAGCATTTAAGTGGTAAGCCTTATTTAGTGAATTAATGATAAAATAGCTCTTTGAATTGGAAGAAGTAATAGTTTTTTGACAATGTAAATGAGTGAAAGAAACCACAATAAAGTAAAGGACTTATTTTTACTTTCTCATTTCTACTTTCAATTCAACTAAAAATGTAAACTAATTTTGGAATATGAAACGATGAGGCCAACTCAGGTGCCCAGCTCTGCCTTTCATAATTATCCCCAGGAATGAACTGGGAAGGGTCCGCCCTTCATGCAGAAGTGCCTTCTTAGCTACGGGCTGCAAAAGGTGGCGGTGACCCTCCCAACTCTCCTCTTTGGGGAGAAGCTCCTGCTTAGCGGCCAGACTAACCCCAGGGCCATCCTCAGGGTGTCAGGAACTTCAGGAGGTGGGGCAAAGTGTTCCCTTGTTTCCATGGGACATTAGAATTTCAGATGGGATTCCAGACCGTGGAGCTTACCTTCCATCCAGAGAGCACCTCCCTCCACAGCATCGCTGAAAGGAGGCCTCTGGCCACTGCCCGAGCACCTCCTAAGATGCCCTGCTGAATCCGCACCATGGCTAGACAATTGGGATAGAAAATTCTATCCTAAACCAAGTGAAATTGCCTCCTAACTCAAACCTAGGGATCCTAGTCCAGCTTGTTGGAGCTATAAAAATTCAACCTCTGTTCCTTTGTGAGGGACCTCAAAGCCTCTGAAGACAGTTGTTAGGATGCTCCAAGTTATCTGCTCCTGTGCTAAAATCCCCCAGTTGCATCTCTTGTCTTTGACATGACATGGTCTGATGTCCCCACCATATTCATCACCCTGCTCTGCAAAGGTTCAGCTCACTGAGGTCCTTTTGATGCAGTTCCACACAACTGAACATCTGCTGTATGCCAGGCACCATATATGGACTGAGACAAAGAAAGAGAGAGAGAAAGAGAGAGAGAGGGAGGGAGGAATGAAGGAAGAGAAAGAAGAAAGGAAGGAAGGAAGGAAGGAAGGAAGGAAGGAAAGAAGGAAGGAGGGGAAACACCAGTCCCCAGCAGCGGTTGGGGCCCCAGGATGGGTTCTGCGATGGAGGACACTAAGGGTAGAGAAGGATATCACCTGTAGGAGGGTCCAGGGGTCAAGAAAATCTACCTGAGGAAAATTCCTTTAAGCTAAGACCTGAAGGATGAGTGGGTGTTAATCAGATATGGGGAACAGGGGTCTGATAACCCCTGTTATCAGATAACCTGCTCCCCAGGGGGAGGAGAGAGGGTGGAGGGTCCACAGTTCTGGGAAGTTCCCTCCTGGTCTGGCCAGTAGAAAGCAGGTGAAGTTGCCAACCAAGGTGGACAAGTGACGCAGCCAGGCTGCAGTTTGGCCGCTCAGGAGCCCATGGAGGTTGTGAGACAGGAAGGCCATGGAGAGTTGTTTCAGAAGCATCTCTGACTACAGCAGGGAGAACAATTTGGCGAGAGCAAGTCTAGGTGCAGAGACTGGTCAAGAGGTTGATGCAGAGGGATGGAGAGATGTTGTCAAGCTTAAGAGAGATGTGGAATATTTTTCTTAAACTATTTCTTTAAAAGTTTAGCTACATTATGGGTTAAATGGGCTTTGATAGCTTATCTAGGAACCTAATTTCACTTTTTGACCTTATTTCCATGAAGAAGTATTCTGGGGCCCTAACAACTGATGTATAATTGAACCTGGAAGTGTAACCTGATTGCAAACTCAACGCTGCTTGTAAGCCAACTTTGGCAACACTCAGAGAGGGGGACCCAGGCTCCCAGTGGCTCTTGGCACAAGCCAGGTCTCTCCTGGACCCTGTCCAAGGGCACATCATTTCCTCAACTGGCCCAGAGTCTCTGGGACATTTTCCAGCTGGGAGCATCAGGACAGGGTTCAAGAAGGTGCAGTGGGGCCATCTGTGAAAGGACCTGAGCTGGTGTCCCTGGCTCTCCAAGTTTACTAAAGGAAAAGCACAGAAAAACTAAAGCCTAGAGACAATTTCAAATTTAAAAAAAAGAGTTTAAAAAAGTAAGCCAAAATATAATCACCAAGACAAAAAACCACAAATGTTGGAGAGGATGTGGAGAATCAGGAAACCTCATACACAGCTGGTGGGAATGCAAACTGGTGCAGCCTCTATGGAAAACGGTATGGAGATTCCTCAAAGAATTAAAAATAGAGATGCCCTATGATCCAGCCATCCCACTACTGGGAATCTATCCAACGAACCTGAAATCAACAATCCAAAGAGGCTTATGCACCCCTATGTTCATTGCAGCATTATTCACTATAGCCAAGAAGTGGAAGCAACCTAAGTGTCCCTCGACTGACGATTGGATCAAGAAGATGTGGTATATATATACAATGGAATACTACTCAGCCATAAAAAAAGACAAAATCTTCACATTTGCAACAACACTGATGGGCCTGGAGGGTATTATGTTAAGTGAAGCAAGCCAGAAAGAGAAAGACAAACACTGTATGATCTCACTCATATGTGGAATATAAACCAACACATGGACAGGGAAAACTGTATTGTGGTTACCAGGGGCAATAGGGGTGGGGGGTGGGCACAAGGAGTGAAAGGAGACATATATATGGTGATGGACAAACAAAAATGTACAACCCAAAATTTCACAATGTTAAAAACTATTAAAACATCAATAAAAGAAAAACACAATAGTACTGTAAAACTACCATGGTTAATCTAATCTATTTATATTTTGAATGCAGACTATAAATAGTTATCCTTGGTTATTTATTCCAGTTTTCTTTACCTTATACAGCCTACATTAATAATTTTCAAAAGTTCCATGACACCCTTATATCTGCTTAATAATAGAAATCAGAACTCAAAAATTGGTGTACAGCAAGAAGGAAATTATCAGAACAAACATAACTCATGAAAATGAATTTAATACAAATCTGGCAAAAAATTCTAGATACGTGATCAAATAAAAGAGTAGTAGTATTTGCCAGGAGATGGAAAATATACTAGAAAGTGAACATGAAGAATCAGACGCATAGGATCTGCAATAAAGAAAGATCCCTTTCTGTATATGTGATTTCAACCATCTGTATTTTTTAGTAGAACTCACATTGTTGGCAGCTTAAAAACTATGAAACCTCACACGCTGTAAATACAGATGCCTGAGATTTTATTCTTAAAATCACAGCAATAACATAACCATCTTTCTTTTGGCTGAAGCCCATGGATTAGAATCAATCCTGTATCTTAAAGAGGCATGGCATAAATTCATCACTTCCTCCTGTTGCTATCTCCTTCTTTCCCTCTTTTTCAAATTAATATCTCCAATTCTATTCTGAAAAGAAACATAAAAGTAAGCCAAAAAATAAATCACTCTGAGAATGTAGGTCTTGGCTGATCGATGCTGCCGTTCAATACTAGTGAGGACCTTGTGGTTCCGTCTGTGTGACCAAGACCATCACACCTGTAGGGAAGCCCTAGTGCTTTACTTTTAATTTCCAAGCTGTCATGGGATGACACTTTTGTAAAACAGAAAAACACATTACTAAAAAAGTGAAATAAAAATAACCAACAAACTACAAGCCGATTTTTTTTATTATGAGATTCAGAAGACATGGCATTACTTTGTGAAATTGCTACAAAAGTTTCTAAATTCTCACCATGCGAGTCTACTCTTCTCCTCACAGAGGTGACAACCAGCTTGTGGATCGGGCAGCATGGCCGCCCCGGAGTTGGCAGTGCGGAGGATTCCCATCTGCCCAGACGGGGCGTCTGACAGCCGGATGCTCGCTCAACACGGGAAGGGGCAGCAAGCTTTCCTTCCATCTGCCTTTCGACTTGGTGTCCTGGAAACGCATGTGTGGTTGTGGTCACTTTAGATCCGGAAACTAAGGCCCAGGGTCCCTTTTCTTTGGGGAGAACATTGTTATTCCTACAAAACAAATAGTTCCTGGGACGTTCAGGGACAAGGGAGAAAATGGTTATTTCCTAAAGTGAAGAGTAGTCTTCTGGGATGACGAAATCGGAGAGGAACAAATGTAGAGACAACCCAAGTGTCCCTGCCCTCAGCCAGTGGGCAAGAAGCCCTCGAGATGAATCATGATTCATTAGTCCTGGAGGTGTCATAACGGTCTTCACATCACACCAGTAAACCTCAGTCATGTTTTTTGAGGTTTTGGTGAAAGAGGCGTTGGGAGCTCTCCCATCCCCATTTAATTAGGCTCGTCTTGTTCCCTCTGTATTTGTCCACGACACCTGTGATGCCACTCCTGCATCTCCACAGAATCCGGAGAACAGGTTCCTTGACGAAATCACTCACGAGTAATAGGTTCCTGGAATCAAGAGTTCACCCGAGTTACTTGTGGAGTCTCAGTGTTGACAAGCGGGGACAGAGCCGTGCCCATCCCTCTCAGCATGGTGTCACCTCTGCTGGGCTAAGGAAGCTCAGCGATGTCACGTTGATCACAGCTGATTCCTGACTTACTCTTTGCTATGTGTTTTTATTTGTGAAGGCATGTGCATAATCAATAGGATTTTATTTTTGAAGAAAAGACCCACTAACAAAAGTCCCCCTAATGAATGTCGTTAGGTGGAGTGCTGTGTTCTCCCTGGCCCCAGAATCGGCCCTTGTTGGTGGGGAGAGGCCCACGCTGTCAACAGTCCGGTGCGTCCATGGTAACTCGCAGTTCAACATTTAACTCTCCGGTGTATGGAGGAGGCAATTACCTTCTTCCTTATGTTTGTATGGTTTATAGCAGCAATAGTGCTGCCCCCACCTGAGGTCGGACAGCTCCTGGAGGTTAATGACCAACTGGCCGTTTTCACTGGCTTTATCTTCCTTAAGGGCCTTTGATTCCCCTCCAGGTTTTGAAACTCCTCTGGTCACTTGTTAACTACCAGAAAACGCCCGTCTCATGGGTCATGATGCTCCCCTGACCCCCGCCCTTGGTTTTAAAACAACGGCAAATCTAGCAGCGTCTCTTGCTGTGTGGTCCTGGGCAGTCAGTGAGCAGCACTGTTTGCTCCCAGTCTGCGTGTGTGTCTATGCAGTGGTCTGTGCATTTGAGGAGCAGTGCGGAAGGGTGTTTGCTATACAACAGGTCACGTGCTGGACAATGGATGTGCTCGTAAGGCCTGTTCTGTTTACTGCCACAGCACTAAGGCATCAGAATTGAGTACAATTCTCTGTGTTTTACAAGTGAAAACAGTAATATCTCCCTGGGGCTTCATGCATTCATCCACTTGTACACGCAGGAACTCAAGCTTTATTTACAACACAAGAAGCCTTTATCAATCAGCATCAGATGATATATGATAACAGAGACGCATTTGTCCTTGATCAGAAATGTATGGAGCCTTTGCCAGACTTGGGCTGTGCACACGCTGTGCTTATAATCCGTTGAAAGAGACAGGTGTAGGCGCAAACTGTACCACAAAATACACAGATCAAGCATCAGTAAGGCACAGCCATCTCGAGAGTGTCTAGATGCGCTCTCGTCTCTGTCATCCTTGTCACCCACAGAATGGGCAGAAAGAAGACAGCACTGTTCACCGAGCATCTGACTGCATAGGACACTTTCCCAGATGTTCTTGGAACATTTACATGGTCAGGGTGCTGCCTGCTCACAGGGCAGACCTCACGGCGGTTACAATAGACAACACATGGCAGAGATCCCGAGGACACTAAGCAGGTACACGGAAGCACTGCCATCTCTAATGTGAGTGAGCATCGGGTTCAGTGAGGCTGGGAGTTTGTGGTGGAGGATAAATTCTAACCCTGGAAGGACCTGTGCTGTGGCTTTTGAGCTACAAGTCTTCCTTGATAGTGCAGGCCCGGGGTCGGAACAATTCAGCGATTTGGGTTCTGGGTGGGTAGTGTAGCTTAGTATTGGAGGACCGGGATAATATGCTGCTGCTATAGTCGGTGCTTAGAGATTTTTACCTCTCTCAACATAATCTTTTCTCTGATTGTAGTACTCCTGAGAGTCCAACAGAGTCATGTACACCCAGAAGGGAGAGCCAAAGAATGAAGTTTGTTGCATTTAGCTCTTAACTTATTCAGTATATATCATGTAACATGTGTAAGCTTTCTAAATGGCTATCTGAAAAACAGTAGACAGCTGAGTGACCAACGCCGCACGTCTGGCAAGCTGTTTAGGCAGTGTGTGCTGATGGCATTCACTCTGGAAGATACAACTCATCACCTCCATGTGAACGTGTGGCCTGGGGTCCCATGGGTCTGAGCTGGACTTGCCGTTTGGTGCTGTCGGCTTTCGCCATTTGCTTCATGATTTACCAAGTGTCACAGCTCAAAAAAAAAAAAAATTAAAAAGCAAGGAAGAGGAAAAACCACCCAGCCTTCAGGTTTATCCCCAAGGGATGTTGTTGCTTGAGATTTAATAAAACTGGGCGCTCGCTTCCCCTGGGCCAGGCGCCCATGTGCTCACGGCCCTCCCACTGGGTCTCACCAGTTTGCTCCTAGAATCTTTGGTCGTGCTTCTCGCCCGAGGTCAGTGTCAGAGGCTCCTCAATGCCTCCTCTCCCTGCCCTGTGGTGATGACCTCCAATCACCTCCCCACGCAGCAGCTGCTCGGACGCCTGTCTGTCTGTCGTCCCACCTCTCTGCACACGCGACAGCCCTCGAGGCCCGAACCACCTACTTAAACACTGAAGACAGTTTGAACAAACCCTCATCGTCTCTCTTGGCCAGAGCACGGGCTCCTCTGCATCATCAAGAGCTGTCTTTTGCTTTTCAACTGACAAGCATTTTCAGGCACCTGCGACATGCCAAGGGTGGTGCTGGGCACTCAACTCCCTCAGTGAGCGAGCCCAAGGCGTCCCCTCACAGGAGAGCTCAGACTGCAGTGGGCACTCCACGGCAATGACATCAGGGCCGACAGAACACCGAGGGTGTGTCCCGCCCCTCAGGTGGTCTCTGCATAGGTGACATTTCTAGTCATGAGAGAGCATCCTAGGAACAACAATTGCAGAAGCCCTGAGGGGGACACAGCTTGGTGTCAGAGGCCCTGTGGCTAAGCCAGGTGAGGCTGGACTGACAGGGGCTGGAGGCGATAGGAGGCAGGACGCTGGAGACCATGTCCTGGATTTGATTTCCTTCTAACCTCGAAGGGTTTCAAATGAGGAAGTCCAGTGATCTGACTCCATCTTCAAGGTTGTCAGTGGTGCTCTGTGAGGAGCAGACTGAAGCAGGAAAGAAGGGGATGAGAGGCTGCGGGGTGGGAAGGTGAGAGATGCCGGTGGGCTGCCTAGATTGGTGGAACCAGGTGCCAGCAAAGCCGGTGGATGTAGACATGATTGGAGCCTGGGAATGAGAGAAAGGGAGGAGCGAGGGCAAGTCCCAGGTGTCCAGCCTTAGCAAGGAGCCGACGGCAATGTGTTGACTGAGTATCGAGGCTCAGGATGGCATGGCACCAAGTGGAGAGTCTAGGCGCATTGAGATTGCCAGCTCTCCAAGAAATAGGCTGTACTGTGCTGAACAATAAAAGAACGTTGAGCGTGATTTAATTCTGGATCGTTAAAAAGACTCCTCATGGTTTGCAATGCTCAGGTTCATGGTTTTGAATTTCGGATCTCACTCTCCTACGAGATAACAGAGGTGGCGGGTAAATTCAGTTTGGTAGAGCAACTCATACGCTAGTTTTTACCCCAATAGCAACTTAACTGCCATGATAGACTTTGAAAATGCATGTTTAGGAGATCATGATCAGATATGGGGTCACGATTCGAGAAAGAAGAATCATACTCCTGCCCCCCAACTCCCCTTCTCTTTGCACTCGGGAGTCGTTTGAGCTAAAAGCTGCCACATCTGCTTATCAATACTCTTTGCCATATTCAAAGGTGTCCTTGTAAATTCCTAGCCGCCCAAGTTCCAGGAACTTAATTAACTTAGTTCCCTCTGACGAGAATGAAACAAGTGAAAGGAATGGCCTTTTATCTCAGCCCGAATTGTAGGTGAGCTTTTTAATTAATTGAACAATTTAACCGAAACAGATTGTTTCTGTTAATACCATCCAGGAATTTCTGGTGAGTTTTGTATTATTTGTGTGTCATCAGGATCACACTCGTGTTTTTACTCGGCTTCTAAACGTTACTCACCTTTCTCGAACCTCTCATCTTGTGGGTTACCCACCAGGTTCTCAACATGATGTTCCTGTCACCCCAACACTGCCTGCGGGGGATTTTCTGTTGGCTCATAGCTGCCACTAACATAGCATTACTCCCCAAAGCCCACGCCTGTAGCTTGACACCCTGTCCCTTCCCCAGATAAAAGAAGTGCATTGTGACCCTTATGTCTATTCAGGTCCTTATTTATTTCGATGTTTAAAGTATGTGCTTAGGGTTTATAAAGCATATTCTTTTATTTAAAAGAAAAAGTCAGGGAATAACTAAACAGAAAGAATCTGTTTAGGCGGCTTTGTGGCAGAGCGATGGGGAAGAGGAATAGATTTGGAGAAAAGGAAAAGCAGAGGGAGAAGGAAGAAAGGGGAACGTGGGAAAAGCAGAGAAGAGAAGCACAGCAGTGGAGGGAGACTGATGGAGGGAAGCGAAGAGCCTCAGCTCCTGCTGCTGCTCGGTTACGTGAGGCCACCAAGAGCTGGAGGGTAGAGCTCCTCTTGCCCAGCGTCCAGAGGAAGACGCTGAGTTCTGGCTTAGTGTAAACAATTAATTAAAGACCACCACCCCCGAGCGGTAGGAACATTTATTGTTAAGGCAACTAGAAATAGTAGAGTGGAAACGGATAGAAAGGCTCTAGCAGCTTGAGGAGCTCTGTACTCTGTCCTGTCACCCAAGGCAAACGGCGGCAGTCTCTTCATCCAGGAGTTCAGAGACCAAGGGAGCCCTCTGGTCAGACTGGGTCCTGGTCAGGAATCCAGGAATGTTCTCATCTCGTCAGTCCTTTGGCAGCAACATCACCAACACTCACAGTGTCAGACTTTCCCTGGTGTGTCTCAGGGACCACACCTGCCATGAACCCTTGAGGACACTTTCCCTACCCTGGGGGAGATCGTTGACATGATGCCTGTTCAGAGGGGCTTACAGTGGCAAACGGGCAAATATAGATGAACATGGCACAAGACTTAGTGTATTTCTTCAGGGACAAGCACTGAAAGAAATTAACAAGATGAGGAGGGAGGGGACAATCAGTGAACCAGGGGAAGGCCAATGGTTGCCCCTAGGTTTTTGTGATTTTTCTACCCATGATAGAGAGAGGGCAGAAGAAGCCAAAGGCCCCAGCTGGGAAAGGAGGAAATAGAGGGGTGCTGTGGACAGTGGTTTTCTATTACAATGCACAAGGAGTTGCACTCTTCTGCAAGTTCAAGCCTGTTGCCAGGATGGTACAGAGAGCCGATAGAGGCTGTCCTTGACGCAAGGCTCTCTAGGTCTATGTGCAGCCCGCATCCTAGAGCACCAGTGGTGCCTTTCAGCACCACACGGACCACGTCCCGAATGCCCTTTCAGCCTCCATGAACTGACATGGAGTGATTTCTAGGTTTTCTACTGGTAAGTGGAAAAACAAGGTGCAAAAAGGTATATATGGTGTGTTACCCTTTCTATAAGAAAGAAGTGGAATTAAAAACAAGCACACAGTTTGTAAAAAGAAACCCAGACTGGATGAATCAAAAACAACAAAAATAGTTGCCTATAGGGGTAAGTGGAAATTGAATGGAAGGGATAGGAAAGGGAGTGAGACTTCTCTGGGTACCTTTGTGTATATTTTTAATTTTTTAAACCATGGAAAACAAACAAAAAACTGTAAAGAAATCCTGAACTTTGCTTTGTGTGTTCATATTAACGTACTGATTCTGAATCTATTTTGCACATATTGGAGAGGAGAGCAAAAGAATAAATATTTTGAAATTCTTGGAACCAGGGGTCTGGCTGTAGGAAAAGGAGAGACAAGTACAGAATGGGAGAAGGTAAGGAAGAACCTGCAGAATGGGGTTTTAACTGGAGGTATTGAGTACACCCATAACTTTAAGCCCTAGCTACCCACTATAGAGCCCAGAGGCATTGCACACCACTAGCAGTGAGCACCCTGCCGCCCAGATCTGCATTTATAAATTCTCCCATCTTGGAGAAAAGTTAATTTTAGGTCTTGAGCAGGTGAACTTGGAATAGCTTGTTATGTCAGAAAGCAAGAAAAAGCTCAAAAATGATTGGGGCTTCTGGTCTTGGCCAAGAGGGTGGAAGCTGCTATTGTCTATGGCTCCCACTGATTAAACTAAAAACTCTGGACAAAATACAAAAAGCAACAACCGGAGCCATTGACAGCAAACAGGAGAAGGCAGGTTGGGAGCACACCCAAACTCGAGGAAAATTGGTATGTCAGTGGTGAGTTTCCTGGTGTCGTCTCTCCTCTTGGTATCTGGCAGCTTTGACTCGAGGGCGTGCTCATCTGGGACCTCTGTACCAGGCGTATGTGGCAAAACTCCAGGAGAAACCTAAAGGTTTTTTTTTTGTTTTTTTCCCAGAGGACTGGCAAAAGTCGCCCTTGTAAGTAAGAATATGGGGATAATTCTTTTTTGTTGTTGTTCTCTCTGTCCATTTTTCTCTTCTGGCTCTGAAGCCAGCCCCATTTGTGGATGCACACTGTCAGAGTGATGGTGCCATCACCTAAGACCCTAAGAGGAAACCCATCTCTCTGGATAGAGGAACCGAGGAAAGGGAGCCTGTTGTGTGAAGAACGAGGGAAGGGGCCCCTGCTATATTTTTCTCTCTCTTCCCCACTGTTCTTCTGTCTTGAAACTGCACAAAAGTGTTGGATGGCAGAAATTATGAGAGAATCCTATTTATCTGGCTAGACATCCTTGGAAAAGGGACCGCTGGATGCTGCAGAGAGTGGGAGAAATCCTAGAAAGGAGAAAGGGATTCCCAGTTCTGTACGAAGCTCACATGTGAACAACACACCAGAGGAAGCCTAGAAAAGGCTCTGGAAACTCACCCACGACATCAACCACCACCGGGGTGCAAGTGAGGGCCAGGCCCAAACAGCACAGCAAAGGCTTTGTAAATTAACTGGCATTGGAGCCATCATCCACAGAAGCCGAGAGGAACTTGCTTCCAAACCTGACCAGGTGGATCGCCTGCTAACACAAACCAACAAACAAGAATCAACATCCTCAAGAAGATTTTTACAAGACCCAGAGTCCCACGATATATCTTTCAAAGTGTCCAGGATACAATCCAAAATTACTCGACATACAAAGAACAAATAAAATCTGGCCAATTTTCAAAGAGAAAAACAATCAAAAGACACCAACCCTTAGATGATCCCTTAGATGCCAACCCTTAGATTGGTATATTGATGCCAACCAATAGCTAAAGTAGACAGGAAATTTCCAAGGGTGGAGAAGACCTGAACAACACTATGAATCCACTAGACACTGATATTTATGGAGCAGTCCACACAGCAACAGCACATGGAAGGGTCACTGAGATAGGTCATACTGCGTGCCATTAAACAAACCTTAAAAAATTTAAAAGAATTAAAGTCATATACGGGCCGGCCCTGTGGCTTAGCAGTTAAGCACACGTGCTCCGCTACTGGCGGCCCAGGTTCGGATTCCAGGCGTGCACCGACGTACCACTTCTCCAGCCATGCTGAGGCCGCGTCCCACGTACAGCAACTAGAAGGATGTGCAGCTATGACATACAACTATCTACTGGGGCTTTGGGGGAAAATATATAAATAAAATTATTTAAAAAAAAGAATTAAAGTCATATAAATTATACTACTCAAACCTAATGGAATTAAGAAGGAAGTCAATTGCAAAAAGAAACCTGGAAAATCCCCAATACATTTCTAAATAACCCATAGGTCGAGGAGAAAGTATCAAGGAAACTTAGAAAATATTTTTATCTGAATAAAAATTAAAACAAAAAATACCAAAACTAGAGGGATGTAGCTAGAGCAGTGCTTAGAAAAAAAGTAGATTTAAATGTTTACGTTTGAAAATAAATAATATCTCAAATCAAGACTCTATCCTTCCACTTAAATAGAAAAATAAGAGGGAACTAAACCAAAACAAATAGAGGGAAGAAAATAATAAAGCAGATCTCCTTGGGCTGAGAACAGAAAGTCAGAGAAAACTAAGGAAACCAATAGGTGGTTCTCTAAAAACATCAATAAAATTAATAAACCTCTGGCTAGACTGACCAAGAGAAAAAGAGACAAGAATCAAGTGATTGACATCAGGCGTGAGAGAGGCCATCACTCCAGCCTAGAGACACTGAAAGGATAAGAAGGAATACTGTGAACAGCTCGTTAACCATATTTGATAACTTAGATCAAATGACCAATTTCTTGAAAGACAACAAATACTCAGAAAGAAATAGATAGCCCGAATTGCCCTGTATCTATTAAAGAAATTGAAGTCATACTTAAAAAAAACCTCTCTAAACCCAGATAATTTCACTTGAAAATTCTATCAAACATCTAAGCAAGATATAATACTAGTCTATACAATCTCTTACAGAAAATAGAAGAGAAGGGACCACTTCCCAACCCATTTTATAAGGTCAACACTACCCTGATACAAAATACAAAGACATTATAAGAAAATTACAGGTCAGTATTCTTTATGAACATAGACACAGAAATCCTCAGCAAAAAAATAACAAACAGAATTTGGCAATTCATTGCAAGAATAATATATCACCACCAAGTGGGGTTTACCCCAGGAATGCAAGGCAGGTTCAATATTAGAAAATCAATAAACATGCCATCATATTAACAGACAAAAGAAAACTCATATGATCGTCGCATTAGATGCAAACAAAGCATTTAACAAAATGTAACATCTGTGCTTGATATAAACTCTAAACACACTAGGATTAGAAGGGAACTTCTTTAACCTGATAAGGTAATCTACAAAAAACGTACAGCTAACACCATACTTAATAGTAAAGACTGAATGCTTTCACCATAAAATCAGGGATAAGTAAGATTGCCCAATCTCACCCCTTCTGCTCTCTATTCAACATCATATGGGAAGTCCTTGCCAATTAAATCAGGCAAGGAAAAGAAAAAACACAGACTATAAAGGAAGAAATAGAACTGTCCCTGTTCATAGATGACAGAGTCATCCACATAGCAAATCCTATGGAATCTACATAAAAGATCCTAGAACTAATAGTTGAGTGTAGCAAGGTCACAGGATACACAGCCATTATACACACACAGAAAAAAAAATTGTGTATCTATGTGTTAGAAACAAACAACTGGAAATAAAATTTTTTAAAACTACCATTCAATTGTAGCATAAAAGATGAAATATTTAGGTATTCGTATCACTAAATATGTGCAGGATTTGTGTGCTGAAAACGATAAAACACTGATGAAAGAAATCAAAGACCCAAATAAATGGAAAGATACATGGTGTACATGGCTTGGAAGACTTAATATGCTTGCAGGTCAATTCTTCCAAAAGTGATCTATAGACCCAAGGCGATCCTAATCAAAACCCCAGCAGGATTCTTTGAGAATAGACAAGCTGACACCAAAATTTATAAGAAAAGGCAAAGTTACTAGAATCGCCAAAACAATTTTGAAAAAGAACAAAATTAAAACTGCCTGATTTCAATACTTACTCTAAAGCTACCAGAATCAAGACAGTGTTGTATTGGCAAAAGGACAGATACAAAGATCAATAGAAGAGAATAGAGTCCAGAAATAGAGTTGCACAAATATGGTCAATTGATTTTTGACAAAGGTACAAAGACAATTCAGCGGAGAAAAGATAGTCTTTTCAACAAATGGCACTGGAACCATTGGACATTTATATGGGAAAAAAAAAAGAGCCTCTATTAACTCAAAATTGATCATAGCCCTAAATGTAAGACATAAAATCATAAAAATTTTGGAAGAAAGTATAGGAGAAAACCATTGTGACCTTAGGGTCAGGGAAAACTCTTAGATACAACATCAAAAGCATAATTCACAAAGGAAAAATTAATAAATTGGTCTTCATCAAAATTAAAAACTTTTGCTCTGCTCAAGTCACTCAAGAGAATAAAAGTACAAGATGCAAATTAGGATAAAATATTTGTAAATCGCATGCCTGGCAAAGGAATTGTATACAGGGTATATAAAGAACTCTCAACAATAGGAAACCAAACAATCTGATATTCAAATTGGCAAAACATTTGAACACACATTTTATCAAAGAAGATAAATGGATGGCAAATAAACACATAAAAAAAGCTCAATGACATATTCATTAAGGAAATGTAAATGAAAACCAGAACAAGATAGCACTATTTTAATATATTTAGTATACCTATAAAGGGGCTAAAAAAATTTCGGTTACAACGTTAAGTGTCAGTGAGGATGTGGAGCAACTGGAATTCTCACGCACTGCAAAATGGTGCAGCCATTCTGGAAGACAGTTTAGAAAAGTTTCTTATAAACATAATCTTATCATAAGAACTAGCAATCCTACTCCTGTGTATTTGTACGTACCCAAATGAAAGGAAAACCAATGTGCACCCCCCCAAAAAAATCACTTTCACAAATGTTTTTAGTAGCTATTTTTGTGATTGCCCCAAACTGGAAAGAACGCAAATGTCCCTCCAATGGGAGTGGAAAACAAACTGTGGTTCTCCATACAATGGAAACCTAGTCAGCAATCAAATGGAACAAGCTATTCGTGCAAGCAGACACATGGACGAATCTCAGATGTGGTGCGCTAAGTGAAAGAAGCCAGACTCAAAGGCTACATTCTGTATGATTCCACTTATAGGACATCCTTGAAAAGGCAGAACTATGGGGACAGAAAACAGATCAACGGTTGCCTGGGCTTAATGCTGGGGGAAGGGTTTGACTACAAAGCAGTAGTATGAGAGAATTTGACAGCAGAGGAGGAGATGATGAAATTGTTTTGTCTTTTAATTGTGGTGGTTGTTACACAATTCTTTGCATTTGTCAAAACTCATAGAACTGTGTATTAAAATAAGTAAATTTTAATGCATGTGAATTTAAAAAAATGTTTCAGTAAAAAGTATACATTAAAAAATTGATTCATTCTTCCTATAAAAAATTTAAACCTGTAATTTTTTAAAATTAAAACTTAAACGAAAGGAAAATTACCTACATCCTTAACCAGAGATAACTACAGTTGACGTTTTGGTGGATTTCTTCACATTTTTCTGAGCATACATTTATCTTAGTTTGTTTTTGATTTTTTTTGTATTTAGGTTATCATGTGTGTAATCCACAGTCAGCCTCTTGGAGGCTCCCAAGTTCTTTTTCCTTCTAGAGTCACTGCCCTTGTAAAATAAAATTGAGGTATCTCACATCCCCATCCCACCTTTACAGATCACCCTGTTTCTTCACTTCTCTGAAGATCTTCCAACAGGCAGTGTTTCTCCTGTTCATATTTGCTCCAATGTGCTCCTTGACGATAATAATTCATCTTCATTCAGCAGCTTGATGTTCAAGGCTGGCCTCAGCTTGAACCGCTTTTTCCACAGTACACATTTGATTATTCCTCAGTTCCTCCCCAATACCAGCCCACAAGGCTTTGTGTACAAATCTTTCCGAAGGTTTGAAGTCCCAGAGCTGCCACTTTGGGTATTTCCAATGTTTTCTGGTTTATATTAATGTCTCTATAAACATCTGTAGTTATAAATATTTATCTGTATCAAAAAGTCTCCTTCTAGATTAGACTCTGTGCAGGATGGGGAAGAATTTAAAACTGAACATTAGCTAGCACCCTCCTAAAATGTCACCAGCCATTTCTTCTACAAAGAATTGCCCCAGTCGAGCCTTCAGATGATGGCAGCCCCACTGACATCTTGAATACGACCTCACAAGAGACTCTGAGCTGGACCACCAGGCCGAGTCACTCCTGGATTGCTGACTCACAGAATCGAAGATATCTTAAATGTCTGCTGCTACGTTTTGGGTAATTTTTTCACAGCAGTAGATACTAACACAGTAGCTCAGCAAGAGCACACAGAGAGATCCCTGGGGTCAGAGCGAGCCACCGGCTTGCCGCATGGAGGTGCAAGCCTCTTGCTTTTAATGATACCAGGTATGAAATACAAGCTGGGGGGAAAGGCTTTTTGGTATGTTCAGCACTGAAAGACGTGAAAAAACCAAGATAATTAAGAAAAGAAAATTTGACTTGCAAAAAAAGGTTAAAGAAATTAGGACTACCTTATCCTTAGAAATAGAACACTAAATTGGGGCTGGCCTGGTGGCGCAAGCGGTTAAGTGTGCACGCTCCACTGCGGCGGCCTGGGGTTCGCCGGTTTGGATCCCAGGCACGCACTGACGCACTGCTTGTCGGGCTATGCTATGGCGGTGTCTCCCATATAAAGTGGAGGAAGATGGGCATGGATGTTAGCCCAGGGCCAGTCTTCCTCAGCAAAAAAAAAGAGGAAGATTGGCAGATGTTAGCTCAGGGCTGATCTTCCTCACAAAAAAAAAAAAAGAAAGAAAGAAATAGAACACTAACTATTTAGTGGTAACTAAACTGATTGGATAACCCACATCATCCCTCTGTTCCAATACCTGTTGACCCTTAGGAAACAGATGAAGTGTTCAGTATAAAAGACAAATGCTCTTAGGCATAAAGAAAATGTCTTTATTCTAAGGAACTTTTAAGGATTATTGTTAAAATTCCATCTTTGGTTTCAAAAACCATATTCATTGATATCTATTTTAGGCTATATAATCAGTGAATACTAATGTAAGAGTTGAAAAAGATGATTTTTGAAGTCCCTAACTGGATTGAAAGAAAAAAATTATTCTTTACATTATGAATCTTAATTTGAAATTATCAAATAATAATGTTCCAGATTAAACAAAGACACTGAATTGACAGTCTTCTGTTGTGGGCACGCATGACCTTATGGAGAGGGAGGAAAGAGGAGCGGGGCTGGTGCTGAGACGGCAGTTTCAGAAGGAAAGAACCTCGATCCTTTGCACATGGTCTTGCACAGAGTTCTGTCTTGTTCCCTCGGTTTAAGCACCGTGTACGTGGACAAGGTATTGCACTCTGCTTTTTGGAGAAGGAGCCTCGTGCACCGGAGCAGGCCTTCTCCAGGCTCCCCCGGGACCTCCAGTGGCAAAGCCCCATTCCTGTTCCCGGAGATGACAAGAATTTGAAGACCTGTTGGCAACCGTAAGTGCCACTCACAGCACAGACAGTCTTAGAGCAGTGTTCTTCTCTCCCTCCTTCTGCCATAAAATGCTGCCTTCTGGAGCAAAAATCTAATAAAAAGAAAAAGAATCTTGATTTCACCACACACACACACACACACACGCACACTCACTCGTGCCCCCATAGAACAGAGCTTGTATTTTGAAACCTGCTGGAAAAGAGCAGTCATTCATTACATTAGTCATTTCTTCCTGCTATTTCCCAAAATAGCTGCAAAATGAGTTTGGTACTTCTTAATTCAAATAACCAAAAACCCGCAGTAATTATGCTGTATTTCCATGTACCTTGATAAATTGAGCATGATCACAAAGCAGTTGTATGGCCATTTTCTCTTAAACAACTGTTTTCATGAAAAGTAAAAATGACTATAATTAATCTTTGTATTTAGGAATTTCTGGAACATCCTTAAGTAGTAGTCTCCGATACCACTTCACTGAGAACAGAATGATGGCTCAGTTTCTAAAAGCAAACAGATCTTGCAAAAGAAGCTAATGCTGCTTAACTCCCAGAAAAGCAACAAGTTAAATGAAAGTCTCCGAGATCACTGGCTCCATTCACATCACACATAATTTATCCTGTTAATACCTCACACCACCCTCACCACGCAAAGACTTCATAGAGTTAGAATGGTCCGTAGCTGGATCTATGATCTTTTATCAAAAGTAAAACATCACATTTCTCTTGGTCAGAAAAGCTCATTACACCCAAATTTAGAGCTTTCAGCTCAAGGCTTTAAATTGGAGATGTTATATCTCTTGGCATCAAATTGTTCAGCTCTCAGGCCGGCCCAGTGGCGCAAGCGGTTAAGTGTGCGCGCTCTGCTGCGGCGGCCCCGGGTTCGCAGGTTCGGATCCCAGGCGCGCACCTACTCACCGCTTGCTAAGCCATGCTGTGGCGACGTCCCCTGTAAAGTAGAGGAGGATGGGCACAGATGTTAGCCCAGGGCCAATATTCCTCAAGAAAAAAGGGGAGGATTGGCATCGGAGGTTAGCTCGGGGCTAGTCCTCCTCACAAGAAAAGAAAAAAAAAAAAAGAAAAAAGAAAAAAAAATTGTTCAACTCTAGCTAGGTGCTGACCTGTTTAAGCAAACAGACAGGCAAAGATCTGTGTGCTCTGTAGGAAGGTCAAAGTAAGTGTCTTCACTTTTCTAAAAGCATTGGCAAGTCCTAAGACAATTTCAACTTTTCCAAGTTTCCCTAGAAGAGCTTCTCTTGCTGGTGACATGCAGCCCATGTCTGTCTGTGGACTGGAGTAATGCTTCTGACTAAAACACCACCAGAGACTCCCAGAGGGTCCGGGCCATCCCATATGATCGGGAGAACCACTTTATACTGTTCACCATCATTTCTTTATTACCCTTTCTCAACCAGTCCTAAAAGAATGTCTTTTTTCTAGAGACTAAAATAAAGAGATGGTAAAAATAAAAATAATAAGTAAAACTTTTTACGAGTTGTTCCAGCCAATCTCTGGAACAGCCTCTGTGCACTAAAGGGGACAACTGGTCTTGGCTGTGTCCAGTGGGAAGCAGAGGCGTTGGGAGGCAGTGAGCGGTGAGGGAGGCAGACCCGTCAGCACCCCCAGGGCTCCCAGCCCGATGGCCTTCTGCTCTGTCCCAGAACTAGCCCATGCTCCTTCAACACTGCCAACGGGGGAAGCCAACCACACTCTCGTAGATGTTGGCTTTTACTACTTTCCTGCTCTTTGCTGTACTTCCCCTCCCTCCTTCCTCCTTCCTCTCCTCCCTCCATCCTTCTTCCCTCCCTCGCTTCCATCCTTCTTCCTTACCTCCACCCTTCTCTCCCTCCCTCCCTCCCACAGCCAAGTCCAGCACCTGCCAGGCACTGTCCTCAGTGCTGAAGATACAAGTCAAATGGAGGCAGGGTTCCTGTCCCAAAGGGGTGAGAGGAACAGAAAAATAAACCCATGATTACAATGTAGTGTTACAGGTTCTAGCTGAGAAAAGTCCACAGGGTGTTTTGAGGGAACCCCTAAATGCCGTGGGGCTGGAGGGCAGGATTGGAGGTGCAGAATGGGAAAGTTGTCTGCAGGGGCACCCTGTACCATGCACTGAGGTAGAAGTGCGCTTGGCTAGAGGATCAGGGACGAGGGGTGTGGGCCCGGGCCTGTTCCCAGCCAGCTGAGCTGCTGGCACTGCTCCCCAAAGCCACCGACAGCATTTGAGCTTTAATACCCAAATTGCCCGTTTTGAAATGTGTCTCCATGAATCTATTTAAAGTCCTGTCTCCCGCACAGTGGTGCATTGATATACGAGGAGGTTTGATTTCATTTCTCATTTATTATTCTTCATATTCAAATTCAGATTGTGTGATTTTACCCTGAGAGCTCTGAGGAGCACTGGGAGTGAAGCGGGGACAGTCCCTCACCTCCTGGAGGCGCCGTTATCTGTACTGGCACAGCCGGCCTCACTTTTGAGCCCACTCCGGGGCCAGGCCACATGGCCCGGCCACTTCTGGTCACGCAGCTGGTGACTGCACGTAGGAGCAAGCGTCCTGCCATGTCAGCTGTGAGCCTGCGTGCTCCTGGGGTCTGCAGTGGAAGCCCCCGGTTGTCGAGCTCATTAAGGACCCTGAGGTCTTCCTGGCATCCCGAGCAATCTCATGAAGGGGCAGCATCGGGATCACCCCCGACAGCCCTCTGATTGAGACTTGCCGGCCCAGCAGGGTTCCGCAAGCTGGGATGAGAACACGCCTGGGCCTCTGCAGCCCCGAGGGGGTGGCAGGCTCCCGCACCTGAGTGACAGGTGCCAGAGCTGCCTTAGTCTAGAAAAATTCCAAGGTGGGACCCGGCCACGTGAATGCAGCTTTGAATCTAATCTCCTCCTGGACTGATTGGCAATTACGCTGCCATGCGTAGATGCAATCAGATCTGAAATCATCTCCACCCCGGCTGTTGCCGGCACCGAGGCCTCTCCTCCGCCAGCCTGATGCAACATCCTCAATGCTGAGGAAGTGGGGATGTTACAACAGGCTGCTCATTCAGTCCAGTTGATTCCAAGGTCCCCCAGGCTGAGCGCAGTTGGAAGACGACAAATCAGGAGGGTCGGGACTCCAAGTGGACCCCGCTGGCTCTGTTGGCAAATGAAAAAAAAAGTAAGTCATAAGTCAACTTGAAAATTCAAATAAAATGGACAGCTGGGCATTTTGGGTGTTACTTTTTATACAAGGAGCTTCCTTGTTGTCCCTTCTTCACCGCATACTGATAAGATGTCCTGTCACTGCTTCCTGTGCCAGCGGGACCCTCCCACCCTCTCCCCACTGCCTGCCGGCCACGCCTTCCCTCAGAGGTGGAGATATCAATCTGGCTCTCTCTGTTCTCCCGGGGTTTACCCTGCATGGACACGGAAGCATGGTGGCAGCCGGGGGACCTCTGTTACCTGGGCCAAACTTCCCAGTTTACAGGTAAGGACCCAAGACAGCCTTCCAGGGCCGGGCTCTGTCCCTGCCTGCCCTGCAGTACCAGCCCCTCCCACCCTCGGCTCCAGCTGGGAGCCTGCAGGATTGGAAGGGTGCAGGAGAGATGGAGGGGTTCAGAAGAGATGGAGGAGGGGTGCAGGAGAGATGGAGGGGTTCAGAAGAGATGGAGGAGGGGTGCAGGATTGGAGGGGTGCAGGAGAGATGGAGGGTGCAGGAGAGATGGAGGGGTGCTGAGAGATGGAGGGGCATAGGAGAGATGGAGGGTGCAGGAGAGATGGAGGGGTGCTGAGAGATGGAGGGGCATAGGAGTGATGGAGGGTACAGGAGAGATGGAGAGTGCAGGAGAGATGGAGGGTGTAGGAGAGATGGAGGAGGGGTGCAGGATTGGAGGGATGCAGGTGAGATGGAGGGGTGCAGGAGAGATGGAAGAGGGATGCAGGAGAGATGAGGAGGGGTCTCCTCCCCTGGCTGCTTCCCTCAGCTGAAGGTCATGCCCCTCTCTACACAGCTTCCTCCCGCCACCAACCCTGTTTGGTGACTATTATCCCCCTTCATCCCCTTATACGAGGGCTCAAGAGTGGGTTGATCTCCAGGGTCACAACCCCCAAGGCCCGCACTATGCCCTCTGGTTTCTTTACTCACCGTCCCACCTTTGAAAACGTCCCTCTTCAAGCCCCATGAAGCACCTTGCTTTGAGTGTGCCACCAGCGTCCTGCCAGCCCCTGACTCTGGATTAGGCTCGACACACACTGAGGAGGGGTGGGCAGCCTGCATGTCCCTGCGCTCCGGTCCCACAGGTGTGGTGAGATGTGGAGGTCCACGTTCCCTACAAGGCTTGTTCATTAGTGTCCTGGGGCTGCCTCACCGAAGGACCTCGCACTGGGGCTTCAACAACAGACGTGTTCTCTCACTGTTATGGAGGCCAGAAGCCTGAAACCAAAGTGTGGCACGGCTGCCTCCCTCTGAAATCGGCTGAGGAGAATCCTTCCTGCCTCTCCCTAGATTCTGGATTTTGTGGGCGTCCCTTAGCTTATAGACGCCTCCCTCCAATCTCTGCCCCTGACTTCACACAGCCTTCTTCCCTCTGTGTCTCCTCTCCTCCTATAAAGACACACCCTACTCCAGTGTGACCGCATCTTAACTAATTACCTCTGCAACGACCCTATTTCCAAGTTAGGTCACATTCTGATGTTCTGAGGTTGGGGCTTCCACACGTCTTTTTGGGGGACACAGCTTATCCCCACCCAGGGCTGTGCAGCCAGTCAGCCTTCCCCGGAGCCCACACCTCCTGTTCCCCTCCTCTCTCCACACGTCAGGCTGTGGTCACACAGCACGCGTTCCAGTGTGATGGAGTCCACGGTCCTCCTGTTTCCATGGATGTTTGTAACCCACAATCGCATCTTCCTTCACTTTCTTCCCCTCCTATTAGCTTATCCGTGTAATTGATGGTCCAAACCAGGGCTCTTGGTCCTGAAACAGGTATTGTTAGTGATCAGGCTGGAGTCAGGCGTGAGCCAGGATGGCCTAGGGCACACCTACCGCCTACCCGCTGCCAGACTCACATTTCCGGGCCCTTTCTCTTGTTAAGGATAGTAGCATTTACTGTTGTTTTTTTTTAATTAATTTTTTAATTCATAGGCATGGACAGCTCTGCAGCATCATTTTTTTCAGATCATCTCTACTAATTTGGGAAAAGGAAGTTCATGTGATTTCTCCACCAAAAATGTGAAGGGCACCACTGTTTTGTTTTATTTTCTTCTCCCTAATCAGCACTGATGGATGACAAGCATTTCTCTTTCTTTTTCACGTTTATCCTCGAAATGCCTGTGAAGCGGTGGCAGAGGGATTGAGGGTGGGCTCGGGGCCACGAAACCTGAACCCGCCGCTCACTCAGTGTCCTCATTGGGAAAGTGGTCACGACCAGGAAATAAACAACCTCATCAGGCTGTTTTGAGGACCATAGGAGGTAACCCAGGTACAGACTTGGAAGGCTGCCGGGCACACAGGAGGTGACCAATGTTGGCTCCAGGCACACAGGAGGCGCTCAATGTTGGCTCCGAGTGCCTCCATCCACGGCCGGTGCCTGTGTTCATGTACCGGGAGGCACCACCGTCCACAAGCTGAACAGCGTTTCCTAGTACCAACCGGCCCCACTTTGCTTTCTGTCCTCCCACCAATTAAATCTGAAGGGAAGACAACGTGGTCTTGAATAGATACGCCATTTCTGTTTATACAAATTAAGGATGTAACACGATTTTCTCAAAATGTGTGTTAACTGTTAAGTCATGAGTATTTCAAGGGTGGCTCTAACAAGGTTTAAAGTGGAAATATTTTCCAGACCAGGGTAAGAAATGTATTGAGACATCTCTTTGAAACTGAGTAATTTCAACAAGTTTTCATTTATTTAATTTCTTGAAAAATTGACAAAAAATGACATCTATAAATATTTAAGCATTAATTGTGTATTTGTATCTTTATTACCAATATATTAACTAAAGGCCCATCATAGTGGGAGAAGCATTTTGTATTTTACCCATTTTGGTAACTCAATTTTTTTCTCAGAAAAACCTGGGAAACTCTCTTACCTGACGGACCATACATCTGTGCGCCCGCTCACACTCTGGCGCACGGCGTCCTGTTGCACTTGCTCAGCCGCGCTCTCTCCCATCTCCCATCCTCCTCGGGCACCTCCCTCTGTGGGCACCCAGACAGAACACGCACCGGGCGCCCTCCTGACGCTTGCACCGCCCTCAGCGCCGCGGCTCTCACTCAGGGAACTCAGGAGCCTGGCCCCAGCTTTTGCCGACGTCACGCCCTCCTGCTCCCGAGTGGCTGGAGGAAACCCCACCTTGCCTCCTGCATCACCTTTGAATCACGACCACCTGCTTCTGGTGGACCTAATGCTGCTGCTCCAACACATGCGCGCCCCTCGTCCCTTCTCTCCCAGCTGCCATCAGGCTGTCACAGATCTGCCCCTCTGCTCCATGTCAGGCCTTTATCTTCATCTTGCCCTCATGCACTTATTCTTTCCTCCTTCATTCAACAAACATCTATTGGGCACCTGCTACATACCTGGCATTGTTCTAGGCACTGAGGACATTGCAACAAACCACTCGGGCAGAACTCACTCCAGGATGGAACTTACATCCCGGGTGGGGAGACAGTCATTGGAAGGGACCAGGCACCTGTCTGGTATGGCTTTGGTGGAAGTGTCATGGAGACAAAGAGGAAACAAGGCCGGGGGTGGGGGGCAATTCTAAATAGGTGTCCAGGGAAGGCCACACTGACAAGATGGGCTTTGAGCCAAGAGCTGACGTAGGAGAGGAAGAGAGGCCATCCAAGGTGAGAGGAAACGGCTGTGGTAAGGCCCTGAGGCAGGAGCAGAAAGGAGGTCACTGCAGCCCAAGTGGACTGACCAGAGGGGTGTGTGAATCAAAGATGCATCCAGAGGGGTAACAAGGGGCCAGACTGTGGTCCCATGCACACCCAGAAATGGTGGCCCATCTGATCCACGAATCCTGAGGTCAGCCACGCACTCCTGCACTGACCCCTCTCTCTCCATCTGTCTGTCTCTGTCTGTCTCCCTCTCTCTCTGTCTCTGTCTTTGTCTCTTTGTCTCTGTCTCTCTGTCTCTCTCTCTCCGGGTTCAGTTGCTCTCAGACTCTTGTCAAGGACAGTTCTCATGGACAGAGTGAAGCCAGGTACCTGAGGGTTACTGTAAATATTCTATAAGAACATGGTTACCCTTTGACCTTGATCCCAGCACAGCCACAGATAAAAAAGAAGCTAGTACTCCTGTAAATCCTGGATAAATACCTCAATCTCTGTCAGATATATTTGTTGAGCCCAAATGCTTGCTTCACAGCCCTCACATAATTATAGCTTCCTAATTTACTGTTTTCTTGTTTAACCAGAGGAATGACTCAGTGGTCACAAGGATTTATGAGCTTGTTCTGCAGAAGAAAAAGAACACCTTTAAAAAAGTTACAACCACTGGATGACCCAACCCCAGCTGCCAAGAAGTCTAGTTGCTCAAGGTCTTATCCGAAGTGAAAGAAACAAGGACTTCCCCTTTTTTTCCCCGAAAATCCACCCACCAAGCCCCTTAGCTCTATAAAGACCCCCTGCTTTCTTTCTTTGTTAAGGCAGATCCAAGAGAACCCACTCTCCTGCCTTCTCATTTTGGCCAATTTGAATAAATTTCTCTACCTCCAAGCACCACTGTCTCAGTGATTGGCTTCTACTGTGCATTGGGCACATGGACCTGAGATTAAGAGGTTTGGAGGAGCAAGCAAAGCCCTTACAACACCCCTAGCAGTGAGATGTCCTGCACGCGGCTACACAACCAAGGTGTAGCAAACCTTGCACATCTTTCCTTCTAAAAGTCATTCACCAGGTCCTCAGTGCCCAAAGAATCAGGTCTGTATTCCTCACCTGCTGTCAAGACCCCCCCACTGCTTGACCAGATGCCCCTTCCCCAGCATTATTCCTTCTCTTCACATGCTAGTCTTCTGCTCTGACTGGACTAAAGGATGCCCCACCCCAAGCACCCTGCAGACACCCCACTGCCTCTTGATCCCTCTGCTGAGAGACGGTACCTTCCACTCATGATCTCCAAGTGTGCTCTTTGTTTAGGGCCCTGAGCAAATTCCTTCTCCCTCTGGGAACTTTCCCTGACTTCCCAGCCCCAAAGCACTTCTCCCCCCAGAATTAGTAAAGCATGCATTCCTGTAAACGTGCCCCTTGGCACAGACAGCCCCTTGCACTTTCCTGACGACTTCCTCTTTTATGCTTCTGAACCTTTGTAAATGGTATTCCCTGCCTAGAATGCCTTTCCCTGCCTCTCCCCTTTGTCCAAGACTAAGGCCTCGGGACGCTGTGATCTCACCACGCACAGATGCCCACACCCTCAGAGTGTCTCCATGGAGTGACATTGACACACTATGTCCTATTCAAGTGTCTACTCCCTCTTTTTGCCACAAGGTTGAGAATTTCTTGAGAGCATGAATCATAATCAATATCTTTTTTAGTTTTGTACCCTGCACTTTGCAAAGTACTAGGAATATAATAGATATTTATCAAATATCTATTGAATTGAACTCTACCTTATTGTCTTCTCTTTTTTTATCAAAAGGAATATGTTACTGTTGCAGCCATGAATAAACCCAGCAAGGCATCCATTAATTTTTGCAGACTAGAAATGAAAGACCAAGCTCAGATCTTCAGAAACATCCTCCATGGGATGAGTTTTCAGAGGCCTTCCCTCCCTTGTTCCATCTTTCCTCCTCGAGAGAGAAGCACATGAAATATAAGTTTTTAAAAGCCATAAACCCTGGGCCTGCTCAGATCAAGGAGGAAGGTGGTGTGCACGGAAATTTGCCTCGTGAATGAGAAGGACGCCCCTCCATCCTCCCCACCCCTCACAAAATGTGCATTCTCTGGTGCAGTAAGGAAGAGAGGGTGGATTTACTTTTCTTCCAGAGCAGACAGGGGCTTCCCTAGAGGAGCTGAAGGGCATGGAAGAAGGCTTAGGGCACTGCTCCTACTTCCAGGAACACGAACTCTGGTGTTGGTTCATGCAGGGGTGGAAAATAGCCAGCAAGGTTATGAAAGGCCAAACCAAATAAAGTGCCAAAGGGACAGCCAAACTTTCAACTAGAAGTGTGCCTGTGGTTTGAACAACAGGCAGGTGGTGGATAATCCCCCAGACTCTAAGGTCAAATCTCAATGGTGCAATGGGGGTTCTGAGCCTCACCTAAGAAGGGGCTGCTCCCATCTTCCCGCGGAGGCGCAAGGCCCTAGCACACCGGCCCCAGTGGATGCAGTAGCACGAGGGCACTGGTGGCTGAAGCGCAAATGCCGGGCTTGCTCAAAAGACCCTGGGGACGAGGACACTGTCGGGGTGTGTGTAGAGGGACAGGGTGTCAGTTGGCCCCTGACGTCCACAGTGGACCGGTTCGCAGAGCTCGGCGATTTTAAGCCCTCATTTTTGTGTGAAATTTAGCATTTTAAATTAAAAAAAAATTCTGTATTCCAGACCTCAAACTCTGATTTATTTTGCTTTTCTATTTCTGTTTGGCAGCTGTTTTTCCAGTGTTCCTATCAACCGCAGCTGTTGCTCACTGTGATATTTGAACTACCGCAATACTCTCCTGCAAAGTGCTCACTTTCCTATTAAAACGCAATCAGGAATCTTCAGCTTCAGGCTGTTGGATTTTCTCCCTAGTTTTATTTCATTACAGCTTATTGCACGCCTGAGCCAGTATGTTTACATTAGAAACACAGCTTAAACCTGAAGATAAAGGCTATCAGAGTTACCGCCACTCAGAAATTGTTCTAAATATAGTAATTGTGAAATGGGATGGCATCCTCTGGTTGTTAGTCTGTGTCTATTTTTGAAATATATTTACTAAGCCATTCTGTTAATGATATCAAATTATCAACTTATTAAATACGTTTTGTGATAATAAATAGATTATAATGGTACCAGGAAGAACAATTTGTGGACTTTGGCTGATGAGAGAATGATGATTCAAGGACCCGAGAGATGGAGCCTCCACTGTGAGGGATGAGGGAGCCACCTACGAAGTGGCTGCAGAGACAGCTCCTGAAAACAAACTGAGTCAGGTCACTGCCTCCAGCAGACGTGATCTCCGACGGAAGTCTCAAGGACCTTCTTTTCCAACCGTTGATATTTTGGTCCCGTTATAAGGGGACCAAATAAAAAATTATTTAATTGGTATTAATAGCAGTTTTCAGAAAGAAAGAAAAAGTGTAGGAAGTTGGGTATAAACAGTAAATAGACAAGCAGGAGGGAGTCTTCAGCCAGGGATATTCAGGCGTCAGGCTTGGGCTCGATCCATCTCAGAACGGGCTATACAGTCCAGACGATGTGCTCTGAATTTGATAACATTTCAGCATTTCTATGGAACGAATCTTGAGGAAAAGAACAAAGACCCCACCAGCAATGGACAGATATGCAAACTATAGTGACTGGCTTAGAACTATAGAAACTTTAGAAACGTCTGCTTTCCCATACAAGTTGTCTAACTTGCAAAAACATTTACAATTTGCTTACCGCCATATTAAAATCTAGATAAGGTCCCTCATTTACAAGAGGACTTCGTTGCTTTCTTATCTGCTTTTGAGACATCTTGTAATAAGACTTTTTTTTGGTGTGTAGTGCTTTTTCAATCAATGTGGCTGACACCAGATAATTTCACACAAGGGACATATCACACTGGCCCTGTAGGAACATTGACTTAATTTAGTTAATCTTAGATTACTTATCCAGAATCTCTTGTCTGTGAATATTTGAAAGTGTATAACCATTATAGTCTTTAGGGAAAAAAGAAACACAGAAAAGCAGATGAGAGTATCTCTAGTTTTATAACGTGATGAAGCAAATGAGGCCGCCAGATATGTGTGCTAAATAATGAGAAGAACAAGGGAGCGGGAACTTTGAGGGCACGTAGAAGTTCATTCTGCCCAGCTGGGTGCACGTGCCCAGGCTTCTTTTCTTGATGCTTATCATTTTTGGTTCTTTTACTCTGAGATGACTCCAAAAAAAGCGGAAGAGTGGAATTGACACTAAGTGGCTAAATTCTGGCAGTTGCTTCTTATAGTTATCTCAGTAAGTCTAATGAGAGCCAACACGAGTCATCACAGAAACAAAAGACCTTGTCATCCTAATAAACACACCACCCTGCACATCTTCTGTGAGATCACCTGAGTTTCTAATGGGAGGTTGAAGGCTCTTCAGCAAGACACATGCTAATTTTTCAGTTATTCCCTTGGAAACTCCTAAAAAACAGGCAATTTAATTAAAGTATAAAATATTTCTATTATTTTCTTACTAATTGAACAGAAGCCTCAAAGAACAAGAGTGCTATTTTCCAAGGAGTTAAAACAAAGAATAAACCTTTTCAATTAGCTTACCCACAAAATCTTGACCATTCTCAGTATTCTACCACATTTTCTTTTTCCCTTAGTTAAATTAATGGATTTATCCAGTTAATGGACATACTAATAATGAGCAACAGGAGAGTTCCTTTTATGATAAAACAAATTTTAAATTTTACCCTAAATTATCTATGAGATACTTCTAATTTATTGGTAAAATAGACTCACTTCACATTTTTGCTGAATTGTTTCTTCATTAATTATAGAACCCTCAAGACAAATATATAAAAAATACAATGTGTGTACAACAAGTAGATATGCATGCAGAATTTTTGTGTTGCAGTTACACTGAATTTATTAAAAACAACATTCTTGGAGTAATCTCTTCTTTTTTGCTATCATCAAAAGATGAAATGTAATTTCTAAGTTTTATAACTTTATTTCTAGAAATCTTGTCTCTAAAATGTTAGTGTAGACTATTCAAAATTTTAAAAGCTTGCAAATGTGTTGAATTGTCACGTCCTTGACCAAGGTGTGACTCCACAATTTTTAAAGCTCTGAGTCAGTCAGAGGAATTGAAAAGTCTGGAAGGAATTGCTTTCCTGCTTCATAGAGAGCATTTTCACCCGGTGTAAATTTGTGCTCGAGCTTTTAGTTTTGTTTGTTTTGTTTTGGGTGGCAGTGGTGGTGGGTGGGTGGTAATACCTTTCGGGGGAAAAAATAAAGCAGAAAAGCACCAAAATACTGACCTGAAATTTGAAAATAACAGGAAAGGGCTTGCTTCAGCCCTGTGCAGACATTATACAGTAACCTGCAATGATTTACATCTTGTCATTATCCAACATTTGTAGCAAGATTCTTCAAAAGTTACTTGAGAGTTCATTTAAGATTGCTGACTGAGATCACAATACAGTAATTAGACGGAATTAAAGTTAAAAGGGAAAGAAAATGAATCAAGCTATAAAATATAATGTGTGCCACCCCAGCCCCCACCATGCCTTCTCATGAAAGAAAAGAAGCTTTGATAATATATTATGTTACAAAAGCAACTTTAACCCAGGGTGGTTCTGCATCGCCTCCTGCTAAACCACATGCTCAGCATTTTCCTCCATTTTGACGTTTCTTCTTCCATTTCCTGAAGTCTCAGTGGGAACGTGTACGGCTGCCCCACAGAAACGCAATGCAAGCCACAAACACGAGCCATGCAGGTCAGTTTAAATTTCCTAATAGCTACATTTTAGAAAAGTAAAAAGAAGCAAGTGAAATTAATTTCAAGAATGGATTTTATTTTACCCAATCTATCAAAAATATAATCATTTCAACGTCAAATCAATATTTAAAAATGCCTAATGAGGTATTTTACACGCTTTCTTTCACACCGCACCTTTAAGACCCAGTATGTTTTGCACACTCACAGCACATCTCCACTCCGACTGGCCACATTTTAAGTGCTCAGTAGCCACACGTGGCTAGTGGCTACCATATTGGATAACAGAAGTCTATTTGAGCTACCAAGGAAAATATACTGGGAGGAAGTATAAACCTAGAAGCGTTGGGAACTAAGTGATAATTCAATCCATTCTAGCAAGCTGGGCCAGGAATCTGGCTCTGAAAGCTCAGAGGAAAAGAGCTCAGAAATGACTGCCCCGTCCTTCATTGATATTACTTTTGTGCTGTTTTTGTTGACTTTCCATGAGGATTAGCTCACTCATCCAAGTGGGCGTACCTAACAGAGTATTCTTCTGACCTATATGATTTCTCCTCCCCTGAGGAGCCAGGCACAAGCTGCCCCCAGCACTCAGCCAGCCTGTGAACGTGGGACCCCCGGAGAATAGCGTGTGTGTGACTGGGTGTGAATCATGTGTAAGAATGAATGTGTGTGTGGCTCTGTGTAGCGTGTGTCTGTGTGTGTGAGAGATTCTGGGTATTTGTGTGCGTGTGAGTGAGTGTATACATGTGAATCTTATGGGTGTGTATAAGAATGTGCGTGGCATGTGTGAGTGACTGTGTGTGAGAAGGGAAGGGAGGCAAGCTTAAGACCAGGCTCACCAGCTCCCAGGGCGCTGGCCCAACCGTGGTCAATTCTGTGGCTGCCTCTGCCAGGAAGAAGCTCACCCTGCCACGGTCACTCTGCCAGCCATCAGCTCCACCCACAACAAGGGCCTCTTCAGTCCTCCAGCAGACACATTTTGGACACCCACAATGAACCAGGAGCTGTCTGTACCCTGAAGAGACATTGGAGATCCACGGGCAAAAACTCCATCTACCTGGAAGTGACATTACCCTGTGCAACCCGTCTGCCTCCCCAGAGCCAGGATCTCCACACTTCCCCTCTGGCTTCTACCCTGCCCCAGCCATGGCTGGCCTCTAGGGCACAGGGCTCCTGGCAGGGCACTGGTGAGGCTCTGTGCCCCAGGCGCAGCTGGGGGGTCGAAGACTTGAAGAGATTTCGAAGAGCAACCGCAGGGTCCAGGCCCAAATCATACAATTTTCCGGAGAGAAAAAGAGTGTTCTAGTTCAATTCCCTCAAAGGTGTCCATATTTACAAAGAGCCTGTCTATGGCTTTTCCTGGGTTGAGAGCCAGGCCTCTACCTTCACCCCAGCCAAACAAGACACACCCTATGGGATCTTTTCTCCGTTTATTTCCCTGTTCTCCTTGTTGTGTTTACAAAAACAATATTTAGTTGCATTCTCCTTCCAAATCCTAATCCCTCAGTTTGTCAAGAAACGGGAAGGCACCCCGAGAGGCTGCGAGGCACATGGCGGAGGCCTGGGGGCGCTGGGGAGACCTGGGGAGCGCCGGGGAGTCCACGGGGCGCTGGGGAGATCTCAGCCCTTCTGCCGTCTTCAACCTCGATGCTTAATTGTCAGCTCTAGGGTAGGAATTGGCCTGTTGCCTTTCTCCGTGTTGACTGCCTTTTCCTGGGGAAAATTTCCAGCCCACGGATGAAGTCGGGAGAGGAGAGCGGAGTTCTTCACGAATACCGCAAAGAAGCAGAAGGACACGTCAACGCAGACCGGTGGGGCCCTAGGAGAACACAAGCTTGACGGAAGAGGAAAGCGGCCTTCGCGGCGCCCTGGGGCCTCGCGGAAGCGCAGCTCCATCCGCCTCTGCGTCCCTCGGACCTGGTGGCGGCCTGAGCGCCCTGAGGGTCCAGCACCTGCAGGTGCGGGTCTGGCGGGACCCAGCGCATTGCGCACCGGCGGCCCAGCGCTCAGCACCCACCCCAGGGCCGCGGCTGCGGGCACCGAGCGCATCCGTCCGGCCGTTGAAGTTCTAGAAAAACGAGGTCACCCTGGAGGTTGTGGGGTGGGGGCGAGAGGCGATGGAGAGGGACAAGAGTGGTGACCTCAGCAATCCGGAGTGGAGCAACTACACAACCGAGATGCGTGTCCCGGTAGGCACCTGGGGTGCTGAACCGTCTGTGAGAGCGCGCGGAGGGGCGGCGCCGCGCGTCACTAACTGCTTTGCTTTGCGGCGCGCAGTTGCTCTGCTATGGATTGTTTTGAGTTCAATCTAAAAAAAAAGTAACTTCAAAAACTCTCCTGGGGCGGCCCCCTGGTGTAGGGGTTAAGTGCCTGCTCCGCCACTGTCGGCCCAGGTTGGGATCCCAGCCGGCGCGCGCTGACACACCGCTTGTCTGGCCATGCTGAGGCGGTGTCCCACATACAGCAACTAGAAGGATGTACAACTATAACATACAACTATCTACTGGGGCTTTGGTGAGAAAAAGGAGGAGGATTGGCAATAGATGTTAGCTCAGGGCCCATCTTCCTCAGCAAAAAGAGGAGGATTAGCACGGATGTTAGCTCAGGGCTGATCCTCCTCACAAAAACAAAACAAAACAAAACAAAACTCTCCCTGGCGTTATCATTCAAACATTAGGTGGTGGCTTTGTTAAATTCACTCCACTCGTTAGCTTCGCTGCTCTCAGTGAATTTAGACTTGCAAGCAACACTTTAGAGAAACCACAAAAACCTGGAAATCTGAGTGGTTTGAGCTAGACATCTGACCAAGCTCTGAACTCCAAGAACGGGTTTTAAAGTTTGTGAATCCACCAGAAAAAGGAAATTATGGATCATAAGGAGTTGTCACTTGCAAACCGCGCCCCCCCCCCCCCCGCCCCCGTCCCAACACAAGGGGATCAAGAGTTTGAAACTTGTCATGGAGAAGAGAAGCTTTTGCCGAGAAGGCTGCTAATGAATTCAGATTGTAGGGTTTTCAAAATCTGATGTTTTGCAATGATGACATTAGTGTGGCAACCGAGGGTCTGAGGCGACAAGTCCGCGCAGCTGCTCCGCGCTTTGAAACGCCGGAGACAATGGGCGCCAGTGTCCCGGGCGCTTCGCCTCTCCGCGCCATTTGCATAGTCTGTTCTGCCTGATTGACCAGCGAGTCTGTCGCAAGGATCAGCATTGTTCACAGATCACTTCAAGATGGCTGAGATGACAAGATTCAGGTGAGAGATGAAGTGGGATGATCCCGAATGCCACAACAAAAGCAGCCCTGGGAAAGGCGGCCTGGCTGGGGTAGCTGGCTTGGGAGGGTGGACTCACTTGTTTGCTTTTCAAGACCTCATCAAACTGCTGGAGGGGAAAATTGAAGACTTAAGGATTTTAACAGGAATTTACAATGCTCTATTTTGGGGGTAATTTGGGGTCCTCCTTTACCTAAAAATCCAATACTTCTATGGCATTTCATTTCACTGTATTGTTTCACTCAGAAGTTTGAGTTAAAGTGCCGAAAGGGAAACTTTCATTCCCTTTGTGTGGGAAAACTGTGTGGCCAAAAACTGTCAAGAATTGAGACCGAATCTGCTCTTTTCCAGAAGCACTATTTTGAAACGTTGCGCTGGTGGTCCTCTGGCCAGCAGATCTGGATTGTGGAAGTCAATGGATTCAAATGGTTGACTCCACGTTACCACGACACGCGGCCCTTGGTTTCGGAAGCCAATCGTTATACACTCTATTCCCCACGAGGAAGTCACGAGCAGCAGCTCCACCACCGGCACCGGGATTTACATTTGACACTGACGTCTTGACGTCAGCTCAGAAAGACAAAACCTTTGCCAAATAACTGCCCTTTCCCCAGAGGCCTCGATTCCATCTGCCATCGTGTTTTAACTCGAACACGGGAGCACGGTGGGGACTGCGGCACTAGCACGGGTCTCCAACACCAAGGTTTTCTCTCTTGGGAATTTCAATCACGGGAAGTGTAAATACTGCCACTAATTTGCAAAGATGGGGATCCTGGAGGAGGGGATCTTGGGGGAGGGACCTAAGGCAGGGACGGGTGGATGACCCAGGGGAACCCAGACGAAGGGAGAGAGAGCCTTTCCCGCAGACGAAGGAAAAAAAAAAAAAAGGAGGCTTGGGGAGGCATCTATCTCCCAGATCAAAAGACTTGATTCTGGCAGTGACAGCTCCTCGTCCGCTTGGACCCGGAGCCCGCGTCACGATGCGCCGAGGGCCTGCTCAGGCCCAGGTAGACGCAGGTTGCGCTCGGCCCGAAGCCCTGCAGACCTTCCTCCTCCTCCTCCTTCTCCACCTCCTCTACCTTCCCCTCTCTTCCTCCATCTTCCTTCTCCCGCCTCCGCCTCCTGCACCCCTGCACCACCCATCTGAGCAAAAGCGAGCCCTGGAGAATGCACCCTGCAGCCACGCCCGCGAACACCAACCCCAGGCGCGCCCGGTCGCCGGTAATAGCCAGGCTGGCCTGCACCCGCCCCGAAAGCGTGGGGGAGGCGTTTAACCATGTCCTCACCCGTATTCGCTGCGGATTGCAGCGACGCTTATCTCGGGAATATAACGATTAATCCAGCCGCAGGTTTCCAGATAAGTGATTGTGATGGAGATTGTTGGCGAGAAAATAGACAATTATCCGCTGTTAGCTTTACATAAAGATCGCATTAACTCAAATTAGTTATCAGACAAAAGACCGTCGGCTGGCGCGCCCTGCCCGCCCGCGCCCTGCCCACGCCCTGCCCGCGGGGATCCCCGGACGCAACCGGGCCCAGCGCGCGGCGGGAAAGGCCGAGGCCAAGGGAGCGTGGGGCCAGCGGGCGCCCAGGAAGGAACTCGGGCGCCGACGCCACGCAGGGACACGAGTGCTGCGCTCGCCTGGACGCGGCGCGGGGTTCCCGACGCCGGCTCAGAAGGGCCCTGGGGGACGCCCGCGAGCCAGCTCCGCCTCCTGCGCTCCCTCCCCCGCGTGCCAGCTTCCCCCGCCTCGCGTCCCTCCTACACCCGGGTCCCCTCCCGGGCCGCCAACGCTCCTTTCCCGCGCGTTCCCCGAGGAGCTGCCCTTCTCTCTCCGCTGCCCGCAGCCCCCCGTTGTCGGTCCTTGAGCGAAAGCAGGGGCATCTCATTCATTCCGCTGGAGAGGACTGGCCCTCCTCCCCGCCGCGGAATCAGACTCGCAGCGAGGGCGTCCTCGGCCACGCGGAGCCTCGACGGGGCGGCCCCGTGACACGCCGCCCCCACTCCCCGCGGGAGGTCACTGTCCCTCCCACCGCACTGCGTCGGGGTCGCCCTCCGCGCGACCTTGTTAGCACGAGGTCGGATGGGAAAGGCGGGCTGAGGGAGACAGGGGGCCGAGTGACCTTCGGAGCTGAGTGTCAGTGGCCTGGCGGACCGGCGAGGACCCGCAGCACCAGGCTGGGGCACAAACAGGGCAGTGCGGTCTGGACGCTGGATGAACGAACGTTGCCACTGTCCACGCAGCGGGTTGCCTCCTGCTCGCTCTTTCTCCTGTGTCCCTACTGGTGTTGACAGGGGCCCGTCGGAGCATGAGTTTCACTGATGCTGTCAGAGCAAACGCACAACCCGCCGCCCAGCGCCCCGGCCCGCTGGCGCTGAATCTCCCGCCCGGGCCGGCCTCCCGGGCCCCCAGGGTCCCCGGGCCCCGCTGAATAGGGCGGATAATGACCCCCGGTTCCCAAGGCAGGCTTTCTGCTGCCTGGTGAGCTTGGATTTGTGTGGTCCAAGCCTTTCCCAGCTTGTCCCATTCTGTCACCGGGATAAGGGGCTCCCTCGGCTCGTTTGCACCTGCGTCGCTTTTGGCTCCTTCAGGAATGCGCTGAAGCTTGTAATCAGCTTTGTGAAGCCATTGAGTGCACGGCTGAGTGAAACTTCCAAAGCTCGAGGAAAACTGGCCCGCTGAATAGGAGCCAGCATGGGGCTGCTCTCCAAGCCTCCGCGCTGCCAAATTCCAGCAGAGCCCCTCACAATCGCGCCGCGCGGGCTCCACCGCTTCCCCACACTGAGAAAAGTGAGAAAAGAAAAGCGAAAATACCAGTCACCGAGGTTAGCTGTTTGTTCCCAGATTAATGGCAAACGGCTCCTTCTCACTGCCCCCCCCCACCAACTTTGCTCACCCATTCAGGAAATATGACATAAGGGAGGGAGGACAGTTACTAAATAACAGCTTATCTGATTTCCTATTTTGACTGGGGGTTGCCCCAGCTCCGAAGCTGACCTACAAGCTCCAAGTGCCCTGAGAGCCTCAGACCTGGGGACTTGTTCGCAGTTGGCTGCGCACCTTGCTTCAGTGGAGGAGTTAGATGAAGCCAAACTTGAATCCCCCAAATTAGCACTACAAGCCGCCATGACATTTCCTCCAGGACATAAAACAACAAACCAGTCCCACCCCTTCTCTAGGTCACCCTCACCCCATTCAGCAGGACCCTGTCCCCCCAAACAGGATCTTTGGGTTTCAGTGGCTTTGGAAGGGAGGAGGACTCAGGGAAAGCAGAACTTCCCTGACATCTAAGATGTGTTTGTTTTTTCTGGACAGATGACTCTAACACTCGAGGTGCAGGCAGTGTTGGAGCTGCGGCTGCCACCATATGGCACATGTTCCTGGCTGCGGTTCTAGGAAGATAGGTGTTCTCTGAGCTACTTCTTCCTACAGAGGCTAGGCCCCTCACTTGGGAGCTGCCCGGGACTTCCTTACAGGCCCTTGGTCTCTCCCTACAGAGATAAATGGAGGGAGGGAGGTTCCAGGCTGGCCCTCTCTCCAAAAAAGGAAATCCTCGGCAGCCAATGGATCTGCCAGCTTGCAGAAGGCAAACTCGGTACTCATCAACATCAGGGGCAAGACTAGCATCCCTAACTGTCGCCTGGTGCAGGGCAGGCTCTTCTCTGTGCTGTTACACCCACCGTCCAGAACAGGGCCTGGCACACAGGAGACACTCAGGACATGTTTGTTGAATGATGTTGTCCAGTTTTGTCTCTGAACTCAGAGCCTGGAAGCAGGTCTTCTGAAAGATGGAATCCTTTCTCCAATTGTGCATGAGGCCCTCTCTTCAGGGAATCCTGACAGACATGACTTGGAGAAAAGAAAGTGAAGGCAACACAATGATCTACGCGTAAAAACTCGCTTTACAATTGCTGTGAATTTCTTTAGCTAATTAATTCTTCTCACCGTGAATTGGAAGGCTTTCCTGTTCAGCAAGCACCAATAGATGGTTTTTATGACTTGGTCTAGATTTCTATTCCTTTCGGGAAGCATAGACTCAGTCCTGCAGGGCTTCATCCCGCCGCAGACCTCGTTTTTGTCTTAGTATTCCTCTTTGAATACTGAACTTCTTATAAAGCCCTGGAGAATAACAGGCAGAGGAAGGAGAGCAGAGCGCCCCCTGTGGATGCCCGGTGACAGCGTTCTTGGTTACACTCATGAGACACGGAGTGGGCAGAAATTCTCCTGTTGATGGAGATGATGTGGTAAGAAGCTCTAACAAGTGAAAGCCTGTGTGAGTGAGGAGGAGACCGTGCCCAAAGAGGTCAGGGGATGCACCCAGAAGTGCTCAGGGGCATCGTGATCACGACTGTTCTCAGAAATAAGAAGAAGAAAATAAGTGACTACTGTGTCCTCTTTTAAAACACATTGACTAGTTCTGTTGAAGAGCAAGGTAATCCTCCCCTGAATACAGTTCTGAGCCCCCAGAAGTGGCACATGGAGAGAATTTGGTGCTCAAAGAGAAGTTAAGTATCTCTCCATACCAGGCTTTGTGTGCTCATTCATAGATGCTGAAATGTTTTAAACATCCCAAGTTCATACCACCCATTTTGACATTTAAAGTTTAATTTTTTATTATAAAGTTTGATGTGCTGTTTTCAGCAGTGTTTCTCCTTCCAACCATTCTTGGTAACAAATCAGGAGGATATGCAGTAATTCAGAAATTAGTGAAATTTTATTCTTGGTGGGGGCGTTGGATTAAGAGGCTGGGAGAGTGTGAAACAAGTCAACGTGTAATTGTATGATAAGGCTCTCACGAGGAATTTATTGGCCAAGTTGCTATTTCTATTCCTTCCTAATCTCGTTTAGCACATTCATTCTCTGCAATCTGTCTCCATAATCTTCTGTGGCAGAATGGCAGCCAATAGAAGCATGCATGTTTGGAGAGGAGAGAAAATATGCAGAAGCGTGATAAACTGATGCTAATTATCCATATTTAGGACACCAAGTGCAGAAGATCAAGGCTTACAAATCACAAACCAGAGCCAATGATGATGGCTTCCTCGTGTGGAATATGTTGGAGGGGACCAGATAAGGGTTTCACGGACAGGAGAGATTTATTGGTCAAAGGGTTCACCTTCCACTTTTCCACTTTTATATAGCAGTAAATTATTTAGGCTAAATTCACCAGAACATTACTCTTTTATTTGGCGATGTGCCATGACTTGCTCTTTCTTTGTGTGCTTTCAATGCAAATCCTTGTAGTGTAACATCAGTTGATAAGGGACAAATAATGGAAGTAATAGGTAATTCCCTTTAAATGGCACATATAGGACGGCGAGGTAATGCTCCCAGGAAGGGTGAGAGGAGGTGAAGAGCCGATGGCCGAAAGAGAAGCAATATCAACCCCAGCCATTACGTGACATCTCTGCCAGAAAAAAAGGGAATATAGACATTCACTCCATGTACACGTGCATATGTGTCTGTGTGCTCCACAAGCCAGTAAGCTTGCGGTAAGAAGCAGGCATTCGAGCGTAGAGCCAATATGTCTATTTTTCCTATCTGGACTCCTTATCATTTAAAAGTTAAAAAATCCAAACTTAATCTTTTCTCTTCTCTCTACTTACTGTCCCCATACCACCTCAAACTGACCTGATATTTAAAATTGGCTCCCAATCCTCTCCAAGACTTCTGGCTGTAAGAAAATACATAGAAAGAATTCAGGCTGGAAATATCATGTGGCATGGCTGAGGGGTCAGTGGTAGAGATTTTTCTGCATTACAATAATTGCCTTGTAAAGTTTCCAGAAAACAAGCACAAATGTAGCTCAGCATTTTACTGCATATTTGCATGCTCATCTTGAAATTTAAAATATTAACTAAATCCCATTCAGGGGTACTAACTTCATGGTTTTTTTTTGCCTCATCATCAGTTTTTGTATCAACTGGGAAACTGGTCTCCTTGCTTTGCCTTTGAGTCTTCCAGCCTCTTGATTTGTAAAAACAGTTGGTGACGGACGAGGCAATAGGAACCCTCTGTCAAGTGCACGTTGCAGTGCAGCGTGAACCACCTGTGATAAATACAAGACTTTTTAGAATAAGAAGAGCCATGCTGAAGTTTGGAAATATAGTTTATAGTTCCTACATGGAGAAGTCTTAGGGAGGAATAGCTGATCCTTGACACAATTTCTCTTCACCCTAGCCTATGTGGACTAGAGATTATCCACAAGTTACTACCACACACAGGCACTTCTTCTTTTCATCAGCCTAAGATGCCATTTATTATAAGATGCATCTTGATTTTACATGCCACTATGAAAGAAAAAACTCCACCAGTTATATCTGTAAGTTGTCATTAGTGGTAATGGTGCATCTAGGTTCCAGAGATGATAAAACTGAAAATGTGTGCTAGAACCAAAGGAATGCAGTGTGCACAGTGGTGTTAGTCCAATAATGAGTTGGTAACATTTTGCCCAAAATATTTTCAAAATTACTCATTATTCTATAGAAATTAACTTTGTTAAAAATTAACAGATATATTAAAATAATATATAGTGAACACATGCAACACACACTCTACAGTTCACATAGTTTAGAAACACAGACTTCAGACCATATCCATTAATTCACAAAAAAACACACACAAAAAGCAGAAAGACAAATATTCGTTTGTGAGTAATAATGTAGCATTTGAGGCTAAAGATGTGGATTGCTGGCATTTCTAGAAACGACCTAGGTTAGAGAAAGAGCCTCGATTCTCCAGTTAAGTTGATGCATGCGGATTCCAGAGCGTCAGCGTGTTACTTCACACAAGTTTGGTATCTGCCAAGTAATGGGAGGAATGCAAGCTTGGTTAGGTTTGGTTAGGTTTGGTTAGGTTTGGTTTGGTTAGGTTTCAGTACTCCAGACTAGTAGTTGTTGATTTCGTTCCCAGAATCAGCTTTTCTCCCGGAATTACAGGTTTTTCCCTAAGTGATCTGAACAGTGCCTAACTCTTTACCTGTGTGCTCTCTCTTGTTACCAAAGCCCTCCTCCTCCCTCGCTGAGTGCCACTAATCCACCTGTGGAAACTGGTCATTATCATGAAAATGGGATTAAGTTCAGAGAGAGATCAACAATAATTTTTAAGTAACGAGTTAAATGCAAAGAACCAGTTAAACTGCTTACCAGTTGAAGCTAATTTTTAAATTTTAGCTTCTTTTTAAGATTAAATTCAGTTTTGTTTTGTTTTGTTTTGAATTAGCTTGTGTTCATACATTCGGACAGAGGCAAATTCTCACCCCACTAGAAGTGTACCTTGGCAGAATGTGGAAAAGCAAAAAAGAGGGAAACATTGCCCAACCAACAGTCCTGGGGATTCTAAGTGTGGCTGCTATCATAGCCACGACCTTCTAGGCTGTGCAGTGTGCGTGTGTGCCCACATGCATGTGAATGTCCGTGTGTGCACGTGTGTGTGCACGCACGCACCCTCGCACTCAAGAGTGGTGTCCAAATGGTGGCAAGTTGCAGGAGCACAGGACTTCCTGTTCCTGGGGGAGTTAAGCCCTGACTGAGCCAGGGTGGTGGAGAAAATACGGGGGTGTGGAGATGCCAGGGGGGAGACTAAAGGAATCTGGATGCAGTGCAGCTCTGAGTTACTGCTTCCTGGAGACCATCTTTGTCCTTCCTTATAGCTCATGGTGCCAACATGTGTGCAAACGTGGACTATATGCTCAGCTCCCACGCCTAGGGCTTTTTCTCACTATAAAGTGAGTGGTTAGTTGGGTGTGTGACTATGTTCTTTGCTCTTGCTTCTCTCCACGACCTTTCCCCCACCCTGTATCAACTAACATCAAATATTTTATTCAGTGCATGCAAAGATCGTTAAGTATCTCTCTCATAAATACCTAGTTCCCATTGACTCTTCACATAATGCAGAAGATGGCTTTGTGTGTGCATCTTCCTGAGCGCACTCCTGGACCACTTTCATTTCAGCCCCTTTAAAATGTCTCTGAGCTGGATTTATCTGTGGGCTGTATATATTGAGGTATCTGAAATAAACACAGAAGTCCAATTATTATTTGCCTGTGAACTGGTTAGCAAGATGATTACAAGATACAGTAAATACGCTTGGCATGTTGAAACATACTTTCAGCTCCAATGACTTCAAATAGCTTCTGAGTAAAACAAATAAACAGAATAATGGTGGGATTTATTTGGAATTATTCATTATGAGACTACCCAAGGCATGACGTTTCCAATCACGTCTTAATTTTCTTTTTAGGAGCAGAAAGCGTTTTCATATCTTGACGTATTCATCACCCTGGGCCCGGGGCAGTCATCTCCCTGGCTCGTTCTGTGGCTCCAAGAGCTGTGGGACACTATGGGGTCTTGTGCAGACCATGCCTGGTTTGCTCTGGCTTCTACACATTCAAAGTGAAATAAATACCCAGCCTGACTGTCCTAGATTATGATCTATGAGTTGATGTGTTAAATGAGCCCTTTGCTTTAAAGGTTATAAATGACAAGGTTTTTACTATTACAAGTAATTTATAGCTATTTCCTGTTTGACATGACAGATCCTCGTAGAGAAGTCCAAATTTGTCTGCTTGACATACATCTATTTTAACACTTTCCACTTCTCCAAATTCTAGCATGCATTAACTACTGTTTTCCTAGGTGTCAATTTGCACCTGTGGGGGCTACCTCTTGAGGCTTCAGTGGGGTCCCCTGGCCTGTACTCTAGATGGCTGCCTGCATTTCAGCAGCTAATGTGGGTGATTACTGGCATATTTACTGTAATTTATAAAAATCACAGGAAATGACATTGTTATTAGTCACTGACTCCACTATCACCAACTGCAATGGATTTTATGCATACAAATCCATTTTAAAAAATTGTTCTTCTGAAATCAGAAGCTCTTTCCAGTCTCTAATTCTGTAAAACGATCGTGGTTCACTTGTGCTTACCGTGAATGGGATCACAAAGGAGCTCAGAGCTCAGCTTATTTCTTAGAGCCCCGAACTTTTGGTGTGGGGACTGGAATAAGAGTCAGGGAAATGCTCTCCAAAACTAAGAAAGATCCAGAAATGTCCAGACCTCAGTCCTCGAGGCAGTATAGAGGACAGTTAAGGTTGGGAGCTCTAGAGTCACGCTGCAGCCAACAGAATCACTTCTGGCCCATAGTGAGGATTACAAATGTGTTTGCTGTTATCACTGTGGTGTGTGCCCATGTTCCTACACCCATTCCAGAGACAGCCTCCAGAACTGTGGCCAGAGCCGCTTCCACGCAGAGACGAAACATGGCGTCTGAGAAACCTAGCAGAGTCTTGCTTCCCCCAATTCCTCCCCCCATGCCTCCAGAAGACCCTGCTTAGCAGAGAGGAGAGGGCATGGGGTGAGTCCTAAAGGCTGAGTAGGAATTTTCTATGTGGACTAAGGTGAAGGAGGCAGAAAATTTGCTATTAGCCAATGCATGGAGTTATCAGAAAAGGTTCTGGGATTGAAAACTGCAAGTGTTTTTGGTATTGTTAGTGGGTAGGGTGCACCTGAGGGAACAGCAGAAAATGAGACTGGAAGCAAGGGCAGGAATTGCATCATGAGTAGCCTTGAATGCCGCACTAAAGAGTGAACTTCATCCTACAGGCAACGAGGAACACTGAAGAATAGTCAATCCTTTGGGGAATATTGAGTGTAGCCTGGTTGGAGTTACATGATTTGGGAGTCAGAAACGGTAGTTGAAACCGTACAGTTGATGAGATTGCCAAAGGAAAAACAAGTGAGAGGAAAAGGGAAGAGGCATGAAGGTGTTATCTGGGCACCACGATCTCCCACAGAGGAGACAGGAAAGAAGCAGTGGGCAGAGTGGGAGGAGCAAGGAAGCTGAGAGAGGAGAGAATTCAGGAAGGAAGAGTTATCAGCCGTCTAGAAGATCATAGAAAACCAAGTCAGTGAAAGTCCCCCAAATGAAGTTAGGAAGTCACTGTAAGCCGCAACAAGAGGGCCTGAGAGGGGAGGGTGGGACAGAGACCGCACTGGTGAGAAGATGAGAAGAAGACAGGAGAGCGGAGAGAGAGCGAGACTACAGACTCCAGACTCGACCAGAAGGTTTGGGTTTGGCTCTGACGGGAGGGAGAGAAAGTGCAGCGGCTGTGGGGAGGTTGCATCGATGTGTTTCTATAAAGGAGACTTCAGCACTTTAGGCACTAGAAGCAGTGGGGATAGGACCAATGGCAAAGGAGTCCTGGAGATTCAGGAGGGTGAAAAACAACAGTCATGACCACAGACATTTATTAAAAACACAGTATGTACCTGGCACTGTGCTATTTTTACCTTCATTGTCTTGTTTATTCTTCTTAATAATCCTACCCCCTTTTCGTAATTGAAAATCACTCAGCAAGTGTCAACCTTGGGATTTGGACCCAGGCTGGTGTGACTCCAACACTGGACTTTAACCAGCACTGTCTTGTGTTCTTGAGAATAATTGTGGAGCCCAGAGGAAAAGGACCTTAGAACAAAATGGAGACAGGGAGAGAGGTAGAGAGGAGAAAGGCAAACAAGTGCCTGTTAACTCTCCAACATTTGGTAATTCACCCCATGTACTAGACACTTAAAATCTGTTATTTATCCTCATAACAAAGCTGAGAGAGATGTTTTTAATGCCCATTTACCAATAAGGAAGCCAAGGCTCAGGGGACACAGCTGATATATACGAAAGCTAACATCTCAACTGACATCTGTGGGACTTTGAAATGTTCCTAATTGTCCACCATGCCACCCTCAGTGAGACCTCTGAGGGGCAAGGAGAGACATCAATGGGACATCAATGAGACATTGATGAAACATTGATGAGACATCAATAAGAGACATGGATGAGAGACATGGATGAGACATGGATGAGAGATATGGATGAGACATGGATGAGGGATGTGGATGAGAGACATGGATGAGACATGGATGAAACATTGATGAGAGACGTGGATGGGAGACATGGATGAGACATGAATGAGAGACATGGATGAGACATGGACGAGGGATATGGATGAGAGACATGGATGAGACATGGATGAAACATTGATGAGAGACGTGGATGGGAGACATGGATGAGAGACATGGATGAAACATGAGAGACATCAATGAGAGACATTGATGAGACATGGATGAAACATTCATGAGAGACATGGATGGGAGACATGGATGAGACATGAATGAGAGACATGGATGAGAGATATGGATGAGACATGGATGAGGGATATGGATGAGAGACATGGATGAGAGACATGGATGAGACATGGATGATAGACATGGATGAGACATGGATGAAACATTGATGAGAGACATGGATGGGAGACATGGATGAGAGACATGGATGAGACATGGATGAAACATTGATGAGAGACATGGATGCGAGACATGGATGAGACATGAATGAGAGACATGGATGAGAGATATGGATGAGACATGGATGAGGGATATGGATGAGAGACATGGATGAGAGACATGGATGAGACATGGATGATAGACATGGATGAGACATGGATGAAACATTGATGAGAGACATGGATGAGACATGGATGAAACATGAGAGACATCAATGAGAGACATTGATGAGACATGGATGAAACATTGATGAGAGACATGGATGAGACATGGATGAGGGATATGGTTGAGAGACATGGATGAGAGACATGGATGAAACATGGATGAGAGACACAGATGAGACACAGATGAGAGATGGATGAGAGACATCAATGAGAGACATTGATGAGACATGGATGAAACATTGATGAGAGACATGGATGGGAGACATGGATGAGAGACATGGATGAGATATTGATGAGACATTGATGAGGTGCACATAGGGTCTGAGCACAGGAGCCATCTTGACAGGTGCCTCTGCCTTAGAAGAAGCAGCCAAGTCATCTGCAAGAGAAGGAAAGGATGTGGCAGGTTGAACAGCTTAAAGGAAGTGGTTGAAAGATTGAAGTAGCAGCTCTCAGATATGGAAGAGGAATCTGACCAGGGAGGCACACAAAAGGAATCCTGAGTGGTTTTGAAGGCCCAGCTGATTTTTTCAGATTAACCAAATGGAATGCACCATGAGCCTGTAAGGATGGGCTGAAACACAGCACAGATATTTTCTAATTGGATTAGGGGTTAGAACATGATATGGCCATTTCAAGCCCAGGGTGGGTGAGATACCAACCGGGTTGAAAGGTCTTGGATGGGGCATCCTAGTGAAGATCCAGGGAAGATATGAGATACGTCATATTGCGGGTGGAACACGGCTCACTATAAAGAGCATTTCAGAATCAGACAGCTCTGACTCCAGCAGAGCTACCCTGTGCCTTCAGTAGGAGAGACTTGAGAATGGAAGAGTGCTGAAAGAGAGGAAGAGAGAGACAGAGACAGAGAGAGAGAGAGAAAGGAAGAGAGTCAGAGAGAGAGAAAGACAGGAAGACAGAGACAGAGAAAGTGAGAGACAGAGTGAGTCAGAGCTAGTGAGAGAGAGAGAGGGAAGGAGAGAAGAAGAGGAGGAAGAGGAGAAGGAAGAAGGAGGAGGAGGAGAAGAAGAAGAAGAAAAGAGAAAAGAAGAGAAAGGAAGGAAAGACAAAGGGAGAAAGAAACTGGGAGGGATGGAGAAAAGGAAGGAGGGAGGGAGGGAGGGAGAGAGGGGAGAGCTGGGGTGGGCGTGTGCTCTGACTTAGGGCCCTAGATCAGGGATCTCGCACAGTGCAGCAAACCTGTTTTTACTGCTATGGCCAGTGCCAAAGATCTAATTAACCAGCCCCCTGAGAAGTTGGTGGGAACTAAGAGTTAGATTTAATAAGTATTTGTTGAGGATCAGTGATGTCTCAATCTTTCAAGAATGTTTCCTTCTTTAGTTCTCAAAACAATTCTTCAAGTTAGATACCATTTCTGCCATTCTCTAAATGAAGAAACTGAAGCTCAAAGAAGTAAAGAACTTGCCTAGGGCACACTGCTAGTAAGTAGCATAGTCACTGCTTGAATTAGACCATCTGACTTCAAATTAATGCTCGCCCTGCACCACAGCTACTACTGTAGGGTTTACGTACATGTATCTATCACAGTACAGCAGAAGGTGGAATTTCACCAAGCACCAGAAGGTGTGAGATGAAGATTAAGTGCTGCGGGAGATGAGGAGAGTGGCAATCACTGTGGTTGGCGTGACTCTGGAGAAGAGCTCAAACTAACCTCTGTATCTCCTGGGGGAGTCTGAAGTAGGAATTCTTAACTGTTTTGTGACATCAACCCACTTAACAGTCTGGTGAACTCCTTCTCAGGATAATGTTTCTAAATGTGTAAAATAAAACGTATAAAAGGAACCAACTCGTTATTCGGAAAATTGGTAAATAAAGGGAAAGAATCAAGCATGAGTATTTTGACTTTCTACATTAACTCTACCACTGGGTAACCAAATAGTGAATGAGGCATATTTTTTCCTTGTAGAAGTGTTACAGACAATACAGTATAAGCAATGATCAAATTAAAATAAAACATGTTACAACTCCTAATTAACAAATGGAGCGAAACACTGAAAATCAGTGGCTGCTAACAAAGACAACCAGAAGTCATCTCGCCCTCTCTTCTCCTCCAAAACCTGATGGCATCAAGTCTCGAGATCCAGCTCTCAGATTACAGGAAACACAGAGGAGAGAAGGCTTGACAAACCACACCACGGGGATGCAATCCACAACCCAGACTGGGGAGACACCACAGGATACACATCCCTTTTTCTTTTTTTTTTTAATTTCAATAAATAAATTGCAAGAAGAGAGAAAGAAGAGATGAAGGTAGAATCTACAAATTAAGAGACTTAAAAAATATATCAATTCATTGAAATTGCAAACCTATTTGAATTCTGATTTTTTAAAAAAACAAAAAAATTCTAACTTGAAATTCTAATTTCAAGTATCTACGGATACTTGAAAATTTAAACACTGATGAGCTATTCCATGATATTTCAGGAATTGTTGATTTTTTCAAACTATGAGAATGGTAATTATGATTATACTTCAAGAAAAATAACTTATATTTTAGAGGTACATACCGAAATATTTACAGATGAAATTATATAATGTCTAGGGCTTACTATGAGATAATACAGCATTGAAAAGGATTTGGGGGTATAGTTGGGTGATGAATATATGGTGTTTTATATATATTTCAGTCTACTTTTATATATGTTCCAAGTTCTCCACAAGAAAAAGTTAAAACTAATATTTAAGATTACCAAGGAAACAACTCATATTGAAACCCAAATTCAAAATATGTTTTAGAAATATTTTGTGATATAGTAATAATTTTCCTCTATAATGCACTCAGTAATAAGATCTGTGTATGTCTAAAAACTACTTTAATTTCAAAGTGATTGTGAGCATAAATGATATTTTGAAATATTTGCAACAATTGTACTGTAATGTGAAGATACTGATTATTTCAATCAGTGACAAAGTCACAGGTAATGCTAATACTCCTGTGGCTTATTGACCACATTCATAACTGAAGAAAAAGGTAAATTTTAGTTAAAGGTTAATAAAAATAAAGGTGAATAGTTTCTGTCCAAGTTCAATGGACTTGGACTGTTAAGTGAGTTGATGTCACAAAACAGTTAAGAATTCCTGCTTCAGACTCCCACAGGAGATACAGATGTTAGTTTGAGATCTTCTCCACAGTCATGCCAACCACAGTGATTGCCACTCTCCTCATCTCCCACAGCACTTAATCTTCGATTCTATGCTTGGAGTCCTTCTATCTCAGGTTATCTTGATGGATCCCAGGTCAACAGCAGCTGGTCTAAAGGTATAGGAGAGTTCTGGAATGGATACAGTGTTTTTATTCTAGGTGAGAGCCATCCTATGACTGATTTTAAAATCATGGTTCTTATCTGCTTGAGGCATTCATGGATCTGTCTTTGGTTTTCTCTTCTCCCTTTGAAGCTATAGGGACATTGCTTCAGAGACAAATTGGGAATCCTAGCATTTATTCTTTGCTGTCCCTGATGGAAAAGGGACCTAGTTAACATACCACATTTATTGTACCACTTAGGAACCACTAGTAGTGATATAGAACCATAGATCCCTCAAATGTTAGAATAAAAAGATACCTTAAAGACAATTTGATGAACTCCTGCATTTGCAGATGGAACCCTGATGCTCAGACAGATTAACTCTCTAGTCCAGAAGTTCCCAAACTTTCTCAGTTCAAGGCGCCCTTAGTGTCTTAGTCATTTTTTCACAGTATCCTAGTCTAAAATAAAGACCTAACAGTTTTGTTTATTAAGTAGTTAGGTTCAACTCAAAGCATTTTTATGTACTAACAACTCTTTAGCCATTTGAAAAAAATAACACATATAAATTGAAGGAAAAATTGATATTTTAATTACATTGTTAAATAACCATAATTTCTGTGTGCCTGCCATTGGACTCAGATTTGGCCACCACCACCTGCATTTCATGTTCTACATTGATTATTGTGTGATAGTCACTTTTTATCACAGCAACTGCCCAAAGCTCGGCTTCACAAAGACAATGATGCTATAAGGAATGCCCACGATCTCATGTTAAACTGTGAACCACGTCAGGCTGGTAGTTCGTGCATCACCCACCAGATGACAGGTATCATTGTGTCTATCTCAAAAGTTGAAAACATCCCGTGGCACCTCTGTGAGTGTGCTGTGATGTCCCAGGTCACCTGGGCACACAGTTAGGGAACCAAAGTTATAGTTTAAGCTTAAATGAGCAGGTGCACTGGATCCAGAAAAGCCAAAATGTCTTGCTTCTTAGTCCAATGGGCCATATTCACGTGAGCACTATGGCCTTCTTTGATTTCATTTTATAAATGGGTGTGTGTCCAGAAGAGAACTTTTTGAAATGATGTGACAAATTACTGGTCTGTGAATTCCTGAAAATCCTCTCTATCCAAGTAAATCTAACTTATCTGGACTTTGTCCTTTTTGCAAATTGATTAGTGGAAAGTCCACTGTTTAAATTTTTTAAAAAAATTCTAGCAGTTCTATTTTAGCTGTATTTAACAGTTAATTTCCATTTGCACTTCTACTTCTGGCCATGATGGAAAAACTGGTATCAAACTAGACCTTCTAGTGTTGGGAAACTATAAAACTGGACAAAATACATAAAACAACTGTTTTCAGCTGTTGGACAACAAGCAGTGCAGGACTGTGATCCCTGAGAGAACAAAAACAAATGTGGTGAGCCCCAGGATCACCCAGCTTTCTGCCTGGAGGCACTCCCCAAACCATGATGCCAGGAAGGGGAGCCCACACAGAACAAGGCAGTCCTGCTGAGCTGAGAAGACAGAGACTGGAGAACAGGACCAAAGAGGGAGCTTGAGGGCAGGACATAAGGAATGCACAGAGAAGATCCCAGAAATCTGCATAGATGTCCCCTTGAGTCTCTGCCTGAATGGTGGGCTCTGCACCATAAAGGCAAGTCTCTGACACAGAAGGCAGAGGTCAACCACGGAGGAGAAGTTAGCTAAGTGGAAATTCCAGAACTTACAGGGGGCTAGGTAACAGTGAAGAACCAATCAACCAGTAGGGAGACCTCACTGAACACACCAAGCACTCAACTGACATCACAGAAGGGACATGCCTTAAGAATAGGGCTACTCTAGCCCTGAAGACTACTCTATATGTGTCCTAACCAACTTAGAAACAAGCCTTAACAGATCAACCTGATCTGCAAGTAAATGAACTGCCTCAGAATTACGCTCAATACTCTTTAATTGAAGACAGAAAAAAATTGGACATTTAACAATGTAGCATCCATTATGCCTAGTATACCAGAAAAATTATCAGACATGTAAAGAAGCAATAAAATGTGAGAAAAATGTGAGTAGGAGGAAAACCAGTTAAAGAAACAGACCTGAAATGGCAGAAATGATGGACTTTAATGCAACCATTAAAAACAGGTTGAAAGATTTAAATGAAAATATGAACATACTCTGGGAATAGATCGGGAATGTCAATAGAGAAGTAAATATGATTGAAAAAGAACAGATGGAAATTCTAGAACTGAAAAATACAGTCTAAAATGAAATATTTCCATTGGTCTGTAAAATTTCCAACCACAATTTCTGTCTTGTCCATAAATATAATGCAGTATACAAAATATATTGTCTCCACAAATAAAATACATTATAAGACTAGAAATACTAAGTTTTACTCTAGTAGCTGTCCTGCAAGGAAGCCAAGGAACTTCACGAACATATTCAGTTACTCTCAAAATCAATTGGACACTACTGGACACTATATTTACTCTCTAAGACAGCACTGTTTAATAAAACTTTCTGTGATGATGGAAATGGTCAATATATGCACTGTCCAGTAGACCAGCCGCCAGCCACATGTAACTATTTGAATTTATTTTAATTAAGAACTCAGTTCCTCAGTCATAGCAGTCAACTTGCAAGCGATAATAGCGCAGCTCTAAGGTCTTAAGGAGGATATTTATGGCCTTAAAAATCAATTTTGTTAAAATCTAATTTATTTATGTTAAAAGAATTAATTCAACTTCCAAAGGTTAGGATAACTCAATGACTCCGTAAAGAGTAATAAAGAGTAGTTTATACTCTGGGGAAATTCAAGTGGGAAATTTTTTCTCATTTCATTAGTCAACATGTTAACAAAGAAGTCAAGGCCTGTGTGAACACAGTGGTTCTCAAACTTTCATGGGCAAAGCAGTTACTTGGAGAGTTTGTTATAAATGAATATTTCTGAGATGCACCCACCCTCAGATTAAGGTGTATCTAATCTGGTGTCTGTTCCTAGATAGGATTCAGAAATCCATATTTTTAGGAAGCATCCTGGGTAATTCTGGTAAATGATTACTCCTTAAGAAATGCTAGAAAAAATATACAAATATCCAAAAAAATATTAACAGCTCAATCAGTATGATTTTACATGCATGATGTGGACAATTATTTCATTTTTCCTTTTGCAACTTGTGTTGGTATTAATTAGCTATACTCTTCTTAAATGTAGAAAAATGTTCTTTTCCCATTTTCACTTTATTCTATTCAAAGCAAATTACATTTTCCAGATGATTCAAAGTATCATGTTTTTGTATGTAAGAACCTTATAAACACTAGGTGCTATTTATTTGTTGAATGAGAGAATCTAGTGTTAGGTGTCTTATGGACACCATCTCTGAAAACACTTTTTTACAAGACCTAATAATTTAATGACGTGAGAACCAAGATACTTGATCCCAGCTGAGTACTTTCTCCTTTTATGTTGGCAGAACGCATTCACAAGTACACTTTTATCAGAGAGTTCTGTATCAGTAGTCCTTTTTTCCTTGTAAGTAAATTATAACAAGAATTTTACTCACAGACTCACCGAAACGTTTTCTCCCTTAGAGGTGATTGAAAATTCTCTCGCATGATAATATAGAATGAATACAGATTCGGCTGACAGAGTTTATTTTATGAAAATCAGGTTTGGAGGTATTCAAAAAGGAATCCAAAGAGGAGTATTTGATTTCAGAAGCCTTGTTTGATCCACTTCCTCAGCACTGAATTAACAAATTAACTCTTAATCCCCAGAGAGCTAATGTTTTCTGCTAGCCAATTTCTCACTGAAAGACTAAGTTTCTTGTACTTCAAACTAAAACTCTCTTTGCAGGAGATTATGTCTATAGAATATGATTTTAGAAAGATTTTATGATCTTATATTTAACAGAAATTTTTGTTTGCTTGCTTAAATAAATTCTTCATTTTGTTTTAAAAGCCAAGCCAAATTGTGCTTGTGTAACAGTGTTCTGTACTTTTGCTGTGTTGGGAGAAGGCACATCAGGAAGTGGGCCTTGTGTTTGCTCTGTCACACACACGTTCAGTTTATATGGGATTATCCAAATAGCCCAATATCAGCCATCATTTCATTTTGTCTTTTTTATATATATCGTGTACTAGTGAGGAGGAGGACACAGTTATATTTAAGTGTAGCTAGATATGTGTATTTTTGAGAAGACAAAGTCTTTTCCTTATTTATTTTCCATCCAAATTCTGAACGTTATAAAATAGTCTACCATAAAAATGCTTTTTTGAGTGTTTGTTTCATTTGTAGGTCTCGAACCCAGTCCGTTTTTATGTTCACGGGATGTATGTCATTTTTCTTGGCCACAGTAGTTCCATTAGACTTGATGGAACTTTTTGTAGGACTTTTATTCTAGCTACAGCCACTTCCTCTGTGATAGAAAAGAGATTAATGAATTAACACCTGTATAAAACCTATTTTCTATTTCTCAACATTTCTGAATAGGGCCCATGAATCACTTAATAATTTTGTGAAAAAGTCTTCCCATGGCAACTCTTTGGAAATCTCTAACTAGCCACTAGATAAAAGTCCATGTTTGTGGAATAAATGGAATAATTACCCTAAATACCTCTTACATAACAGCTCTCAGATCATATCATTCTCTCTGGAGAATTACATTGGGGGGGCATGGTCTCCCTAGTTACCTTGGTCTCACCTGCTGGTTGACCTTGTTATTGCTGTCGGTGGTGGTGGTGGTTGCTGTCACTGTAGTTCCAGTCCTGTCGGAACCGAAAGAAGTACTCTCTGCAGAAATACTTCAATTTTAAGAGTGTGATTTAGCTGCAGTTCTCTCCTTCTCCATGTGCTCAGGTGTGTGAAGGCTCCCTTCATTTCTCTGGGAGTCACATTTTCTTTCCCTTCCCTCTGTCAAATAGAGAAAGTCTTTTCAAATTGAAAAGGAAAATGGTGGTGTCATAGGTGACTTTAAAGCATAGTAGCAAATTAAAAACAATCACAACTGGCATCGGGACATTTCATCTTTTGAAGTAAGAACCTCACTGACCTGGAACTTTTCAGTGAGCATTCACAGATATCTGAAACTGTGAATCCAGGGGTAGAGACAAGAAAAGGCAGGAAATCAGTACATGCAAAACGCTTTTCCATGCCCACATGTCCATCCTACCAATGTACACCATAGTTAAGTATCTCCTAAAAAGTTCAGGAAAAATGGATTTCATCTAATGTATTTTGACTTTGCAGAATTCCACTCTTACCTTTTAGCTTTCCTTATATGTGCCAATCTGACTGTGCTGAAAGCTCGGTGTTCTGTAAAATAATGTCACTTGATGTTGGGACAAGACAGCAGTTTGAGGAACTAAAGCTAGCTCTGCTTTCCTATAAGGAGTCAACGTGGGGAGACAAAGCAAAAAAGAGAATCTTGTGAGACAAAACAGCATGTCCAAGACCTGAAAAAAGAGAAAATTCCAGTATGATAAGCAATGTAAAGCCAATGAAGGAAAACCACCTGAGATAGTCTCTAGATGTCTAACACGGGAGCACTGACATTAATTGGAAGCCATTTGGTATAACGGCAAGAACATGGGGGACTTCTCATTAAACATGGTGATTTCCTTCTTTTAACTCTATTGATTTGGGAATTAAGCAGTAAGAAAGGAGAGGAGGCAGCGGTAACCTATGAACAACACTAAATTTTCTGGAGAAGGGAAATAAGAAGGAGGCATGAGCAGATGTAAGAAAGCTGAAAACCAGTGCCTAAAGTGAGCAAGGTCATAAGAAACAGGCAATTCTTACTACAGAACCATCAAAAGGCTCAGAAACTGAAGTTCAGGTTCCTCTCAAGGCTGGTGAAGTGATAGGGCTAAAACAGATTGTTTGAAGTCCGCGTGGAAAGTCCACTCCCCTATGCAGCACACCAGCAACTGTCCCTCCTCTATAATACAGATTCATTTGCAGAAAACTGAACCAAAGAGGCACCTGATTCTGGGACAACAAGTACAGCAGAGAGCAGAGGAGAAGAGCCGTACTGAAAACAGAGTGATTAAGTGAAAGTTTACACGTTGAATTGGGAGTTCCTCAGTCCCCTTCTCCTGCTCCTTTCCAAGAATACTTGTAGGCAACCACAAAATTCTTCTCTAGAGAAACAAGAGGATTCCAGAGGGGGGAGCTATACATAACTTACATTTGGATGCTCTAGCAATGAAACATTCAAGTTTCAGGCTGCAATAAAGCCTGCCAGATATCATACAGCCCACTCCCAGAGCTGCCAATCGGCTGTTTGATGCCTCATTTTTAAATATTAACAGATAAAAAAGATGACTAGACATTTGTGGAAAACCTCCAACAAGAAAGACTGGGTCCAAAACTAATAGGCAAAAGGAATTCAGAAAGAATAGAAGCAATTCAGGATAAGTAGAAAGCATTTTTTGGTAAAACTCAGAAAGAAGATACCCATGAAACAAAATCAGCATGGCATTTAAAACAAAACAAATGAACTATACCTATACCTATACCTATACATATATATATATATATATATATATATATGAAATCTCAGAGGAAAAATAAAATCTGGAATGTAAAATATGATTGCTGAAAAAACAATCAATAGGATAAGTGAAAGATAAATAGGAGAAACTCTCCAAGAAGTCAGAACTAAAAGAGAAGGGGGGTGTGGGGACAGAATAGGAGAGAAAAATTATGAAAATCAGAAGATAATGCAGAAAATGTGACCTCTAACTCATAGGAATTCCAGAAAGAGAGAACAGACAAAAATAGAGAGAAGGAAACTTCAAATAAATAATTCATAAAATTTAGCAAAATTGAAGGATATGGCTTTAAAGATTGAAAGAGTACACCAAATTCCCAGTATAATAAATGAAAAAAGAGTCACATAATGCACATCATCATGCAATTTAAAAAATTATAAATAAAGAGAGGGAATAAAAAACCAAAATATCTTACATAGAAAGATTAAAAAAATAAGCAAACAAAATAAAAACAGGTCAAATATAAAGGATCAGGAATCCAACAGAAGGCACTACCTAAAGCTAACATCATACTCAATAGTGAAAGATTGAATGCTTTCCCCCTAAGGTCAAGAATAAGACAAGAAGGTTGCATTCACTACTTCTCTTCAACATTATACTGGAGGTTCTAGCCAGTGCAATAAGATAACCAAAAAAGAACACATCTAGATTAGAAAGGAAGAAATAAAACTGTCTTTATTTGCTAATGGTAGAATTGTCTTTGTCAAAAATCTTACAGAAGTTGCAAAAAGAAAAAAACCCCAGAACTTATAAGGAATTTATCAAGGTTACAAGAACTCAATAATACAAAAAAATAAAATAAAAATGAGCAAAATGCTTGAACAGACATTTTTGCAAAGATACATAGATGGATAGCTAACAAGAACATGACAAGATGTTCAACGTGATTCATCATTAGGGGAAAGCAAATTAAAACTGCAGTGGTATACTACACATCCAGTGGTGTGGCTAAAATTAAAAAGCAAGTATTGGTGTATGTGGAGTAACTGGAACTCTCACACACTGCTCGTGGGAACCTAATAGAGTACACATACTTTGAAAAACAATTTTGCAATTTCTTAAAATTTTAAACATACACTTACTATATGACACAGCCAGTCCACTCCTAGGTATTTACCCAAGAGAAATGAAAGCATATGTCCTACAAAAACTTGTGCACACATTCATGACAGCCAAAAACTAGAAACAAATGTCCATCAAGAGGTGAATAAACAAACTGAATTAAGTCCATATGGTGGAATACTACTCAACAATAAAAGGAATGACCTAGTGATACATGGTATAACACGGATGAATCTCAAAATAATTATGCTCAGGGAAAGAAGCAAGATAAAAAGAGCACATACTACTCAATTCCATTTATATAAAATTCTAGAAAATGCAAACAAATCTATAGCAACAAAAAGCAGATCAGTAGTTATCTGTGGGCACAGAGGGTAGGCAGGAGGGTTTGCAATGAGGATGGAAACTTCTGGGGATGATGGAAATGTTCATTATCTTGACTGTGGTGATGGGCATGTACATTTGCCAAAAGAATAAAATTATACTTTATATATGTATAGCTTATTGCATATCAAGTATCCTTTAGTAAACTGTAAAAATAAGGCAATATGGACTGTTCAAAAGCAGCATAGTAAGTTAGAAGACAAGATCTCAAAGAGAGATTATTTTTTACGTAGAATCCTATACCTAGCTAAAGTACCACTCTGGTGTTGCACAGCCCACTAGAAGACATAACTTACCAAAACGAGGGAGGCAATCAAGCAACAGGGACCACACGGGATCAGGAGGTGGGAGACCCGCATGGATGAAAGGGAAAGTGAATGGTGACGGTGATGACTGTGTGGCAAATCTCCAGAGCAGCCCGTCCAGAGGGCTCCAGCAGGGATGGCTCCAGGAAGAAACTGGACTCATAAATTCCTGATCGTTTTAATCTTGCAGAAAATAGTATCAAAGGTGTTTACGATACTGAGGTAGAGCATCACAAGGATTTGTGATGGGAACAGTCATCCAAGTAAATGGATGACTCCCACAAAACAAGACCATTAGTAACAAGGGAAAACAAAGCTTCCTAAGACAGGACATGTGATCACAGTTTATCACTGGCCTTAGCCGTGAACAGTACTTCCACGTTCAGACAGAGATGTACACTGAGTACTGATTTAACAAAAAACGATGATATACCTAGTTTGGGGAAGAGGGGCCTGGAGAAGAAGGTAAAGGAACATGAAAGCTTTATAGTTTCTAATGAATAAGGTCCAATAGTCTAAAATTAATAAATCAAGGGTAAGCAACATGGACACAGAATTCAGAAATGTGCAGATAAATAGTGGGAAAAATAGCCAAAAGGCATATAGCAAGTTGCTGACGGGGAAGGGGACTGAGAGATGATGGTGGGTGAAACAGGGGGTGGCTATTTTCCTTATAAGCCTCATAATACTGTTTGCCTTAAAAAAAATATTCAGCAAAACTATGGAGACAGTAAACAGACCAGTGGTTTCCAGGGGTTGGGGGAGGGAGGATGAATAGGCAGAGCACAGGGGATTTTTAGGGCAATGAAAGTACCCATCTGATACTATAACTACGGATACATGACGTTAAGCATTTGTCCAAATCCACAGAATGTCCAACACCAACAGTGAGCCCTAATGCTCACTATGGACTCGGGGTGATGGTGATGTGCCCATGTAGGTTCACCAAATGTGACAGATGTCCCACTGGTGGGGATTTTGATAGTGGGGGAGGCTGTGCATGTGTGGGTACAGGGGATATATGGGAAATCTCTGTACTTTCCACTCAACATTGCTATGAACCTAAAACTGTTCTGAAAGTAAAGTCTATTAAAAATATTCATATGTATTACATTAATTACAAATATAAGAATCTATCCATTCTAGATTTCAATCCTGAATTTTCTGCTCATTAATGATATGCCCTTTGATAGATTACTTAACCTCTCAGTTTCTTCGTCTATAAAAAGGAGGAAATAATTATATTTAAAATTTAGAGGTGTAGTGAGGATTAAAAGAGATTGTATATGTGAACTGTAATATTGATTAATCTCTTTATACGTTGCATTCTTCCCAAAGAGATTTGTGGTTTGCAAAGATGCATTTAATATAGCAGGATAAATTGAATTAAAAATAAATAAGAACAGTAGGGCCAAGTCTGGAGCCCAGGAGTTGTTCAATTTTCTTTCTCCTGTTATAGAAGCAACACATTCATAAATTTCAGAGTTTGTGTGCCCACAATGTGCTGCCTTAATGTGGTTACAATAGGTCCTCTCTGCTGTCCTGCAGCTTCCATTGTGCTGTGACGTAGATGATTCATTCAAGGGAGACGTCAAGCCAGTTTGAGGATCCCGATGGGTTGTATTAAAAGGTCCTGTTTACAAATAGGCTTAGGGGATAATTGCACATATAAAATTTGAAAGCCCAGAAAAGGACTAAACTATTCAATCTTCTAGTAGAACCAGGGACCTCACAATGTGCAATATTTACTAGGCAAGAAATTTTATTAGCGTCAAAATCAAACAGTGAATGTTAGAGCTTCAATGGTGTTCCCCAAGAGGATGCTGAAGTCCTAACCTCCTTGTGTAACATTATTTGGAAACAGGGTCTTTGCAGATGATCAAGTTAAAATGAGGGCATTAAGGTGGGCCCTAATCCAGTAGGACTAGTGTCCGTATGGACACAAAGACACAGAAGGAGAATGCCACGTGAAGATGAAGGCAGAGATTGAGTGATGCTTCTACAAGCCAAGGAATGCCAAGGATCACCAGCAAACCACCAGAAGCTGGGGAGAGCCTGGAGCAGATCCTCCCTCACAGCCTCAGAAGGAACCAGCCCTCCCAATCACCTTGATCTCGGCTTTCTGGCCTCCAGACTGTGAGGCAATAAATTTCTGTTATTTTAAGCGGCCCCATCCAGGGCACTTAGTTGTGGCAGCCCCAGGAAACTACTACAGTAAGGGACTATTTAGTACACACAGTCGGGTTCAAAGTCTCCTTACTGAACAGAGTCCTACAGAAGCAGAGGTAGAGGGTGCGATCATTTGCTCCCTGTCTTTGATCCAGGCCCCCCCCCCCCCCGCAGCAACACATCATATGCAGCACCTCTCTGAGGCACGGTGGCCTCCTGGCCAAGCTCTTCTTGTCTTTCTAATATTTCGATCTTTCCAATGTGGCCCATCTCTGACCCCCTCTGCTTTGGATCCACTTCTAGCTTCTGGGTAAGCCCTCACTCCTAATCATTTTCTGAATGTTCCATGCATTTCTTGGCCTGAATCATGTTCTCTACTTGTTCCAATGTTCTAGTCATTGTAATGAGTACATCCAACTGAAATATTTCAGTCACATCTGGTTCAAACACAATTATGTTTATGTCAGAGTCCTGGCTTCAGTGGGCGAGAAACCATTTACGAGTATTTTGACAGCGAGCATCAGAGCCCTCCCACACGGTCCCTGAGCTGGTCCAGCAGGCAGTGCAGCCTGATGTCTTTCATTTTTCGCTCAAACGAGGGTCCAACAGACTGGTGCTCAGAGTGCGAGCTGCCTTCCTGCTCCTGCTTCCTTCCTTCTCCCACTGCTGGCTTGGATTTTCCTCGGTCTTTCTCAACTTAACAAAACAAAAAAATACAAGTAAAATAAATTAAAAAAAAAAAATAAAAGCTTTTGAAGAAAGTAGTTTAATATGCATAATTGAGAGTTATCTCTTTCAAAAGGAGCATTTTCTGTTATTTGTATATATTTGATCGGCCTATAAGATAAAATAATTATTTGAAAAAATAAAAATGTTAACAAAATGTTCTGGTGTTGGGCTAACCGTGGTAACTTCCGCTGACTCACCTGCTTGTCCAGCGCCACCTTCACATACTGACCGACCGGCCTCTTCTCTCATCGTCACGTATTATTAATACCACTGCTGCTATTGTTGTTGTTACACACACGTTCCTCGTCTACTGCCCACAACATCCAGAACTACAGACATTTTGTCACCATGTGGTTTACAGAGAGAAGGAAATCCTGTGCCCAGAAAGAAAGAAGGAACGTGCTGGAACAGAACTGTTTACACGAGAGTTGATGAGATGAAGTGGAGAAGTGACACCCTGGGCGACTCTGGAAGTGGTCTTACCCAGGGTCAACCCTTGGACTGAGCGTCTTTGTAGAAAGCTGGTAGAAATCCTGGTGCTGGGAGCATTTACCACCAAAATGGACAAAAAGCCCGTGAACATATTTTAGCAACTCCTTGGCATATGAGTGTACACGTTAGAATTTTACCATCTCTAATTCTCTCTGAGTTGCATGGATTTAAATTTGATTATGTTAATTTGAGTAAAATATTAATGTAAAACCTTTCTTCTCATTTAAAAAAATAAATAAATCATTTTATTTATTTTAGTCTTTCAAACTGAGAATACTATGGAGAAAGGTATTCTTGGTTTAAAAAAGTGTGAAGTTTGGATAACAAGCTAAATTATCCACTTCCTAAGGAAAATTATGTAAAATTCTTAAAATTATTAAACCAATACTTTATTATCCAAAATAAATAAATCATCTGTAGTAACTACTTTCAGAAAAATAAGATTGCATTCAAAGTTTCAGCTCAAATTAAATGCCATTAGAGTGACATAATATAAGCAAAAACAGATAATTTTAAATCAGTCTATAAGCTACAAATTCAATGTCTGTTTGACTCGTGTACATTTTTACCATAACCTTAGTGTCCCAGTAATTTTTTTACAGTGCCCCAGACCAAAAGAAATATTTGACGGTTCTGCTTGTTAAGGAGCTAAGTCTAAACAACTTAATAAATATTTATGTCCCAATAACTTAGCAGCCATATTTAAAAATTACATATATTGAATGAAAGAAATAATAGTTTCACTTCACTCCCCGACCCACCACAATTGCCAATTAATGGCTTGTGTGCACGGCTCTGCACTGCACAGCTTCTCCAACCTTGGGATCAGGTTGGACCCAACACCTTGTTTCCTGCTCTCTACCACTTTCCCACAGGAATTGCTTTTGACACAGCAACTGCCAAAAACCCAGTTTCTTGAAGATATGATAGCATCAAAAGAGATTCAGCTACAAGCGGATGTGGAGGCTGCGAACTACCTTAAGGGAGAGCCCACAGGGCATCTGACCAAATGCCCAGCAGTGCTGCGTTTCTCTCAAAATTTAAAAACTTCCTCAGTTGCCCTTTGAGTTATGTGGGGCCCCTGGGGTCCCTCGGCTCACAGTTTGGGAAACCGTAGGAGTGGGGGACAAAGCTGGGACAGGTCATTTGGCACTGCTCTATCATCCAATGTCTGTGCCCTTTGCTTTCCTCTGCACAGTACTGACACTCATCATTCAAACGATAAGAAGTGAACTTCCAGTTTTGCACACACAAGTCACACAGTCAAATTCATACTGCAACCAGGAGTATTACAGAGGAGAAAAATAAAGTAGGCATCTGAGGACGGATCTCACTGGGATGAGCTGTCAACCTATCTCCACCTTAAGGTCACTGCCTTAAGATGTATCTCCCATAAGCTCCCTCCTAGGTTTCTAGGTAGTTCTACGATTGATTAAGCCGATTAAGCAGGAAGAGGTAAATTCCCACTCTGTGGCTCATCACAGGTACCCCCACAGTTCTAGTTTTCAGTCTAAGGGAGTGGCTGCCTTTTCCCTGCCTTGCCTCCTCTTTTCCAGGTGCCTGAACCATCTCTGCACACCCTATGATCCTGAGAGGATAACCTTACCTTAATATAAAATGAAACAGCACAGCATGATACAATACAATATAACATTACACAACACAATACAACACAATGATGGTAACACTTCACTTGACAAACATTCTTTGCACACCACTACCTGCCAAATTGTGTAGCAAGTTTTGGGAAATTCAGAGTTGGAAACAAGCTCTGTGGCCTCGACATCTCTCAGTCTCTATTTATGTCACACAAATGGGCAGGTCTACACTTACAGATCCTCTGGTGTCCACGTGCCATGCCACAGGAGGGACCAGTCCTGTGTCCTGCTCTCGGGACTGGATTTTCTTTCTGTATCTCCTTGATAACCACAGGACAACAGCCACGAAGGCCCTACTGTTCCCAGCGGTCTGATGTGTCAGGCACCGTGTGAGCCCCAAGGCGCCTTCTCTCCTTTGCTCTCCTATACAATGCCGATGCTGGCTTGACTCTGCACCGGGGAGCGCAGGGGGGTCGCCAGGGGTGAAGCAGGCAGGTTCCCCTCTGCACCGGTTCCTGGATCGGCAGCTCCTTACCAGCAGCTAACGTCGCTGCGTCTGCCTGCGGTCCTGGTTCAATTCAATAAATACTGCTGTCCCTCTGGGAGGTGCCTGGGACTGTGCTGATGCTTGAAATCAAAATTAAAAGAAAAAGCCAGACACAGTTCCTGGTCTCCAGGAGGCTTGGCGATGTTGGCATGTTAGCTTACATGTGGTCTCTGCCCAGGGGCACCTCTGCTCCCTTGGAATATATTCTGGAATATAGTCTAGCAGGGGAAAGCCTTCACCTACAAGAAGCTGTGAGCGGTCATGGCTACAGACTGTGGGAGGAAGCATGGAGGACTAACCCTTTTTTGGTTGTTGTTTTAAAAAAAATCCTAAAGTGAAGACTTCCCCTTAAAATGTTATTGCAAATGTTCTATTTTCCTCAAACCTAATTTATTATAATCATAACTGTTTCAAAATCAGTTAAAACTTAAGCTGTTCAAATTTATGTTGAACTTGTATCTTATAGATTGATTTAAAATTATGTATTTTTGATGCAAATGCATGATTAAATTTGAGCTGTGACTTTAAATACAATTTTAGTTTTCTGCAAACAGTTACTACAGGTGATGTATTCATTTTGGATAATAAAGTATTGGTTTAATTATTTTAAGAATTTTATATAGTTTCCCTTAGTAAGTGTGTAATTTAGTTTGTTATCCAAATTCATAGTCAGTATTTTAAAACTGAGAATACATTTCTAGTAGTATTCTCAGTTTGAAAGACTAAAATAAATAAAATGATTTATTTATTTTTTTAAATGAGAAGAAAGGTTTTACATTAATATTTTACTCAAATTAACATAATCAAATTTAAATCCATGCAACTCAGAGAGAATTAGAGATGGTAAAATTCTAACGTGTACACTCATATGCCAAGGAGTTGCTAAAATATGTTCACGGGCTTTTTGTCCATTTTGGTGGTAAATGCTCCCAGCACCAGGATTTCTACCAGCTTTCTACAAAGACGCTCAGTCCAAGGGTTGACCCTGGGTAAGACCACTTCCAGAGTCGCCCAGGGTGTCACTTCTCCACTTCATCTCATCAACTCTCGTGTAAACAGTTCTGTTCCAGCACGTTCCTTCTTTCTTTCTGGGCACAGGATTTCCTTCTCTCTGTAAACCACATGGTGACAAAATGTCTGTAGTTCTGGATGTTGTGGGCAGTAGACGAGGAACGTGTGTGTAACAACAACAATAGCAGCAGTGGTATTAATAATATGTGATAATGATCAAAACGAGAGAGTTTAAGAAACTCTGCCCTCCCCACTATTCATGGGGGCCTGATTATCTGGATTGACATTCTTATTCATTAAAATTATGGATTATTTAGTCAACAAAGACAATGTCATTTTCTTCAAAAAGCTATAGTCAAAATGCATAGCTTAGATTTCCTAAATCACAATTTCCTTGTGTCCTGAAATTAGCTAAAAGCCATTTTGAAATTCCTATATTATCAACATAGTTTTGATTCTTTATATAGAATATTTTCTCTCATTATATCCAATTTAAAATTTATTTTCTCACATGCTACTCAAACAGGTACTGATTTCTTCCACTACCATACCTTAATCCAGATCTGCATCTATAAATATAATGACTGTTGTCTTTATTATGATTGGCAGTAATAGGAACATCCGTAATGCAGAATTGCGTGCTTTCTAGAAAAAATACTGCTGATACATAATAGTTTGTTCTGTTTATAATCGTAGCCCCCCCGCCCCATTTGCACAACCTCTTTCTCTCAAGAACATGTAAAGTACTTAGTGTGTCGAGGTTTTTTTAGAACAAGATATTCCCATTTTACAGGTGACTTTATCGAGAAAGTCGATAGCTAAATAACATAGTATTATTATGATTATAATTATGATCTCTCCAACTAAGCCAATTTATTCCATCTCATGCACATTGTTAAATGCCCTTCTACTTTTCAAATGCCATTGAAATAACTCTAGCTAATTGACATGAGTGTTTTGGCCCATATTGCATTCACAAGGGCTGTACAGACCTAGTCTATGTAAATACAAATTAGTTTGGTAAAATCAGAACTTGATAAGGCACAACATATGACTTTGCTTAGTCCTTTGAATGCTCCATTCGTGAAAGGAAAGACATGTGTGTGGTGTACATTCCTTGGTTTCACCTTGACTGCACTTCAGGGGAGGAAACTTCCTTTACAGGCAGCCAGAGCAACAAAATGGAGAATTAAATCAGTAAATTAGTCAGTCTTTTCTCTTTACAAGATTCTAATAATTCAGCTTAAATTTTTTTCTTCTCTCACTAATTTAATTTTTTCAAAAATCATCTAAATTGAACAATTAAGTGAGAGTACTTTATAAATAATAAATTGCTACTCAAATTTAAATGATCTAGACACAGTCTTAGCACCTATTTACCATAAAAATATTCGGGCCCATCTCCTAACTCCTGTTTCTCCAGTGTCGTGCATCTTCTGGAAACGTGCCTTAGAAAGCACAGATTCTTGAGTCCACTGGGACCCCAGAGGCAGCCTGCCAGGGGCACTGGGTCTGCGAGTCTGGATTTGAAACAAACTGTCCTGGTGTCCTACGTACCTGAAGGTGAGAGACACTCCCCAGTCAATCTCTACGTCTAAATCTTTAACAACCCCAAAACAATCTAGAACAGCCATTCACTGGAAAACAAAGCAGTTACCCTATACACTCTGCTCAAATTTATATTACAGTCTTGGTCGATGCACAGAAACACAGTATGAGCCTCATGGCAAGACCCGCCATCGGGAGCGGCAAAGCAGCACCAGGCTGTCTCAGCCTCCAGTCTGGCTTTCACTTCCTCTGAGAAGCCTTCCCTGACTCCCCCAAATTAGGCACGAATGCCCAGGTAGCACCTGGCATGTACCTGTGTCCTACAGCTGTGGCCCTCAATATCATGCTTTCTCGTACGAGTCTCACCCACTGGGCAGTGAGCCCGTTGGGTTGATGGCTGCATTCTCAGCACCTGGTAACAGGCCACGCACACAGCACGTGCTCATCCAATAACCCGGACATAAGATATACTGGTAATAAATGTTGCTGAACAGATGCATGAATGACTGTGATGATGGTCAGGTAATTCTAAAGGGAAATCATTGTTAATATGGAGGAATGGGAATATTGGTCCGTGTAATCACTACTGTTTGCACCTAGGCCAAGTTGGGCGCTTCACGCCACAATTCTCCATGTTACCCCTGCCTGAGCCGACACAGGCTTAGAGGTCGTGACCGTTTATTGAGGGCCTGCTATTTGCTGGACACACATACGCCTTAGATCATGAATCCTGACTATGTCCTCATGAGGTTGCTTTCACTATTTTTATTTTGCGTATGAGAAAATGGACTCAGGAGTAAGGATATTTGACCAAGGACATGTAGCTGATGTGTGACAAGCCATGATTCAACTGCACTTCTGTCTTATTCCAAATCATACATCCTCCCCACGTTGCTATGCTACAGTTAAACAGAGATTAGAAATGCTGTAAATGCCATATTGACTAACTGTTCACATTGATTCTTCCTTTTCTTTGAGCACAGGTATGTCATTTCCCTGTGAGGTGAAAATGCAAATGGCCAATTTTTACAAGGATAAACTTCACTCTTCAGTTCAATTTCTAACACAAGGAATGGAGCTCCTGCTTCTCCATCTCCGTGGATATTCACATTAAATTTACTGCTGAAGTTTGGGCTTTTCCACTTACTGAAACTTCCCCCTAGAGTTTGGAGGAGTTAAAGGCATGAGGTTTCTAAATTCTTTCCCAGGTTAAAACATGCTCACCAGGATTTCCTCTTATTCTGTGGCTTAGAAATAAAAAGATAAGCTGGCTTCTGCTTTAAACCTTCAGGTGGATCTTGACACTGCTGCCGTACTGTTTATAGGTTTTACATCCCTATAAGGTACTTTGCCCTATAAATTCCAGTATTCATCGTGTGTAATCTTGGGTCAGTCCTTTGGATGTCTAAGACTCTTGTCATGTCTTATAAGTGCGGAGGACGAGCAGAGATGCTATTGCTGCCACTAGACATCATCTCGAGTTAGCATTTCCGGGGTGCTCAGAGAGAAAACAATGTCTGGGTGATAACTCTTGTCAGTTTCCCCATTGTCAAGCCCAATCTTACATTCCTCCACACTCTCACAATATTTCCCCATTGGGAACATGCCTGACATTGCAATTTCTCAAAACTGCAGCTCTGCAGTGAATGCCTAATTCCTGAAACTGCAAAATCTAACAAAAGCTGATTTTTTCCACTGATTTGACTGGCTGACTATTTCCAGGCTCTGCATGTGATGACCTGCTGTTCTTCACAAACAACATCTTTAATGTACCCACATGGTTGTTCTGAAGTGGCTGCGGGCAATTAAATCCTTTCGAGCTGCCTGCGGGGCATTCAGAATTACTCACAATGTCCAGAGTTTCAGCCACAGACAAATTTTCCCCCTAGGTTACATTTAGCAACTTACCAAGTAGCAATCTGTTACTTGCTTTTGAACCCGGAGCCCATTTACCGCAGGGTGCACCGTGTTACCCAGGGTCGGCTGTCCCTGTGCCTCCATCCACAGGGAGGTATTGGTTTTAAGTTGTTTTTAAAACTGCTTTCTCTCTCTCTTTCTCCCCCTCTCTGTCTGGTGTTGGTGTTTTCATATTTAAAGATGAAAAGCCAAGTTAGAGGAAAACATGGCAATCCTGTTTTTTTTTTTTAAACTATCAAAAATGGATGAACTTTTGTCTATTTTTGAATATATCACTTGTTTGGGTTCTTTATCTATTTTTCACGTTTGTTAAAACTCTTGATGGTGTCATTTCAGCACCAATTCCCAGCCTGACTGCTAAGGAAGACAAATGTACCTACTTTCTTTCCTTCTGCCCCGACTCCCCTCTCATCCTTCACCCCAAACTCTAGTTTCCCTTACTTCCCCAGGTGAGCGCTACTGGGTTTTGCTCCCTGGGAACCCCGCCATGGTTTCTAACCCAAATTAGTGCCTCGTTCCCCGCCCCCTTGATGGAGCATGGAATCTAGTGACAAACAGCCTTAATATATTTCATCCCCCCAATACTGCTACACACACACACACACACACACACACACACACACACACGCATCAAGGTGCGAAAGAACCCAAGTAAGACAAAGATTCCTGGAGAGCCTGGGCAAGAACGCGAAAGGCAGAGCGACCAAGGACTCGGTCTTTCAGTTTTGGTTTCTTTTGGAAACAGGATTGCGTTTGTAAGACGGAGCCTCCGGAGCAGATCCCATCGAGCATTCTCCCCAGGCTCCCATCGGAGGAGCAGCCGGAAGGCGGCCCAGGAAATGGGAGACGCGGGCATCCTAGCGAGGGAGAAGGAATTCTGATGACTAACCCCGCCCGGAAAACTCTGAGCCCGCACCGCCGTCGTTCTCCACACCGGGGCCCCCTCCGCGCTGGCCCCTCCAGTGCCGGCTCGGGCCAGGGGTGCAGGTCTCCCCATCTCCGCGCCCCTCAGCCTGGGGGTGCAGGTCTCCGCACCTCCCGCCGCCCCCAGCCCTCGCTCCAGCCCGGCCCCCTCCCCTGCCCCGTCTTTCACTTGTTGCGGCCCGGCCCGGCCGAGACGTGCTTGTTCCGCTGGCTGATTGTAAAAGGGGTTGACTTGCGGCTGACCTCGGGTCAGGACTTTCTCTCCACTAATCCTGCTCTCTTTAAACACAAAAACACTCTGCTCACTTCCCTCGCATCAGTCATCTTAATCCCCCGGCGGCTGACACCCCGCCCGGCCCCAGCCCAGGCTGCACCCTAGTGAGTTGGGGGCGGACGCCCCGCCGCAGGTTCCAAGACAGCGCCCGGGGACCCCCACGCCCCTCCCGCGCGAGCCCGTGGGGACGCGGCCGAGGGAATGGGGTTAGGGGACGGGATGCTCCCGGGCACCTGCTGACCCGACCCGAGACTAAGAGGGAGCGTCTGAGGCTGCAGCGGGACGACGAGGGGCCGGGGCGCAGGCCGCGGGGGCGGACAGGACGTGGCGAGCAGACAAAGGGAAGGCCGGAGCGCAGAGAAGGAGAGGAAAGATGCTGGAGTCAGGGAGGGGAGAAAGGCGGAGGAGAGGAGGAAATGGAGAAGTGAGTGGGTAACGGGAGGAAGCGGGTACCAGAAAGGTGGAGAGAAGTGGTGAGCAGCGCGGGCCTGGAAATAGCCCAGTGCTCGAGGCTTCGCTGTGAACAGAGCAGGGCAAGGGAGACGCTGAGAAGGCGGGAGGCCCGGCCGCCCCCGCGCGGAGGGGACCCGGGACCCGCACCCCGGGCGCAGGGCGCCGCCCGCCGCAGACCCTGCTGGGTTCCCGGGGTCGGGCGGAGCGTGGTCCCGGCGGGCGCGCAGCTGGAGAGGAAGGGCCGGGGGGAGGGAAGGAGGAGGGAGGGAGGGAGGAGAAGAGGGGGTAGGGAGAGGGCTAGGAGGAGGAGAGGGAGGGGTAGGGAGAGGGCTAGGAGGAGGAGAGGGAGGGGTAGGGAGAGCTCCGCGCCTCCCGCCGGGCCTCGCCCTCGCGTTGGGGGAGGTGGGCCGGAGCCGAGAGCAGAGGGCGAGGGTGAGGGGTCCCTGCGTCCCCTCCTCCTGCTCCCAGCCTCCGCGCGCGCCCAGCCGCCGGCCCTCGGGATCCTGCAGGAATTGGGGGCGGGCACCCGGGCCCTCCTCACCCCGGGGGCCCGCGCCCCCCCACCCCTCCCCTTCTGGCCCGGCCTTTCAATCCCGCCAAATCGTCACGCTAGAAAGAGAGCTGCGCCAAGGCCAAGTCTGCTTTTCACTTGAAGTTTCCGAGGAATCGAACCTATTACTACATTCTGCCGCCGACGTTTCTGGAGCCTCTGCCCCGCGGGCCAGGCTACGGAAGCGGGGGTGGGGCGCGGGCGGTGGGCGCAGGAGCCCGGGCCGCCCTGGAGCGCGCCTTCCCGGGGCCCGCGGCGGCCCAGGATGGGTTTCTCGAATTAACCGGAATTTTCCGGAGACGGAAGTCTGTTGCCCAGTCTTTGTCCGGAAAATGAAATGCGTGAATACGTGTGTTATTCTTCTCCCACAAGCATGATTTAATAGACCTATCAGTCACGCCACCCGACACACATCTGCAGATCAGGCGCGCTGTACCCGCTCCTGGTTTTAAAATTAATTCATTTCACCTAGCTACTGGTGGGTTTCTTTGGCGGGGAGTGTGCGGTGGTGTCCAAGTCTTAACAACAACAACAACAACAACAACAAGGGCCCCTCGTTGAGTCTAAAAAAAAAAGGAAGAAAGAAAGAAGGGGAACACCTCCAGCAAACCCACCCACCCTCAGCTCCGAGAGCCGGGCGTGCGCAGTGGTCGGTTTACGACGAATTGTCGCAGTCGCCTGCGCACGAGGTAAGGCAAACTTTGTCAAGGCGCGAAAGAGTCCTGTCCGCGTTCTCCACACGGTTTTCAAACAAAATTGGAATAAGCGATAGAAATACCACCGTGTGACTTGGGAAGTGGATGAAGCCGTCATGTAATATTTCATTTCATGAGTACGGTAGGAAGAACCTTGGCAAGAACCGGAGTCGCAGTCGAGTGAGCCGTCTCCGGGTCCTAGTTTCTCCACGAATTTAAATTGGAGAAACGCTGCTGGGGTGACAGGATCTCAGTCCTGAGAGAGAAATCCTAGCTAATCTCCACTCACCTCATCCCGGGTTGTTTTTAAATGGAGTCATTAAAGAATTTATATCTGCTTTTCTCCATGTCCTTCTAATCAACAAAACAAATTCGCCAAATTTCAGGAATTCCTATTTTAAGATCTTCCTGGGTTTTTAGAAAAGTGGCTTGGGGCACCTGGCATACACAGCTAACTGTGTATGAGGCACACACGGAAAAATGCCAAACTGTAAGTCCACCTTCCAGGAAATGACCACACAGCAATGCGTGGACTTCCAGGCACACTGCAAAACTTTCACAGTCTGAAATACTTCAAGTGTGACCCACGTTACCAAAACGGGTGACGAGCTAACACTTAGATGCCAACAGTTGAGCACAGACACAAACTACTCAGGCATACACATGTGTGAGCATGGCCACACACCTGCCTGCCACTTTAGTAAGTGCAGGGGATGCTAAGATGGGGAGTTAGCAAAGAACCAGAGAGTCCATTTAACTCTGTATATTTCAGGCTGAATCTGGCCTGAGTGGTGAGTTAACACAGCATCACAGATTTTCCCAAAGTGGCTCCCAGAGGGGACTGTGTGTGGCATTTATTCCCAGACTATCTCATGATGCTGTTCTGCTCAGCAATCCACATACATCCAAACACTTTTAGGAACCGCTGTTTCTCAGAGGATCAGATTCCTAAAGAAAAAAAAAAAAAAAAAAGAAAAAGAGAGAGAGAAAGAAAAGGAAAAATGAAAAAAGAGGGGGACTTTATTATCTTGTTAGAAAGAAGCAGTCGACATCACTCTGTAAATTTTTGCAATCACTTTAAGGAATGAGTGGTTTAAGCAAAATTATCAAAAAAATTACACATGTCAATCATCAGGTTAGCATTTTACTTAAAGCTATTCTTGAATGCAGGCTGAATTTGGTTCTCATTAACCTGCTCGCATAGGCCCATTTTTGGATGGATAGTCTATACTCATTCCAGGACAAGAAAAGATGTTAAGAAAATGAGGGGTTGATGAAATCAACATATTTTGATCTGGCCTAAAGGATTTTTTTTTCAAAAATACAATTTCAGCTTTATGTTGTGACTAACTTCAAAATGTATTTGCTACAGTATGACTTTTAAATGCAATATTTAACGCTGTCAGATTACTTGAAGACAAAGTTTTACAGAAAACTTTAAATTCCAGAAAAAAACTGCAATGTACCAATAAACACCTAGAAAAAATATAATTAAAAAATTTAAAGCATCAAACAACCTCAGATCTCGTCAGGAAGAATAAACACTGCGTTTTGCATTCGCATCGGTTAGCGACTTGCATCCCAGTTCACGCAGGGGATGGGGGGTGGTCGATTTTGCGTGTGTGTGAAAATCCAGCAAAATCATTTTGCCCTTTCCCAAGGAGAAATAAGCCAGAGGAGCGGCTGAGGACGGACGGAGGGGGCTCGGTTGCAGCAGGTTTTGGTTCAGAGATTGTGTTTCCTTGAGAGAAATTCAGATATTCCACCTACAATCTTGTTAATTGCAGGGCCCGTGCCCCCGCCGTGGTCCTTGTCATCCATCCGTGGCCTGGTCCCGCCACTGGGGTCTTCTCTACTTCCTCCTCCAGACCAAACTGCGGCGCAGATCCCGGGCCAGCAGGAGCACGAAAGCCCACAGCAAAGAATCGCAAAACCCGCCGGAGTCGGCCCGCAGTTAAACACAACACACCAAAGGGCCGGACTACAAAACGATCCTTTTGTAACTATTTCTCATTCCCACTGTAAACTCTACAAAACAATCTATCAATTTTAACTTCCTTCCCTTCCACTGACTGAAGCTCGGAGTCTCCCCTGTGATTCCCTCACTGTTAGTTCAGGCTGATAATATCTCTTTCTCCGTCGCCAAACTTACTAATTTATTTTGAGCTTATAAAACATGCACATAAAATCAGCACGTTTCAGATTTATGGGGAAAAAATCGGGCTTTTAAAAATTTATTGACTCAAAACTCGATGCCTTTTTAAGGGGAGTCTTTTCTTTCTTTTCGTTTTAGAAGAAAGGCTTTTTAGGAAACTATGTACATAATCTGAGTCCCCCTCCCCAGGCCGCAACGCCTAAAATAAAAATTTCACAACGCATTTACAAGAAATAATACAAAACCAAAAAATGGAAATGCTCAGATACATAAAGTTTTACAAAACCCAGAATATGACGGTGCCATCTGAAAGGGGCGAGGGATCTCTGTATAAATTAACAAACCAACCCGAAAAAGCGGTAACAACTACAAAAAAACTTGTGTTTGTATCTGCCTTACTACATCGAGAACAAATGAGAACAGCCTCCGGCACTGGGTCCTGGGCGACCCGAGGCCGTCAAGGAGCGGAGCGGGGTGAGAGTGAGTGCGCCGGCCGGGTAGAAAAGTTGGAGTCGCCTCTCGCTTGGTTTGGTCTTTGTGTCGCCTCGAGCAAAGAAAAAGTTTCTGCCTCCTCCGTGGATGATAAATACTGTACAAAAAGTCTCAAGAAAACACCGAAGTTCAGTCTAAAACGCACGACTGTGTCCGCGCCTAGCGGTCCCCAGGAGCTCCTGGAAAGGTGTGTGTGGGGGGGCGTGTGTCACCTGGTGTTCGTCGCGGGTGTTTTCCTTTTTACAAGACCGTGGAAACGTCTGTACAAAAGCAAGGCCGCGCCGGGCCAGGCCGGGGCGGGCCGCGCGCTCCTCGTCGCGCGTCGCCGGCGCGGGCAGCAGTGTCCCCCGCGTCCCTAGATGTGCGTCAGGGGCACCGTGCCGTTGACGCCCGCGCCCGCGCCCTGGTAGTGCTGCGGCAGCGAGTGCAGCCGGCTCTGCGCCGCGGCCGCGGCCGCCGCCGCCGGGTCTCCGCCCTCGCCGGCCGGCAAGTACATGCTGATCATCTCGCGCAGGTCCCCGGGGCACGGCGCCCGCGAGTGCGCAGGGGCCGGCGGGCTGCCGCTTGGCTCCGACTTGACCAGTGAGCCGAGCGCGCCCAGGGCGCCCGACGACGCGGCCGCTGCGGCCGCCGCCGCCGCAACGGCCGAGTTCTGATGCGCGCCGCCCGCAGCGGCGGCGGCGGCGGCCGCGGCGCCGTAGGGGAGGCCGCCATAGCCCGAGGGCGAGGCGCTCATGTAGCCCTGCGAGTTGGAGATGGGGCTGTACTGCAGCGCGCCCATGTCGTAGCGGTGCATGGGTTGTGGGTTGTGCGGGTGCGCGTGCGGGTGGTGCGGATGCGGGTGCGCCGGGTGCGCGTGCGGGTGCGCGCCGCCCGCGCCCGGGTGCTGCCCGTAGGCCAGCTGCGCCTCCTGCACCAGGGCCGCGGCCGCGCCCCCCGCCGCCACCGAGCCGGGGTAGGCGCCGTTGGCCCAGCCGTTGACGTGCGCGTAGCCGCCGCCCGCCGCGCCGCCCGGGCTCTCCAGGCGCTGGCCCACGGCCGCCGCGCCCACGCCCACGCCCATGGCCACGGCCGCGCCGCCGCCACCCGCGCCGGCCGCCAGCAGCCCGCCGGCCAGCGAGTACTTGTCCTTCTTGAGCAGCGTCTTGGTCTTGCGGCGCGGGCGGTACTTGTAATCCGGGTGCTCCTTCATGTGCAGCGCGCGCAGCCGCTTGGCCTCGTCGATGAACGGCCGCTTCTCGGCCTCGGACATGACCTTCCACTCGGCGCCCAGGCGCTTGCTGATCTCCGAGTTGTGCATCTTGGGGTTCTCCTGGGCCATCTTGCGCCGCTGCCCGCGGGACCACACCATGAAGGCATTCATGGGCCGCTTCACCCGGTCCTGGTTTCCCTTGGCGCCCCCGCCGCCGCCCCCACCGCCCCCGCCACCCCCGCCGCCGCCCGTCCCGGCTGGGCCCGACAGGTTCGTGGGGGCCTGGGCACCGCCAGGCGAGTGCAGGTCGGTCTCCATCATCATGCTGTACATCGGGGCGGCTCGCGGGTTCACCAGCACCGCGCAGAAAGGGCCTGGAGCATAGACGGCCGGGGGCGGAGGGATGGAGACGGGCTCAAACAGAGCTAGACGTGGAGGGGGGGAGGTCCTAGCAGAGAGAAGAGTGGGGGCGGGGGTGGAGGGAACAACAACAAAAAAGAGGCAAAAACACACGCACTCAGCGCAGGTCCGGCTCACAGGTGGAAAGTTTCTCCTCGTGCACAAACCACTTGACAAAAGAGAGCGATAGCCGGGGTCGCCGTAGTCGCCGAGCGGTGCAAACAGGTGCAGTCGTGGCCAAGTTGCAGCTCCACTTTTCGGGATGCGAGCGGTGCGCGGGGCTTGCCGCCGCCTCCTCGTCGGCCGCCGCTCGCTGCCTCCTTCCTCCTGCACTCGGTCCTCAGCGGCCTCCAACTCCGGGACTGCAACTTCTAGCAGGGCGGCGCGCCGCGTGCGCTGGGCATGTGCCGGTCCCAGGTGCCCGGGGGGAGCGAGGCGCCGGGGGGGGGGGGGGCGGGCAGAGGGGGGCCGGGAGCGGGGAGCGATTACGGTGCAGCTGGGGAGGGGGGCCGGGGGCAGCGGAGGCAGCGCAGGCGCGCGGAGAGGGCCAGCGAGCGGGGCCGGCGAGCCCGGGACGGGCTGCCCGCTGCCAGCCCGGGGCCGTGCGCTGGGAGCGGAGGCGCACGCGGGGCCGGCGGCGCGCTGGGCCCAGCAGCCATACGCTGGGCCCGGGCTGCCATTAAATGAGCGCGCCGCGGCCAATGGGAGCCGGCGGCGGCGGTGATTTGCATGGCGCGCTGGCGAGTGACGTGGGGAGGGAGTAGATACACTGGGCGCGGGCGGCAGAGCGGGGAGGAGGGGAGGAACGAGTGGGGAGCAGGGGCAGGAAGGAGGGGGGAAGGAGGCCCGGGAGGGGGTCACAGCCACGCTGCTTCCTGAGCGCGCGCGGCGGCGGCGAACCCCGAGCTCACCTTCCTTCGCCTCTCCCCGCCCACGCGCTCCGAACGATTAACGATTGGGTTTAAAAGCGAAGACAAGAAAGAATCATTGAGGGCGGGGGTAAGGGGGGTAGGGGAGGGAACACAGCCCCGAGGCTTGTTTAAATGAGCGCAATGGAGACCCAGCTCCTCCTCTGCCCCCCGCCAGCCAACTCTGCGCCGGCAGGGAAGGGGAAAGTTGGGGACCGAGACGGGAAAGTCGCCCTCAGCTGGGCCCGAGGGCTGGAAAGGAGGGGCGAGTCCTCGGGAGCAGGAGAACGCGTCCGACGTCCACAACTCGAAAGCCCCCCACGGGTTCTCTGCGTTGCTTGGGCAGCTCAGTACCCTTCGCCCTCCCCTGGATGCCTGCTTCACCGCGGCGCGTCTGAAGGTCTCCAGTGCCCCCTCTCGTAGGCGAGGCCTTCACAGTCCAGGCCCCAGAAATTCCCGAAACGGGGGAGCATTTGTGCCAGGCTTGGCTCCAGAGCTGCTTTTAGCATCAGCCTGAAATTTTTTTTTTGGAGGGAGGTCTGTTAATGAGCCTGGGGGTTATATTCACGGACTCGTCTCAATTTGTCTTTTTCTTTCCAAAAAGGAATTTCTAGGAAGGTGGAAAACAACAAGATCTATCTGGAATCTAGTTACTCAACAACAGTTGAAAAAGTTTGTTGAAATAGCAAAAGAAAGATCTAGTCCACGCTCTTCTGGGGGAATCTTCTAGAAGCTGTTTGCCTAAGAACTGTGAGAACGGCGTGAACGGAGCGGGCCCCCCCGACACCGAATCGGAAAACTGGGGACTAAGCGACACATGGCATTTTCTTGCGTTATGCAAACGGAAGGCCTGGTTCCTGGAATGATTAAGGCATCCACCTGCCGTTATAATTCTTAAACCTCCAAGTGTCTTCCATTCGGGACGTACAAGAGGTTTCCAAACCCAGTTGAAACGCCATTGCGCTCACGCTACCGTTTCCATCCTAATGATAAAGTGGCCCAAAGACTTCTTGAAGAAAATCCGTTGAGCCCAAGCATCCCTCCTCCGTCTTCGCGGAGTAACGGGGGCGTCTCTGTGCGCAGCGGAGAGGGAGGTGCTTAGGAGATGGCTGGTGGGTAAAGTGGAGCCTACCCAACGCAGCGTGACTGACCATCTTGAAATAGAAATAAACATATAATGATGATGATGATCATAAAAGTAGTAATAAGGACGTTTAAGTATGTTGGGCAGTAAACACAGGACGCCTCCTTTTTTATTCCTTCTCCGTTTAAAAAAAAATTCTGAGATGGTGAATTTCCTGACCCTGTTGCTTGTCCAAGGTATAGGAATAATGCTCGCTTTCCTCTCAATTACTATAGCTTTTTAAAATATTATTATTATTACAGGGTTGACACAGTATGCAATGCAACAGCAAATTGGTCTCTGCAGATTAAACTGCTTTCATTACAGGCCATTCAGCATTAAATAGTGAACTCATCAAATAATATATAATTATATTAGAAAGGAAACATCATTTCATATTTATTTTTCACTAAATATCTAGGTTATAAACTTGGTTTTCAACTACCTTCTTATTTCACCAGTTGAGTTTGTTAACGCTTTTGATTTGTTTCATGCACTACTTCCAAATATCAGTTACATTGTGAATGAACAAAAAAAGAACAAGAATATTGTTTAAGAATGCTATAGACCTGTTTTTCCTTTGATAATTTAGGAGGCGATGGGTGTGCAGTGAGATCAGTGTGTTATGGAAAGTCAGCAAGCCTGAAATAAAGGAAATGGTTTGCAAATTATAAACTATATTATCCACTTAGCAATTGAAAGAGTTCTTTCCTCTGCTTTTCAATTTAGATTTTAAACTAAATAGCCTAAGACCCCCTGAAAATGCTTTGTATGAATCAGGCTTGGCACATTATTTTCCATATCAATGGAGCAATTTATTTTATAAACACCCTGCACTCCAGTGTGCATTGCAGGAATGCTTTATGCTTTTGGGAACTTGGATAGCTGACTTTGAAATGGTCTAGTTTCTTTCTACCATAGTCCTGAAAATTGTTTCCAATACGACGTTACCCTTGTATTCCAGAGCATCTAAATAGGAGGTAAATGGTTTAGCCTTGTATGAGATCATGCTAGTGCTTAGCGTTGAGGGCGCTCTCCATGAGCCCTGTTTAGTGAGGGGATGTTCCCTGGGCCCAAGTGGGTGTACACACTATGGGTGCCCACGTGCATAAGTATTAAACCAGAGCTGCAGGTGTAACTTGTTGCCAAGCGATGGATGATTGGCAGGAGCAGCCTGTGCCAGTCAGGCAGTGGCAGGGCACTTCGTGCCAGACCTCTCCGTGCCTTCCCTCTTGGCATGAAGACTGAGGAGTGTCACATTCGTTCCTGCTGGAACTGGCTTCTGGGAGCCTCAGTTTCTTGCTCCTTCTGATCCCTCTCCCCAGTGACTCTTTAAAAAGAAAGAAAACAGTCCAAAACCAGTTTGAAAAACACCTCCTCTCCCCAACTCTATTTCTCCCTCCTGCTCCCCACCAGGTTGTCGGGGATCTCCTTTAAGCCAAGGACTTTCTCAAAGGCCAGGTGCTGGAGGATTTGAAGACAAACGACACTATTTCCAAGTAACGTCAGAGCCCAAACCCCCAGCGAAGCATTAATTCACTGTCGATTGACCACATTTTCTCTCTTGGCAGCTCAGAAACTTCTTTGTGCTTCTTTGCTCTAAATGCCAAAGAGAAGATCAACTCAGAAATGTGGATAGGTAAAGATGATTTCTGTTCTTTTATTTAACTTGTGGGCATGATCCTCAAAGAAAATTCAAATCCAAGCCATCATTAGAGGAAATTATATACACACACATGCATATGCATACATACATGTGTATACATATAGAATATATGCATCCGTATATATGTGTGTACACACAGAATACATATGCATACATACTTATATACACAATATATGCACATACTTGCATGTGTATATTCATGTGTATACACACAATATATACGTACATGCATATATATGTGTACACAATGAATATATGCATACATATACATACATGTGTAAACACAGAATAAATGTACATATATGTATGTGATGTATTTTGGCAATTATACAAGAGCCCTTGAGTTTCAAATAAATTGAGTTCTGGATTTTGAATCTAACACCGTTAGTTTAAGCTGCCTATACGGAGTAACTAAAACTTTTGGCTTTTGCTTTTGTCCCCCTCCCTATGGTTGTGCTCAGGAGAGATCTGGGAAGCAGAGAGAGTCACTGTGGACAGGATCCCTGCCTCTAGCAATCTTTAAATGGAAGCTAGCTTTCAGGCCCCTGGAGATGACTTTCCATACCAGCGCCAGTCTCAAGCTCCAGGCGACCAGGAGAGATGGACAGGTTAGAAGTTGTGTGGGACAGTCAAAGGTCACTGTAGGGAACTGAAGAGTAAAAAATTCCTGTCTTCCTCGGCCTTGGCACAGCCAGCCTGTCCTGATGACACCCTCCCCGGGGATGTGCCCCGACCTAGCTCGCTGCCTTCCCACAGTTCAGCTCCAGCGGCTTCCAAGAGCCCATGAGGACTGAGGCCACGTGTAGGCGCCTCGGTGGACCGCCCAGGGCGCAGCCTTCCAGGCTCTGGTGTCGCCCCAAAGGGCCGAGACCAGAGTTCAGGAGGCAAATCACGAGGGAGCCGCTAATCCTAGGCAAGACTTCTGGGAGAGAAAAGTGATCTGAGAAGAAGATGAAGAGCAAGAGGGGAAGGCGGCAAAGAACGCGCGGGAGAGAGGAAAAGAAAGAGAAAGACCGTTCAATTGGAAGAGGCCTTCGAGGTCGTCTCGGCCAACAGGAGGCGCAGGCCGAGAACAGCCAGGAAGAGCGCGCGTGTGGGAGGGGTCCGCGGCGCCGCGGAGGGGGGTGGTGCCGGAGGGGGGACATCACAGGGAGGCGCGGCGGCGAAGCCGGCGTCCCCGCCCTGCCCCGAGCCGCGGGAGGCGCGGGGGGAGCCGCCCCGGTGCATTGCCTCGGCCCGGGCCCCGCTCGCGTCTGGCCTGACCGAGCCGCCACGGGCCGCGATCGCCGTCTGCTGGCCGCCGCCGCCCTCGCCGCCCTTGCGGAGCTCCGGGCCTGAGGCCCTCGCTCTCCGCCGCCGCGCCCCCTCCGGCTCCTGCAGCCACATGCCCGGTTCCAGAGCTCGGCGCGCGCGGTCCGGGGCTTGCGCACCAGGGCGTGCGGGTGTCGGGCTTCGGGGTCGTAGGGGGCGCTTGTCTCTCTCCGGCCCCGGGGCGCTCTCGGTGTCCAGCTCTGCCTCTTGACCCGGCTAACTGGGCCCCGCTGCTCCCAAACAAAGCGGCAGGAGCCAAAGTAGCACAAAGGTTTTTTGTTGATTTGTTTTTGTTTTAAAGGAAGAAAAAATAGTCCTGGAAAAAGAAGAAAGGAAGGAGAAGGAAAAGGGAATCGCTTTCCAGGATGGAACTTGGAGCGCCGTCTGTGCCATTAGGGATAGCCACAGAGCAGGAGATCTTGTAGCCGCTCTGAGCGTGCAAGTTCACCTTCCTCTCCTTCCACTGAAAGCGGGTGAGTTTGGAGGACTGTTCCAGGAGCGTCTGCAGGAAAAGAAAATAAAGCCCTTCCCCTCGAAAGCAAGCAAGGCTTTCTTTCCAGCGATCAGTGTGGAGATCCGTAAATTCACAATGAAGAGCAAACACCCTGTGTGTGTGCGTGCGCGTATGCTGTTTTGTGCCTCCTAGCTCTCTGGGTGAAAGCATTTGGAGAATCTCTGGGAGCTTTCGAGTAGGGGCTCACCCTGTGAGCAGTACTCACACATATAATTCAAATTTCACAGCTGACCTGCTCTGAAAACCTCAATCAGCTTCTAATTGAAGGGAAAACAAAATATTGCTTCCCTACAGCAGAGCTAACGATTTAATCATTATATCAGACATTATAGCTTTTAATTAGGCTAATGCTGATACTGTATGGAAAGAGATAATTCAACACAGTTCTTGATGAATTCTGTAATTGGGTTAACGGCGGAGCAGTTGGGGGAGAGACGTCAATATTCAAGCTGCGTCTGTAGCCACCAGGTTTATGAATGAAAGAGAAGACAGGGAGGAAAACACTGGGACCCGAGGGGAGCCTCGAGCCCTCGCCCCGGCGGAGCTGCGGGCCCTCTGCAGGGAGGGCGGTGGGGCGGAAGCGAAGCCGACGGCGCGGGGTGACGGCTGCCCAGGCCTCGCCACCAGCGCCGGCTCCCCCGGCCGCTCCACTGCTCGGCCCTTCTTTTGCCGGAAACTTTCCGAGGAGAATCTCAGCCAGGCCTACCTACCTGCCCCGTACACTTAGGTGCTGGGGTCTCCTCCAGGGTGCCCACCCAGCCCAAACCAATCAGGGCAGAGGGCTGGGTGAGCGCAGCTTTGGTGCGCAGTTGTATTGAATGGCCTTTAAGGACAAGAGCTCTGCCGGGCTTCCACCCGTCGCCCGGCCCGGCCCGGAGGCCAGCCGGGATGGCACAGCGTCCCCGGCCAAAGGCAGCCCTCGCGCATCCCCGGCGCTGGGGGCGCGTTGGGCGCACAGAGCGCGGGGCGCCTCTGGGCTCGGCAGGCTGACGGCATTCTCTTGTCCACACAGACTGTTCACGGCTTGGCGGGAAAGCGGCTCGAATGGGGACTCCGGCTAGTGCCCAGTGGCCTGGCCCGGTTGGCCTTGGCTAAGCCGCTGCCCGACCTGCGGCGGCAGACCAAGAGCGGCGAGTATACCACTCGGCCGTGTGCCTTCCTCGACCAGTCACTTGAGTCCAGCGAAGGATAGGGAAGGAACAAGCCGTCAGACTCGCCTGCGGAGAGCGAATTGGGCAGGGGGGCGTCGGGGATCCCCTTCTCCCGCTCCCCACCTCTCCTTGCCAACGGCGGCTTGGGCTCGAGGGGTGTCGGGGTCACCTGGGAGTCCCGGTCGAGCGCTGTGTCTGTCAAGCCTCTCCTCCTCGGGGACGCGTGGGCCAGGAGCTGAGGCAGGGCTGGAAGGGCTGCCCACTCTCCTCCAGATTGCTGGGACCCGCCAAAGTTGTGCTCAAGCCGGCGGATCGGCAGAGCCGAGACGGTTCTAGAACCGTGGATTTTGAGGAGAAAATGCCCGCCTCTAGGATTTGGATGAGCTCTCTAGAAAGCCACCTGGGACGCTCCTCTGCGGCTTTAACCTAAATGGTTTCAGAGGGTGATTTTTATGTACTTTTTATATTTCTGCACCCCCCCCCCAATTTTTTCATGCTCCTTGGCTTAACTCCGTATGGCAATACTCTCCTTCAAGATAAATACACTGTATTGTGACTCATCCTTGTCTTATTTTGTCAGTAATTACCACAAAATTAAATGGGTCACTGCAAAAGTTTCATTTACACAAACCCCCGTAATTAAGTTTGAATACACCTTTTCACGTTGTACAAAAGTTGTAATTTTCTAACGCCTGGTAGTTTTTTTTATTGATAAAGAATGCTTGTGTTAGGTGCGATGATAAGAATACACAGCATCTGGTCTGAGCATTAGGTGTGTTTGGTTTCTTTCTAAGACAGTGTAAGGACTCAGCAAAGAGCAAACTTTCCTGAATGGGGGCAGCTTCCTAACTATTTGAATTAGAATTTGCTGAAGATAAAAGTCCGAGAATATAGGACATCTGATTAAGCTAACTTCTAAAGCCAAAATACTTGGGAAAAACTGAACTAGCCTCTGCAGTTAAGCAGACAAGCCCGGCAGGCCTGTCTCTGAGTTGGGGGAGAAGGTGGGTTTGACAGGAGGCTGAGGGAACGTTCACGCTGAAGAGATCAGAAACAGTGTTTCAGGCCCATGCAGGGTCCCAGTCAAACCCAGAGAGCCCATGGCCAGGGGTGTGTGCAGGAAAGAGCTGCAGTTCTGAGAAAACTCAGCCCTTTCTCATGTTTTTGGTCATTAGCCCCCAAGAGAAATGTCATTACTCACAAGAGGAGACAAGTCAGAAGGAATTTCTATCTGAAAAGAAATAAAGTGAAATCAGAGATGCTTTTTCTTGCAGGCCATCCCTGTTATTGCAAATTAGATTAGCGGCACAGGCTTCAATATAAACATGACACGGGGTTCACACGAGTGAAAGGACCCGCCACTCCAATCTCTCCTTTCATCGGAGCATCTCACATAAATTACATCTTGTCCTTTAATACACTTTTCAATGAGATTAAAACATCACTTTGACACAATTTCAAGCCCTTTCAGCTGCGTGTGTTGCTTACTTCAGAAAACAGCAAACAAGGAAGTGGGTCCGCTGTAATCTTCAGGCCCTGCGCGCTGAGCGGAGGGAGGGCCCCAGGCTCCATTTTAATGCCATTTATCCCACCCCAGAGACAGAAGCCAGCTGTCCCACTGGGGAAATCAGATTTCCCTCCAGTTGGATGGAGGCCTGGTTACTACCTGGGCGCATAGGCCTTTTTGGAGAGCACGCTTGTATTACTCACCCATTCATGTTTGGGGTGGCAGCCTTTGGACAGAAGGAATGGGGAATGATCTTCAGCTTAGCCCAAGGGTCCCCAGGGACCCCCTCCTCCCACAGGACACTATCCATCCTGGGGACCTACCACCATGAAAATGAGACAGAAGGAGGTCTGGCAGAGCAGAGGGAGAAAGAGCCCCGTCCTAGATGGTCTTTGAACCCTAAAGCTTAACTTAGAGGCAGTGAGGAAAAAGTGGGTAAACATAGGAGAGTTTTCTACAAAACTAGCTAAAGGGAGATTTCCACCTCTCCGTTTTGCTGCTGGGTGCTGTCTCTCCCTTTAAGGACTGACTGCTCCAGGGCTGGTCCCCTAGCTCTGGGGGGTGGCACGAAAGGACAAAAGGACTCCCATCAGGCAGCAGGGGAGGGGTATTTGGATTTCAGGGTAGGAACTCTATGTGGTTTCTTTATGGTTCAGCTATCTAAAATTGTGTTCGACTCTTGGAACACACAGGTACATTTGCTTCTGGAGGAGAGGCTGGTTACCACCCGCCTTTCCAGGTGGCTGTATCCTCTGCCACTGCGCAGGTAGGCCGCCACCTGGAGCACAGCCTGCGGCAGGGGCCCGGCGGTTTCCTCCTGCTTGTGGGCAGGGAGACAGAGTGCAGCAAGTCTAGCTGCCCGCGGTTTCTGAAGCTTCCTTGGAGGGACGCCCCCTTCTTTTGATCCCAATCCTGCCCCAGCCCCAGATGCTGCCTCCCACGCCCACCCGGCTCGGCCCTTTTGCTCCATCCTCTAAAGTGATAGCGAGGACCCGAACGCGAGGACACCCGGAGGTTTTCTGTCGTCCCTGTGCGCGCGGATGTTCAGGCCGAGACACCGGCCTGCGTCGCCCCATCTGGGAGAGACGCTGCTGGGGGAGGAAGCTTGGGAGGGCGGTGGGTGGGAGAGAGGCAGGCTGGGGGCGAATTCCTCTCCGCGCGGATCCCACCCTAACCGCTGGTGGGCAGCCACGGCTGAGCGCGTGGGAGGACACTGACCCGCGCGGGGCGTCTCCCCCTCTGCCGCGGGCGTCACGGACCCGCCAGGCCTGAGAATGGGGAAGGGGCCCGGGGTAACAAGATCTTGGGCCTGGTGGTCCAGAGCAGGACCCCTCCCTCCCTAACTCCGGCGGAGGGAAAAGCTCCCGACCTGGCCGCCTGGGCAGGCCTGCTGCGGTGGCCATGGCTTCTGGGGGGTCCCCTGCGCCAACTGGGGTGCCATCAGTGTAGACCCCGCGCCCCACCCTTCACAAAGGAGCTTCCAGAACCCCGGCCCCACCGCGGTCGGGGGAATCAATGCGGAAAAGAGGGCTTTTAATAGGTTAATTGACTGGCGGCCGCTATCGTTTTCTAACACCTGTTTCCTGCAAGGCGAGGCAGCCAGTCGCGTTCTGTTCTCGGTCGATGGCTGCCGGCCCCGCCCGGCCCGTGCACTCCAGTACCAGCCACCGCCGAAAATCCATGTCACCTCTGAAATTTCTCGACCTTTTCTCTTCGGGTGGCTCAAACCCAGGAAATAGGGGGCAGGGGCTGCGCGCACAGAGGATCGAGGCGCTCGCCGAGCGGTACGGTGATGCGGAGCCGGTGCGATTTCGCAGGAGAAGGGAGGAGGCGCCGAGGGGGACTGGGTGCCCGCGCGGGGGTCACCCCCATCTAGGCGGCTTCCTCAGCAGGCAGGGCTTTGGGGCACCTCGGACCCCACCTTGGGACGCCCTCCTCTAGCGGGCGGGACGGAGATGTCGGCCTCGCCCGATGGGTGCCCGGCCAGGCGCCGGGTCCAAAGGCGCTCGCTGCGTGTCAAGGGCTCGCTGCTCATTGATTTTTTTTTTTTTTTTTTTTTGGTGGCAGTATTAACACAGTCAAGACCGTCGGTCAAAGTTAAATTGATTCTTTGCCCAAAACACCTCTCACTAAATGGCACAAGCTCGACAAGTTAATTTTTAAAACGTGATTTCAACCCGCGGATTTCGTTCTCCGCGCGGCAGCGTGCGCACAGCCGAGAGCAGAAGCCGCACGGCCAGGGCAGGGGCGCGGAGCTGGGAGCACGGGCCTCGGCGGGGGGCGCGCGGGAGAGAGAAAAGGGGAGCCGCCGCGGACCCGAACCTCTCCCCCAAATCGACTAGGTCGACCTCCCTCCTCCTCCCCTAAAAGGGCGACCCAGAGAGAAACAGTCTTGGTCCACTGGGCGGTGGCCAATCCAAAAAGCCGAGCAGGAGGGGAGGAGTGAACCTACAGATAAGAAAATGACAAATGGACCCCCGCTCGCGAGTCAGCCCGCCCGCGGCGGTCAGCACAGCTACCCACCTGTTCCCTACCGAAGACGAAAGCTGCGGGGACACCCTACGCTCCTTTACGGAAAGTTACCGTAGCGACACCGCGCCCCCTCCCAGAGCCTTTCCCGCCCCCTTCCCCAGCTCGGGGTGGGCTGAAGCCCCCGCGCAAGTTCGAGACACTTACAGTTACTTCCTCCTCCGGCTCCGGCTGGTTCCCGGAGCCGGTCCAGCGCGGCCGCGTCCCCAGCGCTCTGCCCGCGGGCACCTCCCCAGCCCGGCTGGCTCCTTGGGACCCGGCGGCCCGCCCGCTCCGCACGCCGAGCGCGCCGCTCTCCTGGGACCCCGGCCGGTTCCCGGCGGCGCCTGCACCGAAGACCCGGGCGCCGGCTCCACGCGCACGCACACTCACACGCGCACTCACACGCGCACCCCCGCTCGCACACTCGCTGCACACGCACACGCTCCTCTATCTCGCCTCGCGCATACCCTCCCAGACACACACGCTGCAGGCGAGAGAGACAAGAAAATGAAATTTATTATTGATAGAAAAGACTTTAAAGACAATTTCAAGTTATTGTTTCTCTCTGGAAAAAGGGGGATCCCTCCACATAATGAAACGCCTTTGTGTGGCGCCGAACAATACCAAACAAGTATTCTAATAAATAGCCACTTTTTTGTTCCTACTCGACAGTGAACAGAATTGAGCAGTTGGTTCGCGAGCAGCTGCGACGCCGTGTTGAGCAGGGAGGTGGAGCTGCGTCGCCCGCCTGCCCGCGCCGCGCCCCGGTTCGCTTCCCTCTCCCCTCCGGCCGCTGGCCGCGCGCTCCCCCTCTTCGCCGGCCCGGTCCCTCGTCCCCCCACCCCCTCCCGCGTCCAGGCCTGGCCTCAGAGATCCGGGCCCAGTTAAACGGCGGTGACCCGAAAATCCCCCTTAAGCCTGCACCTCCGTCTGAGTGGCTCGGAAGTCTTTCCCCCCTTCCCCATAAAATAGTTGTCACTCCTGTCATCACGCGGCTGACGATTTTGGTCTGGAGCTGCTCTCCGAGTCCCTTCCCAACCTCTCGGTGGGAGGCTGTCAGCCCCCCACCCGCGGTCCGGGGCACCTCGGTGGTTTCCTAGGGTTGTCAGCGCCTCCCCCTCCTCTAGGGAATGGAGCTTCAGCTTTGTTCTCCCGCCCAGGGGACACTGTGGCCTGGCTTTTTATTATTATTATTATTATTATTATTATTGTTCTACTACACGCTTTTACCCCCTTCCCCCCCGTTGTCTTCACGGCTAATGGCAGCTGCTGAACGAAGGACGGTGTCTAAGGATTAGTGTTGTGGACACAAAACTCTCCAGGTAAAAAGTCGCCACGGCCAGGCGGCCTCGCGTTCCCGGTGCGCACGGCTAGGGGGCCCCGATGGGGATGGGCGGCAGGAGAGTCCGAGCCGCCCTCCCTGCCGCCCCCGCCGCCCACCCGGGCAGAGGAGGAGGAATCTGAAGAGGCGCCCGGGCTGGAGCCGCATCTCTCTCTCTCTCTCCTCTTCTGTTCTCTTCTCTCTCTTCAATTGTGTGAAGTTGTCAGCGTCTCCGGACTTAAAACTAGCACCCTCTGATCCTCTCTGGAAATGTATCAAAAGCAAACTAACTGCCTTTATGAAAGTGACGACCCCACGTTTTGCCCAAAGGACTTATGACCCCCTCCCACCGGAAGGAAAGATATTTATCAACATTTTAAACAATAAAGAAGTACAAGTGCAGCACATTTGAACACCTTAAGTGCTTGGCAGCCGCCTCAGTGTTCCAGACTGAGGGTGTGCACTTATCTATATATCTTGGACAAACGTATGATAATTTTTTTTTCATTGCTCAAAGCTGCAGTTTTCAGGAGATCCTTGTCTGTCTGACTCTAATTGTGGAGACAAAAACCCACATGACTTTTACTCAATGGACCTTAATCTAGAGAAACACTGTGTCATTTGCAAATTATTTCTTAATCGGACTAAGCTATTTGGAAGTGCAGGGAGAGGAGTCAGGGTTTTGGAAATCACCAAGAGCTCAGATGTAACTAGGACACTCTTCCCAGCAGCTGCTTTCCCCCAAGGCACGCTGTGTAACTGTCAAATGCAAAATACAGCAGGTAGGTTTCTTTACTTGGAGAGTAATTTTTTTCTGAAATCTACTTTTGAGAAACCGCATTCCCTTGGAGTTTAAGGTAATTTCGTTCTGTCATCCGAGATGTCGGTAACAACAGGAAGAGAGAGTTTGGTCCTTGACGTTTTTAAAAACCAGGTTTGTTCAGGAATCTCGGTGGGAAACAGCAAGAAACGTTGGAATTGGACCGACTCCAGCAGACACTCTGAAAGCGTGCTCCTTTGTATGGAAAATGGAAACATTGTGGAATTCAGATTTAAAACTTTGACTTATATTTTACATGTTAAATCACTGAAAGATTGGGTACAACACTGCATAAAGCTTCAAAACCTGCAAATATTTGAATGGTTTTTGTAAGCGGAGCAGCTGCCAGTCAGCTGGGTTTGACAGCCTGCCACAATTCTGTCACTTAATAGTGGGTGTTAGGCTAAGTGCAAAACACTCTGGCAAACAGATGTCAAACCCATATCTCGTATCAATGGGGGCTGTGAAGTGGAGTTTTAACCCACATCTCGATCTGGCGCATGGGAGCCCTTGTGTACACGGGTGCACGGCATAGGGAATGAGAGCGCTCCAAAAGTCATGGCGGGGCCCTGGGCACTGGCGACGCGACCTTGGAATTCTCTAGAACCTAGGGTGCGCCTCTCTGGAGCCCAGACAGAGGAGGAGAGGGGCGAATGCGAGGGGCAGGGCCTGGGGGAAGGTCAGATGTAAGCACCTCCACTCCACCACCGCCCTTCTCCATCCTACCCACTTCCCTCCCCGGGATGGTGGCAGCTTTGCAGATCCCGGGGCAGAGGCAGACAGTGTGGGCAGCCCCGAGCCTCCCTCCTCCGGCTTCGCTTTGGGCGCTCCCGCAGGCGCCCAGACCTCTACCCTGCGAGCTCCTCCCAGCAGCAAGCCTTTCCCCTGGCCTCAGCAGTGAGACCGAGGGTGGCGACGGATGAAAAGACCGGCGGGCACGGCCAAGGTCAGCCCAGATGTCCGCGGCGACCATAGATCAGCGAGGCCCAGAGCCCTGAGCTGAGCGCGGTGGGCACCAGCCCCTTTATTCCCAGCGCCCTGAGACGGGGCATCTGGGTCGGAATTGGTTGCTCCTCATTGTCAGTGCGGAGGGAAGGGGCCAGGAGTCGCTCGCAGGCCTCTCCGCAGCGAGGAGGGGAGGGCGGAGGCGCAAAAGAACATCTTCTTTGTTCAGGCGCCCCAGAGGCGGGCCCGGGACTCCCCTTTCTCTCCTAAACAGGGTCTCCTCTCCAAAGGCCTGAACTGTCCCTTTAGTCCCAAGGCACCTGGGCTCTGGGGTGGCGACGTAAAGAAACGCACCCCTCTTCCTTCCGCAGCTTGCGGGAACCCTTTGTATTGCTGGTCCCCGCGCACTGTTAATACTCGGGCGTGGCTGCTGGGCGCGGCGTCCTGTCCACGCCGCGGTCCCGGCACATCAGTGTAAGAATGTTTACGTTTACTCAGAGCCTTAGTCGTTCTCGAAATGTCTTCCCAGTCTTCACCTCTTGGTGATGCCTAACTTGTACACAAAAGGCAAATGTTTACGAGATCACCTCCATTACCTCGTGTTACAAGGTAATGCCTGTGTCACAACAGATAATTGTCACATTTTTATAACATGGATTGCCTTTGACTTACTGCTTCACCCACATCCCTCCTTTCCTTTGTATAACCATCCTGCCAACTCTTCATTTTTAGAACCTAATCTTGAAGCTGAAAGGTCAAAATAGAAAATTTTGATTATACTGAAAAATGTGATGAGAGGCAAATGTGTCAGTATAAGCTTAAAAAAAATTCTCAGGGCTTTCCGTTGAAGAAAGAAAGCTACGTCGCTCTGCTTTGCATATTCCCTCATGATAGACATTTTAAAAATGACTAAGAATCTTTAGGCTACTATCTACTTTGTAATAAATAGAGATCAAAACACGAATTTTAATTTGCTTTACTATAAGATCAGCCTGAGACTCTTTTATTTTCCATGAATTCACACAGTTAATACGTGCGTGAAATAAGACCCTTACTTGTTTCTCGTGTTCTCATAATGGAATGGGATCAAAACATAATTTAATGCCTCTCCCCCTCCAAAAAAACCCTCTTAAAATATACAGAACAAACATTCTATGGGGGTGGAATTTTAGGACAACTAAAGCTTATCTGCATCCAATGATTTTAGTTATATTTTAGTGGAAAACCAGATATGTTAACTTTTTAAAAGCAATTTTCACAGGTCCATAGGATTAGTTGCTTCTAAATGTACAAAAGTGAAAATAGGAGCATTTTCACTTTCTTACTCAAGTTCGCTATTTTCATGTATAAAAGTATCTGAAAATGGTTGTAAGAATGAATACATCACATTAGAATCACTGAAGCTGTGTAGAACATTCCAGTGTTATGTCCCATCCCAGACCAGCTGACTCAAACTCTTGAAAAACTTATCAGCATTTTCAAAAAGGACCCAAAGTGATTCTGATTGTAAGCCAGAGTTGAGAATCCCTGGTTTAACCTGGTATTTCTAAGAAATTACTTGAATATCCTGAAGAAACCACATTGCCTTGCAATTATAATAAATTGCTTTTCAATTTCATGGAAGAATTATAATGCAGAAACCTTTACTACAGCCCACGTGGACGTGGTTGCATAGATTCCAACATGCTGACATGGAATATGTATGATGTTTATATGTGATGTGCCATGATTGAGCATCTCACAATTATTCCAGAGAATCCTGGTTGGTCTTCTGAAGTGCGCATGCTTCTGGAAAGGTGAGGGTGGTGGGGGAGGTTAGAACTTGACAGGTGTCACCTCCAGCTGGCAGCCCTTCCTTGGCACGAGGCATGTTTGACTTTGAGCTGTGGAGTAGGCCCTGGTGAGAAGCAGGTCCTTATCAGGTAGACTTATTAAGATATAAGGGGCTTACATCTTTTGAGGGTAGGGCAAATTACACTTGCTCAATATAACAGATGTGCAATAAGTGTGTGGTGAAGGAACCACACAGTTTCTGTGTAAGTTGTGTGATGCAGCCTGTACCCATCAGAAGGAGTTCAGATCCCAGAACGTTCAACACGGGCCAGAACATCGGGAGGGGCCTTGAAGGATGAAGATGATTCAGGTGGAAGGAGGGAGAAAGGAGGGCTTCGTTCGGAGGGTGACACCGTCATCACAGGTAGGATTCCAGGAGGAGAGACAACTTTCTAAAGTCATAGTTAGCAGTGGTTTCGTCACTGTTAGAATTCATTCCCTCAAAAAAATTCTTTAAATTTAAGTTCTCCCTACCCATTCTTTACTAAAGATAATAATGTCACTCTCATGGCAATATTTTTCTATGCTGTTTATCCAGGACTTAAACTGAACCAACTGGTGAGCCAAAAAAGAATGAATTTTGCTGATTTGTTGAATTTCTGTATTCATGTTTAACTGGAATAAGCTTCTTCTGTTCCATTCTCTCCCAATAGTCAACCCTCAGAGTAAACCAGGTGCAAATAGAACTGAATCCACAAGTTGTTGAATAGAAAGACAATTGTGATGTTAGAATATTCTTAAATCAGAGCTGAAAAGGGCCAATATTTCATTTTACTCCAGTCCTTTAATATAGAAGCATAGCAGTAATTATTGGAAGACCTTGCAAAAAGTTATATATTGTCAATGGAGAAGAACTTGAATAATTGTTGTTAAAAGGGGGAGGAGTGTGCTGATATTTACACACACACGTATATGAACAAAGAGCTTTCTCTCTATGCGTATGTATGTATATATATGAATAAAGGTCCTTCTCAGTCATTAATTAATTCAAAATGAAAACAAATTTCCTTTGAAAAGTTAAAATAACTAAAGTTTTCTGATATTTATGGTCCATGCCTATTTCATAGGTGATGCATTCAGCCTTTGTGCACAGCGTTTGGAAGCGAGGTCACAGCTCTTTGGGCAGCAGCCGCCTGGGAGAGTGGTGGGTACACAGTGGGTGTCAAGATGTTTATTTATAAATGAAGTGATTACGACATGGGCGTTAGTGACAGACCGCCTACCTGGAGCCCGGCTTTGTTCGGCTGTTTTATGCTGTGCGACCTTGAGCAACTTACTTAACTTCTCCAATCCTGCTTCCTAACCTGTAAGGTGGAGATATTAACTCCTACATTATAGGATTCCTGAGACAAATAAATGATATACTCATGTAAAAGTACCTGAGACCTAGCGATCACAAAGTCACCATATTATCCAGTGTCCTCTCATTTGGTTTTCCTGGACCCGCTCATGCTGACTTCCCTGGCAGAGGGAGTGGGGATACAGTGAGGTCAGGCCAAGCCACATCTTATTTCTCCAGGAAAACTCCACCAGTCTGGCCCAGGCAGCATGCTCAAGGAGCTGTCCCTCGTGCTGGGGCAAGGACAGGGAACGGGGACCCTGTGGACCTCGACATTTCGGCGTTTTCATCAGAGTGCTGCAACCTAAGGTGAACTCGCCTGTTTTCACTCTGTAGGAACAACTCAGTGCTGTGTCACACGCTGTCTTGTAATCAAATTGTCTTTTTTGGGAAACAGTGACCAAATCTGAAACTTCTTGTTACCTCCCCTGTGAAAGGCTGATTTATTGACTTGAATTAAAACTCCGTTGGCATCCACAGGGCCACCCCGTATTTCCCAGATGATAGGCTTTGGGGATCTTACTCTGTCTTTAGGGAGTTTTTTAATTTCAGAACTTCCATCATTCATTCATTTCACAGGTGTTCGCTGATCTGCCATATGCACCAGGCATGGTGTTGGCCCTGCGGATGTGATGTGAATGCAGGCCAGCGTGGTCCTCTGCCTGTGGAGGGTGCAGTCCCGAGAGGCCTGCAGAAGGGTCTGGGAGACCCGCCATTCCTCTAGACCGCTTCTTTCAGTCTGTCCCTCACGCTCTTCCCTCTCGTCCATCTGGGGTACACTTCTTAAAGCTTTTTTTGCTTTTGTTTTAGTTTTTATTTCTGGTGGTGTCTTCCTTTTCCTCTTTCCTTTGAGGTCTGTGATCATGTGGTGAAGGTGAGGATTCCGTGGAAGAACAAGTGATAGGATTTTTCTCTGGTTTTGAATCTACGTGATGCCAACAGCTCTGAGCAATCCAGTCTAAATTTCAGTGAGATTGCCGCGTGTGAGCCTGACGCAGGCAATCGCCTGACTGTGACGTGGCGCAGTCACTTCACCTCTCTGGGACTCAATTTCCCAACCTTAAAAGGAAGGCAGCAAGACTCAGTAGTCTAAATCTCCTTCTAGAGCAAACGCTTTATGATTCTGGAATTGAATAATGGGATATTTTGTCATGGATTAAACCTCTAGGGTTTAATTTCTTGATCTTGGAAGTGGGTGCAAAAATGTACTGGCCTCCCAGGACCATTAGTGTTCAAGGAGGAATTCAAAAGCTTCTAAAGATGTCGACTGCTTATTATCACCGAGAATTCCCCCTCTTCTCCCGCGTCAGTGGGCAGTGTGGTGGGCAGATGAGGAGGGAGCACAGTGATCGCCCTCTTGAGATGAGGGCTTCCTGCTATTTGAATTTTGCAGCCCTGGCAGAGTACTGAGTATTAGAAACTCAAAGAGTGATTTCATAAAGAAAAAAAGTGTAGTTTATACCAAAATGGAATAAACCCCCTTTTGAGTAACAACAATCTGCATAAACGCTTTAAGAAAGCCTATAATTATGATAAAAATGTTGCTCAAAGTTAAAATTATGAAGCAATCAAGATTTATAAACAGTCTCTCATCGACTTTTAATCATTCTTTCTTTTTTATATACAAACTGTACACAATATATGGTTGCAATATATCATACTATACATTTTATTTTCAGTAATTTAGCTGAGTAAAATACATGTGAGGTGACATTGAGAAACTAGGTTATACATGCACATGATTGTGGACATATAGCTGCCTACACTGCACACACACACATACACACACACACACTGAGACAGTCGTGCATCTTTTTGGTACTATCTTACACAGAAAGGATGCATGCTGTCTTCGATGGAGAAGCTGGTACTGGATTGTCCTCCAGCCACAAACAATTGTAAAATCTGACAAAATGTATCAGGCAACTGTCTTCCAGCAGCAGGTAACAGCCACCCCAAGATCATGATCTTTAGCAAAAGGAAACTCACGAGGTGAGCCCCATGCCCAGGCTCTCTGCCTGGGGATGCTGTCATGGCCACAGTGCAGAGGGCTGGAACCCAAGGAGAGCATGATGGTCCCTCTGAGTTGAGAACAGAAATCAGAGTTCTGGGTACCTGAAGGAGTTGGGATCTGTGGCGTGGAGCATCAGAGAGGAGAGAGCCATGCAATGAGAGGGCCCCAGAGTCCTTGGGGGGGTCCCCCATCACTGTGTGACTGAAGGCCAAGCTGTCCCTGCACAAGGCAAGACTAACCGAGGCTTATCAGCTAGAAGCTGGTAGGGGTTGGAGAGTGAAATAGAAAAACTAGAGAGTGAGCAGTGCAGACACTGTCAGAGTTTCAGCCCTCCCAGCAGGGAGAGATCTTGTTACCACATTAACACCTGTAGCATCCAGATGAGACACCGGGAAGACTGCATTAGGAGTTAGGATCACATGCTAGTGTAAGATCCGCTCTAGCCCAGCCCTAGCAAAACCTAATACCAAGCCCTGGAAAGATCCACGAGGGAAATAATTACAGGTTGAAGGTTAAATCTGGCCAAATAAGAGGGACTTGGGAAACACTTTTGCACGAACAAAGCATGAAACTGAGTTTCATGGTGATCATCCAGTAATTGATTTGCCTGCTGTCATAAGAGTCAATACTGAAAAGAGGAAGGTAACAGAATCCAGTCTCTACAACACATTATCCACAATCTATATATAGATCCACAGTCTATATCTGTGACTGTTTTGCTGTCAACACCTGCCACTGGAGTTCTTGTCATGTGGATGAGCAGGGACTGCAAGGTGGCTATGTGCAGACCTCTAGTCCTTAACCCCAGCAATCCTTTAACTCTTGGGGTTGTCTTCTTTGATTCAGTTTATATTCCAATCAATCATTACAATCAGTCCCTTGAAAATACTCTCAACCTCCTGACTCCATTCTTGTTTCACTAACTCTACTATGGCCAAACCACAATCTTAGCTAAAGTGAACTCTCCACATTCGATACTTCCAATTGAACAGCTGAACGTAGCTGGAGAAAAAAAAAATTACAAAAACAAAAAAATGTCTAGACATACTGGGAAACAGGAAAATAAGGCCTATAGTCAAGAGAAAAAGCAGTCAATAGAAATTATCCTGAGATAGCCCAGATGTTGCACTTAGCAAAGATTTTAAAGGAGCTTTTATAAACATATTCAAAGAATTGAAGGAAAATATAATTTTAATAAATGAACAGATTGAGAATCTCAACAAAGAATTGGAAAATATAAAGAAAAACCAAATGGAAGTTGTGGAACTTAAAAGTATAGTCATTGCAATGAAAAATTCATTAGATAGGCGTGACAGCAGGTAGGAAATGTCAGAAGGAAAAGAAATTAATTTGAAGACATCAACAGAAATTACCCAATCTGAAAAACAGAGAGAAAAAATTGAAGAAAATGAATAGAGCCTCAGGGGCCTATAGACATTATCAAATGGTCTAACTTATCTGTAGTTGGAGGCCAGAAAAAAAAGCAAGTGATATTGAGGTATAACATTTTTTGAAGAAATAATGGTCAGTTATCTGTCTAATTTGCTGAAAAACATGACTTATGGATCCAGGAAGCTCATCAAACTCCAAGCAAGATACATATAAAACTAACCATACCTAGGCACTTTTTAGCTAAACTGCTGAAAACAAAGATAAAGGGAAAATCTTGAAATTAGCTGGAGAAAAAAGATACATGTGCAGGGATATAAGTTGACTCCTCATGAAATACAGTGGAGACCAGAAAACAAAAGAAGGGTATCTTTAAAATGATGAAAGAGAAAGCTCCACAAAACTAACAACCCATAGCAATTCCACATGAAGTGAAAATATCCTTCAAAAGAAGGCTAAAAAAGACATTTTCACATCAGTGAAAGCTGATAGTAGTCATAGCCAACAGATCTGCACTACAAAAAATGCTAAAGGATGTCCTTCAGGAGGAAAGGACATGATACTAGGTGGAAACTGGCATCGACAGGAAGAAATGAAGAGAAACAGACATGTGAAATAAAACTATGCTTTCTTTCTTCCCCTAATTTACTGAGAAGATAACTAAATGTCTAAAAAGTAAGTCTGCAACATTATGGAGAGGATGTGGAGAAAAGGGAACCCTCATATCTGCTGGTGGGAATGTAAACTGGTGCAGACGTTATGGAAAACAGTATGGAGATTCCTTAAGAAATTAAAAACAGAACTACCATATTACCCAGCTATTCCACTTCTGGGTATTTATCCAAAGAACATGAAAACCCTAATTTGAAAAGGTATTTGCACCCCTATGTTCATTTCAGCGTTATTCACAATAGCCAAGGCGTGGAAACAACCTGAGTGCCCATGAATGGATGAATTGATAAAGATATGGTATATATATATATATATACACAATGGAATACTACTCAGCCATAAAAACGATGAAATCTTGCCATTAGCAACAACATGGATGGACCTTGAGGACATTATACTAAGTGAAATAAGTCAAATGGAAAAAGGCAAATATCATATGATTTCACTCACATGTGGAAAATAAAAACAACAAGAACAACAACAAATGAACACATAGATATACAGATTAGATTGGTGGCTAGCAGAGGGGAAGGGGGAGGGAGGAGGGCGAAAGGAGTAAAAGGGCACATGTGTATGGTGATGGGTGGTAATTAGTCTTTGGGTGGTAAACATAATGTAGTCTACACAGAAATTGAAATATAATGATGTACACCTGAAATTTATGTAATGTTATAAACTAATGTTACCTAAATAAATAAATAAATAAGTAAAGGAAAAAAAGTCAGTCTGCAACTTTAGAATTAGTATAGAGTTAACAGATTCATATGGCTATTGAATCCATATTCTTGGCTTCACTAATTCCAACAAATTGAATGTTTATTTACAGATAAAGCAAGAATGAAAAAGAGAAAACAAAACAAAACATTGTTGAGAAAGATAATGTTTGATCACAAGATAATGGTTGATCACAAAGTGAACTGAAGCATTGGGAGTGTGTGAATTTTCAGAATATTTTGCCAACAGTGAGTTTTTAACCCAATCTTATGAAATTTCTTGAAAATGAAATGCCTATTACCTTCCAGTCAGAAACTAGGCTATGTTGAGGGATTATTATGTTGTTTTAAAACATAATAAATATTCTACTTTCACTGTATTGTTAGCTTGTGTCTCTACCTGTTTCTTGATCTCCTCAAGAGTTTTTGTCTCATTAAAGGTGAGGTACAGAAGGTTGAGTGAGGAATCTGGCCCATTTTTACAAACTGAGATTTATTTGCAATGTGAATTGAGTATTATCTTTCATATTCCTGCCCAAGGACATTTGGAATCATTTCTCCTCAAAAGAGGTTCATGGGGAGACTTTAGAAGTAAATAGTTACTTGACTCTGGATGTCTACATATAAAGATAAAATAAAGATGCATTTTTTTTGAGGACAAAAAAAGTAATAGCCAAACACCCACTGTAAGATTTGCTGTTTAATCTTTCTTTCCTCCCCTCGCCTCTCTTCCATCCTCTGTCTGTCTTCACTCCCTCTCTCCTCTCTCTCTCCTTCTTTTTCTCTGTCTCTCTCCTCCTTCTGTCCGTCTGTATCTTTCTTTCCTTCTCTCTTTCTCTCTCACTGGATACTGGCCATGCATTTTTTTTTTCTGTAATAGTAGTGGATGATTTTCTATTTTTAGTTATGAGTCATCTATTTTAAATGAATTACACCCTGGAATAAAGAAAGCACACTGTATCACATTGAGCTTAGTATGTGGAAAAAATAAATACTTCCATTAATTAGGATAAATATACTATTGCTTGTGAGGACATCTAGTTTACATTTTTTCCCTACTTTTTTTCTTTGCTACTTGACATAAAAAACACCGTTTTGTTTTACTGTCTTCATAGGCTTGAAGGTACAACACACACATACACACACACGGCCCTCTCACCCTTTTCTGATGACATATACACTTACTAAGGTCTTTGGGACTCCACAGATGCTCTCTCAGAAACTATTGAAGTCCTGCATATCAATAAAAAATCTGAAAAAATGTATTTGATGTGCTGGCTTGATAGTCATTTGCAGTGGTAGAAAATATTAAAAGAACAGTGCTAAGCTAAAAGTCTTATCTAATTTTGTAGGCAAATTTATTTATGCATAAACATAATTAGAATATTATTGAATATTTTTTATTGGTACAACCATTGAATTTTTCTTGCATCTCCTATATGTTGTTCAAGGACCGCCATTCTCAATTTTGTGTCTTGAGAATGGAGTACCCCATGACAAGCGGCACAGGCATTGCCTGGGAGCTCGTTAGAAATGCAGAATGCCAGGTCCCATCCCAGACCTACTGACTCAGGATCCACACTTCACAAGGATCCCAGGCAGTGCTGCTCTGCAGCATGGGTTTCAGATTTGCCTGTTAGATTGATGTTCACTGGAATAGTTTTAGAGAAGAACAATGTTGTGTACTTCTTTGATGCAGACTCAGGCAATCAATTCCAAAACAGAAGTTAATAAGAATTGTTAATTATTGTTTTTGATACTTTTCTGGAATTTGTATTTATTTTCCGCGTTTTGCACAAAAAGATTTTTTTTTTTTCGAGGAAGATCAGCCCTGAGCTAACATTTGTTGCCAATCCTCCTCTTTTTGCTGAGGAAGATTGGCCCTGGGCTAACATCTGTGCCCATCTTCCTCTACTTTATATGGGATGCTGCCACAGCATGGCTTGATAAGCAGTGCATAGGTCTGTGCCCGGGATCCGAACCTGCAAACCCTGGGCCGCCAAAGCGGAGTGTGTGAACCTAACCACTGTGCCACTGGGCAGCCCCCCAAAAAGATTGTTTTATATTTTAAAATAATGATGAAAAGTGCATTATAATGTTCCTCTACGACAATTCATGAGTTGTTTTGGGGTTAGATTACTTTGAATCTAAGTTTAGCATCTAAGTACTTAATTATTTCATGTCTAGTTACTTATTATCATCCCATCCCGCTTTGTACTTGCTAAAATATAAACTAGTTTCAATGATTTAAAAAATGAAAACTCGTTTTTCATCCAACATACTTCCTAAGGTAAATGTACATTTGCATTATGACTCTGCCATCATTTAGACACTGAGAGGGAGAGAAGGCGAATTGAAATGAAGTGGATATCCATGAAATGCTGTTATGGATTGGGAAGCAGAGAACTGGGGGTTACAGCTAAGATGAGGGACAATCAGCCTCTAAATTAATTTTACCTCTCTTCTCCCTGGATTTCATTTTTTTTTTTTTTAAAGATTTTATTTATTTATTTATTTTCCCCCCAAAGCCCCAGTAGATTGTTGTATGTCATAGCTGCACATCCTTCTAGTTGCTGTACATGGGACGCAGCCTCAGCATGGCCGGAGAAGCGGTGCGTCGGTGCCTGCCCGGGATGCGAACCCAGGCGGCCGGCAGCAGAGCGCGCGCACTTAACCGCTAAGCCACGGGGCCGGCGCCATCTCTGGATTTCTTAAGCCATTATTTACAAGCTGTCAACGTTTATGGTTGAAATGATTTGTATAAAATATGCAGTGAAAGCATATTTTATCCATTGATTTCTTAGCTGTTCATGGTTGCCACTCATCTCCAAAACGACTCTTTTCTGCTTGCATAAAACAGAGATTAAAATATCAGTTTTTAATCCTGTCTCTAATGCAGAGATGAAGGGAATGAGCCATGAAGGTAGGCAGGCCTGGGTTTAAGTCACAGCTCTGCCCCTTCCTATTTGTGCATTCTTGGTCAAGTTATTGCATGTCTCGGGGCCACAATTCCTTCATTTAAAAATGTAGATAACAGCAGTACAACCTCTGAGACAGCTGCAGTGACACTAAATGAGTTAATCTGTGTGATGCTCTACCACTTGGAAGATTGTTAAAGGGCTTTCGGAGGACTTTTTGTTTTGATGGAAATTTTTATAAGTATGGCTTTATCTGTATTTGAGTTTCTTCTTGAGGGAACTGCCACTTTCAGTAAGGGCAGACTAGATAATTTGCTAATTATATTACAATTATATATAATTAATAAAAAATATATAATTATATACAAATATAATTTGCAAATTACAAATGCAAATATAATAGTATATAATATCTGTATTTGCCTTATCCTACAGAGTTCGGAAAAATGTAAAATAAACAAAATCAATTTTTTAAAGCATCAAAGAATTGACAAGATAGTGAGAAATTACTAGACCAAAATCTGGGCGAGGACTGAAGCCCAGGGACAGACCCTGGCATGTTGGGTCCTTTGATCTTACAGGCATTGACTGAAAAGAAAGAGATGACTGAAATCCAAACTATGCTCTTGGTGGCCTCACAGAGCCAAGGGAAAAAAGTTGGAATATGGGGCCTACCAAATTGGCGACTTTGATAAAATAACCCCCACTTTGGGCTGACATCCCTGAAGGACTTCCCCAGAGGAGTGAGGATGGTGTAAACAGCCTCCCCACAGTTCTGCAGCCCTGCTTCATATCAACCAGGTAGCCAGGAAAAGCTGAAGGCTCGAATTGGGTTTAAGGTGGTCCCAGGCTGCTACTCCCCTCAGTGAACCACAGAAGTGAGTAAAAATCTTCCCTAAAGGAAGATAACATCGTCCTAGGCCTCAAATGACTTCTTCAAATACTTAAAAAAAAATACCGTGTCCAGTACACAGTCAAAGATAACACACTGTGAGTGCGAATGAGAGAAACAAGAGAACCACAAACAGAACCATGGGGCTCTGGATCCTGAAACCACTGAACGTGGTCTGCACAGTACTTGCATCCACTGCAACATAGGAGATAAAGCCGAGCGTAAAAAATGGGCAGGGCATTGGAAACTACAACAGTGAAATAGAAATTTTTAAAAATTCAGAAGAAAAAAATACAACTCCTCAATTAAGAATTCCCTGAATGGATTTAAGACCAAATTAGACAGAGCTAAAGAGAGAATTAATGAACTGGGAGATATTCTAGAAGTTTATCAAAAAATCAGACAAAAAATGAAAAACACAGAAGTCAAGGTAAGAAACATACCTTTAGAGCACGCAGTGTAAAAGTTTAATATATGTATAATTGGAGCCCTAAAAAGAGAGGAAGGAGAGAATGAAGACAGAAGAGTGGCTGATAATTTTCCAGAACTAATAAATGACATCCAACCACAGAAACTAGAAACCCAATGAATTCCAAGCAGGATAAACGAAAGGAAATCCACAGCCAGGCACATCACAGAGAAACTGCAGACACCAAAGGCAGACAACACGGAAAAGCAGCCGGCTTTCAGGGAGCATCACTGTACAGACCGCCTTTGTAACAACTGCAGCGGGCACAAGAGGAGAGAGGAATGATGCTTTCAGTCAGGCTGGGCCCGGGGCGAGGGGACTGAGGCACCTGCCCCTGGCACAGAATTTAAGGCGGTGCCAAAATACTCAGTTACCGGGGTCAAAAATAGCTCCTGACTGGTCTGAGAGCTGACGGATTCGGCCTTCACCAGGACTGTCAGGGGGAGCAGGCGTTTCCAGAGTCTTCAGGCAATAACATGGTTAATCATATCTGAAAACCCACTTAGTTTAGGAATTTTTTTTATTAACCTTAACAAAAATTTAAGTGATATAACAACATCAAATAAAATTGGAAGATTAGAGAAAAGAAAATAAAGAGTTCTACCACTCGAAATAACAATCATTTTATATGTTCCCTTCTAATCTTTGTTCATATGTACATGGTCTCACGTGGCTGTAAGAACAGATCCGTGGGTTCATGCCCATCTGGGAGACACAGCAGCTTCCTTCTCTTGCTGCTGGGAGGGCTGAGTTAGGACCCTATATTAGTGTCTTGGGGCTGCCCTAACAGAATACCACAGATAAGGGGACTTAGAACAACAGCAGTGTATGCTCTCATAGTTCTGGAGGCCAGAAGCCCTAAACCAAGGTGTCAACAGGGCCCTGCTCCTCTGAGACTCTGGATGGAGTCCTTTTTCGCCTCTTCCAGCTGGTGGCTGGAGATTCTTAATGTTCCTCGGCTTGCGGCTGCCTCCCTCGTCACATGGTGTTCTTCCCTCTGTGTCTGCCTTTGTCTCTTTTCCTCTTCTTTTAAGGACCCCAGTCATATTGGATTAGGGCCCTTTCTATTCCAGTGTGACTTCATCTGAACTAATTATAGCTTCAGAGGCACTACTTCCAAATAAGGTCACATTCTGAGGTTCTGGGGGGTAGATTTCAACACGCCTTTTTTGTAGGACGGGATTCAACTCATAACAGAGGCTAAACCAGAAAAAGCAGCAATGATGGAGACAGGGAGGTGATGGCACTGTTGTGACAGGCCTTGGGGACAGAGTGAAGGTAGCCAGCCCTTGGCCCTCGTCTCTGACCTTCCTTTACAAACTTCAAATGTGACCACTTAGGAAGTCTTCCCTTACTCATTTAATAAAACTTCCCGTTGGGCTATAGAAGTTTTCACTCTGAAGCCGGACTCTAATGGGTCAACTTCTCAGGAAATAAAAAAATGTGTTGATTTCACATATTTTTGTCCAATACCATTGTTTTTCCAACAGAAAGTATTTTTTCTCCCTGGCATCAGCCTAAATTAACCACATCGTGCTGTGTTAATAGTTCTAAGGATCCAGGGGTATGTGGGTAGGGGGTTAGCATGCACTCCGCTGATGCATCCCACGCCTCCTTCTGAGAATGCAACTGGGAAAATCAGTAGTTTCACTGGTCTTAAACAGACAATGATTTGGTCTTTCTTAAAAGGTTAAGGGTATTAACATAGTCAAAGATTAACCTCTTTCCAATGAATAGTTGTGCATTTTAGCCAAAGGAAGTATGCTATAGGTTTCCATGCATCTTCTATAGTTTGCTTGAGATTTACATTTTCTTTTGCATGCAAAGTGACCCTGGTCAACTAGCCAGTGAGGGTGTGCTGGGATAGAGAGGTGATTTCTCAATAATCGCCCAGATACAAACCACTCATGCAAAATGCCCATTCCTGACACCTGGGCACAGGGCAGGTTTCATGCTTGATAAGGAGTGCTGGAGGCAGCGTCTCTCCTGTGCTCCTGGTTTTGGTCGTCTGTTCAGTGGGATTAGGTTGCAGCGGGATAATTTCAGCTGCATATCAAGGTCATTTAGGTGCAATAGACGAAGTTTCTTTCTGGGGAGCATAAAGCCTTCAGAATAAATGAACCCAACCAACGATTTGGAAGACATGCTAGGGATGAGGTTCCAAAAACAGAGTTCTGGGAGAAATTGCAAAGGGGACTAGGTGTCTTCACCTCTCGCTGTCCCAATGCTGTGTTGGCCAAAGGATTAGCTTGTAGATGTGGCATATTTTCTCTTTAAAATGAAATCTGAATGAAAATTATTGCTAGTTTGAACTCATTCTGGAAAGAGAGATATAGTGGCCACAAGTGTATCACTTCAGGATTATAGACCCCATTGTTCTGAGTTAAGCTTTTGATAGATAGTATTATTACTCAGTAACCATTCAACAGATATTATTAAAGGCCCTCTATATGCTGGGTGCTGAGTATGTTCATGTAATGGCATATGGCAAAAACACGGAATGAACTGCTACTACACACATCAACATGAATTAATCTCTTACATCATTTTGAGCAAAACAAGCCAAATACGAAAGAATACAGACTGTAAGACCCACTTTTAGAAAGCTCAAAATCAGGCAAACTTGTCTATGGTATCTGAAGTTAAGATGGGGGGCAGAAGTGACTGGAGGTCTTCTAGGGTGCAGGCAATGCCCTGGTTCTCCGTCTGGGTGCTGGTTATACGGGGAATTCACTTCGTGAAAATTCATCAAGCTATGCTCTGTGACCCAGGCGCTTTTCTGAATGTGTGTTGCATTTCAGTAAAAAGTTCCTCATAAAACTATGGAGGGAATTGAACCAGTGACATGACCAGTTGCAAATATTGTGAGGAGTTCTCTTGTGCTGTGGAAAATAGATTTGAGGAAGGCAGAGACATAGCAGAGAAACCAGTCAGAGGCTATTGCACTTGTCCTAATGAGAGATATGGTCACATGGTCTAGGATGGTGACAGTTGAGACAGGAGAGAGGTTAAATGTAAGAGGAAGAAATGCTGGGACAACTGGATGTGGGCAGGAAGAGAAAGAAATCTCAGCCTGGTGAACCACAGTGAAGTTCACGAAAGGAGGAGAATGGAAAGTGGAATTGACTTATTCTTTCATCATTTCACACCCAAAGTCCTATAGAGTCAAAAGCTAATAATGTCACACTCATCTTAGAGACTGTGAGACTATGATACAGAAAGGTTGGCAATTTTTAACTGTATTTAGCATTTTCTTCCCAAATGTATTCAAATCCATATTTAGTGGCACTGTTTTAGGATGAGATAGAAGTCTGGTGAGGAGTTACCAGCTCTGTTTTGTACTTGAAGAGGCACGGGGTTGTGACGTGAAGAGTGCAGGGTCAGAGGCTCGAGTTCCTGACTGTGGTCCGGTGGTGACCACGGGATAAGAGGGGACCCAGCAACCTGCATGCTTTTCAACTCTAGAAACCCCTTTTCCAAGATGTGAGCATCAGAGAATTGGAGGTTCCCACACATTTTTAGATAAAAAAATATGGAGAGGAAACAAATTGAGTGAGTTAAATTGAGTGAGATAAGCAGAGTTTCTGTCTGCATGGACCTGAGAAATCCAGATATTTACACAGGAAGCAACCGCATAAAGAAGGATGAGCAATTCCCTCCCTGCAGGAAGGTGACAGTCTGGTGCAGTATGCAGAAAGGTAAAGGAACATGAAATTCAAGGTGGCCAGGCTGGCATAGGGGTCCATACGAGGTGTGATGAGAGACAGACAAGGGCCATCTACCACTGGGAGCAGGGAAGTCAGAGCTACCATGAAGCGAGCTGACATTAAGTGGTGCTTGTCATGGCTGATGCTTCCAGTGGGAGGTTATCTTTGCGTCTCACAGGCGGGAAACGGGAGCAGAGAGTATAGGAAACTAGCTCAAGCTTGCACAGTTAGGGAGCAGAAGAGCAAGACAGCCTGTGTTCTGAACCAAGTCCTGGAGAATGAAGAGAAGCTCACAGGGGCACCAGGAAAGGGAGGGAACCACAGCGCAAAGGCTAGGAGGCAGCACAGAGCACACAGCAGGCGCTCAATAAACGCTGACTTGATTTGATGACTGAAACTTTCCTCTGAGCGTTTTTTCTTTTTTTTTTTTTGTGAGGAAGATCAGCCCTGAGCTAACATCCATGCCAATCTTCCTCTTTTTGCTGAGGAAGACTGGCCCTGAGCTAACATCTATTGCCAATCCTCCTCCTTTTTTTTTCCCCTTTTTCTCCTCAAAGCCCCAGCAGATAGTTGTATGTCATGGTTGCACATCCTTCTAGTTGCTGTATGTGGGACGCCGCTTCAGCATGGCCGGAGAAGCCATGGGTGCGTCGGTGCGTGCCCAGGATCCGAACCTGGGCCACCAGTAGCAGAGCGTGTGCACTTAACCGCTAAGCCACAGGGCCGGGCCCTCTGAGCGTTTGATGCTCCTTCTGAGAGGAGTTGTGGCAGCACAGAGAGAAGGGCACAGGCGCAGACTCATCAGACTTGTTCAAATGGTCACACTTCCACTTACAAAGCTGAGATCTCGGGCACGACTTAACACCTGAGCCTCCGTGTCCCCAGTGGCACGTTGGAGGGCCAGGTGCACCGGGAGGTGTTGTTTTGAGTACTGAAGACACTACATGGAGACCTCCTAGCACGGTGCCTGGCACGCAGTAGGTGCTCAACCAGTGGGCACTATTAACGTTCCCTCACTCAACTAACAGCCTCCTGGTGCCTCCCCATCAGCACGGAGGGGCAGGGGTCCCTCGGGCTCTCTGCTTTGCCTCCCAGTACTCGGAGCCTCTGCCCTGGGAGCCGGACATGAGGTTGGCAGTGACGTGGAGCAGCTGCCCTTCCGCTGGGACCCTCACATCTCCTTGCTGCTTGTCCCCCAGTGGTTGTTGGTAGCACTCCCCCCCTGGAGCACCCAGAAAATCCCTCCCATGGAGCTGAGAGCCACACCCGCCAGACAAGACCTCAGCAGACCTGTGTGCCCGCTGGAGGGCAAGCTGTCACAGAGCTGGGCACCATTTTAGACGACTCTCACATTATCACTTTATTCTTAGATCATAGGTGATAATGCTATTTGCATAATCGTTGAATACCAGAATTGGCAGGCATCTCGAAAGGTCATTTAGTGATCCAACAAAATAAGAACAAAATCCACCCCATGGTTCTCTTCTTCCCCTGTGGGTTCACCTGTCCTTGGTGGGACCCTTGGAGGAACTAAAGCCTGCTGCCTGAGCCCCAGGACCTTCACCTAACGTGAGCCCACGAGAACTTCCCGCATGCGCCTAGTCAGGGGCTGTATCAAGAAAGAAAAACGGTCCCCATCTCTCAAGAAAGCCCAAGACCTCCATGCCTAAAGGCATCTCCAGTGAGCTGAAAGACCCTTCCAGAAAACTTATATGTATCTGCTGCTTCTGTTTTCCCACGTTAGCAGCCTTCTGCTTCTCTCGTATTGATTCTGTGCACTGTCCAGCAGGTCTGCAAGTGGACAAGGAGTGAGCCCGGGAGAGGCAGACACAGTCCTCGCAGAGCCAATAATCCAGCGTGACTGTTGGGGATGCTTAACACGTACCCTCCTGGGGAGCCGTCAAACAAAGCCTGCGACGCCGCAGCATCTGGACCCCGCACTCGGACTACACTGGAGCCTCATCGATTGTAGCTCGTGTGGTTCGTCGCTGTGGCATTTTGCTTGGACTTTGACTTCATTTGAAACTCAGTGGGTATGAAAATATGTCAATCAGATTGTCTTCTCCAGAACGAGGCCTTTCCTGACAGGCATAGAAATCTAACCTGCGTGATAAAATAAAATACTTTCTACTAGTCGGGGGGTGGGGAAGGGGGTGAAGTTTGGATCCTCAGAAACTCTGGGAAAATTCCAGCAGCGTTGAACTGTGTGAATGTAGCTTAGGCAGCAAGAAGACAGAAATAGGTTGAAAATTCACCTCCATCCTCTTTTTGTCGCCCTCTCCAGTTTTGGGGGAAGAGGTAGTGGTTCTGGGGGTGACAGAGGGGATGCTTCCGGAAGGTGGCGTCCATCTCTGCCCTTTTCCTGCTCCTCTTCCACTCTCCTGGCACCTGTCACACTCCCCCAGTGAGCGCTGGCATCTTGTCACCAGGACCCATTCTAAAGGGACATGCCCTCTCAGCTGTGGATCAGCAAGAGTCAGATTCTTGCAATTCGTCTGCTCTTTTTAACAACATCCAATTAACAAAAAGTTTGAGCGGAGCCCTTGTCTTCACGATGGCTCGGGCAGGCCTCCAGCACCACCTCAGGGCCCCTCGGGGCTCTCTGTACAGGTTCATATCAGGTCAGCATCTTTAGCTCGTGTTCCAGATTATTGTCCAGTGTTCTAGGGACACGACCTGGCAGAGAGAGAAACTGAGGACGGTTATAGGGCTGAGGGAAGAACTCGGGATGCGCTGAGTGAAGATGCGCTGGGGTTTGCTGGGAGAAGTGCTGCGGAATAAAGTTTTCAAATATAAGTGGCATTATTTTTCGGTCCACCCTTCCTTCTGATTATGCCAACAATTCAGTTTAGGCGCAGAGCCATCTTTATCTAAAGTAGCTTATATAATTTGGTGTCTCATATTTCTCTCCTAAACTGTTTTATCTCTTCAAAAAAGCAATGAGACTCTTCTTGTTCATCTGACAAAGTCTCACCCCAAAGTATGAGTTTCTTCGTGTGTTTTTGAGAGTGCTGAGCTGCTAGCATGCTGGGTTCAGTGATGGGTAAGATCATGCCAGCGAAGCCTTGGGTGGTCATTATGCATCTATTTATGGTTCATTTATTGGGGCAGCTTGAGACTTTTTGGATAAGATTTGTCTAGAGTGTTCGGCCAGGTCTGCTCCGACTGGGGCAGCCTTCATTGGCACCTGCTGGTCCTGGGACACAGGCCATTGTCTCTCCTCTGGCTTGCACCCCTCACTGCCGATTGATCGTCACTTGCTTCCTAAACTCTGACCACATTGCCCTGCACTTTCCTCTTCAATGACGCTGCTTCCTCTGACATTGCTCATAACTCTGTGGGTCTCTACTTGGTTGACTCAACTTCCAGGCCTTCTCGGCAACTGCTCCAACCTCGGCCTACGTCTTGTGCACTGAGTGGCCTGGGCAACTCCAGCTGCCGTAAGCTGCCTGTGTCCAGCAGAGCAGAGCCGTACTTTGATGAGAACCATACATCTGGTCATTAATCAGTTAGTGAAAATAATGTCGATGCTGCCCTAGAGACGGGAAAGAACAAACCCACACACAAAACTAATTAATTTTATCGTATAAGTAGTGCCGTAAGTTTCAGGGGATAATGAATCTTACATTCAGTATAACTTGCAGGTCTGAGTCTTTCTTCATGTCTTTTTCCACTTCTGAGATGCATCCTCCTCCTTTTCTAGAACGTACTGTTCCTTCCAAGCCCTCCTGAATCCCCCCAACCAGTCAGCTGGACTGAGAAGTGCGTGGAAACAGAAGCAGGAGCCCCAAGAAGCCAGCAGGTGCGGAGGACGCCGTGCATCCCTAATGATGAAGGCGGTAATGACTCCACACCACAACAGTGCTCGATGGAGCCCTACGCCCCTGTCAGCACTCGTGGTAGTCTGTCCCAGATGTGGTCTGGTATCAGGTTCCGTCTCTCACTGGTTTCTCCCAGAGCTCTCTGAGAGCATGACGATCTCTGGATGGATAGCAAATTCTCCTGTCCCTGCCACATGGGACCCCGTCAGTCTGCTTTGTCTTCATTCCTGCAATTTCCACACGCTCACCACGGTACCTGCCCATCCTTCTTCCCAGCTGTGTCCAGTGTCACGTCTCCCAGTTCCTCCAGGAGATCTTCTCTGGCGTTGCCTCGTCTGACATCCACCCACATCACATTAACTCTGTGCCCCTCGCCCTCAGCTGGACGTCCTCCTCCTTCGGTGTGTGTTGCCTCTGTAACATATATTCCTGATGGTCGTCCAGCATCAAGAAACACGCTCACTGGTGTTTTTGGAAAATGGAATGTTTTTGGAAAATGTCCAGGACGCCTGTCGGAGCTGCTTCTGGACAAGGGTCTTTCCCGGAGCTGAGGGCCACTGGTGGGCCCGTCGGCATCGACAGCCCCTTCACCCACCCCCTGTCTGCGCCTCCAGTCCTCTTCTTCCTCCCTCTCTCCCTGCGTGATCCGGAAGTCTCTTTCACAGAAAGATAGAGCGTGGGCAAGCGCTTCCTTGTGTCCACCCGCTGTCTCGTCCTCCCCTTCAGCGCCCCCTCTCTGAATGGCACCCCTGCCCCAGCAGGAGCCTCGAGGTCAGAGGCCACCGCCCCCTGTCCCTCAGCCCCCATCCAGTCCTGGCCCAGACCACAGCTTCCTTCACTGACCTCCCTCCTCCTGGCTGCCCAGCCTCTTCCTTCATCGCTCGGGCTAAATCCTGCCGCCCCAGGCCTCCAGTCGGACTTCCCCTCCAACCCCGGTTCCAGGTTGTTTCCAGAATGATCTTTGTAAAGTTCGGATAAATGAGAGCAGGCCCCAGTGGAAATCCTTTCAGTGCCTCCCTATTTCTCCAGGATAAACCCAGGTGGCACAGCTTCCCGGGTCCCCTTCCATCTGGCTCCTGCCTATTTCTGGTTTTCTCTGTGACAAAGCTGCCCCTTTGTAAATTACGTGCAGTGGCTGGCCATGGGGGTCCACCCTCGCCCCGTGTCTGCCCCGTCCTGCCCTTTGTCCGTCCTTCCTTCCACCTGGCAAACACCTCATACGTAAGACTCATCTCAAACATCAGCCTTCAGGCGCCATCCCTGACCTCTTGGCTGCGTGGACCAGGCCCCTCTTTCCTGTCGACCCTCTGAAATGGCTGTGGCTTCTCTCTCCCAGACTGCAAGTTTCTTATTTTTAAGCCCCTCACCTCAAATCAAAACTGAGGGCTCTGCAGGACCAGCCAGAGACCTTGCCCTGTCGCCTTGCAGATGGGGACACTGCTTTGGTGGTGGAGCCCAGGAAGGGGCTGCACTGGGCTGACCTGTCCTCAGGATTTCGTTGGGCAAAGCACACGTGGACGTCAGCCCCTTCAGCTGAGATGCCGGGAGACCCCAGTAGGGAGAGCTGGAGGCTCTCTGCCAGACGCCAGGAGCAGAAGTGGTCCCTGGAGAAGGAGGATGAGGGAGAGAGTCCTCAGCACCCACAAAACACCATCGGAGAGACCCTCAGGCACCAGAGAGCCAAAGGCTTCCCACAGGAGCCCATCTGAGACACCAGCCCCACCGGAGGGCGTGAGCACCCGTCATCTCCGTACGGGCCAGGGGAGGTCCTCGCTGCCTTCACATCCCTGCCCTCTGCTGGTGTCCTGGAGGAGGTCCAGTGCCCAGGAGAGATGGAAGACCATGGGGTGAGACCAGCCACATCCCATCCACTGCAGGCTCGGGCAGCTGCAGGCCCGGGCTGGGCGCACTGGGGGTGCGGCGGGAAGAGAATCCTTGACATTAAATGAATTTTGGAAGGTAGTGGATCAGGACATTTTAAGTACAGAAATGAAGCAATTCTTGTGGGTGGGGGTGCCCAGAGGGCTTTGCACTTTCTGCCAGAGCTGAGAGATAATGCAGCTAATGCTGCGCCCACCTGGGGCCTTGCCGGGAGCGAGGGTGGAAGATGCCCCGTAGATGCTTAAACCCCACTGTATTCTACCCAGAATTCTGCTCCTCCCCAGCGTGCGATCAACAAGAAGATCATTGCTCAGATATAGGACACACCAAGCATTTTACATAGATTCTTTATTTTTGCCCCAACTTTTTATTTTGAAATTTCAAACTTACAGAAAAGCTGAAAGAATAATGCAATAACACTTAGGATTCACCAGCTTTTAACAGTTTTCCATGTCTGCATCTCTCTCTGCATACGTGTGTGTGGGAGGTGTGTGTGCAGTTTTGTTTTGGTCTTGTTTGTTGCTAAGCCATTTGGAAGTAAATTGCAGACTGGTGGTCCTTCACCTAACACTCCGGCATTGACTAAGAACAAGACATTCTCCTACAAAACCACCACACCGTTACCAACCAAGCAACTTACCCTTGATTTGGTATCGACGGCTAGTTATACATCCATGTACAAATTTCCCCAGTTGTCCTCAAAATGCTCTTTGTGGGTTTTTACAAATACAGACCCGAGCAAGAATCACACATTCTGAACGCGTCATGGTACCTCAGTTTCCTTTTAACCTAAGCCGCCCTCCCATTGTTTTGTTTTTTCTTTTTCTTTTTCTTGGTTTGGCTTGCTTGGTATCATCGTTTTTGAAGACAATACGCTAGTTGTTTTGTATATATGTCTTAAAATCAATGTCATAGGTATTGTCATATATACAAACAACAAATTAGAAGTAAAATGGAAGAAAGACTCCTGTTTATCATCACAGAAAGGACAATGGCAGCATCAACCACAACAACAAAAACTAGAAATAAAGGCAAGAGTTGTGAGCACTGTCCTAGAGGAAAGCTTTCCCACTCAGTCCACCCACATAAAGAAGACCCTGAGCCAACAGAGAGGCACAGTTGTCGTGAGCAAGAAGTCTCAACACCAGAAAGATATAAATTCTCCTTAAGTTATCACATAAAGGCAATATGATCCCAATAAAATTACTAATGGTTATTTTTTAAATCTAAAGAAGCTAATTTCAAAGATCATAAGGAAAAATAAGTAATAGCCAAGAAATCCTAAAAAAAACAAGAGAAACGAAGGGGCCCCAGCCCAGCTGGACAGAAAACATGAAGACTCCGTAACTGAGCGGTGCGGTGCCCAGGGGCTGACAGATGGGTAGCCAGCGGGGAGCAGAGAAGAAGGTTCAGATGCAGGACCGAATATTTGATAAAGGTAACATCTCAAGTTGAGGGAAAAGGCGTGCTTTCTGATAAACAGTGTTGGGATAACCGCAGAGCCAAATGGAAGAATAAATTTGGATTCACGTATCACACCATATGCTGGGATAGACTCCAAATGGACCAAAAAATTAAATGTAAACAGAAGAAATCATACAAATACTAGAATAAAGTGTGGGCAAAGTCCTTTATAACCCAAGTTGGGGAAAACTAATTAAGACTCAGAAATTCAACTGGAGTTAAAAGAAATGCAATTTATATCACAAAGGACTCATTTATCTCGTATGTGAAGTGTCTTACAAATCAATAAGAAAAAGACCAATAACCTAGAATAAAAATGCACAAAGGAATGAAGTAATTGGTCCACTGAAAAGCAAATGCAAATGACCCTTAAATGCATGAGAAGAAATTCAGCCTTCTGAGATAACATTTTTGACTTAGGAGCCTGATAAAAATCGAAAATTTGGAAATATGCTCTGTGGGCTGGGAAAACAGTACACACGTTGTTGGTGGAGTGCGCGCTAACATGCGATTCGGCAATATCTATTAAAATTACAGCTGCAATCCTACTTCTGGGAATTTATCCTAAAGATAGATCGTCACATGTGTTAATCGTGTGCAAAAGGTTATTCATTGCAGCATGGTGCAAATTAGCAAACAATGGGAAAAATCCAAGTGTTCATCAATAAGAAGAAAATAAGACACAATTTTGTCATCTGGGAGTTTACAATATTCTTTAAGGCAAAGTGTGTTTCAAGGAGGAGGAGGAGGAAAGAAAAGAAAAAATAAAAGGAAAAAAAAGATAGAAGAGAGAGAAAAACCGTTAGTGTAATGGAGGATTTGATAAGCCGGTGGGAAGGGGGAGACACCGCCAGGGGACTGACCTAGCCATGGGGCTTACACCTCCAGGCCCAAGACTTGACCAGGCTGGGGGGCGTTTGCCAGCTGAGACCCCTCCCAGGCTGTGTCTCTAGTGGGTGGTCCCCTGGGCTTTGCCTGCAGCTGCAGCTGGGGTTTGGGACAGGACCTGGCGCCCAAGCTGAGGGCCTCCCCACAGTGAAGCAGGTTCTCCGGGCTCAGGCTCCAATGCGGGCAGAGCTGGAGCACAAGTCAGGCTCTGCATGGACCCCTGGCCTGGGGGGACGGCAGTGCAGCGGGTACCCCAGGCAGCTCCCTTTGCAGGCTTGTGGCAGAAAGACCAATCCGGGCTGTTAGCCTGTTCAGCGGAGACGAGGTGGAAGGACTGAGCCGGTGGGGTCCGGGGCCCAGTGACTCTGGATAAGCAGAGGTGGTACAGGCTGTGCCTGAGAGCCGGGCAGGAGGTGGGCAGTGGGCCCCGAAACCCTAATGTGCACCAGATTTCTTTTTTGCATATTCTACTCTTTCAGGTCTAACTTGTGTTCTGAGCCGAACGTCCTCTCTGATTTGACCACTGAATTAGTTTCCTGGGGTGGCTGTAACAAAGCGCCACAGACTTTGCGGCTTACACCCGGGGTGTATTGCCTCACAGCCTGGTGGCCACGAGCCGAGGTCAAGGTGAGGGCAGGGCTGGTTCCTTTTGAGACTTCTCTCCTCGGCTTGTGGATGGCCATCTTCACGTACACATGGCGTTCTCCCTGTGTGTCTGTCTGTGCCCAAATTTCCCCTCCCTCCTGGTAAGGTGGATTAGGGTCCACCCTAATGACATCGCTTTCACTTGGTGACCTCTGTAAAGACCCTATTTCCAAACTCGGGCACATTCTGAGGTACTGGGGGTTGGGACTTCAACATGTGAATTTTGGGGGGACACAATTCAACCCTTAACGCCTTGGTCTCCTCTTCCCACCACAAGAAGGCCATCTCCTGCCGTCAGGCCTGATTCTTATATGCTGACCCCCCCATTCCTGACGTGATGACAGCAAACACCCTGAGTTGTGTCCCTGCAGTGTCATCGACCCTGGGTGGCCGCACCAAGCAGAGGAACATTTTTCTTTGATAAGGTCCGTTGACCTAGTTCCCTCTGCATGGGCCTTCCCATCTGCTTTAGTAACATTCTCCTTCCACCGAATCTCTCTGATCATCTTCTCCACCTGCAGAGAGGGGCCACCTGGGACGCCTTACTGTGATGCAGCTGTTCTAAATTGTGCAGTGTGGTACGTTACCTCTACTTTACAGAGGAAAACGGTGAGGCTCAGGAACATCAATGACTTGCCCAAGGTCACACGGTTAGGACAGCGCAGTGCTGGGGGGGTTTGAACACACTTCTGAGGCCCTGCAAAGCCACTTTCCCTCCTGTCCACACTGCCACTGCCCATGGCAAGTAGGGCACCTGCTCGCCTCTCCAAACGTACACAGTGAGAGATGAAAGTCATGCTGAACCACTTTGCAACTTGCACCAGATGTCAAGTCACCAGGGAGAAGGCTGCGAGGCTCACACGTGACCCATCAGTTTCCGATGCTCTGAACCTCTATGCACGCGCTCAGCAGAGGTGCTGCCGGAGGGCAGGACCCCTAACAACGGTACAACAAGCAACCTCAATGGCACGTGGTGCCAGCTACTTTTTTTCATTATTAAGTTCACTCATTTAAAACAAAGCAAAATGACTACAAGAAAAAATAATCCATTTATGCTTATTAAAAACACCTTGAGGAACTGACTTTCTTTTTAACAGAACAGATGGCTAGTAACAATGGAGTCAGTATTAACATATTTCAGAATTTCAGTCCAACAGCAGGCAAGGAAAAATGGGTAGATGCACCAAGAATCATAGAAGGGGTATTTAAAGAAATTTATATATTCCTGAATTTAAATTCCCTGAGGAGACTGACATAAAATGAGGATGAGACAAGAAGATAATGGTTTTGTCAACATGCCACAAAAGACAAACATTTTGGGAAGAAACCAGATCAAACCAGGCGGGAGTGCAGTGGCCAAGGGTGTGGATTTCAGTAAGATGCCTGGTTTGGTGCTGTCTCCAGGACGTGGTGGCTGTGTGGCCCCAGTCAGTCACTAACCTCTCCTTTCTCTGCTTCTCAAGCTGGGAAGTGGAGATAATCCTGACAGGTACCAGAGGGGCTGTGAGCAGGAACAGTCCACATACACGACCAGCTACGGGCCTCTTGCACCACAGGTGCCCTGTAGAGGTAACTCGGACTCTCCCGGGGCACTGGTGCTGGTTCTGTGGCAGATCCATGTTCACCTGAGGTAGTAGCCCCTCAAATGTTTCTTGGGCAAAAAAAGAGCCTGAATCTAATCAAATCTCTAGGACTGTGCTGTTCTAGACCTGGCTTTTAAAAGTACTTAAAATTAAATTACTTAGAACTAATATTCAGTCCCTCAGCTGCACCAGCCACATTTCAAGTGCTCATAGCCACATATGGCTAGTGGCTACTGTATTAGTGCTGATTTAGATTATTCCTATCTTTGCAGAAAGTTCTATTGGTCAGTATTGTTCTAGAAAAATGATCAATTTACAGAAAATCCAGAGGACAGAGAATTATATGGATGCAATCAGCAAAATGCAGACTATGGGAACTTTTATAGGACAAATGACTTAATTTATTCAATAAATAAGTAGCAAGAGTGGAAAGATGGTAAGAAGAACAGTTATAGACCAAAAGGATATAAGACGATTATCAGCCATGTGTAATGAATAGACATTGTTTGGATCTTGATTTGAACAAACCAACTAAAAAAAAGGCATTTATGAGGCAATTGGAAAATTTTGAACATTGACTGGATATTTGATATTATTGACTTGTCAGTTTTTAAAAATTGAAAAAATTGTGGTAAAATATCCATAAGATAAAATTTTCCACTTTAACCATTTTTAAGTACACAGTTCAGTGGCATTATTATACAACCATCACCACCATCCATCTCTAGAACATTTTTCGTCTTGCAAAACTGAAATTCTGTCCCCATTAAACATTAACTCTCCATTCCCCTGTTCCCTTAGTCATTGGCAACCACCATTCTACTTCCTGTCTCTATGAATTTGATGACTCTAGGTACTTCATATGAGGAGAATCATACAGTATTTGTCCTTTTGTGTCTGGTTTATTTCACTCAGCATAACATCTTCAAGGTTCATCCATGTTGTAGCATGTGTCATAATTTTCTTCCTCCTTAAGGCTGAACCATATTCCATTGTATGGATGGACCACATTTTGTTCATCTATTCCTCTGTTGATGGACAATTGGGTTGTTTCCATCTTTTGGCTGTTGTGAACAATGCTGCTATACACACGGGTGTATAAATATTTCTTCAAGTTCTGCTTTCAATTCTTTTGGGTATGTACTCAGAAGTAGAATTACTAGACCATACAGTAATTCTATTTTTAATTTTTTGAGGAACTACCATACTGTTTTCCACAGTGGCTGCACCATTTTACATTCCCACTAAAGGTGCACAAGGGTTCCAATTTCTCTATATCCTTGCCAATACTTGTTATTTTCTGCTTTTTTCTTTTTTTATAATAGTCATCTTAATGGGTGTGAGGTGGTATCTTAATGTGGTTTTGATTTGCATTTCCTTAATTATTAGTGATGTTGAGCATCTTTTCATGTGCTTATTAACCAGTTGTATATCTTCTTTGGAGAAACATCTATTCAAGCCCTTTGCCCTTTTTTTCTTTTTTTTATTGAGGTCACATTGTTTTATAACATTATATAAATTTCAGGCATACATCGTTGTATTTTGACTTCTGTATAGACTGCATCATGTTCACCATCAAAAGTTTAGTTTCCATCTGTTATCATACATATGTGCCCATTTACCCTTTTCACCCTCCTCTCGCCCTCCTCCTCTCTGGTAACCACCAATCTGTTCTCCACATCTATGTGTTTTTTTGTTTATCTTCCACATATGAGTGAAGTGATACAGTAATTGCCTTTCTCTGTCTAACTTATTTTGCTTAGCATAATACCCTCAAGGTCTATCCATGTGGTTGCAAAGGGCAAGATTTCAACTTTTTTATGGCTGAGTAGTATTCCATTGTATATATATATACCACATCGTCTTTATGCATTCGTCCATTGATGGGCACTTGGGTTGCTTCCAGGTCTTGACTATTGTGAATAATGCTGAAATGAACATAGGGGTACATATATCTTTTCGAATTAGTATTTTTGTGTTATTTGGATAAATACCCAGAAGTGGAATAGCTGGATCATATGGTAGTTCTGTTTTTAATTTTTTGAGGACTCTCCATACTATTTTTCATAGTGGCTGCCTTTGCCCATTTCTTTTTCTTTTTTTTTTTGTGAGAAAGATTGGCCCTGAGCTAACGTCTGTGCCCATCTTCCTCTATTACATCAAGCCACTACAGCATGGCTTGATGAGCGCTGCATAGGTCCACGCCTGGGATCCGAACCTGTGAACTCCGGGCCGCCGAAGCGGAGCATGCAAACTTAACCACTATGCCACCGGGCCGGCCCCTGCCCATTTCTTTTAATTAACTTTTTGCTGTTGTTGTTGTCATTCGAGAGTTGTAGTTCTGGCTATTAACCCCTCATCAGATATATGATTTGCAAATATTTTCTCCCACTCCATGGGTTGCCTTTCAGTCTCATGATAGTGCCCTTTAATGTACAGAAGTTTTAAATTTTGATGTAGCCCAATTTATGTATTTTTCATCTTTCTTGTGCTTTTGGTGTCATATCCAAGAAGTCATTAATGATTTCTGTTAATTTCTGGGAGTAATAGTGATATTGCTTGTGTGTTTTTAAAGTCTTTGTCTTTTAGAGACACACACTGAAATATCACTGCTGACGAAGTGACACAATGTCCAGGATGAGCTCCATAATAACCCAGGAGGTAAAAAGTAGGAGGGGGTCGAGGGGTTGGCCAAATATTGATAATTATCCTGGATGAGGGACTCGGGGGTTCATCATACTCATCTTTCTACTTTAGGGTATGTTTGAAATTTTCCACAATAAAAGAGTTAAAAAAAATAGATCAGAAGCACATATGCTCTCTAAGGCAGACACTGTTTCTGCCCAAGATCATGGAGCCAGGGCTGTCTCCCCAGGTGATAGATGAGGGCCTCTGGAGCAGTGCCAGCCCTCAAGGACATGTTTATAGAGCAAAGGGGCCAACTGCACCCCTCCCTCAGTGGCCCGTGTTAGTGGTCTTCTGAGTAACGTATCTTATTTATCAGCTCTTTCAAAGACCCCAGGGAGAGAGCAAATATGGTCACTTTGAGAAGGGATGTGCTGGCCCCATCATCATAATGGAGAGATTTGGGACCCCATGGTCTGGTGGTCTTTGTCTCAGGGCCATTCAGTGACTGGAACACTCGAAGCAGCACTGGCCGGTGGAAGGACCTGCGTCCAGGGGCCGGCTCCCCGCCCTCTCCCACAGTGGGAACCGAGATATCAGCTCACCCCATTTCCTTCAGTAATGTTCTGTAGTGCTGTGGTTAAGGAAGGAAAAGTTGGGGTTCACACATCATGCTTTCCGAAGGCAGCAACAAGAACATTTATCGAGCACTTATTGTTTACTAGGCCTCTGCTAAGCTCTGTTCTTGAACTTAACTTCTTTCATTTCATCTTCACAAGAACCTATGAGGTAGGTGTTATCATCACGCTCATTTTACAAAAGAGGAAACAAAGGCTAAGAGAGATTAAGTAATTTCCCTGTGATCCTACAGTTAGTAAGTGGCAGAGAAGAGATTCCAATCCAGATTGCTCTGTCTCTTCCTAACTATACAAATCTACATAATGAATCATCATCTTGTATTTATTTAGTTTTTAAGGGTGATTTGGACCCTGAAATCTTTAGAATATGCACTCTCTATAGGCTTTTAGGGGTTTTCTTAGTTTTTCCTGCCTGTATTTTTCATTTTCCTCTCTTATTTCTCACGTTCTACTGTTGACTCACAACACACACATTATGAAGTATTATGAAGTATGTGTGAAGTAACACACGTGGTTACCTAGACCAGTCTTCCTAGATGCATGACACTAGAAGAGATCACTTCAAGAAGCTCATTGAGACCCCTGGGGACTGCAAAAATGAGCAGCCTGTAGGTCCGTGAGGCCACATGCGTGTGGCTGGCGCACGGGAGCGAAAACATGACAATGTACCACCTCCTATGGCTGCAGGCGTGTGGATCTTTCTCACCAGTAACTTCCCAGAAAGAAAATCCTTTCTCATCCTTAAATTGCCACCCAGTCCTGCTAACTGGCCACAGCTCAGTGTCTGCTCTGGAGCAAAGGCAATGAAGTCAGGCAACAAATAGCCAGATGGGTGGGGCTCTGTGTCGCTGGCTGGTTTTCTTGGCTGTATATATTCTAATTAGATTTAGCACATTTATAAAATAACCACTCACATGGGTAAAACGTGAAACCCCCACACATACAATTTACCATGCATCAATGACATAAAAAAACACATGGTAAATACATTATAATTATCGGTTAAGATAAAGTAGAGACAGTTCTCTCTTTCTAAGTGCTCATTTCACTGTAAAAGGTCTAATAAATAATTATATTGCAGTTATGTCGTCTCCTTAATGGCTTATTAAACAGTAATAAAGTGATCAACAACTGGTCCAAATAAGACTTAGAAACACCTTGCAAACACTTTGTAATGTATTTTCTGTATAAACTGGTTATGAAATATCAATATTCTTAAAACATCAATACACATTAGCAGTACATTTACTCCCCATTTTTAGACCTATTCCGTTCTGTCCCAAAAGAAGCTTATTAAGGACGTGACAGTCAGATGCACAGCCTCTGGAACTAATGGGCCGAGGGTCGCGTCCCTGGCATCCATCTGAGAGGCTCATAAGACTGTACATTTCCAGTCTTGTTTTGCTTTTGCCTGAATTGAAGCCAAAAAGCTTTCAAAAACCTGTGTTCACCAAAAACAGAGTAAACTGCCAAGGCATAAATTGAATTCTAAACATTAACTGATGCTCTAGCCATTGTTTGCTTTTATTTTCTTTGTTGGCTTAGAAAAAATGGATTTGTGGTCTGAAGTGTGAAATGCCTGCATACTAACATTTTACAAATTTCACTCGCTTTATAAATATGACATTTTTCTTACTTTCTATGATTTTTATTAAACTATTTTGTTTTCTGTAGGATACAAGTGGCATCCCTAATTTTTTAAATGACTATTGGCTTTTACTAAAATTAGCGACCATTGCAGTTTTACTGAAGCCCGTGTGCTCTTCCCCAGCCCCTGGTGGGGCCAAGGGTGTAGAGGCGGGGAGCGTGTCCAGCCTGTTGCCGGAAGAGCAGAGAAGCCCTGGGCTTCACCCTCCCGGGCGGCGCACCAGTGTGGCTTTAGACCCTGAATTTCCATTCGTTCTCCACTTGCAATTCGGAGGATCCAGTCTCACAAACTGTAGATGCCATTTAGCCCTTTATCAGTTAATATACCATTTCTTTCTAGGCAAACCTCTCGAAGTACGTCACACGTGTGGCCCTTCCACACCAAAGATGTCCCCCCACACACACACTATGGCCTATGCTGGAGTTGTTTCTATTCGTTCCTGTAGTTCTCATAGATTTCTAGAAAAACAACTGCTTTTTTAAAATCCTCACCCATCATCTAATTTAGCAATTTTCAAAAGGTGGCACACAGGAAACAGGGGAACCCCAAAACCTTTAAAAAGAGTCTCAAGTTCCAAACTATTTTTGTGATAATGAAAGACTCTATTTGCCCTTTTCACTGTGTTGAGATTTGGACCAATGGTGCAGACTCAAAGGTCGGTGAACTGTGGGGCCTGAGCCCAAATCAAGGCAGGGGCACCAACTGTACTGGGAGTTACGGTGTGCTTCACTGCCACGTGTTCGCAGGAAACACTAGGAATCAACATATAAACTGCCACGTGTTCACAGGAAACACTAGGAATCAACATATAAACTGCCATGTGTTCACAGGAAACACTGGTAATCACCGTATTCTTCACTGCCACGTGTTCACAGGAAACACTAGGAATCACCGTATTCTTCTCTGCTACATGTTCACAGGAAACACTAGTAATCATTGTGTTCACTGCCACGTGTTCCCAGGAAAAAAAACTAATGCCAGCTGTAGTTAAGAATGGCCTTGACAATGTTGTAAAAATTACTGATTTTATTAATTCTTGACCCTTGAGCATTTGTCCTTTTAGTGTGCAGTGTGATTAAATGGGAATTACACACACCAACATGCAATGGTTATTTTGGCCAGGACACTGCCAGATTGTGTGAACTGCAAGCTAAACTAGCCACTTTATTTTTCGTCATGGACCATCACCTTTACTTGAAAGAAAACCTGACAGACAAACTATGGATATTGAACTTGAATATTTGGTGACAGTGAATGAAGTGATCTGTCACTTCAAGGAAAATAACGGCAATATCTGTTGCCAATGATAACATTTGATTTTTCAAATGGAAGTTCACATTTTTGAAAACTTGGATCTACTGCTATGAACTTAACAGCTTTCCAATTCTTAAAGGATTTTCTGATGAAATCAGTGGTGATATTAATGAATGTAATTTCTGGATATAGTGTAATGAAATCTGTAAACTGCATGACTTGGTGAATCAATATTTCCCAAATGACCTAAATGCACGATGTCACAAAATCATGACTGGGTAAAACATTCATCCAAAGTGCAAGATAAACCAATGGATTTAAATGTAAAATACTACAAAATTTTCATTGACATGTTTTCAGATTCCACAGTGCAATTAACCTCTAGGATGCTAACACTTGTCACATTTTGGTGTAGTAACAAAGAAGACTATCCACAATTGTTTAAAAAGCTATCAAAACACTCTTCCCTTTTCCAGCTACATATCTGTGTAAGGCCTTATTTTTTCATGTATGTCAAACAAAACAACATATAGCAACAGGCTGAATACTGAAGCAGCTATGAGAATCTAGCTGGCTTCTATTAAGCTAGATTTAAAATAATGCCACTCATCTCACTAAATTGCTTTTCTTTTCTTGAAAATATAGTTATTTAAAAAAAATAGGTTACATTATAATGTATATTTATCATTTTAATTTTATATTATTATTGTTATTTTTAAACAATTAATAAATATCCTAAAATTTATCAGTGTTAATTTATAATATGGTAAATATTTGTAGGGATAACTCAGATCGACCAAATCTGTTAGGTCTTCTCTGTCTTCCAAGTGTATGCTGTGGCCTAGAGACTGATACGTTTCAGGACAGCTGCTCAGAAACGACTGAGCAGTGACCACACAAACCCAATGAGCTGCAAGCGCATTTGACTTTCTTGATATTGAGGCTGGTGAAGAATTAAATTAATTGGCAACCAACTTTAATTTCCCTTATTTCCATCTTAGGAAAGAATGTTTAAAATACACTGTATTTTGTTATGTCATGAATAATCATCAGACTGAAGGCAGCTCAGTTTTAATCTTAGGTTGGCTACCAAGAACATCGGCTAGCGTGTTCTCATTGGATAAAATTAAAACTAGTTTTAATGAAAGATTGCAATAATATTTCACTAAAGTTATTTGGGAGAGTGGGAGCTGTTGACATAAAAAGTCAAGTTCAGAAGTCAATTGTTGGCAACGTGAAGATGTGGTTCTACTGTGGGATTCCTGTGTCCTTGAGCTATAAGCAAGCGAAAAAGAAATGACCCTCTAGGGTCATTTCCCCCTAGGAAAAGGGAGCCTCTTTCCTACTCTTTCTTTGCACAGGTATTGGGTTTCTAGAACTGGCCCATGGCTGCTGGACCATTTCCTGATGCCAGTTGAGCAGTCTATCCATGAGTGTGAGTTATGCACACCCTTGTCCTGACTTCTTTTACAGAAAAAGCTAAAAGTTGCCTCTATGAACACTGGCTCATTAAACCAATTAGATCCTCAAAGCTCTCAAATCTTAAAAAACAAAACAACAATCTACAACAACCAAAAGGTATTTGTTACAGTGAAAGGCACAATTCCATGAATTAAATTATTATTCCATTGTGCATACAAGCACACACATATGTAGATATGCATATTCATAAAAAGACACAGTGAAATCACACAGGCCATCTAAGAGTATTATAGAAGTGTATAATTCTGCAAGACTTTAGTTTCCTAGTGGTAAATTTTGAACTCAATCCGTATTAGCAAGCAAGAAAAAAAAAATAAAAAAAGGTGAGACAATCTTCTGAGAGCATAAATACCTTACTTCAATCTGAATTCTATTCACCGTATGGGTCCTCAGTTCTGCACATGTTTTCAGAGTGTGTTTCTGATAGAATGCTCTTAAAAATGAAAATGTTTTAGTGCTCCTGCCGAGTTCATAATTTTCAAATGTTAATAATCTCACTAATTTATCTCAAAAATTCTTTACACTTCATAGGATTTCCTTTTTCACAGACGTCTTCCCATGTGTTCCAAGTTAAATCTCTGATGTTTTGTAGTGATGCAAAAAATGACTCGATAATGTTATATGAAGATATCTAAAGCAAACAGAAGTTAAAATTTATTGGAAGCATATTGTCAATAGACATCTGACCATGGGATGTGCAAAATCTAAGTTTTTAGCTTTAAGTAGCAATGGTCTTGATTAAGCGAAAAACATTGAGAAAACTGTCCTGTTTTTCTAAACGCAGGTGTGACAGGCCCCCTGAAACTTACAGTGGGGGGTCTGCACATGGGCGTACCTCTGCCCATGAAGGAAGACATACTTGACTGTGTTTGCAAAGTTGTGTCTTTGACGATAAAGAGCTGCTAACTATCACAATCCTTTTCTTCAGGTGTAAAATCATGGACACTGCCGAAAAAAGGTGTAAGAATGTTGCCACGTGCTGAAGGCAAAGGATGCAAAAGTGTGGCATTAATTTACACATTCATTAGGTTATTAGGTGCTGGTGGGCTGGGGTGGAGATCTTTACCTATTGTTCCCCATAGAAAAGCCCTAGGATATTCCACCGAGTGTGTGTGTGTGTGTGTGTGTGTGTGTAATTGTGTGTGCTTCCTCATTTAGATGAATGCCACTCGTGAAAGAATATCTGATTGTGGACTCACATAGCCTATGTACCAGATAGGGTAAGTTTTGGAGAAATTTTAATTTTTTTTTTTTTTTGGTGGGGAAGATTAGCCCTGAGCTAACATCTGTTGCCAATCCTCTTCTTTTTGCTGACGAAGATTGGCCCTGGGCTAACATCCACGCCCATCTTCCTCCACTTTATATGGGACCCCACCACAGCATGGCTTGACAAACGGTGGGTAGGTCCTTGCCTGGGATTCGAACCTGGGAACCCTGGGATGCCGAAGTGGAGCCCAAGCACTTAACTGCTGTGCCACTGGGCTGGCCCCAAGAAATTTTAATTTTTGCTTATTAAGTTCTGTATATTTTGGTTATAGCTAATTTCAAAATCCAAATTAGCCGGGGTTCATATTTTACAAAATTGTAATCTTTGCTTTAAAAAGAAAACCCAACAAATACATATTGGAGGATAACATTTAAAAATTAAATCAATCCTTAAACTTCTTGTCACATATTTCCAACGGCCATGGCAAAAACATTGGCTAAAGAATTAGAAAGACGTGGATGTGAAATTTGGAATTGTTAGCTCTGTGTAAGCTTGAGCCAATTACTTATGGTCTCTGACGCAGTTTAGGCATCTGTAAAGTGGGATTCACAACACCTACCTTAAGGCGCTGTGTGGATTAAATGGAATAACGTGATAAAGGGTCTGCATAGTAAGTGCATTCATTCATACGCATTCAGCATTGACTGAGGGCCTTTGGGGTGCTGGGAGTTTTATTAGTTGCTTGGAATACAACCCTATGTGGCATAGATGTTAATCCTTCTGTAACTCCTTCCCCCAGCCAGCCACTGTGACAGAATGGCTTTCCTGGAGCTGCAGCGACGTGCTGATGTGCTGCTGGTGGAATTTATAAATCCTCTGTCTCGAAATGACCGTGGGAAGAAGAGACTTGAATCATTAGAAGCTTTTGCTTGAGAATTTGGTGCTGGTCCTTAAACAGGGCAAAATGTGTAGCTTAGTTGCCCGTGAAGAAAAGATGGCACCTGGAAGTCAAGGGGCACCTGTCACATTAGGCCACCCCTTGGTGGCTCGTGTACAATTATCTCAAGACAGAAGTATTTTGAGCCCAGGGAAGCTCTTGCCAGATAGATTATGCTGTGGTAAGAATCCCCAAATTTCTCCAATGTCTCTAAAGCATTCCTCATTCGTCTATTCCTTCTTCATTTGTTTGTCATTATTAGTGCCCGGCACCCTGAGGACTCTAGAAGCATTATGGGGTGGGGGATGTTAACAGCCAGATTGACTGCTTGTTTTTCAGCAAAATTAGCAGCCTCACTCTCCTTTGTGTTCTTGAATGAATGGCCCGATGTTGACTCTTTTGCTCTTGTCTCCGTTTACGATCATCCGTGCCAAGAAGAGCCAAATAAGAAGGAACAGATTGCAATGGTATGCTTTGGGCCTCAAGTAATGGAAGACTCCAGTTTAACCATCTTCAACAACAAGAAATTTACTTTTGTTTTAATCTCGAATGAAAAAGCACCAAAGACGTTTGGTCTCTGGATTTTAACGGGGTGAACAGTGCCAGGTTTTTCCATCTTTCCTTGCCGCCATCTTCAGGGTGTCAACTGGTCCTCAGGCCAGTTCTTCTCATGATTGCTTCCACGACAGTGTCATATTCACACACGACCAGGTTCTCCAACGACAGTGTCCAAGGGAAGAAGAGGGCATATTATTCTACACGCCCCGTTTTAGGAGCAAAGAAATCACAATTGGAAGCCCCTCAGCTGACTTCCCTTCGCCTTCCGTCAGCTGGAAGGTGTCGCAGGTCACGTCTGACTCTTCCCCGTCAGGGCACGGAAGCCCACGACACTTTGACAGCTCCTTGAGTTGGGACTGGGATCCTTTCCCTTGAAGCATGTGATCACAGGGCAGGGGGTGGAGACTTGAGGAAAATCCGGATTTCAGTAAAAAGGAAAAAGAAAGGGAGTGTGTGTGGCTGTTGGGTAGGCAATTAAGTGTCCACCACAAAGAGAGAAAACAGGGGCAGACCCCATATCAGCTTTCCCACTTATTCAAATTTGGGAGGGAATCAGCAGACCTTGGGGAAACTTCATGTTTGGAACCTTGGACACATGTGCCGCCTTCTTCTGTGTATCCATCATTAGCCCTTTGAGCACCAGTGCATCTCGATCCCCTAGAGCAGGCTTATTCCCTTTCCTCACTCTCTGCTTCTCAATTCCAGGGCCTTCCGCCGCTGCTCTGGGCCTCGGTTATTAGTAAAGGAAGTGACTTTACTAAGCAAGAACAGGGTACCACTACTAACCATTCCTCCAGCGTGAGTTATGATAAGATGCCAAAAGTGGGTCCCACATTCCTTTTTCCAATGTCTCTCTACAGATCGCTGCAGAGCTGATGTCGCCAACTTGAACACATTTACAGGACCAATTACCCAGAGTGAACCGAGAATCTGTCAGTGCGTAAGTGGAACTGAAGAGAGGAGCAGGCGATGCCCCTAAGGTGGTTTCTCCGTCCACAAGAGTAAGCAGAGAGGAGGGGAGGCCTGCTCTGGTTGAACGCTCACTTTGTTCCTCAATAGTGGACACGAGAGGGGATCAACAAAAAGCTGGAGTCGGACAGTTAAGGAAGATGAGAGGGTGTCATCGATTCCAGGAAGAAATAGAAATTGTTACATTAACTTGAATCTGGTATGAATGGCTTAGGGAGGTGACTGATTTTAAAGGAAGGCAATGTCATTTTCAATATTCATACATTATATGTGTATAATGAATTAGCGGATGATTTTCAAATGAAAGATGGCATATAATAAAAAGCAAAGCTCTCAATAAAGGCAACGTGAAGTGTTGTCTTTTCTGGAAGTCTCATTTTTAAAAACCACCTCATTTTGATCAAATATGGCTTATGAAAATAAGCAAATCTTACTGGGTCTTAAATAAAAAGCAATTTGGATTTCATGATAAGTTGTAGAAAACCAAGATATAATGATATGTGCAATATAGAATTTATTACTCGGGTTACAAAAGAAGAAAAAATTCAGTGGTATATTCATTATTTGAAGATTTTCTTTACCACTTTATATCATCAGAACAAACTCATCCTGTAGTAGATAGAAAGGCATAATGTTTAAATGTTTACATGTACCAAAAAATAGAATCTATATTTTACATATAAACTGAAGGTAACTTGGTTTATCTTTAATGGGGTTTAGGTGAATACACCGTAAATACAGAGAAACACATTAAATAGGGAAAAGAAAGAACAAAAATATTCGTGCATAAAATGCACGTAAATGTATCAAGGTCAGGATTTTTCTTTTTGATACACGCTGTATACAGTGAAGTGGAAGAAAACGGAATGACATCGCTGTGCCAGCTCCTGTGAAAATAGTACTTACAAGTGTTTCCAGCAGCCAGTATACATTAACCCCCCTCCCATCAGTTAATTACATCACCCTTTAAGACAGACGTATAATGTAATTAGAGATTTGAACAGTTCACAGCCAGATCACTTAAAGTAACATTGTTAATGGGCTCTAGAAGTTCTCCCTTTAATGTTGCCAGTGTTATAACTTCTAATTACCTGAATAATTAGGGCTCTGTCGTTCATGATTGAGGTCGAAGCTCGGAACACTAATGGGTAGTGGAGGTCTGGTGCGAGGCATGTTTTGATGTTCTCATTGAGTTGCTTAGGGTCGGAAGGAGCTATTTGCCCTTGGAAACCTGGCGGTTGCTATGAGGTGGCCTGGGCATCCTCACCAGCAGCCTTAATGCTGCCTCTGCCACTGCTGTTTTCATTCAAGAGAGAATGTACAAACTCTATTCACTAAAGACTACTCATGAAATGCAAATGTGGCACCTATGGATGAAATTTCCGAATTTCAATGGCCCCTATTGCTAGTACTATAAAATAACAGTATAAACTTGGATGTCAAATCAACTGGGATTGAAATTAAAAGGCACCAAAATTTCTTTCACATGCAGTTAGGATCCGCTGTTAATTGACAAAGGTGAGAGATTTTGAAGTAAATGGGGGAAAATGAGAAGGATCTTGCAGCTCTGTTGAGAGTCGTATGAGAGCACGCAGATGGGGTCTGTGCCTAGTAATTTTATATAAATCTATTTGAACAGAACAGAAAAAAACAGGTGAGAAAGAACCTTTTGGGGATAAAAGTTGTATTTATAATACTGACATAGAAAGTATGGTTCTCATGGCAGAATTCTAGGAAGATGGGCCATTGGCCTTGTGTCTGGGACGCACATGAAGGGTCAAGGTCCTCTTAAATGCTGTTGCAGCTGTGAGTCCTCCTTGACCCCTCAGCCCCGGGAACTCCCCGTCCCTGCCTCTGGTGGAGGCACTTACACCCTGTGATCTTGCAGTACTGTCATTTGCACGTCTACAGCTTCTCTTCTGACTTTAAGTTGTTTGAAAATAGGTTGCAGAGCCTAGTCAACTGCGCATCTCCAGTTTAGCTGGTGCCTTCCACAAAGCAGACACAACACAGTATATGTTGAATTAATAAGTGAACCAACCATTGGACAAATCAGCAAAAAGGAAAATCCGTGACAAATCTGATGAGGAGGTAACGCCAATCTGTTCACTGAGCAATAGGTTTGGGATATATTCACTCACTCTATTAGGGTATTTTCTAATATTTAAAAGATGAGCAGCAGAAATTAAGTTAATTCATCCTAGAACAACGAATCTGTTGTATAACTGAACTTCTGAGCAGACCTCAAAGGTACATGGCCGAACTCTAAAGATACACACAAGAGAAAAAACAGTGTTTCTTTTGCAGTCGTCACCCTCATAAGGATTACAGGCTCTAGCCCAGATGTTCCCAAACTTGGTTCAAATGACGGTGCCCTTGGAAGGCAGGCTGCTCCTTCCAGCACAGGATGTATTGAATTCCATCCTATGAACCTAGACAATCTAGAAAATGCCTTCAATATGTCGGATTTACTGTGTTATCTAGTTTAATCTTCCCAATATTCCTGCAAGACAGGTACCTCCATTCTCATTTTCCAGCTGCATAAAGTGAAGAGTTGAGCCCGGATCTAGCTTTCTCCAAATGCTATAATGTGACACACGTGTTCCTAAAAATCATGGTGCTGTGCAAAATCATGCAATGAAAACCACAGAGCTTTATGGAAAAGAAGGGTTAGGGACAGAACAGTCAAAACGCTATCAGTGACACATTACAGAAAAGGATGGGAACTTAATAAAACCTTAATGCAGTTTTTTACACGTTAAATGGTGGCAAGGGAATGTGGCATGTTCACAGCACTTGGAATGGTCGGGATGACACCCTGGTCACGAGGGGGTGGTGACTGGTCGATTCATGTCACATTTACATGATGGGGGACATTCATGAGGACATGGCCAGCACATCACTGGGAATGGAGTTCCTGAATTTGGGATGTAGGTGGTGTTATGGCTGCACTGTGTCCCCCAAAATTCATACGTCCGAGTCCTGACCCCCAGGGCCTCAGAATGTGACCTTATTTGAGAACAGGGTTGTTGCAGATGTGATTAGTTAAAATGAGATCATTAAGGTGGGCCCTAATCCAAGATGACTGGTGTCCTTATAAAAAAGGGGAATTTGGACACAGAGAGAGACGTGCACAGAGGCAAGACGACGTGAAGACACAAGGAGAAGATGGCTATCTACGAGCCAGGAGAGAGGCCTGGACAGATCCTCCCTCATGGCCTCAGGAAGAACCAACCCTGCCAACACCTCTGTCTCAGACCTCAGCCTCCAGACTGCAAGACAATCAGTCTCTGCTGTTCAAGCCACCTGACGGTGGTGCTGGCTATGACAGCCCCAGGAAACAACTCAAGGTGGGAAGAGGACCCAACACCAAATGTTAGGGAGCCCTCCTCCCGCATTTACAGGGCAAGCAAAAGGAGAGTCAGTGACGGAGCATGATTTCCAAGAGGAAGGCTCTCAAGGCACCATGAAAGCCGAGGGGAGAGAAAGCTGGAAGAGGAGGAGGTGTCGGTGGCATCGGATGCTCAGGGGCCGAGGAGCACACCTCCTGAGAAAGTGGCCCAGGTCATGCAGGGGCGTGAAGGAAATCTGGACTTTATTCCATAGGTGACGTGGAGCCCTGAGCGGTTGGTGAAGAAAGAGCCGACGCAATGAAAGCAGGAATTCAGGAAGATGAGTTTGCAGGGATGTGCAGGATGGACCAGAGCAGACAGGGCTAGGGCCAGGCTGGAAGGCGATACACAAGGCAGAGACAGACCAGCAGGTTTACCACCTGGAGGGTGGGGGAACAGGGCTGCCCCAGCAGAGATTAGTGACGACCCGGAACACTCGTGTGAGAATATCATGACACAGGCAGTGAGATCAGTCAGCGGTGTGCCCTCCCTCACTGATGGCAGGGATGTCTTCAACGTGCAAGTGAGTCTCAGAGTATCTGCACGGGTGGAATCATGAGCAGGAGAGAGAACTCTAGGATGGAACACTGTTTTCAAATGTCGAGCGATTTTCTGGAGGACATATCTCATTTCCTTGTTGATGGACATAAAATAAGGAATACATTTTCTACTGGCAAGAAATCCCTTTGGATCCCAAATTTCTAATGACAATAGATTATAGGAACCACTAGGTTCATAATAACATTGGTCAGGTGTATCTGGAAGAGTTTTCAGAGCACTCTCAGAAATTTGTATCGATTCTCAACATCAAGGCTTCTCCCCCTGGACTGTTCCAGCCTTCTGCATGTGATGAGAACTCCTGCCTCACCTGGGATGCTCGACTCCATCCTCCCAGGGAGGAGTCCTGGGTTCTTTAAACAGATCTCAGCTGTGGACGAGGAGTTTCTCTGAGCCTCAGGGGCTGCGGCCAGGTGGTGGGGGAGCGACCAGGCAGGGCCCTGAGCCTCACCTGGAGCCAACAGAGCATTGCACCTTCTTGTGTTTGGACTCCCGAGTAGGATCTTGGTTGAGTGGAGGGATCCATGGCTCAGAAGAGAGTTTGAAAAGCGCCTGTATTACGATGTGATGACATCTATTTATACTATACAAGGATTTTCCACTTAAAACATTTCCATGGGGTTTTTTAGGCTGTCAGATAAAAGCCGGGCTGCTGGTGAGAGGCAGACTCACTGAGGCACTTCTCCAGAGAAGGATGGGGGTGTGCTCACTGTGAAGGGACAGAGCCAGGTGAGACTGGAGCAGAACCGGGCAGGGGCAGCCCTGGGGACAGGGCCTCTCTCTCCTGTCATTCAGGCCTGCCGCTCTTTCTCATGGTCTCTCATTATACCCACCTCCCACCGGGAAGAGATGTGCTGCCCCTGGTACCCCGATCCTATGCCATACCTTCTGCCACAGTTTTGACCTGTAATTGTTCCATTCACATTTCTGACCCCCCATTGGCCCACTTACTTTTCTGACCTGTGATTGGTCCATTTATGTTTCTGACCTGTGATGGGTCCATTCACATTTCTGACCTCCCACTGGCTCATCTCCTCTAGCACCCAGGACCTCATCCTACTCTGGTTGCCCAATGCCATGCACCAGGGTGGGGCTCTTGGGGTGCGCAAAACCCCAAATCTGCTTTGCCCTAGAAATCTCCATCTCCTCAATTGGCTGGTCTCCACCAGGTGGAAAGCAATCTCATTCTCAAGTCAGAGAACCAGCCGAATGAGATGAGAGGCCCAACTGTCAAGAGGTGAAAGGAGGAGGCTGAGCCGGTGGCAGCCGTCAACTCCGTCCTGAGGATATACGGGACAGTTCTGGTTAGAGCTTCGGAAACAGAGGCGGCACTTTTGGAACCTCTGGGAAACTGGCACCTGTTCTGTAGGCCTATCATGGGGAGATTGGACCAGATTGCTGCGCAAGGGTGAGGACTGCCCCCTCAGTAATTGGGGTGCCTGGCTCCTCCTGCCCACCCTGGCTCTGCCCTCCACACACACCCCCTTCCCGGTTCGATGAGGGTGGCTGGGCAGGGGATGAGAGCTGATTGGGTTTTACCCCCATTCTCATTATCACAGATTTTACTGAGGTTTGAGTCACTGGTAAGTTTAGATATTTGCATTTGTAAGGTATACTTTTTAACCAAAAAGCCCCTGAAATCGATGGAATATGTTGAGGATGGCTTCATTCTAAGCAGTCTTCAGCTACTCTGGGGCAACTTCAGCTGCTCCAGAAGAACGAGGGGTCAGCTGCTGGGACCACAGTCGAAAGACGGCCCATGCCCAGAGTAAGAGGGATCTCACCACTATTTTCAATGTCTAGCAGATTTAGGGGACATAGGAAATGTAGCCAGCATCTGCCACATCACACCTTTCACTTTAAAGGTTCCTTAAGTCCACAGCTTCAGTTAGTCAAACAGATCACTGCACTTCTTTATTCAGGGAATTTGGAATTCAGTAAAACATCTTGTTTTTGAAGTGGTGTCTGAACCGATTCTGGCAACATCATATTAGTAAAGAGCACAGGATTTATTGACCATTAATCTACTTCCATAGGTTTTTTCATGCTCTTCCCAAAATGGTGTCATGCATGGCTTTTAATCCATAGATCAAAGCCTGAACTCAGACCACATCTGTAATGAACTCAGACCACATCTGTAATGCCCTAAACGGAAATCATCAAACGGTTGCTTGGAGGAGTCAAGACGAGAGTGTCTTGGACTCACGGGCACAGGAGACCTTCCCTGAGGTCCCGCTGCAGCGTGACTGTTGATTTTCTCATACAAACAATAATAGCTATCTTTGCAGACTCGGGGAACCTCACGTGGCGGAGCATGGGAACGGGAGTGCTTTCTCCAGTCTTGGGTGTCAGTTCATTTCCACGTGGTCCTCATGCGCCCTGCCTTACATACACAGTTTTTAAAAAATATGTGTCTGTCCCAACTCCCCACTCAGTTATTATTTTCTTCAGGACAGCAACTGTTTTCGTGCTTTTTCGTTTTCTGGCATCCTGCACCTCATAGGTGCTCAGGAAAGCTTTGCTGATTGAACCATCCCTTTGATTGAGGGACAATGCTGGAAGGTGGGTCTGTGGACAACCCGGACGTGGTCTTCCCACCTGCACCCACGTGAACCTCAGACACACAGATCTAAAGCCATTTTTGGACAGGCAGTCTTCTAGGTGATTCTGCCACCCAGACTCAGAACTGACCCCAAATTTCTCCTCCAAAGAACCCCATCTCCCTCCTCCCAGTCACTGTGCTCCTGGCTGGAGCACTGTCTGCTTTTGTCTCTCAGGATTCTCCAGTTTTGCCACATTAACGACACTGCACAGCATAATGACAACCACACTGAAGCCTCTGGGGCTCCTCACGTGCACTGCATGTGTTGGTGAAGGTGACCACTGTGGGTGTGACTTCATTGTGGGTATCACTTCTCAGGTATGACTTCCGGGTGGTGATTTTTTCCCCTTGCCATTAATTAATCATCCGTGGGTTTTCATAGGTGATGAAGATAAAAAGTGCTTCAGGAACTGGACATGGTGCTTGCCGAGGGCCATCTCAGCTGTACCGATGACAGCTCCGTGAGCCTACGGGCGCCTGGCGCTTGGCACAGGAATGGGTTATCTCGGGACCCATGAACTCAACTGCAACCAACTGTTCAATCCAGAGTTCATCCATGGGGCAGCCGACTTTGGTTTTAGTACCTGCTGGAATCCAGGTTTGGTGATGATTTCACATGCTTTTGTAGGTCCAGTGAATTCAAGGCACTGGATAAAGGTATACATGTAGCTTTCTTGCAGTTTGGATGTGAAGGAAGGGAAGTGTGTGCTGTACTGATAGCTGCTGAGTGAGTCTGGACCGTCCAGCCTCCTTGCCTAGGAGACAAGTGCAGTACCCACTAAGTCATACAATCTGAGCCTCCCTTTTGTTTGAAAGGTTCGCATTGAGAATACCTAGAACAGGTGTATAAACTGTCATCATTTCTGAACATTAGAATGGAGAACAGCCGGGAAACCTGAGCCGTGTTCATTGAAATGCACTTTGATGACAATTACTAGTTCTCTAAAAGTCTTTGACAATAAGCCTCAGAGACCATCATATGCCAATCTCTTTCTGTGGCCAATGATTTTGTCCCAGCTGACTGTTCCCAACCCTGTGACTCCTTTTGGGACCAAAAGACAGTCATGAGAAGCAGCACAAGGAAGCCAGGGGTGCAGCTGGACGTGGTGGTTTCTCTCCAGGTGCCGAGGGCCAGCTGGTCTGCAGAGAACTGTTGTGGAGACCGGGTCTGGGCAGCCAGAGGATTCTGGCAGGGTTACTGGTCAGGAAGCTGGGCTGAACTGTCACCGTAGGTGACAACGACACTGCAGTCCACAGTTGGGAAAACGACTGAACTCTTGTAGACCTTTTTTGGTTCAGTCCCTGGAAACTCTCCTTCTTTTAAGAGAAAATGAGAATGACTCTCTTGTGATAGTCAGTATGTTTAACTTTTATCTGGAGCAGGAACTAGTTGATCTCGGGTGCAAGGGGCTTCAATAACAGCCTTGGCTAACATGCATTGAGGACTTACTGTGCGACAGGCCCTGTGCGGAGTCCATTATATGCATCGTCCTATTTGCTCCTCACAACAACCCTGGGACTCAGGGTCTCACCCCCATCTTACAGAGGAGAAAAATGAGATGTACAGAGATTAAACAACTCGCCTGAGGACACAGGGCCAAGAAATGGCGGAACTGGAGTTCCAGGCTCCGTGGCGGATGTACTCGCCGGATCTCTTGTTTGGCACTAACTGTTTTGCACTGGTAGATGTGTCCTTAACGTCTTTCCTCTTTGATTACACTATAAATCCTACATATGTAGTCTTTACATACATGTTATATAGATGTGGTTTAATTAATGAATGAATTGGCTGAACCCCCAAAAGACCTAATTTGATCTGCTATTGAGTCGTTTTCTTTCCTATGTAAATAAGGATATAATTAAAGATTATAAATCTAGCTCCATCACAGAGTGGGAATGTGAGCATAAGCAGGAAGGTGAGAACCTGTGTGTTCAGGTAGCATCCTTTCATATATACAGACCATCAAGAGGGGACTCCGTCATCTTTTTGATCCAATACAAAGAACACAATTACTCTCTATATTGAAGTCTTAGTCTTATATAAAATGATTAAAATTCAAAAAGCTCAGAATAAATGGAAGCCCACTGTGGCATTGGGTATTTTCTTCTACCACTTGTTTTCAGGACAGGATCACCCAGCTGTGAGCTTAGGTTTTAGAGGATGATTATAAAATTGCACCATGGTGGTTTAAACCCACTCTTCCCTGAAGGACATTGGCTCTACCACATCTGAAGGAGAAGCCGTCAAGAGTCCAGGCTCCTTCACTGATAGTGCTTTGCCTCAGCTTGCTCACCTTGGGACATCATTCTGGAAAACACACGGTTATCATAAATGCCAAGAAAGATAATCCTAGAAGGATTAATGCATTCTCTTATTATTTTTAGCTTCCTTGGATGGTACCCTCAAGTAGCCCACAGAGGATATCACAGCGAGCCGGGACCCTAAGGCGGAAATATTGTCCCAAACTAGGGCTCACCAAAGAACAGACTACTGGAAGATTCCAGAGGCAGTGCACATTTTTAATAGGAAGCAGATCAGGCTCAGACGAGTGAACATGTACTGTTCCCTGGGGCTTTTGGATTAAATGCAGACTTTAATAATTACTCTAATTACTTCTGTTGTGATTCTACCTTTGAATCTACATCAAACAAACATATAGCAATTATCACACTTTCGTTTAATCCACTAGTCCTAGGAAAACTGACTGTTGTTATTTCCTGCTTGTATACTTTTGCCTGTAAAACAAGGCCAGAGATAAAAATTGTTTTTATTTAGTGGTAAACATATGTTTAGCACCTAATGATTCAATTTCCTTTTACACAAGATTTTCATGCACTGACTGTTCTGAAAGCCACTCTAATGCTGTCTGCCTTGGAGTTAATGATACGGCCCATGGATCCTGCAGGTAACGGGGATGGGAAGTTTCCCATAATGCAGCACTCCCTTCGCCCCACCCACAAGGTCATTAAAGCTGATGTGCCCCTTGTGGTCAGCCATACTTGCAGAGGTTTTTTCTGCAAAATATCTTATTATTGTTATAGTTCTTTACCAAGGCTGAAAAAGGAGGGATGTATGTGTGTACGAGGATGATTCAAAAGGTATCCAGAGAGCCTGAGCACCTCCCAACCCCCAATTATCTCTTCAACTCACCCTGCCATAGTGTCTAAAATGGACACCACTGTGACAAGATGGATGCCACAGTGTCTAAAATGGATGCCCTGCATGCTGGGGCCTCCACCCTGGAGGGTCTGGCTTAATGGGCCAGGGTCAGGACCCACATCTGACATTGCTTGAAAGCTCCCTAGAGGTTCACAGGGTGGAGAATCCCAGCCCTGGAGTCTACACTAAATGGAAACTTCAATGTTGCTGACCTAGTTCTCAAGCTCTACCCCGTTCTCTGGGTGATCCAGATTCTACGTGGCTACTGATGTCTAGTCTCTACCTCTGTCCAATCATCCATTTCCACTATACCACCCACAGAGTGGATTCTTTTAGTCAGAAATACAGTGAGGTTGCCAAGTCATTTCCAGGGAAAAGTAACAACAAATCACCAAGTATTTTTGTGATAAAGCAGACGACTGGAACAGCAGCCACTGTCACCAGGTTTATGGGATGAGCCTGAGGCTCATTGGGCTTTGACTAGGGCTGTTCAGAGGCGCCAAAGAGCTGTAGTGCATGGGAGCATCTCCTGTTACTTTTCTTTGTGAAATTCACCATTTCTGAGCAAAATGTTTTCTGCTCTTTCATGGGTTGAATTGTGTCTGAGCAGACAGAGGGAGAAGATGGCACATGAAGACAGAGACAGAGAGCAGGTGATGCTTCTACAAGCCAAGGAATGCCAAAGACTGCCAGCAAACCACTAGAAGCTTTGGGGAGAGGCATGAAACAGATCTTCCCTCACAGCCTCAGAAGAAACCAGCTCTGCCAACACCTTGATCTTGGACTTCCAGCCTCCAGAACTGTGAGAGAATAAGTTTCTGCTATTTAAGCTGCGCATTTTGTGGTCCTACTACATGCTCTCAGTCACCGCCTATCTTTATTTATATTTTTCTTTCTTTCAAGTCTTTCCTTCTTGGTCAACACAAAAAAGTAAGAAGACTGATGCTGTGGCTGCACAACCGATTGGCTTGACTGGATTAGGTTAACGGTGCATGGTTCAACAAGGTGGATAAGATTTTTTTTGCACAGATCTGAATATAAATAACTACTTTGAAGACATGTTTTCCTTCTGGTTAGTTTTTCTGAGTGGGAGTAGGAATAGCTGGGCTATAGCAGTCACAGCAAGTGGAAGAGAGCTCTCATTATGTCTTCATTTCACCAATGAGGGAAGCACATGGAGAAAAAAGAGATGTCTAGCCACTTGGCTGGGGCACCACAGGCAGGAGCTCTTTCAGTGGTGGAAGAAATCAAAGTAAGTAGGAGTCTTGCTCATTCCTTCTCTGGCCTTGAGTTCTGTGAGGCTGCATATGGCACTATGAGGAAAGGGCTGTGCAGAGATCGGATTCAGCCCAGGTCATTTGCAGAAGGACTGGAGCTCAAGGACACTGACTTGGTGGCCAGCTTGGGGCTGGGACCCAGGCTCCCTGCCCTGGGCCCTCCCTGCTCGTGGGCACCCCTGTTTACCTGGGGGAGGCCTCACTTTTGAGACAAGATAGGAAAACAGAGGGAGAACACGGTCCCTATGATGGTTAAATGGGAGTTTTCTAGGTGGATAGCTAAGCCTGTCTTAGAAAGTGGCTCAGGGGCATGAGCTGCCACCTGTTGACCCTTCTCTCTCATTCCACTTCATTCTACTCCAGACCCTTCTTTGTCCCATTCCAGGACCACAGGGAAGGGATCTAGCCCCTTCCACTAGGCTTCTGTTGGGCATTTATTTACATGCATCGGCTTATTCTACCCCAAGGGCAATCCCCACCCACCTCCATAGAAAACCAGAAGATTCCTTGGAGATGGAACTCCAGTGAGGAGGGCACAGCACAGCCAACCCTCTCGTCTCCTCCCCACTCCCACTAGCACAAGGTCCTCTGGGCTCAAATAGTGGGAGTGGACTTGGTTGGTAATCAGAAAAGCGTGTTAGAGTAAGAAATCATAAAAAAATCCAGATCTACACCCGGAGCCTTTTAATGAAAACATAAACATGCGTGACATAGGGCCGAGGCTGCTGACTGGCTTCCGGAATCCTCTTTCTTGCCTAGACAACGTCTATCCATGTGCATCTCCTATGTTTCTTCAAAGCGAAACAATGAATTAGAACCACTGGTGAAGCAACCTGAATGTAGAATCTTAGATGTCAATGATTTTCCTTAATAATTGACTCAGTCTCACCCATAGGTAATTCTATATTTTTAAAAGCAACTTGCTTTTATCTAGTCTTTCCAAAATACTCAATTATGTTTTCATAGAAAAAACCAATTCCTCATTTTTTTTGCACCCATGTATCAGCGACTCACATAACGTTTAGTTAAATCACAAATTGCGACAGCGCTTGCAAGCGGCGTGAAAAAGCTTTGGAGACCACACAGGTACGTCTTGTAGGAACGTGTCTGTGAACTTTACTGGAGGAACAAGGAAGGTTTTTGGGTGAGTTGGCTGGGATGAGGTGGGTTTAGAGGGCTTGCTCTGGCTGCCGACGCCTTTGGGGCCAACCCCATTGCCCTTCCGTCCGTGGTTACACTCTGCTCTTAGATCCTGCCTCCCTCAATCCATCCCATTCAAAGACGGTGGTGGGGGACAGCGAGAGGCTGTCACCGAGCACAGACTTTCAGCTATAAGACGAATACGGTCTGAGGATCTGATGTAAAACATGGTGACTATAGTTGATAACACTATGTTATATAATTGAAACTTGTCAAGAGAGTAGAACTTAAATGTTCTCACCAAAAAAAAATAAAGATAAATATGTGATGTGTTAGTTAACTAGACAGTGGAATCCTTTCACAATGTATACATAAGTCAAGTCATCACAATGCACACTTTAAGTATCTTACAATTTTATTTGTCGATTATACTTCAATAAAGCTAAACAAAGGTGGCGGTGCTCTGCGGGACAGTTGGCTACCTTTTCCTCAGTGCCACTGAGGAAGTAAAAGGTCACTGACACATTTCGGATGTTTCTTCATTCCTTATTCATTCAGTCCTTTACTGAATATTAATCTTTGAACAGAGTTAGCCAATTTTAATTCTGGAGACAAAATATGCCACCAAGAGTTCTTGCCCAGGCCAGGCAAGATCTTCGTCATGGATCATTTTGAGAAAAGAACAAATGTCTTCACTAGAGTTTCTTATACTTTATTTGGCAAGAAATGCTCAAATGGAATTTGCAGGAATGAGTGTAAAGCTCACTAAATTGGACCTTAAAATTGGTAAGTTTTGGGAAATTGGTCGTTGGTAAATCCAGAGGCTGACGCAGGGAGTCGCTGACCACGGTGCACTTCACAACCTGCACCTGGGGCTGATGGTGCTCACACAGACCCCTGTCTCTTTTTTTTCCCCATTTTCTTTTGTTATAGTAAAATATATATAACATACAATTTACCATTTTTAAGTGTACAGTGTAGTGGCATTAACTACATTCCCAATGTTGTGCGACCATCACCACTATCTATTTCCAAAATTTTTCCTTCACCCCAAACAGAAACCGCACCCATTAAGCGATGACCCCATTGTCCCGCCCCCTACCCCTCATCTCCTTTTTAGCTTTCGGTTTGGGTGAGCCAGCACAGGCTTTCCTCTTTACATGTCTCGATTTGCCCACACATTTAACCAAGAGATGAATGCTCCTTGTTTTGTGGACATTAACACCAAAGCACACTCATTGTAAATGTAGGTCTTATGCAATAAATGAATTCATGAAAATTATCTACCTAAATTTGTTTAAATCAAATAATATTAAAATTATCTGGTAAAAATGGGGTAGGTGGGAGATGGGAGTGATATAGGAGATAATTCTTAGTTTAAAGATATTGCACATATTTTTCAAATTTAGATTTTACATCTTGAATTTTCCTAAAGCAAAATTCACAGGAATCATTCCAAAACTTTTATATCTAGGGAAAATCATCATCATTTCCTTGAGTATAGAAGTACTTTACTTTATAACCAGTAAGTATAATTGACAAATTGCAGCTCAGTTAATTATATTGTCATCTGAAATTCTTCCTATGTCAGCAGACTCCCTCAAATCATGCTAGCCCCTTCATGGCAGTTCCACACTATTCAGAACTGGTTTATTCTGGGTGGGAGAAAGTTTCTGCGTGAACCCTGCAGAAATATTGAAAATTTGAGAATATCAAGTAAGTGACAATGAAAAAATAAATGTTTCTAGAATTGTACTAGCTGTTATCAAAACAATAACAGCAGTGATGAATGTTTTAGAGATTGAGCACTAGGGATTTTTAAGACATTCATTACATGCCAATCTCTGAAAGCGACAACTAATAAATGCAAATATCTTTAAAAGCAAGTAAATACACTTAAAAGTATAATTTCTTTTAGCCTGTGCACTGATTTTTCAAAACATTTCTCATAACATAAAATCCCATTTCAGGATGTGTGTATTCCATCAGACTTTGAGAAGGAAGAGGGCTATCAGGGTCCTTTATCATGAGGAAGATACCAAGGTGGCCATAATCCTAAAACATATACAGTGCGACAGCGCGGAGTCTTGAAGGCGCTCAGAAACGGCGCGGATGCTGGGAGCAGAGAGTGTGTTTCCAGAGCATAATCCGACTGATACAGTGTTCTTTGCAAAAGGCTGTGAGGTCTTGGCCTAATAAGCATAATCTCATTACACTGCAAATAAAAGTTTCCTATTTATCTCCAGATTTCAAATGAATCTAATAAGGCTTATGATACAGTCACCCAATACCCTAATCATATTTCTGCCTATCTAAAAGCAATCAGTAATTGTGTTACAGCAGAACGTGCTGACAATACCTCTGACACAGAAAGAGAATGAGAGCCCAGCTGTACTAATTAAATTAAATGCTAGGCTGATGGAATACATTTGCTGAAGCCGGGAGAGTATGGGTGCAGAATTAATAAGCATTACGGCTTAGAGCTGGAGATGATATCATAATGGATGCAAGGTTTTGATGTTGAGAGCCTCATTCAGATTCAATGTACCATAATGTACGGATCTGACAGCTGCTTAGAGAGGTGCAGAGCCTTGAACAAATTGCACAGGAACTTTCTCGTTTTTATGTTCCTCGCAGAGGGACATGGCGTCTTGCACCACCCCCGCAGCCGAGAAACTGCCCAGGCCGGGGACCGGGAGGCGGCCACAGCCTCTGCGGTTTATTCTCTCAGCCAGCTTTCCCCTCTCCTCGCCCATTGCTCCTACTCCCTCCGGGCTCTGAAACTTTTGTGTCCATGTTTCTACACTCACTTTTGGATTAAAAACATTGCACAACAGGCTGGCGAGAGATCATTTTAGAACTGGGTTTTCCTACAAGGCATTTTCCTGATTCTCCCAGGAACGACCAGGGATTGCAGCGAACGAGGCAGGGATGGGTCACCCGGTGGTGTGGCCCGGCCCACGGGAGCGGCCGGACTGGGGGCTGAGCGAGATGGGGACCGCCCCTCAGCTGAGCTGGGCCAGCCTGTGGTGCCAGTGCAGCACAATCTCCGGCTCATAAATTAGCTGCACTATCTCACCGGCTGCAGTGCCGACGCTGCCGTGCCAGCCGCCGGCCAGGATTCATTATCATGAGAATTTTGACAGGATATTAAATTTACTAATCCTGAACTTTCCGGAATGACCCTAACTGGGAACAGGCGATGCTGATGTCTGCCGGGAAAACACTTTCTCTGTTTTCTTTCTTCCTTCTGCCTTTTATTCTCCAGCAGTTTCGCACATGTCCCCCCATATTTGCCACCTAGTCTCTCTCAAGTGCCACCAACATTCAGGATCCTGGCCTCCTGTCCCCTCCAATGAGCAAACTCTCCTGCAGGTAATCCTAAGAGGACAACACCCACCTTCCTCTGTGGGTTGCATTTGGAAATACCAAATTACACATGGTCCCACCATTCTGAACAGACTGGATGGACCGTGGGGAAGTGATTTGTAGGATGTACAAACCATTTGACCGTGGTTTGTAGGATGAAGGCGATGGGACGTCCCTGAGGTCACACAGTTTAATCTTTAAGCACACGACTTTGACACACATGGACAAACCGGCATGCTGGACACAGATTATCCTCCATCCTACATGCACGCACATGCACACGTGAATGCACACACACATGCTTCCTTGCCCTGATGTCAGTTTGCACTGCCTTAGTCACCTGTAATCCACCCCAGGAACACTCAGAGCCACACTGATTCCAGGGGTTAAAATTTTGGGAAGACCAACACACACTCTTCTTGTTTGAGTCCCGGCCTCCCTCTCTGCACGTTCTCACTGCCCCCCGAAATCCGACACCGCACATGTGTTGTGACAGCAACTGCTGCTCTTTGCTTATTCCTCTATAAATAAACCGCATCAGACCCTACGAGTATTTTTAGAAAGTTTCGGGTATCACAGCAGAGTCCGGCACCTCGCCCATTCATGAGCTTTCTGTGCTTCGGAAAAACAAAATGCGCCACAGATTTCCACTGACATTCTGCCAGTGTGATCTCTAAATAATTCAGCATTAAAATCTGATCAGCTCTCCTACCTCCCCGAAAAACTCCTGCAAACACGGTGCCAATTAAGTTGCTGAAAACAGCAGATTTCCACTGATACTGTGCAGATAAAGCTGACCATTAAATCGCAATTTAACATCCCAGGCAGCAGGAGCTGCTGACAGCCTCTAAGGCTTGTAATCTCATTTAACCCCCTCCTGTCAGGAGCCGGCCCACCCCTTTAGCATAATGCCGCCAAATTAGACCTGACATGGCAACAAGAGAAAGAAAAACCTCTTTAGCTTAAAAGTCAGGCCACAGTGGGCAACCCTGACCTTCAGCATCCCCCACTCGCCCACTCTGTTCTCCAGGGACCCTGGAGACATTTACCTGGAGAGAGGAGGAGTGAGGAGGACAGAGGAGGGGGGCCGGGGGCCCAGCACAAGACACTTGGATTTCCCTGGGGGCAAATTACAGAGAATTTTCCTAGACAAGGGAAGAAAATTTCACCTGGGCTTTTTCAAGTCTTTCTTTGCTAATAAAAGATGAACCCCGATGGTTCTGTTCAAACTCTTTTGGCTCAATATTTCCCTTTGCCTGCAGTGGCCTCTGACTTCGAAGCCAGGGGATGCCTCTGTTGGAACACAGAGTGCCCCCTCCATGCCTGAGACGCCGTGCATTTTAGATGAGGTCATCCTAGCTGGTGGCTGGAAGCTTCAAAGCCTCTCCTGTCACTGGCCTTTACTGGAGCTCTGTTTTCATAAGGAAATCGGCCCCTCGGAGGCCCCTGACAACAAGCCCTCTGGACTCTGCTTTCCCACCAGTCTCACTTATTTTGTTAAGAGTGGGCACAAGCAAACCGGGTGTGGGGGAGGTGGGTCCCAGCACAGGGGCTGGGCGACGGTGTCCACGACACTCCCAGCGCTTGTTCCACGTCAACCCAGGGCTGCCTTTAGAGAAAGAGCCGCACCACATTCCACCTTACTGACGATTATAAACCAAATCTTGACCCAAAATGACTCCAAGGTGCACTTTTTGTCAAAGTAAATTCATGTCTTTTTAAAAAAATAATCAGTTATTAATAAAAGAGTTTCCTTCCCAAGTATAAAGTAAATTTTTTGTTTTATCTCCTGAAAAAATAAAAATTTTTCAGGCCAAGAGTTAGAGGGACATCTTCTAAAGTTTGCCTTCATATCTCCAGTGCATCTTTGAACCTGAGAAAGACCGAAAACAATACCACACTCGAAAATTCTATACTCTATTCTTCCTTTGCCGGGATTTAAAAATAGATGGTGACTGTGCAAATGGAAAACTTCTAAAAGTCAAGGTAGAGTGTAAGAGAGAGAGAGGGAGTGATAGAGAGAGAAAGAAAGAGGGAGAGAGAGACTGAGAGACTGAGACAGAAACAGAGAGTGAGGAAGAGACGGAGACAGAGAGAGAGGAAGAGAGAGACAAAGAGATGGAGACAGAGAAAGAGCGATGGAGAGACTGAGACAGAGGAAGAGACAGAGAAAGAGAGAGACAGATAGAGGCAAAGAGAGACAGACAGAGAGAGAGAGGAAGAGAGAGAGAGGGAGACAGAGGGAGAGGAAGAGAGAGGGAGAGCGAGAGAGAGGGAGAGAGACAGACGCAGAGGAAGAGAGAGAGACAGAGAGAGAGATAGCACCCCTCCCGCACCTGAGTGACTCACTCTCACTCTTCAGGAAGCGGTTCAGCAAACGTATGAATAAATTATGCCTCACAAAAAGGAGAGGAGAGCCAAGACGCTCAGGAGGGAGCTTCCGGGCCTCCAGAGCAGTCAACTGCTCGGCTTGGCTTTTCGGTGCCCCCGCCTGCCCCTCGCTCCTCGGCTTCTGCTGCCCCAGCGCCTCCTGGACTCACCTGGTCCTGCTCCCAGGGGCCACGCAGCAGCAAGGAGCTCTCGGCACCTCTAGAACCTGCAGCCCTCTGCGGTGGTCCGTTACCTGCTGCAGAGGCCAGCCCTCGGATGCTGCTGGCCAACTCAGATTTGAAGTCCCCCCCATTTTTTTTCCTCCTTGACTAAAGTTAGCTGCAATTGCTAGCAGAAACGGCCTCAATTTTATTGCGACTTCCCGGGGCTGCAGGGGAGCGAAGTCCTGCCTGCCCAAGCCTTTCTGCAATGGAGTGGTTTATTTAATTTGTCAGGATAATGGGAGCGGCTGAATGAGAGACAGAGAATGCAGTGTGGTATAAAAGAAACAAAGGCTAAAAGTACCACTATTTTGATTCCCTTTTTAAAATTACTTCCAAAGTGTGGTATCTATTGTGAAGAATAATGCTGAACAAAGCACAGTGTCTTGGCAATATTCACAGAGCTTATTCACCCACAGCCAGCTCTGTCTGTACATTCAGAGGTAGAATACACTTATAAATGATGTATTGGAAGGACTATAGCTCCCATTGTGTCCCCAGTGTAAACAAAAAGGCAGACAGGAGCTGAATGGCATACGGGCAGCCAGGCCACGCTGGATGCAACCATTCCCCCAGTTCTGGTAGGGAAAACCAGAGTCAGCTAAAATCCCACCAGAGTCACTGTGATGAAGGCTCCACCAAGGAGACCCCACTGTCTCCTCTTCATTCATCACCCCCGATTTGGACCTGGAGGGACTTCTGGAAGGTTTGTTTGGGAAGCACTGGTGGGATGCGCCTGCCACCTACACTCCCAGGTGGAAGGTGCACCCTGACCCTTCTGCCAATTTCCAGAATCTTCCACTTAAAGGACACCAGTCTCCCCATTGATAACAGTTTCCATAAGTTTCGGCAAACTGATGGTGGCCTCCACGTGCCCTGTGCAGGGGCTGCGAGGGCTTTCTGCAGTGGTGCTTGGGCCCCTGTGGGTGGGCACGGCTGTTTTGTTTCATGTTTCGTGTTTAGCAGCTGCGTATTTCTGTAGTAAAATGACTCCACCGAATTTGTGGGAAAAGGGTCATAAGTTGTAGACTTCTACTTCTCCTGCCAATTTGAGGAAAAAGCACTTTTTGAATATTGGCTTTCTTCTGGTAAAATATTTTTAGACACTCACGTCCCCAGGGAAAACCATTTGGCACTTTAACTGTGATTCTTGTCCCGTTGTAGGGACAGGCAGAGACCGTGTCTCCCGCTGAGTGTGGGGTGCCGCAGTTCTGGAGCGACGCCTCAGAGAGCGTCCATGTCCTTGGGCTGTGCACACGTGTCCTTACCGCACACTGGCCACCCCCACTCGAGGAACCACCACACCCAGCCATCTAACCATGTCCTGCTTAGAACTGAGCTGTATTTGCAAATATATCAAAGAAGGCATACGTCTTTTGCAGCGTTAGCTGCTGTTTTCTGCACAGAATGATTGCTTTGGTCGTGGGAAGAGAAACAGCCAGCACACGTCTGTGTTGGTGCCACGGCGAATACGAACCCAACAGCAGTAACGGAGAGCGGGGACGCAGGGAGTGCTTACTGTGTCCCAGAGGCTCGTGTGACCCCTGGGTGCCCGAGTTTTACAAACGAAGAGGCCAAGCCTCTCGGAGGTCAGGGGGCTTCCCAAGACCATGCTGCTGGTGCTCAGCCGGAATGAGGAGACCCCTGCCCTGCGCAATGTGTGCAACCTCCCTTTAGTTTAGCTGAGTGTCTGGCCTGAGATCTCACCTTTTCACTCCAAGTCAGCAAATTAATGTGTCTCACCTTAGGCTGAAAAAAATAACAGCTCGTACCTCTAGCTGTTTTTCAGTGTTTTCTTTTTCTTGATACACATTTCTTTTTTTTTTTTTTTTTTTTTTTTTTAAAGATTTTATTTATTCATTTTTTCCCCCCAAAGCCCCAGTAGATAGTTGTATGCCATAGGTTCACATCCTTCTAGTTGCTGTACGTGGGACTCGGCCTCGCGTTGGACGGAGAAGTGGTGCCTCGGGGCGCGCCCGGGATCCGAACCCGGGCCGCCAGCATCAGAGCACGCGCACTTAACCGCTAAGCCACGGAGCCGGCCCTTGATACACATTTCTTTTCTAATTTATCTCATAACTGGAAGTTCATGCCTTTTGACCCCCCTTACCCATTTCACCCACCCTCACCCCCTGCCTCTGCAACCAGTCTTCTGTTTGCTGCTCCCATGAGTTCAGTTTCTTTAGATTCCACAAATAAGTGAGATCATATAGTACTTGTCTTTCTCTGTCTGACTTATCTCCTTCAGCATAACGTCCTCAAGGTCCTTCCATGTTGCCACAAATGGCAGGATTTCCTTCTTTCTCATGGCTGAATAATATTGTGTTGTGTATATATACACCACATCTTCTCTATCCATTCATCATTGACAGGCACTCAGGCTTTTTCCGTATCTTGGCTGTTGTGAATAACGCTGCTGTGAACATGGGGGAGCGGATATCTCTTCCATAGCCTGTTTTCATTCCCTTTGGATAAACACCCAGAAGTGTAATTGCTGGATCATATGGCAGTTCTATTTTTAATTTTTTGAGGAACTTCCATAGTGTTTTCCTTAGTGGCTGTACCAGTTTACACGCCCACCAACAGTGCACGAGGCTTCCCTTTTCCCTACATCCTCACCAACATTTATCTCTTGTCTTTTTGATAATTGCCTGTTTTTCAGTGTTTGAAGGGTCTGCATGGCCTTTGCTGTCCAGGGTGTCCCCGCCTCCTTGCCAGTGTGGCCGTGAGAGTGTCCTCAGCTTGGGAGGACCCTTTGCACCACATTCATATTCCAGAAGCACCACTCTCTGCAGTGCTAAGGAGCCATATGAATTTCAATGACATCTGACGCAGAGTGACCCTGCTGCTGTGTTTTTGTGATTTAGATTTTGTAGTGGGACATTTGTAAAATCCTCTTTTAAAATTATTTATTTCCCATCATAGACATAGAAATAGATACCAGTGCATAGATTCTAAAATTGTGATTCTCTGAATGGCTTTAAAGCCAAATTTTGACAGATTCTGGAGAGTTCTACATGAACAAAGATCACAAAATCGAGGTCTCAGTGAATTAGTCTAAGCTTCTACTCAGAAAGAAACGAGACAGTCGTACAACTTGTTGATGGAGTGAAAATAGACAGTGAAACAAAATCGAAGACTAGGCTGGGAGTGGCCAGACCTGGATTCCCGTCTGTCTACGACAGGGACTTGTGTGCAGCCTTTCTGAGCCTCAGTTTCTTCATCTTTATATATATATATAAAGATATGGGGACAGGAGCTGCCATGTGGAATAACAGGAACAAGGTGGGAGAGGGAAAAAGTTAGCATTGCTGAGCCAGAGACTGAAAACTGCGTTCATATCAAGGTCGCATCTCTTAGCTGTGTGAGCATTTCAGGCTCTCTGGTTGTAAAGGAGAGACATGGACCCTCCTCGAGGGGCCTGATGAAGCATAACAGAGGATTGCTCACCTTCCCTTTTCATCAAGCATCTATTTAGGGCTCTTCTGTTCTGGCCACTGTTGTAGACCCTGGTGATACAAGACGAATGAGACCTCGTCTGTGATGTCACGGTGGGGCGTATGTAGGAGGGCATTTTCAGTTTTTACAAAAGTTACTGCAACGATGTCTATATGGCTAAAAAGATTGGTTGATAGAATCCACAGTGCTGGCTTTATTGGGAGCCTAGAGGGCTCAGGGGTCATCCTGTTTAATGTCTTCATTTTACAGTAGAGGAAACTGAGCCCAGAGGGTGTGGGTCACAGAAGCTCATAGAACAATAGAACCTGGTAGGAATCTTCGAAATCAACTAGTCTAATATTCCCATTTTGTGGAGGGAAAAATTGAGATCAAAAGAAATTTGACTTGGTCAAGATTAGTGAGTAAACAAATTGGGATCAGCTCTCAGATCTCTTAAGCCATCCAAGTACTTTAAAATCTTTTAAATATAGTGGTCTATGAAAGGCAGTAAAGATATTAATATAATTACTTTTGGTATATAGACATTCCAATAAACATCCATTATCGTCTATAAGAGTTTTCAATTTTTTGTGCAAGATTCTTAGACTGTAAATGACTCAATAATAAATTGTGGAGTTGGTGGTGACTCTGAGACTCCACATGATGGGAAATCTTTCATTTTTGTGAATTCGTTGCTGTTTGATAATAAAGTCATAGGTACCACTTGGTAGGTGGCTTGTGCTCCTGGTAACACGCTGCAGACGTCTCAACCTCCTCCTCCAGTCCCTCCAGTCGGTTCTCGCAGGGCTACTGAGGGCAGGCAAGCCAGTGGGCTAACCCTTGGGCAAGGGAAAGGGGCTTCGGCTACTGAATTACTTCCTTACCCTCAAAAGGAGATTTATTTTCTAAGCCGTTGGACTACAACAGACTGCCATGGTCCACAAAATGCATAGTTCTAGGTTTTTTGCTTAGTTGGCAAATGATAAGTGGGTGAGTCCAAGATTCAGGGGGGAGCGTTGGCTGGAGCTTAGGAAATGAGTCTAGATCTCACTTCAGGATTTGGGGACCAAAAGTTTGGTCTCCCAATTCTCCAACTTGAAAATGGTCTTGACAGTTTATGTCTACTTACACACTCTCAGCTTCCGCATGTTTCCTAGAGACAAGAAATGTCCCTATAATACATTTAATCAGCAGTGACCTTGGTGGTGGTACATTAGAAATACGTACTCAGGGCCGGCCCTGTGGCTTAGCAGTTAAGTGCTCGCGCTCCGCTACTGGCGGCCCGGGTTCGGATCCCAGGCGCGCACCAACGCACGGATTCTCTGGCCATGCTGAGGCCGAGTACCACATACAGCAACTAGAAGGATGTGCAACTATGACATACAACTATCTACTGGGGCTTTGGGGAAAAAAAGGAGGAGGATTGGCAATAGATGTTAGCTCAGAGCGGGTCTTCCTCAGCAAAAAGAGGAGGATTAGCATGGATGTTAGCTCAGGGCTGATCTTCCTCACAAAAAAAAAAAAAAAAAAAAAAAGAAATACGTACTCATTTTAGGCTCTTAGGAAGGAAGGTGTTGCATAAATTCTGGCTAACTCTAGTCTACATTTGAAGGGGCAGTCACCAAAGCTTGACATGCTGTCCCTCCACATGGCCCTCTTCTCCCACTTGGTCCACATTATCTTAAACGTTCCAGAGTCTCTCATTCGATTACTTCACACCATAGTCCCGGTGAGGCAGATGTTAGGAGTCTATCCATTTCACTCTGAGTTTTCACACATAACACACAAGAATTTGAATTTTTACAACACGTGCAGAAGGTAGAATTTAGCTATCGTCCTTCTGATTTTGAAAGTCTGTCAAGAGCTTAAACAGCATGATTGCTTCACGATGTGTTTCTGAATTTCTTTTCACATGATTGGTTCTGGTATGCCTAAATTTTCAAACAATGATTTCTGTTTCCCGAGGAAAAGTAACTAAAGGAGAAATTCACATTATTAGCGGAGCAGGGCCAGCTTCACCGGATTAAACAGCAAACTCATTAAAAAAAATGAGTTCTCCAGTCTTTAATTTTTTTTCAGCTCTTCTTTCTCTGTTTTTTCATATGCTTTAAAATTCTTTGCAGTTCTCCTTCCTAACTGCACAATATCAAAAGCTCTCTGTTCTAATCCTCTCTGGGCTGCCTCCATTAATCACTTCTTTATTACAGGACTTGGCGTCTTGCCCTCTCCTCACTAACGAGCATTTTCCTCCCTTTGCTTCCGCGAAGCCGGGCTTCTCTTGTTCTCCTTTGCCATCCAGTCCTCCTCATTCTCAGGCTCTCATTTTCTTTCTTCATTTTTTCCCAATTCTTCATTTCATATTCATTTATTCTCTCAGCCTCCTAAAAATCGACTTGCTTTTCCGTTTACTCAGTAAATATTATTGCATGCCTGCTCTGGCCTCTTCTGACTATGTGGGGATGAGTTCTTATTAGAGCAGAACAAGAGCTGTGGCTGTTGGTGCTTCCTGAGCCCTGACTGTGCCAGGGGTGGTGTTGGTCTCTGCGGACTTGCTCATGGGAGCCTCCAGAACTCTGTGTGGAAAGTTGCTGCTTGCTCTGTTTTATGTAACACAATTAACACAACTGAGCGGGGCTCAGAATCCGAGGCAGTAACCACGGCCACACTGTCCCCCAAAGTATTTTTCATCCTACTGACCAATTCTGTGAAGTTTGACCACATCCTGCCCTCGGCAGGTGGAAAGAACCCTGCCCTCCAAGGACCCGGGTGGCCTGACCCCAAGGCGGGATCTGCCCGTCATCTGTGTCTTGGACAGCTCCGCTTTCTTCATTGGCTGTCATGAGGGTCATCGAGCTGGCCAATGAGGAAGGGACTTCATGGAGAGACGCTTTCCGTCATCACTTACCGCTCATGTCATCCTCAAAACGACTGTTTTGGCACCAGATTGACTCATTAGTAACAAGCTTAATTTTCAATTGAGCAATTGATAGTTAAAATGCTCTATAAAAGGTTTTTAGATGTAAAGCAGTCTATTCTAACATAAAATAACTGATGTTTTATGATTTGTGTTTTTTCTAAAGGTCTATTTTAAAAACAACCTCTCACCTTAAAAAATTATGTAGGTAGTTTCTGATACCTATTTATTTAACTGTCCTAAAACACAGGCTGTTTCTAAAATAATAGTTATCCACTGAATTCAGGAATACGTACGGAACACCTGCAAGGCACTGCTGCTCCAGGGAGGACCCCACCACTAAAATTGAGGAAACGACCCCTAAATATCGTAGTCGGTGAGCTCCAAGCACCCGAACACCAGGGGCTTGCCCACTGGTGTGTTCGAGAAGGAAAAGCTACAACCAGGAGAAGATGCTCGCTAGCTCACGTGTTATGCCTGGTGGTGAGCTGAAGCGTGTTATGACTCCTCACCACGTGCTGCTCTTCACAGGCAGGGCGAGCTTGGCACAGGGAAGGTACCACCATGCCCAGGAGGTTGCTATAATCATGACAACACGGTTTTCTAAGCCTTTAGCCTCTGTCCCCATCCTGGCTCCTCCAGCAGGAAATCGGCCAGGTGCCCGGCCTCTGAGCAGGGCTGGGGCAGAGTGGAGGGCTGAAACCTCCTGTGAGGGAGCCACCGGCCCCAGGTGGCAACTGAGACCTGAAATCCGGCTGAATCGAGGTGTGTGGCGAGTGCAAAGTGCACATCAGCTTTTGAAGGCTTATCATGAAAAAAAGGATTTTTTTTTTTGCGAGGAAGATCAGCCCTGAGCTAACATCCATGCCAATCCTCCTCTTTTTGCTAAGCATGGGATGACCCGGAGCCGAACCTGCGAACCCTGGGCCGCTGAAGCGGAGCGTGCGCACTTAACCACTACGCCACTGGGCCAGCCCAAGAATGTGTTTTTAAAAATGTTAATGAGTAGACTTTATTTTCTGGAGCAGTTTTAGGTTCACAGCAAAATTGAAGAAAGGTAACGGAGATTTCCCATATAAACCTTGCCCCCTCCGTCACAATCTCCCCTACTATCAACATCCACACCAGAGTGGGACATTTGTCACAACTGATGAACCTCCAGTGATATGTCATCGTCACCCAGAGTCCTTAGTGTACATTAGGGTTCATCTTGGTGCTGGACATTCTGTGGGTTTGGACAACGTGTAATGACATGCATCCGTCATTACAGAACCTTACTGAATATTTTCACTGCCCTAAAATTCCTCTGTGCTCCACCTTTTCGTCCCTCCCTCCCCTAACCCCTGGCAACCACCAATCTTTTTACTGTCTCCATAGTTTTGACTTTTCCAGAATGTCATATAGTTGGAATCATAGTATGTAGCCTTTTCAGACTGGCGTCTTTCATTTAATAATATGCACTTAAGTTTCCTCCATGTCTTTTTGGGCCTTGGAAGCTCACTTCCTTTTAGCATTGAATCATATTCTGTTGTCTGGATGCACCAGTTTATCCACTCACCCACCGAAGGACATCTTGGTTGCTTCCAAGTTTTGGTGACTGAATAAAGCTGCTGTAAACATCTGTCTGTAGGTTTTTGTGTGGATGTCAGTTTTCAACTCATTTGGGTAAATACCAAGGAATGTTGGATTGAAAATAATGCATTTTTAAGATATTGGATTAAACAAAGTATATTACTAAAATTACTTTTCCTTATTTACTTCTATTTTTCAAAAACATGTGTTTACTAGAAAAAGTTAAACTCACTTTATATTTCTACCTGACAGCGCCAGTCTGGAGACCTCTGGGAACCCCTTAGAAAGATGGCCGTGATGCGGACCCAGCAGACACTCACAGAACCCACAGCAGGCAGACAAACTGACAGTCCCCCCACCCTCCGACAGACTCTCAGCCACCTGGCCAAGTGTTTCACCAGGTTCCTTATGTGGCTAGACCCCTGTTTACTGTCTGTGTGTAGACTGAGGAGCGATGCCCCTGGGTGGGCTGTTTGGTAAATGCTAGGGCGAGTTCTGATGGTTACTCTTGAGGTTACTGGTGTACTCCAGGGCCCCTCTCCCTGGGTTTGAAGCTTCACTCTGTGGTTTCACAACTGCACGGCCTTGGCCCAGTCACCTGACGTCTCCTTCCTCGGTTTCCTCCTCTGTAACAGGAGGACAATGATGGTTCTACTGCCCAGGGCTGTCGTAAGCCCTCAGTGAGGGAGCCTGTGGGGAGAGGTGAGCACAGGGCCTGGCACTTGGTGGGTGCTCTGTGTTAGACACGCTGGGCATTTTTATCTCGATAAAGTCTGATTGACCGGAGCCCAGTGGGGCAGAGGGCACACGTGTGGTTAAGACCCAGGGGCCCACCGGGGGCATTTTCACCGAGCAGCCACCAAACAAGACCTGCATGGCGGTGGCCTTCTCTGCATGGTGTAATCTTTGGAAGCGTTTTTCTCTGATGGTTTCCTGGGAGTCTCCTCTTTCCAACGGTTGGCTACATCCCTAACAGGGTATAGAATATACGTCCTTTAGCTCCCTGGCAAGGACTGGTGTGAAGTGTGCAAAATGACAGCGACAAAACAAAGCTTTAAGTTGCAAAGTCTTGTTTACAGTAGGCGCCCAAAGCCTGTGGCTATTGACTGAATTTCTCGATTTTCAGCAGATACTTTAAAGTCATGCAGGTAAAGCCAAAGTGAGAAGGAGCTGAGGAGCTGTAATTTGCTTTGTGCACATCGTTGCTGCAGGGTGGTGCTCCTTAGTGGGATTAAATTATGTACCTACTTCTGCATTAGGAGTCCAAGTTTCATGCACGATCCTATAACCTGACTTGCTTTCGCTTCTGTCCACCCCCTTTTGTGGCTTCAGGCTCGGAGACATACTTAAGATGTAAAAACGGTGTCTTTGATATAATTACCAGGAGTATAACGTGTGCTTTTTGGCATCGAAGAACCAGCATTTAGAGAGGAATATTTAGCCTGCGTTGCTGGCTACCGCTCCTGTTCCCAGTCCAGCAGGCAGGAGCTCTGTGTGCATGACTGTTCTGAAGGCACAGAAGTACTTTCGCGGACCAACACTAAACTCAGCGTGAACCTCTCCTCCTCTCAGAGATGTTGTGCTCCCCAACCGGCTTGCTGGACCCCAGAGGACACCACTCACTTTGTTGTGGCCAGTGGGCTTACACAGATGCCCAACCTATTTTTTTCCTATGGGTTAGACAATGAGGTTAAAACTTTTAAGACCCCTAGGAGAGAGACGTTACTGGCAAGAGCTTGGTCCAGGGAATGGCACTGAGTGGTCTGTGGTACTCCCAAACCAGGGGAGAGAATGGACAATGAGCAAAATTACAATGTGCTCAATCCAAGACATTCCCCTGAGCTGCCAGTATGCCCAAAGGTCTCCTGGGGCCCTGGAAGTGTGAGAGTCCCAGGCCAGACCTGGTTCTGACGTAGCAGATGAGGGTGGGCTTGGGGATCCTCCTGGGGGGCTGGATGCAGGATCACTGCCTTAAATCACTTGGACCCGCAAGGGAAGGTATGAACAGACATGAAGAAGGTGTTTACTCCACCACATTCACTGAATACACAGCTGTTGTTCAGGGAGTCTCCCCTGGGTGCTAACGGGATCTTTCCTTTTGGTATCTCACCTGATTGTCACAGTGACCCAGGGGACGTAGGGTGCCCAAGATAGAGGAGGACACCAGGCCTGGCTGCTGTCCCCAGGTAGAGTGGTAGGGCAGGTAGAGTGAGAAGGGACGAGGAGAAGGACAGTCACAGATACAGGATGACAACTCTTCAAGGGACAATGATAAAGCATGGCCAGAGATGTAGGAATAAAACTGAATGTACCAGAGAAAACCAGGGGGTAGTCTGGGGGAGGGATGATCTATAAGATGATGACAGCAATTGGTCCGCTGAATTTAGGAAAAATGAGGTAAGATGTGTAAACCATTCTACACAACACGAGGCTCCTAGAGGGGTCCATTTCTCAACATTTAGTCATTAAAAAATATTGAAATATATAAAGAAAACAAACAGCCCATATGCCACCAACCAGATAACCCCAACCGTAAAAAAATAATCCAGACACATGACAAGGAAATTCAAACATTAAAGAAAAGTACAGAATGAAAAGTGAAAATCCCTCACAGTCACCCTAATCCTCCACAAATTCCTAATTCTGCCAATAGCTAACCACTGATGATGGTTTCTTATTTTTCATTTTAGGAGAAAATAAAAAGGAAAAGGCAGTCTCTTTATCTATTCCCCTTATCCATTCATCCATCCATCCACTCATCCTTCCATCTCTCCATTCACCCATCCATCTCTCCATCCATCATCCATCCACTCACCCTTCTATCTATCCATCCATCCCTCCATCCATCCATCCATCCATCCATCCATCCATCCATCCATCCATCTGTCCATCCATCCATCCACTCATCCTTCCATCTCTCCACTCACCCATCCATCTCTCCATTCATCTCTCCATCCATCCACCCACCCATCCATCCATTCCTCCATCCATCCATCCATCCATCATCCATCTACGCCAGGTTTAATTTTAATGAACAATCAAGAAACTTTTAAGGTTTCAAGAGAGGGTGCACAGTTAGACAGCTGGAGTCATTTCATACAGGCCTGTCCTCCGTCTGAGCTCTGACTTCTCCAACAAGATAAAGTTTGAGTAGGAAACACACATAGATAGTCTTCTCAACTCCCCTCCCTCACTATGTTTTAAGAGTTAAGAAGATGCTGGCAGGGACTGAGATTATTCCTAAAGGAATTTTTAATCTGAAGGTAGCTTTATAAAAAATTGTAAGCAGAATTTTTAGTTGACAACCTATATTTGTGTGGAATCCTTAAGTGCATGAAAACAGGACCCTGCCTCTTCCTTGGTTGTGAAAGTTTTGTCTGAGCACAGGAGGCAATGTCAGGATGGGCCTTGACTCTTTTGCTCAAAACCATCTCAGGTGCCATGAGGCCAGGGATGTTGTGTTCAGTGTGGGGATAGCCACCCCACGTGCACTGGCTAAATGTATAAACAAACTGACCAGTTGAGGAAGAGTAGGAGGCCATTTTGAACAGATTTTGGTTCTTAAAGTATGTTGATTAATGTCAACTGGGTTAAGACCCAGGTGCAGGTCCTGCTGTTATGGGGCCTAAACTTCTAGAATTTGGGGTATCCTCTTTAATAAAGACATAAAAAATTGCAAACATAAAATTATAAATACAAAATTAGGTACAGAGCCTCGGAAGGGCCTGTGGAAGGGAGGGGCCCTGAATCCTATGTTTCCTTAGCTTCATGTACGTCAGCCTCTGCCGAGGCCAGAGCATGATGTTCACATGTCCGTGGGTTGTTGTGGGTATAGCAGGGTTCTCAGTCGGTAGCTATTTTTCCCCGAGGGGACATTTGCCAATGTCTGGAGACAATTTTGATGGTCCCAACTGGGGGGCTGAAGGGGTGATACTGGCATCTCGTGGGTAGAGGCCAGGGATGCTGCTAAAACATCCTATTACACACAGGACGGCCCCCCAGAACGAAGAATGATTGGATCCAAAATGTCAAGGTGCTGAGATTGAGAAGCCCTGAGTTATAACTAGAGGTGTGCCCTTAGAGAATGCCAAGCCGCTGATCATCAGTTCAACCCGTAAGGCTCAAAATAGCCTTTACAGGGTGTATTCACAGACTCAGCACCATCAGGATGGACGTAAACACTTGGCTGTGTGGCATGGGTACCAGCCACCCTCTGGTTCATGGACCCCACTGGATCCTTCAGTCCTGAGCCTTTGGGCTCACACTCACACAAACACACCGCTGGCTGAGTACCTTGTCTGAACCGCAAAAGAGATGTGCGTGTCCTTTGTACTCAGCTTCCAAATAGCATTTAAATCCGCTGCCTCCACACTAAATTAATATACTTTAATGCTTATACCCATAAATCATTCATTTCAAAGTTCTCATCTCTTATGAATAAGTTCATCATTTTCATTCACATTTTGTTGCAAAAATTAGTTCAGCTCTTCAAAAATTTCATTTTCCCCTTGTCTTTTATGTGCGGCAAGAGAGTAAACCAGCAGATCAGCTCTTCTTCCATCACAGCAGAGGAGGACGAGCTAGAACGGAACACAATCAAAACAAATTGCTTAGGAAAATAATTCCTTTATTTAAAGGAATTACCAATAAGCAGGCTGCTTTCATAAGAAACAAAAACCATCACGGAGCCAGCCAGGGTCGGAGAACGTAGAGACTGAACCATGCTCCTTCTGCAGAGTTACTGCTCCAAATTACATCACCACTCACATCTCAGGAACGTCTCCTTAAACACCGTGTGAAAACCTACGCCGCCTCCCATCACTTTACAAGTATGAATCCAAAAGAAAACAATCCTTGCCTCGTGTCTGAGGGAGCCGGCTTTTCTTTGGTTGATGCAGCATGACTTGGCCAAGGTTGGTCACAGTGGGCGTCACGTGCGCCCACTGACACTACTTGTCAGGGACCAACCCCCCAGCAGTGTACAATTATTTTCTGCAAAAACAGTCAGACTGGCCAGGGAGTTAGTAAAATGGTAGTTTTCATCCTATAAGCATGCCTGAATAAAACAAGGAACATCTTGTTTCTACAATAGCACGTGTAGAAATAAAGGGTATCCAAGTGGTGTGAATTTAGAATACCTGAATTAAAATAAAAATGTGATGCAAATTGAGATTTCATTTATTTCTTTTTAAAAAACCATTTTAAAATAAATGAAAGCAAAAGCTTGAAACTAATTTATATGTTTGCTGTTTTCAGATTATTTTCACTGTATGAATAAAGGAAAGAGGTAAATTAAAGTTATCCCGGGATATTACTCGTAAGAGGTTAAAGTATGTTCTAGTGGGCAGATTAATTCTGTGGAGAACTAACATTAAATCTTTCTGAAGCCTTGAAATTTCTCAAAAGCATTCTTGCTGCTTTCTTGCATTGCAACAAATGCAATCATCTGGCTGGATAATCTGGCATCTTAAATAACTTTGCACTTAAGCCCTGTCAATTTGATCTTCCAAGGTTAATTGATTATTTCAACAAGCATTCTTGCCAGAAAAGACCTGAGTGTTTACATCTTTTCATTAATTCATGCTGTTTGGTGAGAAGGTGAAAAATAAGATGGGGCTGCTTGCTTTAACTCCTTCATCACCCATCTCCAAAGGGACCAGGAGGAACAGGTCGGCAGCAACTGGGCTCGTCAGACCACAGCTCCATTTGCAGAAGCAAAACAAATGCACACAGCATCCTCACATGCCCGAGTCTGGGTTCCAGAGGATGAACGTGTGTGCTTGTTTTTGCAATAAAAACAACTGACTTCATTTCGACCCTTTGCTGGAGTCTGACGCTCATCGCTTCTCTGCGCCAGAACATTCACAGGGACAAAGCTTGCCCGGGGCCTGGAAAGGACGCCTTCTGTCAGCAGTCGCATGTCTGTCATTGACGTCCTTCTTTTCAGAGGTGCGGCCAGGACACGGGAGGATCACTCCTCACGTAAGCGGCGCCACAGCTCACTGGCTGAATGGCAGAACCGGCCAAAGTCAGGGTTGTTTTTTGTATAGGCATTAAAATTGAGCAACCATGAATGTGTTTCTTAAAAAGACAAGAAATAACCCCAAACCCTCCAAGCATGAGAAAGAATCTGTGTTTATCTGCTACACTTCCGTTTTTGCACACGACAATTTCCAACCCCAGTCGCCAGGAGGACCAGAGACAATGGACTTCCTCTCCCCACCGCCCTTTTCCCAAACCACCCCAACACACACGCGGCCCCAACGTCTCTTCCCACGTTCGCTCTTCTCCCCACTCAGGCTGAAAGAGCACCTTCTGCTGACAGCTTGGGACCCGCAGCCTCCCTGCTGTCCCCTCCCCTCTCTTTTCCATCACGCTGGGTGGCCTTTAGCGTCCAGCACATCACTTTGGGGCTGTGGCTCCTACTTCCCTGTGTGTGTTGGCCTAGCTCAGTGCCAGAGGGGCACAGACAGCCCCGCTGTCACCTGCGGCGGTGACTCCCAGGGTGGCACTGCCAAACAGAGGCTCGAAAGCGTCTGTAGCTCGGGAGCACCCGCAGGCTGGCAGGGCTCTCTCTGCCCTCCCGCTGCCGCTTCCAAACGAAAGCAGCTGAACTGCCCTGAAATTGGAAGGAGAAGGCCACAGCTTTATTTACATAACACAAGAGATAGAACAATCAACAAGCATTAATCACGATCATTACCCAAATCACACAAAATAACGCTGCTGACCGCTGCCACAGCCCGCTGCCTGTTTTTCATTCCCTTTCTTTTCCTCTTGGAAAAATGGGGAAAACGACAAAATCATTCAGAGCAATCTGGGGTCCCTCGAATTAAAGCGTGTGTAAATTAAACACGCGTGAGGTGCTCGATATGTGGCAGATGAGAACAGAGAATCCCAAGGCCCGTGCATCTGTGGCGCCCGCCGCAGCCGAGATGTGACAGGTATTATTGCTCTGTGTAGAGTTATTTAAGCCCTGTAGGAGTCCCGGTGTCCGGGAATGTCAGGGGACTGTTATTAGACAAGTTTAATTAGGATCTACCCTGCTGCTCCTAACAAGCGTTTAATTAACTTCTAGGCAGGGTAATTAGCTTCAGATTGTGGCTGATTTCCTTCCTCACCTTCTGTTGACACTTGGCCTGCGCCGAGGCGTCCTGCCTGGCTGACAGTGTAATGGATAGCATCGCTGGGAAGCCGACGACCAAGGCTGCCGAGAAGGAAAAAACAGCCCAGCGATGAAGATAACAGACGGAATAACGACTGTTGGCCCCAGTCCCCAGGTGTCACCGAGGCCAGGAGCGCACAGGCAGACTCAAGGCTGCCTGCCAGGAGCAGGAGGGCAAAGAGGAAAGAAGAGGAAGCACCCAGAAACAAAACCAGCTCACCCCATCCCCGTCCATCGCCCTGGCAGCCCCCACGGGGGAAGACACCTCTCCCCTCATCAAACAATCTGTGCTGGAGTTTCCATCTTCTCGTCCAGATGTTCCTGGGTGCTGACAGAGGCTCTGGCCCAAGGCCTGCTTGTTTCGATGACACAAAGAACTGGAGGGCACTGCCTAGGCCACTGGCAGCCCCGGAAACCTCCACCCTTTTTCGGAGGGCTGCATTTCCAAATACACAGCCGTGGGATTTGCTCTTTAGTCCTCCCGACATCTCCATTAAAAATAGGGGGACTTCCTACCATGATGCAACAACTCACACTTGGGGGCCGGAGAAATGGCATATTCCGGATGAAATGTACCTGTAATGATGACGAAAGGTTTAGTTACTCACACCCAGCTTCAAAAGTACATGTGCTTTAAAAGGAAATTGGTACATATTTGCACACCCATGTGCATAGCAGCATGATTCCCAGTGGCCAAAAGGGGGAAGCAACCCAAGTGTCCATCAACAGATGAACGGAGGAGCAAAACGTGGTCCATCCATAAAAGGGAATATCATTTAGCCTTTAAAAAGGAAGGAAATTCTGATCCATGCTACAGCATAGAAGAACTTTGAGGATATTATGCTGAGTGAAATAAGTCAGCCAAAAAAGAACAAATACTGTAGGATTCCACTCATATGAGGTCCCTAGAGTAGAAAATTCATAGAGACAGAAAGTAGATGGTGGTGCCAGGGGCTGGGGGAAGGTGATGGAGAGTGAGTGTTTAGTGGATAGAGTTTCACCTTGGGAAGATGGAAAGTTCTGGGGACGGATGATGGTGATAGTTGCACAACAATGTGAATGTACTTCATGCCATTGAATTGTACACTTAAAAATGTTAAACTTACAAATTTTATGTTATGTATATTTTGTCACAATACAAATGGAATTGGCTCTTTATTTTTTGCAGTGTGTGCCCAAGAGCCTGTGGGTTGTTCTCTGTTACTTTCCCTAGAAAATCTTCTGGTATCCCACAGACCAAGGCCAGACCTTACCATCTGAATCATAGAAGCACTTGGAACTGAAATCCTGCCTTTCAATACTTGGTATGTTCATTGTTAGAGGTAATTATGGGGTGTGGGGCTTGTTTTGAAATCTTGGGAGTGTGTCCAGGCCATTGGCCCCTTAAAATGGGACTCACATGTCAGCTAATCTAGAACCTGCAATGGGCCTTGGAGAAGGAGGCAGCATTCGTCCTGCATGCTGACGACACCAAGCATCCATCCTCACCAGGAGCACACGGGCAGGGCTGTGTTCACCTGCCAGTGTCCTTGCCGCACCAGGTGGAGAATCTCTTTAATACAGCCCTGGGATGCTCTAGCGAACATCACGTTCTACTGGAGGGAGACTGTTGATGAGCAAATCAAGAGTGTAGTATGCCAGATGGTAAGAAGGGCGATGTTGAAAAACCAGGCACAGAAGTCTGAGAGTGGTTTCCAATCTAACAGACAGTCATCAGGGAAGGCCCCCTGAGAGGACAGTGTTGGTCTCAAGTGGGTGTTTGGGAAAGAGTCTTAGGGTCAGTGGGAGCAGCAGGTGCAAAGGCCCTGAGGTCGGGCGACTTACCCAAAGCTAATATGTTATGGAATCGGAACTGTACCGCAGATATCTCTGCTCTTAATATCATGACGTGAGAGCCCTCATCCCCCAGGTTAGCAAGCCACAGACATAACACAATTTCAGGGGTAACTGTAAATTTCCATTCCTTCCTCCCCAACTCTCCCCATCCATGGGTGACTGGGTCTCCACAGCTTTCTTTTTCGGGGCAGATTTTGATCCTTAATAACAAGCAGAACCACCTAGGGATGATATGGTCTCATCCTCATTTTTACGTTAGTGAGAAAGACGCAGGACGACCCACGTCACAGCACATGACTGGTCCTTGGGGAGCAAGATGAAACATCCCTGAATCGTCTCAACTGTAATCACGTGTTTCCATTAACAGGTTATTTTTAAATTGTTTCTGTAATAGCATTATTTAGTGTTTCTTAAAACAATGACCTGTAAAGAGAAACAGTTAAACTGTGGGCTCCTTCAGGGCCGTGGCTGGCTCAGACGCGGCAACAACGCCCACCGTGTGAAGTGGGCACCAGGCGCCTCTTGAAGTGGAAGCCGCCCCCGGCGACACCTCTGTCTGAGGGCGGAGCCTGCTGTCTGCCCCTGTTCTGACTTCCCTCAGGGCCCAGGAGCCGGGGCTCCGGGTGGCCACAGGGCTGCCGGCCGCCACTCCACAGCTGCCTCCCCAGCCCTCGTCCCACGTTGGGGGCCAGACACGAGCAGTCACACCTCAAACACCAGAGCTCATACACTTAAAATTATAACCGAGTGGATGGTTTTTCTCCTCTTGACTTTTGGAGAAAGAGTCAAAACACCAAAAAGTAAAATAAAGCACTGGAACGCCCACGAGCGGCTGCAGGCACCTCACTGCGGTGTCCTTGCTCTGGCTCCTGCCCGGACGCTGCCAGCACCGGCCCGCTCACCTCCTCACTTCTCCCGGGTCCCCGCTCCCACGTCCCCCCGCCCCCACTCTGGTTTTCTTCCCTGTGTTTGTCCCCATCTTACCTATTACGCACTATTTCCCATTTGGCTCTTGCCTGCCTCCCCCCAGAGGGTCAGATGTCTATTCTGCTCACTGTTTCTTTGCAGTCCCTGACATCGTCTAGCAGACACTTGATTAATATCTATTAATGAATAAAGAAGGAATAACTCCCCACAATGACATCAGGGATTTGAAAGAATGAACAAATCAAGAATAGGAAATCCTAAGTCTGCTCCGAGTGCCATATTAGTTCAGTCAGTCTGTACATTCCTCGTCTGGTGTATTTTCCAGTGGGAGCAGGTGTTCAGAGGCAGGATCTTGAGTATTGGGAATGAAGTAACTTAACTGACGAGTCCACTCAACCCATGTTTATTGAGTGCCTGCTACTCACATGGTGCCACACTCGGTGCCGGGATCCGGTGTCGATCAGAGGCAGGTCAGGTTCCTTCTCTCAAGGGGCTTAGTAGACTTTTAAGACTCTTATAGGAGACTCGTGTCGATCCACCATTGTCAGAGTGAATACGTAATGAAAGCTATAGGGAGGGCTGTGTAGGACAGGAACCCCACTCCTAAACTATGACGTGATATTCAGTAATCTTGGGTGATCAAAGTCAGGAAGGAGAGTAAAAGCTTTCAGAAGCAGATCAGCATTTCCAGAAGTCGGAACTAAACAGGCACCCTTCTGACGGCTGAATGTGTCTGCTAACCAATTAATTTGTGATACCCATTCCTCACAGTTTTAAGGAGCACGTGCATGCATCATACATACTAAACAGTTTAAAGAAGTCCCTCAAACTCATCTCAAACTTCCCTGGGCTTCCTTCTTGCCACCTCCTGCCAGGGCCCCGCTGGGCCCTGCTGACTCACCCTCTGAGGTGTTCCCTCTGCTCCCTGATGTGTCAACCCTCACGTCCCCGTTCACTGTGTTTCCCAGGAGGACACACTGAAACTAACACTCCAGTGTTGAAAGAGATGCAAACGACCCCATGAGAAAGTGCAATAGTTGAGAATGTCAAAGTGCTGTGTGAAGAACATTCTGTCCTTCTTCGGGAGGACAAAAGTCAGCAATGACGCCTGTCACCAGGTGTGCAAAGAGGAGAAAGTGACTGAAAACATTGTCACTAGATTGTGTGCGTAAAAACGAACTTGGGCAAAATAAGAGAACAAAACGCTTCCTTCTCGTTTCCTAACCCAGCCTTCTCTGGGTGGAGTTCCAGCCCTTTCTCGTAACACACAACTACAAAAGGAAGAGGGTTGCGACCTTCCGTGCTTTCCCGCCTTGTGACTTAAGGCCCGTGCACACACACCCAAAAGTGAGGGAAAGAGAACAACGGAGAATGCGGTGTGAGGTTCATCTCTCTCGGCTGTTCTGCAATCTCAGGCAACAGGCAGTGCTTTTTCTCAAGAGACAAGAGAGGCGGATGCCACTGTGGACGGGAGCTTGTCCATGGAGCCAGGACACAGAACAGCGAGGAGCCCTGCGGCTGGTCCAGTGCTTCTGCTGGGCTGGGACAACTGGAGGGAACTTCTGGACCCCAGGATGGGCCAGACATTACTGCTGACTGAATTCGGGGTAGCTGTTGTTTGAAAAGGAAGCACTAGGAATCAAAGCATCAGCAAACAGAACCCTGCAGAAGCTGCCTCCAGGATGACCCAGAGGTAATGTGATGCGCGGGGGCCTGTGTAGCCAGGGACACCACGGCCAGAACCACTGTGCATCTGGGGTTTGGATTCTGTTGTCGCCTAATAGTTTTCCAGTTGCTCACGGAATGTCTTAATTCCATCCTCATGTCCGTAGGCTCTAATAAAAGGGAAGCTGTAAAGACGTTGAACAGAACAGGCAGGATTCTGTGCCCCATGTCTGTCTAAATGCCTCTTTTTCATCAATTCTGAAGACCCACCCAGGATGGTGGCTCTCCTGAGTGTTCGTTTCTTTTCATTCTCTTCATTTTTCCCAGGAAAAATGCACACCTTCTCCCTGTCGTGTGTCATTGCTGCAGTGAAATCAATGGATGCTGGAGTGACAGTTACAAGGGAGCTTCCTGCAGGCTGGCTGCTGGGGTGGAACCTCGTGGGACACGGGAGGGGCAGGTGCCCCTTCTTTGCAGGCACCTCTGCTCCTTCCTACCACTCCTTTCTCATGAACTGAGGGTCAGGGGCCACAGGCCCTGTCCTGCCTCCTGCTGGGAGAAATGCTGGACATCTCACCAGCGGCACTGAAAGAGGAAGAGACATAGGAGAACCACGCAGAGAATGTGGCTGTCTGCCGCCACGTTGCGTATCACGTCACCTTGCGTATCACGTCAAGTGTATCTTACCCCAGCAACCAGCTTGCCTTTCTCTCTAGGACACCAGATTTCTCAACTTCCGCTACCTCTGGCACCCAGCCAGGACTCAGTGCTCCTCATAAAGGCTCCCAGCAGTAACCCACACCTCCCTTCCCCCAGGCGTCTCCTCCCACCACCACTCAGCTCTTCTCTCTTACACGTGCGGAAACGCACGCACACTGCACAGACGCAGGCCCTTTCCTTCGTCCTCCCTCCTCTCATTTTTTATCTGAATCAAAGCTGCAGGTGAAAAAGGACAGGCAGATTCAAACAGAAGGACAGCCATCTTCAAGCGCTTGTCAAAAATATGGTTAATAATAATGAGTGGAGATTTTGTGTCACCATACTACGTGGGACCCAGGTACAGGGAATCAGTGGCAGCCACAGAGAATTCTAGAGAGAGCCAGCAGATATGGCTCTCGGTGTTGGCCTGCCATTATTCTTCACCAGTTACTGCTGTTTCTAGCCTCACATTATCTCCAATCTTTACTTCCTGTCTGATTTCCAAATCCATATTTCTAGTTGCTTAGGGGACATCTCCACAAGAATACCTACCCCACTGTTGCCTTAAACCCAGACAGCCCTAAATTTAACTCATCACCTCCCTCTTTCCGCCACGAATAAACGGCTCTCCTTCAGACTCCCAGCTTTTACAGAAGGCTCCGATTCTACCCTCCCAGGCTACACATCCTGGAGACAACATTGCCTCTTCTCTTTCTCTCCTATCGGATCCGGCACAGTTTGCAAATTTCTATAAATGTCTACTCTTGGCTCTTCCTCCTCACTGCCACCCCTTGGAGACATTACCTTGACTCTCGAGGATGCTCAGATTAAATCCTAGTTTATTTACTGTTGTTTCCATGCTCCAGGGCGCGCTTCATCCCTGGGGGTGGAGCCCCCGCTCTTTGGCTGGCTCTGGAAGCCCTTCCTGGCATGCTCCCTACTTTGTCCTCATTCCACGTTATCTGCCAGCCCTGGCCAGTTGGTCTAACCCTGCATCGCTGCCACACTGTGCAGCTTTGTAGGAATTCTTCAGACGAGCCTGGACAATCTCTCATCTTGCCATTAGACTGTAATTCTCGCTTGTTTGATTCAACTTTCTGTTGTTTCGTTGTGTATAGTCAGCACCTGGTAACCTTCTGTCTTGCGTCCCTGGTCTTCCTTGTCGTGTTACTGTCTTCATCTGAAGCACATCACACTAGAATGTAGCCACGGCACATTCAGTTGCTTGAAGCATTTCATTTTTACTATTTCTGCTGATGATCTAGTGGGGTTGTGGGGTGGAATCCAAGTGCACAAGGCACAAAATTTCACCAGAACCCTCTCCCCCATTTTACATTGTTGCCGTCCCAGCCTTTCCTTGCCATGTTGCCGTGTGGGTGTGTGTGTGTTCTCGTGTGTTGTGTCTTCTCTCCCGCCAATAGACACATGGACCGTCTCGCCTCTCTATCAAGTGGAGTGAATTCCCAGCGTCGTTTCAATCCTTGTGCTCTCCCTTGGCGGCTCATCCTCTTCCTCAGGTGATTTCCAAATTGCGTCTTCCAGGGAGAGTGGGGCTCTTCCCAAGAGGAAGTGGGTACCAGTTTCTCTACTTTGTTTCATGTATAAAATAAATGGTCACTGAATGAGCGGGAGATTGCTTGATGTATCTTTTAACAGTTACAAAAAAAAAGAAAATTGCTACTTGTATTCCAGAAAATACTTGCAAAGTTGATGTCCAGTTACCAGGAAACAACCTCAAAAAAGGTATTCCAGGCCTTTGAGTTTGTATTTTGAGAAACATGTTCGTTTGCAGTTTTGTTCAAAGTTGAGAAGAACAAAGTTGTTCTTCAAAGTTGAAGATAAATAGCTGCAGATAATTTCAGATTAACCAGATATTCAAGTAAATTTGACATAAATGGATGAAAAACATACTACACGGAAGGAATTGTGTTCTGTCTGCAAAGACAGTTTACTTCCCCTGTTCGCCTTTGCCCAGGGGGTGAGAGATGTCCGTGGAATCCCTCCGCAGCTCCTGAAGCTCCTCCAGGCCACTTTCTGAGCGAGTTGCCACGACTCCATTGTCCTCGCTACCCGTCTCCCTCTGCATGCTTGACTGGATTCCAGCTCAGTGAAGAGGGGCAGCCAGGAGCCCCCCGTCACCATCTCTTCTAGTTCACAGTCTGTGCACTGGTCCACGGCCATCTCATGGCCTCAGAAATCAAAAATACCTCCTTGTCTCCGGAACACGAGGGCTGCCCATGGTACAGAGCCCCTTGGGTTCTGGAGAAGCTGCTGGAGAGTCTTCTGGTTGCCCTCTCGCCCTCTTCCCAGTCCTTCTTGGCTCCATCCTCCATGCCCCTGGGGCTCCCCCGGTTCCCTCTCTGCCCTGTCCTTTCGTCCGTGTTCCACACGCTCTCCGCAGGCGGCAGCTGCTGTCGGGTCTCCTCGTCTCCTCGCTCGTCCTTCCTCCACGTTGTGGCAGAAGAGTCGTCTTCCTGACACATTGACCTCAGCCTGTCACCCCCAGCTCTGTAATCTTCGATGGTGTCTCTTGCCTCCAGGATCAAGTCTATGCTGTTTCAGGCTGGATTCCTCCTGACTCCCATCCAGAGACAGATTGAGAGCAGGGCGTTATTGGGAGGTGTCCCAGGAGGCCGGGGGTGGCAGCAGGGGAGTAAGAGCTCCACCTTAATGAGCAGGTTGCCGCTGTGGGCACTGGGGCTCAGGTCTACGGGGGCCTTCGGGGACATGGCAGAGCACGCCTCAGAGCTGTCCCACCTGAAGGCTGAGGAGGTAGTGGTGTTTGTCTACCATGGGTCGGGGACTGTGTGGGGCGTTGATCTGGCACAAGGGAGGAGAGCAGTGGGGACAAGGACAGGCACTGAGCACTACACGTCCCTATCTTCCCAAGGTGCCTCCACCCCTCCCACCCCCTGGACCAACCAGCCTCATTCTGAGCCTCCCTGACACTCTCTGAAGACTGCCAACCTCGCTCATGATGCTGCCCTTTCTTGGAAATCTTCCCCACCTGGTGACCTATCAGCCCTGGAAGGTGAGGCTCCAAAGTGACTTTCTCTGCAAAACTTTGAGTAATCCCTTAGGCTGACTCATCAGCCCTTCTTTGTGACCCCACGACACACACCACACTCTCTGGGGAGCCTCTCTCCCTGCTCATCACATTCATGTCGTGCCCAGTCCCCCCTGCATGTGAACTGCTCGAGGTTATGAACAAAGCTATTCATTGAACCAGGCTCTCAGGGCCTGAATGTAATGTTCTACATGACGGGAACCAGTAACTCAGCTCCCACTGCAGAATCTACTGCCTGCATACAGGGGAAGACGATTCCTATGAAAATGTATACAATATGTGTTCACATCAGATTCTTTTAAATCCTATTATAAACTCACAAGAAGAAACTTACTCTTTAAGGAAAAGTGGTGAGAAACATTTATGTATTGAAAAACATGGGGCCGGCCTGGTGGCATACCAGTTAAGTGCGTGCATTCTGCTGCAGTGGTCTGGGGTTCGGATCCCGGGTGCACACCGACGCACTGCTTGTCAAGCCATGCTGTGGCGGTGTCCCATATTAAGTGGAGGAAGAAGGGCACAGATGCTGGCCCAGGGCCAGTCTTCCTCAGCAAAAAGAGGAGGATTGGCAGATGTTAGCTCAGGGCTGCTCTTCCTCACAAAAAAAAAAAAAAATGAAAAACATAACTTACCCCCTCCTTCACTTGACTTTCTGTAAGTTTGGATTTCTGACTCTAGGTTAATTGGAAGCACATACATCTGTGTATCACATGAGGAGTGCTGGCCAGTGGGACAGGGTGCAACATTTTCCAATAAAGTGCAATTAGTATGACTACCATAAGGCAAAATCGGCATAATTCAGGCTTGAGGGGCAGTCTTCCTTTCGTAGTGTCAGGAGAGTCTTTAATAACAGTGGTTCACGATGTAAACAGGGGCATGAAGTCCTGCACTCCACCCCAGGATATCAGAAAGACTTGGCTGTGCAGAGTCTGGAAAAGCATATTCGACAGTGTAATTGCTTGTAATTGATTTCAGATGTGGTGTTTAGCTTATTTAGGTGTTTCGGCTCACCTCAGTGGAGGCCACAGGATCGTTCTGGTTATCAACAGTGAAGACGCAATGGTTTACACGGTGTAGCTTCGACCGTGTTCTGTTAACTGCCTCCTTCACACCTCTTTTCAATAAGAATGCTGGAGGATGCATTGAAGTGGAAAGAGATTGGAGACACAGAAACCAGCTGTAAAATGATTTCCAGGAGAGTGTTTCCAGTGAGGCCTCCTCTTGCTGAGGCTGAGGATGGCCAAGTAGCCGTGGGTCAGTCAGGGCTCCCTGTCTGCTAGTTGGCCTCTTCCACCTTATTTGGGATTGGATGGAGGACGTGGCTACAGACAGGGTCAAATCTGCCAGAGTTTGGAGGGTTTGCAAATTGATTAAAGTAAACCAAAAATATGTGAACAATTTCATCCCTATTACACACACACACACACACACACACACACACACAAATGCTCAAACACAAAACAACAACCCGCAAAGAGGAAAACCTTTTAAATGCCAGTTATTCCTCAAACGTGTACGTCACTCTCAAAGTATCCGTGTGGTGATGCACTGGATGGTGAATTCTCTGTTAGACGATCCAGAGCTCCTGAGTGACTTCAGCTAAGACGGTCAGGTGGATTGCAACCTGGGTTCTCTGAAGACACTCCAAGGAGGGAGTGCGGCAGGTGGACATCCGTGTCCCTGCCCCCATCCACTGACGCTTTGGTCAGAGCAGCCCCACTGTCACCTGTTTTACATGGTGGGGTTCAAAGTGCTATTTCCCTTGAAATCCTGATCTACCCAACTCCTCTTATTTTTACAGATAATGAAAACAAGACTAAAGACATTGCGTGGCTGATGAAGGCTGGCTTTCTCCTCCAGAGGGTGGACAGCACAGGTGTATTAATTTGCTGGAGCTGCCACAACAAAGCACAACAAATGGGGTGGGTTAAAACAAGAGAAATTTACTGTCTCTTGGTTCTGGAGGCCAGAAGTCCGATAACAAGGAGTCAGCAGGTTGGTTCCTCCTTGAGGCTCTGAGGGAGAATCTGCTCCAGGCTCTCCCTAGCTTCTGGTGTAGCTGGTGATCCTTGGAGTTCCTTGGCTTGTAGAAGCATCACCCCATCCCTGCCTCCATCTTCATATCACGTTCTTTCTGTGTGTATACCCATGTCCAAACTTCCTCTTTTTATAAGGACACCACTTATAACAGATTAGGATTTACAAGGACACCACATCGTAATGGGTGACCTCATCTTAACTTGATCATCTGCTATGACTCTTTTTCAAACAAGGTCACCTTCACAAGTACCGGGAGTCAGGAGTTCAACATCTCCATGGAGGACACAATTCAGCCTATGACAGCAGGCTAGAATACAGGGCTCCTGCCTCCTCGTGGATCTGTTTCCATTTCCCAGAGGGCTGCAGTGGAATGCTTCCAGGAGACTACAGTTTTTCAAAATAAGAACTTACAATGATGGCAATTTCATATTTGATACTATTAGGTTTCTCCAGATTCTCTCCTCTTAAAATGCCAAGATACCCAGGACCCTTCAGCTTCCTGGGTTCATGGAGATGTGGGTAGGTGGTGGGCACCACTATGGTCAAAGGAGGCTGCAGAATAGTAGTGTTCACTCCCTTCTGTAGCATCACCCAGAGAAGCATCATGAAGCCAGGCTTGGAGGAAGCCCTTGGAGGATACTTCTTGGGGAGGTGTGGGTAGAAAGATTGGGAAAACGGCAGAAAATAGCCCCAGAAGTCAGCCTCAAGTTGTCCCTGGAAGGTGTTGACTGGAGGGAAGAGGAAGGTCTCTGAGTTAGCATCCATGGCATAGTCACGGGCGCTGAGTGGGTGGAAACAGCCTATGCCACTCCACACAGATGATAATCACGGGCGGACAATCACACGTTTGCTGTAATTAGATCAATAGAAGATCATTTTCCTCCTCTCTCTTCTTTCGTCCTCTCTCACAGAAAAGCTCAGACTCACAGATTGTTCTGAAAATCGTCTGGCCTGTCCAACACTTATCTAAACTGAGTAATGATAATATAGAACATTCACGTGGTATTTGGTACTTGTTGAATTTGAGTGTGAATGAAGTCGTCTCGTGATCTGACTCATTCAAGTGATCGCATTCTCTTTGCTCTGCCTTTTGAAGTCCCGGCAATTTTATCACGTTTTTCCTCACATCAGACCATTAAAAAAGAAGGTGAAATCTTATCTGAAGTGAGCTGGGTTAGAAACAGACCTGCAGTCATTACTGTGAGGTTTGTGGCACTCATGAGGCAAGGAGACAACACTGTCAGAAGAGGGAACATCCAAAGAAGAAGAAAACAGGGAAACACTTTTTTTTTTTTTTTTGGCTGAGGAAGATTCACCCTGAGCTAACATCCATTGCCAATCCTCCTCTTTTTGTACGTGAGCCACCACCACAGCATGGCCACTGACAGATGAGTGGTGTAGGTCTGCACCTGGGAACCGAATCTGGGCTGCCAAAGCAGAGCATGCTGAACTTAACCAGTAGGCCACTGGGGCTGGCCCAAAACAGTTTTTAAAAAGGTAAAAATGTACTGATTTTTGTGGAGGCCTTAATTCTAGATTCCCTGGCCATAATTGGACCCCTCCTCAGCTGAGGACACTGCTGGGTTGGTGAGAAGGAATTAACAATCGATGCCAGTACTGGTCGTTTTCTCTGGGCTCTGGCCAGAGGGTTTACATGTCATATAGCCTTTTCAGCTTGCAGCCATGGCTCTCTAAGCAAAAAATAGCTCTAATTGTTTATAAGAAAGCCAGTATAAATACACACCATGGCATACGCCTTGTCCACACACGGTGGGAGCATACTGCAATTTCGATTCCGTGAGATGCTACGGTGCATCGGGCACAACCAATAAAAATGAATGGAGCTGTGAGCAGATCCTGCAAATGTGCTTCTATCCGATAAGGAAACAGCCACTCACTGGGGGTGGGTCACAGATAACCTTAGAAAGTAGGAGGCAGAGTAAGTGGGCAGAGAGTCCCTATCAGTCCAGGAGACGGGAGACCACCAAAGGGAGACAGGCTGGTCATTTGTGGGCTATGTTTACTCTGGCCGCACATGTGCCGCATTGTTGAATTTTTCAATCAACTCCATATGCACTTTGGCAACTCATAGGTTGGCAGGTTGAGTTGTAACAGAAATTATGATGTTAGGACACTATGGGACTTATTTTACAGAAGGAAATTGCCTTCATTGTATTGTTGTGATGGTGTAGTGCAAACACCAGCTGCTCCCAGGGAGGAGCTGATGGCTGAGGGCAGACTGGGAGCAGACTTCTTATCGCTGACTCTTTGGTGCCCCTTTAATTTGTACCACGTGCAAACATCAGCCACTTAGAAATGAATAGATAAAATGAAAAATGGCAGCGGAGACCGACTCACGTAGATACGATTCTGATGAAGCGGGGGATGCTCACTGTCCGTAGTTGGTAATAGTTTGTGTGATTCAACTTGCTGGGCAATTGGGACAAGTCTACATAGCTCAAACTATGGAGAAACTGGCAGGAGAGGGTTTTCTCCAGCTCCCATTCTTGAGATGTCCTTTCTAGGCTAAGTTGATGTCACCATTTGGTTAAATGTTCCTCCCAGGGGTACAGTAGATGGCCATGCTTGACTGTCCACCCAGTGGTGGCTAGGTGATGGGTAGAGTCACTAAATTTATGTTGTTTTGAATATAAATGGTATTTTGTGCAAGGCCTAAAATTAAGACTCAATATCATGTGCTGCCTTGACATCTGGGGAAACTGGAAGGGTCTCAAAAGGCCAAACAGTGAGTCCCCTTCCCAGCTCTGCTACCATGGGTAATGTCCCCCAACCAACAGCCCTCCTTATCACGGGGACCAGGCACAGTGCCTGCTTATCCCTGAGGCTTCAGCTCCTTGCCAGCCATCGAATTATGCAAATAAGCCAACCACATCTTCTGTGGGAACCAGGGGGCACCTCACCCTCTTGTTACTACAAAGCCCCTCCACAGTGCCCACTGGTTCACTCTGTCCCAGGGCACCCCATGAGGCCCTATGTGGCACATGGTCTCCTGTCCCCTGGGCTGTGAGTGTGCATGACTAGTAACCTACCGTCCATCTCAGCTGCCCAGTGTTGGGGGCTGGTGTCTGGCTATCCCTGTAACCCTAACGCAGGAATCCTTATCATCAACAGAGTGAGAGGAGGTGAACAAACACATCTGAATGTAGTCCCTAATCGTGACGTCAGAAACAAAGGCGTTAGTTGAGAATAAAAGACCATGCCATGAGTTGCTCATAAAATCTGGTAATGTGTTTACTATTCCAGAGAAGGAGGGAGGATTACACCTTTTCTGAAGGGCTCTTCTCCACGGCTCTGGGATGCTGCTCTGTCTTGTCTGCCTTCTCCTCTCAGATCTTCTCATATCGATTTCTTCTGCTGACTCCTCTTTTGTCCATCCCCTAAATGTTGGTGTTTCTTATGGTTCTGTCCTTGACTTCTCTTCTCACTCGGGCTGTGTCTTCCTGGGCTTTCATCTATTTACACGGTCACCTTCTTCTATGTTAATTGCTCCCTTTCAGTGAGTGCTTGTGCTAAAGGCATGCACATCCCCGATTTAATCCTCAGACAACACTGCGGGGTGTCAACTGCCCCCACTGTATGCAGGTGGAAACTGAGGCTCTGGGAGAATGAGTAACTCACCTAACGTGACACAAGGAGTGAGAGGGAGGACCAGGACTGGAGCCCATGTCAGTGGGACACCCACGTCCTAACTCCTGTTAAACGTTTGTCTTCCTGGATGACACGTATTCCCATGTATCCACTTGCCTGATGGACGAGTCCACCTGAGTTTCTTATATGCATCAAATTTGCAAGTCAAAAACTAACTTTTTGGAGCCGGCCTGGTGGCATAGTGTTAAGTTCACGTGCTCTGCTTTGGTGGCCTGGGGTTTGCAGGTTTGGATCCTGGCACGCACCGATGCACCACTTATCAAGCCATGCTGTGGCGGCGTCCCATATAAAGTAGAGAAGGATGGGCACAGATGCTAGATAAGGGCCAATCTTCCTCAGCAAAAAGAGGAGGAATGGCAACAGATGTTAGCTCAGGGCTAATCTTACTCAGCAAAAAAAAAAAAAAAAAACCTCAACTCTTCCTCTTGTATTTCCCATCCAAGTGCCTCCTGTCATCTATGGTTTGTGTTTTTTTGGCTGAAGTATTTTGAAGTAAGTCAGAGGCATCATATCATTTCAGAACATCATCATCACAGCTTTCAATATTGACAATAATTCCCTAATATCATCTAATACTCTGATTCCAGTTTCTCCTGTTGTCTCAAAAATACCTTTTTTTCTGTTCATGTTGCTCTGTCTTCCTGAATGGCTTTTCACGCCCCTGTGGCCGTTTGAGTCTCTGACTCCGGATGGCCCTAGCCTAATTTACCCTGGGAACTTGAAGAAGGAAGTACAATAATCAGTCAAGGAAAAGGGAGGTCACCCCAGAGCAGTGGTTCTCAACTGAGGACGATCTTGTCTCCCGGGGGCATCTGGCAAAGTCTGGAGACATTCTTCATTGTCACGGCTGGCACGGTGCTCCTGGCATCCAGTGGGTGGAGGCCAAGGATGCTGCCAAACACCCTGAAGTGCACAAGACAGGCCCACAAATCAAGGAATTATCCTTCCCAGACGTCGGTTGTGCTGAAGTTGGGAAACTCTGCCCTGGAAGCCTCGTAGGAAACAGGCAGCAGCGCACACACAGGGAGCCTCTCTCTACTTTCATTGTTTCCATCATTTATCGAGTGCTCACTGCCTGCCAGTCTATGTTCTAAATGCTCTAGATACAGGCCAACCTCGGAGACATTGCTGGATTGGTTCCAGATTGCCCCAATAAAGTGAATATTGCAATGAAGGGAATCACATGAATTTTTTGGTTTCCCTGTGCATATAACAGTTATGTTTACACTATACTGCAGTCTAGTAAGTGTGCAATAGCATTATGTCTAAAAAGCAATGTATGTATATTAATTAAAAATTACTTTATGGCTAAAAAATGCTAACCACCATCTGAGCCTCGGTGAGTTGTCGTCTTTCTGCTGGTGGAGGGTCTAGTAAAAATCGCAGTATCCGGGAAGCACAATAAAGCGAGGTGTGCCTGTACAACAGCCCTGATCATACACACTATGATCCCTGTTTTACAGATGGGAAAACCGAGGCATAGAGGTTAGACAGTTGTCCAAGGTCACCCAACTCAGGACAAGGAATCACAATGCAGGCCCTGGACCACCTTCGCAGCACCAGCAGAGTGGATGAGGGAGAGAGGACGAAGACAGCGAGGGTGCACCAAGAGTGGCAACACCTAATGGGAGAGGCGCGTCCCCGCACGGGCTGTGACGGGAGCTAGAGCTGATGGCGCGTGCGCACAGTGCCCCTGGAGTGCTGCCTGTAAGAGCGAAAGAACTTAAAAATAGGGCCTGCCTAAAAACCCGTGAGGGGGTTTGCTGAGTAAATCACGGCAATCTTAGGAGTCCAGTCCGTTCCCCACGCAGCAGTTAAAAGGACTGAGGCGGGTCTACGTGCACTGACAAAGAAGGAAGGTGTGATGTATCAGAGGGAAAACGAATGCGGGATAATTCCATTTTCAACACACAGGCAGCCCTCGCTCCGCACACGGTGCAGGAGGACAAAAACGGCCGTGCGAGGTGAGGAAGAGCCGGGAAGAGCCGGCTCCATAACCAACGGGGAAGCTGCAACTGCGCAGCAACCTTTAAAAATGTTTGTTACAACATTAAAAACTCTCTTATTGTCAGCTACAAGTGTATAGGGAATGAAAAATAGCAATAGTTTTCTAATATTTAACTAATATTTATTTAGTACACTGTAATTTAAAATAATAGAAACATTGAGAATTCAAAGGGCTTTATTTCTTGGTAAAAAAATTTATCAATAGTAGTTTGAACAGTGCCTGCCTTCTTCTCGCTGTTTGACTTTGGATACTACACCTTGGAGAACTTTTATTTTCCTTTGTAAGTTTGGGTCAGCTTCCAGCATTTAATGCTTTACACTCTCGATTCCATGAAACATCTGAGTGTTCCCTTACACCGAAGTGTTTTGCTGATGTCACTTCCTATGGGACATCTTCCTCCTTTTGGTCATGGCCACTTTCTTGACTCACGTCAGTAAGTCGCCTTCACTATGTCCCCCAGGCTGCGTGTCTCAAGTCTCAGGGACAGTGGTGGGGTCCACATTCTCCTGGCCACCGCTTTCTCCTGTAGCCCTGCTTATGCTCAGCATGAATTTCACGTCCATTGTCACCACTTTAGATCTCTTTGCTGCACTCCCATCTTTGCTGGCCAGTTCCCTCTTTGGATTACCAATTTTTGTAAAATGTCACGTGGGTTTATCACTGGAGACAAAGAGGCAGCACCACTGCCCACTCTGCTGTCTGTGCGTGAATGGAATGACAGATGCACAGGGACCAGCAGGGAGGAAGCACTGCGGCTCGTCACAGACCACAATGTGCATCTGTCACTGCAACCCAAGAGCCAGCAGTCAGTTTATAACTCACACCACTATTCACAGTTAACAGACCATGTAGCTGAAATTTGAACCATGTTTTTTGGGAGGATGGTGTTATTTAAGTAAGCCGAGGAAACTGAATTCGTATGTATGAGAATTGTGCAAAGAGAGGACTGTCTGTAGAGGTACACAAATTATATAACGTGTGTGTGTATGTGTGTGTGTGTGTGTTGAGAGAGAGCAGAATTTTTATTTTCTGGGGGGCAGTTGTTTTTTAACCGTATACATGTTTCTCTGTTATTTTCTCTTGGCAGCAAGCATATCTTTGTTCTACAATCAGAAAAAAATCCTATAACTAAACATATATATGATAAAACTTTTCTTTTTTTTTGGTGAGGAAGATTAGGCCTGGGCTAACATCTGTTGCCAATCCTCCTCTTTTTGCTGAGAAAGATTGTCTCTGAGCTAACATCTGTGACCGTCTTCCTCTACTTTATATGTGGGACGCCTGCCACAGCATGGCTTGATAAGCAGTGTGTAGGTCCACACCCAGGATCCGAACCTGTGAACCCTGGGCTGCTGAAGCAGAGCACACGAACCCAACCACTACGCTGCCGGGCTGGCCCCATGATAAAACTTTTTTTTTTTGCAAAGGTGTTCATCAATTCTTGAAACAGAACAGAAATCGGGGTTCACTCTTAGTTAACATCTCAGTGAGCGGACACCCTGTTTGTCATTCTGCACCTGTTTGAAGAGAGATAGAAAAGACTTGCGTGTGTGTGCATGAAAGTGCACCTGTGTGTGCAGAGAGCTAAGAGCCGAGAGACCGAGGGGTCCTAAACAGAAGAGAACACATGGGGAGTCCTGGGATCCCTCATTTGATTATCACCCTCCATTCTTTCCACACCCTCGGACCACCTGTATCGCCATTTACTCAATATTCTTCTTTAAACTGACTTCAGATTTCACTCACTTTTTGTACTTAGTTAAGCAATGACACTCCCGAGATCACGGGTTGGTTGTGGTAGCTTTAGTTTTGTTTCCTAGTGCAGATTAGATTAAATGTATAACGGTTAAAATAAAACCGTTCCTGGGCCGGCCCCGTGGCTTAGCGGTTAAGCGCGCGTACTCCGCTGCTGGCGGCCCGGGTTCGGATCCCGGGGGCGAGCTGACGCGCTGCTTCTCCGGCCATGCTGAGGCCGCGTCCCACATACAGCAACTGGAAGGATGTGCAGCTATGACACACAACTATCTACTGGGGCTTTGGGGGGAAAATAAATAAATAAATAAAATTAAATAAATAAATAAATAAGTAAAACCATTCCTTTCAGCACCAGCTAACACCCCGCCAGGGCGGGAGATTCACGCTGAGGCAGTGCAGACGCATCCGTGGGAGAAGTGAGGGCCACGTAGCAGGCAGAGGGTGCTTCCGGGCGGGCTGTGCACTGGTTGAGGAGGCAGCAGGGGGCACCCAGGGGTCCCAGCACCGGCCTGGGCACTCCACTGCCCAGGGTGCTGGGGGCCCGCTGCACAGAAAGCCCTAATGAACAGAAATACTCAGGAAATGGGGATATTTGGGGTAGATTTTAGATTTTTTTCATGATTAATATAGTTAACCCAGATATGATTTTTGTTTTTGAGAAATGCTATTAGAAGTCTTTGTAGAATGTGTGAGAATATTTTTCTGCCTCTGTGAATATAGAAAAGGAAGCACAATTTGGTCTTTCTCTGCTGATTCTGGGTTTGCAGATCTGTGAGTCATCGTCCTGAATGTTAATTCTCATCACAAATGCTGAAGAAGTGTATGTACATAGGAGGTAGAGGATACTGGCTTGGATTCAGTACTTCATTTTTCCTTATATTTGGAAAAATGAATGTGTGGTGTCTGCAGCTGATAGGATGGCCAGGTTTTGCTTTAAAATCTTGCTACTCCAAGTCAGTGGGGCCCAGCAGCCGGGAGTTCCCCAGGAGCTGATGAGAAATGCAGAGTCTCAGGCCCCAGACCTGCTGCAGCAGGCTCTGCATCTGAACAACATTCCTGGGTGTGGCCTGTGTGCACCCAAGTTTGAGAACCACTCCTCTGAAATATTCTAGAGAAAGAAATTGAAGGAGGGGAGGGTGATGAAATGCAACAGCAAAACACTGATGATTGTAAGAGTTGGGTGAAAGGCCCGTGGGTTTATTATATTGTTCTCTCTACAAATTGTGTGATCAATAAGGAATTAAAAATAAATCTCTAATATCATCTCATGTGGTTCTTATCGATCTATATTACTGCCAAAAGTCAGTTCCCCCATAAAAAAGTCAATCCTTTTCCCTTATTCAGGTATGGTGTAACTCTGGTTAATCTAAATTTTATTGTACATTAAACTCAATACACTGGTTAAATACTCATTGAACTGTCTGGGGGTGAAAAAAAAAAGAATATAACCTACTTAAAAAAACGAATACCAATAAGGTCTGGTGTTTGTAAATTGCAAAAAAAAAAAGTGCAAAAGGGCTTTCCTCTTATTTCTTTATTTAGCAAACACTTTAATGGCACTTACTATGTACAAGGTACTTCCTAAGGAATTTACAGATATTAATCCGCTTAACTCAATTGGTCCACACAATGACCCTGTCGGGTAGGGCACCTTACAAAATACGGATTCTGGCAGGGGCTAGCATTCCTGGGCTTCTCCCGAGGTGCTCCGCCTGACCCTGCATGGGGGCCAGGAGCCGGGAGCCTGGCAGCCCTGGACACGCCACGCAGGCCAGCCCCCCAGGACACGTCGGGAGCTAATGATGTGATTGCAGGCATGATTGCTCAGCAGACTGAAATGGGCAAGCCCTGGTCACCAGCTGACTTGGATTGGCCAGTTAAATCCTCTAAATACACAGCTCAGGGAATTGAGATGCAATTGATGGAATTAAGGAAAGCATAGAATTTAGTTATCATTCTTTCTCCCCTGACTCTCTTCCCAAAAAAGAAGTGAAGATGAGCGATGGAGACAGAGAATGGGGAACCCACGCTGCCCTGCACATCTAGCGAGAGGCAGTGCCTAGGAGAAGCCACATTATGAAAAGGTGTCCATTTTCACAAAGTGTAGGGGTCATGACCTGCGGAACTCGCACACTATTGATTCCAGACCCGAGGACTCCATGAACGCTGGGGGCATTGCTTTTAGGTTGGGAAGCCAAGAGAAACGTTGGTGGATGCGATGCGCTCTGGCTGTGTTTTCCACACTGTAGAAATGGAAGTGCCTCTCTACATGGTGGGTACCAACACAGTGAGGGGTGGAAAATGGGCCCGTGGATACACACCTGGTACAATGTGGCAATAACGTTAGCATCTCACTGTTCACACTCACTCACATTTCCACTCCTAGGAGTCTGTGCTTACAGAAACTCTCCCAAAGAGTGTCCTATCTGTGATGACTGTTCACTGCAGCACTGTTTGTAACAACTGGAAGTGACTTATTGCTACTCTGTATCTCAAGTGTCCCTCAGTAACAGGTTGGTTAAAAAATAAACTACAAAACCATCTGTACAAGGAAATATGATACATCAATTGAAAAGCAAAAGAATAAAGTGGATCTATTTGTACTGATGTGAAAAGATAGCCACAATTCATTGTTAAGTAAAGAATCAAGTTGTAAAACTGTATGAAGAATGTGATTCCATTTTTGTTTAAAAATTATAAGATAGAATAATAATTAAATAGAAAAAAGGGCCAAAGGCATATGCATCAGGCTGTCAACAGTGATGATCCTAGAACATGAGCCAATGGGGAACATTTACATGCATGGGGAAAGTGATGCTTCCTGAATTGTTATTTCTGTGACTTATCTGAGGGATCTGATCATCCATCTTGTCTCTATTTGTAAAAAATACTATGGTGTTTGCTCTAGAGACAGAAACCAATGTGCACAAGAGACATGTGCCAAGAGAAAAAATCAGAGAAGTGACAGAGGAAGAGATCTGTGTCTAGAGAGATCTTACCCACTTAGGACTGAAATGCATAACAAAAGTGAAAAACCAGGGTCAAGTTGGAAGCATGCCTGCCAGTATTTTAATTTGCACACCTTATTTAATGCAACCTTTCTGTACTCTTCTCAATTTACTTGAATGACTAAAATAGTTGATGAAGAAGAATTTTCTTTCCCTCTCTCTTTCCTTCCTTCCTCCCTCCCTCCCTCCCTCCCTTCCTCCCTCCCTTCCTTCCTTTCTTCCTCCCTCCCTCCCTTCCTTCCTTCCCTTCTCTCCTCCCCCTCTCTCTCCCTCCTTCCTCCTTCCTCTTTCTCTCCTTCCTTTTTCCCTCCTCCCTCTGTTTCTTTCTAAGACACAGCCTTCTATGCATGGTGCCCTGTCAATTCAAAAGTAGCAGTGAAGAAGGAAATGGAAATGAATTCTACACTGCAGGGTCCACTTCCTGCGACTGAGTCTGGGATCGACTGTGGCCCACAGGGCCGTGTAGACCACTTCATTTAAGACTAACCGGAGTGAGCTATGACTGCAGCTGGAGCGCGTACGCCATGCTCGGACGTATGCTACACCGTGGGCCGAGTGCAGATGCTGCCATGGCAGAGAGACAGACGGTAGAGAGCCCTCGCGGCTCTGAGGGCTGACACGCTGACCTGGGCCCTTGGAAGGGACTAGATCTCCTGCTTCACGCCAGGCAAGGATGGCCGAGACCACCCAAGCCCTTCCTGAGATAGTTCCTCGTCTGTTTCCAGGAATGACAACTAAGTCTTTCTGCTGTACTTCCAGTGGGCTGGGGTCCTCTTCCACACCTCCCACTGATGAGCAATCTCTTGGTGAGAGCGTTCCTCGACCACAGGAAAGTGAGTCTGTCCTTCATGAATGAATTTGGAGGCTGGGGAGAGCACCCGACCAGGGCAGCTGCTCAGTGATAGCAGCACTTCTGTGGAGGCTTTGATGCCAAAGTCTTTCTCTCCTCTGAGCTTGATGCTGCTTCACGGGAGACAAGTCATAGTCTAAAGAACTGGTTTAAAATTGGAAAGAGATGAGAACAGAGGCTGTAATCTAGGATTATTTTCATTATTTTGTTTACATGGAAGTTAAGCAGAAATCAAGAAGAAAGACAGTGAAAACACAAATAAAAATCCATCTGAAAAGACCTAAGAAGCAGCATATGGCAAGTAGGTAGAGGCCTCACAAAAACAAAGGTGCCCATGAGTGTAATCTAGACACTGGAACCAGGAGCAGAAACTGCCTTCCCTACAAAGCGTGTTTCTTGGGACACCAGGTGACAATTCCGGAGGAAATAAACCTGAATGCGAGCCTGTCACCCGGGTTGGGATTTGGAGAGTACAGCCTTGGAAAATTATACTACAATCAAACGTATCACATTCTATAACCAGCAATTTCAAATTGTGCATTCCAAATTGATATATTCTACACAAATAAAAGGATCTGATTTTGGGCTTTGAAATGAGCCGCCTGCCTTCTGTCTGCTGTACAATGCCATCTGACTTCCTAAAAAGCACGGTGCCTTTTCTCCTCTTGCACCTGCTTGGCTTCAAAAGTGTCAGCAGCACAGCTCAGAGAATTCTGTGTGATGCTAGAGCTGCGATCACCTGACCACACCAGGAAAAGCGAGGTGAGAGAGCGGGAGGGCCATGTTGAGGGCTGGGGCAGGAGGGGTGATGGGAACCCACAGCCCTGGGGCTGGCTCGCTTCACTAAGGGAAGGGCTCCCTTCTCCACCACGTTCCTAACCCACCCGGGGGGAAAAGGGCCAGGAATGTTCTCTGAGAGGAGGAGCTCCAGGTACAGCAACGGTGCCTGACCATAAGAGGGCCTGGGTTCCACGAAGGACTTAGAATTCCTCATCTTTATGCAGACGCTCCCCAGGACGAATTCACACTTAAAGTGAGCCCCACAGAGGGGCGAGTATATGACTCACACATAACTGGACAGTATTGTGGAAGTCCCAGTCAGATCTTCAGTCTGTGTGACCTTAGGAAAGCTGCTTAAGTTCTCTGACCCTCAATTTCCCCGTCTGTAAAATGTTGTTCACAGTACCTCCGTCCTGAGTTGTGGGGAGGATTAAATGATGAAATACGTGTCAAGTGCTCAGAGCGTTGCCCGGCATAAACGTTAGATGCTGCTGCTGAGACCACTGCCACTGTTATTATTACAGTCATCTTTCCTTAAGAGATTCTGTATTTGAGAGAAAAAAATGATAGATCAGCTATCCTGCCAAAGGCCAAGTCTCCCCAATCTAACAGCGGCATCTAAGGAGAAACGAGGAAACTTTCTGTAAAGGGCACAGGGCTCCTTATGGGCTAGAATAACAAAGGTACTGTGACTTTAGCTTTTCTTTTTCATGAATAGAAATACAAAAGGATCCAATCATTTACTTTTAAAATTATTGATAAGAAAAAAAGCTCTATCCACTGAACATAGGTTTTATGGTGAAAGTTTAACCTAGAAATTTGGGGGTGGGCCACATGGGGACTGTGGAGGAGGATGAGCAGGGGTAAGGTGTGAGGAGTAGGGCAGAGGAAGGCAGGACATGGAGCCTGGGGACAAGCACAGGTCGAGGCCAGTGTTTGGGAGACGTCCAGGAAGGGCAGGGACTCGCAGCCATCCGCAGGGGGTCTGCAGGAAGCCTCGGGCCTCTGCCCGACTTTCTGCGGAGTGTGGGCTTCAAACCAGCTTTCCCCTGACCCACCGCTCCCAGGAACCAACTCGCCCCCAGCCCTTCCGCAGTCTCTCTTTACGCCTGTCTGATTTCATTTGTAGGCTGGAAACTTATTCTGGAAATACAGATTCATTTGTTTCCTTAAGAAACTTGGCAGATTTTGCTCAATTACCTGGTTAAATTCCCTCCCGGGGAACCTCAGAGGTGTCAGTCAACCTTCCCCTCCACTCCGCCCCCTCTGCCCCGGGGAACATCTGCCGCCAGGTGAGACCCGGGCAGCCTCCTCCTTCCTGGCGACCCCTCCCCGCTGTCCGTTCTCACCCCGAGCCCTCCCTCCTCTGCGTCCTGCACCACGTGGATTCCAGCTGCTCCTTAGGCACCCACACTGCCCCATGGTTTTGGTGAGTTTACGGTACTTATGTGCAGACGCTCTCTTCCCTTACAGCAGAGACCTTGCTGTATATCCCTGGAGCCTCCCCCTCCTTCCCTGACGAGCAGTGCAGCGCTCGTTGACTGATGGATTAACTCAAGTCCAGAGGAAGAACTAAAGTGGGAATCAAAATGAATCTAGGCGTGGTGAGATGGAGAATATACATCCAGGGGAATTTTCTAGAAAACACTGGGAACATGGAACTCAAGTTTAGGTGAGAAGCCGCGATGGAGGCGATGGCTAATCCACGAGATCAAGTTCACGGGTCCAGAGGGCAAGGCCTCCAGGTAGAGCCGACCTCAACCTCAGCCAAAACCCTCTTTATCTCCTGTCCTTGTGAAAGTCCATTTACTAATATTTTAATCCACAGTGTCCAGTACATGGCAGGTGCTCAATAAATATTTGTTAAATGCTGAATGAATGAATGAATGAATGTGCTTGCCTGGAAATAGAAAAAAAAATAAAGCCTTAGATATGCACAGGGCAAGTGTGTGCGATTTAGTGACCCCGGAAGGTTTAAGCCACAGCTGTTTCGATGGGAAATGATAACTGATGAGGTCTCCCCGTCCCTCTCTGTGGTGGAGAACAGTCGCAGCAGAAAGAACCACAACCGTGGTGGCCAGGCCGCTGTGCGCAGACTCGTGCGGAGGGGCGCTCTCCTCAAGTCTGGAAGTGGCTCAGCGCTCCTGCAGAAGCAGCGCCTGCAGACGTGGGCACCATGCTCCGATGTCAGTAAACTAGCCGCTATTTGTGACTATGCTAGAGTTAGCAGAAATCACCGATTCCAAAACAGTATTTTTCTAGGCTTTCGTCCGCACCTCTTCCCAACAATGCAGAAAGTACATAATAGCACTTATGATCCCAGAGTGGGGCTCACACCTGCCTCCTGCCTCCCTTCTGCTTCCAGAAGTATTGCTGATTTTTACAGTCGCATCTTCCTGCTTATTTTGAACACTGGCAGAATGTCTCTGATCTCAAGAGAAGCTTGCCTGTCTGAGCTAAAGAACAGAGCAACGACATCCATTTTTGAAATGAAATGTGAGGAAAGTATAATTATTCACTTTCCCACTATACTTGTGATAGAGTTACATGAAAAGACTTATATTTTAGAATACTATCTCCCAGTGTAAATCCTTGCCTTGGAGGAAAGTCTGGACCTGGAGCGAGTCGTGGAAATCTTCAACATGTGCGTTTCTTGAGGAAAGGTCTTATTCGACTTCAGAAATCTTTCCTGTGGAAAGGGCCCTGAGTCAACAGCCGGTGAGGGGACGGTTGAATAGATCCCTAAGCCCTGCGATCCTGGAAACTGCTTACAAATTTGTTTTGGGGAGGAAGCGGGTCTTCAGAGATGCTGTTTCCCTTCTCTTCCGGGTGAACGACTGGTCACGCTGCTCTTTCTAAACATGGAGCTGCCAATGGGAGGGGGGTGAAAATAGAAAGGGGGTGCCCCCACCCCAGCATTGGTAGGCACGGCCTAGGTGGCGAGTTCAGACCTGGATCCTAGTGCTGTTCTTGAGGCCAATGGGGCTCTGTGGGGGGCCACCACAACGTCTCCGCGACGTTCTCGAGAGGAGCCCCCACCTGGGCCAGCAGCAGCTTTGCCGGGAGCTTGTTAGAATTGCACATTCTCGGGCTCCACCCCGAGCCCACGGAACCAGAAACTCTGGGGGTGCAGCCTGGCCATCTGCTTTTCAACAAGTCCTGCAGGTAGGTCTCGTGCATACAGCCTCAGTTGTGTGCACCGCTAGTGTGCCCTCACTCGTCCCCTTTCAGTGAGGAAGCCTGTGTTGTTTCATTTAAATAATTACTCTGTGAGAGGCTCCATTTGGACCTAGGGGTTACCAGAGACCCTCACTCAGGGGCCCAGGTGAGGCTGCTCTGGGCCACTGTGAGTCCTCCTGTCTTGTCTAGAGCACCTGCCTCGACCTGAATTTCTCTGTGGTCCACATGCAAGACGCAGGTGATTTTGGCTTTTCCTGATCTTTCTATGCTACCCACGGGGGAGGACTCAAACAAATCTTAAGTATCAAGACATCAAGGGAAGCCAAGATCCACCAAGAAACCTTTCATTGCACACACTTGGCTGCTGAAATGTCACACGAGGCTAAATGTTCACAAGAAGAAGATAAAATTAGTCATTCAAGGCCAAATTCAGGGCTAAAACCCCCCTCCTAGCTGATCTAACGATGTCCCCAGGCATGCCAGAGGATGTGGGTTGCTATGGTGATCGTAGGAGATGAGACAGAATTTGGAAAAAGACTATAAATGTTGCAAGTGAAAAAAGAATTCTTGTGACTTAAAAATACTTGGTCTGAATATAAGCAGGTGACATCCACTGCCTATTTCCCATGTAGCTGTTGTCATTACACAAATCAAAATTTCCCAGTTTTTAAGACAAAGCAGTATCTTATCTTACTACATATCCCAGGACTCCGAAAGATCAAAGCCACAGAGACAAGGATCTCTGTCTTCACACCTCCCTCATGACAAACTCAGTCTGTGACACACGACTTCGCCGTCTGCAGTTGTGTTTGAGAAACTGCGATTTAGTGGATGGGACTCACTAACTGCTGTGCAGACGTCCCAGGTCTGGGCTGCACTCGGCTTCACACATTGCGACAGAGAATACGATCGCAGTGTTTCCACAGGATTGTCACTCAATAAGCATGAAATTACATTTAATCACAAATTTAATGTAAATGAATGTAATCAGGTAATTAGAATGTGTAGTGGCGTGATATTTACAACATGTAGCAATGCACTTATAATGTTGTGTAAAATTATGTTAAAAATTCTTATTGAACTTTGTAAAAAAAGGCACTGTTCAGCGAAAGCAGATGATTTTAAAGTTCAACATCTTGATCACTTCAACATTTCATTTATGAAATGCTATGTTTAGCCAATACTTTTAACAATTTGCTAAATATGTTTTGTAAAAATCAAACAATTTCATAGTTAGTGGAGAGCTAAAAAAGCCCTAGGATCTATTCTCTTGGCTGCATATAGCTCAAACAGCTGAAACCATTTTAAAAAGATGCTTCATTATAAATCATTGAAAATAGGAATTCAGAGCAGAAATGCTGACACAATCCTTTACTCCAAATGAAGGCCTGAAGCACCGCCAGATTCCTGAATGTGACCAAATGATAGTATCCGACGTGACTACTTGGGCAGAAATGACGCAGTCAGCGCTGTGTGTGGAGGGCCTGTCTACACAGTCGCAATCCGGTTGCTTCCAAGTATTTAATTGCCATGTCTGACCCCACTTTCCCTTCCCAATGCAGGGGTTGTAACCGCACGTGGAGGAGCCCCCTCAGCCAAGCGCTCTGAGTGCCTGTGAGGAGCAGACTCCCACCCTGGCCCCAAGAGCCGCCCGAACATGGAGTCCTCTCGTGTGAGGTGCTGGGTCTCAGGGCTGCTTGTTACGGCAGCACCACTAGCCATCCCGACTGATGTGGAAGGGGCGTCTGGCTGGGCTGCCAAGGAGAACTGGATTTCCTCGTTAATGTACACGGTGAGCACTTGCTATCAGTTGAATAAGTTAAATTCTGTAGCTCCAAAATACAATACATTAGAACACGTATCCAGTGCAACTATTTAAAATTATGCTACAAAAATTTAAATGTCATCTTGAAAATGAACGAGAGGGGCATGGTTTTTCAATAGTGTCAGGAGCACAGGAGCAAAGATGTTTAAAGACCCTGGAGACCCCTAGTCTAGAGAACCAAGATCCAGGAACATAGCTGAGAGTTGTTAGGGGTGGAATTCTGCCCACAAATCCGGATCTGGAAGTCCTTACTCCCAGTGTCCAGACCGTAAGCTTATTGGAAATAGGGCTGTTGCAGAGGTAGTTAGGCACAGTAAGGTGAAGTCGTATAGGAGCAGGGTGGTGCCCTTACAGAAAGAACCCATGTCGACAGAGAGACAGCACCAGGAAGAGGCCATGGGAGGATGAAGGCAGAGATGAGTGATGCTTCCCTGCAGCCAGGGAACAAAGGCCGCCAGAGACCCCAGGAGCTGAGGAGGGCCTGGAGCAGATGCTCCCTCACGGCCTCAGGAGGAACCAGCGGGCTGACACCTGGCTCTCAGACTTCTGGGCTCCAGAACTGAGCGAGAATTGACCCCTGCTCTTCGAGCCCCTGGTGTGTGGTGCTGCACAGGGGCGGCTCCAGGGACCGGCTACAGAAGCCCAGGGAGGGACGGGTGAGGGATGCAGCGAAAAGTAAACCAGCGGGGAGGGAGGGTCTGACTAGAGGGCTCACTGCGAGAGAGGGGAGCCGGCTCCTGAGGAAGCTGATGTTGAGGCAGGGCCTCCATGTCCGTTCTTCCAGGGTCAGGAGACTGCTTAGAGGGTGACTCCGTGGTGGCCCTAGAGAAAACAGGAACTGGGGGGCCAGGCCCTCCCCATCCTTGGAGAAGCCGTCCATCCGTCCCAGCTCTCCATCGGGGATTCGGGATGCCACAGGCTGTGAGCTGCGGCGACATGTGGCCCTGTGTCTTGTTCTGAAGCCAAGGGGCTTGCTGCTCGGACAGGCCCACTCCGAATCCTGGGGCAGCTGGCCCACAAATGATGTGTGACCTGGACAACTACTTCAGTGTGACTGACGTTTCTATAAATAGAAAACAAGCGACCATATTGATGAAGCAGCCCCTCAGTCAAGGAAGGAGCTGTTTACCAAAACACACTCAGGTTCCGTGCGTTGTCATCCCTTGCGAACCCGCTGGTATTGGTGAGGCGTGCTCACGCTCCAGGAGCCGCTGTGGTGTGGAGACAAGGCCTTTCTGTCCAACTGGATGTTATGTTGGATTAACACCAACAGGAACGAGCAGGCTCAACTCGCAGTGAGCAGAGCTTTGTGGCGCTCTGAAATCCTGGCCACTGTGTGGCTCGGGGTGTAGGGCCTGCCATCACACAGTTAGTGCTGTGTTATTCCTTATCCGACTGGACCCTGCAGAGGGTTTTCTGCCCAGGACCCCGGGGCCCTGAGAGGCAATGTCTGTTCCTAACATCACATCCCGGTGAGGGGGGCAGGACTCGCACTTACGTCCCAAGCCCACATTTTAACACCATGCCAGACTGTCTCCCCACAGAAGCAGTGGAGAGCGTCGTTTAAAAAGGAGAACCCCACTGAGGACTGGCAGGTGGATGGAACGCCCCTGCCTTGATGGATGGAGGCCCTAGAGGAGCAGGCGGAGGAGCGAGCTCGTCTCCCGGGCGGGGGGCTGCTGGGGTGCTGGCCTTGCAGAGGCGTCCCGTGCACGCTGCCAGCCTGGCGGTGCAGAGCGTGAGAGCAGACGGCTTTGTTCCTGCTGTCTTTCTTCAGCTGCGGGCTGTGCCCTTTGCCCAGGTCTAGTTTCAACAGGTGCCAGGGACTTAGGAGGGCCGAAACAGAAAGGCGCATTCATCCTTAAATCACCGCTGTCCCACAGCACTGCTCATCAATGTGCAGCCAGGCCTCCTCCCGTCCGCTGGGCACAAGTCCCTGTCAGGCACAAAGATTTATTCATGTCTCCTCGGAGATGGGTATCACATGGGACTCATTATATGATGGATTTCAGCTTGTCTGAATGATCGTGCTGCCGTGTGGGACCTGTCGGAGGCTCAGGCCCTGGGAACAGGACACCTAACACCAGAGCCTTCGTGGGAACCCTGTCCCAGGACGAGTCCGGCTCGGCGGCTCAGAGGCACGTCATACAGCCACGGGCTTGGCTCTGCAGGAAGGAGTGGGGGCAGAGATGTCCGGCCTCAGGGAGAGCCAGCTGTCTGGTTTTCATGTTGCAGAGCTCCAACCATGGATGGAAACTTCACGGGGCTTCTGGAAGCTGTGTGTCCCCTCAGTGTGAGGACTGGGCCGTGCAGAGCCTGCTCTTAGTTCCTCCAGGCCTCAGCTCCTTGTTGACAGAGAGTTGAAAGTGCAAAACATGAGATGCCCAGGGTCGTTACCCTGAAGTGACGCGTCTCCCGCCCCAGGACAGGGTCTGCAGAGCGCTGATGACCCCAGGATGAAAGGAGAAACACCCTTTGGGTTGAAAGTGTGAAGTTTTGGAGAGAATAAGGCTGTGTTAAAATGCCTCAGGTCAGGGTGGTCACATCTCTCTCAGGGATGGAGAAAGATCAAGAAATTGTAACTATTGAATTTTTAAATTGTTAATAAACAGGATATGAGGCATTTATTTTGGAAAAACCCCTCAAATTCAAATGCAGTTTTCCGAGCCAATGGGCACTCCAGATAAACAGCATGAACAACTCGGGGGACCTGGGAGTGGGGACAGCACACAGCTGTTCCGGAAGCTTCACTTGGCCAGAGAAATTTCTGTTCCCGAACAGACTCCAGGGCAGAGGAAAGATGCTCCTGATACAGAGGTGGGACAGGGCTTTGTGGCCAGGGGGTTCGCCTCTGCCTCAGTTGCCTCCTTTGTACAATGGGAATAATGACACCCACCCCACAGGGTGTTTGTGACCGTCAAGACCCTAAACGCCAGATCTGGCATAGGTAGGTGCACCACCAATGGTGCTATTATTAATGGGATTATTGTCGTTTGTATGGACAGGGGGTTGGGTAGAAACTTGACAGTGTTATTTGTGCACTAAATATCATTAATGATTCCTTCCAGGAAAATCATCTCTCACTTGTTTCTGCAAAAAGCCCCCATGCCACGGTCAGATCAAGGAGTAAGAACACTGTCCTCTAACCTGGTGGATGGCTTTCAAAAGCCATTAGGCCTACAGAAATTCTAATTGGCCCTCAAAATGTACAATGATCCTATTTAATCTATTTGTGCAATTTCCAATGTCAATAAGCATCTCTCTGCAACAAACGTACCCAGCGTTGGCCCCAAGCACGGATCATCCTGAACATCAGGTAACCACAGAGTGTGGAGTCAGCGTGAATGGGGTTTAAATAGTGGTGCTACCAGATCTCTTCAGAGTCTAAATGGCTTTGCTGGTTTGCTATTAAGTTCTCTGCTTTTTTTTTTTTTTTTTTTTATGTCTGCCATATGTGTTTGGTTTTCTTTCCACGTACTAATTTATTTTTAAGGCCTAGTCTTTTATCAAACTGGGTGGTTGATGTCTCCAGTGTTATATAAAATGATGAACTGGAAACCTGACGTTTGAAGACGATTCTACAATTCAGCCACGTTGCTATGTAAGGGAGTTGGATGCGTGTGGGGTCTTCAGATGTGCGGGCTGGGCGTCGGAGGAGCCCAGTCCCCTGACATGGGAGCAGGGTATGATGCAGGGTCAGCTCCACTGCTGAGGGACCCTCCAGCCATGCCAGTCCCAGAACCACCCTGGGTGGGTACGGAGCCGGAGAGAGCCTCCCCACTTGGTGATGCTGGCGGGCAGGACTGCCAAGGCCGGGGGCTGCAGCAGTTACACGTGGGTTCTGTGCCGCCTCTACCTGCACAGCTTCTCCCTCCTTACCACTACCTCGGGCACTACTGCCGGCGGGAAGCAGTGCTCTCCCCTGGTTTCCTGCAGGACGACTTGAAGAGGCCATGCAGGCCAGCGTTGTTGGCGCCAGGGCTGGGACTCCTGAAACCAGAGCAAATTGATTCCCTGACTGAGCGTACATTTATACCTCTGTCTTATTCCAGTACAATACGAATTCACGATGGCTTCCACAGATACACGGAGACAAATCAGGAGGAGGAAAGTGAATCTAAAGGGAGATGAGAAAAAGTTAAAAACCTTATGAGGCCAGACTCAAATAAACGCGCCGAGTCGCATGGTGAGGACAAGTGCCCTTGCTAGAAGCCAGCTGCTCGCTTAGTTCCAACTTTCTAGCAACCTCTGCAAAGAGGCAGGTGGGATCTGCTACATGGGTAAAGCATCTGTAAAATACAAATAGACCATTTGCCTAGGAGAAAACACTATTATTTTAGTGCTAAAACCCAGAAATACATCTCCTGACGGTTCTTCTAGAGGCGACACAGTGCTCTGTGATGGGTGACATCCTCAACAACATCTCTACTGTAAATACGGGAACAAGTCGCATGGTTGTGTCACATACTGTCCCCAGAGTAAGACAAGGGAAAACCACAGAGAAATTCATGAAAAGCAACTGATGGGAGGCACTGAAATGACAGTTCAGGTAAGAAGTTAATCCAAGGCCACATCTTCTCCATAAACAGGTCTGCTCTCAGTCCTGGCTGGGAAGATGGTAGATCAGGAGGGCCTATGTTGTATTTGGACACAGTTGCTGTAAATCAGCTGGCCTCAGGTGGGGCTGAGCCCATTCTGCCCCAGAACTCAGTGCAAAGCCATTACATTTCTAAAGATGGGCTTGGCCCAGGAAAAGCTCAAAGCAGGAGTGATTCGACATTCGTCTTGGCTGTAAAAACACGGTGAGACAGAATGAGGGAGGGGGAAGATCTGTGTCCTTGAGTCAAGGAGATTGTAAAATAGAAGTCTCAGGACTGCGAAAGCCAGCAAATGTGTGGGGGTGCAATAGCCAAAGTGCAGACCTGGTTTTGGAGGAGGCCGGTGGTGTCTGTTGGTAGTTACAAGATTGCAGGGCCCGTTGTCAGGCGCATCCCAGCTCTTGACAAGGGAAAACGCCACGTGCACCTCCCAGCGTGCTCATCTTTCTTTCGCAGGGCCCCCATATCAAACCCACCTAACACTGGTCCTCGGTCATCAGGACATAAATTAAATAGTCAGAGAGTGGGCGGGTGTGTCAAAAACTTTGCTTTTTTAAAAATATCCACTGGAAATTGTTACTGTTGAAAGGCAGTCCTCTGACCTCAGCTCTCAGAGCCACACTAACGGTCAGAGCTCCTGCGGGCATCAATAATCGTGAGGAGAGATCTGCGTTCAACTCACCCGATTGGCCTGTTAGTGCCTCCTGCCGACAAGTCTGACACGAAGAAAGTTGGTGGAGCCAGAGCCAGCCCTACAATATTTCTTACACATTTCTCGTTTTACAAAAGCCAATTACACACCGTGTGGGGACATTTCTGGTACCCATCCGTTGGTGCTTGAGATCTGTGGATCTGAGATGGGAAGCTTGGTTTTCAGGGCTGGGAAAGGCCAGCCTTCGAAGCGTCCCTGTGGCCTGGCTCCCAGGACAGCACTTGCCAAGTTCGCACCTCAAATCCACGTCCTGGGCTGAGCTTTTGCCGGCTCTGCAGCTGCAATCAGGTCCTTCTACGCTGACCGACTAGAGCCTCACTTTCCCAGAGCACTAGAAGTGATTTAGATGCAACAAAGCAGGGTGCCTTCTGTGTCATTTCTCATGTTCTCATGCTGACCTGGCTGGGCCGGTTTGCTGACTGATGACCAGGCCTCTCAGACTAGGCCCTCGGGACGGGGAGCATCACCAGGGCAGCTAAAGGAGGTTGCAGACTACAAACAGCCTGTTAACAGCAAGCAGAGAGGGGACTGACCCAGCTCTTTGGAAGTCCTTGCTGTAGGTTAAAAAAAGCAATGACTCAGAAAGCAAGAGGTCTTCAACAGGTCTAGAAAGTTCCTTGGTTGAACTCACCCTTCCTCCTTCCACGAATCCCCAAACAACCCGATGAGAAGATTTCCCAGCCCAGCAGGGACACTGACTCTACCCTGGTCATGTTCAGAGCAGCAATGCTATCACACTCATACTGTAACCACAACAACGATTAACGTGAATTGCTTGTTATGCACCAGGGTACGTGTTCGGCTTTCTGCCTACACCCTAGCGAGGGGCAAATGTTTCTTTATACCTAATGTGTGGATGCAGTTCAGATGGCCGAGGCCGGGCAACTGGTAGGCCAGCAGAAAGGTGCTCCTGAGATTTGTAATGAAGGCCCACCTGAATTCCCAAACAGGCAAACTGAGGCCTGACAGGCACATTCCAGGTGGACCCAAGGAAATAGGCATTGTCTTTATCAAGTAGCTTAGAAGCCTGGCCGTGTGGCTCTCAGACTTGTGCAGGTCACGCTCGCCTGGCCTGGGTGGAGGTTGAGGGTGAGCTCCTGGGGACCGTGGCCTCGGAGGCCTCCCCAGGCCCTGTCTCTCCTGTTCTGGGGTCACTCAGACAGGCTGACCTCGCAGGACGCCCAGTAGATGATGAGGTCCAGCAGGCGGTATGTGTGGGCTCCTGGGGTGAGGAGGGGCAGCACTGAGGTCCATGAGAGGCCCCACAGGGGGAGTGCTCCCGTCCACAGAGGGAAGACTGTAGCCTGCAGCTGGAGGTAACCCATTTCCTTAGTTCTGTGTGCTCAGGGGACTTGGGTGGCCCCATATTAGCCCTAAAAAGTGAAGAGAGTATCCCAGCAGGACAGAGCTGCCTCTATTTGTTTGTCTGTTCAAAGTCCTACTTAGGGTGAATCTATGTAGCCACATTCTCCTTCCTGCTGGTGCAGCCAAGGGGGCTGGCTGCAGAGGGCGTGGGGAGCAAGCAGAGACCCCCCCAGACCCTGCTGAGAAGGGGGGCCTCCCTGGAAGCAGGCGTGAGCCCTTCCTAACCCACTGGTCCTGTCTCGAGATCAGACAGCTGTTTGCACCAGGCCTGGCCCTGAGAGACGGGGGCAGAGGAAGGAGAGCGCATCTGCACTGGGGCAGCTGACTCACGGTCTCTCTCCACTTCCCCACAGTGAGCAGTGGAAAGTGGCTCTTGAAAATGGGCTGAGAAATCCACTTTCAATGACCCCAGGGCCAGTTTCAGGGACCCCGGGGGAACTGGGCCTCTAAACCTCCTTCTCCACGGTGGGTGCTCCCACCCCTGGATCCCCACCCCGGGGGTACACTGCTGGGCTCCTTGCTGGCCATAAAAAAACAAGCAGAAAAGAGAGGGAAAGGTAAGCATTGGGAAGAGGGAAGTAAAAGATGCATTTTTTAATCATGAAAAGAGTTGAAGGTAAGTTAAGAGTAAGAAGGTGAAGCTCAGAGAAGAGACGCGCGGGAGAGGAGGACGGACGCGCAGCCTGAACATGTGTGGGCTGAGGAGCCGGGAGAAGGGGTGAGAAGAAAAGAGGGAGTGAAAAGTGTGGAGGTTGAATTTAAAAACTATTTAGGAGAAAACATTTTTAAAAGAAAAGAAAGCAATTAATTTGAAGTTGAGAAAGCAGAGAAAACAAGGTAGAGAAGGAAGGAGAGAATAGAATGGGGGCTGAGAGTCTTTACAGATCTGGGGGTCCAGCAGCGCCGGGGGGCACTGTCCTGGCCAGAGATGCCTTTTGGGGACAAGAGCCCAGGAGGCAGAAGGACGTGAGCAAGCTTCACTCCTTTCTCCTCCCTCCCTGGAGGCGCCCCGCCTCTGGTCTCTGTCGGGATGTGTCATGAGGTAGCCAGTGCGTCCGTCAGTGCTCACCCAGAACTTAATCATGGTGGAGAGGGGGGAGGCATCCAGGAGCAGAGCAGATTCCAGGCTGTTCTAGGGGAAGGCGCCAGGCAGACTTCCTCACTCCACCTTCTACTTGATCAGATAGAGCAAATATACACGACTTATTTTCTAGCTTTTTCTAAGTGCATTCTCTCTAATTTTCCAATCTTGCTGATTCCATATTCCAACACTTGTGACAGATAACTGAAGAACTAGTAAATTGTGCCAAACAGGTGTTCATTTTTGACCCAAATTAAACTAACGCGCTCACATGGGAAGCCCGATGAGGTAACACTCTGTCGTCGGCCAACTCCGAGAAAGCTCTGGGAGTTGGAAATGCCGTCTTCATCTGTGAAATTGAGACAGTAACTTGCAGAGTTACCTCGCAGTTACTCTGAGCCGCCCACAAGATGGTTTTGCGTAAAAGTCTGTTTAGTTACAGGGCTGTGCCCTAACGCTCAGGTGACGGTGTTATTGTTGAGGCAACAGCTGTCCTAACACAGCTGCTACGGACGGACCGTATAGGAGAGAGGGAAGTGCCCTACAACCTTTTATTGAGAAAAAGAGCATTTTATTCTCAAATTACGCCTGTTGGCAGCAAGACGGGTTCGTTTGAATTACGGTTCAGTTTCCCAGGTGGTGTTCCCACCGCCTTGCTGTGGGTTTGTTCATAACCATGGCGCCGCGGTGGGCAGGTCACCCCACGTCAGCATCCTGATCCCCGTGCAGCCCCCTGGAAGCAGTAAAGCGCCAGCTGAGCTGCGACAGGAGCCGCTCCAGGCACTTCGCTTAGGGATCCTCAGGAGAGGAGATGGGGGAGGGCAGGAGGGGAAGCAAAGCTGCTCGGGGGGTGGAAGACAGAGCCGGAGGAAGGTGTGAAGAGGCCACATTCTATGCGGGACCACTGGTCAAGGCAGACCCTGACGAACCCTGGTGATGGGGAAGCCATCGGGTCTCGTCCCTAAGAGGCCAGACAGGGCACTTCCGCCTCCTCGCCCCGTGTACCCATCCGAGGGTTTCCTCTCCCGCCTCCTGAAAAGTCTCGTCTCCCTCAGGCTCTGGGCTCAGGAGGTGTTGTTCTCACAGTGCCCGGAGACTGAGACCTTTGGTTTTAGGACACTACGCTTCAGAACGCAGGAGGATGGGGGTCCTAGTGAGACGAGATGAAGGGGCTGATGAGTATCCAGAGCTGGATAAAGGAGCCCCTCTGCCCTCACCCTGACGGGCAGGCTCTGGGTTGTGGAATTCCCATCAATACAAACAGAATCTCAACAATTGGAGTGAGTTTGACTGAAGCGTCTCCATTCTCCAGAATTATATATCTTATCATTTTGTCAGCGATCTCATTTCGGTCACTTTTTTCAACTTCTTCCTCACGTACCACATCCTTCTTTAGAGATGTTGACAAAATAGACTTATTTGAAGCTCATTTTATTTTACTGCCAGTTGTTAATTTAACAAGTATCTATTTTTTGAAGTCTGCTAAGTCTCAGCCATGAAGCCAGGATCTGGGATACAGAGAGAACAGAGACAGTGCCCGCCTTCCAGTTGGTGCTCCTCCAGAAGGAGACCAGGGACAGGGGCCTGAGTGCAAGGGTCTACCTGGGGAGTGGTTCTAGGGAAGAACGGAGGAATGCGGGAATGAGGCAGGAAATGGTGCAACACAAGCACATTTCACCCGTGGGCAACTGGGGCTTTACCTCCACGGAAGAACGTGGAAGCCAGTGCAGGACACACCCGAATTACCCCATGGAGGGGCAAGGGGCCTGGGGTATTTATCCCCCAAATCCGCATGCATTACTGCTCAGAGCTGCCTGCAAGAGTGCGTCCAGCTTGCTCCGCATGCTGGCTACTTGTTTCTGCAACCTCGAGGAGAGCTCCTCGGTGGTCACGGGCATTGGTGTAATCTGCCTGTAGCCGTAGAGGTGAACGTGGAGAGGATGTGGGCTGACAGCACCGGGGACACAGGTGTCCACATCCAGGGAGGGGAACTAACAAGCGCAACGTGCTTTGTGAAGAGGAAGGCGAGGACTGTAGGTGCACCGCGGGGGCACTCGGCCCGACGGGGTAGTAGGAGGGGCTGTCTAAGAAGGTGTCTGCCAAGCTTGTCAAAGCCAAAGCAGGAGTGAGCTGGTTGAAGGAGGCGGAGCAGTGTGGGGAGGCCGGCATTCTAGGAGAACGGTGTGCAGGAGCATGGAGGTATAGAAGGAAGAAGTCTCAAATGGAGTTTGAGGATATGTGCTAGAGAAGCGTCCAGGGAAGTCACCAGGGGCCAGATCCCGGGGCTTCCCGGATTGTGCTGGTGATTTTGTTTGGCAGTGGGAAGCCATTGAAGAGTTTCAGCCAGAGACTGACAAGACCAGACTGGCCTTTAGCAAGTGGACTCTGCTGTCTGAGCAGAGGGTGCCTCAGAGCCATGTGGGACCGTGGGCAGGGTGACCTGTTAGGAGACTATTGTGCAAAATTCAGGTAGGACATGATGCAGATGGAACTAAGGACGTGAATAACAGATGAAGGCAGGTTTGGCATGAACACACTGTAGAGAAATAAAGATTTCCAGTAGGCAATGCTTGACCTCCAACTCCTCTCTCAGTGCCAGAATTTATCCAGGAAACACTCTGACTGGACCCTGATGTACACAGAAGCAAGGTCTTCTGAAACAGGGCAGTACCTGCTGGGCTGCGGCACCGAGAAACTTACTGTAGGGAGGCCACCCTCAAAGTTGTGTGAAGGCTGCTGGTTTCAAAATTGGTCCTGCGGGTCACTTAGTACCTGTACCAAGGATAACTTTGAAGGAAGCATCCCAATAGCATCTCATTGACATTCTAGAGAGTATAGTGACCTGAGGCATATTTCATTGGCTTATAAAAGAAGTCACCTTCAAGATAAGAGAGAAAGCAAGAGTTCTGTCTCTTTTTTTTCTTTCTTTTTTTTTTTTTTTTGGTGAGGAAGACTGGCCTGAGCTAACATCTGTTGCCTGAGCTAACATCTGTGCCAATCTTCCTCTATTTTGTATATGGGACGCCCCCACAGTATGGCTTGATGAGTGGTGCATAGGTCGGTACCCAGGATCTGAACCTGTGAACCCCCAGCTGCTGAAGCGGAGCACACGAACTTAACCCTTACGCCGCTGGTCCAGCCCCTCCATCACTTTCTATGCTAATATTCCAAGGCAATGACCCATCCCTCCAGAGTACGCAGCCAGGGTCAATGGGTACCTCCATTATTTGTGGCTGTTTCTTTATGATAGCTCTGATTCCTGCCGGATGAGACCTGTCATTAGATGCCAGACTGTCACCCATGTTCCTCAGGGCATTAATGGTCCCAGGATGCTGGGTTTTTGGGTGGTTTCTGCAGGGTAGGAGTGAGATCACATATTTGAAGAGGGTGCTTCTAAAGTCCTTCCTTCAATTTGTCTTGATATTTCTGAATTTAAGGAATTCAGAAATTTCTGGCCCTACAGACGGGGAATCAGGCCAGGCTCTCCACAGGAGAAGCAGATTAACACCAAGCCCTTTCCCTCTGGATGTACTACAGTATCAGATCTGCATGATTTTGAAAGATTTTAAGACATAGGTTCTGAGGCAACATTAAATCTTAGAAATTTAACCCTGAACCATTGAGGATCCTGAGGAGGAAGGACCGAGGTGATGAGGCTGCAGTAACCTCACCAGTTCAGCACAGGAATCAACCGAATGTCCTGAGTCAGCCTCGTGGACGATCAGGGTGGTTTACCGTGGTTCTGAGGCAAGATCAGCCCCTAGTCCCGAGGGCAGAGCATGGAGAGCAGAGGAATGACAACTAAATATGTTTCATGGGGGCCTCTGGCTTTCTCCCACCGAAATTATAAATGTGAAACAGTTCTGGGTTCCAGAGGGCATCTGTGAAATGACAACTGTTTGCGACAGTGGGAATGCTGGAAATAGATCCCACCTCCCCCTTTAACTCCCTGGTTTGGTTCATTGACAACGTGGAGGGATCCTGGACATTGACTGTGGATTTCAGCAAACTAGCGGGTTGTCCCCACTTGGCCAGGCTGGCTCCACATTGTTCCGTGCTGGAAGCTCTTTCTCAGTCAGCCCTGATTTTGTGCACTCGTTGATCTGGCTCACAACTCTCTCTCTACCCCTGCTAATTTTGGCCACCAACATTCATTACTTTCACTTGGCAGAGCCGCCGTTCACTTTATTGTCCTACTACGGGTGTTTGTTTGAATTGTCCAGTATTGTGTCTCACTCTGGCGAGGCAGAATTTAAGCAAGTGGGTGGGCCAGACCTTAATTCATATGTTGAAATTTCTCCTAATGATGACATTTTATGATACAGCTAAAGCTCGGTCTTCCTTTATTCATTTCATGTTGAAAGAGGATGGGCCAATACCAAGAAAAGCACTCAGGGACCTCCCAGACTATAACCTTTCTTAGAGGACAGTTCTAGGAGCGACTAGAAAAGTGTTGCCCCCACTGACAGTTTTGATCCTGAAAGCACCCTGCCACTAAAGAGGAGGCACCAATGAATCGGCATGTTGGGACAATGGAGAGAGAATACTCCCCACAAAATGTCCTTCCCCTTTGTCAGATCATTAAAGACATTGGAAGACAGGTGGGGCTGTGAATAAAGAGGCTCCTCTTGGTCATTCACCCAGCTCAAGATACCCTCCTCTGTGTGTTCCCTGCAACACTAGCCTTATCAGGGTGTTACTGCAACGCTACAAAGGCCTTGCCCAGTGCTCTTCATACTTGAAAGCGCTACACGAATCCCCCGGGGATCCTGCTGAAATGCAGATTCGGATGCAGTGGTTCTGAGGTGGGGCCTCCAAGGCTGCATCTCTAACAAGCTCCCAGGGTCCACGGACCACACTTGAAGAGCCAGGTTCTAGGACTCTGGAACTTGCCTGAGGGAGAATACAGGCGCCCAACCTCTGAGTAACACTGCCTTTGAACTCAGGCACTCCTGCTCACTGAAGACAGATACCAAGATCTTCTTTGACTTGAAAGTCTGCGTGGATTGGGTCTTCGTCACCCCTACCAGCCACAAAGTCACATGGGAACTTCCAGTTCCTAACTGTGGCCATGATTGAGACCAGCCTGTGAAAGTCACTGAAGGGGTCCACTGGAATTTCTCTGAGACACCGGCCTGAGAGCTGATGCCTGGCTAACAGCTGGCTCTTCCCAGAGGGCAAGACCGATGGCCGTGGCTGCACACATGTCCTCCGGAGACACCATGTGGGGAGCCTGAAGGGACTCATTTTCCTTGCGGAATTGAAGGGGCATCATGGCAGCTCCTCAACCTCAAAGACATGACAGGCACAATCCTTATGTATACACATCCCTGCACAGGGGTGATTGGGTCTGATGAAGGGAGTGATGGGTGTAGAGGTACATAGAGCAAGTTCCTGGGGAATCAATTGGCTGAAATTTCCAACCCACTTTAAATGCCAAGTGTGATGTAGATACCCAGCAAACCTTCAGTGAGGGCCACTGATGCAGGTCAGATACCTCAGAGCGGGCCAGGGGGGCATGAGCAGGGTACCATGGAGGGACGGATTCTGTCTTAACACACATCTAGGGTAGAAGAGCCTCTCGTGCTGCAAGAGGCCAGGAGTACGAAGTCTGCAAAAACCCCAGGAATTCACTGTTTTACTATTTGCCAGAAAGACTAGAGGAAAGAAAGGATGGGAGGCAAGATGTTGGCTAAATATTTGGAGATCAAGGTACATGGAGGAGCGAGCTGAGAGCCCAAGAAGTTAGAACCGTGAGCTCAGCAGAGACGCAGGAGATTCAATCCAGGATCCTGCAGTCATGGACAATCATGGAGGCCTTGATGACTTTCCCTTGTCTAGTGTGTTCCCCCTAATCCCATGGCTTCTGAACATTGCTAGAACCATTCAAGGCTGGAATCCAACCTTCCTTTACTAATACTGCCCTGCCCATCTGTGATTCTAGGGTTTGTAGTCTCTGGCTACATGAAGGCCCCCCGTTGCCAGGTCCACAATGCTACAGAGACCTGATGAATGGCTAAAGGAATATGTGAGTGTTGGATCGAACCTGGGGAAGGCCATTCCCAGACCCAGTGGACTGAGTTTCTCTCTCTGTTTAGAGATCATCTTATTCTGAATCAGATTAAAATGGAACAGTATGTAGGCACTAGATAAAGAGTTAATACAAATGGAGAGGTCATGGAGTTAGACATTGAATGAACCCAACGATGAGGCAAACACACAAACAAAAGTGCCCACTCATGGCTCTCCTCTCCAGGCTGGCATCACTGGGTCACAGCCTGGCTGCTGTGGAGCCAGGGCTCACCGAGAACCTTCTCCCATTAGGAATGGACAATGGCCCAGTTCAGGGTCACTACGTGTGCCTCCTCCAACTGACAGGAAGAAGTGAGGAGGGGTGGACTGTGCCAGGAGATGCTAGCACAGTCTTGTACTGGCAGGTCACAGGATTTCTTGCACATGTACCCTTAGCCTAGTTTTTCCTTCACCTGGAAAAAGCTGGGCTTGATTGAGTGCCGTGTTTTAGTAAGTTTTATTATTATTCAGGTGTGTAAGGCCGACAGATCAGGAGACAAATGCCATTGAAAAGACAGTTCGTTACTCACAGATTCCAAGATGAAGGGGTACATTCACCATGCAGGGCCACACAGGCAGCACCAGGGCTCGTCAGAAGGCAGAGGGAGTGAGCAGAACACGTGTGCAAGAATGTTTATTGTGGTTTCCGGGGAAGGAACAGACGAGGCAGGGCCAGCAGGCCTAGGACTGGCTAGTGTGAATCATTCTGGTGGGCTCGGGGCAGATGGGCGGTCCCTGGTTGTCTGGTACCTGGCTCTGGGGTGACTAGGGCAGGAGGACGGTGGCTCTGAGTGTGAGAGATGGTAAAGGAGGGGGTTGGAGGTGTGGATTTAATCAGCTCCAGCCAGGCCTCAAAATTGGGTCAAGACAACAGTTAAAAAACTATACGATGTGCTGAGAAATCAGAAGAGTTGACTGGTTCATTCTTCAAAGATAACATGTGTGTATATATGTATATATGCCTATATGTAAAATACGTATAACGTACAGTCTTGTATTTATATATCCCATACTATATATTAAAATATGTACTATTTACATATATATTGAGAACATTCTTTTTATATACGTATTGAGAATGTTCTGTCTGTATATATTGAGACTATTTTATATATAATATAAAATAGTGGAAATGTCTGCAAAATTTTATATCTTGCCATGAAAAGGTATGAGCCCTTGGTACTTGGTAAATCCTCTTCTCGAGATTAAAGGAATCTCCACCGTCAGGGCGCCGATGAGAAGGGAGTCTCCGTCAGGGGATGCCGTCTCTGACATCTGCTTGTATGAAGACGAGGATCCATTGTATTTAATGAGGATCCCGTCCCCTTGCCCCACGGAGGCAGTGGCCAGGCTGGGGATGTAGAGACTGGTCCCCCAGTCCTAAGACACGGCAGCAGGTCTGCAATCTTCAAAATTTTGAAACAAAGAGAAACTCTACAATTAGTAGGATAGTCATTCTATTGCACAGAGTCAGTGCCATAGTTGTTTACTACTCAATTTAATTTGAGGTAGAAAATAAAAGGGACTTTATTTAGAAAAAATCTTCATTTTTAAACCGGTATTTGACTTGGAGTTCTAAATCCCCACCCACTGCCTCCTAAAAAGAACCAACTGACCAATCAATTAGGCGCTGATAAGAAGGGAATTTCCTCTGATTGTTGGCCAATAATTCCCCCAGACAGACTCTGTCCCTGTGAGGAAGGCACAGGGAAGTAATTTCTGATGACATTATCTGTGACGGTATCTTTGGAAGAATTCTGAAAACAATGTCATTCACTTCAGCCTGAGATGGACGTGTTGTTAGGGGCCCTGCAGGTCCCCGCCCCTCAGGACAGGAAGACGACCGTGCTGTCGGTTCCAGGCATCAAGGAGGCATGCCTGTGGGGTCATCGCAGCCTCGTGGAGGGGGCAGTGGTGGCACCCGTGGGAAGAGGGCTGCCTTCAGGACCCTGCTGGTCCCCTTCATAAGGCAGCACTGAGTCCCCAGGAGAGCCCTGTGCACACTCTCCTTGCTGCAGGACAGGTGGGCCACCCAGATTCCCACACCTGAGGAGACGACTCACCGCAGGCCCAGGGACAGAGACAGGGCAGTGAGGAGGAAAGACGCTTGCCCTAACACCCGGATATGATGCCCTTTCTGCAGATGCCTGCAGCCGCTTCCCTCCCCACCACCTGCTCCCCCAGTCTGGAGCAGAGCATCTTTCTCTGAGCCACCCAGGGGCCCTGTCTCCTCAGGGTTCCAGCCTCCCAGAGCATGGCGCAGACAGAGGAAGGGGCTCCCTCTCCCTCTAGCTGAGGCCCACCATGCCAGTCTGCATGTTCTGTCCCAGGAGCCACCGAAGGATTCCCTAGTGAGTGACATTGCAGAATTCCTCTCCCTTCAGGGGGATTTCCCGCTCTCTGACTATGGTACAAGGGCACCACAGAAGAGACACATGTGGGTTTGAGGGGCTCTTTCCCTGCAATTTCTAGTAAGAAATGGGATTGAGAACCAAGTGCCTGCCCGTCGTCTCCCTAATAACCTCCTCTTCTCAAAGCCACGAAGCAAGACGTTTTACACCTCCAGCTCCATTGTATGTGGCTGTATTTGAGGCCATAATTGAGATCTGTTTAAGAAGCATTTATTGTGCACCATCTGTGTGCACATGGTCGATCTAAGAGCTAAGATGGTGGCTGCCTGTCCCAAGGGCTCACCTCCTGGCAGGAGAGGCAAACCAACTCCCCAGTGACAGCACCAGGTGGACCTGGGCTCCTGGAGGATTAGCAGCTTCTCTGGGAAAGTTCGAGAATTGGTGAATTGCTTGGCCAGGATGGGGGTGGTCCTGGGGAAGGAGGGAGAGGGTTGGAGAAACACTTCAGAAGGGAAGCAATATGGGAGCTAAGCCTTGGAAGTCGAGAAGGATTTCGCCCTGGGACCAGTATTGGAGACTGGAAGTCCCCCTGCAGATCACAGTTCTGTTTTCAGGCCCCTTCTTCCATATCAATTAGCTATAAATGCCCCCAGAGGGACCATAAAAGATACAAGAAATGCCAGCCTCTGGAAGTGACGAGCGCCCGGGATGGTGATCCCAGCCAGCTAGGCCATGGATGCTTTCCCACCAACTGAGGAAGAGGGATTAGGTTTTGGGATCTTTACAACGTAAATCATGGGGCCGGCCTGGTGGCGCAAGCGGTTAAGTGCTCGCGCTCCACTGTGGTGGCCTGGGGTTTGCCGGTTTGGAACCCGGGCGCGCACCAACGCACCGCTTGTCAAGCCGTGCTGTGGTGGCGTCCCATATAAAGTGGAGGAAGATGGGCACGGATGTTAGCCCAGGGCCAGTCTTCCTCAGCAAAAAGAGGAGGATTGGTAGATGTTAGCTCAGGGCTGATCTTCCTCATCAAAATAAATAAATAAATAAAATGTAAATCAATGTCTCTTGTCCCAAGTTAGAATGTGGACCATGAGGCATTTACATTTCCCTTCATAAACGCCAGGAGAGTCAGAGATGCACTTGGTGCTCGCCAAACGCATCCTGTCTTCTTCCTGGGCCTCCCGTGGCCTCCGTCTCCCAGCCTCACCGTGGGCCAGGTGCCGCGGTGGGACAGAGATCCTGCCGGAGGGCCCTGAGCGGCTGCATGGAGCGGGACCCGCCTGAACCCCAGGATAACCCACATACTGGACAATAAAATGAGGATGAAATAAAACTGTTACTACGTTCAACCACTGAAAAGTTGGGGTTGATAACACAGCTCTTCACCTTCTATGGCTAGTACACAGGAAGGAGAAGGGCAGGGAAGGGAGGTGGTGGCCGGGGAGGCCTTGGATGTGAGACATCAGACACACAGCTCTGCCTCTCCTGCTGGCCCGCCCGTCTGTGCCTGGGAAACTGGGGTGAACACAAAACAGACCAAGGGAACAGATGTTTGCTTCCAACCTGAGCCCCAGAACTGATGACCGGCTCTGAACACAGAGGTGGCACCATGGCTCGTGTGTGTGCCGTGTAATGATGGGCTGAAGCAGACACAGGCCTCCAAGGGCACGGAGGCCTCTTGGAGATCAGCAGAATCATGTTGTCAAGATCGGAGCAGGTTTCAAATGGAACTAATACCCACAAAAGAGTGGACACCTCCAACATATTAACAGCTGTGAGATGCTGACCTGTAATGCATTTTGCTTCTGGAACATTTTCACTGTATTCAGCAGTACAATCCTGCTCCTGGGTCTACATAAGTGCAAAGGATATTTAACAGCAGGATATTCAAACTGCTCCTACCGGGGACAGGACTGTGAGTTGGGTTAGCAGGGAAAAAACGCTAAAAATACTCACAGAAGAAGGGAGATAAGTATGGCCACAGGGCTCCTGACTGCTGGGAGCAGTGGTGGCCAATTAGGCGGGGGTGGTGGTGGAGGCGAGGCGCAGGGAAGGGCAGCCTGTGGCCTGCCGAGAGGCGCTGGACTGGGGGAGGGTGCCATGGGCTTCTGGTAGGAACAGGACTGAAGGTCGTGGCCTGGATTTTGCTGTCCCACAGATGCGAGTTGCATCATTTCCAAATGCTGCAGAAAACACAGCGCTAGTGGAGACAAGGCAAAGTTTGACAGAAGCTACAGAGATGGGGCTTTAAATTCTGTGGTCCTTTGATTGCTGTGTAAGAGATTCTCTAGTTTTAAGACAACAGCCTGTTGTAGGTTTTTCCATGACATCCTGTTCCCTCACTGTGTTTTTCCATGCAGTTGAGTTTACTTGGCGTCTCTGTCGTGCTTTCTATCGCACTGCTTCAGATCGCTGCTTTCCCTCAACTTTTCACCCAGAGATCATGAAGAATGATACTGAAAACCACTGATTACCCCACACGGCTTGTTCTAGGCTCTGCTTTCTCCTCACTTACGGAAGACCACGGCCTCCGCCCCGGGCCTCTTCAGCTCTCCTGCTGCCAGCAGCAAGGTCAGAGCCCTTTTTGACTCTTCTCTCTCCCTCCACGCCCCATCTCCCCCATTTAGGTGGCACCGAATTCTGCCCCTTCCCCTTCTGCTGAGGATCCTCAAGACGTTTCACCGTGTTCACACACCTCAACATTTTCCGTCACATTTTTGTTCTCTACAGTCCTATTAACCAGGCTTTTGCAACTCAACTGACATGACTTGTTTTCCATGAATTGCTATAAAGCTGCCTAGCCCTCCCCTGAACTTGGGAATCTGACACTCGTTCAGTGACTCAGACAAAGTCCCACACAGCTAACAAATCCGCAGAAAACACAAGCTCAGAGAGAGATTTAATGAGACCAGCGTCAGAAGGGAGGGTTGTCGATGGAAAATCCCCTAAGTATACTCATTCTCACAATTGTGTCATTGAGAGTAAGGAATATGGTTTAGGGGAGTGTGGGTGGTTAGCAAGCACGGAGGCTGAGCTCCACCAGGAGGGGTCCAGTCGGGCGCCCCGAGACCGTCCCCACCCTGCTTCTATTCACCCTCTTTCAACACGATGCCAGGACAAATCTGAAGGTGACTTAGACAGACAACTAACACAGACAGATTGATGGCAAAATTAAGTTTCAAGTCCTCATGGTGGGCGGGAGCCTGGTCTGAAACCGTGGAGCTCTGAGCAGCTGGCACGAGCTGCTGTGCCGTCTCCTCCCCACTCTGGACACGGTGACGGTGCGTCGGCAGCTTGAATTTGGAGCTGGTGGATGCACTGACACCAGGGAAGTGGCTCACAGTGGATCGGGGCTTTTTTCTCCCGGAGAGCCTCTTGTAAGGCATCTGCCAAGCACGCTGCCCCTGAAACCTTTGTATCCTTCATGCAAGTGAGCCGTGTTACTGGACCTGGACCACCTCGATGGAAATTCCCACAGGATGGCCTGTCCCACAGCTCACCTTGCTATCTGCTCTCTGTCTTGCACGGTGCCTTGTCCTTTAGCCTGCTGGAGTAATGGCAAATCCAGCAACAGCTCTGAGCAGTGTGGCCTTTTTGGTAGATGGAGGATGATCCTGCTCCTTCCCTACCCAAGCACAGCACTGAGACTTTGAACCCGAATGCTGCACTTGCACTTACTCCTCTCACACGACTCTCCGTGGCTCTCTAGAATGCTCCATCCCTTACCAGATTTACGATCTCAGGTAGTCACGTAAACTTTCTGAGCCTCATCAGAACAATTACTTACGAATGTGGGTAATAATACTAACTTCAAATTATGGTGGGGAGTGTAAAAGTACACACGAGCGTGAAAATGATCTGCATTCATTGGTTTGCCTGTGGGTTTGAGAGCTAACTAATCAACTTCCCATAAAATACATCAGAATATCACGTAAAATTCAAAGGTGAGAGACAGTGTAAATAAAATGCACTTTAAGATTCTGACAAATAGTTTTTCTGAAAAGCAGTTGGAAATTTAGACCTTGACAAAACTGGTTAGTGTGTGTCTTAGCTCAGGCAGAAATGATTATTTATGGATAGATGTATGGAGAATTTATCAAACGGTCCCTGTTATAAATTTTTCTGGGAACTTGAGTGAAGGTGTTGTAGGGTGTGGACTGGCTCTGCCTCTCCAGGGCCGTGATGATCGTAACAACGGTAGTGAGGACACCAGCTAACGTTTATTAAGAGTTTACTGTGTAAATCATGGATCAGACACTGTGATTCATGCTTATGTGCGTTTTCTCATTTAATTGTCACAGCACTGCCATCAGAGCTCACTATGATTATTTGTAATAAGGAATTTGCCTGGTTTTGTCCTGGGCCCTTGGGAGGTAACCCTTAAGCCTTGGGATTTCCTGAGATAGCAGAGAGTATCTGTTATTCTCGGTGGGCCCTTGAGAGCTTATCTGAGGAGATGAGTCAGGATAGGGGTGGCCATGCCAGGAAGACCAACCACTGGATGACAGGCTGACCTATGACCTCAAGGAGAGGGAGAGGTCAATGACCTGGCCAGCGATGCAGTCAATCGTGCCCATGTGATAAACCCCAATGGAAGCTCTGGTCGACAACCTGTCTGTGTGCTGGGAGGTGACGTGCCCTGATCCCGTGGGAGGGGGCCGGGGACCCACCCAGACCTCGGCCCGTGTGCCTCTTCCTTTGGCTGGTCCTGACTTGTGTCCTTTATAATGAATCTGTTGCAGGTACAGCACTTTCCTGAGATCTGTGAGTCATGCCCGTGAACTGTCGCCCCTGAGGAGAACCCCGGATTTACAGTCAGTGGGTCAGAGGTGCAGGGGGACTGAGGACCCCAAATATTGGGCCGACGTCTGGAGTGAAGGCGTGTTGTTGGCGACTCGGCCCTTGACCTGTGGAGCCTGACTCTGCCTCTGGGTGGTGAGGGCCAGACTGCAGAGCAGTACCCCAGTTGGAACCTCAAATCCAGGAGAAAGCAGAGGCCAGGAGAGGCGAAACAGCCAGTCCAGGACTCCCATCTAGTTTGTGACACGGCTGCGGCCACACTTGCCTGTTGACCCCTGAGTCCCTGCTGCAGGGACGTGTGTGTGCTGCAAAAACGGCATTTCCCAGGGACTGTACTGTGCGTGCATACCATCGAAAAGGATGAGAAAAGAGGGCTTTCCCCTCGAGGACACAACCCCAGAGAGGAGAGAAGACATGCACTAGCTTGGTGATCAGGGGTCTCTGTCATTTAGAGCACAAGAGTGTGCGGATTAAGTGAGGTTCCCCAACATGTCCTAACATAATATCAACAGGAGATCCTGTAGACATGGGAGCATTCAGGAAAAGGACATAATCTAATGAGCCAACACAGGCATCCTCGCTGATGTCAGGAGAGCTTCGCTGGCAACCACATGCGTGGGTTCTGGCTTCTTCCCTTTGTGCCTCTACAAGTGTGTTTCCCTGAGCTACTTCCTGGCAGTATATGGGTTTTCTTGCCTTGGACTGCATGCAAGGGATTTGTCTATTTTCATTCATTTCCCATTGATATAGGCAGATGGATAAGTTGAGTTTTAACTCAAAAGGTGCCCATGGATGCGATTGACGTGTTTTAACCCACAGACTGTACAGAAATATTGCCACGGTTGTATCTGCCCGATCTTGAACCATTTATTACAGCCCTGGAGAGCCTGATATTAAGCCGCTCTTTGAGTCGTATCCAGGCATAATGTGCTGCTCGGCTGAAAGGCTGGCATGGGAAGAAGATGCACAGGGTGTAATCACAGCCATTACCGAGAGCCATCAACGCAGCCAAACCTACACTTTCCACAGTCAGCAGCAGGCAGCTGGCTGAAAAGGAACTATTAGACCCAGACCTGGCCCTCGACGTGCAGTAAACGGCAGAGAGAAAACCTGTTAGTGAACTGCTGCCACAGAGAGGGGAGCTGTCTCGCTGGGGGTAGAAGACAGCGTTCCTTTAAAAAGGGCAGCGTTTCGGGGAACACTGACAACAGGGCCTTGGAAAGCTGCCGCCTCTGCCACTCTCACAGCCTCTCACTGGGCGGGCGCCTGTGGGAAGGGGACATATCCTCTCATCCTTGTCACGAGAGTCACATGGAGTCCAGCTGGGTCACCTGGGGATGGAGTCAGGGCCTCGGAGTGGGGCCTCCGTGTCACTGCCCGTCTTCCTTCCCCAGGTGGCGGCCTGTCTTCTGCGTTCTCTGAGCCGTTTCCACACAGAGATGGGTGGTCCCAGTGAACAGACGCCCTTTGCAGCCCTGGACACCTTGAACCCCACTGAAAAAACCCCAGTGAAGGTTATGATGTGACTCTAAAGCCTGGGAAGTGGAGAGAAGAGGCACGGTTTCACACGGCGGAGGCCAGGTTTGCTGCCCTTCTTTATACGAAATCACAGGGAACTCTGATCATGAGCCTCTGCAGCGCATCGCTACCTCAGGCAAGCACCCGGCTGTTTGGACTTTAACTGAGATTATACTCTTCCCAGAGGCACCATGTGGAGCTGAGCCAGAATGACACACACGCCTTCCAGAGCAACGCCGCAGATCGAGGCTGACTTTGAAGATGTCGCCTCCGCCTAAAGGAAAACGTGTTCTCTCATTATCTGCCTGCCATACCCTGCTCACATGTCGCTCTTCAGGGAAGCTAAACATTCCTGAGCTAAGCGCCAGGCCGACACCAAGGTCAGAAAAGATGTGTTTTTAAATAAAGCATCAGTGAGGGGTGGAATGAAAAGCCAAGCCCTAATGGCAGCTCTGGACTTAACTAGTGAAGAAAGAAAACCCTCTAATAATGACGGCCGGTCACTTGGATGCTCAATCAACAGGAGAGAGCCGTGTCCATGATGCAGACCCTCTGGTGATCAGCGGGGACAGGAGGGGCGGTGGGAGGGGCCGCGTCACCAGAGTGCGAGGTTAATGGATTCTAGTATTTGTGGTGTTGGCTCGCCTAGCAACCATCCTCGACGCCAAACTGAATCTCACCTACGCCACTTTCTATTCTTCCTGCATTTCTTCCCTGTAGAATGGGACTTGAGCTTTCGAGTGTGACTGTCTGCATCTGTCAAGGGATGTTAAAGCAGGTGTTTGCACTTGGATATTAACCCACTGGGATGAGCGGTGTTCACGTGGGGTTGAAGAAGGAAGCCGATTTGTGGATGGGGCTCACCGCTGGGTTCTCAGGTTTACCCAGAGTTCTCAGGGCTCCTGCCTGCAGTGGCGAATCCAGAACTCTCTCTAATCGTCCAGGAGGACAGGATGAGGGGCCCCAGGCAGGCTCTAGAGCACTCAGCAATCCCACGTGAGCCCCACACGATGAGATCAGTGGGGATCTGTCCAACCCGATGCCCTCACTGAAAGCCAGTTCTCTCCTGTCTTAAACTGCGCAGTTTTCACTTTTCAATCCAGCAACCTTATCTATGGAAATTACCTTTTTTATATGCCTGTTTGGCTTTTGCGATGAATTTTTGATGTCATTTAAAAATTAGGCTTAGGGAAGATAAATGACCACAGTTTAGAATTAGTTTTCTGACAAAAGCTAAGGAACCACGGAGTTCTGGCCCTCAATACATTGGCATTCCCAAGACCCCTGTGTCCACCCGGTCCCTGTACTCTTGGTCTTCCTGGCGCCCAAGAGACTGAGGTCCCAAGAGGTTCTGAGAGGTTAGGGAATGTGCCTAGATCTACCCAGCAGGCCAGTTTCAGTGCCTCCAACTGAACCTTCTGGAGGCTGGCTCCGAAGCCAGGACTCGGAATCATTAGGTTTACTGCTCTCAGGTCAGATAATTCCCTTCTCTGCAGAACGTGTGGGAGAGGTTGTTTTAGGCTGTTTTTACCCAACATGAAACTATTTCTCCTTTCTTGGCATCTAGGGACACTTGACAAGAAGGCACACTCCCATTAGGACACCCACCAAGCCCCGCACTGCCCAAATTTTGTCTTCCTCAGTCTCCCCCAGGAGTGGTCTAGAGAGCCCTTTCCAGCTCCTCAGACCCATGAGCTCCCCCAGCCACCGTCCTTTCTCTCCCCGCTTCACTCACCTTGTACCCCCACCCTCCAACCACACACATCTGGCTTCCTCCCTCCCACTCACAACTGGCCTCACCTGGAACCAGCGGTGATTACCTCCAGTGGGTCCCCCGGCCATGTCCACTGAAGACAGCTCTCCCATGGCTTTTGGGGCTCTGGCCTCCCAGTCCCCACTCCGTGCCTCCTCGGTCTCCTCTGTGGTCACTTTTCCTCCCACACCCTAACAGTCGCAGCCCCTACCCCTCGGGGCTGAGTGTTAATCTCTCCCTCCACAGACCCCCAAGGCTGCCCACCCATGCTCATGGCAGCAGTAAACCATCTGTAGGCTGCCTACGCCCACTCTACAGTCCCACCTGAGGATTTCCTGGGCTCCAACCTCACTGCACATCAACCGAGATACATGGAGGCATCTCTGCCAACCTCAGCAGGGGGCTCCATCCCAGCCAGAACCCTGCAAAGCTTTCTTACTCCTCCTTCCTGCTAACCTCCTACTTCTAACAATCTCCATTTAGGATTTAGCATTCGTTTGAATCCTAAATTCCTCTTGAAGGCAGCTTCTTATCTGCATCTCCTCCCTCATCAGGAGACAGGGAATTGCTGTCTGTCCCATAGGCTTCCAGCTGCCTCCTGCTTCGATCCGTCCTTTAACACAGACTCGGTTGTGGGAATTGCTGGAGACTGTCAATGCAGGCTCCAGAAGCATGAACACAGATGCAGCTCAGACAGTGATAACAGCCGACATTTACCACACGCTTTCTGCCTGACCAGTGAGTGGGAAAGGCAACAGATACATCTCTCCTGTGAGGTGGGCACGATTATTATGGCTATTTTCCATTTGAGAAAACAGGCAGAGAGAGGTTAAGGAGTCTGCCTTGAAGACTAGGAAGTGCTTATGGGAGCCCACAACCCAGGCTTTACCCACAAGGTTAGGCCAGAACATCCATGACACCTGGGACGCGGGGTGCGGGGTATCTTCATGCACTGGTTTCAGCGTCCGACGGCCCCCGTTTGCAACCACTGGCTGACCAAGGCCCACTGGGGTTCCAGCACCAGATGAGGGGCTTTGCTTCCAGCCCAAGTTCACTGTTCCCTGATTTGTGGGAGAAACAGAGAAGCAAGCAGAGCGAGTTCTGCCTTCCACGAAAGGGGTGTTCTCTGGCTGTTTGCAGGGCCGTGTGAAAACAGGTCCCTTCCTCAAGCAGCACACCCATGCAGGAATCTGATCCCCTCACTGACACAGCTAAAAATAACGAGCCTCGTTGGCACATTCAAAACAGTGGCATGAAATTACACAGGACAAGCTGAAGGCCCGGTTGGCGGCTCGGCATGGGGTCTCTTTCCTCCCAGGCGACTCCCTGGGAATTCTTAAGCACACTTTCTCCCAGAGGCATGGGGCTGGCCCCTCTGGAGCGAGCAGCATGTTCTTATTCTAATTACGCTGGTAATTAGAGCTCAGGTCTGGGAACCTCAGCCAACCATGTTCCCCCCTCCGGAGTCACGTGGGATGAGGACTAGGCCTGAAGCTTTACTGCTATCTGGAGACTGGTCCTTGCTCTTGTGAAGGGTTCTTAAAAACCAGCCAACCGTTATATTGATATGTTTATTGTTTGTTTGTTTCGTCCTGCCTTGTCATAAACTGCTGGTGTCCAATCACTATTTTGTGCTCTGTGTATGCTGAAGGGAAGAGCAAAGAGACTGCCCTGCTTTCTCATTGACTTGAGTTTGTGGCATCCAAGAAGTGACAATTCTTTATTCCATCAGTGCATAGGATCAGAGGAATGAGTGACGCAGTGAGACTGAGCACAGGGAGTGGGGTTGCTTTCGTTTTGTTTTGAGAGTTCAGCTTCTGTGTGTGAATTTCAATAAGGGTATGTCTCAGGTATGGCAACAAATTCTTTCATATCTAAGTTTTCCAAAAATAAACTGAGCCCAATAATCAGGCTGATTTACAAAGTGATTTCTACAAAATGAATTATGGCCTTAACTAAATGCCAGAGTAACTCCTCTCAAACCTTGCATATATGACAGAATGAATTAGTCCATTGTGAGGACTGAGTCCAAATGACTATTTCAGGCTGTGAACAAACAGGAAAGGCCTGGGCACAGGAATCCACTCTCCTACCCTCACTGAGCACATCCTACAAGCACAGCACAGCGTGGGGCACTCTGGGTGACGAGAAATGACAAAGGCATCCACCCTCTGTGGGGCCACCACCCAGTGAAGCCACAGGTGCAAACACCCTTGAATACTGGGACATCTGTGGCAATGCTGTAACCAATGTACAGCCTGGCCTCAAGGAGTGACAGAGGAAGGGGCCTTGTTCCAGACTGAGGAAGATCTCCAGAGGCTGCATGTCCACCCTGTTCCACCCGACGTCCTCTTTTATTTTTCAATTCCTTATTACATTGAAAACATTATAATTCTTATTTAATCTTATGACATTATGTGCAGTTTCTGTTAGATCTAAGCTATAAAAAGTTCTCTGGTCAAACCTTTTAAAAGAAATAAAAGCCTCCAAAATGCTTCTTGATTGAAGGGATGAACAGCAAACCTATAGTTGGAAACATTAACCCAAAAATCAGAAATAGTTCAGAACTGCAACTACATTTGGCTGCATCTTGATTAGAACAGCGAGAACACTTAGCCAGGACTGGGAGATGCACTGGCTCCAGCCTTTAAGGGTGTTTTTGTTCAATCATTAGCTGACCACTAAGCTAACTGATCGGAGACTTCAGTGGGCGCATGTGACACAAGCACAGACTTTACAGAATTAGTTTGGGAAATTTACTAAACAAACAGCAACAACAACAAAACCCAAGAGGGGAGAGAATCTGATTTCCGGAGTTGACTTGTTGTGTTATATAAAATGTCTAGTTTTCAAAAAAAATTATGATACATGCAAAAAAAAAAAAAAAGGAAATAGAAAGAATGTCTAATACACAGGGAAAAAAGAGCAATTGATAGAAACTGCCCCTGAGGAAACCCAGACATTGGACTTTCTAGACAAAGGCTTTAACCAGCTATTTAAAATATGTTCAAAGAACTGATGAGAAGTATGAGCACCATGTCTCACCAAATAGAAAATATTGCAGTGGGAAAGAAAGCATAAAAAAGAACCAAGGAGAAATTCTGGAGCTGAAAACTACAGTAACGGAAATGAAAATATCATTAGAAGGGCTCAACAGAAGCCCTTCTTTTCGAGCAGGAAAAAGAAAACATCAGTGAACCAAAGATGTGTCAACTGAGATTACCCATTCAGAGAAACAGAAAGAAAAAGGAATGAAGGAAAATAAACAGAGTCTCAGAAACCTGTGAGACATCAGCCAGCATACTCACACATTAATAACGGGAGCCTCAGAATGAGAGGAGAGATAGAAAGGGGCAGAAAGAATATTTGAAGAAGTAATGGTAAAAAACATTCCTAAATAGAAGGAAAAATATTAATCTATAGATCCAAGCAGCTCAGCAAACTCCAGGTAAGGTAAACTGGACGAGGTTCACACCTGGATGCATAAACTGTGGAAAGACAGACAGAGAGACTCTTGAAAGCAGGAAGAGGGCAGTGACTCATCAAATAGGAAGCATCCTTAAGATGAACTCATCAGAAACCATGGAGGCCAGAAGGTGGTGGACGACATTTTCAAAATGCTGGTAGAAAAAAACCTGTCAACCCAAAATTCCATATCCAGCAAAACTATCCTTTAAAATGAAGTAGAGCTTAAGACATTCCCAGATAAATAAACGCTAAGAGTTTGTTGGTAGCAGACCTGCCCTATAGGAAATACTAGATTCCTTCAGGCTAAAATGAAAGAATATTAGCCAGTAACTCAAATCCATACAAACACATTAAAAAACCCAGTAAAGGTAACTAGATAGATAAATATAAAAGACTATAAAAGTATATTTTTGTTTGTAACTTTTTTCTGCTAACTACTTTAAAAGAAAATAGCATAAAGCTTAATTAAAAATCTGTGGTAACGGCCATACAATCCATAAAGATGCAATTTGCAGAACAATAAAACACAAAGGAGGGGGAGGGAATAGAGCTGTACAAGAGCACAACTCCAATTGTGTACAGTTGGAATTAAGTTGATATTAATCCAAACTAGATGGTTTTGTGATATTAATTGTAGTCCTCAGGTAAACTACTAAGAAAATAAGTAAAAAAACCCAAAAAGAATAAAGAAATGAAAGAATTAAAATAGTACACTAAAAATATATATTTAACACAAAAGAAATCAATAATGGAAGGACAGAGGGAAAAAAAGCACATAGGGTGTATAGAAAGCACTTAGCAAAGTGGCAGCTGTAAATCCCACCTTATCAGTAATCGCATAAGGTATAAATGGATTAAAGACTGTAATCAAAAGGCAGAGATCGAAAGAATGGATAAAAATAACATGATCCAACTATATCTTGTCTGTAAGAGACATACTTTATATCCATAGACACAAATAAGTTGAAAGTAAAAGGATGGAAAGATATACCATGAAAACAGTACCAGAAAAAGCACTGGTGGCCCTAGTAATATCAGACAAAATAGACTTTAAGATAAAATTGTTACTAGACACCAAGTAGGACATTTTATAATGATATAAGTGCCCATCTTTAGAGAGGCTATAACAATTATAACAATATGCACTTAAAAACAGAGGCTAAAATACATGAAGTAACATTGAAAGGAGAAATAGTTAATTTAACAATAATTGTTGGAGACTTCAACACCGCACTTTCAATAATGGATAGAAGAACTAGACAATTCAATAAAGAAATAAAAGCCCTGAACAATAATATAAACCAACTAGACTTATCCAACATCTATGGGACATTCCACCCAACAACGGCAGAATACACATTATTCTCAAATAAACATGGAACATTCTCCAGTATATACAATATGTTAGGCCATAAATTTCAATAAAGTCTCAATAAATTTAAAAGCATTGAAATTTGTAAAAAGTATGTTCTCTGATCACAATGGAATGAAATTAGAAATCAATAACAGAAGGAAATTTGAGGATTCACACTATGTGGAAATTAACCTACACACTCCTGAATAATTAATCCATCCAAATAGGAATCACAAGAGCAATTAGGAAATATTTCAAGATGACTGAAAACAAAACACAACATACCAGAACTGATGGAATGTTTCTGAGGAACTGCCAAAATGTCTTCCACAGCGGCTGTAATATTTTCTGTTCCCACCAGCAAAGTATGAGGATTCCGATTTTTCCACATCCTCACCAACACTTGTTGTCTGTCTTTTTGATTACAGGCACCAAGGGGTGTGAGTGGTGTCTCACTGTGGATTTGATTTTTGCATTTCTCTGATGACTAATGATGATATTGAACATGTCTTCACATGCTTATTGGTCATTTGTAACCTTCTTTGGAGAAAGTCTGTTCAGATCTTTGCTCATTCTTTAATTAGGTATTTGTCTTTTTATTGTTGAGTTATAAGAGTACTTTACACATTTAGTCACTGGACCCTTATCAGATGTGTAATTTTAAAATCTTTTCTCCAGTTCTGTAGGTTATCTTCTCACTTTCTTGGTGTTGTCCTTTGAAGCACAAAAGTTTGTCAGTTAGAAGCTAACTGACAATATCAAGTGTTGGTGGGAACAACTGGAACTCTCATACATTGTTGGTGGGAATATAAGATGGCACAGCCCCATTGGAAAATAGTTTGGCAAATTCCAATTAAGTTACACATGCACTCACCATATGATCTAGCAAGCCCACTCCTGGGTATTTATCCAACTGAAATGAAAACGTATGTTTTTGTAAAAACCTATATGTGAACGTTCATTACCAAAAAGTGGAAGTCACCCAAATGTTCTTTAGCTGGGGAATGGTTAAACAGAATGTGGTTTTACCACGCAATGGAACACTGAAGAGCATGGATACATGCAACAACATGCACAAATCTCAAGTGCTTCATGATGAGAGAAAGCAGTCAGTCTCAAAAGGTTGCATATTGTATTACTCCATTTTTGTGGCATTCTGGAAAAGGGAAAGCAGTAGGGATGGAGAAGAGATCAGTGGTTGTCAGGGGTTAAGGGTGAGGAGAGGTTTTGATCTCAAAGCTATAGCATAGGCAGTGTTGAGGGTGACGGAACTGTTGTGTATCTTGATTGTGTGGTGGCTATGGGGCTCTCTACATTGGTCTAAACTCACATACCTGTACACCAAAAAGAGTGAATTTTACTATACATAAATTAAAAATAAATTTTAAAAAGAAACAAGGAAGAGAAAATATTAATAGATGAACAATGATCTATTGATCAACAGATTTTTTAAACATTTAATTATTTTCTTAGGATATCTCACTCTTCAATGGCAGTAATCAGCTATTACTAATCTCCGTATGCCTGAATCTGATGTATTGGGTGACTCATAGCAGATACTCAAGTGTGCTGAATCAGTCATCTTATTCTCAATTAGTTTTGACCCTGCTGGTTTCTTGATGACTGCAGTAATTATGCTTGATCTCACGATGAACCTATATGTGCAAAAAAGTTACTATGCCTTTTAAACTAGGGATAATGTCAATGTGGTTTATATTTATTCTACTGCATAGTCAAGCTTTCTTTCCATTGATTCATGTTGCTGTTGTTATTATTATGTATAATACCATGAGATTTTTTTCCCAGATAGTTACTTATCTTTACTGAATCTGTTCTGATTTGAACTGTAGTACCTTGAATTATTGTCTGAGTTGTAACGTGTCTATAAGCTGTTATGTTACTTTTGTTTTGCCAACACTAATTAGAATCTGCATAACAACAGTGTTATCATATTGGTGGTGCAACAAGCTGTATTTCAAAAATTTGTAAATTGCTGGGCTTGGAGATATTTTATATGTATCAGCATGGACAGCAAAACTTCGTTTATGTCTAAATTCTGAATCTTCGCTGATGTGGGTGATCATAACACATTTATTGTTTCTCATTGGTAGAAGCATTTTATTCCATGAAGATCTCTAGCCTCTCTGGACAGAAGGTATCAGTCAATGAGAAGAACTCCTTATGTAGGGGCTGCCCTAGGGCTCCTGGTCAGAGCAGGACAGCACTGCCTCCTTGCAGGTGGCAGCAGGAATCTCATGATGGTGGGCTCCCATGCTTGGCTTCCCAGTTGGGGGAACGGGTGTTGCTGGATCATCTCTGTAGTGGTTGAATGGTTGTGTTCTCTTAAAATCCATATGTTGAAGCCCTAACCTCAACATGGTGGTGGCTGGAGGTGGAGCCTTTGGGAGGAGCCTTGGGAGGTGAGGTCATGAGAGTGGAGCCCCACGATGGAATTAGTGCCCTTATAAGAAGAGGAAGACAGAGATCTCTTTCTCTGTGCACACACCAAGGAAAGGCTGTGTGAGGACACAGCAAGAAGGTGGCATCTGCAAGCCAGGAACCGGGCTCTCACCAGGAACTGAATGTGCTGGCATCTTGATCTTGGTCTTTCCAGCCTCCACAGCGGTGAGAAATAAATGACATTCAAGCCAGCCATTCTATGGGATTTTGTTACAGCAGCCTAAACGGACTAAGTGAATATATACGGAGTGTGTGTGTGGGAAGGTGTGAGACTATGTTTGCTCTGCTGGCCAGAAACTTGCGTTTTAGCAGGTGAGGCAACCGTGGTCTAGGCTCTTGCATGGCGAATAAGAAGTGTCTTAGTGGACACAGGAGGGTGGAGGGCAGAGGGGAGTATGCAGTCACTGTAGGGTGAAGACACTTCTGGTGCCACAGAGTTGAGTGGCAAACACGACATTGATGCTGCCTTCCCCAGGACGGCTGGCTGGCCCCAAAGATCATAGGTCTCGGCTTCAGCAGTGGTGAGCTGGCTCCACATGCTAAGCTCCTGGCTACAAAGTAATATGGCAACCTCTCAGGTACACCCCATATCCCTGCCCCTGGGCCAGTCTGTAGTTCCTTTGTCTTGCTGCAGAAGAGGCAGCATCCCTGGGAGTGACTAGGTCAGCCCTGGGCCACAGGTCCCTGCCCTGCTTTGGGGGTCCCCCTGCACCCCCCAAAGGCACCAGCCACAGAATAACTCGGTGCAAGGCGGGGTGATAGACCAGTGATCCAGGCCAAATCTTGAGCCAGAGGAGTCTCGTTTGCCTTTTGTAGGGTTAGAAAACATATTTTTCCGAATTTGAATGCATCACAAGCCCCATCGCTCTCTATTCCCCTGCGCTGGGCCTCCTTCACTCACCGACCCTTCTTCAGTCCAACATGCCTTTGACTGTAGGAGACACGATTGTTTTATGTACCCCCATGGCAGGAAAATGCTTCCAACTAGATTATGACACACCACGTATTGCAGAGTTTGTCTGGTTTTCATACACATTCAGACGTAAGAAAATCTTAGAATTAATGACCTCAGTCTGTTGTTGGCTGAGCCCTTGTCGTCCTTTTGGTCTACCATCCCGCTCCAGGTCTGCAGATGTTCAGACCACGGCTCCAGGCCACAGCTGACTGCTGTTCCCCAGACGGCATCCCCTGGCCCCCCAGTACCACCTGCATGGGTGTAAGGAATGAATATCTTTTAGGAAGTGGAATCCGTGTCCAGTTCTCACGGATTTCAAGAAAAGAGCGCTGCATGGAACTGTTAGTGTGTCCAGAATTTGAAGTTGCTGGGCCAGGGATTCTTAACAAGGCAGGTGTGTGAGTGGGGTGCATACCAGAAACACCTGGGGCCCTTTTCAAGTGGCAGAGTCCATCTGCTGCTGGCGACACTGATGTGCTTCCTCGATTGGACCCACTGCAGAGGGAGCTGCAGCTCCTCAGTTCAGTTCTGATGTCTCCCCAGAGAGCAGACACGGCAGGCAAGTGGACTGAGCCTCCCAATGGGGCTAGTGGCTTTTAATTTGTAAAATAATCACCTTCCTGCTAAAGCCACAGCCTTAGGGCCCGTGATCTTCTTACCTGCCTTGCATGTGGCCCTCAGCCGGCTCCCACCCGGGAACTCCCTCCTCCTGTAGACTCTGAGACTCCGCTCTCTGCGGGCTCTTACACCCCTCTGCTCTGCCTCCCACAGCCATGCTGGCCCTCCCCTCCCCGCCCAGGGATGTGGAGGGCCACAGAGACACGGCCCTAACACTTCCAATCACGTCTGCGCTAGCTAGCGGTTTCCACTCCCTCCTCTCAAACCCCGACTCTCTTCTGTGCTTCAGGCCCAGATGAGCAGCTGCCTGTGGGACACGGATGAGCTCTACATGTCCAAACTGACATCTTCTTCTTCCCCCCCATCCTGTTCTTCTTCTGTCCCTGGGACAGTGGTGACCTTATCCTCCACCCAATTGACCAAATTAGAAATTTAGCCATCCTGGGTTTTTCCCTCTCCTTAATCACACGTGTTCAACTGATCAATTATCTTATGAATTTGAACCCATTAATAACTCTCTAATCCAGAGTTGGGCCCACAAACTCCATGAAACTGTATGTCCTCTAATCGTGTGCTATGATATCGAAGGCTTTGAAAGTGTGTGTTGTGTGTAAGTGTGTTTGCGGGTGCACACACACATTCTTTTCTGGAGAGAGGATCTGTAGTAGGAGGGAGAGAGGATATTTTAGGGTAGTCTTTTGTAGATTAAACAGATTACCAAAGGATCCATAATCACGCTTCAGCATTTGGACTGTGCATTAGTTGAGTTAGGCTTGTAATTATTGTTTGTCACCAATTACCATTTTCTCTGGTTTTGCGTATGCCTTTCCCTCGGCTGGAAGTCCTTTTCCGATGCTCATCCGTCTTTGCTGGCAAAGTCATGCTCTTCCCTGTAAGGGGTCTTGTCATGTCCTCTGTGCCCCTCTCCCAAGTCCCCTTGCAGACATAATTGTCACATTCTCAGGACGGGAGCATTAGACACTGCCTGTCTGGAAAGGTCATAAATGCTGAGAGAGGAGGGAAGTTGCAGCATTTTTACAGTCGCAAAAAAGCCCAAAGTAAACCCACTGATTAGGCTGGAAAATAAACGCCTAACCCAGGTAAAGCTGCCTAAAAAGAAAAAAGCAAATTGAACCAAAGGGGAAGCAAGCAGTGGGTGCAGTGAAAAGTGAGGTTTTAAAAAGGTAATTCTGGGCTCCTTTCCAGGGGACCTTGTTGAGGGTCTCAGAGGAGACTGCGCCTTGGAGGGGGTTTTGGCACATCTTGACCTGGTCCTGATTCCATCTGGCCCGAGTGAGTGAGAGGGTGGGTATGTCACGAGCAGGTGGAACACGACTCTGTTATGGGGCTGGGGCTCTCCAGCCTTATCTGGCTCAAGAGAAGGTGAATTACTGCTGGCAATTCGTCATCCTCCCCCTTACCCTCACCCTCTGCACATGACTCTGTTGTTCTTCCCCCAGAAGTGGCGTGAACTTCCCCACCCTGCACTGTGGGCTCCATCATCAGTTCGCTCTGGCCAGTGGATGTTGGCAGACGTAAGGCAAGCAGGACTTGAAATGAAGCTAGCCCCTCTGCTTCTCTGCCTGTGCTCAAGAAGAGCATGCCCTGGGTAGCTCAAGAGACACAAGGACGGACAAGGCCCCAAGCTGTAGCAATGAGCCCAGCCCAGCTGAATCCAGACCAGATCAGCCAGTCCCCATCCAGCCTGCAGATGTATGAATGGGGGATGGCAAGTCAAAAATCGTAGGGGAGGCAGCAGGCTGGAAACTCAGGCAGGACTTCTATGTTGAAGTCTGGAGGCAGAATTCCTCCTTCTGTGGCAACCTCAGTCTTTGGTCTTACAGCCTTCAACCAATAGGACAAGGTTCACCCACATTATTGGAGGTACTCTCCTTTATTTGAAGTCAACTGAATGTAGATGTTAGCTCTATCTACAAAATGCCTTTCCCAGTAGCACATGATTCGTGTTTGGTTAAATGGCTGGGTACTAGGGCTCAGCCAAGGTGACACATAAAACTAACCACCACAGTGAGAGTAAATGATTTTTGCTTTAAGCCACTGAGGTCTGGGGTGGTTTGTTACTAAGCATTAAAAGACAAATGGCTGATACAGAAGATAAAAACAAATAGGAACAGAAGGCTGTACAATTACATCACTGCCACGTGATACTACAGTGTTGGAATTTGATATTTGGCCTGTGCATTTTGGGTCCTGATCTGCTCTCAGCACACAAAGCCAGATAAGATAAGTGCCACGCCAGGAAGTGGAACAGATAGCATGGATCAGTCATCCCCCAGTGGTGATGATAAACAGCCCTTCATAACAATTATCTAGTTAAAACACCATTAACAATTAATGACATACATCACCGAACTTATTGAACCCATTAAAGACTAATTTACTGGCTATAAAAATATGGCATTAAGAATTTATGGATCATTACCTTTCATTCTGGGATGAAATATTGCTGACTGAAACTCTTAGAAACTGTTGAAAACAATGACTCATTACAGCCACATGAAGTTAAATGAGACGGCTTAGAAAAGAGGAAGAAAAGAATCTGAGCAAAGCCTGAAGATGTTTTTTTGAGGAGAAGCACTAACTTTGCATGACACGAAATGGATAAAGATTATATTTTCAAACAAGATTAAGATCTACAATTAAAGAATTCAAACGAAGTAATTTTAATGTGCAATAAAATCTTTTCGGAAAAATATATTAGATTGTGACTGATAAAAATTCTGATCATGATTAATCACTGCTAGGTATTTTGGAACACTATTAAGGAGAGTATAACAATGTTAAAATTAATTAACTAATTCCTCTAAAGGGTTTTAAAATATAATACGATGTAATAGCTGTTGCACTCTAAATATGATTATTTCTTTTTTCACCTTGCAACCAAAATTCATCAGTCAGAAATCAACCTAATTTCATTGCAACTTCCAATTTATTACTCTGTAATGAGATCAACTTAATAGTGAGGAATCCCTTGTCTTCTAAGAGACCATATGCACATGTGCAAATTCCAGAGTCCGTGACATATGGAATGTGCCTTCTATGAGCACATGGAAAGAGTCCTGCCTAGTGCTGCAGGAAGCCAGAGGGGGCCCTGGTCAGAGGGGCTCATGAATGCCACATCTTGCCCTCTCTAACTTTTGGATTCTGGTTCTAGAAAGCAGCTGGGCAAAATAGCCCAAATGCTTGTCAGAAAAGGATTGAGCTTAGAATAAATTTTCTTATAAATGAAGCACAGAATTGTAAAACTTAGGATCAAGTCCAAACCTTGTGATTTATAGAGAAACTGAGACCCAGAGAAGTTAAGGGACTTGCTCAGGGTTATGCAGTCATCGATGGCAGAAGCAAAATGAAAACCCATGTCTCCTGGTCCCTATTCAGAGCTTCTGCTAGGAGCGTTGTTTCTGGGGGACCATTCACAGGAGCGGCGTCTTTTGCTTGTGCAAAGACGTTTATGTGAGCGTGCCCATGCTGCCACTGCCGGCTTCTTCAGAGCGGACACCTTCTAGGTATTCTAAAAAGAAAAAACACTGGCAACGCACATCGCCAGGCCTCTCTCCTGGGGACCTCGGACACCACGTGCTTACTGTGCTGGGGACTTCTCATACTGTCACCTAAAGTTTTAAAAAATATCTTCTTACTGGCAAGTGACTGAAATGGTTTACTGGGCACAGAAGCGGCAGAAAGGCTCACTCCCTGTGCAAACTCCATACCTCCTCCCCCGGGAGCCCCACAGTAGTGGCTGTGCTGCATGCCTGCTAGACTGGAGGCCTTGTCTCCAGGTTGACTTTAATTCCTTCCAGGAGGCAGGAGATTTCAGACGATTGCCTTCTTCAGGGCTTCCAGACAAGTCACTTCCAGACTATTTTATAATGTGTAAAATTGCCATTTTTTCTGTGCCTCTTGGCATCCACGGAAATTTGCAGGACTAGTGTCATCAGAGCGACAATATTGAAGAAAGGCATAAAATTACAATGCACCAACTTTGGTTCCTTACAGCTTGGCTCTAGAATATCATTTCTTAACATTTGCAGACGTTAGGCACTAAATAAAAAACAAATGTTTGTGTCACCTTACAGACTGTGCAGGGAGCTCCCCTCATTCTCTCCTTCTTGTATCTTCCGCCACATGAACAGAGTGGGCAGAGAGCTGCAGACCATCTATAATCCTTAACGACTCTCTGCTAACTTGACAGCAAAGAAGCAAATTCTCTTCTGAAGATGTAGCCATTTGTTTTCACTTGGCTTTAATTTTTCCTAAATCTAATTGTACTTATTAATATATATTCTTGCCTTGAAGCTTATGTTCTAATTGCTGAACTAAATAGGTGCCAAATAATAAAAACAACTCAGTAAATAAAAGACTGATAAATTCATAGCTGTTCAGCACAGAATTATCGGTGCACACATATCATGTATTACAATATGCTTACAAACTAATTTACATCCAGAGGATTATTAACTGAATTTTCTATGAAACAGGGATTCTGATTCTGTATCTAAAAAATGTCAGCTAGTAACACATGTAGTGTCATATCCCTGGGGCACCCTCCAGCCAGTTCATATTTGGGAACTGGTGACGTGGTGACTTAGGCGGCCAATGCTGGAAAATCCATGTCAGAAGTACTTCTCCATGTCCAGAGGACCACTCCATGGCCACAGTGGGTTAGGGAATGCAAACACTGTGGAAGCAACCTTTCATTCTCAAACTGGGGTAGGCAAAGAGGTATCCTAGCTTGACAACAGACTGTATTAATCCCACTGAAGAGTATGTTACAAGTATTCAGGTGGTGGGATTCTTTATCGTTCTGACTTTGTCTTCCTCAAGGAAAAGCATAACAGTAGACCTGGACATTTGTGATGGGCATATCCCAAGACTTTCCATTCCCCAACTCGCACGCACCGCTGTATTCCGAATAGCATGCAGTAGATCATATAATTCAAAAATTGAAATAGCTCATTCAGACTCTAAATGTATGAGCATGGGACCAAAGTCATTTATGAAACCACCATCTGGCTAAGAGCTATCACTTCCCTGGACCTTTCCACCATCATCACCAGTTCCAGCAAGTGGCACTCTTCCATTAGTAGGACCATTTTCATGAACAACACAGTGTGAATCAGCCGTGATGGTCAACGGAGCTGCTGCAGAGGGAGTGTGGGCAGCCAGTTGGGCTCATTTACCAGTGGGGGGCCTCATCTCACTCTTTCTTTCTAGCCTTCTAGTGCTTGAGATTCAAACTCGTGCCTAAATAAAAGGCAAAATTGGACAACTGTAGCCATTTTCCATTAGTCTGAACCATTTTGCTTGTCTCTGAGAAGGACCTTCCAAATACTAGCTTGCCCATGTTAAGTTCGTTAACATGGTTCTTCCCCTGAGTCTCCAGGATTAAGTGAGCCCTGGAGATTTGCATCTGTGAGCAAAATCTTAACTACTCTGGGTTTTTTTTAGCCTATCCACCCCTCTTTTAGATGGTGTTTTTCATCCTTTCCTGTATTTTATACATGATCCAACACACTGAGTCATTTAGTGTCTCAGAAACAGAAACATCCTCAGAACCTTCTTTCCTCCACCAACTCGTGTCCATCGTGAATTCCAAAGGACTGGAACATGAGTTTCCACAAATGAGGAAAACATTGAAAGAATAAAATAGTAGACAAAATGTCAGAGATCAACGTAACATGAAGGATGTATTATGAATGGGAACATGGTATTTTTTAGACAGAAAATCTCTGTCTTAAGAACATCTTCTTCTTTTCTTAACTTTTTCCCATTGGCCCTAATTCTAGCAGAGTTTAATCACCTTTGATGCTTTTGCCTAGAAAGATATTTACGGGCATTCATCTCTGTCATTAGTCTCTGAATAATTAGTCATTGTACAATTAAGGTAAATCCTATCTAGCTCTTTAAATCTCTACTCATAAACCATAAATCAAACAGCACCACCAACCCCCTTAATCATTGCTTTCGCTTTTCTCGGCAACTCCTCCCACCCCTCCACACCCACACCTTTCTGACTCTGAGGCTTTTCTTAGGGATTTACAAAGACCTGGAGCCAAAGCCACCAAGGTTCACTGGGCTTCCAAGAGGACCCTGATGAGGAGGGAAATGTTACTCATAAGGACGCTCTTGCTCAGGCTCCCAATAGGCCCAAGCAGTCTCTCATTGGTAACATGAGGATTCTGTCTGTGTCCTTGAACTTGCAAAGCCTTGACATTTAGGGTTGACAGAGTTAGCAAATAAAAATATAGGATGTCCAACCACTATTTGGGATATACTTACATTAAAAAAGTATTCATTGTTGATGTGAAATTCAAACTTAACTGGGAGTCCTGTAGTTTATGGGGCAGCCCTACGGACCTTACATTCTGCTGTGCTTTCCAGGAACTTTGGGGTGTTCTCCTGAGGCAGCCAGCAGAAGCCTCCCCCACATCAGCCCCACCAATGTCCTCTATGCATTGTGAGACCTACTGATCCAGCCTCTACATGATCAGCGCTGCTCTTCTAAGAGGTCGATGCCATTCACAGACAAGTACCCCCCATGTTAGCCTCTTTTTACAGTTTTCTCATTTCCAGGGATTTGACAATCACATTCATTATCAGCATCATCAATTTTCCACATTGCACCCTACATCCAAGATGCCTCTGTTGATGATGTTACTGTCCTCATGGGAAAGCCAGATGAAACAGAAGGGAATTCAGTTCAGTTTGATGAGCCACTTCCACGCACTAAGCGCTGAGGTTACAACGTGGACAAACTGGCCATCCCTGTGCTCGTGGCTTTTGCTCCTAGTGCACGTGGTCAGGGCCCATCCTCTCATCCTGTGAGCAGGGTCTGCTGTGTCTGGAACGCTGCTTTGCAGCCTCGTGGGTTGCCCAACCTCAAAAGCAGGCAGGCAGGCATTCCATCTCTGATAACAGAATGTTAAGCTGGTTTCTCTGCTGCTGTTACTTCCAAAATTTGGAGCTACTTTGCTTTGCTCAATTTGTGTTTCATAATGTCCTTACACACAATGGCTATTCAACTATGCACTTTCCCTTGCATTACAACTAAACTGAGCAACCAGCTTTGTAATGTGTAAAGTAAAAGGAGAGTCTGGAAGGGGAAGAGATCCAGTGTTATCCTGGATCTCCAGGGCAGCAAAAGCAGACTGAGACGAGGGCCAGGCACTCACCGTGGGCACAAAATGTAAGGGGCACCAAAAACCCGGCAATAGAGATAAAGAATACTTCAGTGCAATGTTTAAAATATCAAAGTTAATGTAAAAATCCATGAGAAACAAATGACCAAAATTTGAAATAAAAACAAGATCAATATTACTGATTTTCGCTTTTCCCTCAAGCTCCACTATGGCTTGGCACAGCACCCACTGTATGGCCACCCCAGAGAGCTTGTGGTCTGGCTAAAAGACGCCAGAGAGAGAGGCTGTTCAGATGACTGCTGGGGATGAACTCTCACAGGGACCACACTAGATGAAGTCTCCATTGAGGAAGGACCTGCCTGATCTTTCACCCTGCACATCCAGAAACTCGGTTTTATCCATTTTCACTAAGGTGACTCAGTCTCACAGAAACGACAGGAAGCCCAGCGCCATTTTAGCCTTTGTCATGAAAGTATTCCTGTCCACTCTCTCCAGAGCACATCCTGTCCCAAATCAAGTTGCATTTAAAGATCACACCATTAGTCAAAACTTGCTTATAAATGATGGGTCTGCATGATGGAAGTTGGAAGGCCTGGAGTGCTCTGCCGTCTTTCCCATTTCCCGATTATTTCTCTTCTTTGGTTTGGTTACCTTAAGTCTCTTTTGGACCCATCACACACAGTCTTGTTCTCCAGTCTAGATCCTCTGCAGACTTCTGTCTTTCTGTTACAGGAATGACATACAATCCAATAGAGACGCTTCCTTTCCATTAGAATGGAATATAGTCCCACTCTCCTTGATGGATAGAGGGGTGCTCTCATCCTAAAAGGTTTTTAGGATACTTTAATGCCTTCACCGAATTGGGAGCCATCTTGACTCCCTTAAAGATTTGGGAAGACCTCCACCTCTTTAGCTACATTTAAAAACTGAGAGACTGAATATACAAATGGACAATGGCCTGAGCATATGTAAAGATAGAATTCTGACCCCCAACCTGCAGCAGTGCACCCAGGGAGACAACCCCTTGTCTAGAGTAGCCAGCCCAGGAAGCAGCCTGGTCTACGTAGGTCAGATGCGTAGGATGTTGACCACTATCTCTGGTAACACTCCAGGCAGTCAAGCAACTACCCTGTAACAATTGCCCAAAATAGGCCAGGGCTTCCCTAACTTCTGTTCCTGCTTCCAACTCAGGACCAACCAGAGAAAGCCAAATATGCTCCCCTAACTGATTACATAAGACACCCTTTTCTAGTTAGCCACCCCCAGCTTCCCCAGCCCGACAGTCTCCGTCAGGGCCCACCTAAGATGTCCCTTTTCCACCATGAGCTGCCCCCTCCTCTGCCCGCCTTGAGTCCCTGCCAAACACGAGTGGCAGTGGCTGACTCTCTGCTGTAGTGAGCTCGGAATAAGTAGACTTTGCTTGGTTTCATTTGGGTGATCTCCGTTTATTTCCACACAACCACAGATTGTCATAGGTTCCTTCTGCAGACTATGCCTTGGGAGGCAGTGGGCAGACTGCTGGAGGCAGCTGGACCCACAGCTCTGCCTCACACCCTGTGTAACTCTAGGGAAGCAACTCCAGAGAGAACTGTTGTAAGACTCACATTTGCCCCGTCTCAATCATATTCCTGGACAGAAAGTGATCTATTCACCACTTAAGGTGCACAAAAGAGAAAGCTACCTGGGCCCAGTCTATAATCCTTACACTTTAACATAATAACTTCACTAATTTCACTAAATCTACAGGCCTTTCCCCAACTTCTTTCCAGCTGATGAAACTTTTTAGGGATTTGGAGGTTCAAGGAAACAACACCACCCCAAATCTGTGGTTTTGATCAACACGACTCTTCACTTTGCATGACAAGTAGACTCTGAACCACCACATTGCAGGCTCACAACAGGCATGAACACAATTTGACATTTCAGATTCCCTGGGAAGTGGCAGTTAAACATGCAAATTCCGATCTCAACATCTGGATCTCTTTTATACCAGTAGAACTCCTTAGTGTTCAGCCCTCATGTCAACTTTAATGTCTAGAGTACTCTATACACACAGTAATGAAGCTCAACCATGGAATTATTCTGCTTCAGTCACAAGAATCTCAATTTCAGAGCCAAATGAAACTCCAGAGACCATCTCATCCAACCCACTCACTTCACACAAGAAAGCAGAAGCCCTGCAGAAACAGAGCTACGCGGTGGCAGATCTGTGATCAGAACTCCACCCATGGCCCTTTCCACACCACAGTGGCTGCCCACAAGCTCACTCAAAGCATTTTTTGACATTTCCCACCATGTCTGTTTTCCTCTCATTCTTATTGCAATATTATTGGCAATCAAGAATCTTTGGCTCTTAGAGGAACTCTGCCGCTGTAGCACTCTTGATCTCAAACATCATACACTGGTGTTCTCTACAGGGCCTTGACACTCAAGTGAGGTCCACGGACCAGCAGCAGCAGCATCACCTGGAAGCTTGTAAGAAACAGAGAACCCTGGGAATCATCCCAGAACCACTGCATAGCAACAAGACCCCCAGGAATTTCCTGTGTGTATTAAAGTTGGAGAAGTGCTGATCTGGACAACTCTTTTCTTCCCTTTCCTATCAGATTATAGAAATTTTACTTGGTTTTGCAAACATCTTAGCATCCAGAAAGTCAGAGTAGTCTTTGTAGTAGATGAGGATTGAGAGGTAAAGATGCAACATGTATCTCCACTCAAAGAACAGACTTGGCCGAGCATAAACCACTCCATGCAGGGTGTATCCCACCTGGTCAGTTCAATCAGAACACAGGCCTCTTTTCATCTTTCCTTGTAATGCTTGAAGACATTATCATTGTGAAGAATTAAAAAAATGCAGAAATGTGTGGAGCAGGATTGGAAGCCCCTTGATCCTTGCCCCATCTCAAGCATATTCCTGTCCGCAGACCCAGCAATGATTAATAATTTGGCCTGGTGTTGACTCTGCAGGTCATTAGGGGGCAAGAGTCTGCAGAAGTGGGCATGGTGGAGGGGTCCCCACTGTGATGGCTAATTTTATATGTCAACTTGGCTGGATTTGGTGGGCTCAGATTAAACATTAATTCTTGGTTTGTCTGTGAGTGTATTTCCAGATAAGATCAGCATTTGAATCATTTACTCAGTAAAGCAGATTGCCCTTCTCGATGTGGGTGGGCACCATCCAATCTGTTGAGGGCTAGAGCAGAACAAAAGGCAGAGGAAGAAGAATTCACCCCTTTTCTGCCTAACTACTTGAGCTGAGATGCTAGTTTTCTCCTGTCCTTGGGCTGGGAATTACATCATCAGCTCTCCTGGTTATCAGGCTTTCAGATTCAGACTGAACTACACCACCAGCTTTCCTGGGTCTCCAGCTTGCAGATCATGGGACTTCTCAGCCTCCGTAATCATAAAAGCCAATTTCATAATAAACTACTGCTATCTATCTCTCTATCCATCTCTCTCTCTCTCTCTCTCTCATCTAGTTATCTCTATATCTATGTGTAAGAGATTCTATATCTATCTATAAATAGATAGAGATAGATATCTATATCTATATATCCTATTAGTTCCATTTCTCTGGAGAGCCCTGACTAATTACCCATTTAGGGCCCAATGGTTTCTTCAGACTTATAAGCAATATGTAGGGACTTGAAAACTGGGGTGTGGTCTCTAATGGAGAGTGCTTTAGGTCTGTTGCTCTGTGCACACATCTGGCTATAGAAAATTGTATATTTTACACACATTGAATAAACTTTTATTCTTTGTCAAGCTCCGTTGACATTTTCTAGTGCGTCACTTTTCATCTTGTGGGAAATGAGCAGCTCTGTCTCTCTCCAGTCCTAGGCATCCCCAGGCACACATACGTATATAAACAGTTCAGTATTTTATATAAATTGTATCATGGCACACCTACTTTTCAGAGGCTTTTTTTAACTTAAAAATATACCTTAGCATATGAACCTTAGATACATTTTTCAGTTGAGTTTCTCACAGTGCAAATGTGTATCTATAAGACCTGAAAAGCATTCTTTCAATGTAGGACCTTGTAACCATGAACAAAATGATGAGATGAAAACAAGTGGTCTCCCCAGTGCTGTGAGAGATGTGTGGTCACCTCTGCTTATGTACACACCAATAAAATGCTCGTGGAGTTGCTGACTCCTCCCAGCAGAAGGGGGCATACGGCTCAGTAATCACGGGAATGGGCGTTAGCATCAGACAGAGCTGACTTTGTGTATTTCCTCTGCTCCTTATCAGCTTTTCAACCTTATGTAAGTATTTGAGTCTCTATGTGCTTTAGTTTCCTCATATGCATGACTAGCGCCGACACTGTAGGTGCTGTAGGAATTACAGGAGATAATGTACATCAAGGGTTTAGCCCCATGGTAGGCGCCAACTTATGGGCTCATAAACACTAGTTGTTATCATTGGAAAACTGGTGGAATTCTTATCAAAGTGATGTGTCTGTCCTCATCCTGCTTGAGGTCTTATTTCATCTCCAGCTTTCTGTCATCCATTTCTCTACATGCAGGCCGCACTGTCCTGGAAGGAGCAGTGAGCTGTCACAATGCTTTCAAATGATTGCCAAGAGTTCTCAGTGGCTTTGTGGATAACTTCTCGAAATTTGCACTGAGTGTGCTTCTACGGCTTGAGGTTCCTAACTCCTCGTTTGCTCTGGGATCAACCAGAGGTTGATCAGAAGGACCTCATAAAGCCTCACTTTTAGCAATGTCACGGGGACTGCCAGTCTCATGGGTATTCTAACTTTGCTCCACATTGATAACTCTGGGATGCTTTTAGGAAAATCTAATCATTCTGAGAACTATGCTTAACGTTCAACAGTCTATAATGATAACAACAAAATCCATAAAGCAAGGCTATTTCAATGGGTGCCAGGAACACAGGTGGCAGCTCAGAAAGTGACCATGCCACTAGGGAAGACCAGTGGGCAGAATCACCTTCTTAACCATCTGAGCTTGTGTGTAACTGGATTACTAAGGGGGAAGGCCCCAACAGCACCCCAGGTTTATTCTGAAGTTTCATCTACCTTGGAGGTCCCACGACAAGGGGGAGTCCTGTTTAGGGTCCCCCAAACTCCCCCATAGAGAGTTGGTCTGGATAGTCTACGTGTTTCCCCTTCTCCTCCTCACTGGGCCCTGAACTCCAGCTTGTCTCCAAATACTCCGAGAGCGCTAGCCTCTCAGAAACTTCTGTATGCACAGCTTTTGGTTCTCTTGTCTTTACTGGCTAAGATTCAGCAAATGCTTCAAGATGAAAAACAACCCACACTTCTTATACTTCCCTTTCCTCTGGGCTCTGGGTTCCCCCAGCCACAATGACCCTGGCAACCCTGAACTCCAGTTTTAGTCTCTCTAATCCCATGAAACTTCCAGAAGCTCTCCCCAGCTCCCCAGCCTCTACCGTCTGCTAACATTTTCCATTTCTTGGCTTATGGTGTTTAGAAGCTGAAGCGGTGCAGGCAGGGGGCTCATCTCAATAAGACCCCCATCCCCAGGGTCTTGCTCCTTGCCTCGAGGCTGCCCTCATGGCTCTCTGATGCCTTCAAACATATTTTAAAGCAATTTTATTATGTTTTTCTAGATGCGCTTGATGGGAAGGTTGGTCTGCCAGAGGCTAATATGTCGTAATAAGAAGCAGCAGTCCTGAAAATCTTTTACTGGTTATAGCTCGTTGGTGCCCGATTGAACAACAAGATTATTTCCCTGAGAAAAGAAAAGATGCAATGCCATGGAATGTAAGCAGGAACAATTTGGGCTAAATTACACTAAAAATCTCATAGTTTGAGGGACAGATTCTGAACTTCCACTTGGAAGTGTTCTTTGCCACAAGTCAGGAGCATCTGAAATACCGAGTCAGAAGGCCCAGGAACAAGTGTGGCCCCATCGAAGAGGAAGTGTTGGTGGTGGGGCCTTTTTTGTTTCTACTCTTTTGATGCACAGGGATCTTCCTAGAAAATACGATAATCCTTCTGGATGCAGGAGATGGAAACAGTAGTAAAGAATCCAGATTGGCTGCATTCTGTAATAGAACAGAGGCTGGACAACTCCAAAACTACACTGAAAAAAAAAAAGATCACAGGTACCCAGCTTTCCCCACCTCCCCAGTACCTCCCCTTGCCATAACTGTTAGATTGCCAAACATAAAATATAACTTTTTATCAAACAGTTCACCAGCTTAAGAGCAGATTGGATTTTACGAGCATGCAGGTGAGCAGTGAAGACATCAGGGATAACACTCAGGGCAGACACCAGGCTGATGGAAACCTCTACTGGTTCAAAGGCAAATATACAGAAAACAAGACAGGAAAAAATCTTCATGCAACATCTATGGACATTTTATGCTGTACAAAAAGGATAAACCTAATATTTGAGGAGAAGACTAGCATAGTTGTGAACAAGATTAACTACAGGAAAAAGAGAACATTTTATATACCCACTTGGCACTCTTCATGAGATATAAGGACAACATGAAGTCTATGAACTGGAGCTAAAAGATGAGATGATAAGATAGCCAGCTAGATAAAACAGTAGCTGGAACATGTACAGAAAAAATGCAATGAAAGAAAGAATGTCTTAGCAAAGTTTCCAGCAGTGCTGGAATAGAAAAAGCAGAGATGAAGTTGCAGAAAATTGGATCCGTGATGTGGAGGATGAAAGTAAAGAAAATGAATAAAGAAGTGAAAACTGAAAAAAGGAGATAGGTTCAAAAGACACAAAACAGAGGCTAAACATACAAATAACTGGCATTTCTGAAGAAGAAAATAGAATAAGCGAAAGACATGCAAGAGTCAAAGCTATGATTTAAGAAAACATTCCTGAGCTGAAGATCTGAATCCATAGTTTTACATGATATACCCTACTCTAAACAAAATAAATAAAAAGAAGACTTACACTAGACATATCCCAGTGAAATATTTGACTTCTAAGCATAAATAATTTTTATATGCAGCCAAGTAGATACTTATAAAGTATTCAAATACAGAAACATCAGCCTGGCTTCAATGTGAGCATACTGTGAGGATACAATAAAGCAATAGAGACTACAGGATTCTGATATTAAAAAGTTGGGATCAAGAATTTGTAGCTGAGTTATTGTTCATGGGTAAAGGCAACAGAAAGATATTCTTACTCAGGTAAGAACTCGGGAAGTATGCCACCACATATTATTCCTGAAAAGTTACTCGAATATGTAGATTAGCTCACTAAAGAAGAATCTAAGTAAGGACTCAAGAATGGGAGTCCTAATACACAAAGAATGGTGGAAGATTTTGACTCCACCTACACGGAGGACTAAATACCAGCAACTCGTGTAATTGCGGTTCTCCTGAAAGCAATTAATAAATTAAATGCAATAATAATCTTAATTTAAACTGCATTTTTTTTTGAGGAAAACAAAATGCTTCTTGAATAAAAGATGTTTCTAGGAAACTAGGAATAGAAATAGATTTCTTCTAATGAAGACTGACCACACCAAACCAATAGCCAACCACACAGTTAATGGCGAGAATAGTAAAGGATTCCTGGTAAAGTCAAAGGGAGGATAAGAGGTCTACTCTCCCCATTATTATTTAAAGGAGAATACAATGTTATCTTTATTTGCAGAAAATATGATCATCTACTTAGAAACCTGGAAGAATCAACTGAAACAAATTAGACAAGCACGTCAATTGCAACGTGGGTAAAAATATGAATATTTCATTCATAAAAAAGAATGCACGTGCCGGTCCGGTGGCATATCGGTTAAGTCCGCGTGTTCCACTTCAGCGGCTGGGGGTTTGCCTGTTCATATCCTGGGCGCAGACCTACTCACCACTCATCAAGCCATGCTGAGGCAGCTTTCCACATAGAAGAGCTACAATTTTACAACTATGACACACAACTATGTGCTGGGGCTTTGGGGAGAAAAAAGAAAAAGAGGAAGATTGGCAACAGATGTTAGCGCAGGGCCAATCTTCCTCAAAAAAAAAAAGAAAAAGAAAAGAATGCAAATAGCTTTTTACTGTGGTAAAAAACCACAACATGTAATTTACTATCTCAACCATTTTTAAGTGTATGGTTCAATATGCAAACAGCTTTCATATACGTAAAGAAGCTCAACTTCACTATAACAAGAGAAAAGCAGGTTAAAACTACACAGAAACCATTTCCCACTTCTTAGGCAGGCGAAGATCAGAAAGTGTGATAAGAGCGCGTTGATGAGAGCTGGCAGGAGAGTAAAGTCCTATGGTTTTACAGAGGGCAATATGGCAATAAAGATGAACATTACAAACGTGTCTTCCCTCTGACCTAGCCACTCCACTTCCAGGAACTTACTCAGAGATGCTCATGAGTGTGAAAAATGATGTTATTTTTCACAGAGGTGTTTGAAGTAGCAAAGGATTGGGAAAAACAAATTGTCCATCAGAGGGACCTGGCTAAATACACTATTGCAAGGTGTTGCTGGGAGTTGAGCAGCAGATGCAGAACGTTGGAAGGAGTGTTGCCCTTACCCCAACAACAACAAAAAGTCAATAAGCTAAAAACGTGACTTTTCTTGAACCCATCAGGGTGCTGAGGTTGCAGGTCAACCAACTAACCTGAAATCTAAGGATAGACAGGTGCCTCCAAGGAGAGACAGGATGTGCGTTTCAATTTCCCTGGGTCAGAGCAGAGAAAGAAGATGGGGCTACTCATGAATAAGATGGGTAAGAAGAATTCAGATGAATGTTTTAACACATTGCCTACGGCTGAGGATGGGTTAATGCAAGAGTATAAAACCCACAGGAGTCACAGACCCAAGGGGACTTTGCACCCACTTGTGGGCTCTTCTCTATATTCCTTTACTGGGTTCTCATGAGGAAGACTAACAAAGCTCCCCTCACGGGTAGGCTGGAGGAGAGCAATGCCTGCCGCTGCCGGTGGGGCAGAGAGCCTCACCTGTATCTTTCCCCACTCCAGAAAAAGAGCCAAAATCCACAGGGAAAAGGGCAACAAACCCATCACTCCCAGGGCACAGATGAAAACCTGCTGCAGCTGGGGAAGGGAAAAGGACGAACTTCTACCCCTGGGTGAGGGGCAGGAAGCCATCTGAGTCTGAACCATTGGAGATTTCCCACTTCCTAGACAGAAAGGATTACTGAGAAAGCTCCCCTCCCAAGACCCAGGAAGGAAGTGCCTGCCAAGACTGAGTCTGCACCAGGATAACAGAGAAGGTCCTTTGACTCTCAGCACCAGGCCAGCAGGTGCCATGTGACAAGCACAGCAATCTACCATGGGGGAGAGGCAAGTGTGTGAGAACGAAGGGGACATCCAGAAAAATTCTTTGGCAAAGTAGCCCCACCCTCTCTAGTAAAGCTAGATGAATTTGAAGCTGGTGGCGCACCGAACACAACCATAGCAACAACAAACTCCAAACTCAACTCCTGATTAGATTGACTCAACCTTCACATTACTGGTTGAGCAGAAGAAGGGTGTGTCCTTTTCCAGGCATAAATATTAATAACTCAGTATTGTCACACACACATTGTCTCATTTTCAACCAAAAACTATGATATATATGAAGGAAGGAAGGAAAGAAGGAAGGAAGGAAGGAAGAAAGGGAGGGAGGGAGGGAGGGAGGAAGGAAGGAAGGAAAGAAAGGAAGGAAGGATGACTCACATTTAGAAAACAATCAACAGAACTAGACACAGATATGACCCATATGTCAGAACTATCAGACACCAAGAATTTAAATAACTATGATTAATACCTTAAAGGCACTAGTAGAAAAGTTAAACAACATTCATTAACAGATGGGAAATTTCAGCACAGAGATGAAAATTTTAAAAGAGAATCAAATGAAAAAGAATATGATAACAGAGTAAAAGAAGATGTTGAAATTATTAGACTCAGAAAATAAAGTGTTTTTAATATGTTTGAATAAATAAAAGATATAAAAACATGAGTGAAAAGACAGGTGCTATGAAGATTGGAAAACAACCAAATAGAACTTCTAAAAGAGAATATAATAATTAAAATGAAAATCTTAATCAAAAGGTTTAAAAGCATATTAGGCTCAGATGAAGAAAGAATCAGTGAACTGGAACACAGATCTGAAGAAATTATTCAGAATGCAGCACAGAGAAATAAAGAGAAAATTTGAAAGAAGAATTAAAAGCCAGAGAAGCTATCATTTCAGTTTGACATATATCTAATCTAGAGTCTCAGGAGGAAAACAAAAGAGTAAGACCGGATCTGAGATAATATTTGAAGACATAATAGCTGAGATTTTCCAGAATTGAGGGAAGATACCACCCAGAGATGGAAGAACCCACGATTCAAAGCATAATAACTAAAGCGAAATCGATACCTAGATACAGCATAACAAAGCAAGGGGACACCAAAGCCAGAAAATGTCTGAAGAGCCCGCAGTGAGAAGGAACAGACTACAGTCATGGGAAAGACAGAGCATCAGGAACAGTGGGAGCCAGGAAACTGGAAGCCTGTCTTCAGTGCACTGAGAGCAAATAACCGTCAGCCTCGACTACAACACCCAGCAAAGCATATTCCGAGTGCAGAGGGAAAATGAAGGCACTTGGAGGAAAATATAAGCAGAGTTTGATACCACACAGAAAAGGTGTGATCCCAGGTACATGGTCTGAACTCTGAGATGGATCAATATGTGGGAAATCCAAATAAACCCTGACTGCAGAAAGCAGTAGTAATGGTCTCTAATTAGCTTAAAAAGAAAATAGTCAAGGTAGGGTTCAAATGAATGACAGCAGTGGCACACAAGTCAGGATGGAGGGAGGCAGGTACTGTGTTCTGAATTCTGAAGGCACCAGCAGAAGTAAAGCTATTGGCTAATTCGGGCTTTGATAAGTTAGTTATTCTTGTGTTAATAACCGTGATGACTACTAAAAGAACGGAAGTAGAATCGGTAATACCAAATTAGTAAAGAGAGAAAAATAAAATCAGAAAAAATATGCAGTAAATCTAAAACAAGTAAGGAAATAAAAAGAAACATATAATAGGTGTGTGTTATTATTGTAATGCCGCACAACGAATTCCCACAAACTTCGCACCTTAAAACAGGCACATTTATCATCTTGCAGGTTCTGGGGGTCAGGGGTCTGGACACAGGCACGCTCGGGGGTTGCAGCAGGCTGAGATCACGATGTCGGCTGGGGCTGCAACCACATGTGGGACCGGGGGCCTTTTCCAAGTTGTGGGTTGTTGGGAGAACTGAGTTCCTTGAGGTTCTAGGACTGAAGCCCACTTGGTTCTGCCTGTTGGCTGGGGTTGCTCTCAGCTCCTGGGGGCTGCCCTGAGATCCCAGGACGAGGCCTCCACAGGTGCAGCTCACCTCTCCGGGCCAGCAGAGGGTCTCTCCCTGAGACCTGGCTTTTTCAACATAACCTGATCTATTCAGTGGGAGTGTTCACCATGGCAGGAATCTTGGGGGACACTTAGAATTCCACCAACCACAAGGTGGAATAAATAGAAAGTACAAAATAAGAGGCTAAGGACAAATTCAAATACATCAGAAATTACAATAAAATATCATTACTTCTAACTATAACATGAGGAAAGAGAAGGTTTATTCCTTTTTGTTTTTTCTTTTTGCATAAATTACTTTTTCTTATGTATGTAATCCAAGCGTATAATCCATATCCATATCTTGCATTGGCCATTTTACACTGTCATTAGCAATTTCTATATTGTTATATAGTTTCAAAAAATTCCAAAACATTTATGCATCATAATGTATAAAATAATTCCCCTATTGCCTTCTTACCAATTTTTGCCTATTATAAATGGATTATCATGTATATTTTCACATGTGTTATTTAGATTTTTTTCTTAGGAAAAATTCCTGCGAGTGGAATTAGTGGGTCAAAGGCTATTTGGATGACTCAGAATAGATGGCAAAATTCCTTTCTAAAAATATCCGTGCCCTCAACAATGTATGAAATTACCAGTTTTCCTGTGACCTTGAGTGCACTGGGAGTTATCACTTTTATCAGAAAATAATCACTTCATATTTTTAAATAATGTTTCATTAACTGAACAGGAATTCATGGAACTAGAAAAATAACCATTTCTCAAGACATGGGAGGTTCTACTCTCACCTTAACTTGGGAAAAGTTTGCCAGAATGAGAGTTCCCGTGAGAGCTCCCAGGGAAGCCCCCTCCGCTCCTGTGCTCCCGAGTCTGGGGGCCGTGCACGGGGACTGCAGGAGCACAGCCCGGGTGTGTGTGTGTGTGTGTGTGTGTGTGTGTGTGTGTGTGAGGCCTTCATCTCCACACCCTTCACACCAGATGGCATCAAGGATCCACGAAGCACACCTTGGGGGTGGCCCCTCACCTGCAGCACTCATCCTTTTCAGGCAGAAGCCATCAGTCTGATTACATCTACAACCCTCCCCTATCGTTTCAGATCTGTGGCCACATTCCCCAAGGTGCCACGGCCAGTCACGGGGACTTCAATCTCCCTGAGGCACGGTTCCTCTTACGCACAGCTTTATTCTTCCTCAGATCCAAAAACCCGAATTTATTCAAGCTTTTCGCTCTATATTGGGATACTTTCTGAAACTAGCTGGATTTGGTTTATAACTTTTTTCTTTTTTATGACCCAAGTTTTCCTAATTCCAATAGTTCTTTTACTTGTTTATTTTCCAGCCCTCCCCTTTTTATCATGAAACGAAAACATGAAATTGCTATTCTCCTCTATCTATTAGCATGCATAAGCCTGAGCAAGTCCATTCTGAATCTAGGTCTCCTTGTCTGAAAAATGATGAGCCCTGAAGGACTAGAAAAGGCGGTAACATTCCGTGAATTCTGGAGACAAAACCCCTCATCCGCCATGAGCACACCATGGCATCAAGCATCTTACAGAACTTTTGAGCACGGCAGGCATCCTGCTGGAACCCCCCTTTCTCAGGAGAGCTGGGAAGCGTGCACGTACTTACCCGAGGAGAGATGGCTCAGGCGGGGCTGCGGTTGTCTGTGAATCCTCAGCTGGGAGTAAAAGTCTTTGGAACAGATTCCATCTCCTTGCCTCTCAGGTGATGGCAATTTGTAATCCAAATCCACATCGACCTACTGACATGTTGATCTGAGTTAACTGTTCCTGGGTTGAGAGATTGACAAGGAAGCCAGCAAGATGCAGCTGGTGTCGTCACTGGGATGTTAAGGACATTTTTCCTATTTTTTCTGGATTTTAGCAGGAGAGAAAAGGCATCCTCAAGGATGAGATTGTTGAAGAACCAACGATAGGACCCAGCCTTCTTCAGGAAGGCACCTCAGTGTGGGCCCAAACCTCCAACCTGGAGAAACTGCTCTGGATATTGGGAGAAGTGGATCACAAAGCACGGCGAAGAAGTCTTCCCCAAGGAGACATGGGCTACGTGAACAGTTGGTGGAAGAAGGGACAGATTTGGCCGTGGTTGAAGAACACACGAGTCCAGCTGACCAGAATCCCGTTCCAGAACGGGGTCCTGGTGGGCAGGCGCCTGGCCTGGCTCGGCCGTCTCCTCATCGCTTCCTCTAAGCTTCGCCTTTTCCTCATGTCCTACAGCCACCCGGAATTTCACACTGAGTGATGGTCAACATGTTTTGTGCTTTGAACAACTGTCTGTCCATATCATGCAAACTGCCCTTGATGCACTTAGTTCCAGCTTGGTGTGTTTTTAACTCCCTCCTGGTCACTCCCCATGGACAGTCAGCTCCAGAAATTCAGCGTGTCCTCAGCAGGGTCTCATCTTCCAAAGCCACGTGCGTCTGCCTGTCACTAGCAGCTTCCTGGCCCTTAAAGATGCTTTGAGCTGAGACGGCCGTGCGTTGTACGTTGGGGGCTCTTCTGTCTCCAGGGGAGCTCTGCCTCTGCCCAGGGCCCGGGGAAGCGCTCCACAGCCGGCCCATGCCTTCCTTCCCACAGACCTTCTCCCTCTAACCTCATTTCAGGGAAAGACTCTGCTCAGCCTCTGCTCCCGTGTCCACTATAGTCCTGCTCTTCAGAAGACTGGAAATCATACCGGTGGGAGAACACCTTCTTTACACAAAATAACCTAGTTATTTATAGACACATCATGTTGTTCTAAAAAAAATAGGCATTTGCAGAGATGACTGTAGATCTGGCGTTCGTCCTGAAGGAGGCGAGACTTTCCTCAGCCAACTGCGCAGTCAGACGTTGTGAGCTCATTCCTTTTTCTCCCGTGTATTTTCCATCCGGTAAATGACAACCATTGTTCTAAACGGCCCTCGGTTGGGTCCTGGGTACCTAGAAACGGGAGGCTATGAAGTGCTTTGAGCTCCCTGGGGAGGTGTAGGAGGCGGATCCCCTCAACTGGTCGTGCTGTGGCCTCTCTGTTGTTGCCCACCACCCCCTGCTGCCTGCAAAATGTTTAAACATTGACTATTAATATCTTTCAAGGTGGTGACTTGATCAGTTTTTTTTTTGTCTCTGCATTCTTTAAATAAAAAAGTAAAGAGAAAAGAAAAAACCACCAGGAACTAAAAGGCAGAAGGTAGCCAGCCAGCCTGACCTTGCACGTGCAAGTCTCAGGGACGCTGCCTGCATGGGGCCCCATCAACGCAAGGCCTTTGAGGGTAGGTGATTCAGTCTGGTGAACTGACCATGGAAAATGAAAGAAGGCAGTATTCTTTGAGAGCGTAGAGCCTACTCCGAGATAATCACCCTCAGCCCAAAATTGGTTGGAACCAGTGTGCATTGGAGATGAAGGACCGGAAACAAATGTGTGAGCTCTCCTGCCGAAATACATGGGGAACCTCGGGGAGGAGATGGGTGTCGGGATGCAGGCACACAGCACCTGCATCAGGTGCGCACCCATGAGGACCAAAGGGAGTCCAGAGGAAAGGCTTGTGTTTCATGATGACCTGGGCCCGACAGGTGGTGCCTGGCCCCTCATGCCTCTGACAACTGTTCAGCTTCCTGTGAGTGGCTGAGAGGGGGGTTGGTCTGCAGCCAGCTCGGGTCCGCTGTGCCAGACGCTGGGATCTGGTGGCGCTGTGGCCGGTGGCAGGGCCTGCAGAGTGAAAGTCAAGATGTGGGAAGAGTCAGGAAGTCATTTTTGGTAGACAAATTCACGTTTCTTCCTTAAAAGAAGTTTAATGCAATAGGAACAGCCTGCCCCCACAAAGAAGAGGCCTTACAGAGTGAGAGTAAGGACGTGAGCATCCCTTGTTCGGGGACGACGGCGCATAAATGGTCAGTCGTCCTCGAAGCTTTCAGAGCAGCCATAGCTTCTGGTTAGATCCACGACAAAGACTGAAACGTCTCAGGCGGGGCTGTGGGATTCCACAACCCGCGGCGAGGGTTTCCCTTAGGCAACTGTGAGACTATGAAGAGCTCAGGAAATGCAAGAAAATAAAAGATGGCAAAATTATCATTGTTTTTAAGGCGCTCTGGGATGATGGTCCACCAATTACACCACCAGGCAGGGGCCTGGAAGCAGAACACGCAAACATCTATGGGAAGAAATACTGGAGAAGAGGGCCTCCCATTTGATAGAGCAGCAGGAATGATAAAATCCACGGAGTAATTTACAAGAAAACTTGAGATGCTCCTGAGGGCGTAAAATAAGCTCGAACAAATGAGAAGGGAGCACGTTGTTTCACACGGATGATGCACAGACCACAGAGGTGCACATTCTTTCTAAGTTAATCTAAAATTTAACATGATTCTAGTAAAAACACTAAAGGGTTCTTTTTGGGGGAGGGAGGTGAGAACAAGATAAGCTGATTCATATAGAAAAATAAACACCCAAGACTTGCTGAGAATATTATTTTTAAAAAAAGGAATAAGGGTGATCAGTTCTAGCAGGTAGTCAAACATATGATGAAGACACAATAACTAAATACTGCAGCATTGGTGCCTGAATAGCCAGATCCATGATGGTTTTGAAAATCTAGAAATAGACTCAAATACATATAGGAATTTAGTATATGATAAAGGCGACATTTCAAATAAGTGAAAGAAAGGTGGATTATTCAACAAGTAGTGTGGAAACAACTGGGTAGCTAGCGTCCCACCTCTCACTGGGTTAAATTTTTAAGTAGATCAAAATTTTAAACATAACAAATGAAATCATAAAACAATAGAATAAACCATAGGACATTAAACAAAAAAAGATAATTGCAAAGTAAGACGGTCTTTGTAACTGACAAAAATTTGTAAAAGATTGATCAGCCTGACTTTAAAAATATATAATATTTGTGATTGAAGCTCCCCACCTGCAAACAAAATGAAGAGACAAAGGACCAATTGGGAACAATATTTGCAACTTATATCGTAAAAAAGTTAATTTCCTTAAGCAATAAAGAGCTCTTACAAACCAATAATAAAAAATGATTCCCAACTCAATGGAAATGTTCAGAGCCCATAAGTGATTAAGTCACAGAAAAGGAAACATAAATGCGTCTTTGAAGGCTTATCAGAGAAATGCTAATTACAGTGAAAATGGTGCATCATTTCACCCCTCTGATTGGAAAGGTCCCAACCAGGGTGCAGAGGGCCAAGAACCCTTGTGCAATCTGGTGGGAGTGTAAATCAGTACAACTTCTATAAAGAACAGTTTGATGACATACATTCAAATTAAAAATGCTTGTAAACTTCTAACAGCAATTTCACTCAGAAATTTGTCCCTCAAGTATCCTTGTGCGTATCGTTCATTTTTTGTTATTTCACACTATTGGGAAACTGAGTCAACAGTAGAGAATTGGTTCAACAAATTACAGTTTATTCCTCCAAGGGACTTAATCTATGTCATCATGAAAGAAAACGAAGAGTCTCTCTATGATCCTGATATGGCAAGGCTTTGAAATAAATAAAATGTCAGGCCAGACATACTGTATTTTAATATGTTGCCACTTGTGTATAAAGATGGAGCAAAGAATAAAAATATATTTATTTGCTTATATATGTCGCACATTCATGAAAAACCTCTGCCAGGAGGTGTGAGAAATGTAACATTGGACACATCCGGGGAGAGGAAGTGGGTGGCTAGAACAGAGAGAAGATGTGAGAGGCTGGTTTTCCCTGTCTACCATTTAAAAAAATAAGTAAGATTTAAAACTAATAAAGGCAGTACTTAATATAGAATTGATTTTTACTCTGGACCTTGAAACCAGGTACTTCCCTACCCCATATCCACCCTTCAAGACCTCCTCTGTCTTTCTTCTCTTTTGCATTTTCTTGTATTTCTTGAGTATTTATTTCTCATTCCACAAGACTATACCCTTTTAAGGAATGGAAGTAAGTCGTCTTGGTCTTGGAGTCAGCCCTGTCTCCACAATGCCTGGAATGCTGACTAGCTAATAGCTGGTACCTAGCGAAATATTATTGGAGGGAGGATGTCGCTCTTTTTCTGTTTTCTTGTAACTGGGATTTACTCCGAGCTCACGTGCTCCCCGAGGGATGCAGAGAGGCACCGGGCACTGGGGGATGATCAGTGGATAGTTCTCCACCTGGATGAACCTTCCACAACCTTAGTGATGGTTCTGCCTGGACGGTGATTTAAAGAAGACCTGGCAAGATTCACTCAGCTTGTCAGAGAGCGTGGCCCACAGCCACGGCAGAGACATCCCCGTTCCTGTTTTCCGTCCTCCCCGGGTCCTCACTCAACAGGTGGTCACGAGATGGACAGTAACAGCATGGCCGTCCCCTCCAGGTTTCTCGTCATCTTTGTGCCTCTGCTCAGGGTCTTTCATGACCTTTGACCTGGCGTTGAGATAACTCTGGTTCAGGGCGGAGTCGGCAGCTGCAGTGGCAGAGTCGGTAGCTGCAGGGGACGATGTTTCTCTAGGAGTGACTTTTGTGTACAAGGCTTCTCATCTCTGACCTTGGTCCTTGGCCTGGCGGAATCGGGGGCCAGACCCAGTGCTTTGGTGTGTGGGCTGGGCAGCAGTGCCGTTGGTCGTGTCCCCCTTGGAGTCAGGTGTGGCCACGGGCCTGGCCTGGCCTGATATGATGACTGATGTGGAGCTGCTGGGTTCACCTGCATGTCCTCACACGAGCCGTGGTCACTGGCGACATTCCAGGGAAGTGTGACTGAGGTCCTGAGAGGAGACGAGGAACAGAGCCCCCAAACCCCGACGGACACTTAGCAGGAATGAAAAACAACCTTTTCTTGTCAGAAGCCACTGAGGCGTGGGGTGGTCACTGCAGAGCCACATGTCCTGTCCCAGGCCGACGCCGGTTAGCACCCTGAAGTGGGAGCTGTGGCTCTCCCATGGCATCACGGGGTGGCCTGGTGGCCTTTGGTGAAGGATCCCCTGTTGGAGGCTGGAGAGACGGAGACCCATGCAAGGTGGGGCACAACATTTGGTGGTAACTTGGGAGCAGATGGTGCTGCATCAGCTGGCAGCTTGGGGAGAAAAGATCCGAGAGACAATGTCACTCCTGAGACCTGGCCACTGCTGGCTGCCGCCCGGCAGGCAGGCCTGAGCACATCAGGGGAGGGGAGGTCAGGAGAGGACACAGCGTCCACACTACGAATCTTGGCCCAGCTCCACGTTCAGTGAGGTCGTAGTGGCAGCATGGAAACTGCCCCACGCGACAGCAGCGATCCCAGCCCGGCTGGATGTGAGACGTGTCCCAGCACAGCTCTGGTCTGAGCCCAGCCAGGAGGGCGCTGAGGCCGGCCATTTCAGGGTCCTTCCCACCAAGCTTGAACTCCGCCCTTCCTGCCCACTTTGAGAAATCTATTTTGTTCTCTTCCTGGTGATTCCCACGTCCTCCCTCCCAGGTCACTTTTGAAGGTGACAGAGGCACATGGTGGGTTTGTCCTGAGGCTGGTGCCGTATGACTCTCCGCCCCGTGCAGCACACTGCCTCGTGAGGCGGCGGTACTCACAGGCTTACAGGGCCCTGCTCAGAGTGCACAGGACGGCCCCTGTGCACACAGCCGCGCTGGGCAGCGCACTGATCACTCCTTGTGAGCAATTTTCCTGAACAGGCCAGTCTCCTCCCCATGCCTTCTTCTTAGCTCGTATCATATTAACTTAGTATCCCGTTAGTAAGGCCATCACCTCGCCACTACGCTGTGCCGTTCTGGTCTTCGAGTTCCCTAGATGGCACCGCTGCAGACATTGTCTAACAGCCAGGCTCCTCTTTTTCCCCCCACAGTCATCACATTCCACCTTAGAGGGCTGTGAAACACAGCAGGCACCTGGCCAGGGGTCTGTCCTGGGGAGGAGGCTGAAAGTTACCTCTCAGATATCCACTTCTCTTCTTTTCAAAATTAACAGAACCATGATTTTTGGCTGGGCACAGTGCTGCAATACTTCCTAGCATCCCGTGCAGCTGTGTGTGGCAGTGACCAACTTTTTCCCAATGAAATGTGAGCAGAAGGTATGTGTTGCATGAGACTTTTGCATAGTCTCTTTGAAAGGGAAAGAGTACACCTTTTCTCTCTCCCTCTCCATTCTGCTGACGGTTGGAGCACCAATAGCCATTTTGGACCATGAGAGCAAGGGCCACCCCTCAAGGGTGGTAAAGCAGGAAAGAGTTTGACTCCTAGAGACCGTGTACCCACCACACCAGTCTGCATGTGAGTGCATGCCAGCTCTGCATTTCTTTTCTTTTTCTTTCTTTCTCTTTTATTATTTTATTTTCAGGTCTCTATTACTTAGCAGTAAACCTAGTCATAACAGATAAGTACTTTTCCTAATGAGTGTATTACTAGTTCCTTCTCCAAAGTGAACAGTTGACTTCAGGCTGTTTATTAAATTAATCCCAATTTCCACTTCTTACCAGAATGAATCAAAGGGTTTTCCTCGTCCACGTTGTCTTCTCACCAAATATACAGAGCTGGTTTTGATTCCTTGATTTGTACTTTTTTCCCCACTGTGGTTCACATGATTTTCCCTCTAGGAGAAATCAGACAGAATGAACCACTAGGTATGAGCCCTCCCCATCCCCCCCGGGGCCTTTTCCTCTCCCCTCCGCCCCCAGACGTGAGCCCTGAGAGAGGGCGGTTATCTCAGCTCCCGTCACGAGGTCTGCGTCACTGTGTCCCAGTGGGGCGCACTGTGGGGTGACAGTGAAGAGACCCCCAGTTGAATAGAGAGAGCCGTCCTGCTAAATTTAGACACAGGCTCTCTATACTTAGTTCAGATCTCAAATAGGAAAATTTTCAGCCTGAAAACTTGTAGATTATAAGAAGTAAGCAGTTTGCTTTGTCCTTGTGCTGAATCCAGGCCGCAGCAACGTTACTGTGTGCTGTCTTCAGTGAGTGCCCGCTTAGGCATGGGGGGTCTGGACACTGTGGTTCCTAATCCTGCTCCTTCTGGTGGGCTTATGTCTACAGTGGATGGTGATAATAAGCTACCAACAACAATAACAGCAATTAGTATTTATTGAAGCGAGCATGTGTGGGCCAGACATGCTCTGTGTGCACGACCTCACCCAACCTCACCACACTGCACCACAGAACTGTATAGACCACTCTCCCTTTACAGGTGACAACAGCCAGGCATAGAGAGGTTAACTAACTTTTCCAAGGTCACACAGCAGCCGTGATGGGGCCAGGGTTGGAATCAGAGCTTCATCTCTTAAACACTGCTCGACTGTCAGCCTGTGCAGAGAACTCTCTCTGATCCCCCGGGAATTACTGCAGGGGAACCCCAATATGCTCAAGTGCTGTATTTATGAGTCTGCCTACTTGTTAAAATTATTTGTACCTCCAAAGTCATCCATCGGAGTGCTTCTGCAGCCTGACTGGCAGGTGCAGAGGGGTGACACTCTGAGTGCCCTGACATGCATGTTCCCAGCTGAGGTCTGACAGCGACGCTCTGCCCTCTGTTCTAGCCCTCGTACTGTGAACAAGCATCCTTTCCAAAGTCTAGTTAGTGCCACATTTTTCACATTTTTGCTTTCTGTTGGTGATTTCACTGTTTTAAATGGTCCAAGCACCATGCTGAAGTGCTGTCTCAGGTTCCTCAGTGCGAGAAGGCTGGGATGTGTCTCATGGAGAAACTATGTGTTAGATGGGCTTCCTTCAGGCACAAGTTACGGAGCTGTGGGTTCCATGTTAATGACTCAACAATGTTTAATAAGTTAGATGTCTTTAAACAGAAACACACATAAAGCAAGGCTATGTACTGATCGGTTGATGACAGCGTTGTGACCAGAACTTGGTCACAGCTCGCAGGAACCTCACTCTCTGTTTCCCCTGGGAGCAATGGTCAAGATTTGCTCACTCAGGGTTCACGGAGACTTTCTGGAACATAACGGCTGCAAATAATGAGGACTGCAGGAACTTCACTGTGTGTCTGCAGGGAAGCTGCAACCTTATTTCTCCCACGTTCCAGTTCTGCTTGGTTTCTCATCTCCTCTGCCCACAGCATGCAGGAGTCGATGGGCAAGCTCTGCCGTTCCTTCTCTAGGGAGTTGTGAAATGACCAGCCTCTGCCCTCACCCTCCACCCTGGTCTGACCACCACTGGCTGGTCTATGAGCTACGGCTCGGGGCCGCACTCCCTCCCACGTGCCCCTCGAGGGGCAGGGAATAAAGGGGCCTCGAGCAGGAGGTCAAGCGGAGACACTGGAAGCCACAGTTCCTGGGTGGACTTGTGGCTTTCCTTTAGGTTTTGGGACATCCTGGGGTGGGAGGTGGTATCTACATTAGACTTTAAACCAGGAAATAAATTTCCAAGCCAATGGACAGTCGACCGTCCTGTCTAGAGCAAGACTAGGGAGGGAGACATTCAGGTAAACCACGTGTTGGATTAGTCAAGGATTACTCTGGATGCCACATGTGAATCGCCCACTTCCGAAGATGCAGGAGACGGGGGACGCAGGGAACACCGAGCTGATAGTAAATGGATGCAGCTGAAACTTCCATCGGTAGATTCAGGGCTTCACCAACCCCAGGCTGCCAATGCATCCCTAGCAGAGGTCCTGACAGGCAGGGCCAGGTTCGCTTCATACAGCATCCAGCTTTTGTACCCTCTTCCCTTGCTCTATCATCGTTCCCATGGCACATGGAAAGAAGGCACATAAATCACTGAACCGTTACACTGGAATGGTTGGAGCTGAAGTGAAAACCTTTTTAGGGCAAATCTCAATCAACATTGTTGTTTTTTCACAAGGGGAACCTGAGGGAGTTAAGTGACGTTGCTCAGAACTGCAGCGCTGGAGCGTGACAGAATCGAGCCTAGAGAGATGCACCATCAGGACCACGGCCAGCGCTCCACCGGTCCACCAGTCTCTTCAGACAGGCGTGAAATGTTGCCAGCCTTCACCGGGATCTTCTATGACATAGCAATACATTTAGAGTTAGTATGTTACTAAAATTTTCTTTTTTACAGACGTGGATATATTCTTTTCTAAACATACTAATTTAATTAGCCCCAAAAATGCATCATTCTTTTAGCAAACTTTTTCTCAAATAATGCTCAGGAATTTCAGTTGGGTTTTCATGGACTGAAACAAGGAATGTTAATTGCCCATTTTTTTCCTCTAAAATAAAGTTTGCTAGTTCTTGAGGTCAACTGGGTTCATATTTATTCCATTTTTTTTTTTACAAAGTCCATGAAAAACTAAGAAAGACCCTATTGTAGTATAACATGATGAGTATATTAACCAGGAGCAGGGGAACTAACCCTCCTGGGGGTCATCAGGGGAAGCTCCCTAGAAGAACTAGCGCTGAGTCTGGTCTGGTGGACGATGGGAATTTGCTCGCAGACTAGGGTGGGAGCCGTGCTGAGACCCTGGCGTGGGCAAAGGTAGGGCTCCCTGTGTGCCAAGAATTTGTCATTGTTCTCTTGAGAAACAGCCCAAGACATGGTTTTACTTGAAACAAGGTTAGTTTTTCATATAAAGGCAATAAATGAATCCTAGTATGTAAGACAAGCAAAACATGGCTTAGGTGGAGGGAGGAAAAACCTCACACAAAAGTTTTTGTAGGACACAGATAACTACAGATGCCTACAGGAGGCCATGCCCTGGGGAATGAAGGCCACACCTGCCTGCTTGGCCAGGGTGCCCTCCCGCCTCCTTCAGGAACAGGGTTGGGGGACCAGAGCACCTCTGACTTCCTAGGGTCCTCATCCAGGGTAGTCAGTTGATTCTCCTTCTTGGTTTGGTCCTTTGTTTTTTCTCAACCCACCTTTCTCTCTTCTCCCATCGTTCCCTGGAAATGGAGCTCAAACTCCTGGAAGGCTTGGAAATAAATTGCTCACCATGACCCTCTGGGTCTCCCTAATTATGTCAAGTCTTGAATAAAAGGAACCGAGGTTGTGCCAGGTGATCAAAAGCCCTGAAAAGAGCTGGTTTACCAGAGAGGACACTGACCCCCGCTCACCCAATTGGTTTACTTCTGGGGTTTGGAGTCAGCACCAAAGACCACGGCATCTGCCTGCGGCAGGAAAGGAGATGTGACAGGGGAGCCTGGGGGACGTCATGTCCTGCCATGTAGAGGATGGAGGTGAGCAGTGCAGAGGAAAGAGAGAAAGAGAGCTGCCTGGTGGTGACAACGTGTGGGGCCAAGGTCCTTCCTCCCCTCAGCTTCGGGGAAGTTTTTAAAATAAGCCCTTCTTTTACCACATTCTTAAAATAAGCCCCCTTTTATTTAAAGTGGCTAGAATTGTTGTGTCACTTGCAAGTAAAGATTCTTAACACAACCCTACCTGCTCCCTGAGCTTTCTCTTTGGACATGATCTGTGCTATCACAGGGAGAAAGATGGACAGGTGAGGAATGCGTAGAACTAAATGTGTTCAAACTGGCCTATCTCAACCAGGAGCACAGAGAAGCCCCAATGCCTCGGGTCTGGGGTCAGTGGCGCTCACTATGGTCAACCTTTCACCTGTAAGGCCCAAAGGGGCCCATCTTCACCCCTGCACATAGCCCACTGCTACGTGAACTGAGATCCTAGCGTCCTCATCGTGGGGGCACAAGTTATTAAATCCATGATGAAAACAGTTGTCTGCAGTAATTTTGAGAAAGAAATCAGACCAGGGCTGGTTTGGGGAAGTGACAGAGTGTCAGGCCAAAAGTGACCTCCCAGGGGCTCCTTCCTGTGAAAATGGTCAGTGTAGCTGGGGGGCGTGCGTGGTGGGAGTCAGGTGGTCCAGGTGGGAGGCCCTGGGGAGCAGGTGGCTCATGTGAGAATGAGATGATAACTCAACGGGGCCTTTCCATCTTCAAAAGAAGGAACGGGACACATTCTCCTGAGCACCCAGGGAGCTGTGGTTCAGGCTTCTCTGGTGCATTTCACAGTCAGCATTTCTGTCTTAGCCCAGGCAAAAGTCTCTTTTCAGAGAATGATGTTCTTCCCCCAGGGGCTGAGAAGAGGGGAAAAACTAATGGCCCACAGGCTAACGGGAGCCTGCCGCATCCACTGTTGACAAAAGGAGCAAACACAAGAGCAGGTTCAGAATCCCAATGTTCTTCTTTTCCCACAGGGCATTGTATCAGCTATCTATCGCTGTGTAACAAATTGTCCCAAAACATAGTGGCTTAAAGCAACAACATGTATTATCGTACACTTTCTGTGGTTCAGCAATTCAGGTGCCACCTAACTGGGTCCTCTGGCTCAGGGTCCCCTGCAGGCTGCCATCAAGGACTGGCTGAGGCTGTGGTCATCTCAAGGCAAAAGGGAAGAAGGATCGGCGTCCAAGTTCACTCACGGGCTGTTGACAGGGCTCAGTTCACAAGGGGCGTTGGATTGAGAGCCTCAGTTCCAGGCACTGCTCTTAGCTCCCTGCCACATGCTCTCTCTGTAGGGTAACTCCCGGAACAGCGGCCTGATTCATCAGAGCGAGCCAGAGAGAGAGCACGAGGGAAGTCACAGTGGTTTGTGACAGATCTTGTGTCAGCAACTCCCAAATGGACACCTTGAGCTGTGTCCTCGGCCCCTGACACCTAGACTGTATTTCTAACTCATCACTTGATATGTCTACTTGAATTTTCAACAGGCGTCCTCAGTTGAACACAGCCAAAGCGAAACTCCAGTTCCAGAGACTGCTGATTTCCCCACGAAACCTGATTTTCTGCCCGTTTCCTTATGTATGTATATCTGTGTAACATATATGAACAATCAAATTTTATAACAAAATTCATTTCCTTTTCAGGCTTGGAGGTGGAAGAGTGAATCACTCTAGGTGAAATTCACTCTAGGTAATATTCACTCTTATTTTAACACCAAATTTACATCCGATTAGTACTCAGTCCAATGTAAGTATCATTATCGTGGGCGTTGTTTACAACTCCTCTCAGAATCTGCATTTTCCCTCCTCCCACTTCAATTTATGATGTCATTGACTTGCAAAGTGCTGTCAGCAGTGGGCACCGGGAAGGGAAGGAGAAGAGAGAGAGGACAGGGAGGAGATGAGGAGGGCAGGCGGGTGGGACTCATCGCCCTCTGAGGGGTTGGGTGGAGCACTCCTGCTGTCCGTCCGCTCTGGTGGCTGAGCAGCCCTGGGCATTGCAGCAGCCTTCGTGGGGTGAGGTCTCACTTTGTCTTGGCACAATGGACCCCCAGAAAAACAGTGGGGTGTCCTCTGGGTCCAAACAATACCATGCCCTCAGCCCTGCGGGATGTGCATGGTCCCTGGGGGCAGCCGCTGAGCTCCTCCCTGGCAGCCTCCACGTGGTCCACCCACGGAGACGTGGACCAAACTGTATAGGTCCCTGTCTGTCTGCACACTCCAACGTGCTGGGCGGAGCTGTGCCCACCCCTTTCCTCCCAGCGACACCACATCACTGACACAGCACAGCTCTGCGTGCGTGGCCTCTAGAAAGCCCCAGGAAAGACATCGACCCAGAGTCCTTTTCTAGACTGATTGACCACCAAACTGACGGGTGATGCCCCTGGGGGAGGCCTGCTTTGGAGAAGACATGTTAAGCACCCCCCATCAAGGGGCACAAATGAAGTTCTCAGGGTATCACTACATTACAGTTGCTTACTAGTGGATTCTGTGATTCTGCTACAGATATAAATGGCACGTGATGCAGATGTTATGCTGTGCATAGATATACGCATAATGTAAATTATGTGTATATGCTGTACCCTACATGTTTAATTCCATGAGCAGAGATACTGTCGAGTGAGGTCATAACCATGTGCCCCAACACCTCCAGTGGCATTTGGCACACAGTAGAAATGGCTCACCTGTCTGTTGGCTCAACTAGGGTCCAAGCCTAAGTCCTTCACCCTTGCTTTCCACTACTATAAAAGCTGGAAAGCCGAATACTCAAATTTCCCAGCCCCTTTGCAGCTAGAGTGGCCAAATGATGATGTGTCTGACGAGAAGTAAGAAGTGCCAGCACCATACCTTACCCTCCTCCCCACTTGGCCATGCTGCCTCCTTCCTGCTTTGAGAATGGATAACACAGAGGTGGTGGCGATGCAGCAACCATCTTGTGACCATGAGGAAGGCTCAAAAGAATTATGGAGACAGTGGTCCTCATATTGTTAAGCTGCCAGACCTATGCCAGAGCCACAAACCCAGGACTTCTGGTGACACGAGAAAAACAAACCCCTTCTTACGTGTGCTTGTGTTCAGATTTGCTGTTACTTACAGCTGAATCAGTACTAACGGGCACAGCGGGCACTTGGTTTTCTTACAGCCCTTATCACCATTAACAGGATGAGTGAAAATGTTGAATTAAACACAGTCTTCATTGTAGACAACTCAGGGCCTTTATGGATTTTTTTGTATCTCCCAGGGTTATATACTACGCCATATTTCCTCAATATGTCTGAACACATAATTTACCACCATCCACCCCATCCTTCTAGTAGATTTAGGAAAAGACTGCCTTAGTTTAAAAGTAAAATTGTGGGGTGGGCAAAGCTTCTTTGATGCTTATACCCTCTTGGAGAAAGGAACAGGTGTTTCAGAGTCAGATAAAACTGGTTCACATCCACACTCTGCTGTTTCTCGTTGTTTGACACTGTGCACTTTACTAACTCTTCTGGCCTCCATTTCCAGCCGTGATTAACAAGGTAAGACCCACCTCATGGGGCTATGATAAGGGAGAGAGGCAGGGTCATGCGTGCCCAGAGGCTGCCACATGCAGGGCACTCAGAAAATGCTAGAACCTGCTCCCTCCTCATCCGGTTCTTTCTCACCCTCCTCTCCGTCTCCAGAGCTGCTCCCGGGAACTATCTGGGAGACTGCTTTTCTCCTAAGCTTCAGTATCTCATCTGTAAGGACTGACCCTGGCTCTCAGGTCCCCGAGCATCCTTGCTTCCACCTACCGCACACCAGGGGCACCGCTAGACCACCCCAGTCCCAGGTGCCCCTAGGAGGGCAGGGCCACCAGGCCGGGAACCTCCAGCCTAGATGGTCTGTACGGCCACTTTCAGCTCCCGCATTTTAACCAAGATTGTTCTACCCCCATGCCCGCCGTGCTGGATGCCAAATGGCCACTGAAGGGGCTAAGGAAGCAGTGACCAGCTACAACACAGACATCTCCAAACGCCACGTGAGGTTTACAGTTACAGCCACAGAACCCCTGGATTGGCTGGTGTTTTCATTTCCACATAGTGGATAATGAGCCTGAAGCTCTGGGATCATTTACCCCAGTCGTGTAGTCGGTCACTGCCCGGCTGATGCTTTTCTCCAAATGACATCTATACTTGGGGGGAGGCCTTTTGTGTCTCTCATTTCTCACATCCCTGGCTAGAGGCACATGTCCTTCCTGTGAATATTAGCCCCCAAACCCCTTGAGATTCCTTCTCCACCAAGAAGCTGTGCCGTTCACAAGGCTCACCCACAGGGGAGAGCCAGATAATTACCGGGGCACAAGGTGCTTATAATTCAATCAGGAGGAGCCACGGAGGCCCTTTTCACCTGGTGAGTAAGCTAGCATCTCTGGCACTCTGTGTGGCGTGCACCCCAAATGTCAGGGCGTACACCCAAAATGTTGATAGAAGGCCCAGCACTTTGCTGATCCCCAGAAATGCGGCCACCCCCAGCCCCCGGGGCCAAGTTCAACACCCCCGCGTCCAGGCTCCATCTGTTCTCTGCTAATGGAAATCGGAGTGTGAGAAGTGAAGATGTTTTTGACAACACATTTTCAGGTGGGGTTGCCATTGATTAACCTCGCTGTACGTCTCAGCCTCTCCCCCCGGACCCAAGTTGTGTGCCTCATACCTGGCTGCATTGTGCGCTCTTTGTGACGGCTCAAGTGCTGTTGGGGGAGGGGACCCTGCGCCTTGGCCGCTGTGGAGAAGACGGGGGGCCCGGCCTCTGCAGGGCTATTTATAAAGATGATTGTTGTCTGCCAGGGTTCTAGACATCCACTTGTGCACACCCCGGGAGGAGCGGGCTCTTTATCATGTCTGGACTTAATAAAGGAGAAATAATGTGGCTATACAGCTGGCGACAATGTGTCTCCTCAGTAATCCTCTGTTTCAATTTTCTGCCTCGCATTGTGTACGCAGAAAACGGCCTCACGAATGCAACACTGTTCCAGTTTCTTCTCGTGAGAACACGAGGGGAGGTTCACAAAGACACCTTTTGGCTTTAACTGAGGGCAAAATGGGACCGCGGTGCACCATCTTCATGGCCCTTAAGGTTCAACGCACGTTTGTGAAAAATTGTAATTTTATCAATATAGAAAATATGTTTCAAATGGTTTTCCTTCCAGTGTTGAAACTGTAATGTGCCACACACAGCAAGGAAGGACTTTCTCTAGAGGATCCTGGAGGGCTGCTGGGTTCCAGGAGGTGAAGCAGATATCGATGATCAAAACCTCAAGAGGAAACTGAGGCACAGCGGCCATGGCCGTGATGCGTGCTTGCTTGGAGGGAAGCAGGGCTGTCACCACTGTCTTCTCTCCAGACGCTGGCAGCATCGGGGTCCTGACTGAGCTGTCGGACCACATGGGTCAATTTGGGACAATTGCAGTCTAGGTCCTGACCATCGCACATCTGAATAAACAGCACGTTTTTAAGTCCAAAATTGCCCCTTTTCGGGCAACTTTACGTCTTAAACATCCCAGGTGTGGAGAAGCTGTCTAGTTTTTGAGGGTCCCTCATATCTTCCAAACCCACTGGGTTCGGCACAAGTTTCCTGTTCTGGGAGCTTTTCTTCGTCAAGGCAGGGATTTCCTTCCACGTCCCCTGGTGTCCACTCCACCTTGTGATGCACCCCTGTCCCCGCCGTAACTCTTTTGCTCTCAGGTCACTGAGCCCTTTAGCTCCTTGTCTCCCTGGCGTGGCCCTGGCACCAAGCACCTTGGCCGTTTCCCTTCAAGGGCACTGGGGCCTGTGCAGAGAAGCCCCCCTGTGTTTGGTGGAGCAACACCAACCCCGATGACGGCTTCAGAGCTTTCCCTTCGGAGGGACGATAAGCTCTAGGTCCTGTGAGCCATTTGAGTTGCAGCCTACCCAAAGAAAGCGTGAGCTGGTTCCAGTTAGGAGTGGATTGGGGTCAGTGAAGAGCAGAATGGGGTGCCGGGTGCCATCGGTGAGGAGCGGGGACCCAGCACTGGGACGGGGGTGCGGCAGGCCTCGTCCAACCTCCAGATCTTGATCAAGCAGCCGAGAGAGACAGGGTTCCAGAGGCGCTGCGACAGGATTAAGGAGACTCGCTGGTGCCAGGAGCTGAGAGCAGTCGGTTCTTATACCTGTCTCTAAGAATTCGTCGGCTTTAGCCTTAAAAAGTTTTCAAGTATGGGAATGTTTCTCCAGGAAAAAGACCTCTTTAGTAGGTATAGGTGATCTGACGTATGAGCCCAAAACATCCATTTTCAGATCAGGAAACCAGGCATTCTCTTCTCTGATGACGGTTATGCTTCCAAAGTTGTTAAAAAGGTTCAACAATTGTTTGGCCAATATTTAGCTATGTTTTTATTTTTTCTTTTTGTGGTGAGGAAGATTAGCCCTGAGCCAACATCTGATGCCAATCTTCCTATGTTGCTGAGGAAGATTGGCCCTGGGCTAACATCCATGCCCATCTTCCTCTACTTTATATGTGGGGCGCCTGCCACAGCATGGCTTGATGAGCGGTACGTAGGTCCACGCCCCGGATCCAAACCTGTGAACCCTGGGCCGCCAAAGCGGAGCGCATGAACTTAACCGCTGCACCACCGGGCCGGCCCTTATTTAACAATGTTTTTAATCTAAGTGTTGAACATTTAGTTTCAAAGAGACACAGTCTAGCTGACCAGAGCTGGGATAACGAGCAGGCGCTCTGTGAATGTTTGGGAAATTAAGAACAGGCTTGTCAGCCTCATGGTCCTCTGACACTGTAAAAGCTGTGTCCACTTCTACTAGACAGAGCCATGCTGTCACTCTCGGTAGCTGGCTTTTGCATAAAAATAAGTGATATTTTTGGGGGGAGAATTTATCTTGTTTTTTCTCTGAGGCCTCTTGAAATTAAGGCAAGAAGAATGGGATGGAGCTGATTTCTAGGGTAATCTCGATTTGTTTCCCCTGATGAGAGTTCCTCTTTGCTGAGGCTGAGCTGAACAGGCACAAATCCAAAGCAAATTTCTTTACATCCCTTAAAGAGTTTTAAAAGTATCTTTCAGAAAATGCTTGTTTTCCTTCCAAGGGCTGTTGGAGTGTTTTTCAAGCATCATTTGAAAAGCTGTTGGAGACACTCTGGGGCGAAGAGGACCGTGTCCTTGGGAGGCCAGCTCAGAGGGAATGGGGACGGACACTTCTGGAGCTCTTTCTGTGCATCTAGAACTCCAGGGCCTTCTCCTTCCGGCATCTTCTTGGACCGTGCTCCTCGCCCTGCAGCCCAGCCCGAGAACCCTTCCACCTCGCCCCTGCAGCTCTCCCTCTGTCCAGGCTGACTATGTTACTGACCCCTCTTGCCTGAATTTCCAGCATCTCTCCCCTTCTCACCTTCAGCTCACTTCCGATCGTACCAAGAAAATTGCAGCGATCAGAGAAGAACTTGCAGGTTTCCATCGCTGTCTCTGCCGCTGTCTCTGCTGCCGTCTATCTGTCCTCGCTTACTCCTTCCTGTCCCCTGTGCCTATGTGGGATGGCCCCCTTTTCTCTAAGCACAGCTCCCTTTTCCCCCCGGAGCCTATCCCCACAGCCTGCTCAGGACACCCCATCCTCCCCCTCTCCTGCTTCAACTTTTCCCATAAGTACAGGACCTGCCATTAGAGCTCCTGTTTTAAAACCTCTCTCTTGATCCACACCTTCCTCCAGCTACCATTTCTGGACTCCTCTTTGCTACACACTCTCTTAAGCTGTGTGTCTGTGCTTCTCCAATTCCTTGGGCCCAGGCACCCACACTCCTCTGCTCAGACTGCACGCACCACGCCGACACTGATTCCAACATCCCCGCACCCTCCTGGTGCTCCACCTGTCTGCCCCGTCTCCCTCTTTGCTCGTTGTACCCTTTCCTTTCTCCTGCCTTCTGTACTCATCTCTTACTTCTCTGCTGCTCCTTCGCAGTCCTCTTTACTAGTTCCTCCCTGTCTCCCCACCTCCGCAGCCAGAGGCCGGGCTGGGTGTCGTGTCCCTCCTCCCTACACATCTCGCCAGGGCTCAGCTTTGCCTCTGGGTGTGGGCTCCCACAACAGGAATTCGCCACTCATGACTCTGCCCAAGTTCAGTCTCAAGTCCGTTAAACGTTGACCTGGATGCTACTGGGATGACTAACGGGCAACCCACCTTTACCACGAACAGAGCCGAGCTATTTGTTCCCCAGGACTCCCCTGACCTAGAGAGAGAGAGAGAGAAGGAGGAGGAGGAAGGGAGGAAGAAAGGAAGGAAAAAGAGAAGAAAAGATCTCCTCCGGCTGCTCTGGTGAGACATACTGGGTCATCCTCGACCCCTTTTCTCACCCCTCGCCCATCCCCTCAGCACCTCCTCTTCGCCGGACCTTTAAACACACTCAGAGACCTGTGACTCTTCACCATCTCAACTACAGCGCCCCTCGTCCAGACCATTACTCTTCGCCGTGTATTACTGCCAGTGCCCCTCCTTGGTCCCCCACTCCCATCTGTGTCTGCACAGCACCTGGAGTGATGCTTTCAAGTGTGAGTAAGATCAGGTCCCTCTGCTGAAAATCTCCCCAGTGGCTCTCCATCTCACAAAAAGTGGAAGCCAAGTGCTTCCTGTGACCCAGGGCACCTCCTCCCACCTCCCCTGTCCCTCACTCCCATCCCCTCACCTCCTGCTTCCTGAAACCACTGGGCCTCAGGGCCTTTGCACTCACTCTGCCCTCTGCAGAGGTCCCCCCATTCTCTCTCCCGCACCCCTCCAATAGAGAAGCCTGTCCTACCCAACTCACATGAGGCTGTTTCTGTGCCATCTGCCATCTGTGTACCTGTTTCTTTGTTGGTCATCTGTCTCTCTAATTCACCGGACGCTCATCACTGATGGACGCTCTGCACTGTTAAGTGTGCCCCGCACATAGTCAATTCTTAAGCATTTGTGGAATCAATGAAATATTTGTATTGTGGGATTACATTAAATAGTTCATATATTTCAGATGCTCAGTCATAGATATTACATATTATTATTAAGGAGCTAATAATTTGTAAGGTTTGATAAGCATCACACTTCCATCTGGTTATAAATAATCAATCAGGAATCTACCATCAGCTGACAATGATTGGAGAAGAGTCCTTTCTGGACGCCCCACCGTGAACAGGAGACATGTGAAGACTATATAAGTGGGAGGCAGGTTTGTATTTTAACCAGCATTTGGGTGTTTTTAAATTTCCCATTACATTAAATTGCAGCAGGTGGTAAAACGGGAGAAAGGTTTAAAGAAGTTCGTTGGTCCAAGAGCTAATTTTCAGTCATTTTGGCAAAACATTTATGGAGCAGAGTTAAAAATAAGAAAATATTTCAATTAATTAAAAGTCAGATTTTAAAAGTAAAATATTACCTTTTCCCCTCAAATATTGTCTTGACACTAAAACGTTGAAAACAAAAAGAATGAGCTGCCAAGCCCTGACGCCCTCCTTTGAGCCAGTGCAGGGGCTCCGGAGCCAGGTCTGGGTGGAGGCTCTGCTCCCAGGGGACCCCGGGCAGGTTGCATCCCTGCTCGGACCTGAGAGGCCCAGCCAGTCAGTACGAAGAATGTTCACCCCCGCAGAGGAAAGAGTCAAGTGCGCGTTAAAATGCCTCGCACAGGATAAGGATCTAAGAACCTTCTCTAATGGTGCAGTAATAAAATGGAAGACTCTCCAAGAACACTTCGTGACAACAGGTCCAGTGTCTATAATCAACGTTATCATCATGAAACACGTGTCCCGTATGAAACGTGTTTGCACAGGAAGCTGGGCTTGGGGGTTAGATTACTTAAATGTGAGCCTGTTTGTTAGCAACTTGCAAAGCACACAAGCGACACTGGTGTGCAAACTGTACCCACAGGAAAACCAAAGAATGAAAATGTGTATTAAAGTAACCCAGGATTACATATTGGGTATTCATTGGGGGTGTGTGGGAGCTTTGGTGTATGGAGAGGGAAAAGCTCCTGGGCAACCTCATAAAGTTTCCAGAAAATAATAGCAGGAGTGAGCTCGCTGCTCGTTTTAATAGGAGCTCCCAAGATACTGTAAATAAAGATCACTGTTTAAGAAATTAGAGAATCATAACGGAGCCAAAGAGCTGAGGGGCGTCGGCCCTTTCTCGGCTTCTTCTGGTTTAGTGGACGGCGCTGTGGCCCCAGGACAGCTGCCCACCCGGCCTGTGGACCGCCAGGGAGCCAGCCCGGTTCACCCCCTCCAGCCTCAGGCACTCAGGATCCGATTTTCATATTGCCCTCCCTTTTGCATCTGCCTTGATGTTTTGCATTTGTTTGAGGCTTGCATCTGCTTCCAGACAATGAGCAGTAATTTTAAACCTGTTTAGCACGCGTTTAACCCAGATACTTCTTTTGTGACCATTTCACTTGCATCTGGGGTTCAGTGCAAAGAGGTTGTGAGGAACAAAGCCGGAGCAGAATGGCATCAGCCCGCAGCTGCACAAGGCAGCACACCCCGGCAGACCCGCACAGGGCACGCTCTCCGGTTTCAAAGGCACCACCACCACGAAGCGTGTTCCCGCTCTGCAGGGTGAGGGCTGCTTCCATCATTGTTGTTTCATGATTCCAGGTTCCGTGTGGGCTGTGAATTCCCCCCACCTGGCGCCTGTTAAGGTGGGAAGGAAACTGCCTTGGTGAGAATCCAGAAGTCATAGGAAGCGAAGGAAACCCTCCACCCTGCAGTGGTTTGGGCCCCATAGCGAAAGCAGGCACTTCTCACCAATGTTCATGAATAACGCTCCCGGGAGGGCAGATAAATGCCGCCTGGGGCCTCCAACCAACTGCTTAGAGGCCTGCAAGGTTAAACACGGACTCCGAGTTCCGTGAGGGAGCTGGCCAGCCGTTGGCTGGAACAATTCTTCATATCTCACTCACTATCCTTAAAACACACACATCTTCTTTATCCATTCATCCATTGATGGACACTTAGGTTGTTTCTATTTCTTGGCTACTGTGAATAATGATGCAATAATATGGGAATGCAGATATGTTTTCAATATCTTGTTTTCATTTCCTTTGGATATATACCCATAAGTGGAATATTATTTAGCCACGAGAAAGAAGGAAATCTATTTGCGACAACATGGATGGACCTTGTGGACATCAGGCTAAGTGAGAAAAGTCAGACAGAGAAAGATAAATACTGTGTGATCTCACTTATATCTGGAATGTAAAAACTCATGGAACTCATAGAAACAGAGTAGACGATGGTTACCACGGGCTGGGGGACTCGGGGAGACGTTGGTCAAGGAGTACAAACTTGCCACCAGAAGATGAACAAGTCCTGGAGAACCGATGCACAGCGTGGTGATTATAGTCGACAATGCTGTATTATATACGTCAAAGTTGCTGAGAGACAAGATCTTATATGTTCTTACCGAAAGATAAAATGATAATTACGTGACGTGATGGAGGTATAGCTGACACTACGGTGGTGACCATATCGCAACACAGAAATGTAGCCAATCAATATGTGGTACACGTTAAACTTGCACAATGTTGCATGCCAATTCTATCTCAATTAAAAGGAAAGAAAGAAAACACACACACACACACACACAATTCCAGGTCAGCTTGTTTGTTTGTTCTGATCTTGGTGTTTCCTAAAAGAAGGGAACTGAAGCAAAACCTTGTAACTGAAGGCAACTTTTGATCCCTTGCTTTGATTCTCTGTGCCACTCTAGTGTGATCGCACCACAGCAACCTACACCTGTGGGGGCCTCCGGATGGCCCGCAGGGTTTTGACTCTCTGGAATGGCAAAGATTTTTGGTTCTAAGGCAGCTGTCACGTGGGAGCTGGAGATGGGGGTAGACCCTCACCGAGTCCCCTCCCCTCGTGGGGCTGGGGTCTGCTCTGCGCATACATCCTTGTCCCACAGACATCGCTTGGGAACTCCCTTTCATCCCGCAACACGACTGTGGGGTCTTGGAGACTTCTGAACAGTTTATGGGGTCAAAGATAGAGTACTTTTTAAAGCCAAATTTGAAAACGTATTCATATAAAATTTGATTGTTCTTCCTGAAGGCATTAAAAATGACAAATTTTACAATCACAACAATTATGTCACATTGTTTGATACGGCAGTATGCTCCGTACTCACAAAGGCTGACTAAATGAAGAGTTAGAGATTTGTAGCAGACCCTTATTTTGTCACCAGATGGCGATTAGAAACATGGGGTCTACCCTGGCACTGTGAACAGAACTTTGTTCATGATGGAAATGTGCGTCTGCCCTGGGCTATGCCGTGGCCACTGACCAGGCATGGTGTCCAGCGCATGAAATGTGGCTAGTGAGAGAAGAGCTGAGTTTTGAATTTTATTTGATTTTGAATAACTTAAATCCAAATTTAAATTTTAAAAGCTACACGTGGCTCGTGGCTTCCACGTGGGACAGTGCTGATTAAGTTCTCTCCTGTGTGTTTCTTGCTACACACACACCCCGCAGGGCACACATGTAGAAACACGTGGAAATAAACAAACTCTCCGCACAGTTGTGGTACTGGATCTCAGGAAAACAATCAATTTTTATAAGTTGAAAATTTAATTCTTATTCTGTAAGTTTGGTTGTTTTTTTTTTCTTCTTCATTTTCATTGATACCGCGTGAAAACTGTCCTAGAAACTCAGGATGAGAGAAACAAAATCCGTCGCTATCAATTCATCACTTCTGCTCATGTCCTTAGGGGAGATGTTTTAATTTAGATGCTGTTTAATTTAGATGTTTCTTTTAAAATGCTATCCCCTGGGACAATTCCACATGCGTATATATTTTTTCAGAAACCACAGATCAATATAAAGGCAATTGGTAATATTCTTATCCTTTAAAAACAAAAGAATTGTCAAGTTTTTGAAAAATTGATTTTTAAAAGATGAACATCAAAAAATAAAATTTATTTGTATTTTGGCATATAATGTTACCACAACCAGTTTCTGAAGTAAATTCTGCTTGTTAAAAAATCAGTGTTTTTGCTCACTCCTTTATCCGTGGCCCTTGGCGTGGGAAGAATTTGGGGAATATTTGCTGTGACCCTACAGCATTATTTGTGTGCTGATGTGGGCCCTTTTATCTATCGTAGTTGTTTGTTAATGTGTGGATTTCTGCATCTGTGAAATGAAAGTTATTGCAAGACCTTCTCACAGTTGGCTGTAAGACTAGATGAGTTAACAGATGCTGTTGGTGCTGTCTATATCACCTCCCTGTCCAGACTGTGGGGTTCTCCAGGGCGGGGCCGTGCGTGTCCTGTTCATCTGTATTCTCACACAGTATATGTTTGTAAATGACTAAGTGAACGCAGGAATAATGCAGTCAATAATGGGTAGATGGGCAGAGAGGTAGTGAGGGGTCCTTCCAGGGATGGGAAGGTTTGGTTGGGGTCTCTGGGCAGTAGATTGTTAGGGCAAGATTTCTCCGCCTCTGCACTAGTGACAGTTTGGCTGGATGATACTTTGTTGTGGGGCTGCCCTGTGCATTGTGGGGTGTTAGCATCACCCCCCAGTGCTCCACTCACTGGACCAGGAGCATCCCCAGTCGTGACAACCAAAAATACCTCCACATCCTGCCACTGGAGGGACACTAGATTACGTCCTTTTTTTTAGGGCTCTGGTTACAAAGTTCCACAGATTTGGAAAGTCTGCCCCAAATCTGTTTTTATCTTTAAAATTTTGCAGAACTGAGGATTTTCAGGAACTATATGATGCTTATGGTAGAAATACCTTATCTGAGGTACCACACTCATTAACAAAGATTTCTCTCTGGGAATGAGATTAGGTGTGATTTTATTTGAGATTTTACATATATTCCAAATGTCTTACAGAAAAATCTCCATTAAGTTTTATTTTACTAACATAAAATGTATATAAAATGCATTTAATTTATTAAGCAAATTACAGTGAGAAATAATTCTCTTCCCCTTCCTGCCCAAACCCTTTAAATATAATCCAGTCAGACCTAGTTCTTGGGGTCGCTGTGAAGTGATAATAATTATGCTATAGACATAAACATGGAAAACGCCAGCTGCCCGTCTGAAAGGACGCGTCGTTACCTGGACTTTCCGTCCTTCAGGAAATGGTCCTCCGCTCGACTCTGCTCCGGCTGGTTGGAGTGCGCTTCGTGTGGGCCCCTGCCCTACCACTCACAACTGCTCCCAACTGCTGTGTGTTAACACGGCTGTGGAATTAATGCACACTTTTGCCTGGTGCTAGAGCACAGGAAGGGGTGACCAGCTTCAGTGCTGGACTGCTCTGCCCTCATTTGAATGTTGGTAGATGTTTACTTCTGTGAGATAAAGGCGGGTTCATTCCCAGACCTTTAGTTTGAAGATGAGGCAGCAGCAGCAGCAGCCACAGACTCTGTGGACACAAGAAAATGCTCCGCGCAATGCTTTGACAATGTTGGGAGCCAGAGGACATTCTCAGATCTTGACCCTTCTTCATAGTTCGTGTGTGGTTAACAAGGATTATTTAAAAAGGCACAGGGGTGAAGCCCACCAAACATGAGGGTCTACCCACGTCACGGGAATCTGGGGAAAGAGCATGTCAGGAAGTCAAACCGGGTGAGGCTGGAACCAGCTGTGAGCAGACCGCATTCAGATCAACTGTTTTAAAATCCACGAGATACTATTTTTCCCCTTGTGCTCTTAGACAACAATTATTCCTTAAAACTGAAGAATAGGTTTCTTAAGGACGGCGTAAGACACAAAGAGACTCCTTTTGGAAACACTGTTCAATAATAAGATAATAAAATGCTTGAATGCCGGTGTCATCTAAGGCTGATAATAACATATCTCGTACTTCTCTTATTTTATTTTTTATAGGCCAGATAAATTAAATTAAACCAGCTCTTTGCTCAACAGCTTGTGATGCGTTGTTAACAATAGCTCCCACTCTCCCTCAATAGAATGACTGGCTCAAGGGTGAATGGGTGTGGGGTTCTCCCTGAGGAGTTGGGTGTGCATGGCTGGCAAAGGCAGAGTAGAGGTGGGATGGAGAAAAGAGAAGAAGCCATGCATGTTTGGAGCAATGCTGGGAATGCTGGCGGTGTCTAAACAGCAAATATCGAATGAGCCTGGAATGGGGTCCATATGATCGAGGACGTTCCCCGGGCCAGCTGCGCATGAATGCAGCCAAGACCTCGCAGCCCCGAGGATGCCTCTGCCCCCAATTTTAACACCAGTTAGACAGCGTTTACTAGCAGCCCGGCCAAGACTCCAAGTTAACAAACTGTTTAAAAACATCTTCACTTTTCATTGGTAAACACCGTGTCTACTAATATATATTGAGAAAATTAGTGTTTTCATGCAATGTTTTCTGGTACATTACCTAAACTCAATGTGCAACTCACACTTGGCGTTTCGTTGCTAGCTAGTGTTGGATCGCAATGTTTCACCACCAACTATGGGCGTCACAGCAATAATTTGACAGGCGATAAAAAGAGACTCAGCTCTTTGGTGCAATTTTTATAGTCTATTCTCCACAGTCTCAGGCATTGGAGTGGAAGAAATGAAGATGTACAATTTAACCAGTATGTTTACATGCATCGTACAGATATTTTTCTTTGGAGATTAATTGAATTACACCTATAAAATACTTATATTGTATACTTATCAGTGCTGAGATGATTTTGAACAATCAGGGGGATATGTTTTCATTAGGAATAAAAGGTAACCACCACAGCTGAGCAACATTGAACACTATCCTACGAACAGAACACTCCTGAATAATTTTGCAAATGTGCTCTTTTGTGACACTCCACATATAGCATAACTTCACGAATTACGTTAACTCTAAAACCTCAAATTCTGAATGCAAAGCCATCTTGTACCAAAACCTTACCAATTATGTATTTCCACGGTAGTACATGGATAGAACAATAGAAACAGTAGTGGATTTGGTGGGGTGAAAAATGGCCTGGGTTTTTTCCTGAGTTTTGCAGTTATAGGTTGTGTCATGTTGGGCCAGTCTCTAGTCTCTCTGAACCTCAGTTTCTCCATCTTATTGGTGTGCTGAGGTCAGAGAGGGGCTGGGACTGGGCAGGAAATCCCCATAGAAACCAAGACTTACGTGTGAATTTGGTTTTGGTGGAATGCAGGCAGTGGTGTGCTGGTAAGTCTTTAGCAACTGGCTCTCAAAAAAAAAAAGAAAGAAAGAAAGAGAAGAAAAAAGCCCTGATTTGTAGCGTTTGTGAATTTCTCCAGTGTAAATACTCCCACGATGGCTAATTTCAAGCAACAAAGTGACGTCATTGACCACGATGCTGGGATCGCCTGAGCTGGTGCAAGCCTCTCCGTTGGCCCGCTGAATGTGGTCTCTCCGGCCTTGCCCCATCACCAACAACGCTACCACCATTAATGCAACTGGTGTTGTTTTTCATGTTCCAGTCAAAGTAGGAGCATTAAATGCACATAACGTTATGGTTTAACACTGACTTATGTTTTACACTTTCGTAGAAGTAACATTTACCTTATTTATAGCTATTAGTGTAATCGTCATTTCGGCATTTAAATCCATAGCATTAAATTTACTCTTGACGGCACTGTAAATTTTTATGTCCCTTAAAATATGTTTGTGGAAAGTGGACTTTCTGTCTTCATCGTGGTGGGATCCATGATTGTGTTGTTACTGGGATGTAATCTCAGAAAGTTGAGACTCTCCAGACTAGAGATTCCTAAGTTTCCTTCCATGACGAATACTTGTAGGTTTAATTACATGAGTGTTACACAAAAATACTAATATGCAATGTTTAGAATTGGGCATGTGCTATTTTCCCAGTAAATACCCACCCACCCCACCCACAATGGCTCAGAGGGACAGCTGTGACTCAGGGTGCAGCCAGTGTCTGCCCTTCCCACCCCCACGGGTCCACACTCCTCCAGCCACATGCATGCAAGGTAGCATAATCACTTGTTCTCTAAATGAGGACTTGAGGACTTAGCTGGGACCCACTCTGTTCCCAGTTCTGTGGGTGGACCTCCCTAACTGACACCAGGGCGAACAGCATCTCCCGCCTGCCCCCATCACACAGCTCTCCACTGTGTGGGGACGGCCACGTCTCTGAGCTGTCAGCACTAGCAGCCCGCTCATAGGAGATGGTTAATAAAGGTTACAGAGCTATATGTATCAATATATGGTGTATATATATATATATATATATATATATATACACACACAACTATATTATATATTATAGAATACAATAATGTTATATACTCAGGTCTGTGCACGGTGCCTCGAAAGGTGATCAGTGCTCCAGAGAACCACTAACGGTCTTTCATTTATTTGTTCACCCAAGAAACACTTATTAAGCCATCCCACGTTCCAGGACAGTGAGCAAAGCCAGACAGTTCCCGCCTGGGGAGCTCACCGATTAGTGGCCGGAGGACCTAAGCCAACGATCGTCTCATGGAAGGGCAGACCCCTGAGCGTGGAAGCAAACTGACTTCTCGGCTGCCTCTGGGGAATCCTGCGGGACGGCCCTTCCTGCTCACTTGGGGCGGGGGCCACGTCGACGGGAGCCCCAAAGTGGGCAGTTGCAGGGCCCGGGTGCTCCAGGGAGTGTTTGCCCCTTCCTGCCCTGGGACGGGCCACACGCCTGTTGAAATCGGAGTGGCAGGCGAGCCAGCCTGGACGACGGTCCCAGGCAGCGGGAGGGACCCCCCGAGTGTGACCATCACAGGTTGGCCTGCACCGGGTCCCCCAATGGTCCATCCCTTGAGGCTGCCCGAGGCCCCGTCAACTCCACCTGCTCAAGGCCCGCCACCCCGACCTTTCTCAAAGGACGTCAGCGGTGGGTCAGTGTCGGATCTGGGGGGGCTTCTATGTCACTTACAGCCATGCTCCTGGCGGCTGTGTTTTGTTCACGTCTATATTCCCAGGGCCTAGAACAGTTCCTGACACACCATGGGTGCTCACAGATGTTTGTTAATGTTGCCGCCCAGCATAGGCTGTTACCTGCGCCCAGGCCGCCCCTCACTTCCTTCCTTTTCCTTGGAGATGCCTGAGGGCTGCTGGGAGCTGTGGGCTGGCCTGGGGCTTCCCAACCACATGCTGACGATTGTGGGGGCCAGCACGTAGCCCGCCTACTGCCCGTCTCCACCCTGGAGAGCCTTCCCAGGGGCGGAGCACACTCTGCCGTTCCAGGGTACAGCACCCTTTCTCAGCCTGGGCTCTTTTCAAGGCTGGCTGTGGGCATCTAATCGCCAGACAGGAGTCTCCTGGTAGGCCTCCAGTCCTTCAGGCTCTGCCTGTGTCTCCTCTCCAGGGAAGGCGCTTGGCCCCCAGTCTCCATCTCCACTCAGGGGTGTAGCCAACACAGGCCGGCTAAACCGAGGGCGGTTTATCCAACAATCGCGTTGCATCAGCCCACACAGCTTCTTCTAAGAGCCTTCTGGAGATCCTTTTTCATTCCCAAGGGCCCTTTGGAGAGCGCTGAAATGGGCTAACTAAGAAGATGTCAGAGGAAGTTGAGCAACTGACCCAAACTTCAGCCAAATCCTCCCACAGCAAGAGTCACAGCCAACGTCTCTCGATGGCTGTCCTCGACCTCCTCCTGCCGCTTTGAGGAGGAAAGAAATGTGATTCTGCTGGTTAACATTCTCCGTGACATGAGGGAGCTTTTATAAAGAATGTACAGTGAGCTGGCCTGCCAGCGAATACCTAGATGGAGAGGCCGACAAAGGGACAAATTCATAGGCACGTCAGGCACAACTCCCAGATACTGAAGGGCGTGGAGGACGGTGAGGGCCTCCTAGGGGAGAGCCAGAGCACTGTCATAAAGGACGCTGAGGACTGCACGGGACCTGCCCAACAGAGTCTTCTCGAGAGCGAAGGAGCCGCCTCAGCAGCTCTCAGAGGGCCGGGCTGTGGGCAGGCCTGGGCAGGCCCAGGCAGGGTGTCCGGGTCTGTGGGGTGAGAGCTCAGAGCAGGTATTCCGGCGGGCGAGAGGGCTCACTCACGGATGAACTCAGGCCATGAGGTCCCAGGAAAGTGCAAGAAGCAGTGCCCCGCATCCTGAGACCCCTCCCCAAAGCGGACGGAGACGAGCCCAACTCCTGAGAGGAGGACGGAGCCACACGGGAGCACGAGCTCACGCTGCACCTTTACTAAGACAGCTCAGCTCCCAGTGTGGCAGAAGGGGTCGGCTCAGGAAAAACAGAACCCTTCAACCGGAGAATCTCCCCTTCACCTCGGGGCATGGAAACTTCATTTTTGCAAGTATTTTTAAGAGAAAAAGTTGCACGTATTTGTCCTTCCTTTTGTAAACGTGGGCTCCCAGGGGCCTCCTGTGATGCCAGACAGTGAAAGTGTCTTCTCGGGCACTTCCCTTCAGAGGCAACGCCACAGAAACCACCCCACATCCCTACAGGAAACTGCACCGTCCGTAGGACAACAAGGAGAACTTCCAACTTCTAGAATAAGGATGGCGTCTCGCACATAGTCTCCCACGCTTCCTCCCAGGTGGACGCCCACCAGCTCCCCAACACTGGCCTTGGAGAACACTGGCCCCCCAACTCTTGGACCCAAGGGTGGGCCGGGCCCTGCTCTACGACTGTAGACCAGTGGAGGAGTGAGTCTGGGGAGGGGAGTGCAGCCGGATGACCCGGCTTACAGGATACTGTAGACTCTGGGGACTGTAGAGGCATCCCTACTATGCTCCAGAAGATGGCGGGCCACTCTTTTGGGTCTTTCGGCCACCCCCCAACTTCGAAGGCAAGAATGTGAGTCCCCTGCTTATTGGGCCCATCTCATCCACTGGTCAGGGTGCCAGCTGAGAAGGGGCATCAGGGCAGCTGAGGGTCACACTGACGTGATGGCTGGGAGAGCTGGTAAGAGAAGCAGCTGGGACCAGGGACCCCCATCACGCTTCTATTACTGGGTGTTCAGGGCAGACACTCACCAGCCAGCTGGTCTCAAGGTGCTCCTCAGGGCCCTGAGAGCAGAGAGACACTGTCCATCAGAGCCGCCTCCGGAAGGCAGGTGCTCGGACGCTGTGTGCTTGCCACACGTGGGCTGGAGGTAGGTAGGCTCAGCCATCAGGCAGAAGAAGAAGTGGGTGCCACCCGAGGCAGCTCCCTGTGCCACCTTGACCCTGCCATGGAGCACCGAACGCGGGACTCTGGCATCTAACGGTGCAGATGAGTCTCTTCTCCTCAAAGGGCAGACACAGATGGAGGGGCTGATACAGCTCCTCAGACCGTGGGGCAGGAGTTTCCCCTGGACCCCTGAGTGTGGGCCTAGGATCCTCTTCCCCCTGTGCTCGGTGAAGGGCCTGTCAACCCCGGCGCTGTGGCGGGGAGCCCAGCCAACGCCCTTCCCTGCACCCTCCGGTCGGCCGCGAGCCTCTCTGCCTGCTGGCCCAGCCACTTCTGCTGCCATCAGACCCCAACCCTGGGGCCTGGAGAGGCGAGGTCCTCCCTCATCTCTGCTGGCCTGCTGCTTCTTTTCCTGCAGGTTGCAGCTAAAACGTCATTTCCTCCCAGAAACCCAGGCAAGGACGGCTCCCACTGTGTGCTCCGCTGCTCGCCCTGCGGCCGCGATCACAGTGCTGTTAATCGTAAGTGATCGTTTGTGCAGACATTTGTCATGTGTGAACCACTGAAGTGTCGATGCTGTGAGGACAGGGAGCGTCTTTCTTGTTCATCGCTGCCTCTCGAGGGCCCACCGCAGTCAGCGCCAATAGCAGTGCCTGAGAAATAATTGCTGAGCGACTGCACGAGCGAAAGGCTGGGATGGAAAACCAAGCAGATGGCCCAGAGAGCCTGGGCTTCGGGTTAAAGTTGGCGGTGAGCTATGAGCACAGTTGTGACGGTGTGTGGTCAGTGTGGGGAGCGAGTGGTCATTGGCTTGAGGAAGCATCTTATTCAGGCTCCGGCCGGCGAAGCAGTTACTCCCACAGTGACGCATGTCACTACGCACGGGCATGGCGGCTGCAGAGCCGGCCACGCGGACGTCAGGGTGAGGGTGCTCACAGCAGCCGGGACCTGGGCCTCTTGGGGGCCGCCTGTGTGAACGCCCCGGGCACTGACGGCGGGGCTCTAATTGAAAACCGCATTCTCTACAAAGCCCCAGATGACCCTGGATGCTGCAGCCTCGCGGCCGCACATGCAGAGAGGACGCTGGGCGGGGGTTGGGCAGGGGCAGGGATTCGGCCTTCTGACCACATGGACTGGGGAGGGCAGGGCCCAGGTTCTTTGTTTACCGTGAGGGGAGACAATGAAAGCTAAAATGCCGGCTGTGTTTGAGGCTATCTATGGACACCTGTGACCCCTTGTCCTGCTGTCCCCATCCCCGTATAAGCCCAGGCAGTGGTCCTCCAAGCAGCTGGGGACGCGTGAGCAAATTCTCAGGTCCCACCTGAGACCCGCAGGGCCAGACGGGGGCCGAGTCAGCACGCCCTGCGGGGGATTCTGCCGGTGTGAGGACGGGGTCTGTGGGTGCCGGGGGCCACGGCATCCCAGGGAATAGGGGTGGTGCTCTGACCAGAGGAGAGAATCCGTTCACACAAACAACAGTCTAGGCATCAGGGCAGAAAGTGAGCGCATCCCTGAAGACCTAGAGGAGGCGCAGCCTGGTTACAGGATCCGTATTTCCTGTCGTGTGGGTTTTGGCGAGGGCCACGGCTCCCTTTAGCGTCTGAGAACTAAACCACCACAGGCTGCTCAAGGAACCAGAATACTCAAATCCCACTGAAGACCGGGAGGGGCTGGGCGTCTGCTCTGGGAGCCCATGATCCTCGCCAGAGAGTGTCCCAGCGGCTTGGACACACCTGGAACAAGCCCTTTCTCCTGGGGCTTGTTTCCTCGTTGGTAAACTCAGGATGGACCAGACTCGGGCTTTCTAGGTCCTCCGGGTCCTGCGTCAGGGAGGGGAAGCAGGGGCTTCTGGCCCCATTGGTGTTTTGAGCAAAGCAGCGGTTTTATCAGTTTATTAGGTGTCTAAAGACTTGGTTTGAACAAAGATGCCACCCCATGAAGAGGTCACAAGATTTCCAGGGTTCCTTCCATCTGTAACCTCCATGACCCCCCCGCAGGGCTCTCTCTCCCTCGTCACCCCCAAGAACGTCTGGGGCCATATAATACCAGTGAGGCCCACTCTGAGCCGGCAGGGAAGGCCCAGGACAAGGCTTTTTGGGGCTGACCGAGAAGAAGGCCCACGCGTCCTGGGGTCCCGGGTACCCAGCTGACCCCCTGGAGAGCCAGGCCTCGAGGTGTGTGGGGTTGGCTGGATCCACTGCCTCCCTGCTCTTGTCACCAGTTGCCTGTCTATATTCATCCAGTGTTGGGTCCATGTAGCCACCGAAAAAAGAGAAGGGGAGCCTTTATCCGACAAGTGAGATGGATTCAAGTCCGAATTGGGCTAAAGGATGCAGCCCCCCACCCTGGGTTTCCCTCAGTAGAAGGCTCTGGAAGGCTTCCTGAGGTCTCCATTTGACTTTGCATTTTCAGACCCAGCTCTGAGTTACTCTGTCCAGGAGACAGCAGAGCACCCTTCCATGTGTAAATGACCCTGGACAGTGAAAAAGCCCATGTCCCTCTCTCTCCCTGCTCCCAGCACCTGCCCCACCAGCCCCACCCTCCCTCTTTCCTGAGAAGTTCTCATCAGCGACTTCCTGTGGGACTGTGTCCTGAAATCCAGCCACACAGTCCAAATGTGTCTCTAAATTAAAAAACAAACTCTGAGGAGAAGAAGGTAAGCTAACAACAGCACTAGCAACAACAGAAACATAAGAAGGAGGTATGTCTGTGCCTTTCTGTGCCCGGCTGTTCTAAGGGCTTCACCGGACTCTTCCACTGAATCCTCAAAGCAAACTGGCATTGGTGCCCCTTGAACTCTCAAGAGAGCTGGGTGGAGGCACTGCCAAAGGTCACGTGTAATCAGCAGAGCCAGGATGGACACAGGAGCTGAACTCACAGTCACTCGAATGTGGGTGGGCCCTAATCCCCACTGGCCCAGGCATTTGCTGTGTAGCCTTGAGCGAGTTACCTACCCTCTCTGAGCTTTGGATTCTCATCTGTAAAGTGACAGGGTTGTGTGAGGACTGGCTCTGAATCCCAGTACGGGCTGATCCAGGGATGGCCTCCCACCCTCTTCCCCATCCCGCTGTGTGAGCTCGATGGCCACGGGGAAGAACAGAAAGGGCAAAGCCCCAGCAGAATCTGGAGGCTGAAATCAGGATGATTTCTGCCGTGCACCCACCTCTCCCTCCGTTGTTCTGAGGAGCAGTCCCAGGATGTAGGACTCGTACGCCATAATCATCTTTTCAGGTGAGAAGAAGAGGTGGGAAGGCGAAGTCAACCTGCTCTCTGGTTGAATGTGTATTCCAAACAGCTTCAAATTGAGCATGAGCACAGTAAAGCCTTTCATGTGGAATTGTACTTCACTGTGTAGCTGCAGAAAACAGCTCGGGGGAACCGAGCGCTTGCTCAGGGAGAGACCCAGTTTTCCTTGTTGCCTAGTTAGAACCAGAAATAGCACTACCAACCACTGCACGTAAATCTTGACTTTTCTTCTATCTCTTCTTTTACCATTTCCCACAATTACTGCGAAGTCCACACAGGTAATTAGGGGATAGGGAATAATTAGATAATGAGGTGAGAAATTGGTTGTTTTTAGCTAGTTGCAAAAATATAATCATTTCTGGTTCTCAATTATTCACACTAGCCGACCGCAGGAATGCCAGAAAATGCCGGAAAGTGCTGGAAACCCAGAGGAGTCTTTCACGCTTCCAAATTGTGTTCATCAGACTGGGTGTTAGAACCCCACTTTCCTTTTTTCTTTCTTGAAACTTCAAAAACATATTTTTATCAATGACACATATACGTATTCTAAAAACTCAAATTGGCTGACGACAAAATCAGCTGTGTCCTGCCCCTGAGCTCCCCTCGCCCGTCCCCGTCTCCAGAGGCAATCCATGAAAATCTTAGCTGCTGCTTCTCGTGTTCATCTTCACATTTCTAAACAACATGCTTACGCTCCTGTTCCTTGAGTTTTTACCTTCAGTTTTACCTACTGACTTCCTATTATGGAGAATGAGGATTTAGCTTTCCTATACAGCACCCCCCCGCACAGGCCTTACGTCCTCGTGCACCCGACGCCGTGTATAACTCTGGTAGGTCGACATGCAGTAGATGAAATCCCACTCTGTGACGATGTAACTATCGCTCACAGCAGAGCCGCGCAGTGTACTACGGTTCCGTCTCCTTCCTTATACAACTCTTATTTTTCCTGGACTTAATTGATTTGTTTTTTCACTGCATAAGTTTTTCATGTGCTTAGCATTAAATCTAAACTCTCTGTGAGAACTCTAAATCTCTCAAAATGCAAAAGGCAGTAGGCGACCTGCCCTTTTCCCCTTTCAGGGAGACGTGGGTCCTGCAGCCTGCCTCCCGCTCCTCCGCCCCCGTGGGCTCTGACTTCCTTCACTCTCTCTCTGGGAATTCCTTTTGCCTCTCTCCTTCCGGGGTCCCAGTTTCCTGAATCCTATATCTTTGTCTCTCACTTTTTCTCTTATTTTGGGGGGGGGTGGGAGGGAGCATCTCCCAGTAGCCCAATGATACATTGGGTGGGAGATATGTTTATTGAGCAAGTACATGTCTGAAAAGGTGATCAGGCTTAATAGTTTGTTTGAGTTAGAAATCTAGGGAGGCAATCATTTTTCCCACAAATTTTGAAGGCAATTTCCCGCTGTCTCCTACTTCCAAATGTTTCTGCCGAGAAGTCTGAAGCGCTCTGATTCCTTTTATTCATTTGTTTTTAAATCTCTGAGAGTGTTTAGAGTTTTTTCTCTTGGGCCCACGAGTTTCCCCAGAGAGGACCCCTCCAACCTCCTGCCTGAGGACTAGAGGGCTCGCTGCCATGACTGGGGAGACCACGGGAAGGGCTGGGGCCTCCCTGACCACACAGGCTTTCGCTGGACCCTCTGGCCTCAGCTCCGCCTGGTGAGCCTGGGTCCAGCATCTCTTCTCCAGCCTCCTGCCTTCTCCTGGCGTGGGGATGGCCACCTACCCAGGGGCTAGGGAGACACCCGGGGGCGATCTGCTTCCTAGATAGACTTCCTGCCAGGGTCCTGTGCTCCTGCCTGCACATGGGCACCTCCAGTCCTGGCCCTCTGAAATCTGCAGGATGGATTTGTTTCTGGATCCCCCTTCCACCAGCCTGGCTTCCAGCTGTCTCACTTTTGCTAAGTCAGTTACTCCTCATGCATCTGTTTTCCAGCTAACATGGTGTCCCTATTGTCTTTTTCCCATTTTTTTCTGCCCTTGTGGGTTTGTATACTTAAAAAAAATCTCCTTACTGTCATTTTATAGAGGCTTAAGGAGGGAGGGTTGGGTACACATGTGAGTCCAATCCCCCTGCTGGGTTAAGGACTCCTCAGGTGTGTACGCGACTTTGATAGGACAGAGTTGCTAGTCCACCCCCCATCCCTGACATCAAAAAGGAAAGAAAGGAAGGGAATGGGGATGCACCCCAGCTGAGCATTGGTTGGAGGCCCTATTATACCAAGCACCCCAATTCCAGGTGCCTGAGATCACACAGAGAGAACACTGGAGTGATGCCCTCCGCTCTGGAAGACTGATGGTCCTGGGTCCTCTGAGGGTTGCAGAAGGAGCCACACGCTCTCCTAGCCCCGGTGACCCACGGAGACATCCTTCCAGATGTGCCTCTGAGCATCTTGTCAGGTGTTTCTCTGCCTGTCTAAGCGTTGCCTGAGTTCCCATCATGAGTCTTAATGAAGAACCCGGCAAAGGGCACCCACAAGCCACCTGAGCTGTCGCTTCTGTTGGCTTCTTTCTAATTCCTTCATTCAACAGCGATTGTTCAGCACCTGCCACGTGGCAGGTCCTGGGCCAGGCAGTGGGGATCTGAAGCTAAAGGATGAGGCCCCGTCCTCTGGAGCTCATGGTCTAGTGGGAACTTGATGGGGATGCAGGGCAGTGAAGGAGGAGCAGGGAGCAGGGATGCAGTCTAGGGGTGGCTTCGGAAGTCCTTCAGTCTTGACTCCTCTCCCCACCAGAGTCCTCCAGGTGTCAAAAGTGAGAACACACCAGCCTTGACCCCTGGTGGCAGTTCCTGGCTCTGCTAACCCGTCCCAACCACGGGGTGGGTTGGGAGGAGGGACGCTGAGCTCAGAGCCACACAGGACAAGCCAGGAGAAGACAGAACTGTGGCCCAGGGGCTGCTACAGACACCGAGCACCAAGCCCCCACAGGGAGGCAGATGACCTACACGGGACAGTGTGACACAGCCGGGGGTTTGGGGCCCCAAGGGTACATCCGGTGTGCTGGGACACAGACTAAGCCGTGAAGCAGAGGTGATAGGGCTCAGGTAGCAAGAGCCACCCCAAGAACGGGATTCAAAATCAAGCAAGGGGGGGCAGATATGTCAGAGAAATGAGGTGACAGGAACATCTCAGGGAGCTGGCTGCACCGAGGCCGGGTGGGCGGGTGGGGGATGAAGAGGAGGCGAGGTGGGGAGTGCGTATCGATCCACCCGAGTGCATCAGGAGAGCGCGCCCCGCCCTGCAGGGTAAAGCTGAGGGATCCTGAGGCCAGTGTCACCTGAAGGACAAGAAGGCTGACCCGTGCGGCTGTGGCTTCTCTCCGGTCCCACAGAGGGGGTGGCCTGCTGATAGCCGGGTGCTAGTTAGGGTGTGGGGTGGGGTTTCACTGGAAAAAGGTGGACCATGCTGTGGCGCTGTCAGATTTCCTTGTGATCCAGGCACGTTAACAATGGCTCCTCCTCCAGCAGAGACTTCTGGCCCCTTTGTGCTCTGGCTGGCAGATGTAGGGGCCGAGTGTTCTGGGATGTGCGGAACGTGCCGGGGCCACGGGATAGGAGACACGGAAAGCAAGCCGTGCTGGAGACCAGGACGGAATGTGAACCGACAGGCGGTCCCATTAAGGCAACTCAATGCTTTAAAAAAACCTAAGCCGATGTGCAAAGATCTGACAAGACACAGTTATCACGGTCACAAACGGTAAGAAGAGCTTGGGGCCGCTGCCGCGACGTGCCCCCCGTCTCTGAAGCCCTGCTTTAATTGAGTGAGCGTCTTTCCATTTAAAACTTCAAGGTTTAATGACCCAAAGAATAGAAATTGATGAGAAAAGACATGCCACCCCTAATTTTAAAATATATTTGTCATCACAATCATTAATCTTTCTAACATTTTTTCTCTCAGGGAGGAAAAGCAGAATTGAAAAGATAGTGGTTCTTCATCCCGGCCCTCCGACACTCAGGCACTCATTTGTGTCTTAGTGGGTTTCACAGGCAGCCGTGTGCCTGGGGTAGGGCGTGAGAGTTGGGGACACTCAGGCCTCCCCTTGAGGGACCTCTCATTCCAGTTGGGTCTGCAGGGAGCCACAGGGAGCACAGACGACGTCCCCGGAGTGAGGAGTTTCAGCGCAGGTCTGGCAGTGAGGGCAGAACGTGGCCTGGCAGGGGGATGCTCTGCTCTTTGGTTGAGCCTCGCTTAGCAAACTCCTCTCTTCACAAAGGTTCCCCCAGGGCCTGCTTCCCTGGCCTCATGCTCCCGGGTCCTGACCTCCTGCTGTTCCTCATCCTCCTTAAATCCATCTGCTGGCTCCTTCCCTCAGCACAGCGACCCTTTTCTGTCCTCTGGGGTCCTGTGGGATCCCACCTTCTGGTGTCTTAGGGCTATGCTCTGGCCCCTGTCAAAGACGCTCATTTGAGGACCAGCTTTGGCCGTGGGGCTAGCTCGCCAAGCTCCCAACCTCTCTGGGCTCATCTCCCTCCCCGTTCCTCTGCTCAGTTCAGAATCATCAGGAGGGCTGGGCTAATTCCTCCACATCTCCATGCCTCCTTTCAGCTTGTCCTGGCCTCCGGGGAAGAGCCAGCAATTGAGTAGACGCCAATAAAAAGAATGCTCTTTGTCAAAGGCGGATGAAGAGAGGATATTCTGCTCGCTCATTTTCTATAGAGAGCCCACTGCATACCAGACTCTACGGTGGGTGTCAGGTCCGTAATGGAGAAGAAAAGACATGAAGCCCCCCTCGCGGACTCACACTCCAGGGGAAAGACAGAGATCAGACAAACAAACATGCAGATGAAGAGATCCTGCAAAGTGTCACAGCGAGAAGTACCAGGCTGTGGAGCTACACAGCCTGGGTGCACAGGCCCACTTTGCCACTCACCTCCTCAGCGTCTCGGGGCCATTACACTCCTTGACTCTTGCATTCTCTCATCTGAAAAGTGAGAATTTCAGATTCTCACTTTCAGATTCTGAAATTGGCAAGAATGCCAATTTCACCGAGTGCAGTGAAAATTAAATGAGAGAACGTAGTCAAAATGCATGGTTACACAGAGCTGAGACACGGTAAGCACTCAAAAACAGTGCAAATGTAATTACTAAGAGCTATCATGAATAATCGGGTGCGTATCTGCCTGCTCTGTGCCTCCTAATTTAAAAATGGATTATGAAGCTAAATGAAAATTCCAAGGTAACCGACTGCTTCCGAGAGGACTCCCACGGACATCCCAGTGTCACTGCAATAATTAACACAAGCGCAGGGGATCGATGCCTTGGTGTAGAGGCATGTGGCAGGATTCTGGAAGGTAGACATGGATCTCTCTCCCAGCCCCAGCTGGCTGCGCTGTTGAGTCCAGCCGTCCTGCGGGCCTTGGCCCTGTCGGGGTCTGGGAACAGATGTGGGACATTCTCGCCAACCAGTCTGCACTGCACCAGAGCCTGGGACAGGTATGGAGGACCCTGGCAACAATCAGAGCCTTGAGGGTGTGGAGAGAGACCCGTGTAGGGGATGGGGTCCCCTTGGCCCGAGGAGCTGAGGAGGAAGTCGATGGCGGGCTGTGTGCTCTCCGCTCTGAGGAGAGTGTGAGGAGGCCGAGCAGATGGGACTCTCATGGGGCTGGGCAGGGCTTGCCAAGGCCAGACGCAATGTCCAGGCTACCCCACGCAGGTCATCCCTGCTTAACCCATGCCCCACTGAGCAGCAAAGCAAATAACCTTCCTAAGGGGTCCTCTGGCCAGAGTGGCAGGTGGGAGCACTGGGAAAGGTCCTCTAAGGGAACAGTGGTCAGAGTCAAGTCCAACATGGCAATTATTTCTTAGAGCAAATACCCATCTCCTACTGGAAAAAAATCATTAGCTAAACTGGAGTAGAGAATGGTCACTGCTGAGAACCAAATTAGTGACCTAGTGGATGGAGAAGAAAAGATACTTCAAAGCCCAGGGGAAGGAAACAGTGAGAAAAGAGACTAGATCCAAGGACCTCCCCACTAAAAAATAAGAGTCCCAGAAGGAAAATGAAAGAAACGGATTGGGGAGGGACAATTGTTAAACAAATAGAATAGTTGAAGAGAGAGACCAAAGTCCGCAGATTTAGGTAGTCCTGACGCATAAGGACCCGTAGTCAGGGAAAAATCCCTACAGGACAAGAATAGAGAGAAAAATTCTACCAGACTGCAGAAGTAAAGAACAAGTAAATTACAAAGAAAGAGAATCAGAGTGGCGTCGAATTTCTTATCTGAAACTCTGAAAGCCAGAAGAGTATAGAGCAGAGTTATAGACTCTGCAGGGAAGCACGCAATCCAAGAACACGACAGCATTCGGGGTCAGGGTGGACGAAGGACAGTTTCGAGTATTCAGGTACTCAGAGTCCCTTCCTGTGGACACATCTGAGGAAGCAGTGGTGGGCAGCGGACACTGAGCTGAGCAAGCAGACAGATAAACACACACTCAGATACATGTGAATGGTGACAACTTACCTGCGAATGAGAAATACAGGTGCTAAGTAAATATTTTTGAAATTGAAGAGACGTACCACAGGCAAAGCCTTAGAATAGTCCAGAAGTAAAAGCGGTAAATCTACAAAATCTAAACATTGGTACGGCTGGTACGGTGGGGGAGTAGATGTCACGTCATCTGAAGGGGCTGTGGGAAGCAGAGAAGAGGCGTGAGGCTGTCCCCGGTCTCATCCGGCTGAGATGAGCGAGGCGCAGGCTCACCAGGGTGGGCGCTGAGTGCCTCAGTGGGAGAGTCTGGGATCTGGCTGTCATAACGTGGAGAAGAATACGGCTGACAATGTATACCAGGAAGGGGACGCACCATCAATACAGCAAGGAAGGAGCTAACCACACAGCAGGAGGAACAGAAGGGAGGGCAACACCCGGTCTAACCAGCAAAGAGGGAGAAAGGAAAAAATAACTAACAAAACAAATAAACAGTAAACTTTAAAATGGAAGAAATAAAACCAAGTAATTAGCCATTACATTAAACACAAGGGAACGAGTTATTCCATTAAAAGACAGGGCCTGTGAGAGTGGGTTAACAAACAACCCCAGAGTGTATTCTGTGAAACACACCTAAAATAACGTTATAAAGAAGGGCTGAAAATAAAGGAACGAGTAGAGATATCAGGTAGATGAAGGGCACAAAGAAGAAAGAGGGGCCGGCTGGGTGGCATAGTGGTTAAGTTCACGTGCTCCACTTCAGCTACCCAGGGTTCATGGGTTCAGATGCCGGGCGCGGACCTGCACACTGCTCATCATGCCATGCTGTGGCGGCGTCCCATATAAAGTAGAGGAGGATGGGCACGGATGTTAGCCCAGGGCCAGTCTTCCTCAGCAAACGAGGAGGATTGGCAACGGATGTTAGCTCAGGGCTGATCTTCCTCACCAAAAAGAACAAACAGGAAAGGAGAGTGGGTGTCAGGGTCCAGATCAGGCAAAAGAAACAGAAGAGGGAGCACAGCGTTACGTAAGAGGGGGATCGACAATCCATCGTAAAAGGCGCTGTTCCTGAAGAAGATGCAAAAACACACACATGACCCCTCTGCTCACACCCACAGGGCGTGGGGTGGAGGCAGCAGGGCCAACAGCGGGGACTTGAGGCTTCTCGCTGCGTCTCAGGGCTGACAGCATTGGTGGATTGTTTTCTGACTGGTATGAATAAATACATTTTTGTGTGTGTGTGTGAGGAGGACCAGCCCTGAGCTAACATCCGATGCCAATCCTCCCCTTTTTTCTTGAGGAAGACTGGCCCTGGGCTAACATCCGTGCCCACCCTCCTCCACTTTATATGGGATGCCGCCACAGCATGGCTTGCCAAGCGGTGCGTCGGTGAGCGCCCGGGATCCGAACCTGCAAACCCTGGGCCGCCGCAGCGGAGTGCGCACACTTAACTGCTGCGCCACCAGGCCTGCCCGTAAATAAATTATTTTAGATAAAGATTATTGAAGTTCGGGTACTTTCCTAGCAAGTGATCAGCAGATGAGTGGGTGGCATTGACCTTCCTTGGGGGAGAAAGAAGTTTACAGTTCGTTTCATCATTAGGAAATATCCTGCAGAATCACTGAAATGACCTCTTTTATGTCCACGTGATGTCAGAGCAGCTGCCCAGTTCACTGAAGCCAGTGGGAAAGTTACTTAGTCCAGCGACTCCTGTGTGTGTGGCATAGCTGATCATTGGTTGGTTGATTCCGTTTTCACCAATGTTTCTGGCTAAGATGTGGCTGGAGCGACTGGGTCCTACTCCACGTCCACTGCCTTGTCACCCTCGCCAGCAGCGTGTCATGGGGGCTCAGCCAATGGGCCTGGACACTGGCTACCTGGGACACAATGCCACCAGCTGTGGGAACTGGGCAAGTTACTCCCCTTGCTAATCTGTGAAGTGGGAATACCAGTAGGCTCTGCTTCACAAGGTGGAGGAGAGATTACGGAAGGGCTCATGGAGGGCTGGCCATCCCCGGCACGCGCAGGTGACCGTGAGTACTGACTGTCATCCAAGGCACGTTGCAGGCGGGCCACAGTGGGGCGGGCTGCTGTGCGTGTGTGCCCGCGTGTGTCAGTGTTTTCCCAGCTGTAGTTCAGCCCTCAGAGAGGAACATCTAGGAGTGGGATTATCTCGTTGACTTGCGCCCTCGGGTTGGAATGGCACCTATGATCACAGAAGCTCAGCCCATCTTTGTTCCAGATGGCCCCATGGTCCACAGAAAAAGAACAAAGAGTTACACTTTAACAATGAGTTTTTCTAACAGAAATACAAGCCTTCTAATCCACCTGCTTTGTGAATTAGGAACGGGCAGCATCAACCCTTATTCGAGAAACAAAGCAAATATTAAAACACACCTTTCTCTTCCACGCTGTCATCAACAAGGGCCGGGGAAGATCAACAAGGGCCGGGGAAGGTCAACAGAGGAGATGAGAATTGGGTGAGTGGAGGTTGTGGGGAGAGCAAGGAAGACATAGAGGTGCAGCTGAACCCTCTGGGATGGCCCACCTCGGAGGGGCCAGGGGTCATCTCCCCAGGGAGGCAGCAGAGACGCAGACTCTCCCCGAGGGCAGGAGGGGTTCTGTCGCCAGGCTGACCGACTTTGCATTGGGTCCTAGAAATCTTCGTGGTCCCAGCACGTTATTCAAAGGCTCTGAGCTTCCATTTCCTCTGGCAAAAGGAGAGTGACAACATGTCACTGCTTCTCAGATTTGGGTGAACTCAGCTGTGCTAACGGAGATGAGGCATTTAGCACAGGGATTACTCAGGACATGGTGGAGATGGTGACAACATCGATGACACGGTGACGGCATGACTATTATTAATAAAGAGCCGACAGATGGACCCCAGTCCACTGCTCTCTGCACCGAGTGAGGTCTTTTTTCTTGAGAGAGTGGGATAGGGACAATGAGAAAGGCACTGAAGGGGACGAGAAGTCACAGGTTTCTCCTGCTGCGGGGCAGGGGGCTCAGAATCTGGCCACCTGCTCCCTGGGGGGCCACTGGCCCCATCCTACCCTCACACGGTGCCATTCCTGGACATCTTCCCTGCAGAGGGCATTGGGCCTGAAGACCCCTGCCTCCCCCTCCCCCCCGAACCAGCACAAAGGCGCCCGGGCTGCATCCCAGTCCCTCGGTCAAATGACATTTCCCTCCACGGAGGAAAGAGCCAGCTCGCTGGTCAGGAAAATTTGGCTTCCATGGGAAAATGCCTCTTTCTTTCAAGGTAAGTGACAGTGGACCAAAGCTCTTTCATTATACTGAAAACTCTCTTAATGCACAGAGTTGTAAAAGTGTATAAAAAGCCCATCTCTGCACAGTTCCTGAGAGCCCCCTTTTAAAACTGACTTTTCTGGAGGCACTGACTGCTCTGCCACTGCACACGGAGTGCATGTGTATTCGCTGCAAACTTCCACAGGGGCATGCCTCACAGAGAGCCAGGTGCAATATTTATAAGTTTCACAACTGCTCGCCTGGTGGGACGGCTGACTTGCCTCCATCTCTTCTGACCTCTGTTTTCTCCTTCCTTCTACATCCATCGTCAAAACAAGCCAAAGCCAAGACCAGAAATCCTGCCCCCAAAACAAAGCAAACAAAAATAAAATAAAAAGTGAAGCTTCCATCCGTAGAGCCGAGATGCAGGAGTGCCCTGTCCTCTGTTTTGGTTTGCTTAGCTGCGCCACGTAACGTAGGAGGTCATGGTGCTAAAAAGTAGCCATATGTGACAGCCTTGCAGTCCTAAGAATGAAGGATCTTTCCAGAAATAACCAGCCTGGCCACAATTCCCGAGTCACCTCCACCATGCACTGGGAGAGGTTTGAGCTTCCGGCTGGACTCGTGGCATTTTTGAGAGAGTCTGTGGGGATAAGACGGACACACTGGGAGAAGAAACACAGAGTAAGGCGCCTGCCGGCCCGGCTGGGGAGGCACAGCCCACAGGCATGGGAGCAGGGGTCAGGGGGGAACCAAACAATGTTGACAGCCCCAATTTTGCCACTGGGCCTCAAGGCTGTTCTTTGCGACCTGTTTGCCATCCTTTGGATGCATTGTGTCTGGGCGAGGAAACCATTATAAATACCACTTTTCACCGAGAATCCGCCTCCCCTCCCTCTTATTGTCGGCAAACCAAGGCGCCCTCCCTGTCTAATTCAGCAATTGCCCCTCCAGTCTTGCGGATGAGGTTCTGACCCTTCAACCTGCAGGACGTTTTGTCTGTCCACACACGGCCCCTGCGCTGCGATACTTTATAGTTCCGCATCTCCCCATCTGGGACAGACGGACTGAGCATATTCTCTGTACCTACGACGTTAATCCCACCACCACATCGTGCCTGCAGTGCTGTGGCCATCCAAAGATCCCGCCAAGGGGACAGATCCAATCAGCTTTGCCTCTCTGAGAAGGAGGCAGTTTCATTAATGACCGCCAGGACATAAATACTCTCCATGTACTCCGGCGTGAGAATGAACGTTTTAAGAAAAGTCCATCGAAATCTTTTTCTGAACGGAACTTCGTGAACGTCTCCACTGGTGGGTGCAGGCTGAGTGAGGTAAGCCTTCCTCCCATCCTTCCTTCCCCCTTCCAGAAGTGCCGCCAAATGAGAAGGCGCACAAGACCAGGGCATCTCGCGGTAAGATGGGCCGGACACTGGTTAGTTGAGGAAGACGATTCAAGCCCACTTTAGGGTGGGATTCCCTTGCGAATCTGGCCTTCTGGTTTCTTCTCCCAGCGCGCTTGCTGGCAGGAGGAGGAGTACGCTGGGATTGTGTGGGACTCAGTTCACCAACACTATCAGGCTTGGCATAAAGGTATGAGTCAGCACTAGCGTTGAAGCTGGTAAGGACCAGAATTGAGGTCGGGTGGACCTCTCTGTGCCCTCTGCCCGCAGCCCACGCCCCCTCATGCTCCACTCTGGGTCTCAGGGAACTGCATTTCTCAGGCTCCCTTGTGCTCTGGCTTCGGGGTGGCTTGGCCAATGGTGAGGACTGGGGATTGGCTGGGCACAGGACCAGGGGACAGGCAGCGAGGTTTCTTCCTGCACCCCACCCACCCTGTGCTCCTATTTTGGGGGCACCTCAGCAGTGGCTGTACCCCAGGACCAGGGATTCTGCTCCTGTTCAGAGTGCAGCTTCTGGGCTTTGGTTGCACAGCTTGCTCCCTATTATGGGTTGAGTTGTGTCTCCCAAACAGACCTATTGCTGTCCTAACCACCCATTCTCCCTGCCCTCCCCGCCGGAACCTCAGAATGTGACCTTATGTGCAAATAGGGTTGGTCGTGCAGATGTAATTAGTTAAGATGAGGTCATTAGGGTGGCCCTAATCCAACAACTGGTGTCCTGATGAGAAGAAGAGCAAAGATGCAGAGAGAGACACACAGAGAGAAGATGCCATGTGACAAGGGAGGTAGAGATCAGGGCGATTGCTTCTACGAGCCAAGGAAGGCCAAGATTGCCCCAACCACCAGAAGCGGGGGGCGGCGCCGGGACAGATCCTCCCTCACAGCCTCAGGAGGAGCCAACCTGCTGACACCTGGAGCTGGGCCTTCCGGCCTTCTGACCGTGAGAGAATACGTTTCTGTTGTTTAAGCCACCAGGCCTGTGGTGCTTTGTTCCACGGGGTCGTTCTGGCCCAGGAAGCAGTTTTGTTCTGCGTTAATTCCTCTGCTCATATTCAGCATCCGGGAAAGAGCACAGGCCCGTGAGTCACACACAGTGTGTGGACCTGAGCAGATTCTTAACCTGCTCTTTGTGTTTTATCTGCTTGTTTGTTTTTGTTTTTTAATTTTACTTCATATTTTATTAGCACAAAGAGATAACATTAACAACTACAAGACAGGGTTGCATGAGGCCCAGATGCATTCCTCAGCGTGAAGTGTTTGTCCCGGGCACCGCAGAAGCCGTGGGTCCCCACGGTGGCCTGCCCAGCAGCCTGCTTGTCACCTGGAGCCCGCGAGGGCTGCAGACCCTCTGAATCAGAAACCCCGGGTGGCCTCTGGATAATTCTGAGGCAGCCAAAGTTTGTGATTCCGGTTAGTAAGTCCTCAACAAGTGTCGGGGCCTCCCGTCCATGCTGGTTGCACCTCACTGTCTCAAGACCCCTGAGCAGTAAGAGAAGCGAAGTCAGAGCCTTGATTCCTTGGAGATCCCCGTCTGCCCTGCCTGGGTGCCAACACCCCACCTCCTCTGGGCCCCTTTCCCTGGCTGTGAGGTGCCTGCGCTACACTAGAGGGTCCCTGAGACCCCTCCCCACCCAGCAGCGCGGGCTCTGTGCATCGTTCAGGTCTCAGAATTCCAACCCGTGTAATTCGCAAAAGGACAGAGGCAAAGGTTGCCAAGCAGGTGGCCAGCCCCGGCTTCACCTGGACTGACCAGAGATGACATTTAGAGCAGCCTGCCGAGTCCAATGCTGGAACTTCAAACACTAGAGTCAGCTCGAGACCTCGCTCTCAGACGCTTCTGGAGCACACGGGGATCTTCAAATGTCACCCACCCAGAATCCAATGCACAGCGCAGTGATGTATTTATGTAGACCGTCACGTTTCAGATGACAGCATTGATATACCATACGACCGTCGTGCAATCAAAGCAGGAAGCACTCGTTCTGAATTAGCCATTTTGGTGTATTATCCTAATAGAGTATCATTTTTAAACTACCACAATATTTTAATTACGTTCTCAGCATGAATCATTATGCACCTTAGTGAGAAAGCACTTCTGACTGTGATTGCGCACTGGAGACCCACAGTATAGTCGACGAACGTAAATCCCGAAATGGACTGATAGACTGCTGATGTGCAGCTGCTCCCGCCACCCACCTTGGTGAGGTGCAGCCTGCCCTCTCTCCTGGCCTGCTGTCTTTTCTCTTCCCTCCCTCCCTCCCTGCCTCTCTCCTCCCTCTCTCCCTTGTTTTCATTCAACAATCTTCACTAAGCACCGGGCACACACCAGTGATGCTTCTCAACCCCAGGGACACCAACAGAAACCCCCGCCCTCGTGGGGCGTGCATGCTGGCGCTGGAAGTGCTTTCTGACCTGTGAAGAGGTACCATGAGCGGTTTGCAGAACGGCAATAGGTGCTGTAAGGAAAACTAAAGCAGAGAGGGTTGTGGGGGCCCGGGATGGTGGAGCCTGACAGGAGGGACTGTGGAGCCGGCATCTGGGCCCAGCTCTGCACAGACCCTGCTCTCTGTGTCTCCGGAGCCGGGCCTGCTTCCATGGTGACATGTCACCCTTGCAGACCCCCAGGCTCTCCAGGACGGCTCCATCAAAGGGCACTCGAGTGGATTCTGGAACACACAGATGGGAACCGGACGGCTCTCCCCTGCGTTATGATCCATTTTCCCTTACATTTATGGGCCAATATTAAGGCACTTAAGGGAGGGCGATAATAGAGGCCACAGTGTCTGCACAAAGGGGTCACTGGCAGTTCAAACTGCCAGGACGCAATACTTGCACCCTTCGGTGGTCATTCCAGCCAAATCATCTGTCATTTCCTGTGGTGGACTCCACCCTCACGAGAGCCAGACTCAGGTGCTTTCACAGGGTCTTGAGGGTCCATGGTGCTCTCTCCATCATCGCTTCAAATGCAGCCAGTGGAGCTGCTCCATGCTGGGGGCGGGCTCACCCAGAGCGAGCAGGGATGTCCTGTCCGTCCACAGCACCGGGTCTCTCCTCTCCTGCTGGGTCTTCATCGCAGACATGGGCTGCCCAGCAGCACCTGTCACCCCTGCGCTCACACCCGTCACCCCTGTGCTCACACCCGTCACCCCTGTGCTCACACCCGTCACCCCTGCACTCACACCCGTCACCCCTGCGCTCACACCCGTCACCCCTGCGCTCACACCTGTCACCCCTGTGCCCCGTGAGCACCTGGGGCCCCACTGCAGCTACTTCCCTCAGAATGGCAGCTCCTCGAGGCCAATCGGACTAATTCTGCGCCCATGACAGCTACTCTAGGTGCCTGCCCTGGTGGTTCTGACCCAGCTTGTCTCAGGGGAAGCCTGGCAAACCTGCTCTCAGAGTGGCCAGTGACTACTGTGAAAAGGCATGTGTGCAAAGACTGATACCACTTCACATGGCCTGGCTGGTTCCGGCCTCCTACGGACCCTAGCTAGAGCTACACGGTGCAGGCGGCCCTTCAGCTTTGCTTTTTCCTTTATCTCTTTTTTTGTGGCTCTTTCAGAGAAGCACTGCAGGTGGACGGGTCATGGTCGCCCCTTTGTGGAGTGACGTGGTGCCAAGCAGAGGGAGCAGGGACTCTCCCGGCCTCCTTCATGAGGGGTCCAGCCTGGATCCCTCTGACCTGAAATGTCGAAGCCAGTTTGAGAGCCACAAGGAAAAATGGAGAGTGGCAGCAATGTCTCACTTCCAAAGGAAATACTGAACAGCCGTCCATCTGAGGTGGCAGCGTCACCAAGGATGGACTATGCAGGCGGCGGTCAGCCTTCTGCTTTTCCCCTCAGTGCACCCTGGAGTGAGAAGGAGCCCAAGTCATCTGATGGGCGGTTTGTGGAGCGAGACTTCTGTCCACAGCGAAGCCTCAGCATGCGCTGCCCGGGCCCCCCACTGGAGGTGACACTGGAGGTGGGACCAGAGGTGGGACTGGCCAGCCGGAACTCAAGCAGCTCTGCCAGGGACGCTGACGCACTGGGGTTTGAATCCTGGTTTGCTGGGTGGAAACTTGGGTGCATTACTGCTTTTCTCAGCCTCAGGCTTCTCTTCTGTGAAATGGGAACACCAATACCCCCTCCTGTGCCATAGGAATGAAGGGGGCGTCCTAGGCAAGTGTCTCTACAGGGACAGGCACTCGTTGTTGTCACTCCTTCATTCCTGCATCTATGAATGCATTTGAAGCCTTTGCTGGGTGCCCTTGATGCGTCAGGAATCTACTTCTGGGCTCGTTTAATCCTCATGCTGACCCTGTGAAGTGGTGTCACTCTGGTTACCATTTTCTTATCTCCCCTCCACCGACGAGGGCATGGATGCGTAGAGAGGACAATCGCCCGGCTGCTGCGCGAGGGACCTGGATTTGTCCAACAGTCTGACTCCGGAGTCTGTCTCCTGACCGCTAACCATGACCCTCCACATTAGGAACTTGTCCCAGGTGGAAACTGGGGTCACACTGCTGGAGCCTCACTCCTGCACACGGAAGAAGGGCCTCCCAGACAGAGCACAGGAGGTCACAGGCTCCCTGGCTGGTGGAGGACACGCTATCCAGCCAACCTTCCCAAGGGCTGTGACTCCAGGGCCAGCTGAGGGGTGAGCCCACGCTGCTGTCTGCCGACCTCCGAGTGAGCACACTGTGGGCAGCCCGGCTCCCGAGTGGTCCTCTGGCGGCTGTGGCTCCAACATCGAGACCCTCAGCTGGGGTCTGTTTGCATTGATTTTCACACTTCATACACCTGTTTTCTTTCTGAGGGGGGCAGATTTGTGATACAGGTCAGAGTTCCTTCTGCCTTCACTCACGTAGCTGGTTAGGATGGAAAATGGACCCCAAGTCCGGCTGGCCACAGCATTGATGGTCCTGCCTGCCCACTGCTGCTCCAGGGCTGATGCGCCACTTTTCTCCAAGTCTCTGCATCATTTCAGACCGAAACAGGGTGTAAGTCCAAACCTGGGTCTATAAGAGGCACGAGAGAAAGCGTAGTGGGGTTGGTTATTACGCCCCGTAAGCAGGCACGAGTCCTGGCTCTGTCCTGAAGTGCCCTACAGGGAATGAGTCCTGGTGACCCATCGACCCGGAGCCCACAGCACATGACAACCATGGGAGACACACCTCAGGTCACACACAGTCCTTCTCACCTGACAGGGTCTCTTCCCTGTTGAGTTCCATCTTTCTCTCCCCTTCTCCCCTCCGTCTGTAACCAGGAAGCAGCATCAGCGTCTGTTCCTGTGTGGCCCACCACCCTGGTGACGGTGGGGGCCTCGCCCATGAGTTTCAGGATCCTCAAGTCCAGAGGTCTTTGCTCCCATCCGCACGCCCCGCCGTGTCCGGGTCTGCGCCCCTCGCGGACAGCTCTTGCAGGCACATCACCCCTGCACTGCCCTGGCAGACGCAGAGCCTGGGGGATCTCTGTCTGCCCCTCCCAGGTGCTACTGCAGATGCCCCTCCTCCTCTGGGACAGGCACCTCCCGCCCCAGCAGCCTCACAACCACTCCTGGATACCAGCGGGGCAGCGGTGGGAGGGGCTTTACCTCGCCTCGTCTTTCCCGGGCGCGCTCTGCTTCACTTGCTTGCTCTGCTTCACTTGCTTCTCACACACCTTCTCCAAGACCCGGAGCGGTTTCCTTCCATCCCTCTTCTCTCCACAGCCCACACTCCCGCCTCCCAGGACCCCTGATTCCACACTGCCCATCATCTCTGCAGAGACAGTTTCTCCATTAGATTTTAGATTTCTACTGTCAGAGTTTCCTCTTCTCCTCTCAGACCTGGCTGGGTCCTGGCCTCCGTACGACCCGCACACACTCACACCCACACTCCAGCTGCCAGGCACTCTAAGTTCATCTCAACTTTCGCCATGCTCCCTTCTCCTCCTCCTGTCAGCCTATCGGTCGGACCACGCTTTGCAGCTCAGTTCTCTAAATCACAGGTGGGGAGCCTCTTCCAGGTGCCCCACTGGGCCCTGAGCAGGGGTGCCCAGACGGACTTGGTGAAAACAGGCTTCATCCTGGAGGAGTGCTCCCTCCTCCTGAGTGGTGGCCCCAGGCCGCGCCTGTCTCCTTTCTGGCTCTGAAGTCCCTCAAGGGCTGAGGGAGCCTTTCCAGAGACCTCTGTCTCGAAGCCACAGAAGCCTAGAACAGAAGGAGCAGCTGACCAGACACCCACTGTGCACAGGTGCAGCACCAGGTGGTCAGCCTTGACCCCACTTAACCTGCAGAACAGCCCAGGAGGCGGCTGGGCTCCAATGAGACTCACCCAGTGTGGCCCAGCTGGAAAGTGATGGGGCCTGGATTGAAGGCCCATCTGTCGAGCTAGTGCATAAGCCACCTCGCACAGTGGACGTCCGTTTGTGGAAGTGACTGGACAGCGTCAGGCGTCCTTTGATTTTATTACTATTTCTTCAGCCATGCCCTCGACACACACACGGAGCAACAGGAATCCAGTCTCACCCTCCAGACTCATTAATCAGCACGTTCCTCAGATGGAAAACCATGAACCCACCTCGGCCTGACTTGGAACATTTGGTTTATGAAGTATTTCTACACACTCCAGCTGGTGGGAACCTCCCACAGCTCTGCACGGATGCAGGGCAGGCATGGTCAACTCTGTCTATAGAAGGACCAGGCTCACAGAAGCGGAGCATTGCGCCTGTACACAGGACAGAGGCCTCTGCCTCCAGCCTGGTGAAGTGTGTGGGCCGCTGTATAGCACGGGCGATCAATAACTGTTGATCGGCCAGAAGGATGGAGCCACAGCCTCCCAAGCCTAGTTAGGGAGAGAGAATAATGCCACCGCACCGGACTCTCAATCCCCTGCTGTGTGAGATAAGAGTCGGGACTAACGGTTTCTGGAGGTCTCTCTCTGTCTCAAAATCCTCTCATCTTGTGGTACTGAGACGTGCAGGAGAACTCAGATTCCATGACCAAGCAGCTCGCAAGAGACCAGTGCTCGTTCACTTGGTTCCTCACCCTTTATTGCTCTAGGTAAAGGAGAACAGTATTATGGCTTGTGTGTGTTTCTTGGGTGGGGGGCTGAGAGGGAGAGAGGGAAGGAATGATGATGGGTGGACCATTTATTAAGTCCCACTTCACCAGGCAGTCTACAGCTTAAAAGCAAACATGATCAGCAGTGCGACAGAATGGAGCCAGCCACAGAAATAACCACGCTTCAAGGCCACGATGCTAAGTTTGCATTCTAAGTGATGGTTGCGGGGGTGCACACACCCTGACCTTTTCCTCCTCGCCTCCTCCCCTTCTCTACGGGACTTTCTGTAGCTGGGGTTATCAGAGCGTGTGGGGTGACATTAGCACAGTGGCCGATAATAGAAATGATGTGTCATGCCTCGTTAATTAGAACGGTGCCGTGAGAGATTTCCTGAGACTCGACGGCAATGCCAAGAAATAGAAATTTCTGGTTTTGTTCCTATTCCTCCTTTCTCTCCCCTTTCTTTCCTGTCAGCTTTCCCCATGGAGGAGGACCACTTCTGAGAACTGCAAAGCTGGAGTCGAGCAGTGCCTCCTTGGTCTTCCAGCACCCCCTTGCCCACCTGGCTCGTTCCACATGGTGTGGAGGGACGTGGAGCCCGCCTTCCAGCCCCTCCTGGGGCTCTCCACCTCTAGTACCAGGGGCCAGCTCACTCCCTGTCTTCTCCTCCATCACACCGCATTTGGCGGCGGACCACTGACGCGCTTCCCGATGTGACATCACGAGAGCCTCTTCCAGGAGCATTTCAAAAGTTGGTGTGCAAGTGGAAGAAGGGTCTGGAAGCACAGAGGTGACTCTGGCCCCTGCAATGCCGCCACGTTGGATCACTCTAATTTGTAAGGGCCAGCCTGCCCCTCTGCCACGTTTCTCTAGAAATCCTGCCTCTAAGCCACGAATTCTCCTGCTTCCCTGCTCCCTCAGGCCTGGAGCCTCACATTCCCAGCTGTAAACGGGCGATAAGGGATCAACAGCGTTTTGAGACTGTGGACCCTGCAGCGAATAATGCTAGGGCTCCAGGCCTGACTCAGCCCCTCCCTGGCTGTGTGGCCTCGGTTACTTCACCTCGCCCGCCCTGCGGTGCCTCTTCTTCACGACGGGGCAACAGCGTCTGCCTCACAGAGTTGGTGGGACAGTAAATGAGCCGTGCAAGACGCCTGACCAGCAGTAAGCTTTGATAACTGTTGACTGTTACCATTTTTATAAATAAATGGGGCATCAGAGGCCCAGCAGAAAGTCCTGAGGTCTGTCCTTCTGGCCTGGTGTGCATTTAGTCACCCCTAACTGCCCTTGTTGGAAGGTTTCAAACGGGGCCCATGGTCTGGACGGCAGCCCAGGGAGTCAAGAATCAAAAAACCGCCCGTGTTTGGAGAAGGAGCCAGGCGTGCAGCCCTGTCGTGGAGGAGGCTGCTGGCCTCGTGGGGCTCCTCGGTGCCCTGGTGCCCTGGCGAGGGGACAGCAGCCAGTCTTCCCTGGACGCTGGCGTGGGTCTGTGTGCACCTGCTAACCTCCTCTCTTCAGCCCAGGGCTCCCGCCGGGTTTATCTTGTCTGAGATCCCTGTGAGGTCGGGGATTACCAGGGAGCTGAGACTCAGAGGTCAGTCACAGGCTCGGCGACCCAGTCAGTAGGCACCAGGGCTGGACACCATAACCGAGACTGACACGTGGTTATTTTGCCACTTCTCCAGCGGAACCATCTTATCTTTAAATGTCCACACGTCAACTTGGGTCTTAAAATATTTATTTAACTGAAAAAGAAAACTGTACAAGATCTACATGAAGAAAATTAAAATACTACTGGCAGCATAAAATAAGACAAGTAAATGGAAAGGCTCCTAGGATAAGGAGATTCTATGATCCGAAGACTCAAGAGCACAAAGCTGTCGACTCTCCACGAGATGATCTACACCATTCAATGCACTTAATGCAATACCTCCTTTCAAAAAAGCACACGCAGGATTTTCTGAGCTAAATACACTAATTCTGAATTTCATATGGAAAAGTAAATCAGCAAGAATAATCAGAGAGTTTTTGAAAATTAAAAGTAATAAAAAATCATTAGATTTTTGATATTAAACATTAAAACATATTTTGAAAGCTACAGTAATCAAAACAGTATAATATTGGTGCAAAAATAGACAGATAAAAGGATCAAAAAAGAAAGTCCAGAAACAGAACCAAATATAATCAGGATTTATATGATCAAAACAGCATTTCAAGGGCCGGCCCCGTGGCTTAGCGGTTAAGTGCGCGCGCTCCACTGCTGGCGGCCCGGGTTCGGATCCCGGGCGCTCACCAACGCACCGCTTCTCCGGCCATGCTGAGGCCGCGTCCCACATACAGCAACTAGAAGGATGTGCAACTATGACATACAACTATCTACTGGGGCTTTGGGGGGGGAAAATAAATAAATAAATAAACAAAAAAAACCAGCATTTCAAGTAAGTGTGGAAAGATCAATTTTTACAATAAACGATGTTGGCCTAACTGGGAGAAAAGCTGGATTTCTGCTTCACTCTATATACCCAAACAATCCAGATGGAATTATATCCATGTGAAAACTCAAACTATCTGAGATTATACCTGAGGAATCTTTGCCTAGCCTTACAAAAAATACTAGAAGAAAAATAGCATCGAATGTTTTTTCATAATCAGAGCGAGAAAAAAATGTCGTGGGACTCAGAATCCATGAAAGAGAAGATTGTTCCTACATACAGTTTCCCCCTTTTTGAACAGTTTGTTGTGTATTTGATATCCAATTAACCCACATTCATAAAGTGTACAATTTGATAGCTGTAACACACATGTGCGTCTGTGAAACCATTGTCACAATCAAGACCCTACACACCCTTCAGAGTCACACCCAAAGTCCCCTCATGCCCTTTGTCATCACCCCTCCAACTTCTCTGCTTCCCTCCCTCATCCTCCCCAGCAACCTCTGACCTGCTTTCTGTCACTAAAGACTAGTTTGCATTTTCTAGAAAGTTGTGTTCACGGAACCATACAGTGTGTACACTATTTGTTTGGTTTTCCTAATTCACTTAGTAGAATTATTTTGAGATGTTTCCACCTTGTTGGATGTACAACACATCACTAATTTGTTCCTCTGTATTCCTGAATAATATTCCATTGTATGGCTATACCAAAATGTGTTTATCCACTCATCTGTTGGTAGACATTTGGGTACTTTTCCCTTTTGGGCTATAAAATAAAGCTGCTGCAAATGCAAGTCATTGTGTGGACAAGTTTTTATTTCTCCTGGTAGATACTTTTTAAAGGAGCTACCAAAGTATATTCTAAAGAGACTGCACTATTTTACATTCCTACAAGCAACTTTCGAGGATTCTACTTTCTCCACATCCTCCCCGATGCTTGTTAATTGTCGGTCTATTTGAGGATAACCATCTTAGTGGGTGTGAAGTGGTGTCTCATTATGGTTTTGATTTGCATTTCCCTATGACTAATGCTGTTGGACATCTTTTCATGTCCACAGCATTAAAAATGGCTCATTGGCCATTTTTATCTCTTTTTTGGCAAAATGTCTATTCAAATCTTTTGCCCATTTTTAAACTGTGTTATTTGTCTTTTTATTATTGAGTTCCAAGAGTTCCTTATAAATTCTGGATGCAAGTCCTTTATCAGATACACGATTTGCAAATATTTCTCCTAGTCTGTGATGTGTCTTTTCATTGTCTTAACTGTGTCCTTTGATGAGCAGAAGTTCTTAATTTTAATTATGTTCAATTTATCATTTTTTTCTTTTATGGATCGTGCTTTTGGTGTCACGCCTAAGAAATCTTTGCCTCGCCTTACATGAAAAATTTGAAAAAATTTTGAATTACAAAAAGAAATAGGAACAAAGAGAAAAGACAAATGACTAACTGGATCAAAATATTTGAACTCACATTATAAAGTGCTAATTTGTCTAGTAGATAGAGAACTTCTACAAATCAATAAGCAAAAGACCAGCCATCAAATGGAATAAATGGCCACAAGATACAAGCAGACAGTTCATAGAAAATGAAATACAAATGGCTCTTACACGTAAAACTCCCAACTTCACTCATAAAAAGAGAAACGCAAATCAAAACTGTAGTGAGAAACCATTGCTTCCCTCTCAGGTTGGCGGAGATGAAAGAATCGGGTAACATCCTGGGTTGGGAAGGATGTCAGATGGAGGAGATGGTGCTCTCCAACAGGGTCTGAGGGAGCACAAGTTGGTGCAGAATCTACAGACAGCAATTTGGCAATTTCCTAACAAAAATGCCTTACTTTTTGACCAAGAAATTGCACTTCAAGAAATTTATCTTTTATATATGCTGACTCATGTGCAAAATATATGTGTTCAAAGACCCACCGCAGCATTGGATACAATGTAAAATATTGAAAATAATCAGTTAACAGCAGACTGACTAGGTAATTTACGGTCATCTGTACAAACAATGGAATGTTGTTGGGTTGGGGAGCCTCCTCTTCCTGGGCCTACTGTTCAATGTGGAGTGAGCTCCACTCCTGGGTCCCAGCCCACGTGTGACAGAGGAGGGACTGGGCTTCATACACTGACGAATCAGAGAACTTACTTTTCAGGAATATTCTTTTGTACCTTTTGAATTTTGTGCATGTATTGCTCATTCAAAAAAATAAGGGGGGGGAGAGAAAGAAATAAAATGGAAATCAGCATTCAGGTAGTTCTCTCACTGTGAGCTAGCTAATTAAAGAAAACGTACAATTTACTGAGCACCTACTTAGGCCAGGCAATTTCTTTTAAGCCTTACAACAACCCTGAAATAAATGTCTATTCTTATTAATAGTTCTGGAAGCCCAGGCAGAGAGGTCAAACATGTGTTCAAGGCAGCACAGGCAAGGGGGCTGGCCTGGCACCCACGCTCAGCTCCGCCCACCTGACTCCTTCCTGGGAGTTTCACTTCTGACATCTCAAAGATAGAGAGCAAGCTTTACCTGTATTTGGTTCTCCAGTGCCCAGGGCAGGCTCTGGCCCTGACGATGGCTCAGTGACTGATGACAGATGGAGTCATCTCATCGTGTAGGCTGCCAACTGGGACAGAAGTCCTTTCCATACCCCCTGCTCTTATCAAGACACCAGGGGGTTTATGACAAAGCTCCCAATATATCAACACCAAATCTTCTAACTGTGGGATTTGCCCGAATCAGTCTAAAATCCTACCATAGCAAAAGAAATGGACCCTGAGTCCCCGTGACAGGTATGTACGGTCCATCAGGTGAGCACACTCCCTAGAAATACTGTCTGTTCGCTGCATGCACACACAGCTTTGGTTTCAGTGTTTGTTCATTTTGATGGGATTTGTTCTAATGAAATCTTTTGATACCCACCTTTGTGCCCTGCTTCATGTGGAGATTAAGAAAAAGCCCCTCGGGGCCGGCCCTGTGGCTTAGCAGTTAAGTGCATGTGCTCTTACTGGCGGCCCCAAGTTCAGATCCCGGGCACGCACCGACGCACCGCTTCTCCAGCCGTGCTGAGGCCTCATCCCACACACAGCAACTAGAAGGATGTGCCACTATGACATACAACTATCTACTGGGGCTTTGGGGAAAAAAAGGAGGAGAATTGGCAATAGATGTTAGCTCGGGGCTGGTCTTCCTCAGCAAAAGGAGAAGGATTGGCATGGATGTTAGGTCAGGGCTGATCTTCCTCACAAAAAAAAAAGAAAAAAGAAAAAGCCCCTCGCTGTGCATTAGTTAAATTAGCAGATAGTAGACAGCATGAGGATACTGTCTGCCAGAAAGTGAAGGACAATGCCAGCGAGAGTTGGCACCTTGCTCCACCTGGTCCCCTGCCTCTCCCACCTGAAGTGGGTCTGAGACCAGAGTGTGACCTCGGGGGTCTGCATGCCACCTACCAGGGTGCAGCTCAGCAGGCACGGTCTTCTCACACTCGGATTCTTCCCTTTCAAGCAGGGACAGGGGGATTCAGGAGGGCACGTTTGTGCATGACTCCAACTTCTCGTTTCTCCTATTTGATGAAGAACATCCATGGACCGGAAATGTTCGCTTTGCTCAGAAACCTACAGCCCGCCCCTGTCAGCCACTCCTGACCCCGCTCACTGATATCCACTAGAAACTGCATTTTGTTGCTGAGGCAAAAGCGTCACGCACGGAGGTGGAATTCTACTCCTAGCCCCACCCAGCCCCCTACCCCGGCCCAGTGAGCACCCCCACGCACCCCCTTCCTCCCTCACCTCCCGCCCCTGTCGCCGTGCCTCATCTCAAGTAATTATGCTGCACATGAATCATTTTTTTAATGTTTGGTTTAATACATACAGATTCTTCAAACAATAAAAAAAAATCAGCAAACAGCATCACAATCTGGAAATCTCTTTCTTAACATAGAAAGCAGTTTCTTAATGGCACAGGGGGAGAACTCAACGGCAAGCTTGACAACATAATTAGAAGATTGTTACTGGGAAGGGAAAAGAATTCTTTCCACGGCTCTTACTACTCTCAATAAGATTATTCTCTCTGAATAGCTAATCGGCTTTTTCCAGCTTCCCAAATCTGAAGCCGCTCTCACGGTTCTTCTTACTCGCTAAATGGCAAACAGTGACACCTCAGAAAGGGAAATTTAAAGTGTTAACCGACTGTGAGCAAACAGCTCGACGGAGGCTGCGGGCAGAGAGATCTCTGGCAGATTAGCGGCAATTTAGGAAGATGGTACTGTCACACCTGGGTTGACAAGGTCTGACAGGGTTTGTTGATCCCCGCTCTTGTCTCAAATTTGAGTGTCACGTTTCAACAGAAACGAGCGGGATACAAAAAAGAAAGAGGCCCTTTCAGGAGTCAGCGTTGGCTTCACTGCAAGCGTTTACGGCACCTGGAACAAAGGGAGGTTCAGGGGCGCACGGGGGCGCCTGGCTCACCTCAGAGTCGCCGTCTCCCGCTGGCCCCATCCCTGCAGGGTCTCCAGGCTGAGTGGAAGGTGAGGGGAGAAAGTACAAAACAGAGGGTTGGGTGGGCCACACGTTCTCCTGGGTGATTTTGCTCTCCAGCCCGGAGCCTGTTCCGGAAGGAAGCCCCGCCCACAGACATTTCCCTGCTCAGGTGAGGCCCGCTGTGGCTGTGGTCTCGGGCGTTCTCGTTCTCGTAGGGGCTGCTCTTCAAGAGAGAGGATACAAACACCCCCAGGGCGAGGCTGGTCACCTGTAAAACCAGGAGGGCGAGAAGGCCATGAGCGGAGCGGCTGGGACTGGCCAGGAGCTGCCCTGAAGCCGTCTCTGCGCCTGAAGAAGCTTCCACCCCGCTTGGAGGTATCAGAGTATGAAGAACATAGATTCCAGCTCTTTCCAGCTCATTAGAGATTTGGAAATTCATCATGCCTGTGGATTTGTGAAGCTGCAAAGGTTTTTCCATCTCTGTTTCACAGCTGAGGAAATGGTTGGGGAGAGCTGTCCTGTGAACGGCCCCTCTGCCAGAGAGGGTGGAAGTAGAGCCAACCCAGGTGTCCATCTGGTCATCCTTGCTCCCAAAACACCACAGCCCTCGTCCAACAGAAGAGCGGGCCCACGGAAGCTGAACTGAGTCATGCTGATGTTTAAAGCGGGAGACGTGGGGGACGTGAAGTCGACGGGGCCGGAGCGTGGGGACGCAGACAGCCCCAGCCTTGCCCCTCCACCTTCCCGCCTTGTCAGAGCACCCCGTGGGCAAAGGCAGCAGCAAGTTTCTTTTCCTAAGAAAACAGTTGGCCGTTAGCCAGGCTGCTTACATGGCGAATAATGCATGTTCCCATTTTCGGAAGAGTGACAGGGAGCTGGCCTCCTCGGGCTCTATTCTGAGGTTGGAGCCCCATTCTTCCCCGTGTAAGAATGCCCTTTGATACTGCCATGCCACGTTCGAAGTCGGGGCTGCGTGTTCAAACCCCCACCTTGCCATAATCCTGGTTAGGTGTCCTGCGCTGCCAGGCGAGTGGGTTAGAAGCAGTAATGCACGTGCTCATCTGGGCTTCCTTGGGGAGTGGAGCACCCACTCGCATCCCTAAACGAATGGCCCTCGGGTCACAAAGACATGCATGTAATTAGTGCTGCTTCACTGGGAAGCATTAGGGGGTCTGTGCCTGATGAGAGGCCCTGGGCACTAGACGGACTCGGGGCGGAGGCCAGGAGGAGCCCCCTGGACTTCTCTGCTGCGCGGGCTTGGGGGGGCGTTGCACCTTGGCCTGCATTTCCACGGGAGGCTGGGGAGCCATTCTTGGGAGATTTTTATGAAGCGCCAGGCAACCTTCTTCCCAGGAGGTCTTTCAATTCACTTTGTCTCCAGTCCCAGGTCGGTCCCAGGGTGGCTTCACAACAAACTCACAACAAACACATCTTGACCAAAGGATAATGAAAAACAAACGTTTTGTTTAGTCAGGACAGGTTCAGCTATGCTGCGGTGACATCCAACATCAGAGGCCTCAGTGGTTTAAGACAATTGACCTTATTTCTCAGCTTGGTTGTGGGTCACAGATGCTCTGCAGAGCTGTCCTCCATGTGCTCGCTCAGCATTCTGGAAGCTTCTATCTTATGCCACCTCTATATCAGCCAACACTTCCACAATCACAGAGGGAAAGGGGGCGTGGAGACCCCCACCACTCTTCAACGCGTCCACTCAGAAGTGACACGCGTCCACATTCCACTAACCTACACCAGTCCCCCAGCCAAGCCTCACTTCTCAGAGAAATGCAATTCTTCTGTGTGTCCAGGAGAAAAGGACCAGCATGAACTCTGAGCTGCACTAATGTCTGCCTCGTGTTTAAATCAAATAGTTCCTGAGAGCTCACGGTGTGGGAGGCCTTGTGCACAGAGGGGGAGTTTGACCACATGTGCATCTACTCCGTCTTATGTTGATTCATTCTCCCAGCGATTCTTTCCAGAGGATACCAGTGCTGTGCCTTCCTAGAGAAGTGCCAGAGCTCGTACACCCCCAGCTCCTCTCTTCAACTCCTCCCTGTGCCTGTGGTCCCACAGCCAGAGAGGACAGACAAAGTCCCCACCCTGAAGTGGAAAGTGAAGACCAGCTGGTGTTGGGCTTCAAGGACGGGCTTGATCTCACTGGGAGAAGGGGGACGGCACCATTCAGAAATAAACTCACATTCCAGGCCTCTGAATGGACTATCTGGCTATTTCCCCAAATGTCCTGAAGAGGAAAAAGTAGTTCATCTGGCAAGGATTTTTCATTTGCTCATTAGTATTAGAACAAGCAAAGGGAAATGTCTTCTCGTCCCACAGGTTTATGTTTGACCACTGCTTGCCTCCCTACCTTCACAAGTTTGATTGTAAACACAAATTTCCTAATGTTTTCAATAGCTTTACCTTTCCTTTCAGCCCTAGGCCCCATATATTGTCATTGTTTTCCCTATGTCTCTAGGGGTTTTCCACTATATTCCTTACCCATTGATCCTTCTTCTTACATCAAGGTTCTTCTCACTTCCCAGCTGAACTGGCCATCATGTTTCTTTTTCTGAGGGGTGAGGAAGATGGGCCCTGAGGTAACACCTTTTGCCAATGGCTAACATCTGTGCCTATCTTCCTCTGGTTTGTATGTGGGATGCTGCCACAGCATGGCTTGACGAGTGGTGTAGGTCTGTGCCCGGGATCCGAACCTGCAAACCTGGACCACCAAAGCAGAGTGTGCTGAACTTAACCACTACACCACCAGGCCGACCACTGGCCATGATGTGTTGAAGGCCACCCTTCCTGCAGAAGTCTTTTCTATGGTTGTTCTGGATGCTGCAGCTTAGCTCTCTGACCGTGCACTTCCGAAATAACCCTTTGTCTAACTAGGTTTGACTAACCCTTTGTCTACACAATGTGTTACTGCCCTACATACTAGTTCCACGTCTGATTTTTCCTATAATTAACTCTCTATCCCCACCTTTGTCACTTGCTCCTCGGAGGCTCCTCTGATGCGAGGCCCAAGATCTCTCTTTAACTAAATCTTCCCTCTCTCATTCCTGGCCACAGCCTTTTGCTATATTCCAGCATTTTCTCATGCAGTTTGAAAAGACTCCAATTTCATAGACAATGGAATTCTCTGTTCTATTTCAACATCTACTTCTAATCATATTCCATATGAAGGCTACTGAGAATGCCCTTAGCATAATCCATACAAATTAAACATCCTCATCCATGAAATATTCATCTGGAAAGTCCAAAGAGTATCCATCCAATTCTTTTTGGATGTTACCTTCTTCCATCACATAAAGGTCTTTGTTAGGATAAGATGATCTTCATTTATTTTGAGTCACTAGAAAGGGAAGACACCTAGGCTGAAATCTTAAATGACACCTGTGGCTCAGGAAATAAAATTTAGGCAGAACCACAGTGTATGATCAGCAACACTGCCCCTTCCTAGTACGTCCTCTAAAAATACCCTTACTGTTTCATTTTGTTTATACTAACCAAAATCAGATTTCTCATTGGAGGGAGAATTCATCAGATTATCAGATTATACTTGAAAGTACATAGAAAAAATTTGTGTTATTTTAGGTGATAAGGCAGGCCGAATACCATCGTCCATCTAAACGGTCTCCTTGTATTTGGGCCAAATGTAAAGGAACACAAATTTTTCAACTTACAGCAAACGAGCTGAACCCAAACCACTCATTGGAAAGTCAACCACCGATAGTGTAATCATTTTAACTGAGATCTACAGAATGAGGAAAAAGGCAGTCACACACTCAAGATAACTACCAAATTCAGATTCTAACAGATTACAAATGGCAGAGTCATCATTGTTCTTACATACAGGTTGTTGAGAAAATAATCACGCGACAAATTTTATGTTTCCGTTTACTTTGACTTTTACGGTTTGCACGTTGACCTCAATAATAAGAGGCATTCCCAGGCCGGAGAGGGCCCGTGTGCCCTACTAGTCCTGCACTTGGTGTCATCCTTGGCTGATGAAAAGGTGGTTTTAAGTCTGGTTAAAGCATTTTAGCCATCAAGCTGAATCAAGTCTATGGTGACCTGCTCTTCTGTGAAGAAACCTTTCATTCAGGTGACCAACGTTTTGGCTCATCCCCAGACTTATCAACTAAGTGATCCTTAGTAAATATAGTACCATCAGATTCCTTTTCACACCTGTCAGAAATGTTTTCCTCAATTAAAGATAAAAACTTAATAGCTAAACGAACAGCCAATTTCTGATCATGTCTCCAGCAAAACTGGAATTGATGACTGAAAGTGACAGATAATCCAAGAATGTAAACTTTAATAAATAGAGATTATCGATGTGCTCCAAAGAAAACATCCCAAGTATCCAGACTGACAAGTTTGAGTTTCATTTTCTTATCTATAGCACAACGAAAGAATCCAAGAGAAAACGTCCAGCATTAACCTCAAAGACAAGAGGGCTGTGGTCAATTCTCAGGGAACAACCTGCTAACTGTGTAAATTTAGATAGTTTATCTAATTTTTCTCAGCCTCAGATAGCAACATACCCACCCCGTGAGGAAGGCAGGCAACCAATTATTAGATATACAGTCAGAAAATGCCTTACAAAAGCACCCTTTCTGTGCAAACGTAAGGGATTAGTTCTCACTATTTAAAGTGATGTAATGAGAGAAATGAAGAACCTGGATAATCCACCAACTGGATCGTCTGCTAGATAACTGAGATGGACTAATCTTCTGCAAGTTAATTGTCAGGTAGGAAATATTTTGTCTGCTGTGAGAGTGGCTCAGTTACAGCACAAAAGGATGGCTTGATTTTGTGCACTTAACACAAATCACCAGGGAAAACGCATCTCATCAACTGGCTTCTCCAATTTTAATCAATTGCTTATTATCTCCCCCACACCAACTTATTTCCATGATTTCTGCCGTGTGAAATCATCGTGAAATACTCAAATGAGTGTGGCCTGGCAAGAAAAGAAGCCCTCACCACTGACCCTGTGTAGACAGCCTGGGGGAGGACCAACGCTGGAGTATTTGTTTCCCAGAACCTGGACCACGCCCACCAATGAGCGGCAGGAGGTGTGGGTAACCTGTTTGGGCTCGATTAAGAGTAGCCTCTCATTCAAGTTATATGAAAATTGTTAGCCAGGTGGAAAGAAGTTTAACTTGTGGATTCTTAGTCAATTCATGTGTTTTGAAATAGAAATGGAATGTTACAAACTGGCAAGCATAGAACGTTGGCATCTCCCTAACCAGGCCACTGCTGCCACTTTCTCAGCCTTACACAAGTCCACGGTTTGGACAACTAGCTAGTGAGCCATGACTCATGCCAGGCAGGGCAAATGTACCTCTGGGGTTCTGCCTCCCAGGCTCAGCTTTCTACCAGTCTGGGCCAAAGACCTGAGTTTGTGGAGTTACTATTTTAGGCTAAACTACGCAGAATGAACGTTGAAAAGGCAGTGTTTCCTAGGAAGAGTGTTGGAGGGCAGCTGAGGCACAAGCAGGCGCTGCGTTCCTGGCAGAGCCTCCCTTTGCTCAGCCTGTGTCCGCCGTGGGTGCACTGTGTGATTTCGTGGGCAATGGGAAGGCCTTTTCTCATAAAAAGTGGCTTCTCCCACCTCCTTCCAGATTACTGATATTCTGTCATCAGAGATCCACACCGTTGACCTAAGTTAAATAAGACTTTTGTCCCTGTTAAAAACTCAAAATTCTCTTCCCCTGAGGAAAATCATTAACACATTGATGTGAAAGATTTTCAGAATCTTTCTGGAAGGTAGACTTTCTTAGGGGAAAAAAAAGAAAAAACAAAATGTATAGGTTCCCAAGACTGGTGAATGGAGATGAGGAGGAGCGGACGTGGTACCTGAAAAGAGTTAAAAAAGAGTGAAAAAGAGGAGCGTGGGCCATCTCCAGGTGAACATGCTTCCCCAGGATTTGCCCTGTCCCCGAACAACAAGGATCCAGGGAACAATTGTGAAGGGCTCTGACAAACGGCCAGCCCCACACACCTGGCAAGGCCAGAGCTTCCTGCAGCTGAGCAAACAGTTTCTCTGTGATTTCATGATGCAGAGTGGAGCGGGGGAGCCCCTCCCCAGGCTTCTGCCAATTTCCCGGGCAACCTTCAAACGCTCCTTGGAGCACAACTGAACCAACTCTTCTGTTCAGTTTCCCCGTTCTCTCCAACAGGATCCCATATCCGCTGACCCCTCCAGGGCACCTGTCTGTATTTCTCTTGGCTGTTACCTCCCTCCTCTTTGTGTTTGCTCATCCCTGGGCAGGAACGTCTCCTTCCCTTTTGTATCCCCTCCAATATCTGCTACTGTGTGGTAGAAACTCTGTAGATGTTTGTTGAATTGCATTATTGTATTCATTGATGAAATTATTGGATGGTAATGCCGACTTCATGTTCAGCAGTAAAAATAATAATTATTAACTTTGCGGTTAGGTAATTGACTGATATAATTAAATAATAATTAACCTCATTTGTATGAATATCACAATTAAAGGATAAACTCTGCATTGGCAAATGGAGTGTTTTTAGCCAAAGTCAATTTCAGGCCTATGACAACCCCGAGTAAATCCAGTGAGCCATCACAGGAGTGGGTTTGGGGATGAATAACAAAACCCTCCATTCTGAGGAGGCATCATACGGAAATAGACAAAGCACAGACTTTGAAATACTGACTCCTTTCATCTCCAGTTTCCTAGGATGTAAAGTGCATAGAAATCTCCTGTTTTTGTTGATCCTGGGGAGACTCAATGAAATAACTCACGTGAAGTGCTTGGCCCAGCACAGGGAGCACATACTTGGGGGTCTTAGTGTCCCTGGGCTGCCATAACACGTACCACAAACTGAGTTGCTTAGAACAACAGAAATTTATTGTTTCACAGCTACGAAGGCCAGAAGTTCAAAGTTAATGTGTCAGCAGGGCTGCGCTCCCTCTGAGGCTCTGGAGGAGAATGCGTCCTTGCCTCTTCTGGATTCTGGTGTGTGCCAGCAATCCTCGGCGTTCCTGGGCTTGTAGACGCCTCACTCCAGCCAAGTGGACGTCTTCTCCCTGTGTCTTCACATCATCATCTTCTGTGTCTGTCTGTCTTTGTGTCCGAATGTCCTCTTTTTATAAGGACACCAGTCATATTGGATTAGGGCCTGCCCGAATGATGTCAGTGTAACTTGATCACCTCTGCGATGACCCTATCTCCAAATAAGGTCACATTCACAGGTACTGGGAGTCAGGACTTGAACATATCTTTTTGGGAGACACCCTTCGGCCCACAACAGTTAACTACTTAGTGGACATTAACGTGTTCCTCCTCTCCCTTCCTCACCCCTACCCCGCTGTGACCATGAGGCCAGATCAGACCAGCCATTCTCAAACGTTTTGGTCTCAGTGCTCCTTTACATCATTGAAAAATCATCGAAAAATGGAAAGAGTGTTTGATTCTGTGGATTATATCTATTGATATTTACTGTGCTAGAAATTAAAAATAGGAAAATGTTTACATATCTATTTTAATTCATTTAAAAATAACTACGATAAACCCATTACACATTAGTACAAATAACATGTTTTTATGAAAATAAGTATATTTTCAAAAAAATTACTGAGAAGAGTGGCATTGTTTTTCATTTTTGCAAGTTTCTGTGCTGTCTTGCTCAATGAGGATGGCTGGGTCCCGTGCTTCATCCTACTCAGCGTGCTGCTGTGTGTTGTTCTGGTTGAAATACATGAAGAGAATTCAGCGTCACATAGATGTGCAGGTGGGAAAGGGAGGAGTATTTTAATGGCCTTTTCAGATATTTGTGGATAGTCCGCTTTGCTACTCCATCAAAACTCGACGAGCAGGAGAGTCTTAAAGGTTAGTTATGGAATCTGAAACCAAATCAATAAGCTTTTTTACTCCATTACTTTAAAACCCACTGGTCTGTTTGGCCCGTTGAAAGCATGGTTTCTTACTCTCAGGCATTGTCATTGGGAAATCATTGGTCCACCAGAGTTACGCAGGTCTTCCCAGTGCTGACAAACTTTGTTAGACAATATTTTAAAAAATCGCGTTTGTTAACATCACCATAAATCTCAGCAAAAAAGTCTTTAAGAGTCCAAGCTCACAGTGGCAGGTGTGAGTTTTCCATGTTTCTAATTTTCACTTGAACTCTTGAATTTTATCCTTGACAACCAATACTGCCCATACTATCCTTGAAGTGATGTTTTTGAGGAAAAGTCTGCCAAAGGCCCGAGTCAGAGTAACCGTTGTTCATCTGTCTAACATTCCCCCAGGCAAAAACAGCATTCCCAGTGAGTCCAGGCGGCAAACCAAGAACCTCCCCAGGGCTTCCCTTAGAGACTAGCGTCGCACTGCCGTTTGCAGCGGAAGTGCTTCGTGCCACCAGTCTTGTGACACAGGTACTAAGAAGACATGTACCCAAGGGCCAAGATCTAGTAAAAGGAAAACTTTTTATTGCTTCATTCGGAAAATTCTGAAGTGAACCTGGCTTTTCTCCCTGCAAGTGCACGGCGGGGAGGAAGCCAGAGGTCACTTGTATAGTGGGGTGCTGCTGCCACCTTGATCCGCGCTAAGGCTCCAGCAGCCTCACTCACCAGCAGCACAAATGCCAATCCAGAGAAGAATGCACATAGCGTCCTGTTCCTTCTCTATCGCTGCAGAGCGAGTCACTGCAAACTTAGCCGCTAAAAACAACACACGTTTGTGATCTCACAGCGCCCACGGGCCAGAGGCTGCGCAGGACTCAGCTGCATCCTCTGCTCAGGTCTCTCAAAGCTGCGATCAAGGTGGGCCTTGCAGCTGTGATTTTCCTCAGGGCTCAGGTCCTCTTCCAAACTCAGCCAGGTTGCTGGTAGAATTCAGTTCCTTGTGATTATGTGACTACGATCTTTGTCTTCCTGCCAGCTCTCAGCCAGGACCACCCCCAGCTTCTGGAGGCTGCCCCTCTCTGCCTGCGTTCCACATCATGGCTGTTCGCTTTCTCCCTCCGAGAGCAGACAGAGAAAATCTCTGCTTTGAAAGGGCTCACCTGATTAGGCCAGGCCTACACAAGAGGATCTCTTTGATTAACTCAAAGTCAACTTATTTGGGACCTTGATTATATCCGCAATATCATGTAACATAATCACAACAGCGATATCTCATCACATTCCTTGGCTCCACTCTCACTCAAATGCTACAGGGTCTGTAGAGCAAGGGAGGGACTCCCAGGGGCCATCCAAGAACTCTGCCTTCTGCGCACTTCTTAGCACTATCATCAGGACCCTGGCGCAGTGCAGAATGAAAATGTGGGGCCCCTTGTTTAAAAATTATTAAGAATTTGAAGACTCTGACAGCAGATCATCAGACCACCCACGGGACCCTTCTAAGCACAGGCCCATGAAGCTGGCCCTGACTTTTATGCAAATAGTTCTGATCTTGTGGACACTTTTGAAAGGACTCGGAGACCCCCCGACCCCCGCCAGGGATCTGCAGACCATACTTTGAGAACTGCTGGGTACAAGCCTCTCAACTGTTGCCTACGGGGAAATCTGTCTGACCCTCATCATATAGGAAGGCTAAGAAGTTTCCAGCAGGAGTGGGACACTGCTGGTTTCTCCCCTTTCCAGAAGTCCCTTCTTGTTTTTCCCTGAAGCCCAGAACAGTATTCCCTGAGACCACGTATGCTCTGGTGATTCCATCACACAGGCACCCAAGGTTCATGTCTCTCACCGATGGATTCCAGAAACCTGCGTCTGTCCCAGCGTTGCCACCTCTGGGACAACCGTTGTGGCCTGCGACCCCCAGAGATGGGGTGTGACGGAAGCTGCTGTACTGCTGGGAATTTTAATGTGAAACTGATCTGGGACGTCTGCATGGCTCCTGGGGAAGTCACAGTTCTCAGGGAAGGAGGTCATTCCATCTTCTGAGAAAGCGTCCAAGAACTAGGAGCCAAATCTTCCCCCCAGAATCTCAGAGCTCTGTGTAACATCTTGTCCTTTCCTGGCAACCAGAGCCCCCTCCTCTTTTCCACTGAGAGCAAGCGGGAGAGCCTCGGGGCCACCTCGTTGTGCCACTGGAGGGTCGTGGCCCACACTCCAATCCAACGAGCTTGTTTTCTGTGGTGAAATTTGGATCCCTTTCATTGACTCTGGTACCCACTCAGAGCTCTCAGGTTTGCTCCTAAGTGCTGCATTTGGCTGTAGAGTACAGACTCAATTTTCTGAATTTCTAAGCTTCCTCTTGTTCCCCCGAAGCTGGCAGGAGGCACAGCCAGCACTTGAGAGCTACCTGCATCTCCCTACATCAGTGTGGTTTGTTACTGATGTAGGTAACGGGGGCTCTGTCTCCAACTGTGATTCTGGGGCTTCTTCCCTGGAGTTCACCTAATTTTTAAAGAAGGGTTATTTTTGCCTAGAAGCCTGAAAAATCATTTTATTAGCCAATAATCCCACAGTGGCCACCTTTATCTCTGCAGCCTCCAGGAACAGCAGCCAACAGAATTTTGATCAAATCCTACCAGGTCACCCTCAGAGTCCTGGCTCCCCTCCAAAGCATTTGCCTCATTGCAGACAATAATCTTTTAATAATGCAGATGTTACCATGTCACTTTCCTGCCTAAAATCTCTCCATGGTTCTCTGTTGCTTTGTTCCCACAAATATTTATCGAGGACCGTGCACTGTTCTAGCCCGTAGGGTGACATCTGTGAATAAAATAGAGAGAAACTCCTGCCTTATAGAGACCACATTCCGAGGGGAAGTCAGACCCCAGACAAAACATAAGAAATCAACAGCATGTTAGATGATAAGAACATTGGAAAAAGTAGATCAGTATACAGGAATCAAGAGTCCCAGGGGATGGGCAGGTTACACCACATGCAGAGTGGCTGGGCCCAGACTGACAGGTGGCAATTGAACAAAGATGATGGAGGCAAGGGAGTGAGCCCGTGGGTGTCTGGGGAGGTGCTCTCTCTCTCCAAAGCCAAGGTGGAGCCCACTCAGAGACCTTGAGGACCGTGTCTGAGCAGAGTGAGCGTGGAGCAGTGAGAGGAGATGAAGAGCCCACCACGTAGGGCTTTGCACTTGGGGTGAAGGGATGTGGCCTCAGCTTCGTCTCCTGCCATTTCCTTCTCCTTCTGTGTCCCACCATCCTGGCCTTTCAGTTTCTCTAAAGTGAAATGCCTTCCCACAAGTGGTTCCTCTTTCTGGAATTTTCCTGCCCTCTTGTCTGGCTCATGTCCAATGTCCCTTCTTCAGGAGAGCCTTTTCTACACCCACTCCATTTACGTTGGGTCCCCCTGCCCTACAGAACCACTGTCTCCAGTTCATTTCCTTCTCAGCTCTTTGTCCATTTACATCTGCTGAATGAATGTGATAATTTGTTTAATATTTGTCTTCTTTGCTATACTCTAAGCTCTACGAGGGGAAAGACTGTTCTGGTCCACCTCTGCACCTTCAGAATTTGGGATTCTTGAGGTTCAGAACTTGGAAATCAGGTAGTGCTAATACGTGTTGATTGAGCAACTCATGTTGGTTGATGGTGGGAGTCAACTAATGAAGAGTATCAGGTAGAGTGCTGGTCACCTAGATGGGACACCAGTTGGGAGAATTTGGGTTTTTAAACTTGCTTTCCCATGAAGGATTGAGAGGGAGTAACTAACAGACAAGAGTCCCATTCCTCCCCCATTATCAACAGAATCGGCTCTGTTTTTGATCACAATATGTACCCACCCAGGTTCCACCACAGCCCCTGATAACAATATGCCCAACGATCGATTGAGACTTGTGGTGCGTTCACAGATGGGCCTGGAGGAAATTAGGGTGGATCTTCGGGAAGTCGGGCTTTGTAAACATTAGGACGTTTGCAGCCGTGGAGCTGGAGTTCAAAAACCTAAATCTGGGTCCCATTTGTACCACTGACTAGCTCAGAGCATTGGACAGGCTACTTATGCCTCTTGTCCTAAATATCTCATCTGTGATGTGAGATGGTGATAACCATCCTTAACCATCCTTAATCATCCCTTAACCGTCCCTCTGCCCCAGGGCTGGTGAAGAAGGGGATAGAACAGAATGGTACAGCCTCTGTGAACAGCTCTGTGAGCTCTAAAGCATCTATAGCCTCGTGCTCTATTTCTACCCACAATTATGTGCATTTATACAGTTGCTGTTATGAACAAACTGTGTATTGATACCTGCTATTATGACTCAGAGTAAGATGACTGAAATTAACATGACAGCTCACACACCTCCTCAGAAAGACCTTCCCTCAGCCTCACCAATACCCGCGTCCCGCCCGCAGAGCTGAGGGAGAAAGAGGAAGCTGGTGGTGAGAAAACCCGATGGGTCAAGGCCAGCGCCAACCTTGGTGAGTCGTGTCGTTGGTCTCCACCCTGGCAAGATGTGCTGAGGATGAGCGGTGTACGGTGAACGGGACTTGAGCATTCACTTTTTAAGGATAAAATAAAGGTAGAATTTGGGGCTGATTAAGATGGGAAAACAGACCCTGCCTGTCTCCAGGCCCCCTGCCCACCTTCGAGGACTCTGGTGTCCTTTGCAGTAACCCTGCTCAGTATTCTAACCCTGACGACCCATGCCTGTCATTGGAAGTTTAATCCTGCTGATTATGCAGGCAGAAAGATAAGACCTAATCTATTTAAATGAGAAAAAACATGTTTTCTTGCATTCTGGATAATTTACCTTAAAAAAATTATACACCAAGATGATATTAAAAGCAAGAGTTGTTTCACATCTCAGATAAAGACGTGCAAAATGATCCGTTATGTATAATTGGTTCCAAATTGTCCTTCCCGTGACAAGTTTTAAAATGTCTCATGACATAGTCTGAATGTATCCAGATAGAGTAGAAAGAGAAAAGACTAAACAATCATCACGTTTTATTTGAATGTGAGTGGGGTCCTTTCCAGCTTCTTCATTCATAAGTGGCCTAAGACAAGGCAAATAAAGAAAATATGAATATGCACTGAAGAAATTACTAACAATGCAGCCTTCGCCCTTTATCCCTCGGCTAACCTTAAATTAAGAGCTTTCTGGGAGACTTTAGAATCATTTTGCTGTACGCAGATTCAATGTTAAAGGGTTTAAATGCCATGATTTTTTTCCGTGTACTGGACCTTACGTATTAATATTCAGGCCAGGAACAGTTTAAAATTGCAGAGAACAAGAACACGCACCAATAGCTCGGTGGGAGGCTGAGTGTAAGTAGCTGCCAATCACCAGAAATGGGCCATTGTGAGCCCAGACAGCCCTAACAACGCCTGATGGAGTCCCCATCACTCTCGTTGTTCTGCCAGGCTTGGGCAAGTGTGGGAGGGAGGGGGAAGCCGGGACCCAGACATGGAGCGAGGAAAGGTGGACCCCAGAAGCTCTGAGCTGCAGCCAGCAGGGGGAGGAGGGCCAGGAGGCGGCGGAGGCGCCTGGAAATGCCCTGCAGCTTCTGCAGCAGGTGCCACTTCCCTTTATTATCCTTCCGGGCTGTCTGCCGGCCGACTTGGCTTCCCGGGGCTGCAAACAGGGTGGCCTGTTACAGGCAGGTGTGGCTTGGAGAATGGGCACACGGATAGGCCTATTTATCTGGGGCCACGTGTGTTTAATGTTCTTGTCAGTGCGGCCAGCCGTCCCCCGGGCCAGGGCTGGTTGATGCGGGGCCAGCCATTTACTCCATACATATGAGTCTGTTTATTCGCTGGGTCATCATAGACGTGCTGTTTCTTGAGCTCCCGGCAATTTCATTCGGAACTTACGTTGCCCAACTTTGCTTAAAAAGGAACTGGCAGGATGTGAAGCTGTGGTCGCCGGCCATTTCAAGTGACAAGGGTATACTGGCCCCTCTCTGTGTGGAGCACTTAACACAAATCTAGTAATCCCCATCACATCCCTGTGTGCTGCACACATCATTCCCGCCGGTCCCATCGTGCAGGGGAGAGATGTGCCGCTCAGATGGACGACATCTTCCACCCCAAGTCTTCCCTAGAGAGTCTGGGCACTCTGGCCCCAAACAAACGTGACATCTTATCACAAAGGATAATCAAAATCTAGTTTTTCCCCGTGACAACACTGACAACGACAGTGGCAAATTTTTACCCGAATTGACATATATCTCCTCAGCTGCTGCATCGTGAGTAGGTACCACGAACCCAGCAGAGTCTGAGGAGAGGGAAGAAAGAAGTCTGGGGAGACTGAAGGAGGTGAGTGGTCCAGAGATTCTTGGCCTGTTCTGAGCAAAACGGGGAGGGGGCATTCTGGAGATGTGAGAGCTGAGCAGCGACAAGAGGGAAAAGCAGGGGAGGAGCAAGAAGACCCCATCCCAGCTCTGAGACGCTGGGAGCCCGACGATGGAGCAAAGCAGATCCGTGACAGACGAGACGAAGTACCACACAATTCTGTTTCTCTCCCAGGGAAATATTTGAAGGAATTCATCACTCCCAAGAAGTTGTATGGATAAGAAACATATATGGATTCTGAAAGGCTTTGGGAAATTTATGAGTGACAGAGTTATAATCTGCTACCCCAAACAACAACAACTAAAATATTCCTGGGCCGGCCCCATGGCTTAGCGGTTAAGCGCGCGAGCTCCACTATTGGCGGCCCGGGTTCACATCCCAGGCGCGCACCGACGCACTGCTTGTCCGGCCATGCTGAGGCCACGTCCCACATACAGCAACTAGAAGGATGTGCAGCTATGACATACAACTATCTACTGGGGCTTTGGGGGGAAAAAAAGGAGGAGGATTGGCAATAGATGTTAGCTCAGAGCTGATCTTCCTCAGCAAAAAGAGCAGGATTAGCGTGGATGTTAGCTCAGGGCTGATCTTCCTCACAAAAATAAATAAAATAAAATAAAATAAAATAAAATAAAATAAAATAAAATTAAAATAAAATAAAATAAAATAAAATATTCCTTACCATTGAGGCGATCTCTTTTCTAGACAGTAAATGTTCAGAACTGCAAAGATCATCTCTGGGATGCTGACAAATGGTTGTGGGCCAATAGCTTCAATGGCTTCTCAAAGTTGCCCAGCCCTGTCCTCTGACTGCCTCACTCATTCCGTTGACAAACAGGTCTTGAAGCCCACTATGCTGGATGTACAGAGGAGAGGGTAACAGAGTCCAATCCTCATGGGGCTTCCATTCCAGAACTGGGCTGGCCAATTTGGTAGCCATAAGTTTAAATTGGAATTAATTAAATTTCAATTACATTACAAATCCATTCCTCATTTTCACTGGCTCACTTTAAGCACTCACTGGCCAGTGGGGAACATATTAGACAGCACGGGTAGAGAACATTTCCATCGTCACAGGAAGTTCTGCTGGATGGTGCTATTCTAAGAGTGCATGTATGAGTGCGCACGTGTGTTGGCATGTCCATGAGTGTGTGCATGTGTGTTGGTGCACTGTGCGTGTTTGTGTGTGTGTACGTGCATGTGTGTTGATGCATGTGTGCAAGGAAAGGCAGAAAGGCAGTTAACAAGCTTGTTTTTGATTTAGGCTGAGCAGAGAGAAGGAAGAAAAATCAGCTATCTTTTGAGGGATGGGAAAGTGGAAATACAGTTTAGCTACAAATGCATAGTGGTGTGTCGTCCCCTGCACCAATCATTACTCTCATCATGTGAGCACAAGAACTTAATTTAGAAGGTGCAGCCTGGCTAATTATATTTTCTAGACACTTATTTCATGTCTGGATGATCTATAGGAGCCAACGTCATTCCAGATGTTGGGATTCATAGGGACAAGCCCCCTCAGCGGAGCAGCCAGCCTTGAGGTTCGTGTGTGCTAGGTTAAGGACCCTTCTCCTAGGTAATGCTCTCCCAAGATGCTTATCATCAACACTCCTGCAAGAGCCAGCCAGGCCTCAGAGAGGGGCTGGGACGGGCTGTCTGGGTTCACAGACCACTTCCCTTGTCTTGCAATGTTAAACAATAATGATGTAGTTCTGCATCATACTGCTTATTCTGGAAAATAAAGTAACGACTAAACATAATTGTGACACCTCTGAAACAAGAAATATGTTGCCTTTCGTTTTATCAGATACTCACTAATGAATCTAGCTACCGAAACTGCACAAGTGCTGATCCAGGAGGCAGAAACAGAGAGATGTCTGTTCTACCTGCCGGCTGGCTGTTTAGCAACTGCAGCTCACCTTTCAGCAATAAGGAAAACAATCAGAGAAATCTCCATGTGCTGCAAATATGCTTCATCCCCAGCCCCCAGGCAAGCCTTTTTCTGTGATCACTCTTCATTGTTAAGTCTCAACTAAACACACACGAAGTAGCAGCCCCCGAAATCCCACACAGGCACATGCACCCAGACACACATATTGCCACTGAAAAAAGTACAATTGAATTTATATAAAGTCTTCTATTCATTGCTTTTATGCCAATGTGGCTCTGGGAAAACTTATCTGTACTAACAGAAGAGATAATGATTCTAAATAACAGTCCTGGGAAAAGACAGCACACACACTCTTGAAGTGTTCCTCGCAGTTTTCGTCTCCCTCCTCGCCCTCAGCATATGTTGTTGGTCCCTCTTCCTTTGGCATTAAACAGCGTTTGTTCTTCTGCAGTTGCATCTAAGATGTGTGTGTGTCTTGTCTTCCTAGAGGACTGCATGTGGTGTAGACGTTAATACCCTGGCAGGGGAATTTTTCTGGAGCCAGAGGACTTCGGTTCCAACCCTGACTTGTCATTTACTCTCCGTGTGACCTTTGGAAAATTACCGAGCCTCTTTGAACCTCAGCTTCCTCATCTGTTGATCTGGGATGATGATGATGGTGATGATGGTGACGATGATGATGACGCATATTTCCTAGAGCTGTGATGAGGACTAAACGAGCTAACACATGCAAAGCAATAGACGAGTTCTTGGCATATAGTGATGGTCCAATAAATTATGCTTATTGTTACTATTTAGGACAGAAACTTGATGTTACCTTTTTTTAAATCATTAATGTTGCTTAGCAGTGGTACTGAACTGATATCCAGTGGCTTTAAATAATTTTTATTTAGCTTTGCATTTGTTTTATATTTTTATCTGATTTGTGTGCAACCTGAATAGTAAACTGCTTCTCCGGCTCTTGTCTCCACGTACATGCCACGTTTCAAACAGGACACAGTGCAGTTTCAAACATTGCGCATGCTTTTCTTTCTACCTGGAAAGACTTCCCAACACTTACCTGCCTTTCAAACTCCTATACAAGCCTTAAAACCCAGTTCTAAGGTGCCTTCTTTGATGAAATGATCTCTGATGACCTCATGCAGAAGAGATAGCTCCTTCTGGAATGTTCCCATAGCATTTGTTCAAGCTGCTTTTACTCCACAACCACAAGCATATCACATGCATATCATATCAATTTCCACGTATTTATCCTCCCTAACTGGGAACCCCTGAACTAAGAACAGTGTATACCCCACGGCAGCCACCTAGGGAATGTTTTGAACAATCGAAACGGAATAACAAAGTTCAGAGCAAGCACAGCTGTAACCAACTGATGACACTGTAGTTAATTTAGCTTAGAAAAGGCCAGAAGGCTTCCAGCTGCTCCCTGCCAGGCTAAAGCCCTGGGTTGCCTGCCTGGCTTTCCAAATGAAACGTTTCATAGAACACATTCAAGGCCTGGATGTCTGTAGGTTTCTAGGGACATGCAGAAGGGTCTTCAAGCCCTCCACAGGGAACAGAATATGAGGCCAGGTCAGAACTTGTCACCTGCTGAAAATGACGCTAATAAGAATTGGCATCAGATGGGAGGAATTGACCACATGCGGGGGGGGAACCCACCTTCATGGAAAAGTTGGTACTCGTTGTTGGCTGACTTATGCATTCCTTCAAACACTTATTGGGTATTTATGATTCATAAATACCTTTGCTTAGTAGGCAGGAGACGATGGGACCAGGAGACAGTGCGGCTCCTGCCCTCATGGAAACCACAGTCTATTTTAAAAGGTTACAAAGGTCCCTAATCCCTTTTTCTAAATACAAGACATTCTAAAAATTGAAGTTTTGCCATTGCTGTTGATACTCATTTGCTGGCAGGTGGCAGGTATAAGCTCATGGGGCCTTGGCTGAACGATGTGGGGCGACTCCTCGTCTTTGCCCTGCTAAATGTGAGTATTCATACGTTTTAACATAGAAAGATTGATGTGTTTGATTACGAAGTGCTGCCCAGAGTCTGTGCAATATGTATTGTGTATGGATGTATTATCATTCTGAAATCTAAAGAATTCTGAACTCTAACACACATCTGCCTCCAAGGGTTTTGGCAAAAAGGTTGGTGGACCTAGAGCTCAGTCATGTGTGGAGATGTCTCCCAGGGACACCAGAGAGTGACATGAGTCCAATCAAGGTCAGAGGTGAGACATCCCCAGGAAGATGAAGGTGACAGGAACAGTGTGATAGTCATGCAATAGTAATGACAGAGAGTCATAACCTACGGGACTGCATTTCCAAACACCTCCAGAATGGCACAGAGTGGAGGGTGGTGGACATTGTGTAGAAACCATGCCGTCCTTCCCCTCCCTGACTGCTCAGCTCTGGGCTGAGAGACTCAGCAGCACTTCCCATTGAGAGGCTGAGTCCACGTCGCCCTCCTGAGTGTGGACTGGCCTTGGCACTGACCTGGGCAGAAGTGATCCCGAGCCCATCCCAGGACCCAGGGCCCCCCTGTGCTTCTCTTCCCACTCTTGACCTTCTGCCTGACTGCCTGTGAGCTGCTAGACCAGCTGGCTGGAGGCTGCAAGGACAGGGGACTGAAGCCACATCAGCCCAGGTGCCCAAGCCACGGTTCCAGGCATGAGAGAGAGCAAGTCCAACCACAACTGACCACAGACACACGAGAGAGCTCAGTTGAGACCAGAGAACCTCCCACCCGACCCCGTCTAAACCGCCAAACTGCAGACTTGTGAGCCAAATAAATGATCATTGTTTTAAGCTACTAAATTTTGTGGTAGCTACTAAGTTTTGGGGTACCGTGTGTGCTAACTGATACAAGGGGGTCTAGGAATAGAGCTGCCAAAGAAAAGCCTCTGTCAGGGTATCATCAGCCCATCCCGACGAGGACGCCTTCCACCTCGGTATGAAAATACCTGAACTGGACTTACCCGTCCAGCCCACTCCTATTGAGGAGGGCTCTTTGTCACAACCGCATGACTTCCCTGTTACTCAGTTCTGTGGCCTAAAATGGCTGTCCATTCATTGGAGTAGAATTCCTTGAGATTCCTCTGAGAGACGTGAAGCTAGGGTTTTCTCTGTGTATCTGGTTACCAGGTTTCATCAGGAAAGAAAGACTGAATGGTTGTAAATTGTCCCACAAGAAGACGTTCCCAGGCATTGAGGCCGCCTGTCCCAGTGTGTCTTGGAAAGAGACACACACTGCTTTGTTTCATTCTGAATCTTCTGTATGGGAATCTGAAGCATCACTTTCCTGGAAACATTCCCTTCTTGTCACGTTGCAGGTCGGGTGCTGCTTCATGCAAGACACGAGTGAGTCAGGCAGAATAAGGCTGTGCGCCTCGAAGAGCTCACTCTGGGCTCCCGGGCCATCTGTACCACTTCTAAGACAAAGGTCCTGGGCCGAGGCTGGTGGGAAGTTCACTTCCATTTCCTGTGTCCCCGGGTGGCTCACTTCTACTTCCTGTGTCCCTGTAAGACGACACCTGGGTGGTTCACCTGCACTTCCTGTGTCCCTGGGAGGGAACTTGATCTGTTATTCGGAGTAAGGCAGGGCTGCAGTGTGGTTGGGAGCCGTGTTCTCCTGCATTTTCAGGGCATCTCTAAGACATTAAGCTCAGCGGTCTCTTCGCCTTACTGTTTGGAGGGACCCACGGCACACAATTGGCGAGGGGCAGCACTGGCTTTACCATTTATTAGTTGTGTGACTCTGAGTAAGTTACTTACTGTCTCCACGTCTCAGTTTTCTCATCTTTAAAATGGGGATGGTAACAGCAAGTATTTGCTAGGGTGTTGGAAGGATCAAAGGAAATTAAGTAAGTCTGTGAGAGCAGAGACTTTGTCCCTTTTGTTCACTGCCCTGCGCCTGGCACAGTAGGTGCTCAGTACATGTTTGTGGAGTGGTAGCGTGTTAATCAGCATGGTGTAGACTATAGTTATTAGACCTAGGGCCTATGAACAAACAGGTCGGGACTTGCTACCGTGGGCACGTGCATGGCCTGGCTGTGTCAGCATTCAGTCAGGGGAACTGCTGTTATTGGTCATGTTACCAATATTAGCCACTTTGCCTCCCAGCGTTGCCATGAGGGTGTGTGAAGTGTATTCATGCTTTCAGGCTACACTGAGAAATATTCTGAGGCCAAAGGAGGAAAGGTAGTCCACAAACACAAATTATTATTGTCAGTCTGACTTCTGCATTTCACAGTCCTGTTTCTGAGCACAATATTTACGCAGTAATGTAACAGTGCTTTCCCCTTGGACGGAAGGCTGCAAATGAGCACGTGACCCAAATAACTGGACAGATTAGACTCTGTGTCAGGAGTCGTGGTGGTTACTGGATTTCCCAAGATACGTTAATATATATTTAGCGGATGTCAGACGTTTCACTGTCTCAATTCTTCTTGCTCCAATGCAGGGAAAAACACATTCCGTGGATTTCCCCAAGTCTGTCTTCAACCAGGAGAGTGTCAGGAGGTTTTTAAGACTCAAGAGGAAGCCAGTGGCCTCACCTCCAGCTCTTTTCGGCCTCAGGACATTGGACCCACTGTGTGCCCTGCCCGGTGCTCTCTTGCCTCAATGCTTTACCGTGCTGGTTTCTCTTGTTGCTCAAGTGCCGGGTCAGAGGTGGGTCCCTCAGGAGGCCTCCCCTGCTCATCCCACTGAGAGAATTATCTTCTGCTCCTCCTGAGCTACTCACGGCTGTGTTACCCTCTTCCCGGTGCCACAGCACTGCCCATCACTAATCATCTCTGTTTGCTCCTCGTCAGCCCCCGAGAGCAGGACTCTTTGTTGTCTTGGGCACCCAGCTTCCCCTGTGTGGAGAGGAGGGCCTGGCACATAGTAGGTCTGGGACAGACGTTTACTGAAGGGCTAGGGGTTGACTCGGAAGGCAACACAGCACTGTGCAGAACTTGGACCAAGCTTCAAAGAAGGGATCTTGGGATTAATCAAAAAGCGTTTGTCTCAAAGGGACCCTGAGATCCTCTCTTCTCGGGCTTCCCTTTGTATGCCATTGGCACATAAAAATGACAATATTTGTATGACATACTGGGGGAAACAGCTGCGGTTCCCAGCTACCATCACAGCTGCCCAAGGCCCTGCTTGGCCATTCCGGGGACTGGGGGCGGGGAGACACTCTTTCAGACACCTGCAACCATTTGCAGCCCACCGCTACCCTGTGGAAAGCTCGTGGTATTCCAATCCCTTCAATCCATAGATTGCAAAACTGAGGCGCAGAGAGGTGGCATCACTGCCCCAGGCAATGGTGACAAAGCTTGCGCTAATTGCTGTATATTCTGATTGAAGAATACGACACAGGAGATTCAGGAGTGACAAGAAATAGTTGATGGCATTCTGATGGGGAAGACCCTGGGCTCGAGGACTACAGTAATGGGGATTTGGGCCTATTCTGATGAATTGTGTTCACTGAATGATCCTCGTCATGACCTCCCTTGACCATTGTGCTAATGAGGGCTGCATCACGGAGATCCTGGCATATAATGGGATGGGGCATAAGAAGCATCTGCAAGTTTCAGGGAAGGAGAAGGAACCCAGGAAGTGTTTGCCTTTGCCAGGGCAGCTCGCACACTCTACGGCATCGGATAAATCCTCGGTCAGTGCTGTTTTCAATCCACCATCAGAAACAGAGAATTTAGGCCGCCTGGATCTGTTACTACCGGCAGTGTAGCCAGGCCCATAACAGGCTCATTGAGCAGGGTGCGACGCCTGTTTTACGAATCCTGACAGCAGCAGGCACACAGCAGTAAGTGGCTGCACCTCCACTACCCACAGACCTCCAGGTCTCAGGAAGCCACACGTATGAAGCCCGCTCTGCAGGGAAGGCCCATTGCACATTTGTAAGGTCGCACATAAAGGTTTCTATGGTCAAATCATTCTAGTAAATCATCTCAGGGCTGCAGTGGTGAAGCCATGTTCAGATGTAGGCATCCAGTCCCCATGGACCAGAGTCTCACAGTGTTTATGACAGAAGAAAACCAAGCCTGAACTTTAATTCCAAGCTCTTCAAGGACAAGGGCTATCTTCTCTTCTTTTACGTTTGTCCAGAGTGTCTCAGTAAAGATCATCCAGTAAAATGTCCTCGTCCTGGAATCGGGGTCCCCGAATTCTAGCAACTGAAAACTGAAAGCCATCTGTCACGGGTTGAATTGTGTCTCCCAAAAAGACATGTTGAAGTCCTACCCCCAGCACCTCAGAACGTGACCTTATTGGAAAGAGGGTCTTTGCAGATGTAATTGGTTAAGATGAGGTCACACTGGAGCAGGGTGGCCCTAATCCCACATGCCTTGTATCCTTGTAGGAAGAGACACAGAGATACGGACACAGGGAGAAGACAGCCGTGTGACGTCAGAGACCGAGATGAATGATGCTTCTTCGAGGCGAGGAACGCCAGGGATTGCTGGCGACCCCCGGGCACTCATGGAGAAGCTGGAACACTCTCTCCCTCTGAGCCTCCAAGTAGGAACCAGCCCTGCTGACACCTTGGTTCCATATTTCGGGTCTCCAGACTGTGCGAGTCTAGGTTCTGTTGTTTTAAGCCCCCCAGTTTCTGAGACTTGGTTACGACAGCCTGAAAATAGCAGCCAGACAGGCCTCCCTGCAGTCAAACAGACACAGGAAAGCACACCTCCTAAAGCCACGTAGACCATCTCCTGGGCGATCCCTCACCGCCCTCACCTTCACGGATGGATGGGCTACCTGATTTCTCAGGGTTCAGCTGCTGTTAGAAGTGGCAGCTTTGAAAGAGGGCGGTGAGAAGTTGCTAGAACAATAAGCACACGCAAAACAGCCGGGTGATGATTTGGATGGAGGGACCCGATTATGGAGAGACAGAAAGGCTTCACTGACCGGGCCATTCTGTGCTGGGTGGGAAGGTCCGCCCTGGAGGCAGCACGTTCATTCCTCCAGTGCCTGACGCGCTAAGAGGATGGGGGCAGCATAGGTCACCTTGAACCCGACTTTGAGAAGGCACCACTTACACATGATTTCCTCAGAAATGTTCCATACAAGCACTTGTAGCCTTTCACAGTCCCCAGATTGGTTTTTCCCACTGACACCAGAGCAAACTTGACAGACACATGTCCAGTGCTGCTAACCAGGCCTACCCACATGCCTTCAGCGACTTCGCGGTGCTCACAGCCTCTGCCTTCCCCCTGCTCCCGGGCCCTGCTACAGCCTGATGCAGGTGCTGGAAAGTGAGGTGCTCTCTCTCCCCAGGGCCTTTGTGCCTGCTCTGCTTTCAGTCTGGACCACACCCCACCTGCTTATGCACCAGCGTGCACACACACACACACACACACACAGACATGCACAGGCATGGACAGACACACACACAGACACAACCCACCTGCCAAACATACACACATGTGCAGAAGCCCAGGCAGACATGCACACTCACACAGATACATGTGTAAACACACAAAGACACACAAGACAGACAGACACGCTTACCTGCACACACACACATACCTACCAAACACACATGCAAACAGACACAAAAACACACAGACATAGACACACATTCCCACCTGCCCCCCACACACACAAACACACACAGGCAAACAGACTCAGACAGACACACTCCACAGTCACCTCCTCATTACTCACTGTGATCTCAGATCAGGTTCCACATCTTCTGGAAAAGCCTTCCCTGACCCCTTAATTCCTTTGTTATATGGTTTCATAGGATCTATTCCTTTCATCGAGAGGACTTCTCTCTGCAGGTAATTGCATATTCATTAGTGGGATTACTCATGTTTTCCTCTAACTCCATTGCAGGGGGTGCGCTTTGCATTTGTGGCTGAACTGTACCTCTCCTTCCCCATCCTGTGAAAGAGGCACATTTTCTTTTCTCCTCTCTGCCCAGCCCAAATCACAAACAAGCTCTTTAACTGCCTTCCTGCCTTTCCCTGCACACCAACACACACATACACGCATGTGCCCATGCAATGCACCAATAGACACACCCATACACGTATATGCTCACACGCACACATACGTGCACGAGGACTGTGTCCAGTTTTGCTCATCATTATGCCCTGGGCACTTGATCCCTGGTAACTGAAAGTTTGAATGAGGCTAGAATTTGAGGACATTTAGTGACAAGGGCTCACAGTTCCAGAGATAAATCCGTAGGAAAAGATAATCCTACTGCAATCAAGATTAATTGGAAGAGAATGTCTCAGCATCGTTCCTTGAGTGCCCAACAAGTAACAGTGTCAATCAGTATTTTGGAGTAAATTTTCAGCAAATTCGTGTTAGGATAAAAGCTGCTTGCTTTTGTCATGGACCCTGCCGGGAAGAATTGTTTAATCCCATTTGAACAGTGGCAAGGTCAAGACATTATTATTTTCTGGGAAATCAATAAACTGCAATGCACTTATAGCCTTGATAAGCAATTTAATCACAGGTCACATGCAATGATTCATCTGGTTGTTGCGTCCTACAAACAATAAGACTTCCCAGGGCTGCAAAACCATTATGATATTCAGATGTGATTATCTTGATAAGAAGTAACTCCTGAACCCTGTGTATTACCATTTTATCACAGTTTCCCTGGAATAGTCACATGCCTTGTATAAATAAATATTCGAGTTAGAAAAGCATTACTCTATCATCTATTTGTTCTAATAAATACAGTGAGTGTACATAGTATGCTAGGCATACCAGAAATCTGGTTAATAAACTTGTTATACGTTCACTGTAACTGAATTGTTCATTTCCAAGTTGTTAGAATAGATACAGTTCACAATAAAATTAGTCTAAACATAATCTAATCTTTCTTTAATGATTCAGAAGGCTCTTCAGAACTTACCACCCCCTGAGTTATCAACATGCTCATCAATATCATTGAACTCTACATATGAGTAAATGCTCCCAACGGATTCAAGCTCCAGCTAATGGATTATTAAATAAATTGGTTTTTTTTCCAAGTGTAGCTCAAGAGGTGTTAGTAAGAGTAGTCACTAGAAATTGTTTTCTCTACAGCTTGGTTATATATTTATACTTATTTTGAGGTTTAAAAATGAAAATTAGAAATAGAGATGAGGACAAAATATGAAGAGAGTATGGTCTTTTGGGGCTGGGTGAGACAGTCTCAGGGTGGAATGTGTCAGAATATTCTGCTAATGTGACATGGCATGTATTTGAAAGAAAGTTTCTCTTGAAACAGCAGACATTGAAGGAGCCCAAAGCAACAACCAGTTCTTATTTCTCCATTTCGGACTATGATGTCGCCTTGCTGTTTCTTTATAAGAAAAGTTATTAAGTGACTCAGTGCATCTTCATCTACAACAACTGTTCTTACAATTCTCGAAAAACTCACAAGATTATCACAGGTTATCAGTCCATGGTGCTGTACCGGGACAGACTGGCCTTAATGGAATATTCACTTGCCCGCAGATCGTCATTGCTGAGCATTCCTAGGAAGCCCGTTGACCCCCCTGCTCGTGTAACGAAGCTAGACGTTCAAGCGTACAGCCCCGTTTTCCATCTTCTTCTGTGTTAAATGTGCTGTGCTTCCCACTGACGGTCCTAAGGTGTGGGTTTTAAAATCGATTACAGCTTTAATGGGGTGAAATGTGTAAGTATGCTCTGTGGCTTGCTCTGAAGGATATGGCTCTCCTCATTCCCTTGTGGAGAAGGCCCCTGCATGTGGAATTAAGGGGGAGGTCAGCGAGAAGCCGGCGGGGACCCAGGGTACCCTGCCTGAGCCTCTAAGGCAGCACCGGGGCCTCTGCTAGCTGATCCAGCGGTGCCCGAACGGGCCAGACAATTAAACCTCCATAAGTTTGTGGAGCACTTTGAAGATGAAAAGCACTATATAAATGCTAAGTATTATTATTACATAGGAGAGGGAAGGGTAAAAACGTTGAATGCTAAAAAAGAAATCCTTATAAGATATAAAGTACCAGGGCAGAGCAGAATGAGAAAATTACACTCATACCGAAGTTTAAAAAGTTAAAAAAAAATAGGTGAGAAAGCCATGTTCAGAAATGAAAGGAAAGCTCCATGAAGTATTAAGATAAATTATGCAATTTAATGCAACTTTATAGAGCCAGAGGTCACCAAGAGACAATAGGGACTCGGAAACGTGGCAATGATAATTAATTCCTTAAAAAAATCAATTAAGATTTCCTCTCATCATTCACAAAGGGAGCTGGAGCAGAAGATGGTAATGCACGAATTTCCCAAAGGAGGCGCCAGGGTGGTGATGGAAATCAGAATCACGTCAACACCGGTGATGGGGAAACGGTGCACGCGACAACCGATGATGCCGCAGGACTGAGATTCTGCAGGGGAAGACCAGGGAAAGTGAAATGTGTTGCTTTCAGGAAGAATTAGCAAATAAATTTTATATTTAGGGCTTCATGAGAAAGATAAAGATCATGGGTCCCTTTATTTCTTAGTGGATAGAAATAATTTGGGGTATTTTATCCTATAAAGATAGTGTACAGAGAAATACAAACAAACACACTCATAAGCACATCACACATGCACACACACACAGAGCAATGTACTGGCTCCCAGCTTTTGTGGGATCTACTCAAAATTTCTTATTGTAGCTAATAGTCATCTGAGGGAAACAGACCTTCTTCACCTGCTAGTAAGAAAGAGTGGACGATTGAGATCAGTTCTTAGAATACCTTTTTCAGCACTTTATTACACAGAATATTGCTTAGTAAGTGTTTTTTGTTGGTTTGTTTTGAAGACATGAAAGACAGGAAAATAGAAGGGACCAGACTCAGGATGCCCACTCTTCGAGTTATAAAACATTCAACTGGCAGCAGCTCACAGTGACTAGAGGTGGAGACGCTGGAAAGACACAGATCCAACCAGACTCTGGACCCAGGCCCTAACAGTGCTGGAGGAAGTGGTGTCGGAGGCCAGGGCAGGACCAGCTCAGTCCCCAGAGAAAAGACACCCCTGACAGTAAGAACATCTGTTAATGAGATTCACTGGACGGGCCGGTGACAAAGACAGAGGTGAAAGTCATTGTCACTCTGAGGGGACGGTTCCATGCAGGATAAGTGGTGAATGCAATTAAGGGGAGAAAAATGAAAGATAATGAGATTAGGGATAAAAAATGTGAAAGGGCATGTGGCCAAAATAATGACAGGGCACGCAGTGGCCTTCAATGAGACTTGGAGGTGGGAGATAACGATCAAAGCCTCAAGTCAGGACTGTTATCAGTGGCTTAAAGACACAGAATCCAGTCACATGGGGATCAGGAGCTGGAAATCCACTTGAGGAGATTATTCCAGCCGTCTTCCTCCCACCGGTGGTATGAGTGGGACCACGTGTGGATCCTGTGCTTAGCAAGAACCCGTCCCTTCCAACCGGCGCATCATGGACATGGAGGAGGGGAAGGAGAGGGCACGCAGGCGCAGGGGCCCTCACAGAGCTTAATTATCGCAAAGGTCGGGGTCAGGCAGGAAGCCTGCGTTCCAAGGAAAAGAGGAGATTGAGGGAGACCCTTATTAGGAAAGTGATGCGTCTTTGATTTGTATTTAATTTGTACATAAATCGTGCCCTTTTCAAGGTATTGATACTTATCAGCACAGGGTCTTGCTGCGGGTGTCGGAGAGATGGGGCCGCCACTTCTGTCCGATTTGTCTTTGGCGCTGAGGCTGGTGTGTCGGTGTCCTGTCCCCTCTGTAGGGGCCTTTCTCTCACCAGAGGAGGGGCTCCAGGCTCTCCAGACACTGCAGAGCAGCGTCCAAACGGGGGACGAGCAGGTGGATGTAGACGGAGTGAGTGCACGCCAAAGGAGGCACAGAGGCCATGGAAAGTAAGTCCTCAAAGGGCGGGTAGGGGACAGTCACCTGGGCGTGGCCCTCCCACCGTCTGAGCCCCAGCTGGGGGAGCCTGCTCCCACGGCCCTGCCCTGCTTCCTGGACTCTGAGGGGCTCTTTCAAAAAAGAGCTGGGTCTGGCCAGCCAGCTGGGCTCCTTGACCGTTTGGTGCAACAGAGAGTCAGAGCACGAGAACGGAGTCCTTCTGCGGGTACCAGTCCCACAAAGGAACCACCAACGCGGCCTTAGGGAACTCGCTCCTTTCTCAAAGACGAGGATCCGACGTGTGTTTGCCATCGGATCTGGGAGGCCCGTTCTGCCAGAATAACAGTTGCTAAACCATATTTGTTTTTGCCACTCTTGTCATCTTGTTTTGTCAGCTTTGTCATTTTTAGGTTGTCATTGAATGTTTCATCCTCCCTAGCTCTCCCCCTCTTCCTTTCCACTGACTCACCTGCTTTTAATTCCTTCTTTTAAGATGTGGATCTATCAGAAGTGAAAATCCACATCCCTACACCCCGCAGTGTAATCACTCCCCTGTGAAGTCAAGGCTGGAGGCTTTCTAGAAAGAACCTTTCTGCAAAATAATTCACCCAAAGATCCGGTCCTGTGCTTCGCATGTGTTTAAGGGGTGAGGCCGGTGATGCCCTTCTGTGCACGGCTGCTCTCTGCCCTGCCCTGGGAGAAAACCTGAAACAGCCAAGGGTAAATCTGAGAGCGAATCTGGCAATGGTGCTGGAGACGTCTGGTGTTTCCAGACATACACGTGGAAGTGCCCTGGGTGATGGGTCACCGGGCTCACCTCAATGGTGCAGGCCGTGGTCGGGACCCGTGGGGAGACACCTGTAGTCAGGTGGTGGCCATGTCCCTGGCCGTAGAGGAGAGGGGCTCAGAGGGGAACTGCCAGGGGTCAAGGGAGGTTGTCAGGGCCCCGCTCAGGAGGCTGGGACTCGGGGCCTGAGTGGCCCTGTGGGTGCTCCCCAGGACCGGGGTAAAGCTGAGTAACTTGATGGGCTCCCACGTGCTGGCTCTGGGGGAGTCCCAGAAGGGGGGTCCCAGTCAGGCTTGCGACAGGTGATCCTGGGACTGGGAAGCGGTGGATGCCAGAAATCGAGTCTCTTGGAGGGGTTTACAATCTTGGGGAACTGGTAAGCATGGATGCCCAGGCCCTCCACCCCAGTCGCCTGGGCCCTGGGTCCCATCTGTAGAGTGAACGTTTCAGTCCACTGTGAGGAGCAGAGCTGGGAAAGGCAAGAACGAACTCCCTTAATCGGTTTCTGGGATGGAAAGACCCAGCTGAACGAGGCGTCAGATAGTTGGTTCTGCCCACCGAACTGGCTGGGCCTCGGACGAGTGGCTGAGGTCTCTGCCTCCATCTTCTCACCTCCCCTGACGGCACATGGCCCAGCCCTGCTATCCACTTCTGCACTCCTACCATGCTTGCTTTGTCCCTCTCCCTCCACAGGGATCCTGGGGTCACGCCTGTGAAGTTCCAGGAGACCAGCATCCTTCTTGCACAGGTCAGGTAGCATCCCTCCTGAGACCCACCGTCTAAACCTGATGCTGTCATTGCGTTCTGTATGTCGCTCTGGTGTCTCCCACAGCCTGCAGGCTCCTGGGAGGCTGGACCATTTTGGGAAGGGCTCACGCGAATCTGTGTACTGGGCCTTCCCTTCGTGCACACCAGCCAGGTGCTGACCTCTCCTCGGCTCCACCTGGGTCTCAGCCATCCCTTCGCCTCCTTTCAGGGCTGGGCTCCCTGGACCCCACCAGCAGCGTCTAGCCCCATGGCCTCCAGGAGCCAGGCCGACCCGGGCAGGGGGCTAAGGAGCCGGGACTGGCACTGCCAACCAGATGACCAACTGGCTCCTCACTCCAGGCCCCAGTGGAGGCCTTGTCTCTCAAGGCCGCCCCACAGTTCATCCCAGGACGATAACTCTGAGTCTTGGCTCTTACCAGTCCTGTAGGGTCCAGCATGTGTCCGCTTCTTCTCCCAGAGCACTGCACCCTAGCAAGTCCAGTGCTGTGGCCCCATCCTGTCATGAGATGTGTTCTTTATCACTGTTCCCAAGACCTCCAGTGCCCCCTGCTTACCTGCTGGGACATTGGCCTCACAGACCCACGTCCTACCTGGACCTCCATCTGCACACTGGGCAGATCCTGGGGAGCTGGGTTGCCACCTGCCCACTAGACTTGCAGCCAGGTCTCTCCAAGAAGTGCCAGCCACTCCCATCCCCTCCCAAGCCTGTCCCATTTGACTACAGTGACCCCAGCATGTCCCAAGACACCAAGCCAAGCGACTGAACTCTGCTTTCTAAGAACCTTCTATGGAACAAATTAACATGACAGTCTCTGCTGCCTGGAGCCGCCAATAGCTAAAAGGAACCAGCCAATGTCGACGGAATCCTATAGCCCAGTGAAGTACACCTCCCCAGGGCCCGTCTGCCCTCCCCTCCATCTTGCTCCCACGCACGCAAACCACCGAATGTTTGGCTCCGGGGCCACAGGGCCAGGAAAAACTGAGTGTTCAATATAATAATTAAGGTGAACTTAAAAAATCAAAACTAAGGGCTGAGTTTTCTGCGCCAGCAAGACCTGAGGCAGGAACACTTGAGTTTCAACTGACTCAAGAAAAGCTGACTTTATCTGAATGTTTTCTGCAACTTTGGAGGAGATTACATGGGAATAATTTGGAGACTTGCCTTTGCGATGTGACCCAGTGTTGAATGCCACTGTTTATTCTGCAGTCGTCCTGACCCTGGCATAGTCAAATTTTGATGTTAAAACTGTTAGCAGTTTTAATTCTCCCAACTATCATTTTCTAGCTTTACACAAGTTGCTGATTGACATGTGGATATGGAAAAAAACATATTCGGAGAAGGAACAACTCTGGCAGAATACCCATGACAGAAGGAACATTAGTCTTAATGCGGTAGCACTTACAGAACGGTGTCACAGAAAAGAGAGCAGGAAGCAGAGCTCGCCACCCACCTCACTGCTGGGAAAGGCTCTAAACTTTGCATGAAAATTTGCAGGTGAAGTGGAGCCTTGGTGTTCAATAACATCGTTTCAAAGGAGATGTCCAAATGGCTGGGGAGAAGTTCAAATATTTCCTCCAAGTGGAGACAAGTGCAACAGGGTTTGGAGAAGCCTGATTGTGTGGGAGTAAATCTCAAGAGACAGTGGCTCCGGCATATGTAAGTCAGATTTCAGGTGCCTGAGGAAGTTCCCTAGGCTGGGACATGCGTGAGAATGTGTGTGTATGCATGTTCCACGAGGCAAAGTTGCGGAAAAATACACAGTGCTGTGAGGTCACCAAAGCAATGATCACTGTGTCTCCGAGCTGGTCTGCCGCCTTTCTTCTTCTCTGATTTACTGTCTATTGCTCTGTTCCACGGGATCCTTCGCAGAAAGCTGTGTATTTGGTGCAGCCATCACCGCTTGGCTTTCTTACTACCAAATATTTGATCATTTCTATTCCAAAACGAGTGGGGCAACATTAACTCACAGATGCTCTTGGCAACAGATAATTAAATCTTAACAGAGAAACAGAATGGCGTTTCAAAACAGTCACAGTGATGCTTGAAAAAGAAATCTTTTTCCATTTATAGCATCATAAAAAGTGATTTTGTGGAATATGAATTGATCAAAAGGCAAAACGGAAAGATGTATAACAAAATGAAGTGAAGGACTGAGTTCTATAGTCCATACAGGCAGCTGTTTTAAATTCCAGAACACAGGGATATTCCCACGCACAGTTAGTCACTCACCACCCTTTCATTCCCTCGCTCACTCGCTCGTCCGAGTGTTCAAGGGCCATCAGGTGACTTGAGGGGAGTGTGAGCGACGGCACTTGCTCTCAGGAGGCAGACATTTATGTCACAGGTATTACATGTCTGCTAAGTGCAGGTCATGGTAAAATCGGGCCATTTTCATTAAAGGAAAAAAGAGACACAGCATCTGTCCTTCATAGACCCCGTGCTCTAATCGGTGGGGGCGGGGGGACAGCAGTAAGAAAGTGTCTTCTCTATAGTTTATCTACGTTGGATGTAGAACGAGGGTCTGCTCCAGTACGTCCCAGGTGGAGGAGCTTATGCGGGGATGGGTGCAGGGGGGTCAGATTTTATATGGGGGGTCAGGAAGGCCTCACACTTTTGTAAGCTTTTTGAGTTTCTAGCATACATTTCATGACTATCCTTCTTTGTTTAACCTGTGTTAAACCAGAGCTGTTTATACCCCACAGTCACCTTTGTGGGTAGACTGACCCCTCTCCTCTCCTCCTCCCTTGGAGCAGGGTGACCCCAAGTGCATCACCCCATGAGGAAAGCTACACAGAAGACAGGAGTCAGCGTCCTCCAGGTGCGTCACCAGACAACCACGTGTTTGCCGTCCTGAGCCCGCGCCAAGTTGAGGGGTCGTAGATGTCTTCCACCTGGGTCCCTCCCCATCCCCCCTGATGTCAGCTGAGCATCCTCGTCTCTCACCCTCAGGAGCTCTTTCTCATAGAGCGTCATCACCAAACAACTCAAAGTGTTTGTGACCTCAGCTTAGGGCCAGCAATCCCCACCTGCCTCCTCACAAAGGTTCTAGCTCCTTCTCAGTCTTGTACATGCAGCGGACAGCACACCTGGCCTCCTTCCTAATCCCACGGTTTATCCACGCCTTCCAGAAAACCCTCCCAGGGGCCCACCCAGCTATGTCTCCAAGAGCGTTCCTTCTCCAGCCTGCTGAGGCCGTGGGCTTCCTTGCTTGGGAAATCTCAGCTGGACTGCAGCTGTGACACCGAGTTTGCTGTCCAGTTCCGCAACAGGGCTGATGTCCCCTCCTCCTAGTGAAAATGGCCTGCTCTGTGGATTGTGTGCCTTCTCCTGCCCTCCCAGGCGCCGACTCGCTCAGGGTGGGCAGGGATCCCATCTAACCCGACAGGTGGCGTCTGTATGTCTGTGGTCTGTTGTTCCCTTGAGTAGCCCTGAGAGCAGACCTGCTGGAGACCTCAAGACGCCCCATGACACCTGATGTGCGTCCCTGAGAGCAGACGCAGTAACGAATGACTTAGCAGCATGAAATGGCATAGGCTCCCTGCATGGAACGCATCCAGAGAGCGTGTTTAGGAACCGAAGGAGAATTATCTTCAGCTGTGCTAGTGACCCGGTCCTCAGGTTCTCAGGAACGGCCCCTGGTGCTTCCTGGGCTCCTCCTGTGTAACCTGCCTGGATCCATGGCAGCAGATAACTGTTCTCCACACAGCTCCTCACTGTCTCCGCCACAGGGAGAATACATTAGGTTCCCTCTGAAATCTTTATCCTGTGACTATCTGCATGCATTAGCATATCATATGATTTAAATCTAATTATCAGGGTTTTCCAAGTGATCTGAAAGTGATCATAGTCGAGCGCTTTAACACAGCCAGAAGAAAAGGTAGAAAAATTGCCAAATTTTATGAAAAGCTCTCACACAAGACACATCTAAACTGATGAACGATCAGAAATCTAAGGAAGTGAAGACAACCAGCTCAATCGTTATTCACAGGAAGCTTCCTGGATCTGCCTGTGCTGCTGCTGAGGACAACACCCCAGATTTCCTCAACGATCCCGGATACTCCGCCCCACATGCCAGACTCTCCACGAAGGCATCACATTAAATGCGGCCATTTCTCCAGGAGACTGCAACAATACGTTCTAAACAGCACATTTCTTTGTAAACATAAGAGATTTCTTAACAGTAAACAATCCTGAGATGTGTTTGGGGAGGATCTGTGGAAGGTTTTCCTAAGTGACCCAGGAGTCATTTGGCCCAGTGCCACCCTGGTTTGTGCCCTGAATTCAGGGGTCAGTGTGTTACTTTCCCAGGGCTTCCCTGAAGAAGTTCCACAGACCTGTGGCTCTAAACAACAGGGATTTATTGTCTCACGGTTCAGAGACCAGAAGTCCAAGATCGAGGTGTTGGCAGGTTGGTTCCCCCTGAGGCCGTGAGGGAGGATCTGTCCAGGCTCACCCCCAGCTCCTGGCGGCCTCAGGTGTTCCTTGGCTTGTAAGTGGTGTTCTCCCTGTGTCTTCACATCGCCTGCCCTCTCTAGTGTCTGTCCCGTGTTCAGATTTCCCCTCTTTATAAGGACACAGTCATATTGGATTAGGACTAATGCACTCGTCATGCCTTGATCATCCTCACAGACCCTATGTCCAGGTAAGTTCACACTCACAGGTACTGGGGGTGAGGACTTCAACATGACACAATTCAACCCATAACAGTGAGTTAGCTTCGCATAGTTGGCTTAAATGGTCAGGTTTCAACGTAAAAGTCTACTCGGATGGTTGTTATAACCAGACTCATCAACACTCTTTCTTAGGAAATTTTGACCAAGAGATGGCTTCCTAACCTGAAACTACCTTACAGAGAGGAGAGCAATCGACTTCCACGTGGTAGCATTTAGCAACAAAAGGAAGGGCCCCTGAAATTTGGAGGAAATGTGATCTCCAGACGTTGGGTCCTTTCAGTTAATAAATCCTCTATTTTAAAGTTTCAAAGTATAAAGTATGAATGATCTTATGGCATTAGCTGACCCTGTCCATCGCACCTTCCTCCAAAAGCTAGGAAAGACTTTGACTAAACTCTCCTAAGGGCATGGAAGGGTGGACCGGGAAGGGAGGACGGTTATGAAGACGAAGGTGGTCCTGAGGGTGTAACCTCAGAGCAGAGCCCTGGAGAGTAAGGGAGGGGACGGCTTAGGGACCGGGAAGTCTGAGCCTTGACCCACCTCAGCTTATTCCATCTGCTCTAAAACACATTCCCTTCCCCCACCAGCACCGGGCTGGCCTCCGAGATACCTCAGTCGCTGCTGATTCGTGGTCCCTCTCAAATGGCTCACAGTTCAAGAAGGACTTGCAGATAACTAGCTCTGCACCATCGGAGAGCAGCTAAAAATACCCACCCTCCCAGCCACATGCCACAGACTCAACCAAAACCATGTCTCAGATAATGCTTTGTAAATAATAAAGAATCTGAAATACAATTTCGCCCAGAGATGGGCCTTCTCACATGAGAGAACTAAACTATGAATTTAAATGACTGCGTACATCGTGGAAAAAGGTATATCAATGTTTGTGATGTTAAGTGCTGACTTATTGCTGAAAATACCTTCACGTTACAGGAAAATTCCCACACAAAAATCACTAAAAAACATTAGTCGATGACTTCTCTGAATAAACTCTCCCTTGGCTCCGTGTTGCCTCGCATCGAATCGGTGCTCCCTTGCTGGCCGTGGTGGATGCTTCACAACCAGCACCACCTCACTTTGCATCTTCAGTGCCGGGTGGGGGCCCTGGGGGCTCGGGGCATGAGCTCGGGAAGTTTGCTGAGCAGAACAGCCCTGACTGGGCACTGAGGTCATTTCCGCCGTCCCCCATGCCCCAGTCCCATGAGGCTGCCTGTGCTTGCCCTGTGTCACCTTCTACTGCCACCTAGTATTCAGGTCGCTTCACCTTCCCCCAGAACGTCCTGTCCAATTCTGCTGGTCCAAGTCCCGGCCCGGCTCACACTGCTCTCCCTAGAGAGCCCCTGGGATTCCCGGATGCCCCGTAACACTTCTGTGGTGGCTCCCCCAGCACACTTGTCACAACGCTAGTTTCTCGTGACTCTATATTCAGTGGAGCCTGCTCTGTCCTTGAAGACAGGGCCACGCCTTATTCACTGTGGATCCCTGGCCTGGCCTCTTAGCCAGCCTCTGAATGGGCGTGGATGAGTGAGAACCCAGGCTCCCAGGTTCTCAGCAGGCCCCGAACAACCCCTGGGCTGTGCTCGCTGCAGCCTGGCCTTGCGCTCCCCCGTTGGAGGTGAAGACAAGACGCAGACCCGGCCCACGCCCCGAGGGCTGAAAGCAGCGCCTTCCCAGGGCGCTCAGGGGAGGGCGGTGTCGTTTTCTGCTCTTAGCTTGTTCCCCAAAGAACAGAATCCAGATGATCCGAAGTCAGGAAGGGCACACTCCCCCCACCCCCGGGTTCTGTTTTTAGCCTTGTGCCTGCCAGGATCTGAGGTACCATGGTGATGGGAGTCATAGAAATGGAGAGAGACAGAAGATCAACTGCCGGAGGGCACTGCGCTCCGTGCTCCCTGCATGATGGAGAGGCCTCAAGCTGGAGGGTCAGAACGTTCTCCCACCTACATTTGCTCTCTCAGATGATTCTGAAAACAGAAAAGAATGAGCAGGGACCACGGCATTTTAAGCGGAGCCAAACGTCAGATGGTGCTACTGCAGCTCTAAGGTCACCCAGGAGGGCAGAGAGAAGGTTCAGGGTAGTAATTACTGCCCATGAATTTATTCCCTTAACCTCCCGAAAAGCCTCGTGGAATCCTCCCTCAGGAGCCAGCGTCAGCTGCGGGACGGCCAGAAGCCTCAGAGCGGAGTGGCTGACAGGCTCAGGAAGGGAGGCGTTTTATTTAAAAGAAAGAATCTCGTCCACGGCATTGAAAATGCTCCTGGGCCATGGATGGCATCTCCAAATACACCTGCGTTTCGTGACAAATGCCCCAAGTAAGCCCCATCCTGTGACAGGAAAGAACGCACTCCAGCAAGCGGACTGTGTCCTACTCGGGGCTGCCTGCCTGACACTCAAGGCTGGTCTCTGGCAGACAGTGAGGCCTATGCACACAGGGTCACTAGACCTCCCCATGAGGTCAACGGCAAAGAACTGACCCCAGCTCTTTCCATATAGCCCACTTTAATCACATGCTTTTTCTGTGTTCTGCTTTGGACATTGGACTTTCAAGATTCAAAACCTAAGGAAGAAAGTTGCAATAAACTATAAATATGAATAATTATCCTCGGTATTGGTATGATTGTTTTGAGAGCCTGTTGCTTTGCAGGAACTGTCTTGAGCACTCACGTAAAGTAAACCCACATGGTAGGTAATATTAGCTTCTTTCCATGGGTGGAGACATGAGGAGACACGAGGAGGAAAGACTGAAGGACTTGTCTGAGAGCGAACTTTTAGAAGTGGCAGGGACAAATCGAAACCTGTGTCTGGCCGCTTCTGATGCCTGGGGCCTTTCACTCCAAGGCCAGTCCCAAGTCCCAGGCCCTCTGCTGGTTTGAGCCCCATGTAAGAAGGTCAAGTTGCCATGGGCTGAGCAATTGTCCCAGGAGCTGGTTGGGAGCAGGACAGCAGGGCTTTGCCCCCACCGGGAGCCTGGTCTCTCCGCAGGATGGGTCTCAGTGGCTGCCCCGCCAAGAACTGGACAAGCTCGCACTGGTAGACCTGGAGCCCATCCCAAAAAGGACCTCCCCTGCGATGGGAGGGAGTTCCCACCTCCCGCCTCGTTGTGCCCAGATTCCAAGCACTGACTTAAGCAGGGAAGGAAGGGGTAAAGGAAGCAAAATGTGTTTTTCTTATGACTCTTCATTTAAAACTTTCTTTCAGAACAAATAACTCCAGTGGGCACAGTTGAAACAATCCTGTACAACAAACGCAGCAATTTGGGGACAATGGCCTCCGGTTTTGAACGGTTACCAGCACCCAGCAGGTTGGGCTACCGAGAGACTTGGGGGAGGCATTTTGTTGCACATCCAAACCTGATTATCACATTTATTAACACAATCAAATGCTGTACTTGGACACAGCCCACTTTTACCTTCTTTTGAATAGAAATACAAATCTGGTCAATTATCACCCAGGGAGCACCTCCGGCTTTATAGATTGGTAATGCAATTTCTTTCAATCACCGAGCAATGTGACAGATAACAAGGATAGATTAAACAGTTCAACTATAGGCTGCATATTATAATGGCATTTAACTTAATCTTTACATCAATACCCACTCCTCTGCACTTCCCTCCGGTGGTTAGAACCATCAGCTCAGCCAGGCAAGCAATGGAGAAACATAAGCACCGCATTCGGAAGCCCAAGGGACGGAACACAGGGTTTTCCTTCCCCTGGTGGCCCCTGTTGGCTCAGGACGCATTTCACCCCACAGGCTGCCACACCGTGTCCTTGACCGTATATTAGACTTGGAGTTCTTAGGCTCATATTGGCTCTATAATGACGTGATGGGTTTCGAACCCAGAGCCATGGCTTTGAGTTTGGCTTGTTTGGGAAAAAAATCTCCTGGGCCTCAGTTTCCTCATCTATAGGACTGTACCTGCTCTGTCTGCCTCAGGGGGGTGCCTGTGGTGGATCCTCTCAGTAAATTGATAAGTGGATCAGAGGGAATGGTTATCAATGGAGCAACGACTACAGAGACAAACCAAGTTGATAAACTGTTGTGTTCCCCAAAGAGTCAGTTCCTGTCCCAGCTAAACATTTTTTTGATCTGCAATTAGATAATAAAGTAACATAGACAGATATTAACCCTGAAAATGACAAACTGCAAGTTGCCATCAACTTGAGTCTCCCTGACAGCCGTAAGCTAGAAGTCCATTTGCTATATTCTCAGCAGAAGATGTTTCCCAACCCAAGACTGATCACGCCACGAGCTGACATCTGATTTCTCCTGCAGATTAGGGCACTTCTGGAATAGCAGATTGAATTACTCAATTTGGTAAATTCTAGAAGTGATCTCGGGCAATTGAAGGAATACCAGTATAATTCCATTCTAATAACTGTGTAGCATATGCACTTACTCCATTACTTTTAAACCTGGGAAGACTTTCTAGAATACAATCTTCACTTATAAGGTACCCAGCAAAGGGCACTGAGGAAAATGTTCAGAGCTCACCTCAGAGGGTTTAAAGGAATATCGAACAGTTAGAAAATGATCCTGGATGGAAGCGAGGAGGAGCTGGGATCACACGTGGGGAGGAGAGGGCAGGGAGGCCGTTTCTAGTCTTGACATCTCGTCAACACTTCTGACTGAAAGATGGTTCCCAGCAGTCCCCCCAGTCCATGGGGTCAGAGTACGGGCATGGAAGCAAGCTGTGCACGTGCCGGCCCCTCCCTTGGACTGTGAGTTGTAGGGGAAATTACGTGGCTTCGTTCACTTCTGGCTCCATTGTGCCCAAGACAGGGCGTTGCCATGGTGGGCTCTCTGTCAATGCTCTTTGAACAGAGTGACTGTTTGAGGTTATCTATAAAGAACATTCTCATGTCAGTGAAATGCTTAAAATTGAAAAGGGATATGAAGAGATCTTTTTCATAAGAAGAAGAGATTCTCCTCCACCTTCGGTAATTTAAGTGATATGGTATCTGCACGCGGGGAAAGATGGTGACCTCCGAAGGTCCCATCCAACCCAAGATTCTATCGTGGTTTTATGTATTTTCCATACCAAAAGCAATAATCTATGTCTGAGACAACTCTTAGAATATCTTGGTGCAAAATCTGAGCAAAATAACCTGAGAATCTTCTTTATCCTATGTTTTCTTTTGTTTAAAATAAGAGTTGAATTACAGTCACCCAAGGAAAGGCCCTGTGTTGGCAAGATATGGATGTCTCATTTTGAGACAGAGCTCCCAATAGCCGGCACCAGCTCTCCTGATGTGATATTTTTATTGTGGTAAAATACACATAACACAAAATTTACCATCTTCACCATTCCTAAGTGTGTGGTTCAGTGGCATTAAATACATTCACATTGTTGTGCAACCATCACCACCATCCATTTCTAGAACTTTTTTCATCTTCCCAAACTGGAACTCCGTCCCCATTAAACACTAACCCCCATCCTCCCTCTCCCACAGCACCTGGTAACCAGGATTCTACTTTCTGTCTCTGGGAATTTGACTATTCTATGTATTTAATGTGAGTGGAATCATACAGTATTTGTCCTTTTCAGTCTGGCTTATTTCACTTAGCACAATGTCTTCAAGATCCATCTATGTTGTAGCGTGTGTCCGAATTTCATTCCTTTTAACACTGAATAGTATTCCATTGTATGTGTATGCATACCACTTTTTGTTCATCCACTCATCTGTTGATGAACATTGGGTTGTTTCTATCTTTTGGTGATTGTGAATAATGCTGCTAGGAAAATTGGTGCACAAATATCTGTTTGCATCCCTGCTTTCAATTTTTTTGTGTATATGTACAGTAGTAAAACTGTTGGATCACATGGTAATTGCATGTTTAAGTTTTTGAGGAACTGTCCTACTGTTTTCCACAGCAACTACACCATTTTACATTCCCACAAGCAAGGTAGAAGGTTTCCGGTTTCTCCACATCCTCACCAACACTTGTTATTTTCTGTTTTTTGACAGTAGCCATCCTAATGAGTATGAGGTGGTATCTCATGTGGTTTTGATTTGCATTTCCTTCATGATTAGTGATGTTGAGCATCTTTTCATGTGCTTATTTGTATATCTTCTTTGAAGAAAAGCCTTTTCAAATTTTTTGCCTATTTTTTAGTTGAGTTTTTTGCTTTTTGTTGTTGACTTATAGGAGTTTTTCATATATTCTGGATATTTCCCCTTTATCAGATATATGATTTGCAAATATTTTCTCCCATTCTTTGGGTTACATTTTCACTCTGTGAAAGTAAGTCCTTTGATGCACAAAAGTTTTAAATTTTGATGAAAGCCAATGTATCTGTTTTTTTCTTTTGTTGTCCATGAATAATAATGTTTTAAGAGCAGGATGTGGTTGACTCTCTCCCACAGGTCCCCTGGGTGGGCCCTCAAGTGATAGATAGTCAAGCTCTGAGACACACACAGGAGAGTGTGCTGTGAACCATTCACTGAATTCCCACGTACAGACGATGGACGAATGCTTTGTAAACCAGAAGCCAGATTCCACTTCCCCTTGGATGCAGCAGAGCCCCTGAGTGGTCTCCTCACAGGAATGGGCAGAGGAGGCCGGGTAGAGAGAGCAGAGATGATGTCTGGGCCCACGGCAGCCATTCCTCTGCTGTTCCTGAGCGTCTGCTCGGCCCATTATTAACTGTGTGGCTGGCCTCTCCAACAGCAGGCATTCCATAGGTGCTCCATACACATGGTTTTGCTGAACCATTTCACCTCTCCTAGCCCACCTCCACCCTGTGCATGGAAGGGATTGCATTAACTGTCTCACTCACAAGACTGTGGCCCAATGAGATTGTTTCTGTGAAAGACTGTGGCAGATGAAACTGTAAGTCACCGTCTTTACGTAGGGTGTTGAATAGCGAGACCAGTGGCAGAAAGAGCCCAGGGCAGCACTTCCAGCAGGTGACCCCTTCCCAAATCTGTCACCTGCAGGACTCATGTCTTCCTCAGAGCACAGCTCCAGTAGTGAGGGTTTCCGGATGGATACAGGAAAGGTTCATGTGGTGTTGACTTCAGAAAGTATAGTCTGTCTACCTTGTCACCATCAGATTCTTCCTTAGCATTTACTGTAAACTGGTCCCAGGAAACGCCCCATGAAGGAGAGCAGCGCACAGTCACACTCGGCCTGTGTGCTGTAAAATGTAAGTCTAACCGTGAAAATAATAAAACAGTAGCAAAAATAGTGGCAGATTTCCTACCCACTGGGCCATCCTGTCAAAGCCAAACAAGCCCACCACACAAGGGACATGTAGGTGCAACAAACCTGCAGATGTCAAGAAATAAGTAAGTCAGCACTGGTGCACACAAAGCAAGAGAGCCTGTGCCTTCTGTGGGAATGAGAGAAAGGAGATTTCTAGGTCCTGCATGTGTAGATGGAAAGCTGCCCAATTACACCATTAATTAATCATTATCTCGGCATCGAAATATAATGAAAATAAAACAAGAAAAGAACACTATAAGCTGACTGCATTATGGACATAGACAGAACAATCATAAATAAAATAACACTGGATGGAATTACAGTATGGTGAGGGTACAGTGTGACAGCCATGCAGGGTTAGTCCTAGCATACGAATGAGTCAACATAAGGATACTTCCCAGGGCCACACAGCACACCAGTAGTCAAAGAGCAGAACTATAATCATCTCAAGACGTGGCATCCTTTGCCCTTCCCCAAATTAATAAAATTCAACACCCATTCCAAACAAAGACAGCCTTCTCATAAAAGGGATGAGATGCCTCAACTGCCGTGGCCGTGTTTGAAACTTCCAAACCTCCCTGGTCCATTTACCTACTCCCTCTTCTGATTCCTGAAGCACCTTGATAGACTTTTGTCACAGCTCTTGGGGCACATATGACTAGGATTTGTGGATCCCATTAGACTGCAAGTTCTTAGGAGAAGGGACTGTTGGAATCTTCTGTGATTGTCCTCCTCCTAGCTTTGTGCCTCCCCATTCATGTGTGCTCAGTGGATGCTGCTTGAATGAACAAGTGGATAGAATTGGATTGGTGCAAACAGTGTTCCTTTCAGTGTGTTGTCTTAGAGGGTCACAATACTTTTAGATGACTTCATGCCCACAGTTATGAAACCAAGTAAAGACAAATTTCTTCGGGAAAAAAAATTAAAATATTATGGGTCAGTGAATGGAGGTCAGTTTTATCTAGACTGTTCTATCAAATAGGAGATGAGAATAGTATAATCTAGTTTGTCATTTTGGTGAATATCCAGAACTATCATACTTGGAGGGAGAAGAGAGTTAATGAAGCACACAAACATGGCTGTCTCGGTTGTGAGGAATCATGAAGACAGCCACAGGGGAACTAGAACATGGTCCTGTCGGCCACCACTGTTGGGTGTGAACTGTCATTAAACTTAGTGAGAGATCCACAGGTGTCCGGGGAACACTGCCTGGTCCTTCTGAAGAGATGCATCGAGATAGCGCCCAAGCCCGGCCAAAAATCAGTCTGATCCGAGAACACACAAGGACACAAGATTCCCACAGACGAGGGGAGCAGAAGACTCAAGGAGTGGTTAGTTCACTTTGTCAGGGGCCCCATCTTTTGAGGGATCTCCAGGCAGCACATGGCCTCTGACAAATGTCCGGCCATTCCGGCAAGGTCTTAGGTCCTGTCCTGGCCCCGGTGGGCAAATCTGGACTTTGCCGTTTGAGTGGATGCAGTGGGGCCGGGTCAGGAGAAAAGCGGAAGGAAGGAGAAAGGAGGGGAAATGCCATCTGTCTTCTTGCATTCCACATGACGCTGGGGCCTCCCAGAGAATTGCCCCGTCAGCTACGTGGAGGTCATCAACCCCTAGCGATGGTTTCCGGCTACGAAAGCAGGTAAGAAAAAGGTTGGGTTTTATTTCTCAGAGTTGATATCCTGCCCACCTGCTCAACTCATTCTACTCTCTTTCCATCTCAGTGGTTCATTGACTCTTTAATCGTCTGCCCTAGGCCCTGTCCAGGCCTGGTGGGCTGGGCCCCCGCCCTCATGGCATGTCAGAAATATGTGTAGGATAAGGTCAGGGAAGAAAATTACACAATACTAATTGAACCTTATAACGTGGGCTGGGAGTTTTTTGGAAAACTAAGAGAATAGAGAGTTCTAGAAACTGGTAAAATGTGTTTTGGTACATTTTATTTAGCTCCTCTATCATCTTGATGTTCAAAGTGTGGCCAAGGGACCAGCAGCACCAGCAGCACGTGGGAGCTGGTGAGAAATGCAGGACCCTAGGCCACCCTTGACCTCCAGATCCCTCTGCAATCTAGAAGATCCCAGGAGAACCAGACGCACACACAAGTTTGAGAATCACTGTTCTAGAACACACATGAGGTTTCACAAATCCCATCAGATGGGGCAAGACCATGAAGACGATCTGGAGGAAACTTGATGACCTTGGTCCTGATCAGATGTGCACAGAGAAGCAAACAAGAGAAGCCTGAAAACAGCTACTAACGGCATTTGGAACGTCCAAACTCTTAAAACAGAGTATGGGCTGGAGCAGAAAGAGAGAGTCAATACTGGAGTGGCTGAAACATTTAATGGCATATACTTCTTTCAGGGACAAGAGTTAGTTCAAGCCATTCCAACGAACCCAACTATGTCTGGGGACAATAATGAAATTAAAGCAGTTGGCTCTTAAGAAAGGAATGAGGAACCAAATGCCAAAACGCAATGCTCTTTTGACAGTGACAGCTAGCAACTGCATGGAAGGAAAAATAACTGTCATGGGAGATTGGATTGGGAAGTTGGAAAGTAAAAAGTACATATATATATATATATATATATATATACACATAATCACCAAAGTGAGAACACTACATTCTAGAAACCACAATAATACCAGGTACCAACTAGGAGTCCCTTTGGCAAGTTTAAAGAAGCATCACCAGCCAAATGCTAGAGCCATCAATGCCATTCTTCATCTTGTTGGAATCGTTTTTGAGGCACGTTGTTGGGAAAAGTGACAAGGAGGCTGTGGATGTTTCCACTTTTATGGATGAATAAAGAAAATAGCTGTCATCAGTTCGGAGGAGGCTCTCTTACAGAGGAAGGCAGGGTCACCAGGACAGAGATGGGTGGGCTGACTACAAGAAACAGATTCTCAGAGGATTAGATCGCTGATTCCCAGCCTTGGCTGCACATCGGAACCACCTGGGGAGCTTTACGAAATCCTGAAGCCTGAGTCTCATCTATAAAAATTGTGATGAAATCTATGAGTGATTCTAACATGCAGCCAAGGTTGAGAGCCACCGGAATGCAGACTCCCCACTTTAGTGAGCACTGGGCACACTTGGGGGCATTGTTAAAATGAGGATCCCAGAGACTTTCAGCTTCTGCCCAGGATGTGTAGAGTTGGAAGGACTGTTGCTCCCATCCTCACAGTGAAAAAGAATCAGCCTAACTTCAAATTCACAACTTTGCTTGAACCTGTCAAAGAGCTGAGGTCACAGAGCAAACAACTGGCTCAACCTTTAAGGAGATAGTGTTGGCAGGGAGAGAGGAGTTGCAGATGTTGGGTCACCTCAGATGGACATAACAAAACATAACCAGTAACAGGAGTTCGGCCAGAAAAGCTAAGGGTTGGCGGAAGCCCAGCGTGAACCCCTGGGGCTGCAGAAACTCAGGGAGCCTGCATGATCTTGCAGGTTCTTTCTCTACCAAATGCTCATGGAAAAGATTAGAAAGAGCCCACGAAGTAGCCCTTGGGTGAAGACCCAGGAAAGAAAGCAGTAGCCACTGGGGAGCAAGAGCAAGAAACCCCCCTGGGCCCTTCCCTCCATCTCCATTATAGAACAAACTGTGGTCTGCTGGCCGTGATGCCTTGTGAACACTCACCGCAGCTGGAAGAAGGAGACCAGGGGAGGGGGAGGGGTGGTATAAAAATCTACTCTTGGCTTTCAAATTTAAGCTCTGAGTCCGGGATTGCTGTGCTGCGACGGTGGGGTGAGGGAGAGTGGGCAGAGAATGGAGATAGCCACACTCCAAGACCCAAGGAAACGGTGCCTGCCTGGGAATGAGCCTTAATCAGAACACCAGAAACCACACCCCCACCCACCAACACCACCAAGCTAAGGGGCTTCAAATAACAAATAACAGTGAAATCTGGAGAATCTTGCTAGGAGAGGAACAGAAGAGGAGCAGGAGCATGGAAGACACCCTCTCTGAGGCATGGTGTTGAGGGAAGACTGAAAATGCAGAATCAAACAGACATTGCTCAGCTAGCCCTCTTCTCCCCACCCCTCTCCTCCCCCAAGTGATCCCTTGGGGCAGGAACGTGAAGCCTTTGATGCACTGAGGGTAGCCATAGCAATGATAGGTCAAAACCCACCCGACTCCTAACTAGCTTAGTGCAAACCTCACACTGCAGGTCCAGTAGAAAAAAAGTCATGCCCCTGTCCAGGCAGAAAAACTCTTTATCTCACTCTCTGCTGACCCGTACAACATGTCTACCTTTCACAAAAAATTACGAGGCATTAAAAAAAAGCAAGAAAAACCACATTCCCAGGAGAGAACAATCATCAGAACCAGACTCAGATATGAAACAGTTGTTGAAACTATCAGTTAGGGAATTTAAAATAACTACAATTAGTATGTTAAAGGCTCTAACAGAAAAAGTAGGTCACAGCAAGATCAGATAGGAATTTCAGCAGAGAGATGGAAAGCTAAAGAGGAAAACCACATGGAAATACCAGAAATAAAAAACCCACTGTACTAGAAATGAAGAATTTCTTTGAAAGGGTCATCAGTGGATTCAACACAGGCATAAAAGAGTCAGTAAACTTGAAGGTAGAGCCATAGAAATCACCAAAGTTGAAATATAAAGAGAAAAAGTATAGGGGAAAAAAACAGAACAGAGAATCCAAGAGCTGTGGGACCATAACAAACGTTCAAATATGCACAATCGCAATACCAAAGGAGAAGAGAGAACAGGGCAGAAGAAATATTTGAAGTAATATCAGTCAGGAATTCTCAAAAATTAATGACAGATACAAAACCACAGATCCAATAAGCTCAAGTAGGATAAGTACAAAACAAAACAAAAATTAAAAAAAAAAAACATACTTAGGATTTTATATTAAACTGCTGTAAACAACAACAAAAACCCAGAGAAAATCTTGAAGGCAGCCAGAGAAAGAAGACACTTTATACCCAGAGAGACACAGAAGCTGAGGAAACCAGAAGACGACAGAGTCACACCTCTAAGTTGTAGAAATAAGAAAAACTGTTGACCTTGAATTCTACACCCAGAGAAAATATATTTCAAAAATGAAGAAATAAAAACTTTTCAGGAAAAAACAGAAACTGAGAGAATTCAAAGTCAGCAGATGTATTTTACGAAAGATATTCTCAAGGAAGTTCTTTGGTCAGAAAGAATATATCATACTCAAACTTGGATCTGCATAAAGACGTGAAAAGTCATTGGAAACAGAATCCGTGAAGGTAAACTTAAATTCATTTTCTACTTTACCTAAAAGGCAACTATCTAAAGCGGAAAGCAGCCACACCAATTCATTTGCATATTGTCCTTACCTGTTTTCATGCTGCAACCACAAAACTGAGTAGTTGCAATAGAAACCATAGAGCCTCTAATGCCTCAAATATTTAGTATCTGGACCTTTAAAGAAAAACTTAGCTGACCCCTGGTTTAAAGAAAAAAAATAATAGCAATATATTGTGTATTTATAGTATATGCAAAAGTAGAGATTATGCCAAAATAGCACACAGGCAGGGAGGGAGGAAGGAATTGGTAATATATTGTTGTAAGGGCCTTACACTCCACAGAAATGGGTGTAAAATTATTTAAGGGCAAACTAAACCCTTCAATATATACATACATATATATATATATAAAATGAAGACTTTCTTAAGAGGTATAAATAATTAGTCAATAGAGGAGACTAAATGGACTCATAAAAAAATGCCCAATTAGCACAAGAGAATTCAGAAAGGAGGAAAAATAAATAAATACGGATGGAAAAAGGAGAAAACAGTTAGTCAATAGAATCCAGTGATATATAAAAAGGATAATGCAACTCAACTAGGTAGGGTTCATTCCAGGAATTCAAGGCTAGTTCAACATTTGAAAATCAATACATATAGTCCCCTATATTAATGGACTAAAGCAGAAAAACTATATGATCATCTCAACAGAAGCAGAAAAAGAGTTCAACGAAATTCAACATTCACCCATAATCTAAACTCCCAGCAAAAAGCAATAGAAGTGATCTTCCTTAACCTAATAAAGGGCATCTTGAATAACCCCACAGCTAACCTCATACTGAATGATGAGGCGCTGAATTCTTTCCCCTAAATTTGTGAACAAGTTAAGCATGTGTCCACTTACCGCTTCTACTCAACAGCATATGAGAAGTCCTACACGGTGCACTAGGGCAAGGGAGAGAAATAAAATACCTACAGATTGGAAAGGATGAAATGAAATTGTTTCTATTGCAGATGACATGATTGTCTACATAGAAAATTAAAAAAAAAGAAAAAATCTTCAAAAAGCTCCTAGAACTAATAAGTGAGTTGAGTGAGTTCACAGGCTATAACACAAAATACAAGAGTCAACCCGTATTCCTACGTACCAGCTGAGGAGTCCAGTTCCCGGCCCAAAACCTATGTGCAGTCTTGCAGGCCGGACCATAGGCCGCTACAAAGGCTCTATCTGCAGACCTCACAGGGGAAGTGCCCTCCCCTCACCAGACGTGGGGCACAGCCTGCTCATCATGGTCTCTCAGGGGAGTTGCTTCAAGGACTCAGGCCCGCAGGCCAGCCATGCTCCTGTGCATATCTGCACATCCCTACTTGGGGCCCTCTTCACCTGGGGCCCTCCTCAGGTGCCTCTGCAGAGACCTCCTCACTGGGGATGAGGGGAGATCTTGAAGACACTTTGCTCTGCTCTGACTCATAGTCACTACTTTTCCACTCCCAGTCCTTCCCCTCAACTCCTCCCTACCCCCCAGTCCATAAAACCACAAGAGCCTTTTGTTGGGGGCCCCCTCAGCACTGAGATGACCCCGTGTCTGCATGGGTCCACCTGGTGCCATTCTCTGGGCAACTATGGAGTGTGGGAGCCAGCACCCTCTCCAGCTTAGCCTCCTCCTCACGCCGTCACCGCGGGTGATGGAAGGCTTGACTGCTGTCTTGCCTCCACCACTTGCTTGTTTTCTTAATCAGCTGCGCTGACATCTGGTAGCTAGGCTCTCTCAGCTCAGCTGAGCTCTTGAGCAATGAACAATCAGAATTTGAAATTTAAAAAAGCAGTATTATTTAAAATAACCCCCCAAAATGAAGTACTTACGTATAAATGTAACACAATATGTGCCGGATTTGTACACTATAAACAACAAAATGCCAGTGAAAGAAATCATGGAAGATATAAATAAATGGAGAGACACACTGTGTTCCTGGACGAGAAAACTCGTCGTTAAGATGTCAATTCTTTCCAATTGGATCTAGACACTAAAAATAATCTCAGTCAAAATCTCAGTAAGGTTCTTTGTAGATATTGACAGGCTGATTCTAAAATTTAAAGCAAAGGAACTAGGATAGCCAAGACAATTCTGACAAAGAAGATCTCACATCACCCAAATTCATGGTATAGCAAGCCAGATAATAGCAAAAGAATGAATAAATAGACCAGCGGGCCAGGAAGGAGTCAGAAACAGATCTGTAAAAACACAGCCAACTGATTTTGGGCAAAGTGGCAACATCAATTCAATGGAGAAAAGAAAGTTTTTTTAAAAAAATGTTGCTGGAAATATTAGATAGCCCTATGTAAATAAATAAGTAAACCTTGACACATACTTCACTTTATCCAAAAATTTAACTCAAAGCAGATCATAAGTCTAAATGTAAAATGTAGGACTAGATTCTAGTTCTTTACTTCTAGAAGAAGACCTGCTTGGCCCTGGGTTTGGTGACGTGTTTCTAGAAACGACACTGAAAGCATGATCCATTAAAAAAATTGATAAATTGTGTTTGATCAAAGTAAAAACTCATCTTCTGAGAAAAACACTGTTAAGAGAATGAAAATACAAGCCACAGACCTGGTAGAAATATCTGTAAATCCATATCTGATAAAGGACTTCTATCCAGAATATAAATAATATTTAAAACTCAACAATAAAACAACAAACAACCCAAGGAAAACTAGACAAAAGATCTGATCAGATACTTTACCAAAGAAGATGTATTGATGACAGACAAGCTTATAAAAAGATGCTCAGCATCATTAGTCACTAAGGAAATGGAAATTCAAACCACAACGAGACACAAATCACTACACACCTATTAGAATAGTTAAAATAAAAACAAATGAATAGAATTTTCTAAACTAACAATACCAAATGCTGGCAAGGATGCAGAGAAACAGAAGCTCTCATTGGTCACTGGTGGGAATGCCTGTCACTTTCTAAAACAGTTTGGTAGTTTCTCATGAAGTTAAACATATAGGTACCACACAGCCCAGCAATCCCACTTTTAGGTGTTTACCCAAGTGAATTCAAAACTTACATTCACACACACACACACACACACACAACTATGTGAATTTTACAGTAGCTTTACATGAATGTTCATAGTAGAAATAGACAGGAAAAATTGGTTGTTGATTCATGCTACAAATGGATAAATCTGGAATTCATTTTGCTAAGTTAAAGAAGTTAGTCTCAAAAGTCTACAGCATTGTAAGTCTGCTATGTGACATTCTGAAAAAGGTAAAAGAATAGGGATGCAAAACTGATCAGTGGTCGCCAGAGATTGGCGGAATCGGTGGGGGGAGACTGGAGGCAGGTTTTCTTCCATTCCCGTCGACTGTTTCTTCCTGTCCACCATTCCGTGGGGCAGTCTGTCTTTATGTGTGCAAAAGTGGGATCATTTCTACAAGGAGAGCAGTACAGTGGCACCCAACGTACGAGGAAAAAACAGGATTCTTCTATATTGGGGCCAAGGCCATAGTTGTTGTCACAGCCTGTGGGAGGAACCTCAGGAGGCCGCAGACACGGTTACTAGAGCATGTCCTCTCTCCCTTCTTCCTGGATGCTAGGCTCCCCTTGAACTGCCTGCTGGGATAGGGGGGTCTGAGAGTCCAGGTCCACTGTCCCCGAGGTGGGAGGAGGGGCAGAAGGAAACCCCAAGTTCTAGCAGAGTCCAGAGAAAGGGAAGTTACGTGGCTACACAGATGGGACACAATTTCACTTTCACTTAACAGAAGGGTTTTTTTGGAAGAGTCTACATATGTATTTTTTATCACTGTCCTGTACTATCTCATCTCTAGTCTTGCTTTTCTCCTGGACAAACATGGTGTTCCAGCCACCACCTGCGGGCAGTAGCTGTCACCTCACTGCAGATCACCATCTGAGGCTCCTCCCCTTAGCTGGACAACACTCTCAATTTTGCACCTGAGTGTCGGCCGTTGATACCAGATAATACCCAGCACCAGGTCACTCCATCTTTCTCCTAATGGCATCACCATCGTCGCAATACTCAGGTTTGAACCTTATAAGCATCTTCAACACCTACCTTTCTCAGTCCCTTGTAGGGCAGCGAGACCCGTCTCTCCACTTTCCCAGTGTGTCTCAAACCCATCCCTTTTTCTGGCCTCTCTCTAAAATCACCACAGACCAAGTTCAGGCTCTCTTTCTCAGTTTTAAGGCTTTCACAAAGGACTTCTGACTGGTTTTCTCCCCATCAAAGTCTCTTTCCTCCAATGCATCCTCCACTCTGCAACAAAACTTATTTTCCCACAAAATGAGAGCGCTTCCTTGCAACAAATCTCCCCTTATCCACGAATAAGAGTAAAACTCTAACATGTACCAGCCCCAGCAACCTCTCTCCCTCCCTGCTGAGCCTCCTACAGACTGCCTCCGGGGGTGCACCCTCCCGTTGCAGCACACTGTGCTGTTCAGGGGCTTCTTCCACCACAAGCTGCTCATCCTTCAACGTCCAGTCCCCTACCGTTTCCCCCAGACATGAACGCCTCTTTCCCACGGTCCTATTCGTACGTCGTTTATTTCTCTACCACAGCCTCAACATTGACCATCTTGTGTCACGGTTACTTGTCTGCAACTCACCCCCAGATTGTAAATGCCTCGAGAGCAGGGGCCATTTCTCAGTCACTTTTCTGTCCCTAAAACCAGGCCATTGTTCAGAAGACATTTGCTGAATTGTTTAAGCCTATCTCGTGATAAAACTGGTCCTAGAGAAAATAGAAACTCTCACAAATGCAGTCGTCTGGGTGCTGACAGAAGGGGCTCCTGGCTCGGAGAGGGTGACCAGGCCGCTCCGTTACGTCACCGAAATCTTTTGCCACACCCCACCTCCATCAAGAAAGAGAGGAGTAGTTCACGTCCAGGGTAGGTACCACTTATTAGTACCATTATTTGACACTTTAAGACTTAAGGACTAATATATTCTAAAATTACAGTTCTCTGATATTATATATAATTTCTTTGTACACGAATTACATAACATTTTACATTATAGTTATATTATGCTATAATCATATATTGTGTATAATATATTATATACAAAATATATTAACTTTAATATAATATGAATGTCTAATCATTAGTAATTCCCAGGACACTGATGAATTGGTTTCTTTATAGTGGCAGTGAAGAATTTTTTTTTTAGTAGACTAAAACAAACTCCACTTGGTCAGTGATTCTCCTCTAGGTTAATGACTAGTTAGAAAACGATGCAATATTAAGCACCAGGGTGAATCCTTTTCATGTCAATCCCTTCACACCCGCCTGTGAAGTTTCCATGACTAGGTAGTTGATGAATCAGGATACCACTGCAAGTGACAGGCTATCGTGAGCCTTTGTGGAGAGATATACTTATTGAAACTGTCATTGTTAACAAATCATCTGTTTGACGGGAACCTCCACGTGCGGCAGACACCGATGGGATAATCACCATGGATTTTAATCCCAGAAGGCATGTTTGTTTCAGCAGGATGTGCACCTCTGACATGCATGAGTCCCATCCCAGAGAAAGGATCGGGAGCAGGACTTCTTGGAAAAATCTGTTGGAAGCGTAGGTGAGCAGGCTGCCGAGTGTGTGCAGGTGACAAGCAAGAACAGCGGCGACAACTAGAGGCAGTAGGGATTTTCTTGCATTCTTCCCTCCCAAGGTGGGAACGGTTGTTCCTAAAATAACATTTCCCATGTGCACAGAAATAGGCAACTGGAAAAGAACAGTGTCCCACCTTGCACCTCTCGCTGTCATCCACTGTCATAGCAATGCCTGCCCTGTCCAGATTCCTGGCTTGCTGTATACATTGTTAGTAATAGCAATCCTGACTTTCTTATTTATTATCCTTGCAAACATTTTCCTGATTGCTGTGTCTCAACTTGCTGCATACCTGCAAACTGCACACCTAAAATGGTAACGCAGCATTCAAACAGCACTTGAAATATGAAGATGAGAATGAGCAGGGACACAATTCATGACATTCATGCTGCTGCGTGGATATGCATCGTGCCGAAAACCGTGACTTCCATGTGGTCTTTGCTAGGGAGGTCTCCGTTCATAGTACAGCCTGGAGTTTGCCAGGAGCTAAGCACACATAATTTTGAACAGGACGACTGGGGAAGCAGGAATAAAAACATGAAGGATGGAACTGGAAAAGAGACAGGAGAGCGAAAATAATCAATCACAAATATTTTTAAACCTAGACGGCGTGCTCGGTGTTCTAAGGGATGCCGTGCGTCAGAATGGAGCGAAGGTGCATCTGGGTTCATAGTCTCTCTTTCAGTGTCATGGACTCGATTGAGCTGAGGGCGAGCTTTCTCCCATTTTCCCTCCTGATGTACTACCAGGGGAAGGCAACCTGGTGGGAAAGGAAGAAGCAGAAGGTCTGAGGTCCTGGCTCTGGGGATCCGGCTTCCTTTTAAGGAGCTGCACTTCCAGGAGTGCTCACCTCCTGCCTTCTGCATTCAGAGTTCTCCCTGGGGAGAGGGGCATTTTCTGGGAGTGATCCCCGCCCCAATGTGACCCTGGACAGCCCCACGTGTGTGGACAATGGCGCCCATTACCATTCTGGGAGTTCCCTCGATCAAAGGCCGCTTTCTAATTTTGGATCAGGACTGATCTAAGAATCCATATCCACGCTTAGGGAATCCTTATGCTAGCACAACTCTGTCCTCAGATTGTCGAGAACTTACTGTACCAATGCCTTCTTAATATAAAGATTATTATTAGCATCTTCAGACTAAACCTTTCTTTTAATAAAATGGCACCATTTCAAGAGGAGAACCAGTGAAGTATAAGGTTTTATTTTACATGGACTCATTTTTATGCTTGTAAATACAGTATACTTTCTTATAGAATTTTATTCATCATTGCAAGGCCTGGGTCTTATGATACAAGTTTATCCACTACTATAAAGATTATTTGATTAATATGATTTTTTAATAATACAGGTTTGGGAAGCTAAATTAGTGAGGGAAATGACTGTTCTTCCTACTAATTTTTACTAACCTTTCAGGATTCAGTCAAATGATCACTTTTTCAAGGTCGAGGTTCCTGACTAGCCAGATTAAGCCAGGGGTCTCAGGTGCAGGCGTCCCAGTCCCTCTCCCTGCCGCGTGAAACACGGGCCAGGTTTGTATTGACTGTTCACCAATTGCCTCTCCTCTTACGTGATAAACTCCCAGAGGCAGGGACCGCATCTGGACCCCGAAGACCCCGCCCAGGGCCTGGACCATGAAGGGCCAATCAGAGCAGGTTTAGGTCAAGAGAGTCCCAAATCTGGGGTGCCGGATCTTATGTCTCATCCATGGAAATACCTGTCTAGCCATGCAGAGGGCCTGAACATAACAGATGCTCAATAAATATTTGTAAATGTGCCTCACCAGGAATTACCTGTGGATGCGCCCAGCTACATCAAACGGTCACCACGTGATCATGGTGTTACCTGGCAGAAAAAAATCTACCCTAGTCCCCTATCCTAAGAAAAGAAAGTGAGAATATTAAATAACAAAATAGTTTTCATTAAACAACGAAGAACAATCGCTTAGGTGGTAGGAAGTCATTAAGACGAATTTCTACCCCTCATTCTAATGTATGGACGAAAACTCTAGACCTTTCATTCCGTACAGATGCAGCCAAACCCAATCAGAAAGTGACAGATGGCTCTTTCCAAAGTGCTTCTCCAAATATTTTCGCATGGAAAGGGGGTGAGGAAAGTGTGGTGCCCCTTTATCTCAGCACTCATCCCACTTACCCCGAGAGTTCCAGGTAACACACTGTACGCTGCTCCCTTGGCTTTAATTGTGGGTTATGAGATGTTTGTTTCAGGTTCCAATCTGATTTCAATGCATGTCTGTACGTATGTGTGCATGTGTGTATATATATATATATATATGTATATGTGTGTATATATATATATATATTTTTTTTTACAGACCCAACCAACAAACTAAGCATCGTGTTGGGACTTCTCTCAAATGCATTGCATTGATAAGGGCGTTTTGCTAGAAACGTACCAGGACTGTGCCTGCTTCATCCCCGTAGCCCATTTCTATGCGCTCCATTCAGCTGTGAACGTGTCAGCAGGAATCCATGACCACAGACGACAAGCAGCCGTAATACCATGAATGAATAACATAGACGTTGGGTTATTGTTATCCTTGAGGAACTCTTGTTCCTCCATTGAAAAGGGAAAATATACGAGAAAAGTCTGAAAGTGATATTAAGCAGATGTGAGACTGGGTTGTCAATCTTGTCGAAGCAGGTGCTAATGTGTTATAATTATCCCTTCTGGCAGGCGATGTTTAGGATCTTGGTTCCCACCTAGTCAATCACAGCTGTAATTGTTAAGCTACTTACATCGCTAATATGCTGGGTAATAACCAGATAGGCTTTAATATTTGACATTTACCGTCAATTACCTTTCTTCTGACAAGCATCTCCTTTACACCAGTATCTGTAGATTGGGCTCTCTCGTGACTTTGGATAACATAAATAGAATTGCATGGCGAAAAAAGGAAATAGAAATAAAAAACAGCTCTGTGCGTCTGTCTTGACAGCACCGCCCTGGTTTCCTAACAAGGAATAACGTCCTCACTCCCCTGGACATGTTATCCAGATGCTGACATGGCAGGTGCTAGAGGACTTAGTCCCAAAGATTTTGCTCTCATTCCCTCTCACTGATAATCTTGATTTCCCCCACAAATGGAGAGGCCAGGGGGCAGCAGGTTTACAATGGCCTCCCCAGGCCAGAGGGTCAGTCACGTGAGAATCTGCATGAGCACCAACCACGTTTCCGCTAGAGGATCTTACTTTTCCGCATCTGTCTTAATTTTTAATAACCAAATAAAAGGGAGAGGGGAAATGGTGACGGGAAAGACGCAGGGCGCTGAGATCACGGGCCTGGGCTTGAATCCACGCTCCACTATTTCCTGGCCACTTCAGGCAATCGTCGACACTGCCCGAGCTCGTTTCTTGTTCTGTGAAACAGGGTTTCTGCGGCATAAGCGAGGTGACCCATGCCAAGCCTCAGCGCGTGGCTGGCGAAGAGGAAGGGCACTGTTGTCAGCTGCAGTAAACAGCTGTGTGGCCTCACAATGGTGGGCTGACCCAGCTGGAGGCTGCCTCTGCACCCGGCACCTGAAGAGCGCAATGACAAATGATTCCACCGAGTCGAGCTCTCCCACCGGCTGGGGCAGTGTCAGAACAGGACCATCCTTCTTGTATGTATCCCACCGAGCCAGGCAAATGAAGACCCTACAAACTGCTGGATGAGGACAGGGGACTCCAGAGTGTGGGTGTCACACATGTGACCCTGTCACCAGGAGAAAAGCCCCCAGACTCTGGACTGCCCCCGGCACTTGGGCTTGGTTCGAATATTGCAACTCCTCTGAGAGTCAAGTTCCACTGACAGGCACCATGGAGAACACCGAGAAAGAGTGCTCAGTCACGAGACGGGGAGTCTACTTCCCTGGAAATTATGGCTACGGTGTCACATCTCACAGCTCCAGAGCGCCAGTCACATGGGGACAGTGGGAGGCACCCCAGAAAGGTCCCAGTTACCAGACGTATGTAGAGAAGTTTCCTCGGTGGGTGTTCTTATCGAAGGCCCAGCGGAAAATCCCAGGGAGTTTCTCTAAAAGGTGTCATCCAGGAGATTGTGTACATTATTTCAATCCTAAAGACACACACACACACACACACATGTGAGCACATAGGCACACATACACACCACACCACATACACATATATATGCATATACACCACATACACACACACACACACACACACACACACATAAGATCCAGCCAGTTAAATTTTTGGTCTACAATCCATTCTGAACTAGTCCCCTTTAGGTTTTCCACACCATTTCTGCACCATTGTCATGCACCTTTCTATCTGTAACCTCACAGGATGGTTCAGGACTTTTGTGGAAGGCGGGAGAGGCTGCCCTCACTCTGGGCAGTGCAGCAACATTGACATCTGATGATGGTTTGGTCTTAGGGCACCTACGGTAAGGTCGACATCACCTCCCATCACCCCACTCACCTCTCCTGATTGTGTTTTGTTGTGAGGGCCTACACACCTCCACAGGTTGAAACTCTGCTTGAAGATATGCGGATAATAGAGATTTTCTTTCTTTTAAATAATTTAAAAGAAAATAAATATCTGAAACTATTCAGTCAGGTACACTCCCTTAATTAGAAAAGAGTAATTTAACTTCTTATTCTCTTTTTCAGACATGTTGGCAATAAACCAGCCAGTAAGATGTATTGCACCAGTGACAACCACATCACTATGTCAAAAACAATATTCTACAGAATATTAAATGCTCCTTATTCCCTGCATAAGAAAGGATCTTGTTTCAAAGGGATCCTGCTTAAAGTTTACATTGGAAAAGATGTGCGTGCATCTGACAGCCAAACAGCAGTTAAGACTTCAAAGCAAAGCAAGTGAAGCTGGACCCAGTCATTTTGCAATAAAATGTGAAGTCATGTAATGGTGCCCTTTTAAGCCACGTGGGACTGTTAAGACTTCAAATAAAACGCTATTAGCACAGACAGATATACAATCTAAGCCGTTATTTGCCTCGAGTGATACCCTTGTGATTTACAATGGGCACAGAAAATATAGCCGCCTAGGTGTTAAGAAAGAATGACGGGAACACCGGTAATCTCTTCTCGCCGATGGCAGGTCCTTGGACCTCAGACCTGCCGAACATCTCAGCTCTACGTCTACCATCTCGTGGATGGCGGCTTCTCCAAAACTGGCTCCTAGTTTCAATTTTGTGGCATAGACAAATTAAAGGAGAAAACATCAAATGTGACAAAGTTACTAATTTTTTTAGTTGAGCAAGAAAAAAGTAACATTTTGTCTTTGTTTTGCTTTAATTAGTGAGCCATATCACCAATTGCGGAATTCGCTGAGAGCCATAAATTTTGTGCTCTTTTTAAATGCACTGTTTGATCGTGTGAAAATAAAGGGAAGATGCACGCTCCCAGGGAACTTCTTCTCAACTCAAGAAGGGGGCTTGCCCCAGTGCACATTGCTGATCACAGCAGCAAAAATGTTCAGAAAACAGGAGCAGTTTGACCTCTGTGGGGCCAATCCACAGAACCTACTGCCTCCATTTCTCCTCAGGGGAGATCTGTTCCAGGAAATTTCAGTGTCAGGGCCAGGGTAGCAGCCAGGATCTCCATAGCTCTTTTGCCTTGGAATTTGTCTTTTCACACATTTCCCTGCTCCCCCAGCTCACACTGTTCCCAAGGCCATTGCACGAGGCCCTGCAGAAAAAGCGCCAGTCCACATTAGCCTCTGTGGCCGAGGCCGAGGTCCGCGTCTAAACACAAACCTGGATAGCAGCTCCCGTTTTAACAACGGTGGTGTATCTAGTCGGCAACGGATTCGCGTCTCCGTCTTCCAGCTGGCACCGTGCACAGGGCCCCCGGGCGTATTTCTCCAGGCTCGTTCTCCAGGCTCGCTGCTCGTCTGTCTCCTATTTCTGCCTGGGCAACTCTTGTGCTGCAACAGCCAGAGTAAAATATGCCAAATAAACCTGGCAGAGGCACTGACAGCTGATGGATTTAACTTCCCTGCACACAATGAGCTGAGGGAGGCGGTGAGGGCTCTTAGAAGACTGTGTTGTCCCAGCCCGTGAAATTTTCCTGGCCTCCACCTGAGGGCTGGAGGAGCCTCACAGACAAACCAAGTCGCCCCGTCAAAATGCGGGAGCCTTCTGCTTGCAAATGTACTGAACATGTCTCTCTTGAGTCTGAGAAGTAGAATCTGGGCTCACTGTTACCATCCAAATAATCAACAGTCGAGTAAAAATAAAACGCAATAACAGCAACTATTGAGGAATAAGCCAGTGAGGCCGTTGTCTCTTTAAATTGAAAAAAGAAAGAAAGAAAGAAAAATATTCTACAAGTTCTATGAAAAAAATGTCATATTTGTAAAGACCCCAAATCCCCTCTGTTTAAATAGGGTGATTAATATCAGCTCCTGTAGGAAATTAAATTCGGGGAAGAACAGTAATATGCAGATATGCAGATTTCTGGGCAGACTGGCCATCTCTGGGTAGGGAGCCGGCTGATTAATCTGCGTCCTCAGAATACAAAATGAAACACTGGGCTCTCCTGGGTGAGCACGAGAAATGACTTTTCCCTCCGCATAAGGGAGAGAAAAGGACCCAGCACACACAACGGAGGAAGGTGGCTGTGCCACGTGCGGTGTGTCCGTGGAGGGCAAGGCTCTGGGATTTAAAACGCCGGCTCACGTTCCCAAAACCTGACTGCTTCATTTCCAGGCTCTCAACATGATGTTTAGAAAGTTCTCCCTCCCTCATTTCTGGAGACGTGGAAGAACTGCCAGTGTCCCTGTTTATTAATCGTAAGCTCGTCTTCAATCCCTCCTCCAAGGCATATGTTAAAGGGTATTCCATTCTTCCACGTCAGCCCCGATGGGAGCTCTCGGGGAAACAGAACGTGACCACACACATGCACGGCCCTCCGACTCACACGCAACCGAATAAACCTCCACGCATCCGAGTTTTTCTTTTCTTTCTGGAAGACTGAGTGGAGTAGACAAAATTTTTTTAAGTATAATGCCAGAAACTTAATTTGCAAATGTAAATTACTCCCCTTGTAATTTCAAACCGTTCATCATTTCAAAATGTCAGTGTGGTCATTGCATCTGGTCTGGAATGAGTATAAGATTTTTGATCATTGAATAATGGTACTATTTATTTTTTTGAAAAAATAATATTTACAGCACGATGCAAAATGTCATTTTCAGTGGGATTTTTTTCGTTGTTACTGGAAACTCAAGCCTGTTATTCTGAACCATTCAGGGTCTCTCCAATAATTGTATAGAAGTAGGCATTATGCTATATTATTAAAGCTGTAATTTCCTGCTGAATCTGTCTGGATGTTTCTTTTTATCACTTGGCAATTTCTATCTAGTTATAGTATAATTAAGTTTCCTGACCCCTGCTCACTCTCTTAACAGGACGCTTAGAAATACACTAGAATTGCAGATCTTCAGGCTGATGTCCTCTCTCCCCATACAGTAATGGAATAAAATTATTAATCCAGTAATTGTACAGAACACATTGCTTTGCATTGAATGTTCCTGGTTCTCATTTTCTGTCGGTGACAATCAGCCCGAGGGTACAAATCATTTCTGCAGGAGCATGGCCCTTGAAGAAAGCCTCTCATTCGCTCTCCGGGAGCTACCTGTGCAGCTGTGATTATTCATGGCCTGAAACGGCGCCAGGCTCTAGCCAACAAAATAAAGTTAATAAAATGGACTAAGGAACAAGATATTTTCCTGCCTGCAGCTCATGGGCCAAAATTAGAGCCAAGGGCCATATGATAAGCCGTGCTTCAGAGTGCAGCACCCTGAGTGGGTTTGGAGGACTCGCCGAGCCCCAGGGCATACCAGGCAGGCCATACAGCTCGCCACACGCCTCCTGAGTATTTAGAAGGCACTGGAAGCTCTGTCTACGACTCCTTTTACCAGAAGTAAGAGAGCTGCTTTGGCTTTCATCGTGTGGGTCCCACGTCGTAAGGGCTTTGTAAATCAAGTCTACCACCCACAAGCAGGCGGGCATGGGGCTGCGAGGTCCAGGGGAAAGGAGCCCGGAGGGCTTCACCCAGGCCATGGGGCAGGCTCCCACACCCACGGAAACGCCCCATGAGAGAGCAGAACCACATTCCAGATTCTCTCTGCCCCGGCTCCACCAGGCACACCCTGCAATTGGAAGAAAGAGGCCGTAGAAACGGAGAATGAATCTGGAGGTTCATCAGACTGAGCCCTTGATCTGCTGCCGTGAGCTTGCGGAGAGCCGGTGGAGCAGGAAGCTGGGCTGCTCTGCCTGTTTAGTCAAAACCTCGTGCAAGTCTGATCATGGGGAGGACAAATGGCTGAACACAGTTCCCATCTATCCTCATCTTTATAAAGACAGTGGAGATTCGATTCCGAAGCAGTAACAGGTTTCCAAGCAACACAGCAAAGTGACCTTTGCCCATGAATGTTTATTTGCATGTCAGAAGTGTAACTACATGACGAAAATTTAATATACACACTCTGTGAGGCATATTACAACACGGGTCGGGTGTTACAGTCAACGTCTATACCGTGAATGTGTTTTGTTTCAGATGCCTTAACATGTCCTTGGTCCTTCCCAGAGGCCAGGACACTGCTTTTTCGGTCCCCTCAGTGCCAGACCATGGTACTTACCTCAGCATTTCCAGAACAGACCAACAGGTGTTTAAACTAAGCCTTGTAACTTCCTTTCACATCTAGGAAAAGGAACATGTACAACTTCATTCCTCTGATAAATGCTAGTAATCAATTAATAAATACACTGTTTTAAAGTGTATCGGCCATAGGTCGGTTTACAACCACATACAGAAGTGATTGTTCCAATGTGTTGTTTAGATGTCACAAAAATACCTCTGACTTATTTCCATTGAGTCACCCCCAACAGAAAGGAAGCCCCAGAAATCACCGGGAAGACTCCACAGAGGTCATAGCAGTAATGGTCATGGATAGCAGTAGAGGTCACAGATAGGAATGCCAGTTTATCTACATGCTAACTTATTGGCTCAAATCAATAGCTCTCCACTGGAGGCAATTTTGCCCCCCAGGGGACATTTGGCAATGTCTGGGGACAATTTGGGTTGTCACATTGGGGGTGAGGGTACTACTGGCAGGTAGTAGAGGCCAACATCCTACAACGTTGCTAAACATCCTACAGTGCACAGGACAGCCCCCGCCCCCAACTAAGAATCATTTGTTGAAAAATATAAATAGCACTGAGGTTGAGAAACTTTGATTTAAATGGACAAAAATTAATTGCAAAAAATAAATCCCGGACTGAGAGCCTTGAGCACCCACCAATACCAGATGTAGCTTATTCTCCCAACTTCCCAGCTTCTGAAATTTACACACAAAGAAAAGGCAAAGTGGGGTATTTTCAGCTATATATTTTTTCTTTCCCAGCTGAAAGACAAACCATCAAAGGTGGTGAATGAGAATTAGGAGGTTTCTCTTCCTCCACCCCAGATTCTACTAAAAAAGTGAAAACAAGATCAGAAAACAAATTGTCCCATGGTGGAAGCAAATTTAACTGCGGACCATATCACTTATGCTACCGCCAGCCCGCCCATGTGCAGAGATAAAAAATGCACGTGTGTCGTATAAGTGGTGTGAAACACAGACAGCTAGGTGACAACAGCCGTTGTTCATGTGTGTAGGAAGCTTGAAGGTTAGAAGCTATGACATTCAACATGTGAGTGTGTAGAGGGAGATAGGATCCTGTTTTCAATTTTTTTTCCCGTGGAGCTGTCACAATTTCTTTAGGTTTCAAAGGTTACAGCCTCTGTACCCAAAGAAATGTATTAATGAAGGCAAGTTAATAACCTGTTTAGCTACATCAGTTATTCTACTTAATTTTTGAAAGCAAGGTAGATTGCACCTCATTTTTGTTTTATTGTAGGCCTGTAAATGCCTCCAATGAGAAGTCACACTCGGGAACTATTTGGTTGAGTCTAGCTGCTTTTATTTCAAAATTCCACAGAGAGTGAGACATTCCCAGGACCCCTTTTGCAGCCTCTGAATCAGCTTCTAATAAACATGCATTTTGGGGAGAAGGCTGATTGGGACCTATCACTTAACTGCCTATTGTTTCATTGATAAAAGTGATCCGGGAAGAAGACCATTTTAACCGTTTCCTTTAGTTTCCCATCGAGAAGGCTGAAAGACATTTCTAAAATAGATCTATTTTCTTTTCATTCTACAGAATAATGCATGAATGATTATAACATATGCTCTATCTCCCGTTTTTTCCTCCACCAGTGGAAAAGTGCCTGACACTGTAATCACAACTTGTTGGGTTTTCAATCTGATGCTGTCCCATTTTATCAGGGTAGTTAAACGTCCATTCTTGTTCAGTGTGATAAATGTTATGGCCATTTAACAGTAACGAAAAAGAGAGACATGTTAAACCAAATATTGCTTCAGATTGTGTCTTTTATTCTCCTTTATCATCATATCTTAATTTATAGTATAATCATCATTATCACAACTGTCAGCCTCATTTAACCTTGCCTGATCTCCCATGATCCTTTGCCGTCAGGTCTGATTGCCTACCTTCTGCTGACTGGCTGATAATGGCTGACAGATTAGCCCTCCCCAAGAGGAAGACAATGATATATAGAACAGTGCGGCTTGCTCTATATATTAATGAGGAGCTGGCAAAGCTTTGATAAGGCTGCGGAATAATCCATCAGTGCAAGAAGGAGCTTGTAAAACTGGAGGAACATTTCATGGGAAAAACACCTGGGAAGGATGTAATGACCCAGCCACTAAATGCCCGTCAGCTGTCTTCCCTGTTGTAATTAACATCAGATAGCGGGCGTATGGATAACCTAAGAAGTTTATCAACCCCCAAATCCAGTTACATTCTCTCCATGCTGCACCCACTGGTCCGTCTTTTACAACATATTTAGCAAGCCAGCAATTAATAGCTCATTTTCTTTGGCATTAGGAGCTGTTTATCTTCTAAACTAGCTCTTATCAGAGGCTGTTACCTACAAAGGCAGGAGTCACTGGTGCTTTTTGTGCTCTAGTCGTAGCACTTACTCAGCAGAAGCCTGCTTCGCCATTAGATACAATGCTTCAGATGGCTACTTGAGTTTGAATGCACCGTTATTACAGGTATTATATGAAATTGCTTGTGTTATGTGAAGGGGATTATAGAGGTTCTGGATCAATAACTTCAGTGGATGTTGGGAGTGATTACAGTGCTCTGTCAATTTTCCCCATTTGGCTGTCACTGTTGATTTACAACACACCACCTCTTTTATTCACATCAAATCATTCATTTCATTGGTAAATTCTATATATCTCAATTTACTTTAAGTAGCTGATTTGTGTAAAATAAAATGACTTCCTCTTCTGTGTGTGCAACAGACCTAATCCTATATAGTAATAAGAAGTGTAAACACAAGGAAACTCTTTGTCCTTTTCAAAGCCGCGGGTGGAGCGCGGTGGCCCCCCGCTACATAAAATCGCTGTGATTGAAATATCCCCATCGCCTGGGCTCTGTGTGGACCACACCTAGCCTCTTCATCTTTCTGTGTTTTTTAATCATGGTGAGGAAACTCTGACCTGTTCAGTCTCTTCGAGTGCAAGTTGACGGAAGCATACAGCAGGCGTGTCTTCCCGCACTCACTCCCACCTCTGTGCTTACGGTGGTTGAGGGGCTCATGTGCTGCTGTGCAGGCACAGCCCTGCCTTTACAACTCCAGGACCACAAACGTGGTCTTTAGAATATTCGCCTTACGCAGATCGGCAGGCTCACGCTCCATGCAAGCTGCCTGAGTGTTCCTTTTTCCTTTTCCTTCTTCGTGTGTGTGCGCACATGCACACTCACCAGGATTGATGAAGTGCACTGTCAAAACCCAGGAGAAAGCAGTCCAGAAGCATTTGGTAAAGGGAAAAGTCAAAAAGGCACAGGAAATGTTTTAGGAATAAAGTCTAGATTTTCTGTACCAATAGCAATTCTCTAGAAGTCGTCAGACCTGGTAAGATACTGGGCCAATTCAGCTCTGTCATCCACACATCTCAGCATGCCTGGGATAAAGTTCCATTTGGGAATTTACTTTTGAACCTTAACTTGACACTTCTCATTAATGTTTTCTAGTATTTCTGACCTCAAAGAGGATCTTGGAAAACTGTGTACTTTTCCACAAATAAATAAAACTTACGTAAACAAAGTACTTACAAAATGGTCAAAAGCAATCCCCCAAAAAAACCTCCCCCAACAATTGTCTATGGCTGAAACAGATGAATGAGTGAACCGCTAGACCCACCAACCTATTAAATCACACAATTTCTTGTGCTGAAGCTATTCAAAGAATAGACTGGAGAGGAGGGAAGGGGTGCGTTTGTTGTCTGGCCTGGCATAAAATGTCCTGCATAAAAATATACAGATTAATCCTGCACATCTGCAGCTTTCACATTTGTTCATTCATTTCTGTATATTTCTGATATATTTTGCACAAGTTATAAAGCCAGGGGAAATACAAGATTCTATTAAAAATATAATGCGTAAAAAAAAAAACTCCATAAACTGTCTATATTTTCTGAAAAGCCCTATTGTCCCAGAGAGCAGAATATTATTTAATACGCAACTGAAATTAAAGATCTTTGAAATCAACCATTTCTCTGCCCCTTACAAATCAGCGCCTTCAGGCAAGGTGCTAGGTTTCCAGCATCAGGTGCATCTCCACAATACAGGGCAGGTTAGACAGATGGAGTAGAATGCTCTAGTCAACATCAGTATTAGCACAGCAGGGAAATGGGAGTGGAAGAGGTAAGAGGAGCAGGCAACTCGCCCCCCCGCAGACCTGTCCCACACGCAGGGCACATACCTGGCCAACCTGGCCTGGAGAGGACTCGGGTCACCATGTGTCTGGGGCTCTTCTTAAGCACGCCATAGCACTAGAGATCCTGCTTGCCTACAACCTCTTCACTCGTCACCTATCATGCTCAGCCTGGACAAAACAGAAAGAAGCCCCATCTCAGGTTCATAGGGAAGAAAATGCAAGTCCATGTGACTTGCTTTGATATTTCCACGGGGAAAAGTGGCGCTAGAATTCCAAGCCCTCGTCTCTAGAATCAGACATGGTTTCAGTTCAGACATGCACGTCAGCTGGTCTTGCTGATTCAACTTCAATTGAAGGAAATATTTTGAGCAGAGCAGTACACCACGCACTAGGAATGGGAACAGAGGGAGGAGTGGAAGGAGATCCATAGATGTTTAAATAGGATCCTTGCCCTCAAGGAGTTAATGGTCTACTTGGAGAGATGAGACATAAACTAATAGAAACTGAAAATTCAATGAAATTTAAAGAATGTCATAGCACTGCCATAGTAAAAATATTGCAGGACTCAAGAATCGTAACTGTCAAATTAGCTTTATAGGTAATGACTTACGAATCAGGTAGAAAAAGCTCATTTTTAGCTGGAGTAACCACAAAAAGAATTACAGAATAAGTGAGATTTCAGCGGGACTTGGCGCACAAGGACAACCGCGGCAGCCTGAGGCACTCCCAGCATACACAACTCCGTGCAATTACTCTTTTTTTTTTCCTCCCTTTTCTCCCCAAAGCCCCAGTAGATAGGTGTATGTCATACTTGCACATCCCTCTAGTTGCTGTATGTGGGACGCGGCCTCAGCATGGCCAGACTAGCAGTGCGTCAGTGTGCGCCTGGATCTGAACCCGGGCCGCCAGTAGCGGAGCGCGAGCACTTAACTGCTAAACCACGGAGCCGGCCCTGCAATTGCTCTTAAACGAAAGTTGAATTTGATGGAAAATTGTAGCACAAATCTGGTATTCAGGCTATACATGACAAGCTACTGTTTGGAAAACTCTAGTTTCAAAGGAACAATAATTCACTTTTAAATAGCAATTTATAAAAGACTGCAGCCTTTAAATACATAAACTCCTAGAGTCATGTCTGACATGACACACAGGACATACATATTACATAACCATTTTCAAACAATAATAAAAAATTCAAATGAAGAGTTTATATGCATCTCTGAAGCAGCCACCAAATTTGCTTAGGGAAACAATGCACTTTGACAAAGTTGAAGAAAATACTAATTTACCAATAGACAACCAAAATTCAATTACAATTTTAATAACAAGTCCAAAACAAAAGGAATATCCAGAAGGCTGGTGTCTGGTGAAATATCAAGGTGAGATGTGTAGAATAAGCCATAATGCCAAATCTACACTTCACCTACTGATCTATGCTAAATACAACGTGGACATCATGAAAAAAAACCCAGAGCTACACAAATATCGCGACTTGAGTGAATGAAAGAAAAGGCAGCCCTTACAGTTTATGGGATTTTTCTATCTTGATTGGTCAGAGGGAACTGGAAGAGAAAAGGAATATCTAACGAGCCTAAATTTCTGGGTCAAAATAATTCCACTACATTATTATGAGTGTGTGTTAATCAAGGAGAGAACTCCCTCCCTTCCCGCAGCCTCTCCCTTCAAGATGCTCTGAGAAGGAGCTCAGTTATCAGACACTGTCTGGAAGGGGCATCCCGAAAGACGTCCGTGCATTTGCTCACGGAACTCTTCCTAACACCAGAAATAGGACCTAGCACACAGCAGGCACTCAATAAGTATCTTTGGAAGAACTGAATGAATGATGTTATCCAGAAGACAAATGACAACGTAAAAGGGGAGGGGGGCTGGGCCTGTATTAATCCCATTATACTTGTGTTTTTCCAAAACCAAAGGTAATTTCATGATTGTTAGTAAAGTATTAATGGTGTATATTTGGGCTCTGAATTCTCTTTATATATAAGTTTAATTGTACTATAATTTTTATTCAGAGAGAAATCAATGTGATTTAGACTGAAAATAGGACTATTGAAAACGATATGGCCTTCTAAGGCGTGTTGGTGCCATCTTGAATCCCATGTTTTTGACAACTTTGAAAATCCTGGTGATGTCAGGGTCAGGGTCATACGGAAGCCACACTGACCGTGAGAATTACTGACCTGGGGCGGTGAGCCCCAGGGGATGGGCTTGGCAATTTACTTAGCTGTGGACTTTCTTTATGTTGCTGCCGTTTTCAATTTGCCAGACTGAGAGGGGAGAAAGCTCCTGGAGCGTCTGGGCGTGCACTTTCTCAGATCCTCCTGCCTGCTCTGGTCTAAGGTGGGGGACAGCCCATGTAAACTCCTCATTACTCTGCAGGCAGACGGGGACAGAGGAAATCAATCGACTTGCCATTTTGATTTAAAATAACTAAAACCACCGAACAGCAGTCAGTGAGTGGATTGAAAAAGAAAGCGTTCCTTTTTTTTCCCTCCTTCTTCTTAATGCTGCTACTTGTTAACAAATATCCATTGTTATTCATTTTGTTGCTACTTTTAAAAGCAAGTGTTTCAGTTTTAACTCTGCCCGCAGGACAGAACCCTCAGTAATGGGCAGGATGGAGGGAAAATAATAATGAGGATTTGGGGTGACACATCTAACAGTTCAAACGAACAATGACTGAATACCTAGCCCACTGAACATAGTTTATCCCCACGGGGACTGCGGTGTTTAGTGTCACTTAGTATGACAGAGTTCAGGCCCGGAATGGCCTGCTCCACCGAGAAGCAGGCTATTCATGGTCTATCTAGGTGGCTGCTTCTTGTAGGGAGAATTCCTTTCCCTTGAGAGGAGAACAGTTTAACCAAAAAGTGAGATGAACATAAATGCTGGCGATAATAAACTATTACAGAAGGTGAAAAAGCCTTCCTAATTGGAGGAAAAAGAAAAAAAAAGAAGAAAAAAGAAAAAAGGAAGGGGGACCCATCTAGCTTGCAAGTAATCCAGGAATCTAGTTATAACTCCATATTCCAAATTGCTTTTTCCCGGCTCTGTAAAATGTTTGACAACACAGGGTTCTCCACCTTGTTAGGTTATTATTTGGTCTATTAATAGGATGGAGAGAATATTAATGATTTTTGGCTCCAATTTCTTAAAACAAAATAAAGATGCACAGTCTCTAACTGTGAATTTGCATCATAAAACAATCCGTTGTGCTCAGGGACCCTGAACTGTTGTTGTGTTCTCAAGTCCACTACCCCATGTTCACGTTCAGTGTGCTGTTGTTTGTGTCTGTGCAACCAGGAGGAGGGTGGCGGGGGCGTGAGGTCTTCCACACCTAAGGCGGGCGCGGGCTCCATCTTTTGGGAAGGGGGGAGGGGCATGCTGCAGTAATCTGATTACAAATCCTAACATTCCAAGGTGGCTCCCACACCGCAGGATGCAGCACCCGCCTCCCTGATAAACAGGTACCGAGCTGAATAGACACGGCTTCACTCCCCAGCCTGAGTCTGCTCCTCTCGGGCCCAGAGGTTTTCTTTCCAAGGAAGTGTCTGCATCCCTCCTTCCTTTTGTCTCAAGCGGAGGGTTTAATAGCTCAAGTAACTGAAAAGGACTAACAGCAGCGAGGCTCCGGTTTCCAGAGTAACCGGAAAAACAGACCCCAGTCTCCATGGCAAAGAGAAAAGCTATTTGCTGCAGCCTTTTCAGACCTTGAGCAGACACTGACAGTTTTCCTATAATCACCCCCGATTATTTGTAGCAACTAACTATATTATAATGTTAACTATAGGAGGTCTTTGAAAATATGCGGACTTAAAAAAAAGGCATGAGAGTATACTGGGTTCTCCTCTGCTTTAGGTACAAATACATTATCAATTTAAAATTTATAAAATAGTCTGTCCTGATAATTCAACCCGAAAAAGGTGATATCCAGCTTTCAGCTTTCGTTCTTTAATTCACTTGGGGTATCGACACCTGTTTAGAGGTCTGCATACCGTCTAGGTATCACGAATGCATGCATTTCTAGCAAAGAGCACAGCGAGAGTGGATATGCAATATTTATATATTCTATTTCTTCTACTATAGATCGACTGTCCGTTATCCAGTACTTAGTAGCTGCTGTTTCTTTCAGTCATTTGCAAGACATGCCCAAATTATGCTATGTGTATCTGCACGCACGTGTTCGTGTCCTTGGTTTATGAGGCTACAGGACCAGCAATTCCGTTACTGAAATTGCCATCCGACGTGTGGCTGTGGCTCGTTCTGGCCTGGGAGAATCGCTCGGTTTGCCAACAGTCCGCTTCTTGGGCATGGAGGCACAGCCTGCCCCGTCGGCCTGCCTGCATTTCTTCACTGTTCTCCACTGTAAAGTGGAATGAACTTGAATCTCAGTCTCCATCTGTTATTTGAAAACCCAAATCCATCTATAGGGCACAGTTAATCATTAGGCTTATTGTATGTTCAACTATTAATATTGTAGTGTTAATACAGTTCCAATTTTCAATCTATGCAAGTTAAATTCCAGATGAAAGAAAGCACAGTGTTACTAACCATGCTTCTCTAGATCTCTCTCTCTCTCACACACACACACACACACACACACAAGTATACACAAACATGCAGCAAACTATGGGTTTATATATTACACAGCGTATTTCAAATTTCCTATGAAAGTCTAAAATGATCACTATCAAAATGTGAAGTAACATTACATTAATAGAAAAATGACAACTATTGTGTTTTCAATTTTCTGGGGGAATGTAAACATCTTCTCTTTAAGGTATCTACCTGAAAAAAAAAGTCCAAATAAAAATCACTTAATTTTTACTCCATATATAAGAGCTTCCATTAAAAGTTCTCAACTTGTCTTTGTTAAAGTTTGGAGAATAAAATTTGGGAAATAAATATCATGTCGTGTCACTTAGAAATTGCCTCATTTTTAAATGGCACAATTAAAAAATAAACCTTGTTTAGTAATTTAGGTATTTACATAATTAGCTATTAATCAAGGTTGGAATTTAATTTTCTCAATCACTTATTAAAAACAAACATATACATACTTCGATTTAAAATTCAGGGTGCGTATATGCAAATCTCCACTTGGCCGCACTTTTTACTCTCTAGAAAGTATCCCAAATGACTAAGGCAGAAAAGGTACTTCCAAATACCACAAGCCACAGTTGGAGCTTTTGTCTAAAGTGTCGATTCATAAAGAGAGCCCCTCAACCCAAAAAGAAATCAGCTCAATAGGTAATAATGCCCCCTCTCTTTTTCTGATTTTGTGTTTCTTCCTCAAATGTATTTGAGAAAATCTGATGTCCTTCACAGGGAAGACCCATTACCAGCCAGCTGGTCCGCGCAGTTCAGTGGAGTGTCACGTTTCCCGAGATGGCCTGTCACCGCTCACCTTCCAGGCCGGCCTGGGGGTCTGCCTGGAAAGAGGAGGGCTGAGGGCAGCTGGGGCGGGGGAGATTAGGACACAAGGTCCGTGCTGGAACTGGAGAGAAAGCAGTGAACGTCGTGGGGCCTCCACCAGGATCACAAGGAAAGCCCCCCAGAGCAAAAAGCAGTTTCCTTGAATCCCGACTGTGTCACGTCCGCACACTGTCCCAAAGTCTCTATTTATCTATCAGATTGATCTGCGCCGTATGCCTCACTCCTGTTACACGCTGGGTTTCATAAATTGCTTAAAGATAAAAGCTTACCCTGCTGTAAAAAGAGGTAAGATATAATATTGAATTTGCACTAAAATGAAAAGTTTCCTGGTGCCCCTTACATATTTAAAATTGCTGTTTTCTTGCAATGAATATAATTCACCATCTTTTCCAAAGTATAATCCCGTAAGGCTTCGACCAAACAAAAATCCTCTAATGATTGCAAATGGCTCAAATATTCCGTCCAGTGAGTTAAGTGATAAAAGTTTCCATGTTAAAAGAAATAATAAGTGGAATTTCACACATATTATAGTAATCGTGGAGCACCCAATTTACATAGAAATAATGTGAGAGAATTCTGACCACGGTGTTTTAAGTGAATCATTACATGCATTGCTGATACATTTAGAAGCTGCAATACGCCAGGTATGTTTCTTTTAGCATAATAAGTCCTGTAATGGAGCCTTTAAAAGCTTAAAATGTATAGTTAGATTAACCTTTCTGTTTTAAGGGTTTTTTCCCCTCAAAAAGAAAAAAAAAAAGGCCAGAGGAGGGAAATAGAGAATCATTAAAAAGCCAATTAAAGTAATAAACCCATTCTCTTCTCCATCCAATGGCTCCTTTGAGGCCCTTCTCCTACAACTCATCATTTTCTTCACTACTTTAGATTTTTGGTCAATTTTGGTTATTTTTTTCTTCCTTGTTTAAGATTCAAGAATTCACTCAAGTTCTTGGACAAAGTACGGTGGTGATTCTGAAAAGCGTGATCTCCGAGAAGTTAAGGCAGATTTCTCCCACAGGGAAGGCAGGTTTCCTCATACAGCTTCTAGAAAACGTGTGACATCCAAGGCAAATAATCTAACTTTTCTCTTCCTGAGAACAGATGTTTAGAGATGTTGCTCTTGCTTGTTCCTTACCCGAATTAGCCTTTATGGAGTTAATATTTTATCCCAGCAAGAAGGCATTAATGCTTTGCCTTATTACATTACACGATTTAGTAGATAAATCAGTTATCAGTTAGTGATAAAAATGAACAAGCAAATGATCCCAGACCAGTGTTTTCATTCCTTTGGAGGTTACTCACAAGGAAGATGGGTGGGCAAGTCTTCGGGCATCCTTAAGCGTGGTGCTCTCTGTGCAACTTCTCATCCAAATCTTTTCTTTTCTATGACTCATGATCCTTCAAGTCCGTTGTTGTTTCTATTGCACCTAGACCAGGTTTTCTCAACAACAGCACTATTGATATTTTGGACCAGATAATCCTTTTTGGCCGGGCAGGGCCTGTCCTATGGGCTATCAAATGCTTAGCAGCAGCCCTGGCCTCTACCCACTGGATGGCAGTAATCCCATCCTCTCCCACCCTAGTAGTGACAATGAAAAATTTCCCCAAATATTGCCACACTTCCCCTGGGGGGAATCCCCAGTTGAGAACCATTGAGAAGCACTGTTCTAGATCTTAGGACAGGAAAAATAATAAAGCTCTTTGCCCCTTACCCTCCTCAAAGGACAAAATATGGTTAATTCAAGCCTATGGTTTAAACACTCAAAATTGCCTAGAATTGCTCGTGATTTCCTTTTTTTAAAAAAAGATGAATTTTCAGACATATAACAAAGAATAAAATAGAAGTGGTTAATAAATAAATTCTGATTTTTCTGAAGCCTTCCCTTTCTCGTTAATCTTTAGCACTTTAGGATAAAAGGGAATGAGTGGAGCATTTGTCCATTTTCCCATCTCATGTCCTTGAGTCTAAAAGAAATAGAAAAGGACAAACAGTGTCCCGGTATCAGCAGACCATCTGGCTACTTTGGCATGCCAGATCTACAACAATCAAATCCATTGGTATGAAGACCTTATAGGCACTTCATAATGTCTTTGAGAAGAGGTACAGCATAAAGAATATAAGTCCAACAATAATGCCTCGATTCAAGCATTTTACTTTAGAGTTCACCAAGTGTCTTCTAGCACATCATGTCATTTAATTTTCATAAAGCTGCCCACACTTTGAAATCATTAGTTTAAATTTGAAGGCTGTCTGTCCATTCATCCATCCTTTACCCATCCACCCACCCACCCATCCATCCATCATCTGTCCATCCACTCATCCACCTTCCCCCATCCACTTATCCATCCATCCATTTATTCAATATTTATTAAGTCTTTGCCATGTACTGTGCACTCTGAGGTAACTATTTGCTGGACACTGTGGGGGAAAAGAGTGACTCAACCATGGTTCTTACATATTGTACATGAGTTAAAAAACAGAGAAATAACCTTGGCTAGACAAATTGACCTCATCAGTGTTTCTGTCTGCCTCTTGGGTACGGCCAGTGAGTTAACGAACAAATACATATGTATTTTACACACACACATTTCAGACTCAGAAAATATTCCTTCACATTTAATAGACTGGTAAATATGACAATGGGGCAAAGGTAGCACACATTATTTCCTTATGCTTTGGAAATGGGGTCAATATTTTGAAAGACTATATCATTTGTCATACAAATTTTATTAAGTGCTATATATGTTAACATGTATATGTGTGTGTAAATATATATGCATATATCCACAAACATATAAGGTTATTTGAATTTTATGTTTCACATCCTTTCCAGCTGCCACCCTGCGATACTGCTGTCAGCATCACAGCATCATGAGCCATGTCTTGTTTATCCTGTATTCCTATATTTATATGTCTATAACATGTATTCTCTAAGTGTTTGCTGAGTGAATGAGGGATCGAGTGCCAGGCACTGTGGCAGGGGCTGGAGGTAAATAAACCAAGACCCAGTCCTAGCTTTCAAGGAACATTTTGTCCAGTTGGAGATAGGGCCTAGACAGTGTGATTGAGGTTGAGAGCGACCCAAACAAAGGGGAGAGTGTCAGTTTTGCCAGATGGTTAGGCAGAGATTAGGGAAGACACCGAAGGAGAGGTGAGCCTGTGCGCTGTCCGTGGAGGAGGCAGATTGAATCATGCTCTGAATCCCCACCAAGAAGACAGTTCGAGACTTCTTTTAAAGGTATAAACCCACGAGGATAGAGAGGAAAGAGAGGTGAGAGCAGTAACACAATTTCGGGAGCTGGAAAGTAGATGGATGACTGTAACTGATCTGAAGGACCTGGGAAAGCAGAACTCAGCCAGTCGTGGGGAGGACTGAGGAATGATGGATACTATAGGACGGAACTGCCCAGAGTCTCAGTGGCTGACAGCACCAGGGGCTTTGCAAGCTGGGAATCAAATGAAAATAAAAACAGGCAGACTGGGGCCCACCCGGGTGGCCTAGTGGTTCAGTTTGGCACGCTCCACTTCAGCAGCCTGGGTTTAGTTCCTGGGCATAGACCTACACGACTCGTCTGTCAGTGGCCATGCTGTGACAGCGGCTCACATACAAAAAGAGGAAGACTGGCAGTGGATGTTAGCTCAGGGAGAATCTTCCTCAGCAAACAAACAAACAAACAAACAGGCAAACTGATTAAAAGTCTCTTTTAGAAGCAGTCGGATGCCTGGATTCCCATTCCCAATACAGGCAGGCTGGGGAACGACCCCCTCATCCCAGAGGAAGACCACAGGCTTAACCCCTGGAATGAGCAAAGCAGGAGGTTGGAGCACGGTTGTGTTGGGGTGGGGGTGGGGGGGCGGCACCACACGAGCAACAGAGAAAATAAGCAAACGTTTACATCTTCAGTCCTTCTCTTGCTAGGCCTCAGAACGCAAGCTGTCAGGGCTCCTACAGTCCAGACAAGAGGTCAGGGCATCTGACTGGGCAAAGCAAGAAGACCTGAAGATACTAATATTAAACTTAGAAGAATGTTACCTCCCTACAGACAATCCCACAGTCATCAAACCCCACCCACAAGCCTGGAGCTTCCAACTGGCCTGTAGTGCCTCCTTCTTAAATGTGAGCAGAGAACCAAGTATCACCAGACATATGAGCAAGGGCTCTGATGCGAGATACAGAGATGGAAACAATTAAGCAGGAAGACATTTACTTTGATAAATGTAAGACCATACAGGAAGCAGCAAACTTTACAGAGAATATCATTAACATCTTTGGAGAGAGAAGAGGTGATATTATACTGGAGAAACAAGAACAGGAGGCTGTAAAAAGGGATCTTTCAGAGAACAAAGTGGAGACTAAACATATAATGTCAGAAATGAAAAGCTCATAAGTAAGACTGGAATATAAAGTGCAGTAAACTTCTCAGAAAGTAGAGTAAAGACACAAAGAAACAGACAATAGAAATAGAAATTGAGAAATAGTAAGTAAGAAGGAAAGAATAAGAACATTAGTCCAGGAGTCCAGTGTCCAAATCATAGGAGTTTTAGGAAGAGAGAGCAGAGAAAGCAGAGAGGAGGTAATCACCGACGAGATCACTCCAGAAAACTCTAGGACACGAGTTTCCAAACTGAAGAAGCCCACCGGTGCCCAGAACAATGCATAAAACCATGGAGACCTACATCTCAGTACAGCATTGTGGAGCTCCAGAACAGAGGAGAAAAGAAGCAAGGTCACGTACAAAGGATCAGAGCAACGTCAGCCTTCTCAACAGCAACCGGGGAAGCTGGAAGACAGCAGAGAAATGCCTTCCAAATCCTGGATGAAAATGATTTCCAGCCAGGACTTCTGTACCCAGCCAAAATCTCAAATCAAAAATAAGGATAAAATAAAGATTATTTTCAGATACACAAGCTGTAAAAAATTTACCTCTTGTGTACACTTTGTCAGAAAAATACTGAAGGAAGTGCTCCAACAAAAAGCAGGAGTGAATCAGGAAAGAGGAAAAGATGAGGCCCAGGAAACAAAGGATCCAACAGGAGGGAAAAACACAGGGCCCCTAGACAACGTGAGGTGGGATCCCAGGGAGTCACCTGTGCCCCAGAAGGAACTGGAAACCCATCTGGATTAGACGAGGCTCAACAAGAGAGTCTCCAAGAAGACAGCAATGATAAATATCTGGCATGCCTGAAAATATTGAGGGATTCAGATAATTAGAGAAGAATATGGGTTGTAATTAGTTAAAAATACATAGAAAACCAAAGGGTAAAAAGACAATTGTTGACTCCAGGACACGTGCGCGGGAAAGGAAGAGTCATCATGGTGCACTGCATGTCTTAACTGTGACTAGCAGTTACATACTAATAGGAACGTAAAAACATCGAAAATAAATTTGTTCTATAACACTAGGAAGATGGTGGCGTATGGTGAAAGAAAGCTAATTCACTTTTCACAGTAGAAACTCAACAAATAAATGGCTAAAATTAAAAACTAAAGAAGGAGCCGTCTAAGCACTTTTACTTAGAAATGTGGAGATAAGTCTGAAAGAATCAGAGAGGAGTGGAGAGTAGTTGTCTCTGAGGAGAGATAAATGGGGCCCAGGGACCTCTGTGTCTTGTGCAAACATTGGAGAATGACTTAGCTTTTTAACTAAATGAATGTTTAATATTTAATAAAAATAAAACTACAATAAAAGTAAAGAATTCATTGGAGTTCACCAAGAGGGTAAGAGGAAGGAACTGTATTCTTTTCAAAGGCACAGAGATAAGGAACAAGGCAGCGTATCCACGAGACTTCAAGTGCTTGGCAGGAATGGGCATGTTGTGCGCAAGTCAGGAGAGAGGTGAGAGGGGTGTCGAGGGACGAGGGTGAAGAAACTGACAGAGGCCTGAGCCCAAGGATCTTGTATTTTATCTAAGGAATGTGGGCCTTATGCAGTAAGCACTGGGAAATGATTGTATGTGAAACCATACCACAATCCGATTTACAGTCTCTCAGGATCACTCTGTTGGGAATGTGGTGTGGAGACTGAAGACAGTCAGTACAAGAGGCAAGATCAGCTGGGAGGCTGTTGTGGTAGTTCTGGCAGTAGGTGGCAAAGAGAAGACAGATTTAGGAGATATTGAGGAAGAACACACTGAATTTAAGGCCCATCTTGATTGAGATTTTTGGCTGGGTATAGAAATCCGGGCTGGAAATGGAGTTGAGAGTAAAGTGGGCTGATTCATGGAATTTTGGCGATTGGGTCAGTGGTGATGCTAACCCACCAAGACCATGAGCTCCATGAGGATGGCTCCCTCCTTCTTGTTTAACACTATTTCTCCTACTGGACTGAGCACACAGCAGGTGCACTGGAACAGGAAAGAAGGTGACTTGCACCTCGCAAGGGCCGTTCTCCATGTTCTTCTCCCCTTTCTGGTTGGCTGGAATAGAGACGATGTCCCAGCTCCCTTGGGAACCAAATGTTGAGGACAGTGGCACACAAGATGGGTAGGGTTTGGATGCCTGAATCACCACCTGGAGAACTGCCCATCAGAACCCCCACAGTACCTGAATGGGAACTGGGAATAAACTTATTGTGTTAAGCAAGATATTTGGGGGTTTATCTGGTTTAGCAATTTAGTTGCCTTAATTACTATTGCTGCAAACTTGGGGGGCAGCTATTGCCTATGTAAGAGGTAGAATTTGGGAGTTAATTCTCTCCAGCTACGTACTCCATGCCCTAACTAGCTGATTCATCTCAGCAGAAAATACTGGTAAGTCAATCGGTGATCTCACTGATCTAGACATGGCCAGATGGAAACAGGGGGACATACAAATAACAGGAGAGTCTGCAGAGATCTAGGACTGAAAGCATCCTGGAGGAGAGCGGTGGAAAGGCAGATCACAGCCAAGACTGTGGGGCTGGGAAGCAAGGGGAAGAAGGGAGAGCAGAGTGGGTGTGTGCCCACCACCCATACCCTCAGCCCTGGAGACTCTGCATCCATCCCACCTAGCCCAGCCTACGTCACACTGCAGGCAGCCCAGTCACAGGGAAGAACCTATGTGCTCAGCTGGCCTAAAGCAACAGCCTGGAAAGAACGCTTAACAAGTATACTGGGTCACTTAGCATGCCCCCAAAATCATGTCCTTCCTGGTACCTGTGAATATGACCTTATTTGGAAACAGGGTCATTGCAGATGTAACTAGTTAAGATGAGGTCACTCTGGAGTAGGGCAGCCCCCTAATCCAGTATGACTGGTGGCCTTATAAGGAGAGGAGAAGAGACACAGAGAGAGACACGCTGGGAGAAGGCCACATGGAGACGGAGGCAGAGACCAGAGCGATGTGTCTACAGGCCAAGGACACCAAGGACTGTCGGGAACACCAGAGGCTGGAAGAGGTGAGGACGCACTCTCCCTACAGGTTTTGGAGGGAGCATGGCCCTGCCGACACCTTGGTTTTGGACTTCTAGCCTCCAGATCTGTGACAGAATAGCTTCCTGCTGTTAGTGGTACTTTGTTACAGCAGCCCCAGAGACAATAAACTGAGACTGAGACAATAGGGGGGCTTGGAGCCTGGCCTCACCCTTGAGTCTCATGTCCGTGTAATTTCCTGTGACCTCTGACCTTTGACCTGTTTATTTAGCTCATCACACCGGCCTCTTCTCAAGCTTTAGGCTCCAGAGTCAGGTTCAGCCACGGGTCAAAATCTAAACCTATTCTGGAAAAGGCCAAACTAAGCAAGTCCTTTCTATGCCAATGCACCCGTGCTTGGACACGTTTTTAAACGCAAACACATTTGTCTACATTTTTAATGAATGGGACTGGCTGAGCAGGATGAATGAGCTCTCCCCTACAGTGCCTGAGCTTCTCAAGGGCTTCTCTCATCCTTTGGCCTCCAGAGCTGAGCACCACGCCTGGTGTGCATGTCGTAGGTGTTTGCCTAATGGAAATGAGCTGTCACTTCATTCCCAGGCACTATTCATCTCATTGGTTCATTAATTGGCTGTAAAGACGTGAATTGCTTCTGAGAGTGGAGAACCAGCATCTCCCCCTGGGACCTGCCAGAACCCAGCTCAGCAGGCCGTTCTCCATGACGGGCTGATGGAAAAGAGTTGAGAGTCACACACCTTCCCCTTCCAGCTCTGCCTGGTTAAAGATGTCAGCCTGCTATGTTGTTTACCTGACACGCACGCAGCATCCTTGGTCCTCAACTCTGAGGATAAGGGCACTCCAAGCTGGGGTGTTTACATTTGGCTGGTGCATGCCTCCCAGAACCACCTGGTTCTGCGAAGCTCTGCAGTCAAGATCCATTGAGACTGTGGAGTGCTGACTTAATCATGGAGTGCTCGGCTGTGCTCCCCCAAAGATTGTCCGCAATCATCATCATCACCCCACTGCTTCGCAGGTCTCACCTGCGGCCACAGTCATCCTGGGAGACACGTGTCTCCAAACTGTACATCTCTGGTTCAGTTGTGCTTCTGACAGAGCTGAGAGCATCAGCTGGTGGGAGAGAATGCAGCAGAAGGCCAGTGACGCCGTTTTTCCACTATTTTGGTAAGCTCAGACAGTCGACGTCATCAACTCATCTGCATCATTCTCCTCTCCAGATCCAGGACAGCGTTAGGTTTTGATACATAACAACCCACCCCCAAAGCTTAGTGGCTGAGAACTATTTATTATTTTCCATAATGTGGGTTGGTTGAGTGGTCACTCTGCTGGCCTTGCCTAGGATCACTCAAATGGCTGTGTCCAGCTAGACAGCTGGCGGGCTGACCATCACATCCATGTCTGGTGGTTGGCAGTGGCTCTTGGCTGGGATGCCTCAGTTCTTGTGTGGTGGTTCGTCCTCCAGGAGGCTAGACCAGCTTCCTTACGTGGGAGTCTCGGGGTGGTATGTCAGGAGGGTGAAGGCAGAAGCTGCAGGCCTCGTAAGGCATAGTCCCAGAAGCTGCAATATGTCACTTCCACTGCATTTTATTGGTCAAAGGACAACACAAGCCAGCCAAGAGTCTAAGGGTGAGGACATAGACCTACTTCTTGGTGGAGAGATTGGCCAGATGACGTTCAGTGGGGCATGCATGCCCAAATGGAAGGAATCTGTGGCCATAGTTTGCAATCTACCACAGGAATAAATTTGGCTCAGGGTCATTTCTCTGATTCTTCGATTTAGTTCACCCTTCACTGAGCCCCTACCATGTGCTAAGTGGGCATTGCACCTGTGCTAGAGATAAAGACATGAATAAGACCGACTGGGTTCCACTCCTCCAAGACCTTCCAGTGTGGTTGGGAATGACAGAGAGGTCAATTTCAGAGCAGGGCCACAGATAAACTCGGGTGCTATGAGAGCGCAGAGAAAGGCCCTGGGTGGGGGCGGGGGGTGCAGCGAAGGCCTCCTAGGGAAGAGGACGCTGAATTAGATGGTAACATTGAGCTGGATTCACGCTGGAGAAGGGACAGCATTCCTGGGAGAGGGACAGCAGAAGATAAAGTAGGATAGCAGAAGAACATCTATTCAGCAGTGACTGCCCACCTGCTCTGCAGGAGGCCCCGCAGATGGCATGACAAGGGCGGGAAGGATTTAAGATACGTGGGCTCACCACCACGACTCAGTCCACAGTATTACAGGCTCTGTCAGAGCAGCCCAGTGACACAAAGAGTGCAGAGAAGAGGGAGCCGCCACGAAGAAGGATAAGAATTCCCTTCTCAGGGGTCAGAGGATCTTCCCGGCCTTAACTGGGCCTCTCCTTTCATGAGGCTCCCAGTGGCCACCGCTCTTTCTCCACACTCTGCTGACTGGAATCTTCTCTCTAAAGTCCAACCCTCTGGCTGTTTCCTTAAAGACACAGCCCAGAAGGGTGGCTGACTCCTCCTCTTGGCTCTGGCTCCTTCAACCTCCACAGTCCCTGCAAGGTGGATCCCCCAAAAGTGAACTCTTGGGTTGACGTGTTGGGGTCAGAGTGCTCAGCCTGAAGTCAGGTGCTCAGGAAGGAGCAGCTTCCTACACCCACCCGGCCACCACGGCCTGTCAATTCTCCTTGCAGCACAGTTCACGGTTTTGCTCTCTCTGTCTCATCTCTACTTCTGCTTGACGTCACGCCTTCACCTTTCATTTGAGCCTCTGCCGTCACCTCCTAGCTAGTCCTTGGGTCTGCAGTGTCACCACCTGCCCCTTCGTCTCCTGCACAGCTGCCAAAGTTGTCTTCTTAAAAATCCCATCATGTATCACCTTACACCCGTGAGAATGGCTATAATCACCAAGAAAAAAAACAACAAATGTTGGAGAGGATGTAGAGAAAAGGGAGCCCTCATTCACTGCTGGTGGGAATGCAAACTGATGCAGCCTCTATGGAAAACAGTATGGAGATTCCTCAAAAAATTAAAAATAGAAATACCTTATGATCCAGCTATCCCACTTCTGGGTATTTATCCAAAGAACTTGAAATCAACAATCCAAAGAGGCTTATGCACCCCTGTGTTCATTGTACCATTATTCACTATAGCCAAGATGTGGAAGCAACACAAGTGTCCATCAACAGATGATTGGATAAAGAAGATGTGGTATATACATACAATGGAATACTACGCAGCCATACTAAAAGACAAGATCATCCCATTTGCAACAACATGGATGGACCTGGTGGGTATTATGTTAAGTGAAATAAGCCAGACAGAGAAAGACAAACACTGTATGACCTCATTCATATGTGGAAAATAAACTAACACAGGGACAGAGAGAAGAGTTTGGTGGTTACCAGGGGGAAGGGACTTGGAGGGTGGGCACAAGGGGTGAAGGGGCGCATTTATATGGTGACTGACAAATAATAATGTATAACTGGAATCTCACAGTGTTATAAACTATTATGACATCAATAAAAAATGTAAAAAAAAAAATGGAAGAAGGAGGACCTTAGAAATAGAAAGGGAAAAAACATCTCATCATGGAATGCCCTGCTTTTAAACTTTAAATGGCTTCCTGCTGTCAAAAGGATAAATAGCATCCTGTTTGCCACTTAACAGTCAGACATTCGATAAATAATTGTGGCATGCATACGGTAATAATTGGATGAGGAAAGAGATTTGAAGTTGATGAGTCTCTTAGACACTGATCATAAGAGTTGCTTGCCTTCCTTTTTGAAGCTCAGATATTTATCAGCATTCAGAGAAGGCCACCTGAGAAGGAGGTCCATACACACGGCAAGTGGCAAGTGGCTTCCAAAAGGTGGAAATGACATGACCCCATGTGGAGAGCAGCCAGAGATGGGGAGGAGAAAGTTCCAGGCATGGGAAATGCACAGCCTCTGGGGCACCAGAATGTAGTTATTACACCATCAAAAATATGCCCTTTGAAATTACTGATCCGTTGTGTGCCTTTTACACGAGTGTTCCTTTTTGTTCTTCCTTGGTCTTAGCAAGTTCTGTCTCAGCTTCCCGGGGCCTGAAACAAAGCTCACGTGTGAAGGCTTTATTGTGAGTGCAATGGAGGGAAGCGAGGGCAAGGAGAGACGGCAGGGAGGAAGGGAAGGCAGAGTGCCCAGACCCTGGAGGTGCGTGGAGGTCCATGGAGTTGCATGGCTCTGCCCATGGAAGGCCGTGCCCCAGAGGAGCCTGGACAATGGGGGAAGTGAGGCTGCAGGCCAGCAGAGAAAGCCTGTGCTTTGGGACGTGGTGAAGTCATGGACCATTTCTGGTGCTGACCCAGCCAGGAGGCAGAGCATCTGCGGGCAGGTGTGGCCGGGCAGATCAGCGATGGTCACAAGTGGGCCTGGTGCAAACTCCTTCTGAAATGTGGTCCGGCTCTACGATGGCAAGAGGATCAGGTCAGGGAAAGTGCTTCTGCCTGAGGATAAGCTGGACTCATGGAGCCAGCACAGAGCACCTGGGGGCTCACGATGGTCCTAAGGGGACTCTTGTGGGAAAGAAGCCCAGAGAGCAGGCCCGCAGCTGATCAGCACCCCCTCCCCACCTCGGATGTGCCGTGAGGCCACTGTGTGTTCCTGTCTGCAAGAGCGAAGGTGCATGTCCCCTAAAATCCTTTAGGGAATTTCTTCTCTTACACAAACCAAAAGACTCTCCCTTCAAAATATTCAGGTAAGGAAGAGGCGAGGAAGAACTGTAAGGCTAGAATTACAGAAGAAGACAGCCCATTCTACGTAAAATTGAACGTAAAATTCACAATATTCTTGAAAAATCAAGTATTACACGTTACCATCTTCATTATCATTACCATCTGGCTTTAAAGCCTAGATTACATTAAATAATGTTTAGAAATTATTTCAGGGGAGGGGAGGAGAGAGAATTTCCTAGTATTGCATAGCTGAGAGTTAATTTTTGACATGGATAATTAGAGAATAATAGTTTGCACTCAGATCTTAGAAACACTAAGGGTAGCCACTAAAGAGATTAAAAATGTAAGTTCATATTTTTCAAACCATTAGAGGTAAAAATATATAATTTAGTAGAGATAGAAAAAGGTAAAAGGAAATGTTGAAGATGATAAGAAAAGCTTGAAATATTAGAGATCAAATGGTGATCAATGGGAACCAAACTATGTATTTTTTAAAAACTCCACCAGGGACGTGCACTCAAATGGAGAATCAATAGTCTATATTGTCTCCGTGTTGTGGATGCTTTGCACAGACCAAAGCTAGAACGTCTCTTTTATTCCTGTTGCTCATCATTGTTTGGAAACTGGAGTAATTGGGAAGAGAGGCAAAATTGTTATTATATTCATATACTAAGATTTTCTCCTCCACGTCTCTCTCAAAAAAATAATAATCAATGGCAAAGTAATGCAAACTACAGTATGTATTTAGACAGCCAGTAGAAAAATAAATATACAAAAATTAATATAATTCCTATATATCAGCAATAATGAAAAAACTGTCCAGAATAACCATACAACATAAAAAACATTAAAACAAATATGATGAAAAATACAACTTTACCAAGCAAATACTTACTGAGGGAACAGATATAAATAAAATAAGAAGCATATAATATTCCTAGATAGGAAAGCCGTTATGTGTATTATAAAGATGTCAATTCACTCCAAATTATTTAATAAATTGAAAGAAATTCCAATAAAAAGTCTAATAACATAGTTTTGCAAATTTTAACTAAGTTACATTAAACTACACAAGTAAATATAAATGGGTAAGAAAAATAAACATCATTAAAGAGAAGAATAATGACGGAGTGTACCACTGCTACGTATTAAAACACTGTATAAGACTTCACTCATTCAGATAGTGTAGAACCGCCAGAAGACAAAGTGTTCAACGGTATAGACAAAAAAGCAGAAATAGAACCGAACTATGTTTTGTTAGTTAGTGTAATATAAGAATTCATTAATTTGAATTAGTAGAGAAAAGCTGAATTATTTGATAAACTCTGCTGGAATAATTGTCCAACTATTAATAATAAATAAATTTTGATACTTGTACTCACATCCTGCATCTAAATAAACTACAGAAGGATTACTGCAACAACAAAGCCATAAAAGAACTAGAGAAAGAACATGTTATGTACATAAATATCTGGTGTGAAGACAGATTTTGTGAACATGGCATCAAAATAGAAACACTAAGAAAAATTTTGATGGATCTGACAACCGAAAATTTTCATACCCTTTTACTGTTAAAAAATATACAATGGCAAATGACAAATTGGGGAAAATGTTCAGAATATATACAATCCCCAAAAGGCTATTAAATACCTTAATATGTAAAGAGCACTTGAGAATCAATAGGAAACAAATATCTCCATAGAAGAATGGACTATGGATACAAGTGAGCAATTCAGAAAGGCAGACTAATAAACAGCCAGTCACCATATGAAAACTCTTCATCCTCGATAGTTACCAAAGGAACACAACTTAAAAGTAGATATCATTTTTTTTAATGGCCAAAATGGCAGGGACTTTTTTTAAATAACAACACTCAGGCCGTTAAGTGTAGACAGGAATCAGGAGTCATTCCCATACCTTATTGATGGGGGTGTCCATTTGTGCGAAATTCTGGAGTGCAGATTTCAGTGTGTCTCAGGTGCCTCATAAATGTTTGCCTCCTGTTCAACCAGCAGTTGCATTTTGTGAATTTTTCCCCCTAAGGAAATAATCAGAAATATATGCTAAGATTTTGACCAAGGACGTAAATTGTAATTTTTTATATCAAACTTGGGGAATAAAAATCTAAATGTTCATCAAGAAAAGAATACTTGAAAATAACTCAACTTAATAACTATGCATTTATAAGGGACCACTGAATAATATTCAAAAGTCATTTTAGGGAAGCATTTAACGATATGAGAAAATTCTCATGATGTAATGTTAAATGAAAAATTCAGGATATAAAATTTCTCATACATTATGATCTCTATTTTATTTTTTAAAAATGCACTATTAGGAGGCTGGCCTCGTGGGGTAGTGGTTAGGTTCACACGTTCTGCTTTGGTGGCCCAGGGTTCGCAGATTCAAATCCTGGGTGTGGACTGATACATGATTCATTAAGCCATGCTGTGGTGACATCCCACATGCAAAATAGAGGAAGATGAGCACAGATGTTAGCTCAAAGCCAATCTTCCTTACAAAAAAAAAAAAAAAGCATTTTTCCTACAATCAGTATATGTTCATTTTTCCAATTAGAAAAATCACATTCAATATAATTTTTTTAAAACCAAACCATGTGGAATCCTCTCCAAATGATGCATTTTGGGCCCAGGACCCAGCATGTCAAGTTGTTACTTATGTTGAGAAGGTGAACACAGAATCACATTAGAAGCCCTTTTCTCTCTCAGCTTAATTTCAGGTGGTGGGTACCTGGGGGGTTCCACCTGTCTGATTAAATATCTGTCTCTATGAAATATCCAAGTTACCCAGGGCTCTCTCTTGTTCCAGAATGATGTGTGATCGTACTGAGCAAGCGGCCCAAGGTAGGTGGTCCGTGAATGTTATGCAGGATAACTACCTTGTTGTTACAGTTGAGTTATGAATGAAACGCTTTGGGCACAGAGAAGGAAGAAAATAGCTGAAGGCAGGGCATCTCGGAAGCAGGGGCTGCAGTCAGCACTGACTATTATGGACCCATGTGAGCAAGCAGAAACTTCTGCCTAGTCCCCGTGCAATAGCCAGAGCTGACCTGAACCTCTCCCCCACTCCTCCGAGCCCAGAAACAGCTACAGTGTTGTGCGCACAGCTTTTGTTGTGTTTAGTGTTGACCGTTGTAGCCTTGGGTTTTCTTTTCCCAGAACAGTGTTACTGAAAGATCTTTCCACAGCTCTCGTCCCAGGAAATAGTGTTCTTGTTTACTCTGCTACCAGCAGTAGTTCTGGTGGGCTTGTGTAATCCAGCCTCTCATCCTTGGGTTATATATTTATTTTTTCCACGTTTGCTAGTTTAAGAATTTGACAGTACTTCCTCTCTCATGGTTTTATATGACATTTTAAAATGTTCTTCCTTCTGCCTCCTCTTGTGCAAATATGGTGTTAATTCCTTCACTGTTTGTTCAAGGGAAACGAGGCATCAGCCTCTAGAATTGAATTCTTAGAGATCATGCTCTTCCCACCCGGTGAGACCTTTTAATATTTTTGTTTTTGTTGTTATTTAATAGGTTGTACTTTATGCTTCTGTAATTCAACATGCTTACTTCACAAAATAATTTTTCCTCTTGCTTTAGAAAGGATATAAGTTGCTTTAGACTTCTTTTAAAACTTTTCACATTGAACTGTGCCACGTCTGGAATTAGTCGTGGGGGGTGTGGGGCCTGGTATCCCCAAGTAATTAGTTTCGTGTTGGTTTTTGTTCGTACATTCAAGTCGTCACAACTTTAGATCTGTTCCTGGAATCTCTGTGCTGGTCTATTGGTGCCAGCCCATCACGGCACCGTCTCGGCTGTTTTAACACTAATTCAAATATTCCCAGGCTGCTGCATCCTCTTCTTTCAAGGAAGGAGAGGCAGGGGGTCAGGGTCTGAGCAGCCTCGCCTTAGGAAGGCGGCGTTTGGAAATGGCTGGGCTTAAAGACAGAGTTGTCAGCCCTTCTGGGCCCCGATGGAGGCAGTCCCTGACACCCTTTCCCCCCGAGCACTCAGTGTGAGGAACCCCCTACCTCCCTCCAACCAGCAGTTTGAGATCTACTGTCCACATGGTCTTGGCAGAACTCATTTTCTTGGGGGAGGGAGGACTAGACCGGTCCCCTCATTCACCTCCATTTTATGTCTAATTCTCCTCTGGTTTCAGCCCTGCACATCGCGGTTCTGCTCTCCATCCTGCACTGCCCGGGCTCAGTCATCCCGTGAGCCTATCGCTCAACAGATTCCGAGTTGGGTCTGCCCTGTGCGGGGCCTGGGCTGGGGCTGGGATCAGCAGTGAACAGAGGGGGAGACCCTCCCACCCTCCAGGCGCCTCCCTTCCAGGGGGCCCGTTGGTCCCTAACGCTTGTTCTGAGTCCGCCACCGGGGGCTTGGACTCGAGTCTGTCACCTCACACCCCTAAACTCCAGCCTCAGTCAACAGAGATTGAAGCCTTTCCTCTAGGCTTGTCCCCCACCTCCTGACTTGTAGGGCATCTTTCCTCCTTTCTCAGGAGCCTCCTTCCTAGTTTTCAGTGGTAGGTGGGCTCACAGCCGCACTCAGAGAGCTGCTTGTGTCACAAGGTTGGGTCTTTTGCCTGGAACGCTCAGTCAAAAGCCCATTCTATTTTCCCTGGGAGAGGCCTGTATCCCTGCAGAGTGAATGGAGGTGAAGCAGGCTGAGGGTTCAGGCTGCATGAATCTCTGGTGAATTCAGTGGAGACGCACTGTGGACCAAGAGCAAGGACGCGGCGCACAGCCAGCCAAACTACTGCAGATCCTCCCCACAGCCTGGACGAGAAGAAGGCTCAGAGAGTCAGAGGCTGTGCAGGTGCTCAAAGCAGCTTTGAGTCAGGGGTCATTTCCGTCATGGCCCCTTCCCCGTGAAGCCACTTAAGCTTAAACTTCAGGCTTTTTTCTTGCATAGTCCCTTTTAAGGAACTGGGAAGGGCCCTAGAGTTTTATATTAATATTTTACTATCATTTGCCTTAATGGGGGCTATAATATGTAAGCTTTAGGCCTCCCACAAGAAACCTGGATCCACCACTGGTTGAGATCCAGTGAGTAACTGGATAAACACACGTTAGGGTTTAGGCAAATGCTTGAGCCCTGCCCTGTACAAATATCCTTACCTAGCAGTAATTCCAGGGCGTAGTCATGTCCTTTAAGATACCTGAGAGGGCCGTGGTGCCGTTCGCTGTTTAGGAAGGGTTAAGGGGGAAGTGACTGATATTTAAATACGTTTTTAAATGTCTATTCTATATAGTCTGTGAATCGTGTTTCTCAGAGGTTGTGGAGAGGTAACAGGATCCTGGAGCCAGACACGACCTTGGGATCCTGCTTCCCTATCATCTTCCCTCCCTACAAAGGAGATGAGAGATGGAATCACCTCCTCTAACTTACTGATTCCGAGACATTCCCAAGAGTATCCTGTGTCCCTCATCCTGGCCCTACAGGAGGAAAGCAAACAGCGATAAGCCCCGGGCATGGTTCTTAGCTCTCCACTGGCCCAGTTACAAAACGGTTGATCTTTCATTTACTTGCTTTTCAAATTCTGATGACCTAGAAAAAGAACACGTGAAAGCAGTGCTCAAATCTTAAACTTGGAGTTTAATTTCCACTAGTGTTCACAGGCTGGTGGAAGCCAGGCGGTGCAGAGAGGAGGCGGGAAGATGGGCTGGGCCGTCAGCCCACGGAAGGGAAGCTAAGATCTGTGTTTCCTCTAGTGTCTCCAGAGGACAGCTATGTCTGCCGGAGTCAGGGATTTGATTGGCTTATTCCATGTTTGTCCCAGAGAGAATAGCTCCATTGTCTGAAGACTTGCTTCCTATCAGGCATTTTGTTCAGCTGCTAACATTATTTCACTTAATCCTCACAACAAACAATCAGTGCAAGTCCTTTCTTACAAACGAGGAAACTGAGGTTTGGGGAGGTTGGTAAATGGTCCCGCACTAGTTAGCGGGAGAAGTGGACGTGAGATCTGTCAGACACCAGACATCTATGCTCGTAACCCCCGGACACCTCGGCAACTCGAACACACGCCATGAATGTCATGCTGCAGGGTGCCCGAATTCGTAGGAGGAAGCACGTGCCCTTAATTCACAAACTTAAATTATCCATATATCGTCGTCTGGACGCATCTCTGTCGAAACGCAACCTGGCAGACCTATTTGCAAAAAGGCTGAGGTGACATCTACGTGCAGCGACCTTACCAACTCTGCACCTGGGCAGGATGAGCTCCTGCAGGGTCCCTCTCCTGGACCCGGGGGCCTGAGTATCGTCTCCACCTGGGCACTCCCCCAGATCTTCCAAAACCAGGGTCTCTTTTGTTGTTGTCTGCGCGCCAGAGGCCAGAACTCATCCTTGGAGCCCCTGTGCATCGGCAAGTCCCCACCTGCCATCAGACCCACTCCCCTCCCTCAGTTGCAGCCTATTTCTTGCTCTAACATTTTTCACTGTGGACCTCACCTGCCCACAAACTGTTTTTTTCTCACTAGTGCTTTTTCGTTAAGAGATTAACTAATTATCATAATGTAAAACATAAAGAAAGAGAAAAGATTGAAAAATACTTGTAATCCAATTATCACACAAAAAACTACAAACGTTTCTTAGCTCCCTTTCTTCCATATCTTTCTGTGTATATATGTGTTTTACATAGTTGAGGTCATGTGTTATATAAAATGCTCTATCCTCTGTTTTCACTTAACGATTTTTCCCCAATGTTTCCCATGCCGTTAAAAACTTTTCACAAGCATTATTTTCAACGGCTTTGTAATATGCCATAGATGGGCTACATTATGGTTTATTTGACCATTTCCAAATTAGAGAATATTTGCCAATCTTTCTCTATTACACACTACGTATTACACTATGCTGAACATCTTCCTGCATAGGCATTCTTTTCCCGTTTCATATCATTTCTTTGAGACTGATTCCCGTAAATGGAGTGTGCAGGTTAAAGGGCACTGGCATTCTGAGGAGTGTTCAAAAACACTGCCAAACTGCTTTAGTGCAACAAAGAGCTATTTTTCCAACTCCCCCAACCAGCCAGCATTTATCTTTAAAAATACTTGCTTTAAATAATCTTTTTAAAAAGATTTGCTAATTTGATTAAGAAGAAAAATCCTTCCCCTACCACCTCCTGCTGAGTCCCTTTGATTCAGACCACCTGTAGAAAGCAAGGAGCCCATTCGCTGCCCCAGTAATTTTTAACACAATTCTCATAACTCCTCGGATGGATTCTCACTTCTTAAGCAGATTGCTCCACGTTCTTATTTCCTTCCCTCCCCATTGAACCATTTAGATTTAAGTTCTCAGTCCTGCTGGCTCCAACCTACACCAGTGCCTAAGTGTTTCCGAAAAGCTCACGTAGCTTGCGTGCTGAAATATGTGAAATGCAAGACATCATATAAATATTAAGATGCCTAGCTCCACACTTCCTGCCCCCTTGTCCCCGAGACCACTTTAGGAAGCGGAACGATCAATAACAACAATAACAGCAGTTACTGTTTATGGAGGGTTTACTCCATACCAAGCAGTGTGTAAAGAGCTGTGCTTTATTTTATTTAATCCTTACCTGAGCACAGTGACATCAGTATCACAGGACTAAAATCCTTATCTGAAATCCCTGGGGCCAGTTGTTTTTCAGAAACAATAACTTTTCATATTTTAGAAAGGAAATTCTGTCAAACCCCATACTTTATTTAACATGCTGAGAGGATCTCAGGCAGCAGACCATGATCAAGCATATCAATATTTCTGCAGTAAAGTATATGAATGTTCATACCAAATAGGATAAAGATTATAAATAGCCTCGTATCACTTGGGGTCAGGGTTTGCCACAAAATGTCACCAAATGAAAGCACGTAGGACAACACTTGTGTTCCTATCCTCTCTGTCATGGAGTAGTCACCGAGCTTATCTAATACTAATATCCAGTCATTAACTAATAATCTAAGCAAGAAGGGATCTCTAACAGTTCTGTATTTCCCCCAGGGATTCCTACCTAAGCTGACAAACTGGCCACTGCTCAAAGCAGTTTTAGTGCATAGGTTTGGTTTAAACAACAAGATCCATGGATTTCTGTTGAGCTGGTGTAACGTGTGCCCTAATCAATTTCTGCCCAGAGTCAAAGGTCAAGGAAAGGTCAATGATATCAAACAGCCATTTTATTCTTCCTAATGTATTTTGCACAGCTGATAGAATTTAACAATGAGTGAAGTGCACAACAAAAGCTGAAATCTTTCTTGACCATATGTAGAACAGTGGCCTGATAATCAAATTTTTAAAAGAATGAAAAATCTAATAATTGAAAATAGAAATTCTGATAGAAAGGTTACACAGCAGACTAGATACAGCTGAAGAAAGAATTATATGATTGGAAGATAGACCTCAATTCTCAAAAACTTACTCAGAATGGAACAGATAGAGAGAACAAAGAAAAGAAAAATAAAGAATAAAATTTAAGAGGTATAGCATAAGATGAGAAAATATAAGATATTTCTAATCAGAATTCTAGAAGGAAAATAGAATGGGAGAAAGACAGTATTTGAAGAGATAGTGGTGGAAGTTTCTCCAATATTTTTCAAGGACATGAGTCTTCATATTTAAGACGCCTATAAACTCCGAAAAGGGTAATTAAAGTAATCCACAGTTAGATACATCCTAGTGAAATTGATGAATACAAATGACAAAAGGAGACTTTTTTAAGTGGCCAAGGAGGAAAAAGATAGATTCCATAAAATGAAACAAAAATTAGAAAGATAGCTAGCTTCTCAACAGTAATAGGGGTAGCCAGAGACAAGGAATAATATCTTTAAGTGCTGGGGGAAAAAATAGGTATTTATTGGAAATTGTAAATCAATTAAATGTATTTTCAAAAATGATGATGAAATAAAGACATTTCAAAAATCTCATGATTGTCCTTCATTAAAAGAACTTTTATAGGGTGAACTCTAGGAAGAGAAAAAGGACCCCAGAAAAAAAGACCTGGGATGCAAGAAGGAAAGTTTATCAAAGAAAATAGTAAATACGTGGATAAGCCTAAACAAACATTAGCTGTGGAAAGTAACATATAATTTTTGTGGTTAAAAATAACAAGATAGAACTAAGAAACAGAACAACTACAACATGTAATTTATAATAAAAGCACTCTAAGGTGCTTGTATCATTTGTAAAGAGTATAAATATTAGCTGTAGACTTTGTCCAGTCAATGGTCTATGGCTTATTAATATTTTAGAGTAATCAACTACATCATAGAAATCAAATGTATTTCTTCCAAATTGAGTTAGAAAATAAGATGGGAAAAAGAAAAAATTCAATTAATTTAAAAGGAGGTAAGAAAAGAAGGAAAATAGAAAGCTAAGAAAGGCAGTACAAATAGAAAGCATGAAGTAAAATAATAGAAAGGAATTCAAATATATCAGTAATCACAATAAACATAAATGAATAAAATTTCCTAGTGAAAAGGTTAAAACTATTAGGCTGAACTTTAAAAATACCAGCTATATGCCGTTTATAAGAGATACATCTGAAATGTAAGGGCATGGACAGTAAAAGCAGAAAGATGGAAAAACATGTTCCAAACAAATAACCAAAGAATGTTGGTATTGATATATCAGTATCAATTAAAAACAAAAAACTTCAAGGCAAAAGGCATTACCAGAGACATAAAAAAAGGTTACTACCTATTGATAAAGGGCTCAATTCAACAGGAAAATATAACAATTCTAAGCATTTTTTGTATCTAATAAGAGTTTCAAAATATATAAAACAAAAATAGATGGAACTACAGGGAGAAATTGGGAAATCTAGCAGCACAGAAGTAAATTTTTAAAACTCTTCTATAAATAATCAATAGACCAAATAGACAAAAATCAGTAAGAATATAAAATATTTGATTAACACTGTTAAAGAGGTTGATGTAATAGGAATATATAGAAGTAGAAAATTAAACATTTTTTAAACACTCAGAGAACATTTACAAATATTTCCTACATACTGGGAAGTAATGAAAATTGCACCATATCTGAATAAGTTAATATAACGTAGCCATATAGTTTCTGACTGCAACAAAATTTTATAGATTCTAAGGCACAATTTTCTTTTTCAGTTTTAAGTATCTCTGAATTGCGATGTGTCTTACAATCAAAGTTCTTATAATTGCTGTTGCCATTTTTTCCACATTTTAACATTTCTGAAATCTGAATACTTCTTGTACAGCATTTTAGAATCAACAAATTATGTTAAGTTCAAAATCAATGACAAAATAATTTTAAAACAAATCCATATTTTCATGAAGTAAGAAACACAGTTTCAAAAACCTTATGGATCAAGATAGAATCATAACGGAAATTGGAAAAAAACTTAAAGCTGAGCAATAATAAAAATACCAGGTATCAAGAATTGAGGGATGCAGCCAAAGTCATGATGAGAGGCAAATTTATAGTCTTAAATTATATTAGAAAAGAAAAAAGCCTGGAAATGAATAAAGTACAAGAATAGCAGAATAAACCCAACAAAGCAAAATAAAAGAAATGATAAGGAACAAAATTTAATGCAGTTGAAAATAAAGGTATGAGAGAAAGGATCAACAAAGCCAAAATTTGGTTCTTTGAAAAAGTCTCATAAAATTCACAAATCTCTGGAGATGATCAAGGTAAAAAGAGTGAAAATCAAATATACACAGCATAAACTAAAAAGTAGATAATAATGTATATATGACAAGATTTAAAATATTGAAGAGTATAAGAAATACATTTGGGGCAATTAATTTTTAAAAATGTGAAAATATCGGGGCCAGCCCGGTGGAGCAGTGGTTAAGTGTGTGCACTCTACTTCAGTGGCTCAAGGGTTTGCAGGTTCAGATCCCAGGCATGCACTGACACACCACTTGTCAAGCCATGCTGTGGCGGTGTCCCATATAAGGTAGAGGAAGATAGGCACAGATGTTAGCCCAGGGCCAACCTTCCTCAGCAAAAAGAGGAGGATTGGCATGGGATGTTAGCTCAGGGCTAGTCTTCCTCACAAAAAAAAAAAAAAGAAAAGTGAAAATAACAAATTCTTACATAAAACAAGTTATCTGAACTGACCCCAAAGGATTGAATGATCCTGTAACCATTAAATGCCTTAAATCAATATTTAAACGTCTATCTACAAAGAAAATACAGATGATAAGTGAGTTCTACCAAGTATGGTATAGTTCTATCACATGACCATTCCAGAGGTTATAGAAAGACTAAACATTCCTTCAACTAATTTTATTGGACTAGTTATAAAAATCAGAGACAGTATGAGAAAGATGACAAGCCAATTTTACACATGAACAGCAACACACATGTACACAAATGCAAAAATACTAACAAAATCATTAGCAAATGAAATTCATGCCCAAATGGAGTTTATTACAGGATTTTAAGATTGCTCTTGTATTAAAAACCATATTAATATAACTATCATTTTAGAGCTTAAAATAGGAAAACCACATACCAGATATTGAGACTTGCTATACAGTTATAGTAATCAAGTTAGTGTGTTATTGGCACGAGGATGAACAAACAAATGGAATAGAGTATAGATCCTAGAAACAGACCCACACATATATGGAAACTTGATTTCTGATGAATCTGGCATTGCAGTTGAGTGAAAAGAGAATAGGACAACTGGTAATCCAAAGAGACCAAGAATTGGGCTCCCTACCTCACACTACATACAAAAACAATGGATTAGTAGTCTACATGTGAAAGGATTTTTTTTTTCATTTAGAAGAAAATATAGGATAACATATTTATTAATTTCATATAGAAATTTTTTTAAAGTAAGAAACAAGAAGCACAAAGCATTGGGGCCGGCCCCATGGCTTGGCCGTTAAGTGCTCGTGCTCCGCTACTGGCGACCCGGGTTTGGATCCCGGGCGCACACTGACACACAGCTTCTCCGGCCATGCTGAGGCCGCGTCCCACATACAGCAACTAGAAGGATGTGCAACTATGACATACGACTATCTACTGGGGCTTTGGGGGGAAAAAAAAAGAGGAGAATTGGCAATAGATGTTAGCTCAGAGCCGGTCTTCCTCAGCAAAAAGAGGAGGATTAGCAGGGATCTTAGCTCAGGGCTGATCTTCCTCACAAACAAAAAGAAAGAAGAAGCACAAAGCATAAAGGAAAAGATGTATGCATTCAACTGCATTAATATTTAGAACTTCTGTTCATCAAAAAACTCCATACAGTAAATGAAAATAAGTCACAAACGGGGAGAAGATAAAAGCAACACACATACCAAAGAAATAATATCCAGACTACACGAAGAACTCCCTGAATCAATAAGAAAAAGACCATCAGTTCCACAGAAAAACAGGTGAAAGATAACATTAGGCATTTCACAGCAGCGGCCAGTGATACAGGATGTCCTGTATTCACTATAATCCGGGAAACGCAAAGTTAAGTCCCAGTGTAATACCATTTCACACTTGCTGGCTGAATTAAGAAGAAAAAAAATCTGACAACATTAAGCATTTGTGAAGATGCAGAGCAGCCAAGAACTCTTTCACACTACTGGAGGGGAGTAAATTTGTAAACACTTCATCACCACCTACTCATGTTGAAGCTGTGCATGCCCCGTGACCTCGCCATCCCTCTCCTGGAGAAACTATGGCAGAGTGTGCAACAAGACGTGCAAGAAGGTCCAGGGCAGCACTGGTCATTATAGGAAAAAGACAAAGAACAAACATAACTGTACAAAACCCAACTGTCTGTCACATTGGAAGGGATAAATGAATTGTGTTAAATAGTGAAAAATGGATGAATCTCAAAAATATAATGTTGGTTGGAAAAAGCAATGCATAGAATGTAATTCCACTTACAGTAAGGCCAGAAAACCATTCAATATACTGTTTCAGAACACATGAATTTGTGCTGAGACTATGAAGAACAGCAAGGACATGACTGACATACAGCTATGGTAGTGGTTACTTCTGTAGGAAACAAGTTCTACAACTGAGAAGCAGCTGAGAGGGAGCCACACCGACTGGCGACATGCTATGTTTTCAAGCTGAGTGGTGAATAAACAATTGTTGGTGTTATTAATTTAAATTCGTCCATTTATTTTATACTATTTTTATTTGTGATGTATTTTTAAATTATATTTTAATGAGATTAAGTTTAGATTAAAATAGGAAAACCATATACCAGATAGACTAAAATAGGGAATAAAGCAGAAATAAATAAGTAAAAGTAAAGGAGCAATTAAAAGGAAAAGACTCAAAATCCCAAGGTGACGATCCCTCTCTCAGCCTCTAACAGTTTTGGAGAGCTTACCTTGTGCAGGCGCACAGTATTAATTGTGAAAGTCTACATGTGAAAGGCATCGCCATGACGTGGCCCCCACTCATGTCCCCATCTTACAGGGGGTCTCCAAGTTCCCAAAGACCAAACAGCTTCCCCTGGCTCTGTATTTCAACTGATTCCATAGCCCTTGCCTACAACCCCCCATGGGCATTCTCCTTTCAAAAGAAGCGTTGAAAATAAGAGACGGTTGATGAGATTTAAATAAAAGCTAAATCCAAAAACCACTGAGATAAAAAGCTTCAAAGATGAAGGAGAGGGAAGATTAAGATAAAAGTCTAAAACCCTCTAGAAGTCAAGTGAAAAAATATAAGAATAGATGAAATTAAGATTTAGGGACAGAAAATAAATTTTAAACAAAAAGAAATTATAGGGATAAACAGCATTGAGGAACTATTTTTTAAAAGAAAAAGTTGGACTTGGCGCGAGAGGCGCAAGGGCAGCAGGCTGCCGCTGGGCGTTCCGCTGCCCGGGTGCAGACCCCCGTGAGGGGGACGGCCACCCGGGCTGGTCGAGGAGCCCACGAGAAACAACTGCCTTTGCCAGACTTTCTTTACTGAGGCTTCTCCCCTGACACGTGAGCACTCTTATCAGAGGCCACAGGCCCTGCCAGCAAGCATTTATCAATTTATTCATCCTTTCCTTCTACATGAGTTTACCAAGCGCCTACTGTGTGCAAGGTGGGGAGCCCACTGTCGGCACAGGAGAGGCCAGATGCTCAATGGAAGAAGGGGACAGAGGAAAGCACCTCGAAATCCAGGCAACCGTGTGCTACCAATACTTCCTGCCGGAGAAGTAAGAGAAAAGAGGAAGACAGAGGAGAAAATTCGTCATCCTCCCGTGGCCCGTACTCGCCCTCTTCCCAGGAAAAACAAACGAGCCAGGAATCCTGGGGCACAGCTCTCGCATTTAGGGGGGCAGGGGGGCAGCAGAGGCAGCCATTGTTTGGGGGTGATCTAGGCGTGAGGAGGACTCAATCCGGGCGAATCGGGAAGAGAAGTGGGTTGCGTGTCCTCCTGTCAATCACGATGTCAGTCATGATGGAGGTGTCTGACTGAGCATCTCTATCAGAGGCTTTTCCGAGCACAAAATGGCATCAGTTAATTCTGGGGTGCTTTCTTTACACACTTTTTCTGTACTAATTCTTTTGTTTTACAAATCACTTCTGTGCTGCTGCACGCCCCACACCTGGACATTTGTTCTTCTTCCTGGAGATAGCATATACAGAGTGTTGGTTTTTACTCCAGCCTGGAAGTGAAAGAGGGAACGAGTTTCTCACGTATTTCCACCAGGTAACCATCTTCCTCTCGATTTGTCATGATTTGTGCAAATCACGTTGAACTAGTGTATATTTGAATCACTTTTCACTTTCACCTCCAAAACCCACATGGAGGAGACCTGTGAATTTTCCTAAGGTTTTTAAAACATGTAGAAAAGTTCTGTTGCTTGTTGTTTTAAGCAACATAATAGTTTACGTGCTGTGATGTCTCTGTCGTTTACCAAATAAAGCAAAAGCAACTGACCCAGTGTGAGACCTGTAAAAATTCTTCACTGTCCAATAAACGTATTTGAAAAGTGCTGATTTTGACCAGACAGTCAGATGTCACTGAACAAGCATGTTATCCATCAGGTGACTGAGGACAGCAGCGGGAAGGTTTTTAGTGGTTTGTGACATCAACTTGCTGATTCAGGGAAAATGGGTGGTCTAGAAAGATCTGACAGTGCTGCACAATTTATTTTTTCTGTTGAGAGAGCAAAAGCTAAACTGGGATTTTTCTCCTTCAAACTTGTGGGCTATGAATGTCAAATTAAATATTTCAGTGTAACCATTTTTAAAAGCAAATAAGAGTCTCCCTCTTCAGATCAATACACATTCAACCAGATCTCCTACAGCAAGGAAGCATCACTTCTGTGATGTATATTCCACTCGGCCACAAGAACTTATTCTAGGTGGAACATAGACGACAGGCACTTAAATCTCTGTGGCTCGGGAATGACAACGTGAAGAAATACCTGACTCTGCACGGAGTGGAGCCTGAAAATACATCCAGGATAAAGACATCCACCTTCTGGGGGAACTGCACAAAAATGCCTTCCACCCCAAGGTAAAGGTAGTGGTCTTCTTTCCTTCTCCTCAACGCCACACATCCAAAGTGCACACTCCCCCCACAGACACACACACACACACACAGACACATACATGTACAGACACACACATACGTGTAGACACACACACACAGATACACAGACACCGCCATCACACCGTACCTGGAGACCTGCATCATTAGACTATTTTGAGATTCATGGGACACAAGCCCCCTCTTCCATTTATTAGGTGTGCAACCTCACACAACTTAAAAGTTTTCCATGTCAAAATTTCCTCACTATAATAAAGATAATTACATCAGTGACATTGAGCAGTTGTGAGGATTAAATGAAATGATACTTGCGAGGAGCCTAGCTCAGCACCTGGAACCCAGTGAGGAGTCAGTAAACAGCAGGCACCCTCACTGTCATAGGGTCGTAAGCTGTTCCCATCATAATTTCATTCTTTTGGTCCCACAGCACAGGATGATTCCTGAGCAGATAGTGGGTGGTGTGACTTGAGGTTTGAAGAGGCAGGGACCAAATGACCGCCTTCTAGGCTGCATTAAAGGTGTTAGAGTTGGTCCCAAGGACCCACTGGACGCTTCCACACAGAAGGGCAGTAAGTTCGAATTTTCAGGAGTGGACACATGGTGCTGAGACCGCGCAGACAGATGAGTGGAGACCAGTCAGGAAACGCGCAGGGTCCAGGTTAGAGGTGGCAGCCGCTCAGAGTAGGCAGAGGCGGTGATGGTTCAGAGAAGCGGACTTTGGGGGCCATTTAGGAGACAAAACTGAGACCGACTGGAACATGATTGGTAAATGAAAGCACATTTTCTATTTGTACAACTGGTGATGCTCTTCCGAGGAGACCACAGGAAAGGAAGGGGCTTGATGCCCACTCCCTCACCATCCTCCCGAATGGCCAGAACTCCAACCCTCGCCCCAGGCTCTACCTCTAGGGAACTTGAAGGAAGACGAGGTTGCTCAGCCGGCCACAGGCCAAGGTTGGGTCAGAGCCAGAGAGGCGCCGCCTGCAGCTGCAGCTGGGCAGGGAGCCCCCGGCAGCCCGAGGTGGGCCAGGCCAGGCCAGGCCAGGCAGCAGCTCCGCAGGCAGTGAGGTTCCTCCCTCCCGGTGGTGGCCATGGCGGCTTCTGACCCAGCAGGTTCAGGTCCTCAGTGACTGACTGTCCTCAGGCCTCCTTCACTAACTGGCCCAGGGCCGTGCTGCTCAAAGTGCAGGCCGCAGACCCGCAGCACCAGCATCTCCTGGGAGCTTGCTGGAAACACACAGTCTCAGGCCCCTCCCGGACCAGAAGAATCAGAATCCGCATTTTAACAAGATGCCCAGGAACTCGTGTGCACCGTCAAGGTGGAGAGGCAGTGACCTAGAGCACGTTTAGGCCAAATCTAAACATTGACTGCAGACAGATTGTTTTCCGAGGGCCCACATTAACTCTAGATCACAGACAGACGAACATCTAGATGCGTGTGTGCGTGCAGGACATGTCCATTCCAAACGCTTGCGCTTCCTTCCGTGGCGTATCCACCCCAAGCCAACGAACCTCCACTGAAATGACTCACAGCTCGCTCCTCTCCACCCCTGCCAGCTCTGCTCTGTTCCACGTTCCGCATATAGATTTTCGTGTCTAAACTGACGAAAGCAGGGCTTCTGCTAATTATACACACCACCTCCTACACTCATAATCCTGGCACCCGATGAGCATCAAACATAATAAAACAGCCAAAGAAGCCACAAAGAAAACATCATTTTAAACAGGAAACAGATATTCTGCCAGCCCTTTTCCTCCACATGCTGGCAAGCCAGGCCAGGGAGGGAAGGGGTCGGGCATGAGTTTGTGACTCCCCACCTCACCTCTTCTCTCCTGCCTCCTGGCCTGGGCTTAGTTCGGCCGCTATTTGGAGCCCTCCACTGACCAAACCTGGCACTCAGTCTTCCAAAAAGGCCAGCCCAAATCCTGCATCCTCCAAGAAACTCATTTGGTCAAATAGCTATATTTTCGAGCCAAAATCTGAGGTACGAGCTAATAAATTTAACTAGATTAGTGTACTCATTTGTATGGTCTTCCAAATAAAAAATACCCAGTTTTAAATTGAGATCACCTTGTTAAGTATAAAGCTACATGACATTTCATTCTCTTGGGTAATTCTGAACAGTTCAAGTACACTTTTTGCAGTGGAAACCCAGGTCCATTGACCGGCATGGTGGCAATTTTCCCAACTCCTAAGTGTATACCTAAATGTGTTCCGTATAATTGGAATGGACCTATGTGGTTCCCCGGACTTCAGGTTGAGAGCTTTCAGAGTGGAGAGCGTCGGGGGAAGCCTCAAAACTTGCCCCCTCCCCAGATAAATTAGCAAATCAAAGAAGATATTGCACTCCAGAAGGACCCCAAGGATGCGAGGGTGGTCATCTCTGCCCTACTCCACCTAACTCACCAGTGCGTTCCAGACAAGACTTCGAGGAAGCCTGGACAACTGCAAACTCAGCCAAGCAGCAGCCCCCGTTGCAGCTGCCGTGTCCAGGGAGAAATCTCCACCAGGAAAGCTTCCTAGGGTGTCAGGAACACGGGATGCAGCTGCTGATCTGGAAGCGCCCTTGTTCCATCTCTAACGAGAAGTAGGACCGAAGCAGCTCACATTCACATGGGATAGATGCAGAATGTCTCCCTGCCCTCTGCCATGAGGTGGTCCTACGGGACTGTGACCGTCCTGACCACAGGACCCCACATTTGTCTACCACATCGATGGTATCAGACTGCAAGAGCCAGAACTGAGAATATGCTGAAGGCCATGGGAAGACGCAAGAGCTCCAGATGGTGGGAGATAAACCCTAGGAATTAGCACAGTTTCAGGGCTGAGACGTGCCTCCAAAGTAGAGGGAAAATGATCACCGCTCATGTCTTCTGCCACGTAGAAGAAGCCGTGATGGGGCCTCTTTGGGCTCTGGAGGCAGGGTATGCAGGCTGGGGAAAGCTCCAACATGGACCTAGAGATGGAAAGAGCTCCCAACCACGGTGGGGCCCGGCGTAGGAAAGGGGCGTGCAGCAGGTCCAGGCAGTGGGCCAAGCAGCCCTCCCTGTGGACCCATGGCCTGGAAGACCCTACAGGATTAGAGGTATCCGTGCTGGGAAATGTCACGCTGGGTTGTAGCACACCAATGGGAGAATCTCACCCTAGACCCCAGGGTTCTGGGGCAAGGCTCTGTCACTCACAGCAAAGAATTGGTCACCATTTGAGAAAAGGTATCTGGCATACTATGGGGCCCTAGTGGAGACTGGGCACTTGTCAGTGCACATCGAGTGACCATGTCACCAGAACTGTTCGTCTTGAGTGGGAATGGTCAGGTCCACAGACCCCTAGCAGTCTGTCTAAGCGTGGAGTGGTGGGGATCAGACACACCCAGGGAAGGAGCCCAGCACCGTGTCCTCTCCCACTAGGACCAGAGACTAGTATCTCTCCCTCAATCACCCCACGGGGGCGGGTCCCTCATGGCCCGCTGATGGAGCAGGGATGACCTGCTCCAGGTCAAACAAAGGGATGACCCCAGTTTTTGGGTGGAGCAGGGGTGACCCCGGAGCAGAGCTCCCCCAGGGCTGGCTGGGGCCTGCAGTGCCCCTCCAACTTCTCCGCTGGTTCCGCATTGCTCACACCCCGACAGGCTGTTCTCAAGAGATCTCCCTAGACACAAAATCCAGGTCTCAGAATCTGTTTTCCCAGGAACCCAACTCTAGCAACCCTTCTAAAGAAAAGGTCCTAAACTATCATCCTTAGGAGAAAAAAAAGAATTCACAGAGTCATAATTAATCAGCTTGCGTGGTACACAGAGCCACTTCTGACGTGCGGCGTGTTCTTTAGGAAAGACCGTGGAAAAGCCACATAATCCCAGGACTTGAATCCCAACTTGACTTGAACTCAGCTCCTGAGGAAGATGTGGTGGGAAGAGAATGGGTGCTGCAGCCAGTCCTGGCTCTCCAGCCCCTCCTGCCACGTGGAGCCTGTCCAACCAGGACATTCACTGAAGCTCTGAGTCCACTACATCATCTGTGAAATGAGGTTGGTGGTAAGTGGAAATGAGATCGCCTGTGAGGAAGGGCCAGCACGAGAGGACACTCGGCACAGACAAGTCTCTCCCTCACAGCACTCGGGTGACACCTCCCTGAAAGTGGGGAGAAGGCTGGGATAGGGATTAACATTTGACGAATTTCAGTTGTTGGTCAGCCCTGGACGCCAGCTGTGAGACGTCTAAGCTAGCTCAATCTGATTTTATTAGCACTTCACCACCAAAAAGGATCCAAGTCAACAGAAGTTCTGCATCACAATTTATCTCCCCAGCCCTAAGTTCCTATAGGAGGCATATATAATGTCCTGCTCTTAATCAAGCGAATCAGAACAGGCATTTTCCAGAACCTGTTCTGAGACAGAAGGTGGGACAGTCTAACGTGAAGACGGAGAACTCCACATCTTTCCTGACGACTCTCCAGCAGCGGCCCAGCTCCCCAGGTACCACCGGAGCCTCACCCCGCAGCGGACAGCTCCCCGTCCAACAGGCTGTAGGACAAAGAATCCTGACTTTGTTTCTCTCCCCCGCCCCAACATGTGACAACCTCAACCAGCCAACAACAAAAGCTGTTTCAAGGCCCTGTGAATGGCTTGGAAATCAATTCTGCCGTCGTCTCCGATCCTGCAGCCAACACAAAAGGGCGAAACGAGCGGAAGATGAGGGGCGGCCCCTCCGCCGACTCAGCAAAGGAAGAGGAGCGGCCTTCAGTCAACAGCTGGGTTACAGTATCCCGTTTCTAACAAGACTACAAGAAGCAGATTAATCCCCTCGGCGCACCTTAATTGTGGGAAAGGTTCCCGTCCCCGAAATCCGCTGAAGGCCGATGACAGGTCTGCGTCAGAGGAGGCCACCGGGATCCCGTCCAACCGCCCGGAACAGGGGGAACCACCAGGCACGGGGTCTCTTTGGGGCGCTGCACGCATGAGAAAAACACTCTCACAAAGGCAGACATCGATTTGAAATGCCCAGGCTCCACATTTTTCAGTAAAAGTTTCTGAATTTAAAAATAATCAACAATTTTAGTTTCTCACCATGGTTTTAAATTACGAAAAATGTATAGAAAACCTAAAAGGAAAACAATATCATGGAGGTTGTTTTAGATATTTTTAGATATTTGAAAATGGAAAGGGATGCTCTTATTCCTAAAATGACAAAGACTGTTGACCCACGAGGATGGACTCAGGAGGTCTCCTCGACCAATGACTCAAATTACTGACGGTGTCGACCTCAAGCTTCACCGAAAAACATGTGCCGCCACCCCTCGGGAGCTAAAGTGTCCCCTTTCCTACCTCATGTGTGCGGGGAAGAGGAGTGGACGGGAGAGGCTGCTGTCATGGGCTGAACTGCGTCCCCCAAATCCACATGTTGCAGTCCTAACCTCCAGGACTCAGAATGCTGCTGCATTTGGAAATGGGGCCTTTAAAGAGGTCATTAATGTAAAACGAGGTCACTAGGGTGGGCCCTGATCCAATATGACCAGAGTCCTTCTAAGAAGAGGAGATCAGGACACAGACACATGCACAGGAGGACAGCCACGTGAAGACACAGAGAGAAGACAGCCCTCTACACGCCAAGGAGGGAGGCCTCAGAGAAACCAACCCTGCAGACACCTTGACCTTGGACATCCAGCCTCCAGAGCTGTGAGACGTAAAAGTCTGTTCTTTAAGCCCCCAGTCCATGGTGCTTTGATGGGCGCCCTCAGCTGACTAACACAGCCGCGATGAGGAGAACGGGGGACCTGCGAAGACTCCTCGAGAGAGAACTTATCTGAATGGAGAAGGGACTCAGGCAGGTGACATGTTTGGCCTGGTAACAAAGCCACGTCCCCATGGGGACTGTCTCTCTCAGGTGAGACCCTGGCTCAGCACCCGCCTCGAGGCAAGAAGACCCAGCGAGGCGGGGGTTCCTGTCCCCATGTCAGCATGGAATTGAGGCAAGCTGAAGCCAAGCTGGGCCCAGACAGCACAGGGAGATCCTCCTCCTGCACCTACGCAGAGGGGTGGGGGCACCTGGACCACCAGCCTGGGGATTGGTCCCCAGATGGCAGACACCACAGCTGTGCCCAGAAAGGTGGGGTGCCTGGTGGGCACAGTGTAAATCTGCCCATATGTTGAGAATAGGCAGAAATGCTCTGGAGGAGGGGCTTGGGGGTTAGGGTCCTAAAGGGCAGATAGATGTGTGTGGGTGGTTGTTGGCTGTTTACCCTGAGGTCCCACCTTTGGGGGACCCCCCCATTCTGTGTGGCTACATGACAGTAGAGGATAGTGTGTGTCCTGGGGTGTGGATATAGCCGATGCACAAAGGCTGGGAGCAGGGAATCTCTTCCCTTGGTTCCTGGATGGTTGTCCTCTAGCTTGGGGTCTAGTGCCCATCTTTCCCACGGTCCCAAGAACACTCGGGAGTGAGGCCGGCTAAGAAATGCAGGGCGAGACTGGTGACACCCTCAGAGCCTGCATCCAGCGTGCAGCTCCGTCCACTCTCGGCCTTCCTAACAGTGTGGACAAAAGCAGCCCCTTTTTTGCTCAAGTCAGTTTCGGTCAGGTTTCTATCATTTGGAATTAAAACTTCTAGTGCATGTGGAGAGCAGTAGAGTTTGTTTACACTCAGGGCTGAGCAAACAGGTGCCATGTGAAGCTTCTCTTCTGCTACATTTATTTAGAAAATGTACACACCACCTCATGGTATATTTATTTTGATCCCATAACATGACAATCTATGAAACATATCAGACAAGCTTGCTTTCTTATGTGGATTAAAGTTACACTGTGACTTTGATTCCTTATCTCCTTCAGTTGGAGGAAAATTTATATCTAAATTTGGATATGTGAATTTCAAAGCTGCCTTTTAATACACCATACTAGTCTTTTCTTCCAATATTTTGACTAGCCATTCCAAGAGTTAAGTAGTCACAACCACTTTGACAACTTATCCTGTGAAAACCATATTGGGGATGCCATATGGGGTTCTACACTAAGGTTCCACATTTGGGGGCTCTTCATTGAAGGTTCCACATTGGGGGTTCTATGATGGAGATACCACAGCAAGCGTTCCTCATTGGGGTTTTCACATTGGGGGTTCCTCTTTGGGGGTTCCACATTGGAGGTCACACGGAGAGAACCACAGTAGAACCCACCCCACCGCACATGGCCCTACAGACGTCACTGGCCAAAAACAGTCTTCCTGGACAAGCGGCTCCCAAAATTGAGTGTCTCCAGCATTGCAGGGGTGTTTGAGGAAATGCAGATTCCTGGGGACCACCCCCATGAGCTGTGATTTGTTCAGTCTGAAGCAGAGGTCAGAAATCTGCTTATGAAAAGTTTCCAGGGGACTCTGACATAGGTGCCAGTGGAGCACTGGGTAGATTCCATCAAGGTGAGGACATTGTCCGTGCCTAGTGTGGCTCCTGGCACATAGTAAGAAGCCATAACTATGCATGCAAGCATGCGTGAACCAAGTATGAATGAATGCATTCCCTTGAGGGAGTAAGCTTTGTTTACTCTTCTGAAAGAATGAAGCTCCAGCCATCCTCTTCTCCCCGCAAAAATACATGAAAAGTGACACTTCCATATGGAGATTTGCTTTTGTAATTATTCAATATTTATGCAACTAAAAATGTTTGCATGATCCTTCACGTTCCATTTGACCAACGATCTGATAATGATCGAGCAGCACCAATGGAAAGACTGAGAATGGGTGTGTTCAGTGTATTCTCTGGGACCACAGTCAGAAGCAGAGAAAATGCAGCATCTGCAGCCCCCAAGTGCCCAGAATTCTGATCGTCTCCAATGCCGTGTTGCCCCCATCCTTGTCCAAATGCTGTGTTCCCACTAGTCCCCAGGCTGGGAGCAAGACTGTGTGGTTGAGCTTGGCTACGCCTCTCTGACTGTTTTGTGGGACAAGTTGCCAGGCAGGAGGTGTGAGACCAGACAGAGCGAGGAGGGGGACCTCTGTTTCCCCCAGAGCATGAGTTCTGGGCCTGTGGCCACACAGGAGAGGGAGGTCTTGGGCTGGCGGATATGGCCATACGGCCCCGTGTTCTCCACAGGACGGAGGGCAGGCGTGTGGGGCGTGGCCAGGATGAGGGGCCTCCTCCTCCCGCTGGAGAAACCTGCGGTGGAGAAAGGGCATGACATTCCCAGGGCGGCCTGTGCCTGGAAGGCAGGGTCCTCTCTCCTGCCTTCCTCATTGGGAGCAAGAGGGAACCAACCAAACCTCCCTGGGACTCTGCTCCAACCTTTGTTCTTCCAGACCTTTCTGTCCCCACTGCTGATGGCTACTTCCCCCTGGTGCGTTTTCTTCTTCCCATCCAGGGACAGGGACCAGGGACAAGTGGCTGGGAGCAGTCAGAGAAGATAGAGGTGGCGGCTGAGCTCTGAGAGAGAGGGGCTCAGGGGAGACGGCCCTGTTTGTTCTTGAAACCCTCCTTTCTGTGCTGCGTTATTCTGGTTCTCGAGGGCGGCCCTATCCGGAAGATGGTGTCTGTGTGGGGGGTTATTAGTGTGGGATTCCAGCACATGACAGGGAAATGACGCAGGGCTGGCCGTCCGCACGGTTCAGAGGGGACGTGGATTCTGAAAATGGAAGGGCAAGGGCTGTGGCTGAACTATCGGCCCAATCTCCCACTTGCCACCACTCTCTTTAAGGAAATATCCCCCTGAATAAAATCCAAAGATCGTGCTGGAAGAATGTGCTGAGAGGAGGAGGTTGTGATCCTCTTCCCTGTGAGACCCCGTGGTGACTCCAGAGGGGACATTACTGTTTATCATGTGGGTCTGAACAGGCACACAGGGCAGAAACAAGACAAGCCAGCGTGTTCCGACATGGCTAACGGCTCAAGGCGAGCCCACAGAGTGCATCATGAGGCAGACATCTGGGGTGCAGCCGAGATTGTGCTCTGGACCCCACAGATGGGCCCGGCTGTGGACCTGGGAGGGGGGCACCAGGGGCTTTCCTCCCTGCACCAGGCGGCCCCTCTGGGGGATGCTGCCTTCATCCGTCCTTTCCCGTCCAGGGCAGGCCTCCCTGGAGAGAAGACAGCAGGGCTGGTCCCGCTCCTGCCTGCCCCAGTGCTGTGTGGTGTCCTCACCTGAGGCGGATCGTGGGCCAGGCTCGGGCCCACACAGAGTTCAGTCAGACCTATGACGGAGCACACAGGAAGATCCCTGCCCTGAGCATGGCTTTGTTGGAGCTCCTTAAGCAGACACTCCATGACACTCTCTTGACCTTTAGTGTGGTTTGAAGACAAAGAAACTGCTCAAAACGCTGTGTCAGATGTTGGCACCTCGAGAAGTGGAGTTTCTGAGGGACCCTGGGTGTCTGGAAGGCTGATTGTGTGCAGGGCAGATTCCGGCCACGCCAGCAGCTCAGCGGTGCCTGGACCTGGTCTGGTGGTGGGAGCCGGCGAGGAATCTGGGGAGGAATCTGGGGGGACTGGAAGGCAACTGTCCTCCTAGGAATGTCTAGGGGAAGCAGCGGGCCAGGTGAGCCACACTGTATGTCCTGCTCTCTCCTCCATCTACTCCCCTGGGACTCAGGCGGGTACCCGGACATGGAGCAGCTGTCCCAGTGCGTGAGGACCACAGGAAGGGGAGTAAGCAGGATCTGGAACCTGAAGACTCCCTCACCAGCATCAGTCTTCCTGCTCCTTCCTTAAAGCACTCTGGTTAAGACGCCATGGTGGGTCTGTCCCAGGCGGGTAAACAGAACTAGGAAGGCAGTGAGAACAAAGAGAGATCTTCTCTGAGAACGTCTCCTCTACAAGGAGAGACCCAGCGGTTCACAAGACTCAGGCAGAGGCCCAGAAAACTCCAAGTTTGGGGCCGGGGATTAGATTTGAAAACGTGTGTTTGCCCATCTAACAGTTTCAGATTTTCCTGGCCAAACAGAGCCTGTCTGGCGTGGATTAGCTACTGTCCCCAGTTTGTCCCATTTGGTTTGAGTGACTAGTTGGCTCTGTACAACTGAATGTTGGTTATGAGCAATGGGGAGGGGGACGGGCCCCCGTTATTTAGATGTGTAAGTGTTGGGATTCCAATTTCCTCTTTGATGAAAAATTTGAAACTTTTACCCTGTCACAGAACAAAGGGAACTGTGACTTCTGTCTCACCATTTGTGTAGCTGATTTCATGCACTTTTGACAGTTCTGTCATGCTTCTGACAGTCATGACTCCCCCCCTAAGGGAGAGCTGAGGAGGATCTGCTCCTAACCCAGGTTAGCTCATCCCCAAATGTCACACTATGTACCCTAAAGAACGAGCATAGCAGAACGTTTGCCTTCGTGGAAAATAGCCCCACAAAGCTCTAATGAGATCCTTTCCTTAAAGGTAACACAAAACTTCCTGATAGGTCACCTGCTTCAAAATGTCAAATATTCAGGGTCGGGCTCCCTCAAGAACATTCTAGCATCAGCCCAACGGTCCTTGGGAAATGTTGCTGGGAGGCATCTGTGCTGAACCACACTGGAACGTGAGCCATCCTTCCCTGAGCAGCTATCCGTGTGCCAGGTACCATGTTCTCCTGGGGACACCACGACTAGGAAAGCGTGGCCCCTCTCACGGAGCCTGCAATCTACGGAAGACACAGGCACGACTCGAAAAATCAGAGACATACGTCACACGGTGCTAAAGAGGTGGACACTCATGAAGGGCTTCCCGGAAGATTCGGGGTTTGAATTAATCAACATGCCACGGCCTCGATACCCCCACAGACCTGGGAAGTTGACCTGAGCTTTCTAGGACAGACACTTAGGCTGCACTTTCTTTCCCTACAACCTTCCTCTTCCTCACCAGCTAGCTCGCAGCCCCTCCTGCGCAGAGGACGGGGGATTCCACAGGGAGGGAGGCACATCCTTATGCCTCCAGCCTGCCCTCCCCAGCCTTTGTTTCTACGATGAGCGTCCACACACTCTGCAGTTCTCCATAGGGATGTGCTTTGACACAGCTCAGGCCCCAGTGTCCAAGCAAAGTGGTGAATAGACAGGGGAACCTCGGGAGGAAGGGAAAGATCCAAATATCATTTTCCCCCACCCTCTGAGTGTCTTGAGATTTTGAACAGTGCACCAAAGGCTACCTGTAATCAAAACTGAAACACAAGGGATCCTGAGAGTGAAAGATGAAGAGCACCCTGGTTGGGGGTCAGGCCAGGCCTCCAGCGGGCAGCTGCTAGATCAGGAGAAACGCTCTAGGAACCAGGTCTAAAATGAGTCATTTCAAGTTTCCTCTGGCTTAAAAGCAAGAAGGAGTGAAGAGGTGTCGCTACCACGAAAGCAGTCTGTCCCTTTGTGAGAAGTTTCAACACGTAAGGACACACTTTGTTGGCATCTCGGTGCAAATAGACTCAGTATTTTATATGTTACATTTTTAAACATCACGAGATGCACACAGGTTCATAATAACGGTCTAAGACAAAACCACTTGTCCAAATTCTCTGAGTGGCATTCCTCGCCGTAACTTTGGTGATAACCCACAGCCAGAAGCCTGTTCCCTTATGCTGTTTGGTAAACATTGGCTTATGATTTTCCAAACAGAAATAAGCTCATGCCGTGGGGGTCACGTGCCTCGGCAGATGTGGCTTCTCCATTTCACAGCGAGACACTGCAGTAGATAAACTTGGGTATTCATTGATGGCCAATGGGCCATTGGGAGATAGGAGTGGATTTCATTAGTCCAGTTCATAACTTGCTGCCCAAATTTAATCAAATGCACGAGACAGTGTCCTTCGAATGGGAGTACAGACAGCCATTCCACGAAAATTATCACACCATTGAACTGCAAAATGGGTCCTTCGAAGCTCCTTCATGGGCATTTTATGCCTCAAGAGTAAAAATAGCGATACTTTCTGGAGAAAAATTATAGCTGCCATTTCCAGGTTTTCTGTGGTAATTAACCTGGATGCTCAGAGGTGACGAGAGGTGTCCCTAATGACTCTATTGCTCAGAAGGAAACATTTCCCTCTGATGGCCTCAGACAGGATCATCAGGGTGTTGTCAGGGCAAACAATGCCCCTATCTAGCTTCTTTTCAAGTCACCTGATTAACTGGAGAAAATAGAAACAGAGAGAAAAGAGCATGTCCTTGCACAGAGGTGGTAAATGTCACTGAAAGGCCAGGGGGCCAGCCTGCCGTGGCTCGCAGCTCCAGCTTGCCGGGTCTCCTGGTGGCCACTCAGCCCCTTGGCCAGCAGGTGGCCGGCTCCTTTCTCAGTGCCCTTCAGGCCACCTCCTCCATGAAGCCCCGCCAACCTGCTCCAGGGCAGAAAGGACCCTGTGAGGCCCCAGTCCTCCCAGCTCAGTTTACAGGGCTGGGGGCTCAAGGCCTGCTCTGCGGATGAAGCTGCAGCCTTCCTCACAATGTCCGTAGCCGGAATTTCTCAAAAATCCCAGAGAGCCCACCAAAAGAGACAAGAGGCCTCCTTGGCAGTGGTTTCTTTTTCCCACATCCAGCCCAGGCTCCGCAGCGGCAGGAGGGGCAGAGAACCCGGGGAAGGGGAGCCTCTCAGGCCCAAATGCACCCTTGGAGGTAGAGAATGGGAAAGGATTTCACTCTGACATGGAACCGGAGGACATGAAACAGAGAGGCTCACGTCTGCACCCTCAGGAAAACGAAACTTAAGAGCCGAGAAACCGATTTACGGAAAACCGAAACTTATCTCCTGACCAGTGGACGCCTGCCAAGAATCTTTCCCCATCCTCAAGCCCGTGGGCTTCCTGCCTGGACTCTGGCTGGACCCCTCTCTTTGCCTCCCTTGTTCTAAATAAGGACAAACCCTCCGCAGAGTCGCCTGTAGTGAGCTACAGTCTGTGTTTCCCAAACTGCAACTCCTCTGCTCTTCCTAAATAAACTCAGTTTCTGGTAATTCAAGCTTGCCTCAGTTTACCTCTTCATTTAAGTGGACACGAAGGTGTTTTTCTTGGAAAAGGAGGCCTGGCCACCACTGAAGTCAGTACAGAACACAGGAATTGATCGTTAATGAAGCTTTTTGTAGTAATAACGGCTAATTTTTCTTCTGGGGGGACCACACACCAGACTCTGAGCTAAATGCTTCGCCCACGTGATCTTGGAGAAGACACACGGCTCCAGTGCATCCCCTCTGGGGAACCTTGGGAGAGCAGGGAAGCCAGACTCTGCTGTGAGGGTCTGGGAAAGTGTTAATTTTTCAGTGATCTCAAGGACGTGGTTCTGCTAATGAAATGTAGGGGAATTGACTTGTGTGTGTGTGTGTGCGCGCACGCATCTAAGTGTGTGTTTGCACGTGTTTGCATGCATATGAGTGTGCGTGCATCTAAGTGTGTGTTTGCAAGTGTGTGCGTGCGTGTGTGCACGTGCATCTAAGTGTGTGTTTGCAGGTGTGTGCGTGCATGTGTGTGTGCAAGTGTATATAAGTGTGTGCTTGCAGGTGTGTGCGTGCGTGTGTGTGTGTGTGTGTGTGTATAATTTCATTTGCTTCCCTGGCTTGCACAGCCTCGGTGTTGGATGGGCAGCACTACAAGCCGGGCTTTCAGGAGAGGGAGGTGCGTGCCGCAATGCCGCCCCTGGACCTACCTGCCCCAGAGACGGCCTCTGAGCATCCGCAGGGCACACGCCCTAGATAACCAGGTTTGGCGCTGTGGCTTGACGTAGAATCCATTTGTCCCCAAGTCTCCCACTGGGGCATTGCCAGCCCAGCTCATACACCACCGAGTGTGGCCCCTGACAACACCGTGGGCCCCCTCCCTCATCCCAGTGGCAGACTTGAGCTGGGGGTATGCGAGGTTTGAAAAGGAAATGTTCTTCTGAACCCTATGGGCTCATTATTCCGTAGAACAGTGGTAACATAATGCATTTTCATTTACTTAGCCTTAAATATATGTAAATTAAAGGGTTTTCTTTTATTAAAAATAACACTGAAACTCACCACTGATGTGTTTTTGTTATTCTAAAAAGAAGCAGTACTGGAGGAATGAGGCTCTAATGACATTTCACATTCAGATTTGTGTCTTGCTGGAGAGAGAGAGGCCTCTCCGCCCGCCCGGGCCTGAGCTCCAGAATAAAGCCCTGCCCAGCAGTGCTGCCCTTGGCGGCTTTTGCTCCATACCCTTTCTCATTGTCTTAAGTTGTGATGGAGGGAACAGCTCACCCTGGTTGGAAGCCTAATTGTAGCCAAGAAAGAAAAATAAATTGCAGCTCTCCCGTTGGAGTCGAGGAATATTGGAGAAGCAGTGTTCGGTGGGGGGAGAGGGGGTGCAGGAACTTCATGAATGTCAGGAGGGCAATGGCCCCGTGGCGTCTTCTGGAAGAAAGGACTCAGCCATCACCGTTCCGCCTCCCTCACCCAGCCCTGTCCTCGTACCCAGAGGATCACAAAGCCCTCAGCAGCCTCCCCTGTCGAGTCTTTCCAGTTCATCCCACGCGCCTCCGCTCCAAATTCTCCCCGAAACTCCTTCTGCCAACAGCCCGGCCCCCAGGCCCCTCCGCCCTCCCACGTGACCCCACTGGGAACTCCCACTCCTTCTCAACAGGACCCCTGTGTTCTAGGCCCATTAGAACTGGATCAACCCTCTGTATCAGCGTCCTGGGGCTGCAGTAACAAACCACCACAACCCAGTGCCTTAGAGCAGCAGAACTTGATTCTCTCCCACGTCTGGAGGCCAGAGTCCGGGATCAAGGTGTCAGCAGGGCCGTGCCCTCTCTCCTAGCTCCTGGCGGCTCTGGCAACCCTTGGTGTTCCTTCCTTGGCTCGTAGACTCATCACTCCAACCTGCTTCTGTCGCCACACGGTATCTTCCCTTTGAGTGTCCACATCTTCACGTGGTGCTCTCCTCTCTCTGTGTCTCTTCTCCTCTTCTTATAAGAACGCCCGCTGTATTGGATTAGGGCCACCCTGCTCCCGTGCGACCTCGTCTTACCTTAACTAACTATGTCTGCAATGACTCTGTTTCCATATAAGGTCACATTCTGAGGTTCTGGGAAGGACATGAATTTGGGAGGACACTTCCCAACCCAGTGCACCCTCTATTCACGCGTGTGAGGGGCATGAATGGCCGAGGACCACACAGAGGTGGGGTGGGCGCACCTTGTGCTCTTCCTAATCTGGTTGAAGGAACAAAGGAAACAAGAACCCCGGAGCTGAGGCAGGAAGTTCAGCGGAGCGAAGTGGGCAGCCCTGGGCAGGAGGAGCTCTGGCTGAGCCGCCCGCTGACCAAGGGCACAGCCTCCCATGTGCAGCAGACACTCTCATGTGCCCTGTCGAAGACAGAGCATGATCGACACCACGTGACAGGTAGACAAAGATCCACCTGTAGGTAGATGATGACACTCCAGGTAGTGTCCAATGTAGCACCTTCCCCATCAGACATCCAACAGGCTAGCTCGACCCTGGTCTTCAGTTCACTGTTCATTGACTTATAAGAATTTGACCCCAGATTATACTGTCCTCTACATGTCTCTCCATCACATAAACCTTCAGGGAAAGGGTTGAATTTGACACTTCAAGTCCTCACACCTGTGGTCCCAGGTAATGAGCTTTTTGGGGACAAACCTTTTAGAAGCCTTCCCTCCTGAGGCAGAGCCTCTACACAAGCCTTAATCGCCCCAATTCCACTCCTCAGATGAGCTGATCCTGGCTTTGCCAGCACTGACTGGAGCCTCTTTCCTGCGAAGTTCCCTCCATCCTAAGGAAAAGGAGACCGCAGCTGTGGGGACAGGTTGGTAAGAGTGTGCAGCTGAAGAAGGCAGAGGCTGACACTGAAAGAAGAAAGAAGTGGCAAGAGTGGTATTTGTGCATGGATGGGTCAAGGGGGTGCAGAGAAAATGACCAAGGGAGAAAGTGAGGACAGTAGGTAGACAGGGGTACAGATCTCCCCACAAGGACCAAAGTTACAATCCCACATTGTCATCCTCACGTGCAAGAATTTCAGGAACACCTGCCCTGTCTAACTTCGCCGCTTCCGTCAAGCCCAGGTAAGAGCTGGCAGGGAGAGCACACAATGACGAAGCAAGGTCTGTAAGATGGACAAATGCCCCCTCCAGGATCACAGCCCTCATTCCCCAGTAAGGGAGGGCCAATGGCTTATGGCCGAGACCCCCTCAAGGACTGCCTCAGCCAGAGGAAGCTGCCCTTCTATACTAGGTTGAGTAGTGTCCCCCAAAATTCATGTCAATAGGAACCTCAGGATGTGACCTTGTTTGGAAAGCGGGTCTCTGCAGATGTAATTAGTTAAGATGAGGTCATAACGGAGTAGGCTGGGCCCTAATCCAATATTACTGGTGTCCTTATAAGAGGAGGAGACACAGAGACCCACACAGAGTAAAGGCAGCCATGTGATGATGGAGGCAGAGATTGGAGCGATGCTTCTACAAGCCACAGGAAGGATCCTTTCCTCCAGGTTTCAGAGGGAGTACAGCCCTGTCAGAACCTTGATTACAGGCTTCTGGTCTCCAGAACTGTGAGACAATTAATTTCTATTGTTTTCTTCCTCCTGGTTTGTGGTACTTTGTTACAGTCGTCCCTGGAGACCATGCATCCTTCCAAGGTTATACTCCTGCACTCCCTGGGCCTCCCTGGGCCTGAATTTGAGGTATCATTGAAGAGCTTCTCCACTCCTAGAGATTCCCATGGGATGCCCAAGGTCTGTGTTAAACTGCATCTCAGCCCAGCTCCCCATCTACCCAATCCTGCATGCAGATCTCCACCTCAGAATCTATCTCCCAGGGAATCCACCCCCTGCAGACAGCGATGTTTTGGGGTGGTAGGAGTGCACAGAAGACCTGTTCTTCATTTCATAAGGAATTCTGCTAATGCTGCTTTCTACGTTTGTGATGAAAGCATCCCAGAGCCCTTCATCCCTGCATGGACAGATGAGCACATGCAGGCATACACACACATCTCTGAGAGGGAGCCTGGCACTATAACAGTTGATCAACAGTTGATTGACCCCTTGATTAACCATCAAGGGATGAAGCCCAGGCAAGTGTTGGTTTTTTAAATAAACTTCATGGTGAAACCAGAGCCTTCAAACTCCTTCCCTGCTCTACGCACTACTAAGCTGGTAGCATTGGATCGTCTGGGCTTCAGAGCCTTCATTCTCCTTGCCCCTTTTCTATGGATTGCTAGAACGCTGGGAGCCGGGGGAGGGTTCAGTACCCTACAACCTGATGCCCCATCCAGGAAGAAGTGGGGGTGACCCTCTCCCCACTAATGATGATGGGCCACTGGCCATGCTGGCCGGGTTCCCATCAGGCACTGCTGCCGTCTCAAGCGGACCATTGCGATCAGACAGGTTGGTCACACTGGTGAGAAAGTTTTAATGATTTAATTCAATCTACTGTAGCCCTAATATGATCTTTCAGGCAGTCCCCTTACCCTGAGCTGAGAGCCAGACTCAATTCCAGCCAGGCAGGAGGAGTCATAAATAAGCTCAAAGCCATCAGAGGGCAGCCTCAGACATGAACAGGGGTTATAACCACCATTGTCAATACCTCGGGGGACCCCTACATGGCTCCTCAGATGAGTTTTCCTCATGCGCATTCACCTCCAAGGGATACAAGCAAGGCTTTACAAATTACTTCTGAATTTGCCTTGTCACTAAATGTATTCCATGCAGAGCCTTCAAGCGGCTGATCATAGCTGTCATCCACACACCCGGGAAAGTGAACTTGTCATGGCCACATGAACCTGAGGCCAACAACCAGCACAGTTTTCTCATCCGAGCGTCAGTCATTCCCAGGATAAGCGAATGAACTCGGAGTCAGGAGGGCTGCACACAGATAAGGATGTGGATGAACTCTTGAGGAGGGAGCCAGAAGAGGAAGAAAGGCAAAAACTGCCTAAAAGACGTTAAGCAACAGCTGAGAGGCTCTGAGGTGGGGAACAGATACTGATTTTTGCAGCTAAGCACAGCCAGGTCCTTTGAAAAAACAAAGTCTGAAGCACAGCCCAGCTAGAGGTGTTTGGCCAAAATGAATCTAAGAAAAGGATCGTTGTGTTCTATAAATTATTTCCCATAGTTCTGGACTCTGGAGAGACGGGGAGTGACCATGACTGACCGACTACATCAATGGGCATATTTTTTAAGGACATGTAAGGTATCAGTTGTGACACATCACCAGACCTGAGAAACGGGCAACACCTGTCAGCTCTAACCTCTAAGAAGTCAAAGCAATTATCTTTCCAATTCCGTTGTTGCAGAAGATGGCAAGTTGACAAAAACTAGTAAAATATCATAACAAAACCCCAAATCTGTAGCTTTTTGCGATCCTTTACAAAGCCCTCTGACATGACCTTTACTCCTTTCTTTAAATAGCACCTATTTGTATTGTGTTACCTCGAATCCTTCCCTGAAAGTTTCCTCTATGAAAGAAATTGCCATTTTCTTTCTTTTAAAACATCTTGCTAAGGTAGAGAGAAACAACCGACTCAACTTGAAAGCTAACCGATTCCACCACCCAAGACGGAGCCGTGTGATGAGAAGGGAGGCCACTGTTCGACGGTTCTGTAACTGCTAACTGCTTCCATTTCAGCAGCCCGGTTAGCAAGCAGGCAACATAGTGAGCATCTCATCGGGGTTTGGGCTTAGGAATTAGAAAGAATGCAGAGAACGGAGGAGCCAACAACTAAAATCAGCCATTAGTCACCAAAGCACGAAGTGTGTCAAGGTGACAACTCCTTTGTTTGTATTAGGTTCCAGGAGAACAAATGTGCCACTCAGTCCCCCATGGGGTATGAGTGTGGTCACTCAGGATGGTGCGAGTCGACTCCCAACCCCTTTCATAAATACTTTTTTTATAAGAGAAATACACTCATAAAAGGGATTCTTAAGAAACAGTTCTGAAGGTACCCGGATCAATGGCTATGCCGTGCAGGAACATTCAGATCCCTCAGGCAGCTGTTCTGAGCCTCGCGTGCTTTCCTCATGTGTGACTTCCTGGGTCTTCACAACGTTCCTCTGAGCTTAGCTCCTTTGCTAGAATTTCAAATTGGGGTACCCAATGATAATACAGCAAGACAGGCTGCACCACGAAAAAAATTAATTTAGGCTCATGGGGTTCCAGGTATTCTAAAATCACTCATTTGCCAGGGATTACCCATGACTTTCCTTCCAACAACCATAGGAAAATTAGTATTACACCATGTTGCTTCAGAAACAGTGTGCTGGCTTTCACACAGTTCTCTAAAATTTCAGGGGGCACAAATGTGGCCCTAGACCACATCTAAGCTGAAGCAGACACTTTTGCGCTTTTTAGGAATCGGTTGTTCAGCTGAGGGAGGAGAAATCATCAATGTGAGTGCCATTATCCCTTCATGCGTAACACAGGGCACGTCACTCTCAGCATGTAGAGGGCTGTATTGGGCAATATTTCCGTCTGGAGCAGAGGGCATGAGGCAGCAGAAGCCGCAGCCCCACGAAGGGAATGTGAGGAAGGCACCTGCTCTCCCCTCTGACCTGACCCCGACAGAGGTGTGCACCAAATACAGCAGACAGCCGAGTAAGGCTCAACATCGCCTTCCTTTATAGGTTGACGTCCAAGCTGAAGTTCCTGCCCCGAATTTCATCTGATTCAGGCTCTCCAGATCTGCTGCGCTCGGGACGCCTGCCAGGGCCGCTCTGCTGGGGCTGCTGGGCTGGCCACCGAGGGACATCAGACCCGGCAGGGATGGGGGGCATCTTGCTGTGGAGCAGGCAGTTCTTGAGGAAGGTGGGCAGCGGGCAGTGTGAGCAGGGGCCATGATGCAAACACCGCATCACAGGGTGAGACTCCGAGGGTTCCAGCCCCGCAGGAAGCAGCAACATTCGGGTGGGAAAACAGGACTGACACCTCCCGTGACTAAAGGCCACTGCTACGGGAGCATCAGGATGCAGCAGGTGTCACTACGTGGTCCTCCACAGGAGGGACCCCGCACTCGGCAGACCCAGGCCTCAGGGGGCTGACTCTCAGCCGTGCTGTCCTAGAACCTTCCATGCGCCCTGCACACAAACCCGCCCTGGAATCAGGGCTGCAAAGGCCTCGCCCACAGAAGACAGTCTGCAACGGCGCAGTGATGACACGGCCACGCTCTGCCCACCCCGCAACTTTCCCGGTGCCCGGGGGTCGTCTTCGGCCCGGACTGTGCAATGACGTGTGCTTCTGTCTTTATTAGTTTCTGAACCCACCACCAGGTAGCTGGGAGCTCTCACGCAGCTGCGAACATGCCTCCTGCAGAGCTGGTGGAGCCGAGGCCACAGGCAGAAAAGGGCCAAGCGGCTTTGTGAGTGGCTCATCAGCACCTCTAGTGACTGGGAGACCCTGGAGCAAGGGAAACTCGGGGAGAAATCACCCCAGTGTCCTTCCAGGGACGGGGAAAGAAGGAAAAACGTGCACTTCCAAAATTGGGTTCCTTTTCCTCTATAAACACGCTCGAGAGGACACGGGTCCGCACATCTGTCTCCGTTTGTAAATTGAAAACATATTTATCCCGAGGTTGCTGGGGTTTTTGGTTTTGTTTCTTTTCAATTTTTTTTTGTTTTTGAATGGATGGGAATTCTTCCACTTTGCCACGAGGAATGCCGAAGAAATGCATAATTAAAAATGAGAAAAGAAAGTCTTGTAAGAGCTGTTTACTTGGGTGATGACGGAGACACAAATGTTTCTTTCTCCTGGCAGGGCCCACCCACAGAAAGGAGCAGACAATGGTGCCGGGCCCTCGAGCACTAGACAACCCTGGAGAGGCCTCCCGCCTCGGCCGCCAGCCCATTCAGTCCCCGGCCCTCCCACCCTCCTACACGCCCGCGGCCCGCTAATTACACGTCAGCCTGGAGGCTCCGGCCCAGGCCACCCCCAATTACAGCCGCATTGACATCGCTCAAGTAGTCCATGTGTTTACACAGTGTGGTGAGTCTCTCTGAATTGTCCAAAAAAGTGGAAAATTACTAATATTTAAGAAAAAGGAGTGGGCTGGTGAGGGAGAAAGGAGCCACTTCGCACATGTACTAATACTGAGCAAAAAACCCGAAGTCCTATTTCATGCTGCCCTCGTCTTGCACAGACAGAGAAACCACCCCACAGACTCTCGGGGCAGATTCTCTAAGGCTCTTCCAATCTACAAATTGACAGATTCGTGTCCTAATCGAGCGGCTCCACTGACAGTGGGTCTGAGTTATCCTTGCAAGTAAATCACAAAAGTTACATCATTTTCATCCACATTCATCCTTCTAATTGCCTGAACCTCCACCAGAACAAAGTCACACTATAGTTTTATGGTATTTGATTAATGAGGGCAGGAAAATTGAAGTTTTTGCAATAAAACTAAAAAAAAAATCAACAGACTTTTATCATTTCTTCCCTTATGACTTTAATTTAATGGCTCGTGTTTTCATTACTGCAGAGGCTGTACACTTTAGCGTGCAATTATGTCCCATCTGTGAAGCACTGTGTTATTACAGTTTATTCTCGTAGCTTTTCAATCACTTTTGAGTTGGGCTTTACAAGTATTCTTGCAGCAGGTGGGCTGCCTGGCACGAGCCCAGGAACACACAAAGCGCAAAGCTGGAGTTTAATGGCAGCATATGCATGTGGCACAGAGCACCAGCCTTCCCCATATGCTGTGAAGCAGCCTCTTCAGCCTGCCAGTCACTCTTCTTACTGACTACAGTCTCTAAGTAGTTTTCTGCCAGGGAAAAATATACCAAGGCAGCAAATTTCTCCAGTGCACCATCCTTATTACCGAGACACCCTGTCATTAGCACAAGCACAATGAACCTGAACTGGGGATGCATACCAATTAGGTGGCACCGAGCACTTTTGCTTCTTATCTCTATGGAAACGCCCCCCACCCCTGCAGTGGACAAGCAGGAATGTCCCCCACCCATATGTCACCTAGTTAACACTGTACACTGTGATGTGAACCAAAATCCGCTCCAGCCCTCGTGGCAGCAGAGAGAAAGGAAGGAAAACAACGACGTCCCCGTACGTTCCGGAGGCATCTGCCTCTGGAATTCTGGATCCTGCACAGCCATAGCTCACAGCCATGAGTGGGAAACAGGATTGAAATCTATAAATAATGTTCTCTTGTGAAATCTAGCAGGGAAAGATCAAGCAGTCTAAAGAAATTGCTTTATCCCATTAAAAAATGGAGCACAATTTTTTTTTTTTAAATTAACATAAAGAGTGCTTCACTTCTAAGAGGCTGGGGCAGCTCCTAGAGCCACAAGCCTCCTGCCCCTCTTCCCCAGAATTTTAGGTACAAAACAAACCTAAAGAGACAGACTCGAAATGTTTGCATGTAAAGGATTTTCCGACCTGGATGCTGTGAACTTTGCAAAGAGATAGAATAAAGTCTTTTGGGGCAGGCCCCGTGGCTTAGTGGTTAAGTGCGCGCGCTCCGCTACTGGCGGCCCAGGTTCGGATCCCGGGCGCGCACCAACGCACCGCTCCTCCGGCCATGCTGACGCTGCGTCCCACATACAGCAACTAGAAGGATGCGCAACTATGACATACAACTATCTACTGGGGCTTTGGGGGAAAAAAAGGAGGAGGATTGGCAATAGATGTTAGCTCAGAGCCGATCTTCCTCAGCAAAAAGAGGAGGATTAGCATGGATGTTAGCTCAGAGCTAATCTTCCTCACAAAAAATAAATAAATAAAGTCTTCTGTTTTCTGTGTGTGTGTGTGTGTGTGTGTGTCTGTAAAAAGAGAAAGAGAGAGAATGAGAGAGAGACTTGGTTTTTATTTCATAGCTCAATCTGTAAACAACTGAGGAATTCTAGCTTTCATATTTCACTTTCATTTACTGTGGTTTGAGGTGTTTTAATTCACAGTGTTAATTAACTACCAGCGGATGACACACCACAGCTTTATTCTCCCCTAAATTCCACCAGCAGTTCTAGAATCGAGTGGACCCCTGAGTATTGGCACCTGGAACTGGGTGCCCATCCTGCACAGGCTGCCCCTCCTCTCTAACAGCCACATCAGCATCCCTTCTTTGAATGAGTTTCATCCCTCTCTTCACACTGAGTGTGCTGGAGACCCTGCGTCTCACTCTCCTGGTGCTGGGATATGTTTTCTGACATTGTCTCTCAACTGGCACTCCCCTTGTGGTCGAGAGAATCTCTCAGGCTGACCGCAGCCCAAGCGAGAGGTGCCTGTCCTGCAGGAGCGTAGCCTCCCTCAGGAATGTGGGCACACGCTCTTCCTGCCGCTCACAGTCGGGATATCCTTGAGGAAGTGCAAAGCCTTTTAGGGTAAAATGGTGCAATAACCCTGAACTTACTGAGAATGAAGTAATATTTAAGGCACAAACAAAGGGTTATTTTTAAGAACACCATTCAAATATTAAATGCTGTGAAATAAAATCATGCCACTAAGTGGTGGTGACTCAGGAAAAGGAAAGATAAAGAGGAGTCAGAAAAACTGACTTTTGAGCACAAAATCAAGTGGACTTATGTCAGGACTGGTAATATTCCCCTGGTACTATCACTTATAGAACATTTTTTTTTTTATTATAAAAGCAATTCTAGATATATGTGAAATTCACTAGATTCTAATGGGAATAATTTCCTCCTGCATAATCTGTCCCCATAGGAATCGTACACCTCTTTGATTTTTGTTTTTAAGTTAAAGACATCAAGGGAAAAGAAGACTTCTTTACAAAGAGGATGAGCAGTTCTGAGCCCAGCAGCCCATCTCAGGCAGAGCGGAGACGCCAGGGGCAGGCAGAGTCCAAAGAGGTTTAATGTAGTGCTGAGGGCTAGTGGTCCTTCTCCCCACATACAAGAGCGTCAGACTAAGTCAGAGATGGAACTGGGAACAATTCAGTAACTCTGACCTTCTGGCTACTTGGGAGATGCTCATAGGAGACTTAATAATCATAAAGAAAGTACATTCCCTGACCAGGATGATACAATTTACTATAAGAACCTAGAGAACCAAAGCAACTTGTATTTATATTTATTACATTTTCTTCCTTCTCAAAACAATATCCTGACACCTGTCCTGCACGACCCTACCCATTGCTTTTAGGACTCAGAGGGGAATGGAGCAAGGGGTGTGGCTGCCGCTGTCCCTGCTGATATTTCTCTTCATCCCATTAAGAAGGACAGCTAATCTCTCCTGGACATTATAGGTTGGGATGGAGCTGGAGAGACAGAGCTCCTTCCGACCACATTCCAGCATCACAAACAGGGCCGGCACCTCTGTCCCCTGAGTGAAAGGGAGGGGACTCTCCTGTTCTTGTACAGGCGGTGGCTCCTCATCTGGGGGTCTCAGACCTCACGCTTTCCAGGCAGGCGGACTTAGGACACGTCTATCCGTGTTATAGACACAGGTGAAGTGTCGGCACTCCACCCACATCCCCAGGTCCCTGAGTCAACGCACGGAGATGGTGTCCAGCCTTTGGTCGAGCTGAGTGGAACTCTAAGGCGTTGGTGGTGCTGGCCAGGATTGCCCTTCAGACCCAGTCAGCCTGACCAGGGGTAGGTGATGCTGCCCAGCCTGACCAGAGGCCCCTCTTCGGACTGGTTGGGTGTCCACGGACAGGCGTCCATTCCTTTCAGTCTGTTCTGATTGGTCAGAACGTGAACCTCACAGTTATTAAACAAATCGAGTATCACTCTGCCTGGGTCTGTGCTTTCTCTTTGGGGGTGCTGTTATGGCCAAGTTGTGCGCCCAAAATGATAGGTGAGGTCCTAACCCCAAGAACCTCCGAGTGTGACCTTATTTAGAAATAGGGGTATTGCAGATGTAATTAGTTAAGATGAGGTCAGCCTGGAGTAGAGTGGCCCTAATCCCATATGACTGGTGTCCTTACAAGAAGAGGGAAATTCAGACTCAGACAGGAGACCACAGGGGGAAGACGCCACGCGAGGATGGAGGCAGAGATGGGAGAGATGTATCTACAAGCCAAGAAACACCCAGGGCCACCAGGAGCTGGAAGAGACGAGGAAGGGTCCTCCCCAGAGCCTCTGGAGGGAGCAGGGCCCTGCGACGCCTCCATCTTGGGCTTCTGGTCTCCAGAACTGTGAGAGAAGAAAGTTCTTTGTTTAAGCCGCCCAGTTTGGGGTACTTTGTTACGGCAGCCCCAGGAAACTACCCCAGGTGCCCAGTAGAGAACGACTTTCCAGGTTTGTAAAATAAGAAAAGAAAAAATTTCACTGAACAAGCAGCTGGCTCCAGGTTCCAAGGGACATAGAGAAATAATGAGTTGGAGAGCCCTGGGGCCAGACCGCCTAGATTCTCCTTAGTCCACAGCAGAGCGGCCGAGTGTCCATAACGAAGGAGACGCCGGATCTGGGAAGCCTCGGTTCAAATCTCAGGGCTATCACTTGGCAGCTCTGCCACCTTGGAGAAGTTACTCAACCTCTCTGAACCTCAGGTTCCTCCTCTATAAATTGGAGATAATAATAGTACCTAACCTGTAAATTTCCTGTAAGGCTGAAATTAGTTAAGCCATGTAAAAATAACATCGAGTGTGTAGTAAATGTTCAGTGAGTCTTATTTATTATATTTCAATATAATGAGATTTGTTAGAATAAAATGCCATTTTTTTCTGTTTTTAAAAACCATATTTAATTTTGTGCTATTCTCTGGAAGTCATATCAAACACAAGGTTTCTTTTCACATGAAATAAAACCACAGACTTGTCTTAAGTGGGCATGAAACATCTGTTCTGTAGAATTAATGTGCGGCCCCGGCTCTTGCAGGCTTATTTCGTGGAGTCCTCCCGACCCTCCCAGACGACCACCTCCACCTCCAGGGCTCTGTCACCCTCGTCATCAGTAACACAATCTTCTAAACCATATTATCAATCTGGCTTTGGTTACTTTTTCTTTAAGGTTATTTTTCTGTCTCCTCAAATAAATAGTAGGTGCCTTAAAAATAGGGATTCTGTATAATAATTCCTCATATCTCTAGCCTGCATGCATTATTTTGCATGTGGAATGACTTTAAAACATTTAATGAAGAAAAATTAAATAAGATAAAAAGAAAGATAGAGCTTATAAAACACTTTCAATGTGCTACCCAGTTTGATGCAGCCTAATAGGGTCTGTACTGCTATTTTTTTTTTAAAACAACTAAAGATATAAAAGACCAAAAATGCTAAGTTATTCTTCAGAATCCAAGCCTATGCCCTACTTAATAGCTAAGATTGTTCACTTGGCTCTTGAATCCAAGATGGTGGTGGGGGTGGGGTGATGGTGGGAATGAGGTTGGGGGTGATAGCGGGAGTGGGGGAGGGGTGGGAATGATGGTGGGGGAGTGGTGGGTGATGATGAAGGAGGGGATGGGGTGATGGTCGGGGGAGTGGGGTGATGGTGGGAATGAGGTTGGGGGTGATGGTGGGGTGGGTGAGGGTGGGGAGATGTTGGGGAGGGGTGAGGGTGATGTTGGGGAGGGTGTGGGGGTAATGGTGGGGAGGGTGGGTGATGGTGAGGAGGAATGGGTGATGTGGGGGAGGGGTGGGTGAGGGTGGGGGAGGGGGTGGGGATCCTAGAGCATCTACCTGTCTCTGATTATCATTGCATGGTATTGGTAATATTAAAACTAAGGCTTTCTTCTTTGGCAAATTGGAAGAATTACAGTAAAATTAAAAGTAGAGAAAGAAACAAGACATTTAGGTTCCAGTCCCAGTTTTTAACTAACTGGTCATCATAAATTTGTCAAGTTATTTCTTTGGCCTCACATTGCTGATATTTTCAGTGAGATCTTTTCAGGTTTGTCCTTATTTCCCACCAAATATATGTATTCCTTATTTGAACTTAATATAAACTCAAACTTAACAAATGCACATGGGATTCCAGCTCTGCTGCTCATCAGCTGTGTTATTGTGGGCAAATCACTCCTCTGAGCCTCAGTTTCCTTATCTGACACTAAGGGGACACTAAGAACTGATCTACCAAGTGCTCTCCCTGTGCCTCAGGTCTAAGTGCTCTGCAGAGACTCAGCACTTTATCTTCATTCCAAACACCAGGGGCCATGACTGTTCTCAGTGTCCTCACAGAGGGCTGGAAGAACCAGGCTTAAGGACATTCAACAGCTCTCCCCAGGTCCACAGCTTGTGGGTGACATCACCAGCATCCGAACCTAAGCAGCAGCCCTGGGATCCGTGCTGTCAAAAGGCACAAAGCTGCTCTTGGGGATGTGGTGAAGGTTAAGTCAGGTACTAAGTGTAACCCGTAGAAGGTGCCTAGTGCCTAGTCAGGATTCAAGCTGACTCACAGATGTCGGCTCTAAGCAGGGCGGTCACATACAATTCCACTCTCTGTCCTGGAAGTGCAAGGTGGCTCTGCCAATAATCACACAGGGACAACAGGTGGAAACCAGGACTCTCTTGGGTAAGCGGATCACAGAGTCTTGGCCATGGTCCCTGCCCCAGACTGTGAACCCGAGAGAAGAGCCCTAGTCCTTTCACGTACACTATGTGTGTGCAGGCTCATAAACACCTCTGACGGTGGCGTTTCTCTCTGGAAGGTGAATTTGAGGCATAACAACTGAGAGGAGAATGACTGCAGCCTCCTTGGGCAGCCTCTTAGTCTGCACCCAGGACTCCGAGGCTGGAGGTGTCCTGGTGATGCCCGAGACCCTGATGTAAGGTTTTTAAATCCCCCAACAGTGAATCCAAGAGAGAGACCTTGATTACCTTTAATGTACTCCCTTATCAGTATGCCCTTCCCAAGGATGGAGGAAAAATAAGGCTGAACATCTTTAAACCTCCGATTTTATGAAATCCACACATTATTCATATATTTGTGGTCAAAATAAAACTGAGATATAAGAACTATATAAACGCAATACGTTGGAACAAGCAGGTCTAAAAATCCCAATTGTGTTAGAAGCTATTGGTGCTTCTAGAAGTTTCTAGATGCTGGAAAGACACTTGCCTCAGAGTCAGAGGATCCCAAGTTGAGTCCATAGCTTTAGCCCCTCCTCACTAGGACAAGTCACTCTAGGTCCTCATTATCCTCAGGGGTGAATCAGGAAACTACTGGTCCTGTCTCACCCTGGCAGAGTGGTGAGAGAATCAAACAAAATGGTTCAAATACATTCTTTCAATAACTCAACATTTACTATGTACCTACTATGCGCCACATCTGTGTTAAGCACTGTGGCTGCAGAGCAGGGGAGAGAGAGACCCACAATCTAGCAACTACAGCGCAGTGTGTTGTGAGTGAGGATGGAGACGTCTGGGGACGGGTAGATTTACCAAATATGCCGTGATTTGCCCAGAACTGTGTGCAGGGGAACCTGACCCTCGGGCGCTATGCCACTTCAGATGCCCTCTTATTTGCCTGACCTTATCAGAAACGTCGATCTACAGAACTCTGTTTCTTAGCTGGTAAGCCCAGATCTTTGCTCAAAATGAACAATATTAATGGCAAAAATTATAGCAAAGTGTCAATCTAATGAGGCCAATTTTTACACTCTCTTATAGGTGTTAAAATATGTATTAACTAACAACCAAGTTTATCTTTGTCCCCTTTGCTGAAATTTCTCCCCTGGGTAACATTTAAGGTCTATAGAAATAGACCTGGTCATTCTGTCCCCTTCAGAACTATCAATTTACTTCATTTCAGTTTTCAAAGCGCGAATCACAGCTCCCGGCTCTTCCAATCCCGGCTCCTCTTAAGTTGACAGAGCGCAGATGAGCTTTCAGCTTCTGTCCCTTGTAATTACGCAAGCTGAGAACCTGAAAGCCGTGAGCACATAAGAACACTTTTCTAACTTGCTCTGTTGAGGCCACACCAGACGGGGAAGGTCAACAAATAACGTAAACGAGTGGGGAGCTTCGCCTCACTGTCCAGGCCAAAAACCTCAGGCAGTTTTCCTGTCGTCAAAGCCAGCGGGTGTGGGCTACTCTGACCTTGACCTGGAGCAGCGCATGCCTGCTCCCTCCTCCAGGAAGCCTCCTGGGGCTCACCTTCTGTGACCTCCTCTTGCCCTCCTCCCACTCACGGCCTTTGCAGGACCTTCCATGGTTTCCTTCTTCTTGGTTTGTGCCTTAAACGCTGATGGTTCTGCTGAATCCCCTAGGGGATCATAATCGATCTCACCCATGGCAAAGACTGGCTGGAGGCTCCCCAGACCCGTGCCTCCTCCCAACATGCAGCTGAACTACATTCCTCAGACCCCCTTGCAGCTGGATTGGGACATGCGACCTTTCAGCCCATAAGATGTTCGTGGAGATTCTCCAGACTTCCATTCTACCTGCTTTTGGCTGGAAGGACTCCAGGAGGCCAGAAGAGACGGCAGCACCACAAGATGGAAGGATCCAGATGGGTCCCTGAACCTCCATTTGGAGAAGGATGTCCAGGAGAGGTGCCTGTCCGGGAAGGCCCTCCCATCAGACATGTGCATATGGGAAATCAGCCTTTACTGTATTAAGCCTCTGAGATTTGGGGTTGGTCTTCTCAGCAGCCAGCATGAGTTGGCCTGCTTACCATGGCCTCAGATCTGTGCCCATCTGCTTAGGTTCTGCCTGCACATCCACTGCTGACATCTCCACTAGAATGTTCTACCAGCATCTCAAGACAAACTCATCTTTTCCCCACCAAACCCCAATCTGCTCCTTGCTCTGTCTTCTTTGCCTCTGGGAAGGGCATTACCTTCCGAAGCCAGATGACAGGTCAATATCCTTGACCCCACCCTCCCCTCCACCTCTTGTGCCATCGGTCCCATATCCCATCTGTCTTTCTCCCCAGTGTCTCTCGTCTGGACACCACTGTCCACTCAGGTCTGGCCTGCCGAAACCCTGGCCTGGCCCCCGGGAGATCATGGCTACTCTGTGGGCTTTTTTCCCCCTTAACGTAAAAGGATGCAGGTTTGGGTATGATGTCACCCTGCTAAAACGCCCCAAAGTGGCTTTCCCACGGGACTCCAGGACCATTCAGGACGAGGCCTGGGTGTGCCTACAGGCTCACCTCTCCCCTCTCCCTCCTTCCCACGTGGGATCGGCCCGCAGCCCTCAGGCCTGCAGCTCCCTGCCCGGATCCACGCCATCCGCCGCCTCTGGACCCTGCTCCACCCGTCCTCCCTGGATGGGAACCGAGTGCTCCCCTCACACCCTGCACGTCCGTCCTCACGGGACATGTATTGTCCTTCATTACTTTCCTATCTCCTCTGCTAACTGTGGGCTGCCCTGTTTCCCGCGTTCACTATGGTGTCTGCCTCCAGAAGACTGGGTCCAAAATAGAGGAAGGGCCTGATCAATCGTGTTAGCGGAAGGAATGAAGGAACAAACGATAGACCCTGCATTTCCAACCCCACCACCCAAACCCACGTTTTGCCCTGTTACAGAATTGTGTCCCTTTGATCAGGTGCGTGTCCAGCTGGCGTGCGAGGCCTACCTCACTCAGCCTTATCCAGCAGAGACCGTGCCTGACATCGCAGGACACCAGGCGCCTCTCGGATGCTCGGAGCCCTTCTCCTCGGCCACAAAGTGATTGATGCTCTGCTGTTTTAAGTCTAACACGAGATGATACATGGAAGCCCTTTCAGAGTCCCATACACGTGTTCGCAGGAGTCATCATCTCCACTGTCAGAGACATTACAGGAGGTGCACCGGGACCCTGTGCCAACCTCAAGGCAGCACCACACATATACCTTTCCAGCTGGAAGAGGTTGCTGTTTATTTGTAGGAGAAACCTCACAGGCCCCTTCAAGAGCTCTCCCAGAGATCACTGCCTTCACTACGGGGAAATTCCGTATCACGTAAAATGCTCTCTCTCCCTCCAGGTGGAGGCAGGTGACTCTGTGACAACCCTCGCGGGGCAGATCATCCTTTCGGCTGAGAACTTATCCCCTCAAATGTGTCCCCAGTGACCACAAGGCCACAGCATACAACCTTGGTCTGGAGTGGAGCAGACCTGGCCCTGTATCCTGTCACATACGGGTTGTGATACTAGGACAGCCACTTATCTGTGTGGATACATTCATCTACATGGTGAGGGCCACAGGAACGTTGAAGGGTGGTTATAAATACTAAGTGAGCTAACGTACATACAGTGCTTCATGCAGTCCTTGGTACACAGCAGGTGCTCAATACATGGCCCGGACAACTCTCTTAGGAGAGACGCAGCAGGTGTCCAGGGAGAGGACTGAGGTCAGAGCTGGGACCATGTGCGTGCATCCTTGGTTTCTGCTCAGTGACAACCAGCTTTTCCATCCTATTCGTCTCAGAACGCCCAGGATGACTTTCAGGTCCACGTGACAAACAGGTTTTTCTATTTCCTTTTTGAACTCTGCGAATCGCTTCCTCCAAGCACACAGGGGCAGAAATGTCAGACTAGAAGTCACAGTACAGAGCATTCCCGTTCAGAGCTCTGAGACACAGGGTCCCGGTCAGCCCACACGTTGGCCTCCAGGATCGTGCTCAGAGTTCATCTAGAGACGGCCAAGAGGGCGGACAACGGGTAACGGGAAACCACAGTGGGATCTCCTCCCGGGCATGTTTATGGTGGACTCTGTTGGGACATTACATTATCTTCCTATTTTCCCAACAAGGAAAGTCCAGTTTGTATGATGGAGGCTGTTAGCCAAATGCCAGCAAAAGACATGGTGATGCTAGCGAGATTCCCCGAGGTCTGCATGCGGGAAAACGCGTGGCGCTCACTGTTAATGAGGAAGCTTATTAACAGACAGAACCCAGAATGTGTTTTGGGGGAAAAAAACCCCAACATATAGCATGGAATGTAAGCACCTTCAGTGGCGGTGAACTAATATTGGGGCCATTTTGCTTTTTTCCCCAATGAAAGTTAATCAAACTGTAGAAACAAAAGTAAGCTCGTATGAAAGAAAATATAAACAGAGATATGGAGGATATAAAACAAAATGCTCTTAGCCTGAGCAGGAAACAAGGAGGCCGGGCCAGGTGCGCAGGCACCTTTCAGAGATGGTCCTGCTCCTCTGGCCCCCTCAGCCTCCTTTTCCTCCAAGGGCCCAAATCTTGGCAGATTTTAAATTGTTATGTTTACGCTTTTCTTTCAAAAGTAAGGTGAAGATTTATTTTAAATATATATCTTTTCAAAATTTGTTGGTGAGATGCTAAGAGATTTTCCCTTCAGGGAGAATAATAGCTTTTCAATCACTAATATGCTAATATCCAGAGATAAAGAGGAAATCCATCCCACCGGTGTGGCAGCATGTATGGTTTTAATATATTGTCATAAGATGTTAAGAGAATGCTTTACTGTTGTAAGAGGTTTTTGTGTTTCCCATAAAATGAAACAAGCAACATTTTACAAGACAATATAGTTTATAAATAGTAAAATTTTTCACATAAATTTTATTACACAGCTATAATAGTGTACTTGCCAAGATTCTTTCCTTAATTGTGCTACAAGGTAAAATGACAGAAAATTCCTCTTCTCTTCCATAATACTGATAAATGCTCCTTGTTTGCTGTTGAGCAGTTTTCAAAATAGCAAGCTCTATTTCTCTTCAAGGCTAATAAAAAATCACGCTAATATGTACATGCTAATTTTCTTTGTTGCCCTTAGAATAAGATTCTGAAGTTGCCAAACCTACCACTTCAGAACTATTCCAAGATTCTAAAATTAGGAGAGAATGAAATGTTAGACTGTGCAAATGGAGACTGAGGACTGGAAATGCACTGGCGATGACAAATCGACTCTGCAGTATTGTCAGTTCCACCAAACCTTCTCCATCATCGCCAAGTTCAGCTTGAGTAAGAGTAAGGATGTTACCATTCACCAGGACTCATCCTTTCTCTGCGGGGCAGTTTATCCCCCAGCTCAGTTGTTCACAACAACACGCATGGCTCACACACACCCTCCTTCCTCGTTGAGTCAAGCATCCGTTCAATGCACAACCACGTTTAGCGGACGTGAGGGCCCGCGCAGCCCACAGCTCACATCTGCCCTGAAGCTGCCCCCGGGGACCCTGTGGATGTGAGGGCGCCTTACTATGCGGGGATGCTCAGGGGCTCCCTCCAATCCCAGGGTTCCTCGCCGCCTGTAGCGATGTACATAAAATGGATAGATGGGCATGTTCACCCTCTTAGAAGAACTGTATCAATCAAAGTAGATGTAACACTAATTTTCTTGTAATGGGGAAGGAGTGGTTTTGATGGGACCCAGGACACCAGGTCAGGTGACAAGAGCAGCGCGTGTTGATTTCATCCCAGTTACCTTCCCGAGTCCAGGCTCCCCCTGGGAACTCCACTGGGGGCGACCAGGTGGAGCCAGCAGCTGGGTTTCGCGGAGCCCTTTCCACCTCTGCAGGTGCGCGCACCCCTCGGTAACAGCCAGGGCGTAGGCGCAGTTAGACCGCGGCCGTGTTTGCAGATGTGGGTGCAGGGGCCCGGGAGATGTCCAAGTCAGCGGCGTCCGTGTACACTGTCAGGACCGCCCACCAGCTCGCCCGTAGGCCGGAGTCTCGGGCAGGGAACCGGGGACCCCAGTGCACGCAGGGGAGGGAAGACAGAGCCCCCTCCCCACATGGGCGCCTTCCAGGTTTGCTGCCCTTCAGCTTGGGGTTTGCAACAAACCAACTGACAACAGCAGGTGGGCCCAAAGCAGAGTAATCCGCAACAGGAAAAACCCCGCCCCTGCCCCCAGGCCCCGCGCAAAGGCCGGCACCCTGCGGGAGGGGAGCGGGTCCAGGCCGGAGGCTGCGAGCAGCTCCGCCAGAGGGAAGGCTGGTTAATCAACTCGATGTTCCCGCGCTGATTAAACAATGAGGCGTCCTGGGGTTCTGCTGTCTGTCCCCACGAGCGCTCATCACACTGATGTGCAAACCAGCGCCGCTCCCTCGGGAGCAAACTACCTTTTAATTTTTCTCTCTAAAGATTAATTCCATTGTTATGGAACCTGTATTATAAGCACCGTAAACTAATCATTAGTCATTTTCAAACAATCTGACCTTCCCTGCCACAAATTGTGGAGTGTTTTCCAAGAGGCCTTTTTGGGGTTCTGGGGATTTGCATCATGCAAGTTCAGAAAGAAGAGTAGAAAATAAACAATAACATGTTTGACTTGTAACTTCTCAAAGAAGGGAAAGAACTAAAATGACTTCTTTTCCATGTGGGTGACTTTTTGTATTTTAACAGCTGAGAAGGCAAAACCAAGAACAGTGTTTTTGTCCCAGCCCACAATACCCTGCCAGGAGACAGGAGCAGCCCACAGGAATGGGCTGCCCCAGGACACTTGCACATGTGTAACCCATCCAGTGCTCCACAAATCTTCCCAGGTAGGTATGTGTACCAGTGTCCTGGGGCTGCCAGAACAAAGTACCGCAGGCTGGGGGCCTAAACAACAGAACTTGGTTCTGGAGGCAGCAGTCCGGGATGGAGGTGTAGCAGGGCCATCTCCTCTGAAGGCGCTCGGGGAGGATCTGTCCAGGCCTCTCCAAGGCTCCCAGTGGCTCCTTGGCTTGTGGCCTCACAACTCCAGTCTCTATGGCGTTCTCCCTGTGTTCTCTTCTCTGTGTCCAATCCACCTCTTTTGTGTGTGTTTTTTTTTTTTGCTGAGGAAGATTTGCCCTGAGCTACCATCTGTGCTAGTCTTTCTCTATTTTGTATGTCGGTCACTGCCACAGCATGGCTGATAAGTAGTGCACGTCCACGTCCGTGCCCAGGATCTGAACCTGCAGACTCAGGCCTCCGAAGTGGAATTCGAGGAACTTTAACCACTAGGCCATGGGGCTGGCCCCCAAAACTCCCCTTTTGTAAGGACACCAGTCCTTGGATTAGGGCCACCCTACCCCAGTAGGACCTCAGCTTTACTAATTACATCTGCTACGATCTTGTTTCCAAATAAGGTCACATTCTGAGGTTCTGGGGTTAGGGCTTGAACGTGTGAATTCGGGTTGGACATTTTCAACCCACACTGTGTGATTAGGATTGTTTGACAGGTGAGGTGATTAGAGTTCAGAGAGGTCGAGTGACACAGCCAGTTTCCTGGAGCCCAGCAGGGCTGGAGTCGACCTCCAAAACAGACTGGGCTTACCCGAAAGGTTAGACCCCTTCCTCTTCCAAAAGTCTAAACTTTGCCTCATGAGAAAATCTTCCAGAAAAACACAAATGCCTGCAGCCTCAGAGTCTCACCCGCTGGAGGCTTATCATGGGCACTGGGGCAGGATGTGAGCTGGGTCGGATGCAGAAGAAACACGGAGCCCCAGGACCCGGCGGCCCCAGCACAGGAACTTCCAAAGACAAAGGTTGAAAGGATCACAGAGCTCCAGCGTCAGCCTACCAACTGAAGCCTTTTTAGTCTCTTTTGTTCTCCAACCAAGTGTGACTCCTCCTATTCAGAACCATCGTGTCTTATGGGACGACACGTATCTGAGGACTGAGTCAGGGTGTGTCTTCGTCTGCTTTCTTTACCCCTCACTCTCTCTCTCCGGAAGCTGGAAACGTCTCCAGGCTTAGGATCTCCCCTCAGCACCAAGCACAGTGAGATCCAGAAAGCTACTGCTGACCAAAGGCTGCCTTCATCCAAGGAAAATGACTAGAGCTCAGACCAAAGTCTTTAATAATTCATGTCCCCACTGCTGGGAGAAGCAAGTGAGAAATCTGGTCTCTCACTGACTGGCATTTCTGAAAACTCTTACCCGAGAAAACTCCTTCCACTCCCATAGATGAAAGAGATTAAGATCATATTAAGGAGAATAGCTTATTGGCCTCCGGTCAACCAGACACACACACACCTTTTAACTTGCTCAGGGGTATTGCGGGGTTTCTTCCCAGAGTTCTGAGCCTGGCATCTGAGGCCCTTTGTGCTCAGGCCTCAGCTTCTCTCTGTCCCTACTTATTCTCATCCTCTCATGCCCATTTTGCAGCTCACTGAAAGAGTCATGCGTTTTCCTAAGTGAGTGTCATCATTCCCACCCCTGAACCACTGCTCCTCTCTTTCCTTTTGCTTAGAAGACCCTTCCCCTTCCTCTCTGCTAGTCTCAGGGACATTCATCTGCAAATATGTTTTCAGCATTAAAAAGACTAATATTCTTAATAAATAAAGAGCTTCTATAAATCAATAATTAAAACACCAGGAGAAATGGGCAAAAAGTGTGAAAAGACAATTGAAAGAAGAAAAGGAGGAGGAAGTGGAAGGAGGAGGAGGAAGGGGAGGAAGAGGAGGAAAATGGGGAAGAGGAGGGAGAGGAGAAGGGGGAGGAGGAGGAAGTGAGGAGGGGGGAGAAGGAGGAGGAACGGGGGGAGGGGAGAGGAGGAGGGGAGGAGGACAAAATAGCTAGGTAGCGTATGACTCTCAATGCTCAGTAGTATTCAAATAAATACAAACAGGTGGTGAATTTTTACCTATCAAACTGGCAAAACATTCCTAGCGAGCTCTGAGGGTGGTAGACACAATGCTGTTCTACTCGTGAGAGCATAAATCGACGCTGTTGAGGAGGCTGTTTAGTGGCATGCTGGAAAAAACCTTTAACCTGTACATGCCCACTGATGCAGTGATTCTGAGAATTGATCCAAAGGAAATAGCTAGGAATGTGCGGGATGATTAGAACCAGGGTGTTCGTCACAGTCTGATTATCCCAGCAAAAATGGAAAAACCCAGCTCAAGGGCATGTGTGAGTAACTGTTACATAGCTGCATAATAGAATAGTTTGCAGTCATTTAAAATGATGCTATAGAAATAAATTTGTTTACATGGGGAAAAATCAATATGCTATTAGGAGAAAAAGGCAGATTATAATACTTTATGAATGTTATGATTCTATTTTTCAATAAGTAAATGTCTATAAATATACACCATTAGCACAGTGCCTGATACCTACTAAGTAGCTCATAAATAGACAATATGCATCGACTAAAATAAGGCTGGGAAGGGGCAGCAGTGGGGAGAGGGGTTCTGAAAAGATGCTCGCCCAAGTGCCAACAGCGTGTCTCTTGGTTAGTCACATGTGATCGTTTTTACTCTATTCTTTTCTCACTTGTTTGTATTTTCTGATTTGAGGATAATAGTTGTGTCCAGTTTTGTAATATAAAATAATAATAATAACAGGTATTAAATTAAAATACAAATTAAATTCTACCCATCCTTCAAAACCTACCTAGAATTTTAGTCCTTCTCATGAAAACTGTCCCCTCTTTTCTACAGCCCGCTGTGCATTCCCTGTGTCTCAAAGCGCCCGAATATGTCCCTGTGGGATGGGTTTTACTGAGTCCAGATGAAGAGCATCTCCGTAACCATCTGCGTGCTCGCTGCCACATCCGAGGCCAGGGCTCCTTGAGAGCAAGGATGTCCTTCCCTTCTCCTCGACCCTCAGGGCTGCCCTGGGAAGGTGTGCAGTTGGTCCTCTTGGAAACCAGTCATTGTCTCTGGCCTGGATTTACAGGGCGGTGGAGGCAGACGCAGGGATCACTGTCACAGACAGTCCAGTCTGGGTGCAGCTAGAAAGACAGCCATTCAGGGGACAGAGAGAAGGTTCCATGAAGCAGGAAGCCTTTAGGAACCCATGGTACGGCCTGTGACACGTCCAGGATCTCTGAGGTGGAGACGCAGCTCGCTCCACTAGATGAAACAGCTCATTTCCCTTCATGCAGGAAGCGAGGGAGCTGACGAGAGCGTCTCAGGCCAGAGTCGTGCCTAGAATTCAGACCTCAGAGACACAAAAAACCTAGCGACAGACTTTGTCTTACCGCTTCTTTTAAACCTACAGAAAACTTTGTAGTGTTCTTTTTCTCATAAATTATCAATACACAAGCCCAACCGACTAATGTTTCCTAAAGGATAAATAACTCTCCCTTGCTCAAACCAAAATTACACACCAGATCCACCAGCTAGTATCTTATCTAAATCTTGATGAGGAGAAAACCTACACAAGGCAGAACAAGTCTGGCTTTGACCTAGAGTCAAGGTCACACGTGCTTGGAGGTCTGAGCACAGCATGGGTCCCCAGGCATTAGAAGCTGATCAGAGCTGCAGCCAAAAACGTAATTTGCAAGTTTCTATTTGCTAATGGAATGGTAAACAGAAAAAAGTCAGCTATCTTTCTTTGGACCGTGCATTTTAAGCATTTTAAAAAATTTTTATTAAAGTGAAATTCACATAACGTAACATGAACCATTTCAAAGGGAACAATTCAATGGCATTTAGTATATTCACAATGTTGTGCAACCACCACTCCTATCTAATTCCAAAACCCCAAAAGGAAACCCCACACCCATGAAACAGTTTCTCCTCGTTCCCCTTTCCCCAGCCCCTGGCAACCACCAATCTGCTTGCTCTCTCTATGGATTTCCGGTTCTGGACCTTTCGTATTAATGGGATCATACACCATGCAGCCTTGTTCTCGGCTTCTTTCATGTAGCACAATGTTTTCAAGTTTCATCCATGTAGGAGCGTGTGTCAGTGCTTCATTCCTTTTTAAGGCTGAGTAATATCCCATTGGGTGGATGGACCACATGTCATTTATCCATCGTCTGTTGATGGACACTTGGGCTGTTTCCACCTTCTGCCCACTGTGAATAGTGCTGCTATGAACACGTGTGGACATGTATTGTGTATATGCCTTGGAGCACTTAACTTCAGTTATTTGGGGTCTATACCTAGGAGCTGGAATTCCTGGGTCATATGATAAATCTATGCTTAACTTTTTGAGGAACCTAAGCATATTTTATATGTCACAGAAACAATATAATTGTATACCACAGACAACTATTAAATGGAACTATTGGGCCATAAAATAAAACACATTTTACCTGTTACGACAGTTCTCGTTTTTAGGCTGCTTTCTTGGTTTTAAGGCAGCTTCTTTACTTTTTTTTTTTTTTTTTTTGATTTTATTTACCCCCCCCCCAAAGCCCCAGTAGATAGTTGTATGTCATAGCTGCACAGCCTTCCAGTTGCTGTATGTGGGACGCGGCCTCAGCATGGCCAGAGAAGCGGTGTGTCGGTGCGCGCCCGGGATCCGAACACGGGCCGCCAGCAGCGGAGCGAGCGCACTCAACCGCTAAGCCACGGGGCGGCCCCTTTACCTTTTTCTCTTTGCTCTCCATGAAGGTTTGGATAAGGATGCCAACGTCCAGTCGAGGTCTTCTCTTCATTACTGTCCTGAGCCCGAGGCCACGCCAGGACAGAAATGGCAACAGTGGAGGGCGGGTGACCGGAAAGCAGGACGGGCGTGTCCCTGCACAGTCACAGCCCCCAGCTCCACTTCTCGGAGGATCGTCCTCCTGGGCATGAGCTTATTTCAGAAGATGCTCCCGTGGCCGGCAGGGGTGGGGGCAGCCTGGACCCTGGAATTCGGGGCTTGGGATCCACGACATACGAGACTAAAAGACGCTCTGTTTCGGAGCCTCATTCCAGCGCCAAAAACCACCTTGGGGAGTCCAGCCAGAGCGTGGCTCGTGGCCTGTCCACCAGCCTGGTTGGACCTCAGCTGTGCAGCCCGTGGGCTGTCTCTCTGTGGCATCACTTTTCAAAGTCTGGGCCCACATAGGCTCAGTCTTCAAGCATCAATTGACATGAATTGGGTTAGGAGGGAGTTACTAGTTCTCTCTCTGGATTTAAAATGCTCGTATCTTTGACCCACTTCTAGTAATTCATTCTACACAGGTGCGTGGTGCAAAGAGGTTCATTGCAGCTTTCTACGTGGCAGTAAAATGCAATAAACAAAGTGCAGGTACCCACATGCAGGGTACAGCCACACGACGAAATCCATGATAGCCATCAAAAATACTGAGGTGGCCCCAAAGTGATGCTGCATATATTCAAGGTGGTTGGAGTATTCTACGGAGGCTGCCCTTCCCATAGATGACACACGAGGAGAACTTGGGGGTGCGAGGGGCCTCGAGCATCTGCTCGTTCTGTGGCAGCCCTGCAGCCTGGAGTGCCCTCTCCGTGGGCCAGGGAGACCCGGGAAGGAGATGGGCTGCAGGAGCAGGGTGCTGGGGGCGGTGCCGGGACAGACACAGGCTGCAGCCCTGGAGCTCCCCAGGGCTGAGGCAGCCAGGTGGGGGCAGCACAGTCACCTCAGGACACAGGGCAGCGGTTCCCCATGCATTGCACAAAAGCACTGGAAAACGTGAAACAGCTGTGGGCTACTATGCATACCAGATTCATCTTAGCTGTGTGCCAGATAAGATAAAGCAAGATGACAGTGTGTGCTGATAAGAAATCATCTCCAAGAGACCTTACGTAAGTGCAGAACAGTATTTATGATTTATCTTTAAAATATACACACAGACATACAGAATTGAATATATAAATTATACATGTATAACATTGTATATAAAAAATATACACAATTATAGATTGATGGATATACAGACAATATATGCTTATATACATGTAGGTTGTCACTGGAAAGATATTCGAGAAGCTGGTAATAGTAGCTGTCTGTGGAGAATAGAACTACTTTTCATGGTATGCTTTTTTTTGTACTGGTTTAATTTTTTATTTTTTAACCGCAAGCACATATTCCTTTTTTCCAACTTTCTTTTAATTTCCAAAAATAAAATAAGATATATATACACTCACCACAAGGAAGATAAGACGTATTATTTGTTCCTTCCACCAAATGCCATATGCCTTATTGATTGATGTGACATTTTAAAGCATTTCTGTCACCTTCAAAGGCCTCTCAGTACTAAAATCAAACGTGTCAATAAGCAGTTATCTCATGGCGGGGGAGTCACACGGCGAGAGTCCTTGCCATTTTGCAGCCAACGGAACGGATGTTCAGGGTGGCTCCAAGGCTCGTCAGAGGAGGCGGGAAGTCCTGGGCCTCCTGGCCCCACGTGGGTCGAGCTACCTCTGCTTGTGGCGAAACGTAGGCAGGCCTAGCTGCTTGAGGTTGTCAAGCAGAGAAAGCTCTGCCCGAGGTCTTTCCCCTTCAAAAAAAAAGAAACAACCCCCCTTGGTTCTCTCACTTATTTTCACCATGAACCATTTATCGCTTCATAAATTCTTCCAAAATTTTTTTTCCTAGTGCAAAACGTTGTCCTTAACTACATGCCTCGTCTCAACACGGGCAGGAAACATCAGACTGAACTTATCAAGAGCTCCTTGCAGTTTCTTTTAGAAATTAAATGCTGTTTTCTGCTCCACTAAAAACACAAGTTTTCCCGAGTGGGTGCCCTCTGCACTCCCCTGCTCTGTTATGGCTACAGCAGGGAGGATTTGTGGTGGCCCAACCAGCAGACCGCCAAAACAGCAACAGCAAACAGAGCCCACCTGCATCTGACGGGAGGCGGCGCCGGGGAAGACTTCGACGTTCCTTCCGTGCTGACGCGCCTCTGGTGGCCTTCTCCTCCACCGTGCAGAAGAGGGAAGGCAGCCTCTCCCCCACGGCTCACCACAGCCAAGGGCTCTGCCCTTGACCCTCCAGTAAACAAGCCATCTGGGGGTCAGCACCCTGGGAGTTGGGTTTTCCTGCTTTGAGTCTGGGCTACCTGCTGGACCCCACTAGAATTGTTTACATTTACTCTCTACCACCCGTCCTCCCCTGAGCTGCCCACCATTGCTAGAAGTGCTAATGTAAATAGTGACAACAGATGAAAATCCTGCCATTGCCCTTAATGCAGTGGCTAAGAGCATAGGTGATACAGTCAGACAGACCTAAATTCCACCTGGATTCCAACCTGTGTGACATTCAGCAAGACAGTAAACCTCTCTGTGATCAGCGTCTTCATTAAAGAAGACTTGAGTACTTACTTCAAAGAGTTATTAGGGATACCTGAGGGGGTAGACACAGACGCTCAGCACGGTGTCTAGCTCTCAGCCAGTGCCCAGCAAACAGCAGCCACAGCCAAGGTCCCCGCGGTCAGCTGATGGGAGAGATGACCTACGGGCGAGTCTCTGTCGACTTTTGAGGTTTACCTACCTAGCATATCTCTGGTGGTCAGTTACAGTGTTATCAACAAACATCTGTCTAACTGGTTGTCTCAGAATAAGAAACTAAGCTTCTTTTCCACAAATTAATTCACATTAACTAAGTCAGGGGGAGAAAAGCTGAGACTCTCAGCCAATGGGCATGTCACGGGCTTTGTGCCTTCTGTCCCTCTGCTAACTTTCTTCTTCCTGGAAGTGACACACGAGAGAGAGGACTGCACAGGGGGACAGAGTCCGCATGTCCCTGTCTTCATTTTACGTCACTGGTGCCCTTCAATGAAGGCAATAGGAGAGTCAAAATGTCAATAGGAAAGGCCTGAGATGTCTGATTTCTACCCCATCACAGCTCCTGCGATCGTTGGAATCAGGCCCGGGACAGGAGACGCGGCCCTCAGCGGGAGTGTTGACAAAGCCAGTCGGCATCCCGGTGGAGATTTTGTGAGGATCCGCCGCTTGCGCCGAGACGTTTACACTGACATTGATGTAGTGACAGTCTGATCTAATTACCTGTCAATAAACCAGAGTCCTGGTGCACCGAGGGGCCCGGAAGAGGATTACAAGACTCATCGGCAATTCTTAGAGAACAGGACTCAGCCTTCAGATTCAATTACTGGAAAGCTAGCCGACTGGAAAGCCACGACTCAGAGGCAAGAGGAAGAGCGGTCGACCACAGTTTATAACCTGACAGGGACTGGCCCCCTTCTTCTAAAATCAAACTTTCTGCCTTTCGGAAGCTTGTTTTCACTGAGCTGATCAGCTCTTATTACATAATCCACATAACTGATAGATTCCAGAGACTTCGGGGAGAACAGTAGAAAAACAAACGTGCGTTCGGCTGCAGATTAACACTGGCCCTGCCAACCTTCCCTGCTGCCTCCCTCGCCGTGACTGGAAACCTGCCCGCACAAAGGCAGGCATCCCCGCAGGCTCTGATTCCCGGGAGACCTAACAAAGAGGGGTCAGAGCCGGGAGGCGGGATGCTTTCAGTTCTTCTAGGGCCTCTGCTGGGCCCTGCTGCCGCTGTGCCTGGAGCAGGCAGGGTTCCTAAATCTTTGATGAAATGCGTTATGTTTAGGGAGAATGATTTGAAATTGGGACTGGTTTGGTTTATCTGCTGTGCCTGGGTCTTTAATGTCAAACAGCCAACTATTGTGTATTTTTATTTATTCATCAGTGTTTATGTCTTTGTTGCATTTTGAAGTTCCCCACACTGTGGGTTGAGAGCAGATTGCCCAGATCCAGCCGGCCTCAGAACCACAGTGCCATAGACCTAAACAGAACTTAGTAAATATTCAGAGCAGATCATGTATGCGAAAGAAAGCAAGCAATGAGCCAGGCGTGACCTTCAGTGCAGGCATCACAAACGTTTTCTCTAAAGGGACAGATAGTAAATATTTTTGGCTTTATAGAGCCTAAACTTTATTTAGGGACATTGAAATTTGAATTTCATATAATTTTCATGTGCCATGAAATACCATTCTTCTTTTAATTTGTTTCCCAACCATTTCAAACTGTAAACACCATCCTTAGATCACCAGCCATGCAGAAATGGTTGTGGGCCAGATTTGGACCCAGGCGTGTTTGGCCAACCTCGGCTCTGACACCGAGCTGGGCCTTGACACGCTATCACTTGGTTCTCACAACACAAGGATGCCAGATCTGATGACCTCAAACTGGTGCCCCATGCTTAAAAAAAAAAAACAGATTTTCTACTCCCAAAAGACTCGCTAAACCCAAAGTATTTTCACAGTTAATAAAAATTGGAATACAGGTCTTCCAGGATGTCTGGCTTCCTGGTCAAGCATTTTACATAATATTTTCTAGCACAAAGAGATTACCATCCATTTCATGCAACTTGAGCAAACAATGAAAGCAGAAATGAGAATAAACAGGTTGCTAACCTTTGGGGAAGATCCTATTTCTGGGATAAACACCCAGGTGTCTCTCTGTTAATTACAACAGTCTGCTCTCGTATTTGCGTTCCAAGAGCCGTGAGAATCTCCAGGTATTTGGGTCTAAGCTCACCTATTTCTGAGGCTGCCCCCAGACTTCACCAAAACTCTTTCCTGGGCACAATATGGCTTAGAAATGAGCCAGATGGCCTCCTGGTCTCGGACGACTCTAATATCCTACGATTCAAGAGAAATACATTAATGATGAACAAGAATTTTTCCTGGTACTTCTGCCGGGCAGAGGCGAAACAATTAGGAAGCAAGAGGCTCAAAGAGACACTTAATTGAGGACAAGAAGAAATTTTTCTTGGTATTGCTAATGGACAGAGGTGAAACAAGCTGTTGCTGATGCACAAGAGGAAAAGACAAAGCAAATGAAGGCGATGCTTCTGTAGCACCCTTACTTGGGCACAAAATAAAGCAGCAACTTCCCTCTCAGGCAGCATCAGCAGCTGTGTCCTTGAATTGTTTCCTCGTTGGACAAGGGGCAGCATTTTCTGTATTTTTCTTTGAACTGCTGATGCAGATCAATGCTTTGCAACTGAAAGTTCAAGTTGGTTCTAATATGCCACCTCCGTGCTTTATTTTCAAGGTATTTTACTGTCAACAAAAATAAATTGTAATAAACCGGTCTACTTGTAGCAGAGCACTTCCAACAAACAAAATACACATACAAATCATTAAATCAATTTCCATAAGGCGACTTTTGCTGGCTGAGAAATCGTCCACATTTGAGTTTGATATTTTTGCAGGAAACGTAAAAAGACATTGGACAATTCTCTTGACTCCCCTCCAAAAGCAATAAGAGCTAACGAAAGGACTGAGGTGAAAAGTAAGATGCTGTATAAACTCAGCTACTCAGATGGCCCCCCACACAGGGTTGTGCGGCCTCTTGGAAACCGCCTGAGCATATTCTCAGGAAGGGAGTCACTGAAAGCAGAAGATATCAGGGACTCGTGCTTAGGAAAGACAATATTCAAACTGAGGACATGGACTGACTTAACTTATATTTTTTAAGTATATAAAAATATTTAGAAGCAGAAAAGATTATAAAAGTAAACTGCTTCAAGAAGGGCCATCATTGTCATCTGCAGCATTACGTGCTTTTGTCCCTACTAAACATGCTTCTTGGCATCTCCCCCACTCTCCTCTATCTAGCCCCCATGGGCATATATTTGACCTTTTTCTCCTGAGTGGAGCTGCCCACTTTTAAGTAAACTAGGCGTCAGCAAGATAGGGCTCTCAAGCCAAATCTGGCCCACAGTCTGTTTTGTAAATAAAGTTTTATTGGTACATTGCCATAGCCATTCGTTTACATATGGTCTGTGGCTGCTTCTGCACTGCAAAGGTCGAGTTGAGTGGTTGTGATGGAGACTGTCTGACCTGCAAAGCTTAAAATATTTACTATCTTGCCATTTGCAGAAAAAGTTTGCCAACCCCGATGTAAAGAAAACCAGGCAACGTAGTGACAAAGAGGCAGGGCAGAGCAATCTGGTTGTGACTTCAGCCTCGGTCACCCAGCGGCTGTGTGGAGCCCTGAACTTTACTTGTTGAGACAAGGCTCCCTCACCTGTGATGTCTGGACAATGATATCCACCTCACAGCCTTCGTGGGAAGGTCACGGGACAACAGATGTCAGCGTGGCACCTGATACCTAATGAATTCTCAGTAAAGGGAAACCGTGATAAACCATCAAACCTTGTTCAGTCATGATGCATATTCTTCTGACTCTGATGCCCTCTTTCACTGTCTTCGATCCCTGTCTCTTCTAAGTGTAACCTCATCTCATGCCCTCTGTTCTTCATGTCCTGGTCTCCTGGGGGCTTTCTTCTCTTTGCGTTTTGTTCCTTCTTCTTTCTGTTACTTCCCTCTCCCCCACCCCTTTTTCTTTCATTATCTAGCTCATTTTCTGAGGACGCACTATGTGCTCGGCAGTGTCTCAGAGCTGGGGGCTCAGTACCTTCCTTTTCTGAAGACCCGCTCCCCTTCTTCACATCCTTCCCTTTAAAAGCCACCATCCTTGGAAAATGGTGGATGTAGAGGAACCCCAAATCTGAAACCCCAGGGACTCTGCCCTGGCCCTCGGTAGGTCCCCACTCTTTTGTGTGCAGCCGAGGGAAGCGGCCTGTGCCATCTGGGCCAGTCTCCTAAAAAGCCAGCTGCCCCTCGCAATAGCCCTGGCTCCTGGCTGCCTGCTCAGGTGTGCCTGCTGGTCTCTCCTCTGGAGTCTCCAGGCATAGGGATAGTCGGTTATCAATCCCATTTCAGATATTGGGGAGTCACAGCCCTCCAAAACTAGGCACCTCACGGAAGACAAGTGAAGGCTGGGCCCAAAAATCCTGCAAAGTGGATTTGCAGGTGCCCATTTTTTCTGGAAACTCTGATGACCTTGGGATAGGACTGTGTGCTCCAACACGTGGAGACGTCTCCGAGTTAAGCACGGTTCATAACCTCAGGCAAATATACAACGAGATATCAGGGGAGGGAAGGGGACAATTGACTGAATGCTCCACGTGGCTTGTGCTATCCGCCGTGTGCTCACATAAGAATTTTAATGCAATTAGCCAAGCGCAAGGATGGAGCTGATGAGCCGCACCAATCTTTTGATTAACACCCAGGTTTACTTGAGAAGATGCATAACTTATTTTGAAAAATACACAAACAACTAGAAGGCAGAGGATTCTCAGCCCAGGCTTTCATGGTCCAGAAGGGAGTGTAACTCCCTTTTGGGACAAGATTATTGTTTCTGATTTAAATCCATCACCCAACTAGAGAGAAAGGGACTGAATTCATCATCTAGTCTCTGAAGTCTTATAATTGCCTAATATTTGACTCCCTGATTACAGTATTTATCTTTTAAAGACCTGGATAAACACACACAGGTGTGACAGCGCCGGCGTCCCTGGCTTTCTTATCTCCATCCTTTAGGAAACATTATAAAAGGACTCCATTGAATCTAGTCGAGGTGTTATGCAGCTGATAAATATTTGTTGATCTTTTTACCCAGAGGGGTTCATGCTCTAGGAGTGGATTAGTGGCCCCCGTGAATCAGTGGTGGGTTATCTTCATTCACTAGGTTTGTAAATGCTTCTGGGATTCTGGAAGATGAAAGGTACCTTGGAGAGTATGTGTACAGGATTTCAAAACCCAAATCAGAAACATGTTAATGGACAGAGCATTTAAAAAATTACTAAATGCTTTTACTTTTTCCCCATATTCATAGGAACAGAAGGGAACAGTTCTTAAACACTCACGCTGTGTCAAGGTTTGGCCACGTGATTTGTGTATATTTATATAAGTTATTTCATTTAATCCTCGAAATCTGAGGTGTAGGTAACATTACCCCATTTTACAGATATGGAGCCTTAAGCTTGAAAAGATTAGATCACAGGCTGTACTCTCCTGGGTCACACAGCCAGAAAGTGGTCCAGTCAGGCTGTCTCCTGCGGGACTTCTTTTACACCGGGCCTCACAGTGAATGTGTGGCTCTTGAAGATATTGACATCTTTGGAAAAAAGTGGAAGTCACTTTTACAAATATCATTGGCATCCTGTCACACATTGACCAATGCTTCCTACAGCTTAAACCATCTCATCAGATAAACTTTCTAACTGAGAGACGTGTATGTAAAATTACGGCTCTCTTTGAAGACACTGATTTTTAAAAAATTTTTGTTATTTTTAGCTTATAAGAGGCATTGAGGCTTTGAGTTATTTTAATTCATTCTTAATATATTTTACTTGCAATCCAGTCCTTTCCTACACTCTAGTTGATCACTTGTAAAGGAGCTGTTGTTAATTAGGAAGGATTCGGGTCAACGCTGATATCTGGAACATACATACAGGGTCCTCACTGAATCTTACTCCTGTCGTCAGAGACAAAGCATTCTGTATATTGTTATCACTACTGCATACATCAGACACCAGGTGAGAGAAGGGAAAACCTGGCTTTACGAGAAGTAGAGAAGTTCCTGAGGGAAGAACCACAAACTCATGGAAAGCCATTTACATGGTGGCGAGGGTTTGGGGGTCCATCTTCCTGGGTGTCTAGGCAATGACAAGAACAATAATAGTGCCTTCTAGGAGTGCTACGAAGATGGCATTACTAGCAAATTCCTTAATAAACCAGGCATGTCCTTAGAGCTCCTAACTGCTGGCCAGCCTGTTACGGAAAACACTCAGAATTCTGACAACAGCTCTCCAGGTAGGTATTTTAATCCCTGTTTTGCAAATAAAGAATCTGAGGCACAAAGACACTGAGGGACCAGCCCAAGGCAGTGGAGCGGTACGTGCTGGATTCAGGATTCTAGCCCAGATCCAGCCGGCCCCAGACACGTCCAGAGGCTGCTGTCCGTATTCACCAGGTTCCGTGCCGAGTGAAATCTATTCAGTGGTCAGCACCGCGGGCAGATCAGCAAACAAACATGAAACTGCAGCTTAGTGAGCACCGCCCATGTGCCAGGGTGACGCGCACAGTCCCTGTGAAGTCGGCGTTATCGTCCACGTTTCACTCTATTTTTATAGCTTCCTTTCTGCACTATGTTTAAATCACAAGATGTTACTATATGAGTAGAATAGTCACAGAGAACTTAGAGCAAGAGAGAAAAGTCATGGGCTATTTCAAACTTAGCCTGCATTTAATTTATGTGAATAAAGGTTTCCCAGACAGAGAAGGCATGAAACCACTTAAACAAAACAAAATTGTCCACACTCTAAAGCGGAGGTAATGGACTCAAAAAGTGAAAATAAACCACCGGAGGTAAAACATCTGAAATGGGAGCACCAGGTCTGGACCCAGGCCGGTGCGTCTGCAAGTCTGCCATTTTAAACTAAGTATGAACCTGATCTTTAATCCCAGGAAAAGATGGTCCAGAATCAGCTGGCAGATAGAACAGGTATTTAGAGCCATGACACTTGCAGAAATAGCTGCTCCTTTTCCCCCATCTTTAGGATTGAATCGGAGCTTCAGCCCAGTATGTAAGTTGTATCACAGGCGGCTCTACTCAGTCTTGTAGATGCCTACCAGGTGAGGGGCTGTAGGCGCAGCCTCCCACCAGGGCCTCAGGACCCGTCCCTCAACAATTCCTTGTGCTGGCCTGAAGGGTCAGGAGGTCACTGCCCTCCAGCCATCCTAAGAGAAGCTTGGGTATCAGAAAGTTATAGAGAAATTATCATCAGTAACCGGCTGATGATGACTGCTGTGTTGAATGGGTTTCGCTCTTATGGTAAATCCTAGTTGTGTTTCTCCCCAGTGGAAGGGTCGGTCACCTGCTTTCTCCTCTCCAGAAAAACCGCAAAAGGAGATATTTCGTTTTGATAAACTAATTTAAACAGATAATAGCCTGGTATGCACCCTATCGTGAGTTAGTTTTTATTTTTTATTTATTTATTTTTTTTGTGAGGAAAATCAGCCCTGAGCTAACATCTGATGCCAATCCTTCTCTTTTCTCTGAGGAATACTGGCCCTGAGCTAACATCTGTGCCCATCCTCCTTCACTTTTATATGGGACGCGGCCACAGCATGGCTCAACAAGCAGTGCATCGGTTCGTGCCCGGGATCCGAATAGGCAAACCCCAGGCTGCCACAGCGGAGCCAACTGCTTGTGCCACCGGGCCGGTCCCGTGAGTTAGTTTTTAATAGACCTTTAAATCAGAAAGTAAAAAGTGCACAGCCGTAAATGTAACTATTTTCTCCTCCAGCCCCCGTAGTTTAATATGAGACGCGCTAACAGGCAAACAATATAACACATCAGTGGAAATGACATCCGATGGGGATCAGAATGCGTCAAATAAAATAACGACTTTAATAGGCTCTTGTCACACATTAAGCTTAAAAAACAGAAACCTGATCCAAAGTCTGGGCTGAACACGTCCATTTGTCTCATGCTCTTGCTTTAAAAATTAAGAATTATTTAGAAGTCTCTTAATGCTGCAATTGTTCATCAGCTAAGGAATAAAAAGATCAGCCACGTTTCACACATTGTGAGGTGTGAAAATAAGCAGTAATCCAAGAGATATCATCGATAGAATCTGAATTTGCTATTTACACAGAGCCTGCTCTCAGGGAACACGATCTGCTTTGGGCTGCAAGTGATTAACACAGCGCCCCCTCCCTTAACATTGCAAACACAGGGACAAGAGCGTCTGTTCACTGACAAGAATGCACTTCTAAATAATGGGATGTTTCCAGATGGTGAGACCAGCAGCCCCGGCTGTGGCTCTGCCCTGTGGGTGAGTGACCAGGTAGGAAGTGGGTTACTTTCCTGTTCCTACAGACAAAAAACAAGCCAATAGTGGCCCCTCACTCTACAATCTTCTGTGTGTGCTTCACACGCTCGGAGGAGAAATCCGCACCCCCCCACCCTGTTTCACCATCATGGGCAAACAAATGTTCTTTTGGATATGAGTTTTTCATTTAAAAAAAATACATTTGGAACATTTCCAAGATATATTTCATACAGACAAATTATTGTTCCAAGGGCCCTGATGACATAATTTTCATCTCCTTCCCAGCTTAATGAAAAAAACATATTTTTGAAATAATGCATTTGAAAACCCTGTATAAACCTTACCTGGTAGCAAGTAGTATTCTAGGTCCCAGAGGGAAACGAATTTGCAACACTGCAATAGCCAGCACATCAGATACAGAGAGCATCTGCATATTCTTATAATTTCCATAGATAAATTTTAAACAGCAATATAAAGGAGAGGCTACATTCTCCAAGCACTGCTACGTTCTAACCAGCACTGTCTTGACTGACAGTGATGTAGATCCTAGAAGATCCCATGATTTACTTACCAGTAGAACATGGAATGATTTAAAAACTTTACTTCGTACAAGTAGGGACCATGCTGGGAATAGATTTTCTGCTTCCATTGGTTATCTGGGCAGATGCTTGCTTCTTTTGTAACAAACTCAAGAAAAGAAATTGACTTTGGAAACACACTTCTAAATATAATAGAGAAAGAGAGAGAGTAAAACTAGGTTAAGACCAGAAGTATTTCTATATTGTAAAGGTACAAAATTTTGAAAAGAGAAAGAGAAATAGGTAATGGTAAAGTTTATCAAAATCATGCCAGAAATGTCTTAGGAATATAACGTATAAAAAGAAAGATGAACTTTTGCATCACATGCTGTATCCAACAAATGGACCATTTTATAAGCAAGAAATCTCAGGATCATGTTGACACTGACCCAAATTACCTCCACCTCTTATTTCCCTCCCCACAAGACCTGTGCTTCTTACCCAAGAACCTTGCATGACACCTGCTCTCGCTTTTCAAAAATGAAAAAAATATGTAGTCTTGCAACCTTAAAAAAATTGAATTTGTAGTTTAAAAGCTCTAGAAAGAGAAATCTCCATGCCCAGATGGTTTCACTGGAGAATTTTACAAACATTTAAAAAATTAACACCAATTTTACACAATCTTCTCCAGAACATAGAAGAGAGTACTTCCCAACCCATTTTATGAAGCTCGGATTATTCTGATACCCAAACCAGCCAAACACAAAAGAAAACTACAGACTAATATTGTTTGTGAACTTAGATGTGAAATACTTAGAATATATTAACAAACTGAATCCCCCAAAGTACAAAGAGAACACACCATGACCAAGTGGGATTTATCCCAAATACGCAAAGCTGACTCCATATTTAAAAAATAAATCAATGTAATCCACCACATCAACAGACTAAAGAATAAAATTTGTATGCTTATACTAATTGATGCAGAAAAAGCCATTGACAAAATCCAATATCCACTTATAATAAAAATTCTGCGCAAACTAAGAATAAAGAGGAACTTCGTATACCTAATAAAGAGCAGTTACAAAAAACCTACAGCTAACATCACACTTAATGGTGAAAGACTGAATGTTTTCTCCCTAAGTTTGGGGAAAAGACAAGTATGTCTGCTCTCACCACTCTTATTAAGCCTAATGCTAGAAGTTCTAGCCAGTGCCACAAGGCAAGAAAGAGAAATAAGACACATACAGACCGGGAAGAAAGAAAATGGCCTATATTCACAGATGATACGAGTGTCCACGTGGAAACCCTAAGAAAGCTACAAAAACTCCTAGAACTAATAAGTTGAGTTCAGCAAGGTCACAGTTATAAGATAAACATACAAAAACAACTATATTTCTATAAACTAACATTAAACAAGGGGAAACCAAAATCAGAAATGCAATACCATTTGCAATTGCTCCAAAGAAACAAAGATGTGCAGGATCTGTGTGCTGAAAATTATGAAATGATGATGAAATGAATAAAAGAAGGCCTAAATGACTGGAGAGACATACCATGTGCATGGATTAGAAGACTCAACATAGTAAAGATGTCAGTTCTCCCCAAATAAGTCTATAGGTTTAATGCACTTCCTATCTAAACCCCAGCGAAGTTTTTTGTAAACGTAGATTTACATTTTAGTTTACTCTAAAATGTATATAGAAAGGGAAATAGAATAGCCAAAACAATTTTGAGGAAGAAGAAAGTGAGAAGGAATCAGTCTGCCGGATTTCAAGATGCTACATGTCTACAGTAATGAGGATGGTGTGGCGCTGGCAGCAGACAGACACGGATCAGGCGGACAGAAGACAGAACCCAGAAATAGACACATACACATGTGTCCAATTGGTTTTTGACAAAAATGGGAACACAATTTGATGGAAAAGGATAGCCTTTTGACAAATGGTGCTGGAACAACTGGACATTCATAGGCAAAAAAAAAAATGAACCTACTCTCACACCTTAAACAAAAATTAACTCAAAATGGATCACAGGCTCAATGTAAAATGTAAAAGTACAAAACTTTTAGGAAAAACAAAAACAGGAGAAAACCTTTAGAACCCAGAACTAGTCAAAGAATTCTTAAACTTGACACGAAAAGCAAGGAGAAATTGATAAATTGGAACTCAGCAAAATTAAAAATGTTAATTAAGAGAATGTTAAGAGGATGAAAAAACAAATTAGCCTGAAAGAAATATTTACAAATCACATGTTAGGCAAAGGACTTGTATCTAGAATACATAAGGAACTCTCAAAACTCAACAGTAAAAAAATAAACAATCTGATTAGAAAATGGACAAAAGACTGAATAAATATTTCACCAAAGAGGACATACAGATGTCAAGTAAGCACATGAAAAGATATTCAAAACCATTAGCTATTAGGAAAATGCAGATTAAAATCACACTGAGTTATCACTACACACCCATCAGAATGACGAATATAGAAATAGCGATGACATCGGATGCTGGTGAGGATGAAGCCAAATGGGATCCCTCACACTCTGTTCATGAGAATGTGAAATGGTAAGGCCGCTCTGGAAAGTTGGACAGTTTTTTGTTTTTTTTTTTTGTGAGGAAATCAGCCCTGTGCTAACATCTGCCAATCCTCCTCTTTTTTTGCCGAGGAAGACTGGCCCTGGGCTAACATCTGTGCCCATCTTCCTCCACTCTACATGGGATGCCGCCACAGCATGGCTTGCTAAGCAGTGCGTCGGTGCGTGCCCGGGATCCGAACCGGTCAACCCCGGTCCGCCGCAGCGGAGCGCATGCACTTAACCGCTTGTGCCACCAGGCCAGCCCCTGGACAGTTTCTTTTAAAACTAAAAATGAACTTGCCATGTAACCCAACAATTGCACTCCCAGTCATTTACTCCAAAGAAACTTATGTCCACACAAAACCCTGTCCGAGAATGTTCATTCCACCTTTATTTGTAATGGTCAAAAACTGGAAACAACGCAGACAGCCTTCAATGGATGAACGGTTCAGCAAACTGAGGTCCATCCATGCCATAGATTCCTACCTAGCAGCAAAATGGAACAAATCATTGATACAGGCAAAAATGGTTGAATCTCAAAAAATTATGTTGATGTGGAAAAGCCCAATCTCTAAGGGCACATGTTGCATGATAAAGGGAGCCTGGTGGTGATGGGGCAGGTGTGCGGCTTGATTGTGGGGCAGTTATCCAAGGTACGTATGCGGGGCCATTGCACAGAATCGTGTACACGCACAGCGACGAGCCCGTGTGGAACTGCTGAAATCTAAGTGTCCTGGTGTTGACCCTACACTATCGCTATGCGACGTCAGCGCTGGGGAGGCTGTGCATGCAACAGCAGGCACCCTCCCTGCACACTTCTTTCCAATCTCCTGTGAATCTATAATTATTTCAGAATAAAAGGGTTTTTTTATTTTAAAAGAAAAGCAGCTTAACTACAAAGGAGAGGAGGCAGAGGAGAAGAGGAAGTCAGAAGGACACAGAAGTCAGAAGGACTTCTGTTTGAATATCTGTTCTGTTTGACTTCTGTTTGGACACACCACACACCTCAGAAATGTACCACTGAGAAACAACCAGAGAACAGAGTCAAATTAGACAGTTTTTCCAAGATGATACTGACAATTGGCCATTGGTGAGTTTGTGATTAATTCAGAATCAGTCTTCCGCATATAAATTATAGGAGAGATGAATCCATTTCACTCTGCGTTACAACTTCCCCAAAGGCTGCCTCCTGGAGAACAGGACACAGAATAGGGCAGGTGTCAGATGAGGAAAGGAGAGAGGCTGGGACGCCATCGGCAGGGCCTAGGGGAGGTGATGAAGCTGCCAAAGTTGAAATCTGTCCTGGGTCCTGGACAGATGACGACTGGGATTTTACATCCAGAAGTCCAGGCTTCTCCATGACTGACTTCTCCTCTGCTAAGAATGATGTGAACGGTGACATTACTGATTCCTACCCACGCTGAAGGAACTCGGTTCAGTCCTCTATACAAACTATCTCATGTAAGTCACATGATTATTCTAGAAGGTAGATTCTATTATTGTCCCAGTTGGCAGAAACCAGACCCTCTCGTGATTAAATAACTGGTCCCAGCTCTCAGAGCACAGCAGAGAGAGGACTTGACCCCAGTGACTGGAACCCAGAGTCCACAATGTCCCAATGGCCATGCAGGGCTGGGCATTAAACTGCATGCCGTCCACAGACCCCAACTGGTGTTTTCTGGTTCTGCTTCTGGTCTTCTGGTTTTCTGCTCTACTGGCAGCCCCACGTGGCCAACTACCCTCCCGCCCCAACACCTCCCAGGCCAGTTCTGTACACTTTTCAGGTACACTTTTTAAAGAGATGCGCCATCGAGCTAACCCTCATCTGTAGATTTTGAATTTATGTTGTACAAAATTATTGTACAAAATCCCACGCACAAAATTAATTTTTTTCTACACAAATAGTTTTTGGTTTGTTTTTGCTTTGGGGAGTTGTCAAGAAAAGCAGGATGTTTTATCAAGATTTTTGCTTCAGCAACTTGGGACAAATTAGAAGTCCTAAACTCTGGTACCAAAGAGAGAGAGAGAGAAAGAGAGAGAAGAGAGCGGGAGAGAGCGCATGATCTCTTGGGGGTGTCGGGCGTCCTTGCGACTTCTCCTCTCACCTGCCCAGAGAGGTCCACCATCTTGTCTTCTCCAGCTCCTTCACTGCGGTGCTTCACCTACTGCTCCCACATGAACACGAGCAGATGGACCTGAGGCCCAGGAAGGTGCTGAGGCTGGGGTCCACCCAGGGGGCCACACCACAGGGTGCTGCCCTGCTGCCCGAAGGAGCCAGCCTCAGCCCACCGGCATCTTCCACCGCTTCCCCGCTGGGATGTGCACTGGCCCAGCGCACTGCTCGGCCCACAGGCCCTGCCTCCTGTCCTGAGGGCAACCCCACATGGGGAAAGGAACCCTCCAACCCCCCGGAACCAGCACTCTTTCCAGAGCACAAACAGTGCTTCCTGTGTCCCCAGCTCGTTCCTATTTATTTGTGGCCTGCTTTCTGAAGGGGTCAGTCTCAAGTTTATGAGGCTGTGATGAAGCCCATCTGAGTGGGAGTCCCCATGCTGGCTCAGAAGTCTCCTGCCTCTGTTGGCGGCCTTGTCCCTGAACCTCTGCAGCCCTTGACTGTACCTCAATTAGGGCGGGTCCTCCGTTAGGATGGTAGTGAGTGCCTGGACCCGACCCACTCCTGCTGGACTGACCGCCAGTCCTCCCTCCTGCCTGGTGAGTCTCATGCCGAGACTGAATACAGGGACCCCGGGGCGAGAAGTCAACACATTCACCAGACGTGCTCAAGACACAGCTGGCAGAAAGCAACCTTAGTAGAGTCAGGCAAGAGCGTGTCCCTTCCTGCTGTCACACAATGCCATGGAAACGTCCTGTTTGTACCTCTCGGACTGCTCGGAATCCCACATGGATGGGGGCCCACGGGCTCACCACCTGCCATTTTGTTCAGCTCGTAATTGTTTCTCCAAAGACCTATTTGGAGCCGCGTGCTGCGGGGTATGAGAGATATTATCTCATATGAGCATGAGTGAGTAGAATGAGAAGGGCAGGAGGCGAAAAAATCTAGCAACACAGAAGTGACCGCAGTGACGAAGGAAGGGTCCCTGCCGGGCACATCCAAGGAGCAGCCTCCATTAGCTTCAAAGGAGCTGTGCGCGGGACTGAGCCCCGTGGGCGCTGGAGGAGATGAGAGGCAGGCCCGAGGAGGGGAACCCGGCGCATCAAGGGCGCGGGCTGACCTGTGACCACCCCTCCCTGTGCACACTCGGGGGCTAAGGGGCTCTCTCCCACTCGGCGCTGCCCCATGCGGGAGAGCCGGGCGTCTGCACCAAAGGGTCGTGCATATGGCGCTTTGATGGCCGTGCCCATGGGGCCGCCGAGCTGAAACACAAAATAATGATAAGAAGAAACGCACGCCCCAGGCCAGGAGGAGGGGCACACCAAGAGAGAAGTGCGCAGCTCGCCTCTGAGCCTCTGCCGCCCCAGCGCGGAGCCCCTCTTCGGGGGATGCGACTTCACTAAGAAAGTTCCTTCCGCGGCAAAATGGAAGAGGGCAGTGGGTCCAAATCTAGCAGAACGATGGACGACAAAGTGAGGATCCAGAGCACGAAGATTTATTTTCCTGTCTAATTAGGTCCTTCCTCCCAGCGATGTCCTCAGCAGAGAAGTGGGAGGGGGATGCTTCTTGACTCACACGTTGGAGCTGTGTTTACAGGGCTACATCCTCAGTCGTCTCTGCTTACAGTTGTACACCTCGTTGAAGGTTCAGTATTTAGCAAAGAACCGCAAAACTGAAAGAGATCTCATGGTTGCAGAAGACAGCGTAATTATAAGGGTCAACGTGATGAGACATATAATCTTCAGAAACCTGCAGCTTTGCCTAATAAAATATTTACATCCATCACTGTTGGACCCCAGAGAGAGTAACGTAAATGATGCCTCCACCTCAGCTTTTCAGTGTGTGCAAAAATGTCACACCGGTGCCATGGGAGGGGGGTGCCTCTTTAACCAGCACACGTCCTCGTGTCTTATAATATATCGACACTAAATATTACCAAGAAATGACAACTTTGATATCAGGCTTGAATTCCATTTCTTTTATAAATTTGAAAGAAGCTGTTTTTTCCTTTAGTTATATTTCATAAAAAAGAAACAAACTAACAAAACCTGATCCTTGACCCCACGTTCCATTCAGGAGAATTACACAAAGTGTATTTCACTCTGTAGTTTTTATTCCCATACATTTTAATATTTTTAGTACGGCATGAGCATTTTCTTTTGAATTCAGTTATAGTCAAGCATTTTACAGTAACGAAACAATATTAACAACATAAAGTCGTAGTTTTATTACTTCACTATGTTGACTTGAACGTGTGAACGTTCCCCAATTATTTTATCGCGGGCCTCTTTTTGGCGCTGGGGATGTTGTTATGTAAACTGTTTCTGCCGACATGGATCCAGCCCTAGAGACGGTGGGGAATGACCCTTTCTGGAACGGAGAGCTGAGGCCTCCGCAGTGGAGGGACTTTCCCGTGTTTGGGGTGTTCAGGAGGAAGAAGCCGCCCAGCTGTGGAGCCGAGGCCCCCAAGCCCAGCCCCTGCTCTCACGGCTGTGAGCTCTGAGCACCTCACCTCCTGCCTCTGTCGAATGAGGCTCACAATGCCTGCTCATAAAACGCTGTAAGCGTGAGGAGCTCCCGGTCTGCAGGAGAGACTCCCAGATGACAGTTTCTATCAGTATTATCAATGTCACGACTACATCTGTGACACTAACATCCCACAAGGGGTGTCTGGGTCTCTAAATCCTAAAGATAAAATGGCAGCAAAGCAAAACAACTCTCCACCCCACCCAAAGTTAAAATAAAATAGAGTGGACAATAAATTGTTTTAAACTTACGCATTGAAAGTTTTCTCCAGCTGATTATTTTATTTCTGTTACATTACTTGTCATCTTATGGAGCCAGACCACTTTGGCACTTGGGGGGTTGCTTAAAAGGTATCATTAAACCTGATTTATGAAATTATGGGGACATTCCCACCTGCTGAAGTCCTCAGAAGCTCACTACGAGCACAGCCTCAGGCCCTGGCAGTCACGCCGTTGCCCTAGAGGTAGGGATGGTAGAAAGTACGCGTGGTTTCAGTTGTCCTTCATGGTCCAGCGTGCTGGGTCTTCATCACTCCTGGAGGTCCCCAGCTGCCACCTGAGCTCTGAGATCGGAGGTAAGAATGTGTTGCCCTCCCATCTCTTTAGCCAACCTTCCTCACTGTCTACGTTGACTACGCCCCCGCTTTGCAGATTTGGAAAAACACGGGAAGAAATGGTGAATGCAGACCCGGAAGTGCACGTCTGGATTAGAGAACAAATCTTGACTCAGTCAGTTTGAACGTCCTGCTTGCAGTTGAAGAGGAACGGTCAGTTCAGACAAGGGCGTGGACCCTGGCTCCGTGTTCATCCTGGGTGACGACATCTGCACCCGAGGCTGTGCGTTTGGGTGCTCCGTCTGTGCCGGGCAGTTGATAAACCATCACTTAAGAAATGACCGTGATGAAAATGAATCAGTCATGATGTGACGGGAAGAGTCGTGAGCTGGGTCCATGTGGGTGCCTTCTCGACTGTGGGACTGGGCATGCCACCTTGTGTCGGGGCCACGGGGTTCTAAGCTTCAGGCAGAGGTCCACAATCTCCCAGAGCTGGGCTTGTCCCCTGGCCTCTCAACCCTAGCTCAGGAAAGGGCCGGCCCGGAGGACCTAGAGGATCGTCTAAGAACAGAATTTTATGGAGTCAAACCCAAAACAAAGCGTTCACCTTTCCCCTTAGGTCACCCACCGTCACCAGGCTGTACAAGAATACACTGTCCTCTACGGTCCTGTGACAACCCCACGTAGCAGAAGGTAGTGATGCCACTGGGCAGGTGACAAAATGGCAGCCCGGAGGGCATGGGGGCTGGCTCCAGGTCACACGCCATTGATGAGAGTCAGGAAAAGAACAGGGTGTTCTCTACACTACCTGGCTCCTCACCTCAGCAGGTAGCAAGACGTGGAACATTGGAGAAGCAGCAGGATTAAGCACAATGCTAACTTTTGGTTGTTTTTTAAAATGGTTTTTAATCTCCAGAATTTTGCGATATATTCTCCAGACGCTGCCCTGAAAGCCAGGAACCAGCCAGACTAACCCACAGCTGTGTCACACTGTGCCCAACTTTTAAAGCAGAGGGACCAGGTAGCAGGAGACACACAGGGGTCCCAAATCTTCCCCGACACGGCTGTTCTTTCTCAGCTTGAGGACTGTCAATTCAAAGAGAAGTGGCTTGTGCGCTGTTTGAACTAGTGCTACTAATTAAGTTACTACAAGTGAATAAAGTGCAGCAACTAGCACACCACCTGCTGAGAATTTTACATAATCGCTCTAGTCCTGGAAACAGGTGTTCACGATGACCGAACGGAGACTGAGGTCTGCAAATGAGCACGAGGCCCATCCGGGACCTCCCAGCCACACGGCCCTTGTGACCCTTGCTTCTCAGATGGCGTGTCATGGACACCTTTCCCCTGCCCTCTCTAAATTTTGGCGGAAATGTCAAGAGGGAGAAGGAGAGAGTGATGTCGGGGAGATCCTCGGCACTCAAGACAGGAAGGAGAAAACAAGTATTGGAGAACACATTTAATAGGAAATGGTGACCGGGACAATTCACGCTCACAAAGCCTAAAGTGCAAGAGGATTTAATTCCATTTCTCACTGTGTGCATAAGAAATTCCAGTTTTGTTCATATCACTGTAGTTATACACACAACAGGATGAAGTCATTTTTAAGCTGAAAATTTGGTAATATGGTCTCTAAAGTCATTCTGAACCGTCTTACAGTGAATGAATCCACAATTATAAAAGTTACTTTTGTAATGGTGGCGGCACTTGGAGATGCAATCAGATGATCATATTACTAAAATAAAATGTGTTAAATTTAACATTATGGCAATTCTGTCATTTCATTCAGGCCCCATAAATTGCCACAGCATTCTGGGTAAACCATCGACTTACTCCTTTTACTTATGTTCCTTCTTTCTTCTCTTTTTACTCCCAAGTGGCTGTAATGAGCTGCTAATAAAATGACAAACAGGAACAATTGCAGTTCATTCAAGGACTGCACATGCAGAAAAGACCCAACTCTAGTTCCATGAAGAACTAAGAAAGCAGCACCCACGGAGGGCACCCCGTGTCCGTCTGTCCCCTTCCCTTATGCTTGGTCTGGTTCAGAAGAACAGCTGAGGTGGTGAAGCGCTGTCACTCTGAACCATGGCAGGGCACAGTCACCGGTGGGACGTGCCAGTCACTCCCAGGTCGGACTCCTTCTGTGCAGCGAAGCCTTGGGAACAGTTATCCAAGGCGCTTCTCATCCTTGATCACCAGTGAAGCCTCTGGAAGTATTTGCGGGCCCCAAGGACGCTCACTTTCAAAGGCCCCGCCCACCTCAACTAATCTCAGAGATGGACGCAGGTGCTCACATCCCACAGAGAACCTCGTTTTGTGCTTTGAAGTTTTTGAAGAATTTTATAATTGTTCCTTTGAGAGGTGGCGTGGAACAGTGGTTAAGCGCTATGTTAAAAATGCCAGTTCTGTGTGATCTGGAAGAAGTTACTTAACCTCTCTCTGCCTCATTTATAAAATGGAGATAACAGTAGTGCTTACATCATGGGCTACTATGATGAGTAAATGAATTAATACACACTAGGAGGTAGAAGCATGCCCTGCACAAACTAAGCCCTGTGCAAGTGTTCTTCCGTGTCATTGTTGTGTGGTTTGGCAACAAATAGCTCATTGGATCTACAACTGGCTACACTGTCCTGGCAATTATTACACACACTCAGGGATTCTTGGTGTAAGAAAGGCTAACATAAATTATTTCCAAATGTAATACAATTTTGATGAAAACTGAATTTAACCATTAAGATACTTGATATGTTACATTTTTAAACATTTCATTAAAAACTACATTCCGATTTTGTAATTCTCTTATCCTATTTTGGAGTCACTCGTTCCTTTCTTTTCAGCTCTCTTCATAGATTTATAGGAGCTAACGGTCCCAGAGCATCCGTGGAGGCCCCGAGTCACATTGCCCGTTGAATGGAGCACCCAGCCGGTCGGTGCGTGTGGGGATGCAGGGCAAGCATCCTTGAGGCTCCAGGGCTCCGAATGTCGCCTTTTATTTATAATTCAGTCACTGATAACTTCCCTTCTGTCCACTGCATTCACTCCACACAGGCTCGTTCCACAGGGCAAGCAGCTAGGACAGTGGCCACTCACCCCAAATTACCGCTCGCAGGAGGTGTTTCTCACTATAATCTGAGCATGAAGATGGCCTGTAACTCGTGCAGCCTCTGTGGCCTGGTCTCTGTTGAGCTGTGCAGTCCGTCTGAACTCGCTATTTTCACCCGGGTCACTCTTGGGAAGCCTGCGGCCTCTTGATCTTGACAGCGTCTCTATCTTGTTGACGGATGTGTCTTCTTCCAAATGCACCCAATCACTTCACATATAGGATCTCTTCTAACCAGTTATGAAACTTTAAAGAAATAACTAAAACTTACTACACAATTATCCTTTATTTTTATGAAATCTTTTACCAAAAATATTCTACATCTGAGGCCTGCCCCATGGCACAGTGATTAAGTTTGCATGCTCCGCTTCTGCGGTCCAGGGTTCATGGGTTCGGACCCCACGCGTGGACCAACGCACAGCTTGTCAATCTCATGCTGTGGCGGCGTCTCATATAAAGTAGAGGAAGATGGGCACAGATGTTAGCCCAGGGCCAGTCTTCCTCAGCAAAAAGAGGAGGATTTGCAACAGATGTTAGCTCAGGGCTGATCTTCCTCACCAAAAAAAAAAATCTACATCTAATACTTAATATATAATTCTTAACATAGAACCCATAATAGATTAATACTTAATATAAATCCTGAAAGACACATAAAGCTAAATATAAATCCTCCTGTAAAAAATCCTCCTGTAAAAAAATATCTCTCTCTTGAGTGACGTTGCCTGTGAGTGTATGGCTATGAGGCACTACATGTCACTTTCCCTCGCGTCCTCCTGTAAGTGCATGCCGTGGTCAAAGGGGACTTACTATCCTGTGGCCCTGGCTGGTCCAGTGACTCACCATACGGGGAAGAGGTGGTGAGCGGAATTAATTAGCCACGGACAGGCTGACACTGACAGATACCCATTACCCTGTAATGGACACTGATGCACAAGAAAGGCCACAGCAAATGGGCCTTCAGCTCCGACCAGCCACAGAGTCTATTAGGTCAAGTTGATGGAGGGAAGCCGGGAGTCTAACAGAAACGCCAGTGGCCTTGAGATTAGCGCTTCCCGTCAACGCCCATCCACAGGTATCCAGACTTCCCCTCTGGCCGGGCACTCGGGCTCTTCTCACAGCGGATAGTGAACAGACGCCCTTACCTACCCAATGCCTGCACTTCCCGAGCAGCTGCTCATCCGTGTGATGATTCTCCAACTCAGAGCCATCCTCACCCACGTGGGAAAGACTCCAAGGCTCCCTGGGACTGGGGAGCATCACAGAGGAAAGAGTTTTCTCAGCTCACCCCAAAACAGCAATTTCTCCTGACTCGATTCTTTCAGTGAATTTAGCTCGTGCCTCAGCCTCCTCACCCTGAGACACCTGAGTCCCGGGAGTACCTCAGTCCCCACTATTCTTCCGGTGTTTTCCAAAGTTGAAATGTGTGTGTGAGTGTGTTAGAGAGTGTGTTTGTGAGTTGTGAATGTGAGCAAGTGTGTACATTTGTGTGAGTGTGTTGTGAGTGTGTATTCTTCCCTACTGCTCCTGGCTCCTGGTAGAATCCTGTGGCCTCCTGCTGTGAATAGGAACTTTGACGCAGAAGCTGGTCGGAGTAAACATGACCCTCCCTTCAGGAGCTTACATTCTGTGATTAAATACACAGCAGAGCAATAGGGGCCTTGGCAACAGGACCACACGAGATTCTTCTCAGATGGTTAAGGTAGGAAGCAATTTGTATACACATCTGTCTGTCTATCTCTCCATCCATCCATCCATCCATCCATCCATCCATCCATCTAATAGTAATCATAAAGTACTCAGAAGCCTGCCTCATTTGATGGCCCCTCAGGGGCCGTTGCTCCAGTTAGCAGTGACTTTGCATTCTCAAAGGAGAGGGTCATAGATTTAGGGGACAGAACAGAGAGAGGAGGTGCTAATGTCATAGGCTGTCATTTGGAAGAGGAACGGGGCGGGCAGGTGTGCTTGCCACAGGACATCCTGATGTCTTCAGGACTGTGGCCACAGGACTGTGTCACCAGCCAGCCCCTAGGAGCTTTCATTTTTAAGAGCATTGATGCAACGGCATGAGAGTGACACCCAGGGGGACAGCAGAGGTTTTGGTGGGAGTGCTCATAGTCACCAGGTCTGTCCTGTATTTGACAACATTATGTAAGGCGTCTCTGACTGTTTAAGCCCCGCATTTTGAAGAAGTCCTGCAATGAGGTAATGAGTAGACACGCCATGGCAGATATCCTCATGTTCCAGAAAAGAACAATCACTATTATCCATCAGGGAGTTTTCAGAAGCTTTGCAGGCAACCAGTGGGTCATATCTTTCGTGCCCTCTGTACATGGGTGCTGCCACTCAACCCAGAGACCACATCTCCTATCGGTGAGTCACAGCCAAGGACCATTCACTGTGCTTCTGCCCCTTCATTCATCCCGGCAACTTCACGAACACCGGCTCACACCCATCACCTGCTTCAATTCTGGAAACTTCTCCCGGTTAGAGGGCTTTCTGCATTCCCTGGACACCCTTCCACACCCAACCTCTTTCAAACATCAACTCCACAAAACCTTCTTGGATTGTTCCCACTGTCTCCTTTCCTCCCCCTCTACTTGGAGAGAAGTGACGTGTTTCTTATATAAGAAAACAATAGCACAAGAAGACAGAACAACACTCTGAAGTCGAGATAAACAAGCCGGATCCCAGCGGTCTCCAGTTAATCTGTATGCATTTGGACTCAACCACTCCGGGCCTCAGTTTCCTTGTCATAAGGGGAAAGACTGTGAACTCTGAGGACCGCATGAAAGCCACATTTCTGGGCTAATTATGACAGGGACTACACGAGTTTATGTGGCAAGGAGTGACGGCATTGGTGAGCTACAACCTAGGAGTGTGAAGAAAACTAGAGGGGAATGGGTGGTTCTCTGAAGAGCCCCACACTGACTTTTGATTTTCACGACAGAGTGGCAGCTCACGTGAGGAAATGGGAAATGACAGATCCCCCTCACTCCATCTTCATTTTCCTGGTCTTCTGGCGTCAGGCTCCTCGACACCTTCACGCCACAGCAAAGATGAGGGTGAAGAGTCCCTTCTCATCACACCTGTTTTGGTGACCCCTCCGATTCCCGTATCATGTGGTCCCCACGTGGGCTGAGGTGGGCACACCTGGGCTGAGGCACAGGCTGGACAACGTCTTAGCTCCCTCAGGTACCCGAGCTGTGGAACAGGGCAGTAATGCCATCACCACGGGCTGGAAGGGAATCACTGCCACCTGCCGCACAGCACGCTAACGTGTACACGCACTGCCCCACTCACGTCTCTCTTCCAGCCTACATGATAACACCATCTTACACATGAGCAAACACCAGCACAGCTAAGGCAATGACTTCCCGAGACCCCAAGGGAAGGGACACCGCCAGGAATTTTTACAATAAACTTTATATTTTAGAACAGTTCTAGATTTGCAGAAAAATTGTGATAACAGCACAGAATTCCCACATACCCTGCACCCAGTTTCTCCAACTCTTAACATCTTATATTAGTATGAGACCTTTGTTACTATTAAGGAACCAATATTTATGCATTATTATTAATTGAAGTCCATACTTTATTCAGATTTCTCTAGTTTTCCCCTAATGTCATTATGCTGTTAGAGGATCCCATCCAGGACACCACACGACATTCAGTGGCCATGTCTCCTAAGGTTCCTCTTGGCTGTGACAGTTTCTCAGACTTTCCTTGCTTTTGATGCCCTGATAGTTTCAAGGAGGACTGGTCAGGTATTTTGTAGGATGCCCCTCGATTGGGATATGTCTGTTTTTGTCGAGATTAGACTGGGGTGGTGGGTTTTGGGGAGGAAGACACAGAAGTAAAGTGTCCTTCTCATCACGTCATATCAGGCTGCGCACTGTCACCACGACTCAGCACCGTGGATGTCGACCCTGACTGCCTGGCTGAGCTCGTGTTGGTCAGGTTCCCCTACTGTGCAGTTACTGTATACTCTTTACACTTATTATGGCTTATTACTGTATACTTATATCCATATGGACTCACGAATATTGATTTTACACTTCGAGTTGCAATCCAACACTGCTTTATTTATGCTTCTCAAATTCCTCCATCTTTGGCCATGGGGGCTATTCCAGATGACTCCTGCGTCCCTTTGACGTGTCTTGATCACTGTGCGACTTTTTTAGCAGTTCTTAACTGCTGGTGCTGCACAATGCTCCAGGCTCATCTTGTATATTTCCTGTACAAGTCCCCAGTGCTAGAATCAGCCATTTCTCTTGGGCTACCTGGATCCTTTTATTGGAAAATGGTCTTAGAAATCAAGATCTAGGTCCAATGTGCTTGCTGTTGCTAGGGTGTCATTACTTCTGGGCTCTCTTAGCTGACAGAGAAAAGAAATACACGTGTATATACTAACCTGTGCATGAACCCACATCTGTCAGTATTTCTGCATGTAACCATCTGTGTCTATATTAAGTCAAACAGGAGTTCACACTGATGTCTCCACCTCTAGTCCATCACCACACGGATCATTCTCGCTTCTTCCCCGTGCTCATCTGTAGCCTCCTGCTCCGACAGTGAGAAACTCAGAGCCAGGATTTTAATCCAGGTCTTTCTGACTCTAGCATCCACATCCATAACCACTATACTACACTGCCTCTCAGTTATAGTGATTAAATGGATATAATTAGTGTGTATAAAATGCAGCTTCTAGAACATAATAGGCACTCAGCAAACAAGCCCACATCCCGCACCCCAGCTCTTACAGGTCACCTGCCTGCAGCAGGCTTGCTACAATGTCTATAATGTCATTGTCATTTCTACAGTGCCAACGATGGACTGACCAGCCCATTGTCTTCTGCCATCTTTCTCCCTTTTTGGTCAACTTCCAAAGACCTTTCCTCACCCAGTGCAGAAAGTCACCTATGGAATGCACACTCTCCCTTCTTCCTTATTAACAAAACCGGCTTATTTGTGGTAGCAGTGTGCCCACACAAAGTGCTTCACCCCACAGTCTCCCTAGGATTGCCATGTGACAGGGTTCTGGCCAGTGGGCTGTAGGGAGGTTGCTGGGTGGGATCTCCAGGAAAGCTCTCCAAGGGGGGCATCTCCAAGGGTTGGTACTTTCTCTTGTGCACGCATGTGTGCATGTGTGCATTTCTCTTCTTGCCTGCAATGCAGACTCGATGCTGACAATGGATCAGCCATTTAGAGACTATGGAAAACAAGATCGTGCTGAGCAGAAACAGAAAAGAAACCGGGTCCCACAGCATACTGCTGGCCTAGGACGCCAGCCATGGGCTGAAGATTTCTGGCCTGGCCAGTAAAGAAAAATAAAATCCCTAATCAGCTCCATTCTCTATTAGTGTCTTCTCAACGCAAACCCTTGACTGACACACAAATGGGGAATCTCTTGCTCTGTGCCTCCCCAACGAGTCGAGTCCTCTCACTGCATTTCCATTTCTTGTCAAGTCAAAGCCACAGTGACTGATATTTTGAGACCAAATAAATGATTTAGCCCTCTTTTAGTTCCTTGAAGAGCCACTTAAGACTTTTTTCCTCACAAATACAGAATACTGTAGTCACTCAATACTCAATAAATTGCAGTTGAATGAACAAATACAGTCGGAAGATGGTCATTTTCTCCAAGGGGAGATCAGCAGTGTATCCCACATTCACAAGGTGCGTTGATTTCACCGCTGTATTTAGACTAGCAGAGTCTGGGCTCTCCTGCCCTCTATCTTCCCTCCCGCACCTCAGCACAGTCACCTTAACTTTAGCAGAGCCACATCCACGGGGTCTGGGAGGCCACATGGATGGCCTCCAGGCCCAGACCCAGGACCCAGGACCCCCTCTGCTAGCCCAAGTCTTCCTCCTTCTGCACCAGGACATCAGGGGCCTCAATGGGGGTAGTTGGAGGGACTAGTCAGGGAGGAACCTTCAAGTGAAAGGTAAGAGAAGGGAAAGCCTTAGTGCTGCAGGGTGGGAGTGAGACATAGAGCAAGAGCGACGTGTGTCTTCCAGTGTATGTGTTTGTGTGTGCGTGTGTGTGTGCGTGGGGGTGTGTGTGCGTGTGTGTGCTTGTGATGGAGAGAGATGAAGGCAGAGGGAAGAAAGGATGATGGGGGGAAAGCAAGGAGGCCACCAAGACAGAGAGGATTAAACTGTAGAAAAGTTGAGAAGATTGTCATATTGATGCTGTTTACAGATATGAATAAAGAAAGAAAAACGGGGGAACATGGTTTACTTTGTAATAGTGTACTCATTACTGTCACGTATGAGAGCTGCTTACCGTCTGTGGTAATTACCACATGCAAAATGACAACAGTGCAGGTCGTCAATATGTGTTGGGAAAGTCCTTGGTCTCATAGAGCACAGCCATCTGCTCAGATTTGGAAGCATTAACTAAGATCAGCAGAGGGGATCAAGCCTGGGAGAGGAGCAGGGTCAACAATATTGGTTCACATGGAAAGACTTCAAGGTGAACACAGTGCAAGACCCAGAGCGATGTTATTCCACTGGGGCCTCTCCAACTCACACCCTTGCTAGGGCATCGAAGTTCAGTCAGTGTTTACAGGGGACAGAGGCCGGGGAAGGTCAACATACTATGATACACAGCAGCCCAGAGTTAGGCATTGAGAGACTAGAGCGTGTGTTTATTTCCGTTACTCCTTCTCAACTCTCCGCATGTGTGAGGCTCGCTTTCCTCTCCCTTGAAACGTAAATCATAATATTTACCTGGCTGGAGTTTTCTGAGGATTGTATCACATACTGCCTTAAAGAACCTTGCACAGTTTCTGGAACCTACCAGGTGCTTATTAAAGATATATATTATAGGGGCCGGCCGGGTGGCACAAGTGGTTAAGTACACGCGCTCCACTGCAGCGGCCCGGGGTTCGCCGGTTCAGATCCCGGGTGTGCACTGACGCACTGCTTGTCGAGCCATGCTGTGGCAGCGTCCCATATAAAGTAGAGGAAGACGGGCACGGATGTTAGCCCAGGGCCAGTCTTCCTCAGCAAAAAGAGGAGGATTGGCAGATGTTAGCTCAGGGCCCATCTTCCTCACACACACACAAAAAAGATATATATCTTTATATATCGCATTGTACTGTATATGCTATATATTTATATATCACATATATTATATTCAAGTTGTTATTGATTAAAAATTAGAGAGAAGGAATAGATGATAATAGTGTGAAATTTTCAAGGAATTAGGGCTGCTGATCAGGGTAAGACGGGGTTAGCAGTGTAAGTGGCTTCTAGGAGAGGATTTTATCTGTTCACACAAATACAAAATAAGAGGAACCCCTGTTCTGCCATGATCTCTCAGGTAATCCTGAGCAGGAACGCCACCTCCCCAGGACTCCACTTATGAAATAAAGGGATTGCACTTGATAGTTTCCGAAGTTTCAGGCAGTCCACCCATTCCAGAATGGTTTAAATGGGATTTTGCTTAACCAGAAGGAAGGCTATCTTGACTGCCAGGATGATACAACCCAGGAATGAACCACTATGGCTGGTTCTGGAGTCTCTGCTCTTAGAGAAGCAGAAAGGACACATAGATCTCTGTCTTCCAGATTCAGTAGCTCTAATTCCATCCTTTTCCCAAATGTAGGTCAAGTTAGGTGGGTCCTCTACTTGGTCTCTTGTGCGTTATATGCTGGTACCAATTGCTTCTTGCTTCTTATTTTCTTGCTAAGGAAAAGAAAGAGAAGGCAAACTATATTCTTTGGGTAGCTGAAATGCATCACATTGATTGCATGTTGCATTGCTGCATGTTTCATAGCAGGGCGTCCTGTACTAAACCATTATACCTTGCAGGATCTTAGGGGCAGATTGGAACTTAGAGTGTGTCAACTTTGACTCCTCCAGGGAGGATGGGAAACCGGCTGGAGGAGACAGAGGGTAGAAACCCAGATGAAGAAGAGCTGGAGCAGCTGCAAATGCTGACACCTGGTCTAAAATCACCTCTAAGGCCTTTCAAATCACTGAGATAACATTACACACACTCCTGCCAGGCGCGAACTCCACCTCATCTAAACTTTTCATTCCTGTGGCTTGTTGTGTTGCTCAGCTGCCACCTTTGACTTGCAAAAAATAATGTACATGCTTTATGGATGTTTGATAATTAACCAGTTAACCCCAGCTATCTATCCTATCTGTAGGCTTGATTTCTAAGCTCGCAAAGATCATAAATTGTTTTGTTTCAAGTACTTTATATGGTGCCCACCACGAGCCACAGTAGATAAAAGCTCTTAATAATAATGGAATTATCTTTAGTGCCTGAGGCATCACGTCTAGTCCCTTAGGTCCTGGTGCCACGTGACTTCTCACTGGCCTCCTGCAATAAATTCATTTATGATATCTTCTTACCCCCAGCATGGGCCAAAGTCATCTCTTTTTGTTATGCATATTACAGATTCTCAAAATTATACAGAGAGTTTAAATATTAATTTGCTTTCTGTATATTCCAGTTCCATAACACCAAGGAAAACTTGGTGATTGGTGATTGTTATCACATTATTTAAATATAGCAGGTATTTACGTGATAATACACAGTCATTTTTCTCAGTTGTATATGTAATAAATACAATCCCAATCCATAATTCTCTATGATATTTATCTGAGTGATATAAACATTCCTTTGAATAATAATGCTTTCTGTAACCTCTGTGACAGTTTGTCTATTAAAAAGGAAATTAAATATACAAAGGTATGGGGAAAATCACTGTGAGGCAATAATGAACTTAGCAAACTCAGAAGGAAAATGATATAAGACTTATTTGAAGACTAAACTTCCCTCTCGGTTTCTCATGATTCATCATTTATCACCACAAACGTGGCTGGAGGGCCATACTTGCATCCACATGTGCACAGACCCTGCTGTTCACACGCTGGACGTGGAGGGGGCCACAGTAAATGTGGTTGGACTCACTGTTCAGTGAAGAGCTGAGTTTCTGGAGAAGGAATTGTATATCTCTGTGGGATGCATCTGCTCTGACTTCTCCAAGTTCCTGATTATTTACTTAAAAATGTTCCAAAAAATTAATTTTCAGTTCACAATCCAGTTTCTGATTTGGAGTCATCCAGCCTAGAGTCCAATGGCCCTATTTTCTTTAACAGTAAGTATCTTCCACCGAGAAGGATCATCCAAGCTCCACCAGGCTTTTTCTTTTTGAAATGCATAAACCAGTATAACAAGGAATTGTCAGGTGTGGACAAAATCAAATGTCTGCTTAGCAACAGGTTCTTGTTTAAAGACTAGACACATGCTGACACTCACACTTTTAAACGTTTTTTGGAGGAGAGTTGGGGAGGGCCGTCCTTCAGTGGCAGTCACAACTTCATGAGTATCAGCAATTTGCTGATATACGTTCTCCATGATATGTCGTTTTTTCTTTTATTATTTAATTATTTTTGGCAGCAAATCTGCCTAAAATTGCCATTTAATTGAAGTCAGTTAATGGCTTGAAGTATGGCCACAATGACTTATTAATTATTTTTAAAGGAAGAAGTTTTAAATTGGGGGAAAAAAATCTTATCTCCTCAAAGTAGCATTTTGCCATTGTTTTATGAATGACAAAGAAAAGCTAGACCCAAGTAGTAAAAGTCATACCCCCAATAAAACTAAAATATCCTCCCAATAAAAAAGGCTATTCATGACTTTTCACTGGTGAGTTTGCTGGAACCACGTTTAGCTCAGCTCCCTGTTTCATTGAAAGCATGCAGAGACAGTGCGTATTGCAGCCATAAAGTAAAAGTCATCATTTTAAAAGCCCTCCTGGTAATGCCTTTGAAATCAGCAGTCAGAAAACCATTAGAGTAATTACCAGTCCCCCAGAAACCTGGTGGTTAACCATTTCTGGACTCTCTCTGCAGCAGCCCTAGGCCAGCTCCCCTGCCCATCTCCACCAGCAGTCTGTGGGCGGAGCTGAGCTGGCGCTGAGGCTGGAAGAGGCACTGAGCAAACACGGTGGGTTTTGCTCAGCTTTGATCAAATGAGAGACGGTATGCCGGTGGGGAGGGTTGAAGTTGAGTAGCAGAGTGAGGTAAAGTCTCACCAGCGTACCCACAGCCCGGGAAGGGGGTGGCCCTCGTGCTGACTTAGAATGGGGGTGCCAAGCTCCGGGGTGACAGTGATGGTGATGGGGTGCACGAAGGTCTGGAGGCTGGTGACTTTGAAGTCTGATCTTTCTGCCCCCGAGGCCTACATCCTCCCTCCCCTCTGCTATTTCTCACTCTACCATCAGGATTAACGGGGACCACTGGGACATGCTCCCAGGATACGACGCTTACATGACATATTTTACATTCTAGAAGTAGTGTTATTGACACATCCAGGAAAGTCAGAATTTCATTCCAAGTACAATAGAGAGTTCTGCCTACCGACCTATTTGGGACTTGCTTTTTTGTTTGTTGTTTTTGTTTTGTTTAGAGCTATAGATGTTGGATAACAGGAATTAAATGCGCAATTCTTGATCATACTATGTTCAAGGGACTAAAGAAAGGAAAAGATAAATTACACGCACACACGTGCAAGCTGAGCTCATACACAGCCAGGAAGTACACGCGTCTGACATCCTCCTCTTGGTAATTCGCGTCTTCCCTCTCCTGTCCTTCCCTTCCTCTTTCTCTCGAAGACTCAGGCTTCGGCCTGCAGGTGCCCCAGGAGCTCACCCCCGCCGGTGCTGGGCCGTCCCTGGCTGAGGTCTCCTATCCCTTGCCTCGAAGGTGTGAGTCTGCCCTGGGCTTCATCGCCTCAAAGCCCGTGACCAGCTTCCTTTCTGGCGGTCACACACTTGGCAAGACATTACCAGGGAATAATGGTTCCATGTATTTGCCATCCCGGAATGTCTAATTAAAATAAGAAGGAATTTCATGGAAAGCGGCAGACCACGATCTCGGTGTCCATCAGTTCACTTTCAGTCAGCACCTGACGAGTCACTCTGTTTCTACAGCTGGTGGTGATTTTAAAATTTGGATCATGTAAATGTATGCTTTTATTCCTCCCTCTGAACTCCCAAATTTATATACTTAACTTTTAAGTCTAATCCATAATCCCAAATAGAATATTCTTCAGAGGTGAAGTGTCGTAACCCTGGGCCTCGGTTTCCTTATGTACACGGATGAGGAAATCTCTTCCTGCTCCAATTTTCTGCACTTAGTCCCATGACTTTTATTTTGGAGGGAAGATCAGTTAGGATCCCAGAGTTATGATTTCCTCCAACAGCAGGGTCCCAAGAAGCGGGCGAATTGGCAAGGCAGAGGTGAGGCCAGGCTGTCCAGATCACCAAGGGCAGAGCTGGTGGATGCTTCCTGACTAGATGCCTCTGGAGCAAGGCGACAGACACAGTCCAGAGTGACACAGGGCACTCAGCATGGCGTTAGTGCCTCGTTTGCCTAACAGCGTAGCTGGGACAGCGAATGCTGCTCTCCTTCACCAGGCACTGGTGTTTGACAGACTGCAGAGCTCTTCAGACATGGAGCCAGCAAAGAAGAGAGCAGAAACAAATGAAGTTTTGAAATAAAAATTTTTATTGCCAATATTTCAAGGCTGACATAAGAGAAACTGCCTCCCCCCTCACTACAAGTCAATACACAGCAGCGCGACGTAAGTGTCTTTCATTTTCCCCTATTTCACGCTAGATTTACCTGACAGATGAGTGTACTTAAGCAAATAGCACAGACGATTTTAATAGGACAGGTGCTTCGAATGTACATGGAAGGTCATTCTTATTATTTCAATTAACAACATAAGCTACAAAAACACACGAGGGTGAATTAATTTAAACCTTCCATTTAATGCTACCAGTGAGGACATCTTTGGGCCCCCTGGTTGTCTTGGCAACTCCAGCATCCCAGCCAGCAGAAGCAGCCTCTGCCCGTCCCCTTCTCAGCATACACACAGTTCAGATAGTACATTAGCAAAGAATATGATGTCCATGTAAATGTTGAAATATTGTCGTTGCCATAGAGATAAGAAGAATGGCAAAAATACAGGAGTACTTGACATACTCCGAGGCAGACTTTTAATTAAACAAAAATCTCCAACGACAATGCCAAGATGGCCAAACGCACCACAGGGCTTTTATGCTCACTCACTATGTGCACAAGTCCACCATCCAAATAATGAGGGCAGAATCGAAGCATTCTGGCTGAATAGCCAATGAAGAGGCACAGAGCCACTGAGGGGTGCAGTGGCCATGATCGCCATCTTTGTATTGAGCACAGAACAAGAAAGGGATAGAAGATAGTGGAGACAATTTACCTGTTAGTTACGTATTTCTTCAGAGATGGGAAGCCAAATCAGTGACAATTTTTTTACGCTTCCACTGCTGTGGAACCTGGAGCGCTGGCAAGAATAACCTTGAATATGTCATGATGTGTTTCCTTGTCAGCCTTTCCCCTCAGTGGAAACAGACTGTACGATTTCTGTAGAGGAGGTGGCTTGTTAAACAATGTGATGTGTGTGCTCTGTCACAGCCAAAGGTAGCGAGGGTGAGGAGGGAAGATTTGTACGTCATGTTCTAAATAGTGAACGGTTCTTCTAAAAACGTGTCATTCTAAAGCATTAGGGGAGGGGAAGGAATTTTGCTTTTCTCTACAAAAACTGCAAAAATTTCCACAAGCTTCCATCAAAGGAATCTGCTGCCAAATATTTCCTAAATTGGTTACAGCCAAGGACTTGAGGAATGCTTGCACCCACTTTCAATATGGTGTCCTTAATGCGATAGCGTGGGGGAAAACAGGAAGTGGCCATGGAGGGCTAAGAAAAGATGGCATGCTTGACTGCCAGCAGCACTTGTCAGTCAGTACCAACCACTCCTTCCTTCCTCCTAGAAACTCTCTCCAACCTTGACTTGCTCTAATCATTTCTTCTCTGTCCATGCAATTACTCAGTGTCAGAGTTCTCCCAGAGTTCTGCCCTAATCCTGTTTACTTTCCCTGTATGATCTCATCCATTTTCTCATTGTCAGCTACCCTCTAACAATTGCCCAATTGCCCAGAGCCCTCTCCTGATCTCTAGGCTAACTGCAATGGTTTTCCCACCTTGATGTTTCATCCCAAACTCAACAAGTTATAGACCAACTTGTACCCTGCCCCAACCACCACCACCCCCCCCCACTAAATTTGCTCTTCTCTCTCCATCCCCCATCTTCACACACACACAGCAACCTAAGACTGAAATGTTAGGTTTTTTCCAGATCCTCCCCTCTGCCGTGGGCTTAGAAAGTCACTAGGTCATGATAATCAAGGTGATGCATCTCCCTGGCCAAGAGTGGACACCTACCAAGTCCAGATCATTCAAATTCTCTCTCCTATGACTCTGAGCTTTGGGCAGGGTGTGGCAAGGTGGAAATAAGCAGCAACAAGAAAGGGCAGGAGACCCGTTGATTCTTCAGCAGCACATGCAAGAGCATTCCTGTTTCTTCCTACCCAGACTCCCAGAGCAGTTCCGGCTTCTGTCTCTATCAGAACCTGTTCTTGACTCTTCCCTTTGATTTGGTCCAAAATAAAAATGCTTTTCTGTTTAAATTTGCCAGATTTGGTTTTTGTTACTTGAAATGTAAGAACACTGACTAATACAGATTTTGAGGGAGGAAATATTTCAGAAGAAATTTGGTGGGATGGAGAAAAGGATGGGGCAGAGCCTTCTCTCTCTCTGAATGACTGTCATACAGTCATTCTAAATGTGAGCCCATGAGCATCCTTCAAGGTTGAGTTTGTCTAAAGAAGCCATTTGTGTATAACTCCTCCTCCATACTTGAGGGTCAGGACTGAGACTTACTCATCTTGGTATCTCTACCATTCACAGAGTGAGGGGTTTAATAAATGATTTTAACTGCCCACAGACCCACCGTGCTACTGCCGAACCTCCACTTCTCTCATCTTCACACCCTATCCTAACAGCACATTACCTTCTAAGTTACCTGAAATGAGAATTTTACTTCTAGGGTGATAACTCATATACAGTCAGGGCCCAGTAAGAGTTTCTGATTGATTCCTTTTTGAAAACATGTATTCTCATGAGATATACAATCACTTGTTTATCTGTCAACTGCGCGTTGGGAAGCCATATGTAAAATATGGCAGGGGTGCTGCTGACCCAAGGGTGAGAGGTCCAGGGCCCAATGGTCTCCATGCCATGACAGTGGCTGGCTGTGCTGGCATGGCCCTGCTCTCCTGGTCTGCCATTTGTTGGGCTGGCCGCTCCTGGGCACATCCCTCTGTCACAATGCCACTGCCTGTGTCAGTCACTATTCATTTGTTACTGAGCATCCCCACGTGTACCAGGCACTGCAAAGAAACACAAGCCAGAGTCATGGGCCTCCAAGAGCGTGCAGGCCAGGAGGTGGCCCCATAGAGACTGTTAGCCACACAGGGGACAGTGTACAACAGCATCGGGCTGCCATGGAGAAGTGACAGGACGAGACGGTCATGGGTAACATGGTGCCAGAGGCTTGAGGGAGGATTCAAGACATGACCTGGATCTCTAAGTGTGGGTTAGACAAGAGGAAGGGAACCGTGGACTGGGACGGGTGCAAGGGCGGAGTGGCTCACATTGTGAGCAAAGCTGTGAAGAAGGGAAGGCCCAACCCCATTTGGTGGAACAGACCCATCTTTCTGGAGCAAAGACTCCTTTGGGAAATTAAAGAGATAGGGTTGTGCGAAAGGCTGCCACAGATTGCAAAGGACAAAAGTCTCCATCTTCCATCCACATTTTCTTTGGTGGCCAAAGAAACATAACAGCATAAGGTGTGTCGGAAGGCGGCTGTTGACATCAAGTAAGATTGCGTATCCAAAGACCCTGGTGCATAGGATACTCTCTACAGCTCTCGACCACACTTGGTCCCCTTGGTGTCATCACCTACTCACAACCGGGCCCTCTTCTTTTCCAGTCCTGGCCTCTCTCTGAAGGAACCCAGCAGCCATTTCCCATGGACCTTGGCTTTTAGTAACAACTTCAGCGTGACCTGCTCATACTTGAAAGCCCAAACCTTGTGGCAGTGTTCGCATATTTGTCCTTCCACTGACAGGATCCAATGTGCCATCCTCCAGGGCCCCCAGGGAATGCCAAATCCAGGGTTCAGAACAATCCTGGAGCCAAGAGTGGCTGCCAAACCTTGCTCACGCTGTCCCAGTGTTTCTGATCGGTGATGACCCAAGAATAAACGAGAAGAGAGGCCTGCTTTGCAGGGTGTCTAGGAGGGCTGGCAGCTCGCCAGGAAGCAGCAATGGGCAGAGGGGCGGGCAGGAGCCCCCGTGTGCCCTTCCTGTCTGCAGTGGCTGCGTTCTTCTCTCATTGTCCTGGCATAATTGGATGACGAGGGGGTGGGGAGTGTGTCACGCTCAAGTGTGTGGTCATGCGGGTGAGCGGTGTTGGAGATGTCTGCTTGACACAAGAGGCCACTGAGGCACCCTCACCTCCCCATGGGGTCCAGGCTCTGCCAAGTCCTTTGGCCAGGAAAAAGAGCTCGGCATCCCAGTGGGAGTAATTGCACAGCTGAATTTATGCCAGATCAATCTGTGCCTTTCAGGAGCCCAAGCCTGCCATGCACCGTGTCCAGAGGAGCCCGACGGGACAGCGAGGCTCTCCTGGGAGTGCTCCCTCCTGCCAGGACCAAGATGGGAGAGGAAGCAGGCAGCATCCTGGAGATGGAACAGAGGCCAAGTTGCAGAGGAGACAGGGCCTCCGAAAGGCTCCGCACCAGTCCAGTCAAGCTCCCTCTTCTTCACCTTTGCAAGTGGCAGTGTAGAAAAGCAGGTTCAGAATGGAGCTAGGGAAACTTCCTACTGACACCAAGCAAGAACGAAGCCCACTTTGATACTTCTAGAGCTTTAGACAAAACAATTCTACCCTAACAAGGGGAACCAGTGTTGCACAGAAACAAGGCGTGCAATCGACTCCCTGCCCCACTGGGAACCACAAAGAAAGAAGGCAGGGGCTCAGACTGACCCCGGCTCTCTTCCTGGCCCCAGAATTGGGCCATTACCACTTCACAGAGTTATTTTGAGAGCTAAATAGTATATATGAGATACTTAGCACTTAGTAATTACTAATAAATATTTGTTGAAAAAACGGGACCAGGTATTAGTCAGGGTTCTGCAGAAAAATAGAACCAAGAGGGTGTGTGTGTGTGTGTGTGTGTGTGTGTGTGTGTGTGTGGAGAGAGAAAGAGACGGATTTAGTTTAAGGAACTGGCTCAGGAAATGGTGGGGACTGGCAAGTCTGAATTTTGCAGGGCAGGCTGCAGGCTGGAGACCCAGGGAAGAGCTGATGTTGCAGCCTGAGTCTGAAGTCAGTCGACAGAATCCCCTCTTCCAAAGGGGCCCTCAGTCTTTTTCTCTTAAAGCCTTCCACTGATTGGATGAGGCCCACCCACATCAGAGAGGGCAATCTGCTTTACTCAAAGTTGACTGATTTAAACGTTAATCACATCTAAAAAATACTTCCACAGAAACAGCTATAGTGGTATCTGACCAAATATCTGGGAACTGTGGCCTGGCTAAGTTGATGCATAAAATTAACCATCACAGACCATATCCAACATCTTGTCCTTCCTGCCTACCATCCTTTCCTAGAACCAGAAAACTTTGACCCAAACCTTGGGACCCTAGGTTTGGAGGCACACAGATTCCCAGAATCCCTCCCACGTCAATCTGCTCTACACTCATTCCAGAGAGAACTCTACCATGAAAGCATGTTCTGAACATTTTGGGGAATCTGATGATACCTTTGAATTTTCTCCTCAGAAAATATACATACACACTAAAATTGCACACAATCTCAGGAATTCCATGGGCTTCCCTAAGGCATCAATTTTCTAAGGGGCTGTGGCTGGATGTTGAGTTTAAGAACCTTACATCTAGAAGAACTGGAGCTGCCTCGGGTCTGGTGGAAACTGGGAAGAAGTGAGGGACTTTGTTAGGATCTGGAGACGTTTCCACCCTGGGAATGACAAGGAAAGAATACATGAACGCTGCTGGGAGAGGTCACGGAGGGAGCCGGGGCTCTATGCTGGGTACTTACTCTCTCCGTTCATCCCACTATGGCCTGCCAGGGAGGTATGCGAATGAGGTAACTAGAAAGAAGGTCGTTGGCCCAGGTCAGGACAAATAAAAACCACAGCTGCAAAAGCCCATGTTCACTCCAGCCCCCCTCTTGTTCCAGTCAGAGGGTTGCCGAGATGGCTCTGTCCTACGGGGCAAGCTTGGTCCCACACTCAAAGGGACCCAAAAGCGTGTACTCCCACCTGCGGGTGTGGCAGGCAGTCTACAGGGTGTCTGCCCACGGGCAGTAAATACTGTTAAGAAAATGGCAGAATTTAAAATGAAAGCCGTTTTTATATATTATTAACAAAAATGTTTGAATATCTAACTCTTTTCTGAAAGATATCTATCTATAGCACCCCTCTGTTATTCATTTCACCCACATTTGCTCCATCTTCGCAATGAAATGTTAATTGTCATTGGTTCTGCTGGGTTCTTTTCTATTAAAACAGACCTCTGCAAGGCTTCCCTCGGTTCCTTGGGGTCAAATGTTACCTTCCCAGAGTGAACTCTGGGGTCGACGGCATTTCGTTTATGGACGCAGGTGCCATGAGCTTCATGGCAGAAAGGAGGCTCCAGATCAAGGCAAGTCTGAAGACCCCAGAGCAGTCGTGGGAGGGCCTGGCGGAGGAGGGCCGGGGAGGAGGAGCAGGCAGGAGGTTCCCTCTGGGGCCCCCACAGAAAAGAGAGAATACCACAGATATGCATCCCAGGGGGTCAGCACTGACTGAGCTAACACATTTCTCAAGCAACACAAAGACCGAGAGTTCTCGGGATAGAGGTCGCCCAACTCTCCAGGCAGCAAAGAGATTTCAGCACAGGCTGGGGACGACCACACCCGTGGGTCTGGACAGAAGAGGCTGGTGGCTCTGGAGAACATTTGCTGGGATCCCACAGCCCTGGAGAATTGAGTGCAGCTGTGGCCTCCCGTCACCACTGTCAGAGAACGCAGGCGGAGAGTACAGTCGCCAGGAGAAGTGGGAACGAGGGCGTGACCTGGATCGCCATATAATTAATGAACGCCCGCTGTGGGTGAGGACCAGGGACAGACCGCCTGAACCCATCCGACTATACAGCACACAGCAGCCTCACTCCGTTCTTCTTTGATCCCCTAGGACAACCTCTCGAAGGAGGTGGGACAGGCCCTGACCCCCTATTAAACATAAGGACCGCCCTGGAGCACGGCAGGGTGCTGCCTTCTGCTGAGCAGAGGTGAGCGTTTCAGTGATCCCGATATAAAATACCCCCTGCTGCCCTCAGAGCTGGCCACTGGGCAGTGTCAGGAAAGAGGCACCCATCAGGGCGACGGTCACAGCCTTTCAGGGGACGGCACTCATCTCACCAACAAACATATCACCAAGTCGCCTCAAGACCGCAGAGGAGCGCGTTCTGACGGCGCCCCCTCTCCGCTGCTAACAGCCAGAGCTGTCCAGAGAGAAATGTTCCAGATTTCTACAGGCTGGTCCCTTGATGGAGAGCTGTTCAAGTGGCTCGGGAGGCGGAGGGAGGCACTGTGGGGGCAATCTTAGCTTCGAGGGCAGGCACAGACTCATCGTGCCTTAGGGAACACGTCATCTTTGGAACTGTTTTCTGAACGTCGTTTTAAATCAACGGTTTAATTAGAGCTGAGTGACATTTTCATCTACATGAAGCAAGATGGCCTTGGAGCTGATGCGCATCACGATGTTGTCTCAATTATGTCAAAAGTCAAAACAGCACCAAATGTTTCCCGGGAAAAAAAAGAAACTCGTGTAGCTCCTGAGGCACCCGTGAGCCTGCTGCTGCAGCCAGGGCCGGGACAGCGGGTTTGTCAAATGGTGTAGTTATTTCTCATGGAGGCACGTGCCACATCGTGTGAACGTAAGAGAGGCGAGGTCAAGTGTTTTAAATTCCAAGAGAGGCGAGATGTGTTGGAAATTGAGCGGTTGGACCATAAGGTGAGCCCAGGTGAAGGATGAGGCCTGTGGCATCGCGAGAGCCTGGGCAGACTCTCGATGGCGTCCTTGAAGCTGTTCCTCAGTGAGCCAAACCGAGCCCGAGGCCTGTGCTGGCGGCCAGAGATGGGAGGGAGGTCAAAACCAGCACGGGGGCGGGGGAGCGGGGGCCTGCAGTCAGGCGGCTGAATCCTTCTCCTAACTGGGCCTCTTCCGTGAACCACTGACACTTCCTGTCGCCTTTTTCCCTTCACTCCAAATTCCTGCATACATTTCCTCTTTAATCCTCCCATAAATCCTATTAACATTTTAATTAACCACTCCAGCTCCTCTACAAAGAGTCTCTCCTCGTAGCTCCAGAAGGTAAAGTAGCATCAAATCACTTAATAATCCTTCCAAAAATGCTTTCCACAAAAGGTTGACCAGCGCTGCCACACCAACTCAAAGGGAAAAGGAAGAGGGATCGAAGCCACAAACTCCACCAGGATGCTGGCAGGCGCGTCAGGAGGCTTCAGGACTCATCCTTCTAAGAGATTCTCTACCATATCAGGCAGCAAAGCAGTCAGGAAAAAAATTCAAAAGCCCTGGACCACGTGCCAAAGCAAGCCACGCGAGCTCTCTGGCTTGCCTCGGTTGCGGTTGGACATTATTAAAAAGCTTAGCAGGAAATTTGCAGACTAAGTAGGATTCTGTTTCTGTATTTAGGACACAGGCAGCTTTCAGAGCAACAGGTCTGGAATCCAGCAACCTCTCCTCCATGCGGGGAGGGGGAGAGGCAGGAGCCCAGACTCCCAGACCTTCTCTGTGTCAGCCCCTCTCTCTATTTCTGAGAGAGAGAGAGACAGTCGTAGGAGAACAGGAACCAGAAGGCACCGAAGATGGTAATAATAACAATGACCATGAACAGCCTAAAAGCTGACAAGAATTCGTGACCTGTAGTCTGTCACGTCAGGAATCAGGGACGGGTTTACTCTCTCCAGGGCAAGATACAAAAGCTTGATAAAGTTCATCTTTTAAAAGGCTTTAACAAAGTCTCTGAAAGAATAAAAATAAACAGGAAGCAAAGATGAAGAGCTGAACCAGTGGTGAAAGCAGTACACACTTGGGTTTTATGCCAATAAGTACATTCAGTTAAGAAAAGTTGTGAAGGAAGTGAAAATGCATGAGAAAAAGAAATTTAGATTTGTTGACTGTATTTGAAGGATTGCCAAATGTTATCTGTCACTATATGAATAAATACATTATGTGCTCTGAATGTTTCTCTGTATACTAGGTATATTAGAGTCCTGGGGCTGCCACAACAAAGTACCACGGGCTTGGGGCCTAAACAACAGAGCTTTATTCTCTCACCGTCCTGGAGGCAGCAGTCAGGGATGGAGGTGTAGGCAGGGCCGTCCCCTCTGAAGGCGCTGGGGGAGAATCTGTCCAGGCCTCTCCAAGGCTCCTGGTGGTTCCTTGACTTGTGGCAGCACAACTCCAGTCTTCCATGGCGTTCTCCCTGTGGTCTCTTCCCTGTGTCCAAACCTCCCCTTTTATAGGGATGCCAGTCATTGCATTAGGGCCACCCTACCCCAGTAGGACCTCAGCTTTACTAATTACATCTGTAATGACCTTGTTTCCCAATAGGGGCACACTTGGAGGTTCTGGGGTTAGGGCTTGAACATATCGTTTTGGTGGACACAGTCCAGTCCACAACAGGCCGAGCATCTCTCACATAAGGTGGGCAAGCAGCTGGCGCCTTTGCACAAATCCAGGAATAAAACCAAAGTCCACTGGTCGTCACTGGACCGTTAACCACCACACTCAGTTAGAAAAAGAGGGAAAGCTGGGGTCACCCAAGAACATCTTTGGTGAAGCAGTAGAAAGTATTAATTTTATGAAAGCCCAGCCCTGGAACGCAGTCTCTCTGGTCCTCTCCGCCGGCGTCCTGAGGTGTGAGGGTATCTTAAGGAAAAGCCCGTGTGCATCTGTTGGAGTCGTGAGCTCACCCTGCCACTCTTGGTCATGGAACAGCAGTTTTCCTTGAAGGAACAGCTCCCAGACAACAGTGGCTCAGACGTGGGGATTCAGCAGACATGTTCTCAGAAATGCACAAAGAGACCCTGTTACTTCAAGAAAAACAGAGCATTTGTTGCCAAGGATAGAATTTGAGTTGTCAAGGGAAACTTCAAACTTTGTCAAATTCATTTTGGCCGTGGTGAGCTTCACATCCTGGAGGTGCTTACAGGCATCTCTGTGATGCCAGTGATGGTACTTTTAACGAACGTGATCTTTTGATATTGATGGTGAAATCTGTGAACATTTGGAAGATCTACAAAGCTGAAGGAATCATTTTTTCCCAAATGATTCCCATCATTCCCAAATCATGATACATCCCACCGATGTATGATGTTACACAGTCACGTTTGGGGAAAGAAGATCTATTGAAAGAGTGATGGACTTGAGTATATCAGAGCATGAGAAGTTCATTGATATGGCTTCAGATTCCACATTGCACTAACCTTTAAGACACTCCCACTTGCTGAGTGCTGGTGTTGTATCAAAGAAGAAAGTCCACAATTATCTGAAAGGGCTGTGCAAGTTCTGCTGCCTTTTCCAACTACACATCCATGTGAGGCCAACTTTTCTTCACCTACTTCAACCAAAACAATAGATGGTAACAGACTGAAAGCAGAAGTATGAAAACCCAGCCGTCTTCACTACGCCAGACATCAAAGAAATCTGCAAAAATGTAAAAACAGTGCCACTCTTCTCACTCATGTTTTTTGAGAAAGTATAGTTATTTTCCAACAAAAAAAATGTTAATTATATTACCATAAAATGGGTTTATGATTATAATTTTCAAATGAATTAATAAATAAATATTTTAAATGTTTCTGTTTTAATTTCTAATGTGGTCAATATCAATGGATATAGCCCACAGAGACAAAAGCTCTTTGGGGTCCTCAGTAATTTTTAGGAGTGTAAAGGGATCCTGAAATCAAAACGTTTAGATTGGCTAACATATTTTATTTTATTCTCTGGACCAGACCATTTTGAAAATGAGCTTTACTATAATCCAGCAAAATCATCCAGAGCAGCTCAACTTGCTTGACTTGATCTCTGATGAAAGTACTTTGCCCTTTCACTTTGAATTCTAGTGAAATCAGGAACCTCCAGCACAGCTGACAATCACATGTACAGCCCAGAACACCTTGCATAGGGTAGGTGCTTAATAAATAGTTTATTTATGTATTATGGATGCTGGATCCACACTGCCTTGGTTTGAATCCCAGGTCTGCCTCTTACTAGCCGTGTGATCTTAGAAAGTTACTAACCCTTTCTGAGTCTCAGTGTGGTCGTCTTTAAGAGAATTATCAGAGCCCCTCCCTCATGGGGCTGTGTGAGCATCACTGAGTTAGTCTGTGCAGAGAAATTGAACCAGAGCCTGGCACATAGCAAACACTGGGAAAGTGCTGGCTGATGTTATTATTGTACCAGGGAGCAATGCCCGCTTATCGCGTCGCCCCAAGCCCTGTAATAGTATTAGGTCCACCAACTAACAAGAACTAACGTATACTGAGCACTCAGGATATTCTGGGCAGTGTCTAAGGTACTTTACTGGCAGTACCTCATCTAATCCTTGTAGTAAGCAAGAGCTGGGTCTTGAGCGTAGTGTAGGGGTCCTGCATGACTTCTCTGAGGCGACCAGCGCTCAGAGAAGGAACTACAGCTTAAAAATAGGGACAGAGAACAGGTTTGTGAAATGTGTGTGTGTATATATAGCCAGTTCTCAGCTGTGGTCTTCAAACGTCCTAGTTAATGACATTGGTAACCATTACTTACTTGATCGACTCATTCATGTACTCATTCATTGGACAAACATTTACAGACCACTAGGTGCTGGGACAAAGGATGAGCAAGGCAGGGCTCCTGCCTCAAGCTGCTTGCCGTGTGGGCAGCATGCAAGTGGATGAATTCAGAATGATAAACACTGCAAGAGAAATGTGAATACAGTACTCTAGGAGCAAAGAGGAAAGAGTAATTCACTTGGCCTTGCGGAAATCCAGGAAGGCTTCATCAAAGAAGTGATAGGTGAAATGGGTCTTGAGGGGTGAGTAGGAGTTTGGCAGTTTAGGGAGGGAGCTGCTGTGTTCAAGGCAGGCTCCCTGCTGGCTGGCAAAGAATACCTAACCAACCCGGAAAGGAGCAGGGGCAGGATGAAGGGTGGAGGGAGCCCAGTCAGCTACTTTCCACATTTCTGCTAGCCTCCCTAAAGCCTTGTGCTGTCACTGCTGGGCAAGAAATGAAGGCTGCTGATTGTATTTACATCCAATCCTCTTTGGGGGGCACTGGCAATTTATCAATTTACAGTTACAAGACTGGCTTAATTCGTGTTCACAATTGCTCTTTTCTTAGCTTTCAATCAACAACCAACTAAATATGAGGGTTTTAATGAGTTTTCTCTAGGTCTGGATACCACAATGTTTTCAAGAACTTTCCTTCATTCTTCCTGCATCCCAACTAAACACAACTAGATGTGCAACTTCAAGAGGAGTCTTTCCAGAGAGCTAATGGTGTCCTCAATTACCATCTAAAGGTCAGGAAGAAAAGGGCCTCATTATCCTTCCAAACCCTAGTCCCTCTTGGTTCAACATAAATTTGTATTTACATTAATACAGGGCAGGGCCCAGGGCAGAAAAGTGAGACAGTAAGGGAAGCTTTGCAAAATGCTGTGAATGTTATTTCCACAGTGTTTGCTTTGACCAGAGGTGTCCCTGCAGAAAGATATAGACAAGTTATATAACAACTAGGGAATAGAATATAGGACAAGGTGTGGAACATGATGTGGAACCAGTGTTCCTGCATAAGATGTGGAACAAGTTCTCCTGTGAAGCAAAAGACTTAGAAAACTGAAACGTAAAACCCGGAAAAGTGAACAACTTTCATGTGCTCGGGAATTTCATCAAAGTGCAGCCTCTCCCTTCTGGTGAAAAGGCCTATAAATAGAAGCATAATTCCTGAACTAGTCTTCTTTCCGGGGAAGAAATTCTCTGGTTCAGGTTTTGTCCTCCCAGTGATTCGCTATATGAGGTGGAATAGGACTGTCCCATTCGACTGCTTTTTTCCATATCAAAACAGAGAGCATTTAAAAGTTAACTACCCTGTGTCCTGTGATTAAGCCAAGAAACAGCAATTGCAAATTAAACATCAGAACTGGGAAGAGACTGGTTCAGGAGAGATCCGCGGTGTTTCCTCGTGCACATTGAGCTACTTGCGTTGAGATGACACGGTGCTGCCTCTGTTGTTTTAATGCCTCCCTTTGATAAATCTGGTGTGATTGGCATGAACGTTATTAGGTAAAACAGACTGAAGCTGCAATGCCAACATTTTCGTGACTATTTTGCAATCGGCGTTAATCAATGAGATGGGACTGTAATTGTTGCAATTTCCCATCTCTCTCTCCTCCTGGCTCCAGAATCACAGATATAATAGCGTTCCTAAGAGTTCCTGACAATTTGCTATTCGCAAATGCTGTATTAAACATACTACGTAATATTGCTGCCTGACACTCCTTTTTTTTTTTTTTTTTTTTTTGAACTTTCTGAGAATCCATAAAATCCTAGGGTGTTAGTAAATTAAAAAAATCAGTCTCTCCGAATTCTTCCACTAAGCTCCCTGGGTGAGTTTCTCCTGGAAAGCCATGTTGGAATTTTGGTCTCACAGCCTCATAACATTTCATGAATTCAGCTTCATTTTGGAAATTTTTCAATCACTTTGGTGACATTGACAATTTTCCATTTCATTATAATGCTACAAAATTCAAGCACCTGCTTTGCTTTTCAAAATGTAAATCTGCGGAAAAATCAGAGAAAAAGCAGGTGTTCCGCCTTAATCGACAGAATTGAATCTCCTACCCAAAAACAAGCATCCAGATCAAAACAGAGGCTCCGAAGTCTCAGCCAACATTGGGGTGATGGAGGCTCCGGCCCCGGCATGAAGCTCATTTGGGGATGATCAGACCGATGGTTCTCTACGAGATCATGTTTAAACCTGAGTAACAGCTGGATGTTGGATAGATCAGAAGTGGAACTCGAATACCCCTTTCGCACCTAAAAAAAGAATTCAGTCAAGAAATGTACATCGAAAGACTTCCAAGCTGCTCCTTTCAGCTCACTGCCGTCTAAGATGCTTAGAGAACGGTGGTGGTGTGTGTACTCGTTCTGGAATCAGATGCAGAACTTTTACTCCATGGAGGAAAATACTTCCAGGAAAACTTAATTGTGCTTTTAAGATTTATCTCCCTTTAAATTCACAGAAGAATCTGTTCAACTTGAAGAACATCTCCTCTCCCCTAATTCACTGGCAATCTCTTCTTGCAAATGTCAGCGCTGTTCAGCCTGATTAACTTCAGCACTTTGATCTGTCAGCGATGCTCTGCTCTCGAGCTGCCACACAAAGATCCCTCTATTTCATTATTCAAAATATTAAGTGAAGCTCAAAAGCCGCAATGATAGACTTTGGGGTAAAGAAATATTGCTCTGTCTGTCAAAGAAGCTGTATTTCCTTACATAAAGTAGGACTTCGGGCCCCTAAGCCACCAATTCTCTGAGAGCAGCAGGGCATGGCTAAATCAAATCCCAGTCGCCCATTTTTCTGAAACGTGGGCTTCACCAGCCACCAACCGCTTCACCAGAACTTCAAAAATAATGTCACAAACTACTCTGATTTCATTGCAGAAAGAATTGCTGCTGTTCCTATTTGGGTAAAGTCGCTAATGAATAAACTTGGAAAAATACTGACAAATCGGGAAGGAATGGAAATCCACGTCTCATTCACAAACTGTTTGATTTACACCTGAGCAACTCAGAATTAAGTGTACCTTTTTCTGACATAAAAGCATTTGTGATTCTTAGCCCTGTCAGAGCAGAATATTTTTATGTTTGTAAAGTACAAGAAAGGAGGCAGAAAATTCTGCTGTGCCGTCGAAACTGTGCAGTAGCCTGGTGCAGGTACTCTCTCAGATATTTAGAAATTTTTAGCTTTCCATTGGTAATTATTGAACTTTTGTGTCTGAGTTTCAACTGGGAAAAACGAGATGATAGTCATACTTACCTTGGCAGTTTATTGTCAAGACCAGAAACTCCACAAAAGCAACGCCTGTCCCGTAACGGACACTCAGCAGGCAGCAGTTGTCGCCACTGAAAAGCTGACTCCTCCGTTCCACGAGGGCGTTCCCCAGCCTCCTGTCCAAACCGTCGCTGGAGAAGAATGTGTACGGGCCTACCACTCTCCTCTCAGAACAGGATTCTGCAAGTATCAACTTAAAACTCAGACAGTAGCCTAACCCCGTAGACGCGACACCCCGAGCTCCACGGCTGCGTCTCCGGAGCCCCGTCTACGGAAAGGCCATGCCTGGGAGTCCTGGGCAGCCCCTTGTCTGGCCTGAACCTCCCTTTAGGAGTTAGGAAAACGCCCCCACGGTCTGCACAGTCGCCTAACACCATGCCCCATAGGATAAGCAGCCCTGCCCAAAGGAGTCTGAAGTTGTGCTCACAACAAAAGACAATCCTGTGTCCCTAATGCATTCCGCCCAAGCAGACTGCACGATTTCAGGTCCCGCAGTATCTCAGACGTTTTCACAGGGACGATGAGCATGTCCTGGTGCCAGGGACAGTACCTGGGTAGATGGTTCTCAGCGATGTGGGGCACACCCTGGAGGGCGTTTGGGGAGGAGTGGGGCTTGTGTTCACTGTCACTATGGTTGGGCATGTGCTGGCACTTGGCGATAGAGGCCAGGGATGCTAACTGTCCCCCAGTGCCCTCAGAGCCCCACATGATGGAGATCTACCCCATCCCTGCACAACTTCCAAATGTTCCGTGGGACATTCATGTAAGCAGAAATCTAGTAGGAATTATCAGTCTTTTTTATTGGTTTATAACATTATATAAATATCGGGTGTACATCATTATATTTCGATTTCTGTGTAGATTACATCATGTTCACCACCCAAAGACTAATTACCATCCATCACCATACACATGTGCCTAATCATCCCTTTCCCCCTCTTCCCTCCCCCCTTCCCCTCTGGTAACCATTGATCCAATCTCCGTCTCTTTGTGTTTGTTTGGTGTTGTTTTTATCTTCTATTTATGAGTGAGATGATATGGTATTTGATTTTCTCCCTCTTACTTAATTTGCTCAGCATAATACCCTCAAGGCCCATCCATGTTGTCACAAATGACATGATTTTATCCTTTTTTATGGCTGAGTAGTATTCCATTATATATATATATATATATATATATATATATACACACCACATCTTCTTTATCCATTCATCCCTCCATGGGCACCTAGGTTGCTTCCAAGTCTCGGCTATTGTGAATAATGCTGCAACGGGGCTGGCCCGTGGCTTAGCGGTTAAGTGCATGCACTCTGCTACTGGCAGCCTGGTTAGGATCCGGGCACGCACCAATGCACCTCTTGTCTGGCCATGCTGAGACGGCATGCCACATACAGCAACTAGAAGGATGTGCAGCTATGACATACAACTATCTACTGGGGCTTTGGGGGAAAAAATAAATAAATAAAAATTATAAAAAATAAATAAATAAAATAATGCTACGAACACAGGGGTGCATGTATCTTTACGCATTGGTGTTTTCATGTTCTTTGGATAAATACCCAGCAGTAGAATAGCTGGATTGTAAGGTAATTCTAGTCTTAATTTTTTGAGGAATCTCCATACTGTTTTCCATAGTGGTTGCACTAGTTTGCATTCCCACCAGCAGTGTATGAGAGTTCACTTTTCTCTACATCCTCTCCAACATTTATTGTTTCCTGTCTTGTTAATTATAGCCATTCTGACAGGCATGAGGTGATATCTCATTGTAGTTTTGATTTGCATTTCCCTGATAATTAGTGCTGTTGAACATCTTTTCATGTGCCTGTTGGCCATCTGTATATCTTCTTTGGGGAAATGTCTGTTCAGATCTTTTGCCCATTTTTTAATTGGGTTGTTAGTTATTTTGTTGTTGAGATGTATGAGCTCTTTATATATTTTAGATATTAACCTCTTATCAGATATGTGGTTTGCAAATATCTTCTCCCAATTGCTAGGTTGTCTTTTCATTTTGTTAACGGTTTCCTTTGCTGTGCAGAAGCTTTTTAGTTTGATGTAGTCCCATTTGTTTATTTTTTCTATTGTTTCCCTTGCCCGGTCAGACATGGTACTTAAAATATGCTGCTAAGACAGATGTCGAAGAGTGTACTGCCTAGGTTTTCTTCTAGAAATTTCATGGTTTCAGGTCTTACATTCAAGTCTTTAATCCATTTTGAGTTAATTTTTGTGTATGGTGTAAGGTAATGGTCTACTTTCATTCTTTTGCATGTGGCTGTCCAGTTTTCCCAACACCATTTGTTGAGGAGACTTTCCATTCTCCATTTTATGTTCTTAGCTCCCTTGTCAAAAATAGATGTGTGGGTTTGTTTCTGGGCTTTCTATTCTGTTCCATTGATCTGTGTGTCTGTTTTTGTGCCAGTACCATGCTGTTTTGATTACTAAAGCTTTGTAGTATATTTTGAAATCAGGGAGTATGATACCTCCAGCTTTGTTCTTTTTTCTCGGGATTCCTTGGCTACTCAGGGTCTTTTGTTCTTCCATATATATTTTAGAATTCTTCATTCTATTTCTGTGAAAAATGTCATTGGAACTTTGATAGAGATTGCATTGATTCTATAGATTGCTTTAGCAAGTATGCACATTTTAACTATGTTAATTCTTCCAATCCAAGAGCACAAAATATTTTTCCATTTCTTTGTGTCTTCTTCTATTACTTTCAACAATGTTTTATAGTTTTCAGTGTATAAGTCTTTCACCTCTTTGGTTAAGTTTATTCCTAGGTATTTTATTCTTTTTGTTGCAATTGTAAATGGGATTGTATTCTTAATTTCTCTTTCTGCTACTTCATTGTTAGTGTATAGAAATGCAACTGATTTTTGTATGTTGACTTTGTATCCTGCAACTTAACTGTATTCATTTATTATTTCTAAAAGTTTTTTGGTGGATTCTTTAGGGTTTTCTATTGTAAAATCATGTCACCTTCAGATGGTGACAGTTTCACTTCTTCCTTTCCAATTTGGATCCCTTTTATTTCTTTTTTTCTTGCCTGATTGCTCTGGCTAGGACTTCCAATACTACGTTAAATAAGAGTGGTGAAAGTGGGCATCCTTGTCTGGTTCTTGTTCTTAGAGGGATAGCTTTCAGTTTTTCTCCATCGAGAATGATATTATTTCTGGGTCTGTCATACATGGCCTTTATTATGTTGAGGTATTTTCCTTCTATACCCATTTTATTCAGAGTTTTTATCATAAATGGATGCTCTATCTTGTCAAATGCTTTCTCTGCATCTACAGAGATGATCATGTGATTTTCATTCTTCATTTTATTAATGTGATGTATCACGTTGATTGATTTGCAGATGTTGAACCATTCCTGGAATAAATTCCACTTGATCATGGTGTATGACCTTTTTTTTTTTTTTTACAATGCATAGATATTTTTTTATTTTCAAGCAACAATAGAAAGCAACATCATATTACATTTTTTTGTATAGATTGTTTTGAGAATCAATTAGACACTGTGAATTTTAATCTGTCTGATTATTAATTTTCATCCTACGGTGTCCATTACAGCTCAACTTTTCTATATGAAAACACACCTTTAATTGAAAAAAATTTTTTTTTCCACTTAAAAAATTTTTTTGTTGTTGATGTTTTAATGGTTTCTAACATTGTGAAATTTTGGGTTGTACATTTTTGTTTGTCCATCACCATATATATGACTCCCTTCACCCCTTGTGCCCACCCCCCACCCCCACTGCCCCTGGTAACCACAGTCCAGTTTTCTCTGTCCATGTGTTGGTTTATATTCCACATATGAGTGAGATCACACAGTGTTTGTCTTTCTCTTTCTGGCTTATTTCACTTAACATAATATGCTCCAGGCCCATCCATGTTGTTGCAAATGGGACGATTTTGTCTTTTTTTATGGCTGAGTAGTATTCCATTGTATATATATACCACATTTTCTTAATCCAATCGTCAGTCGAGGGACACTTAGGTTGCTTCCACTTCTTAGCTATGGTGAATAATGCTGCAATGAACATAGGGGTGCATAAGCCTCTTTGGATTGTTGATTTCAGGTGCGTTGGATAGATTCCCAGTAGTGGGATGGCTGGATCATAGGGCATCTCTATTTTTAATTCTTTGAGGAATCTCCATACCATTTTCCATAGAGGCTGCACCAATTTGCATTCCCACCAGCTGTGTATGAGGGTTCCTGTTTCTCCACATCCTCTCCAACATTTGTTGTTTTTTGTCTTGGTGATTATAGCCATTCTAACGGGCGTGAGGTGGTATCTTAGTGTTGTTTTGATTTGCATTTCCCTGATGATTAGTGATGTTGAGCATCTTTTCATGTGCCTATTGGCCTACTGTATATCTTCCTTGGAGAAGTGTCTGTTCATTTCCTCTGCCCATTTTTTGATCAGGTTGTTTGTTTTTTTGTTGTCCAATTGTGTGAGTTCTTTATATATTATGGAGATCAACCCCTTGGGTGTATGACCTTTTTAATGTATTGTTGTATTCAACTTGCTAGTATTTTGTTGAGTATTTTTGTGTCAATGTTCATCAGTGATATTGGCCTGTAATTTTATTTTTTTGTGTTGTCCTTGTCTGGTTTTGGTATCAGGGTAATGTTGGCTTCGTAGAATGAGTTAGGAACCTTCCTCTCCTCTTCAATTTTTTGGAAGAGTTTGAGAAGGATAGGCATTAAGTCTTCTTTGAATGTTTGGTAGAACTCACCAGGGAAGCCATCTGGTCCTGTACTTTTATTTTTGGGGGAAGTTTTTGATTACTGTTTCAATCTCCTTACTGGTGATTGTTCTATTTAAATTCTCTATTTCTTCTTGATTCAGTTTTGGAAGGTTGTATGATTCCAAGAATTCATCCATTTCTTCTAGATTATCCAATTTGTTGGCATATAGCTTTTCGTAGTATTCTCTTATAATCTTTTGTATTTCTGAGGTGTCTGTTTTAATTCCCCTCTTTCACTTCTGATTTTATTTATTTGAGCCTTCTCTCTTTTTTCTTGGTGAGTCTAGCTAAAGGCTTGTCAATTTTTTGTCATCTTTTCAAAGAACCAGGTCTTAGTTTCATTGATTTTTTTCTATTTTTTTAAATCTCTATTTCATTTATTTCTGCTCTGATTTTTATTATTTCCTCCCTTATACTGATTTTGGGCTTTGTTCTTCTTTTTCCAGTTGCTTTAGGTGCACTGTTAGATTGCTTGTTTGAGATTTTTCTTGTTTGTTGAGACAGGCCTGTATTGCTATAAACTACCCTCTTAGAACTGCTTTTGCTGTATCCCATAAATTTTCGCACGTTGTATTTTCATTTTCATTTGCCTCCAGGTATTTTTTTATTTCTCCTTTGATATCTTCATTGACCCAATAATTGTTCAGTAGCATTTTGTTTAATCTCCACATATTTGTGGCTTTTCTGATTTTCTTCCTGTAGTTGATTTCTAGTTTCATACCATTGTGGTCAGAAAAGATGCATGGTATTATTTCAATCTTCTTAAATTTATTGAAACTAGTTTTGTGGCCTAATATGTGATCTATCCTGGAGAATGTTCCATGTGCATTTGAAAAGAATGTGTATTCTGTGGTTTTTGAATGGAATGTTCTGTATATATCTACTAAGTCCGACTGGTCTAATGTATCATTTAAGGCCAATCTTTCCTTATTGATCTTCTGTTTGAATGATCTATGCACTGGTGTAAGTGGAGTGTTAAATGTGGCTATTATTGTGTTGCTGTGTATTTCTCCTTTTATATCTGTTAATAACTGCTTTATATATTTAGGTACTCCTATATTTGGTGCATAGATATTTACAAGTGTTATAGCCTCTTGTTGGATTGTTCCCTTTATCGTTATGTAGTGCCCTTCTTTATCTCTTGTTACAGCTTTTGTTTTAAAATCTATTTTGTCTGATATAAGTATTGCTACTCCAGCTTTATTTTCATTGCCATTTGTATGAAGTACCTTTTTCCATCCCTTCACTTTCAGTTTGTGAGTGTCTTTAGGTCTGAAGTGTGTCTCTTGCATGTAGCATATATATGGGTCTTATTTTTTTATCCAATTGGCCATCCTATGTCTTTTGATTGGAGCATTTACTCCATTGACATTTAAAGTAGCTAATGATAAGAATGTACTTACTGCTATTTTGTTACTTTTTTTCTGGGTGTTTTAGTAGTTCTTCTCTGTTCCTTTCTTCTTCTCTTGCTCCCTTCCCTTGTGGTTCAATGGATTTCTTTAGTGTTATGTTTGGGTTACTTTTCTTAACTTTTTGTGTATTTATTATAGGTTTCTTGTTTGTGACTACCATGAGGTTCCTATATAATAACCTACGTATATAGCTATCTATAGTAAGTTGATGGTCTCTTTAGTTTGACCTCTTCGTAAAATCTCTACTCTTTTACTCCCTCCTCCCATATTTTATGTTTTTGATATCGTATCTAATCTCTTTTTTTGTGCATGTGTATCTGTTACCCTCTTATCATGGAAATAGATAATTTTAGTACTTTTGTCTTTTGACTTTCATATTAGCTTCATAGGTGGTTGATCTGCTACCTTTATTGTATATTTGCCTTTACCAGTGATTTTATTGTTTTGGTTTTTTTTTTTGATAATTTTCTTATTCCTAATTGTGGTCGCAAGGGGACGGGCTAGAGGTCTGGACTGCCCTGCCTGTCAAAACAGTCTTGATTCTCCAGGGCACACGCTGTTACTAAGTGCTTCCTGTGTGCAAGCGCCATGAGAGGCTTGGAAACCAAACAACGCTATAAACATGTGTTTTATGTGAAAAAATCACCTTTGGAAAAATTTAGTAGCACAGGCTGAGTGTGTTTTGATTTGACAATATGAAGTCCCCTTTGTTGAGTACATCAGATTTCTTTCCTTGTTATGATTCTAATCTGAGCCCTAATTCATGTTTGGAGGCCACCACTTAGGACACTTAGAAAGAATTCCTATCAGAGGCGATCATATGAACATCCCTTTACCCTCCTCCCCCAAAAAACCCGCATCTAGACACTCCCAGATGAAGAGGGACAGGTCGCCCCTTAACTCTGTTTTGGAAGGAGCATGGCTGCTTTCTATCAGCACAAAAAGGAGTAAGGTCAACGTGCACAAACGTCCTGTGAATTCCGTCCAGAATTCACTTCACCACATCAAGTGATGTGACAATTCAATCCATGGATTAAAGTCTGCTCCGCTGCCTTCGAGAATCATTTTTAGCTCATTCTGTATATCCTTGTATTTCCCAATCTGGCACCATGAACCATAAATAATCCTATCATTTATTAATTACATTTCATAACCTAGTCAAGACGAATCCTGCAGTGTGGAGCAGCGGATCATGAATAAATGGTTCATTGAAAAGCAACTCTTAGTGCCAAGTAGTTGTAAATTAGGGTGTGATAATTACCCACTTTAACCTTTTTAAACAGGTTCCTCTAAAAAGCTCCAAGATGGATGTTTTATTATAACAACTTTGACCTCCAACACACAATAAAACAATTAGTTTTGCACCCTGACAAACAGATGCTTTGATTAAAACTCTGGTATACGGCATTATTATAACGTATTATCTGCATAGGTGTTGAATGTGGGTGGGTACACACATATGCATTACACATACACAATATTCACATATTATGTCCTACATCTACTTGAAGTATAGATCTAGCTAAGTAGAAAATAATGAATAAGTACGGACTGTAATTACATAAAAAGGACCGGTTCTGTCATCATAAACCATTACGAGTGATGCTCCTGTGGAGTGTGCTGTCCCCAGCATCCTAACGCTGCTGAACTTCTTAACTGGTGTCATAGAAACTGCAGAAATGCAGCAAGATGGGGAAGTCACTCAATCCACACATCACAGCCAGGACCCAACAGTCCCCTAGCAAAGCTCAGGGCCCCGTCTTTCAGGAGAGGAAGGACAGCTATCCATTAGCCCCGTGGGGCTCAGACCAGAAGTGCAGCGGCCCTGGAGCCCTGGTTAAAGATCCAATTCCTGGGCCTGCCCCAGGGCCTGAGACTGTGCATTTCTGGTGAGTTCCCCGTGAGTCCCTGCTGCTCGCTGCTCTGGGGACCCTCGTTGAGATACACTGTTTTAACCCGTAGCCTATAAAGCGGAAGCAACTCCCAAGGCGACCCGATTCATACCTCAGGGAGAGGATGGGTCTCCTTACTCCTATTTTATCCCTCGTTGTTTTGAGGCGTCTTTTCCAAGATTCTGGTCGTTAAGTGCCCCTCTCATTTCCTAGCCGTGGGCAGGAAAGCCGGTGGGTGTACCCTGAGCAGCCTCAGCCCTCCATCGCCATCCCCACACGCAGGCTCCACCAGTCACACTTCGTATTATTTATGAAACAATGAAGTCCCAAGCAGAACATGCGAAAGCCCATCAAGCAGGCACTTGCCTGAGAGATTTAAATTCTACAAGAGGAGGGCTGGAGGGAGGGAACAGAAGAGAGAAAAAGAAACATTTAGTGGCCCGTGCCAGACACTGCCCTCTGTCCGTTACCTGAGAGGCATTACCCTCCCGTGAGAAGGAGACTGTCTCGGTTCAGATTGTACTGTACCGAGGGGGACAAATCGCCCCTGCAGTCACAATTCCCTTCTACAGGGGCAGAGCCTGTCCAGGAGAAGGGCCTTTCGTCTCAAGGCCTGACCTTGAGACCATCTGGGGGTGGGTGGAAGCACGAGCGTGAGAGGAGGAGGAGGTCAAGGTGGCCCCCGGAGGAGAGGGGGCGGCGGGGGCTAGGGGTGCAGAGGAGCAGGCCTAGACGAGGAGGCCCCCAGCTCTGCCCGAGCTGGGACTAACACTCGGCTGGAAGGCTGCCTTCTTCACACAGCCCTGCCTACCCCAGAGCCACTCCAGTCTCCCAGCTGGGCTTCTCTTCCTAAGAAGGGAGTGGGCTTTTGTTTGCCGGCTTTTCGGAAGCCAAAGAAGGGCTGGAGTTTCCCATCTGGGTCAATGTAGAATAAAACAAAGGCTGAATCATGAACAAAATCCCAAAACTGAACAAATTTAGCAGAAGCGTGAGATAAGAACCAGGGATGATAATGAGAAAGCACCCAGAGAGCGGGACTTCCCCAGGGCACAGGGCGCGGGTGGGTAGGAGGCTGGGGGAAGCTATCAAGATCCCTGGGGGGTTGAAGTGGTCTCAGCACGTCAGCCACAGGGTGGTGCCGCCCACCCCACCCACCGACGGGCCGCCATTGAGGGGAACAGAGGCTGGTCTGTGGAAGCACACGCCGGGGTCAAGGCAGCTGGAAACACCAGTTCAAAAAGGTGCACGATGTGGCTCATGCACTCAGGTGCGTGAGAATGCAAATTCAGACCATTTTTGGGGGGAAAGCAATTTGGCAACATATCAGGAGCCTCCAATGTGTTCACATCTCTTGTCACCGTGACTTCACCTCCAAAGATTTATTCGTAGAAAATAATCCTTCATTCAAAGATGTTCACTGTGAGATAATCCTAATACCACAAAACATGGATAGTGACTAAATGCCCAATAATAGAGCCAGGGATGAGTGAGTGAGACTGCAGCTGTACGCTAGAATGTTCTACAGTCGCTGAAAACTGGTGACAGAATTTTAATGACATGGGAAAAGCTTATGCTATACTGGTAGTAGAAGGAAACCAGGACACAAATTGTACTCCATTAGGGTCTCAGCACCGAAAATTAATAATCACAGCAAAAGAAATACACCGTTATGCCAGCTGAACGCCACAGCTGCATTAACCATCATTGTAGCTGAACAGTCCTGCCGATCCATACTTTGCCATATTTTCCACATTTTTAATAATAACCATGAATTACATTAAATATAAGAAAATAAGTTTTATTTTAAAAGGGATGACATAAATTTAGAAATCAAAGATCCAGAATGAGCCATCATTTTTGTTTTTACCCTTAATCTTTTGAAGCCAATGGAGAGCAGAACACAGTCGCAGATAAATTTACTAACAGGGCCATTGACAAGTCAAATTGGGTACAGGTGCCAGAGTGTGCCAACAATTCATGACTATAATCTAACACTAATTTAACAGTAAATAAAATACAGATCTGAAGAGCTGCCACAGTGACATTTGATTTCTCTGAACACTAGAACCTGAGTCTGATGGCACAAGTCATAAAACACATTGACTTGTCTGTCCAACTATCTCTTCATGCACACGGAGTGTGCGTAGGTTTATGAATATGTGCATGTAAATGGGTATGTCTGGCTGAGATGACTGCATTTATATGAATATTTACATGCATTTGAGTGTGTGTATGTATACGAATATATGTGTGTACATGTAAATGTGTGTGAATATGTGCGTGCTGATATGTATATGTACATGCACATGAATACACATATGAATGTGAACATGCTATGCTTGTGTTTGTTTATGACTAGGTATGTGTATGAATGTGTTTCTGTGAATAGGTGAACAAATATGCACATGTGTACAAGTGTGTATATGTTTCTATGCACGCGTGTTTGGGTACATGAATGTGAATGTGCATGTGAATATGTACATGTTTATACGTACACATAAAAAATTCTCCCCTCAGCTTCCAGGTACGTAATTCCAGAAACTAAGCTTTCCCTTTAAAGGGGCGACTTTGATTGGATGACGACATTTACTACTGAATGAGAGTGTATAAGAGCAAAAAAAAAAATTAAAAACCTTAAGATCAGAATAATTATATTAGTTCTGTATAAGTTGATACCATTTATTTTTTTTCAATTTTTAAATAAATTTTATACCTAACTGCTTAGAAAATAAGTTCCTGGTATCTTTGAAGTTTATACTGTTGATATTTTGAAATGATGGCCGAATTAACCACTATGGAGGAGTCATGTGTTTCCATGGTTAATGGAACAGCATTCTGATGTACAAATCCAGTGGGACTTTGATTAAACTTTTTTCAATACTATTACTTTTGACTCAGTTGAAGCATGTAATCCCCCAGTGTAACGGAACATTTGAGAAAGTTTAAAACAACAAAATAGAAGAACTTGCAATGGAATAAATATCTTTTTAGCCTAAACAGCAGTAGACATTACAGAAAACACTATTATATCATCAGTAGCTTTCTTCTTTACCCATCGGGGGGTCTGTAATTATGTTATAATTCATATTTAATTGTTTCATCTGAAGACTATTATCTCATTTCTTCATGATTGTCTTATTCTAGCTGTTTATATTTTTTCCTATTCAACAATGTCATGATTTTCAGACTAAAATATTGAGCTTAGAGAATATTAGTTTTGTTATAAATGATATATGTATATGATTTAATTTTTATTTTAACTTTTTAAGAAAATCAAACCATAATCCAAAGATGCCCTGTGTCTTAACTATAGGACTCTCCATTTCGAATGCTTTAAAATATCACATTGCAGTGGGCATTCATAGCTATAGTTCCCTTTATAGCAAATATTAAACACTTTTTTTGCAGAGTATGGCATTAATTACTATTATAAATATTTTCTAATGAAAGAATAAAAAATATATATCCTACGAAAACTACAGTTTCTTAAATGGACAAAAGAACAGAAACCCAACATTCCTACTGAGAAGTAAAAGCCACGTTGGCATGGGCTCATTCTCTGGAAAGCAGTCCTTTCAAAACTGTAACCTGAGGGCCGGCTCCGTGGCTTGGCGGTTGAGTGCGCGCGCTCTGATGCTGGCGGCCCGGGTTCGGATCCCGGCGCGCCCCGAGGCACCACATCTCCGTCCAACCCGAGGCCGAGTCCCGCGTACAGCAACTAGAAGGATGTGAACCTACGACATACAACTATCTACTGGGGCTTTGGGGGGAAAAAATGAATAAATAAAATCTTTAAAAAAAAAAAAAAAAAAAAAAAAAAAACTGTAACCTGAGCATTTTTATACAATGGTTTTGTGGAATTCAGAAAGACTATTAGCCAAAGTTTTGGTCTTTGTTTAGACCTAACATGGGAGGAAATTGAGTTTTGACTGAGGAAAGAAAGAATTTCTGCCTGCTGTGGAGGGAAGTTTGTTCACGAGGGGGCATTTCTTTGTGAGTCCTGGAGCCCTGGGCTGAGGTTGAGTTCAGAGCACTGATCACTGCAAATCCACGCTCACATTTGGAAACAACCGCAAATGTGTGTCTTCTGGATAAGTAGGCTCGGGTGTAAGGAACAGGGCTACTGCAGTGCTGTGCTGGCCAACGCCTAACACCAGCCTCTCCAGGGGGGTGGAGGGTGGGAGCCTTGCTTCCCAGCGCTGACCAGTCTCCATGGCGGGAACACTCCCACTGTGGCTGATTTCAGGCTGCTACTGTGAGGCTACTAAGTGAGGAGCTGGGAAGAAAAGCATGGTAGCATGCCTTCCTATCGTATATTTACCATGCAACAGACATAAATAACCCCAAGAGTCGGAAATAGTGAAATATCCTAAATGCAGTTAGAGTGATGTTGTGAGTATCTATTACCTTTGTTTTTCACAAAATTTATTTAGTTGTAAGTTTATACAATTTAATTTTTAGTAATGGCTGTATATAACAACGGGCTTACAAAATTCCTGAAAATGTAACAGTTGGTTCTCTTGAGCCAACCTGATCCAACTCTGCACCGCTGTCCAGTGCCTTGCACTCTGACCTGCCCAGAGCCACGAATCACCAGACACATGAGGAAGGTGCTCACGAGAAAGACAGGGGCTAAAACAAACAAGCACACAGCAAAGGGGGACTCGGGCGGGGTTCAGAAGAAAATTTGAAAAAACAACTACTCACTGATAATGTCAGGGAGAAAAGAGAAGATACTGCATCTTAGTAACAAGGATATCCAAGTCACACTCTAAGAAAAAATAAGAGTTCTTAGGAATTAAAAATAGGATTAAAATTTAAAATTTAACAGAAAAAAGATTATGAAATTATTCAGAAATTAGAACAAAAATCAACAATATGGAAAATAAAGCCAAAATAAGAAAAATTAAATGATCCATATAGGAGATAGAATTTTGATTAGTACAATTCCAGCAAGAGTAAATAAAGAAAATGTAGAGGAAGAAATTATTCAAGAATAAAAAAAAATTTTCCAGACTGAAGAACGTGGGCATCCAGGCTGCGATGCCCCCTCCACAAGATGGACGGCAAACACCCACACGTAAAAAATATAAATGAAAGGAACACACTCTTGAAGCTTCAGTACACTTGGATCAAAAGAAGACCCTTTTTAGCTGCTCCTAGCTCTGGGGGAAAGAAGGAGCCCATTACAGAGGATCCAGAATCTGATCGGCCTCCAGGCTCTCAGCACGAAAAGCTCCAAGACAAGGGGACAGTAACTTTAAAACCTGAGAGCAACCATACTCAGTCCAGATCTCTGACCCCAGCCAAACCACAAGGATGAGCATAGAGAACCAGAGAGCCATTTAACTGTTTATCTATCTTCCACACTCACGTTCTTCAGAAAGTTAGAGGAAGATGTGGTTCACCCAAAGGCAGGCAAAACCACGAGCGGTCGATGTGGGATCCAGGAAACAGGACCCGGCCAGCAGAGAGGTTAAAGCATCCCAGGATGTCCAGGGCAGAAGAGTCCAGAAAACCAGCAAGGTGGCAGGTCCAGATGGCAGTCGGTCCAGAGGGACAAAGTCAGTCTAACGTTTGTATTTAAGTCACAAGCATGCAGGGATGACTTCATAGGAAGTATGTAGCAAGTTAGGCAAATAGAACAAAGCAACTCCAGGAAAACAAAAAGTATAAGAAAAAAGCTCCATCTTTGTGAACTGCGTGACTCAGACGAATGGTAGGTGGATCGGCAAGTTAATATAAACACTGGATAACAATGGAATCAAATGTTGAAATATTCCTCTATGGAAAGGGTGGGGGAGAGAAAGTATGTTTCTGGGAAGGTGTAAGGAAGTTAAGTCTTCCTTATCCTTAGTCGGTCAATAAATAATATCTAAAACTGAAAAATTAAGAAATAGCAATAGAAGCATGGTATTCAGAAATACGGAGCAAATAGAGAAACAACTAGAAGAATGGAGAGTGACTGCCTCTAGGTTGTGGGAATTGGAGGTGGGAAGGGGCGACATAAGGGATACCTTCACCCCCTCTGACCTTTGAACTCTGAAAACTGGTGGCAGACAGACCAGGGTGAGAAAACCTCTGCAGCTGTCACCACTTCCAGGGCTGTATAGACAGGCACGAAATAGTCCTGCCGACAAAATCCACAAGTTGCCAACAATCCACATCGGGTGGCCCAAGGTCATGGTTCACCTAAAAGTTATCAGGCACACTTGGAATGGCACACACTGCTCAGACTTGTCGCCCTAACAAGGTCTTGAATGTTGAGTGGTGGTACCTTTCTAGGGCCTTTTCACAGAGTCAAAGGACCTTGACCCAAAGGAATGCATTTCTTTGGTGACATGCAAGGCACTGTGTTAGTCCTTCGAGGTATTTTGGGGGAGTGCAGAAGATTGGGGAGCTCCTCAAATTCTGCCAGTGAGTTTCTGTCCTTTGTATCACCCATCCTTAAGATGAGCTTCCATCCTTAACACTATGTGGGCATCTACTTATGCGAGGGATAATGACATCGACAGTCAGAGGAAAGACCATTCTTGCTTTTCCTCATCTTGAAAACAATGAACACTACCAGCTGACTTCCAAAACAGACCCGTGTATTGGGAGCCAACAGGTGATATTTCAACAGCATCAAAAGAAGGTAATAAAATAAGCAATCCTATAGACGAAATTTTACTCCAGAGCCGCAAATGTTTTAGCTGAGGGAAGAAATCCCAAGGAAGCTGCCTTTCTGGAATGAAATTTTAAGAAGCCCCACAAAATGAAAACTCCCCTCTCTGAATGGACCCCGGGAGCCCCAGCTCCAGTGACAATCTCCCACTCCATTGTGACATTCCCACTGTGAGGCTGTGTCATTGTGGTGTGTCGTCACCTATGAATGCATCATCAGACTACTGTGTCCAGCCTTTCTGCCTCTCTGGGGTCTCCTCCGCTGGGACTCCCCTGCCCAAACACCAGGGGGCTTGTGGAGAGCTGCTCAGAGTTCTGCAGGGGTCAGGATACTCAGGGGTCCAACGCCTACTTGCCGAGTGACCTTGGCCAAGGTCGTTTCGTCCCCCCTCACCCCACCTCAGTTTTCATTTGTCCTAGGTGGCAGCTGTATTTGGGGGGAAGGAATAAAAAGCAATTAATGTACTCAAGTAGGCCATTAAAAGACTGTGTTTGGTTTTGATTTTGCAGCTGTAAAAATGTGTAACGACTAAGACCTGGGTTTAAAGGGAACGCTGAAGGAGTTTGGGTGCAAGAACCTTCTTTCTAAGGTTGCAACACTGCTTATGAGGAGGAGGATTTGGGGGAGGGAGGAAAGCTGAGTCTTTGGGGGGCAGGCATGAGCACACACGTTGTCTCTCCAAGGCTGGGTGCTCCCTTCTGAGCCTTGGAGGAGAAAATGACTCGGCTTCCTGAGAAAAGTAAACGTGGCTGGTCTTAAACTTTCTGCAAAACTATAGCTGCAAAGAAGGAAGTCATCCCCTGGGTTAAAAATCCAGCTTCCTCAGAATTCTTTTGGAGTGAGAAGGAAAATTAATTAACCCATGATTAATAAATGGAGCCATTATTCAAGTAAGAGAAGAGCAAAGCTTTACTGCGATCTTTTTGCTGAGAGGCTGGTGCAGTATCTCCTAGTGCAAGAAGGTGTTGTGGCCACAGAGGGACGGGTTTTCAGTATCTCCAGGACTCTGCTCTGCTATCAGTGGCTACAGCCCTGGCAGAGCTAATGGAGTGTCCACGGGCCACCAAAGTCCCCAGTCGACAACTGCGGTTGGTGAGACTTGAGAAAGAAGTCTGATCAGACAGTGTGCCCACACGGAGTATTCTGAGAGCTGCAGTTAATGATCGAGACTCGGTGACTTTTAAACATCTCAACTTCAATTTAATTTTTTGACCTTAGTACAACGTGATTTTGCTCAAGAGACAGTGTTGAAGCCAGAAATAAATTCTCCCTAGCAGACTGTCAACATGAGCACATTGAGGGATGGGGAGCCAGCTGACCTGACAGTTAGCACTGGTTTATCTAACGTTTTGCATTATTTTTCATTACCACTGTATCTATGATTTGATCTCCTCAAGCCACCAAAATAGATTTAACTTTGAAAAGAATACTCAAATACACTCAATTGATAGAATAATCTTTGTTTTCAAAGAGTATACCAATTGTAGTTCTTTGAAATGATCAATATTTGAATGAGATTCAAATTAAAAGAGGCTCTGCAAACATCCATGCGTGTGTCTACAACAAAAGGGAAGTGGGACTTTTCCCAGAGAGAAAGTTGAAACCTTGAACTAGTCAGTTATCTTTGTTTCCTTTCCCCACCCTAGCCTCATTTTTATAGTGACAAATGGGAAAGCCCGTCTGTAGTACCAGTATCAGGGAAATAGTATGCTCGGTGTGTTTGCATGCTTTCCAGATTTCTTTCCCAACAGGTGTATCGCTGAGATGCTGTGACTTAAGGACGCTATTTATAATTTTAGAGCAAAAGGAAAGGTTTCCAGACATAAAGCAGGTGTTGCAGCCTGGTCTGCTGGGCAGGGGAGGTGGTCTCCATCCCCAGTGTCCCAGTGCACACTGGATACAGTCATTGTTACTTTCTGATGAGGAACGCACTCACGTGTGTGACAAACAGAATTCCATCTGGCTTGCTCATCTAGCCTTATTGTGCAGAAGGGTTTCGGGGTTCCTATAAAGCACCAGCAAGGAGTGAAAAATGGGAATCCGGGAGGGACGCTTCATGGAAAGACATCAGCCTGTGTGTAAAGTTCTGATCATTTATAAATAGAAGGAATCATTAACTTGATGCAAAAGGCAAACTAAAAAATCAAAATAGAATGACTGAATTTTCACCGGCCACAAACCATTAAGGTTGTCCCCAAACACCCTGATCACCTTGCCACAAATCTAGAATGTCCTCAGGCTCGGGCTGCACGTGCCTGTTGACCAGCACTCAGGTCATCGCTAATTTAAGGCACCAAATTTTCTGCTAAGCAGGATGCATTTCATGGGGCCATGCTAGTCCATAGTGTCTTACTCCCGGTACTCCAGTCCTGTGTTAGCATTTCTAAGACGTTTCCTACATGGGTAATTGTCCCTTCCTGGTTCACCTGGTCTCTCCAGGTGGTTCACAAATGCTTCCCACCTGGAGAAGATCAGCAGTGACTGATCTGCTGCCCAAGACCAAGGAAGCACAAAATGCAGGAGAAAGGGCCTCTTAGACCTTCCATGATTCTCTCCTGTCTTTATCTCCTACATCCAGCCAGTCACAAAGTCAAAGTCCTGCTCTTGTGCCAACACGTTTCTAGCTCCAGCCTTTCTCTTGGTTCCGAGCTCATCTGCTGAGAATCAGCCCCAAACTATTGAGGGCCAATGGGCCTCCTGGAATAGGGCCACATGCATCCTCCAGGGCCGTGTTATTCCAGAAATGGCGCTCAGGGATAATGGCACAGAGCAGCACTTACGGCCTGTTAGGGTCTGTTCTTACTGGTTTATACGGTCTCCCACAGTTCCCCTGGGGTTGAAGACCAGCAGGTGGGTGTTCCCACAATGCAGCCCCATGTGGTAGGTACCATCATCCCCACTTTACAGACGAGGAACCCAAGGCCCAAGTTGGTCACCTGAAGCAATACGCCAACTTCAGGACTCGCTTAACTTGCTGCGGGCTGTCCGGGAGGAGCAGCACAGAAGACAAAACCAAAATCTGAGGACAGACATTGCGCAGAGGGAATGTTCTAGAGAGTCACAGGGCACGTCTCTCTCTCTCTCTCCCTGTATCTCTCTCTCTGTCTCCTCTCTTTTGTTGTCAACATCACCTTCATCTGTTATAGGAAGGTAGATGTTTTTAAGTCCATCATGACAAATCATCCTTGGTTATGAGACCAACACGATCCCCTTAGGCTGATCCAAAGGTTCTATTTTTTCCCTCAAACAGGAAAGAAACCTTCCAGGAGGGCCAGTTAATCCAGCAGGATTGTTCTCTGCTCCCTTCACAGTCTGTGGCAGCTCCGCAGTTAGGTGGTCCCAGCTTCACCCAGGCGCGTCTGTTTCTCCCCTTTCCCAGCAGACACCTGCTCACAGTCCAGCCTCCCACCCGGCACCCCGATTCGGGACCTGGTGGTAGGACCCAGGGTAGGAAAATCCCTCTGTTAGTTGACTTCCAGGACAGCTGGCAAGGGTGATAAAAACTAATCATAAAACACTCTTAACGGTTGGGGCTCTTGTGCCAGGTTTAAAAGTAGTGGGTTTAGAATCTCGTTTCTCCCGAGATGTGTCAGAGCGAGAGCCGTGGCCGCTGCCCGGGGCCGTCCACTTCCTTGAAATCACAAATTAATCACCCAACAGCGGTGCCTCTCGACAGGTCTCTGCGGAGCCAAGCTTCCACTCCCAGATTCCAAGCAAACCAACCCGAGAACAGGACGTCTGGAAGAGGCGCCCGACTGTGCTGGCCGGGGAGACTGATCCTGGGCTGCGAGGCCGGCAGAGAGGCCCTTCCTGGGAGGCACGTTCCCCTCCGGTCCGGGAACATCGGCACAATGAACTATCTGCGACATCGCGCAAAGGTAATGAGCGCAGGAAACTGACGGCAGCTCCAACTAAATTACCGCTTAAAAGAAAAGGAAGGTCCCCAGAGACAGCCGCAGAAGGGAAGGCTGACCAGGCCCAGGTGAAATTGAATTGGAAATGGTTCCTGCCTGATTAGCATAACAAAAGTTCCAGTGTTTAAAGAAAAAAAGTCATTCTGTGTAAATGAAAGAGGGGGGAAAAAGAAGCCTATCTCCCCACAAACATAGTTATCTGTAAAAATGTCCAGTCCCAGATAGGTCTGAACTATGTCGTAAACAACACCGCAGAAATGGGCTCTTAAATCGTCCCTCTCGATCCGTGTTGATTCCTCCTTTATTTGGATGGGACTGACCGGCTATTTAAAACACCACAGTAGCTACACACGTGCACGCACACACACACAAACATGCACACACACGTGCGTGCACACACACACATATATATATATATTCCCTCTCTCCCCCCATTTTAAGGGAGACCAAAGGCAAGCTTGGCATAGTTTACTAACCAAAACTCAAAAAGTACTGTAATTCAGATAAAGACATATTGGACATATTTGGGAATTTATACCAGGGATTTAGAGATTAGCCCCATTTATCAAAAATGTTGATCATTTGTATTATTTAAATTCACTGTAAACTACTAGAATGAGCAGCCACGCCAAAATAAAAAAGCAAAATAGGAATGAGAATTAGATCTTTGTGAGGAAGTAAAATATGCCATCCTCCAATCAACTTTATTTCAAACTGTCCTTGAAGATCCACAGTAATGATGCTATAACCATAACCACCGTGTACTGAGTCTATCCTCTGTGCCAGGCACTCTGCTGGGTAATTCTCACAACCAACTTCTAAAGCAATGTTATTATGCCCACTTCATAGACAAGGAAACTGAGGTTCACAGAAATTAAGTAATTTGTTTAGCAGATCGACTGAACCAAATCTTGTCAAAAAGTGCTTAACCCAAAGAAAAATACTTTGATGCCTTACGTAGAGATGAATTCAATGAGAATTTTATATTCAAAGTAAGTTCTGGCTTTTTCTAGAAGCAGAAATAAGGCAAAGGTTCCTGTTTCCACAGTGAGCCTCAGGTCTCCCTCTGTCAATACGAGTCACCTTTTCTTTCACAGAAGCACTTCTTCTGGTTGGTGTGGTGGGAAAAGCTCCAGCCCTGAGTACCAACAGAGTTAGGTTTAACTGAGAGTAACAACAACAAAACCCTGAGAAAAGGGTGACTTAACCCAGTAAAAGTTTATTTCTTCCTACTTGAAGAAGCCCAGAGGAGGACGTCCCTGAGCATCAGAGATGTGGCTCCTTCCTTGGAGGATGCCTCCTGGTCCATGATGGCTGCTGTCACTCTGGCCCTCCCAATATCCTTCCAGCTGGCCGGTAGGGGTAAGGGATAAAGAACAGTGTGTGGCACACCTCTAAAGAGCTGTTTGGGAAGTCACACACACACTTTTGTTTGATCTTATTAGCTGGAACGTAGGGATGCGGCCAACATTGGCTGCAGGGAAGGCAGGAGATGTAATCTTTACTTGGGACAGCTCAGCCAGAACCAGGGCTCAATGACCAAGGATGACGGGGAAAGGCTGTCAGAGGCCTGGCCAGCCAGCTTTCCAGCGGTGTAGGGGCCAGGAACGTCATCAAGCTCACTGGGTCAACTGGAGGTCATTTTTCTCCACCCCACCGTCTTCAAATGAAAAATGAGAACCACCTGCATTACTCCAAAGCTCTTTTCCAGGACCCTTCTGAGGTCACTATTGAGCCAATGACAACCACGTCCACCCAACACTGACCCCGTCAATTCTTTCCCCACAATGACACGGGAAACTCTCCCCACTCCGCGCCCACCACACGGCGCCCCTCCTCAAGCACCAGTTACCAGCTCCCTCAGCCGCCTCGGGGCCCACGCCATCTCCTGCCTCCCACTGCTCCTCTCTCCACCCTCTGAGACCACAGTGACTTTTCCACAGCCAGGTTTCCATTTTCTACAAAGTCCACGTTCTAACACCGAGTTCCCCCACAATCTGGCCCGAGGACAGTCCTGCCCCCAGTTTTCATCAGACTTCCTCTCTCACCCATTTAACAGATACTGTCCTCGGTCGTGTGTGAGGCTAAATTCAGGTGCTCCACGGATGCGTGATGCTCAGACCCTGTGCAGAATAGTCACACGGCGGCTTGGACCACCATCCTCAGAGAGGCCTGCTTGCAGGGTGGGCCCTTGATGGGCATCTGAGACCTTGGATTTCGGAAAGCCCCCAGTCCCTGGTGAGAGTGGCTCCACGTGCTACACTGTACAATCGGTGCCACTTATGCTGAGCACCTGCTTTCCTTCTGGGGTCTGGATCTTGGTGCCTCCCAGGCGGAGGGCGCTACTTGGCCAGGCCCCCATCAAAACCCTGGGCATGGGGTCTCTCATGAGCCTCCCAGGAGAAGCACTTCACATGCATCATCACAGCCCCTTTCGGGGAATTAAGAGACTCCAGGGGAGAGGGCTCTGGAAGCCAGTGCCGGTGCCTTGGACATCACCCCACAAACCTCCTCCCTTCGCTGACTTTCCTCTGCGTCCTCTCACTTACCAAACCACAGCCACGAGTCCGAGTGTACGGAGTTCTGTGAGAACTGGTGAACCTGGGCGTGGCCTTGGGGACCCCTGACAGTGTCTGACCTCCAAGACTTCAAGAGGGCGGGGGGCACAGATGCCCTACATGGTGAGGAGGTGTGAATGGAGGTGAGTACAGTGTCACTGGACAGGGAGGGTGGGCACTCTCCCAGAGAGAGCAGGTTTGCAGGCTGAGTGGGGGTGGCCTGGGGGGGAGGATGGGACACGTGATGGGAGATTCTAGCTAGAGGAACAACAGGCACAAACCCAACGGTGTGGGCACCAAGCCTGTTAGAGACCTGCAAACATGTAGGACATCCAGAGATGGGGTGTGGGAGGGGAGAAGGCAGCAGGTGAGGTTGGACAGAGAAGTGGGGAGCGAATTGCGAAGGCCCTCGCACGCCCTGCGGGGGGGATCTGGACAGCATCTCATGGTTCAAGGGGACTTGTGAGCATGTTTGTCAAAGGTGGGGCAGCCGTGGGCAGACTCAGTCATCAGCAGGCTCGACCACCCCGAGCCCCTCCTGCCTCCAGGCCCTCCCCGTCTACCGTCTACCGTAATCCTCCACTGGGAGAGGGCTCTGGTGCTGACCTAAGTCAGTGGAGTTCCCTGCAGCTGTCACCTTCCTCCACTGAAATGAAAAGTGAGACAATTCTGTCTTCCCGAGCACCAGCGAACGTGAGCAGTGTGGACACTGCATCAGTGCTCCAGCCGTCACTCTCAGACCGTCGGTGTGGGCCACGCATTAGAGGCAAGTAAAACTACTCTCATCGGAAAACTGCAAAATTGGTCATGCTCTAATCATTTGTTTCAAGGCTAATGAAGTTTTTCTTATTGTTGAATGCTACACAAATATTAAAAGAAAGTGTCTTTGAGGGGCTAGCCCAATGGCATAGTAGTTAAGTTGGCATGCTCTGCTGCAGTGGCCCGGTGTTCACAGGTTCGGATGCCGGGCGTAGACAAACACACCGCTTGACAAGCCATGCTGTGGCGGTGTCCCATATAAAGTAGAGGAAGATGGGCACGGATGTTAGCCCAGGGCCAGTCTTCCTCAGCAAAAAGAGGAGGATTGGCAATTGGATGTTAGCTCAGGGCTAATCTTCCTCACCAAAAAAAAAAAAAAAAAAAGGAAAGTTGCTTTGAGGGGCACCTGATTCCTAGCCTACCCAGGAAGCCCACATCCCATGTTCTGGCCTTAAAGACAGAAGTTTTAAATTCATCCTCGGATCTGACACCAGCCGATCCCAGCTCCCAGGACATCATAACTAACTGCACCACTATTGATAGTTGACACATGCTTGGTCCTGTGCTGAGCACGAAACATTCCTTACATCATCTACTCTCACACAAGCCCTGTAAGGGAGATGTCATCGTTTCCTCTTTACTGAGAAAATTGAGGATCAGAGACATTCAGGTAGCTCCTCAAGGTCACACAGCTTACACACTGCAGAGCTGAAATAAGAAACCAAATTATTGGCGCTCCCAAGCCTGTACCCACCACAGCACTCTAAGTTCTGAACAAACGGCTGACAGGTCAAAGAAGGAATGAGCCCCAAATATCTTTAAAAGTGCATCTTATTCTAAAAGTCATTAGATTATTTTTGTTTTGCATTATATTTGAAACTTAGTTTCAATTAAAATATATAACATGCTGCAGTGGGAACTAGAAATGAACCAGCGACTTGAAACTTTACTATTGTTGCTGTATGCACGTTCCACAGTTTGTCAGTTGTATTCCCACTTCAATTATTAAGTGCTCCTTCCCACCACAGTCCAAAGTTTCACTTTGGCCTTTTTCTATCTAAAGAGTCAAAGTAGACTCTTTTTAAATCAATTTGATAGTTTTTCATGTAAAATAGATTTAAAAAACAGACCCATTCCTATGTAAAGAGGGAAAGTAGAGAAAGGAGGGCACTACAGTGGTGCTGCTGATCTCATCTCACAACCAGCCAATTGCAGCAGATCAATCATGACCATCGATGGGGTTTCTGGGTCACAGGCCCATGAGCGGGGTGCCCTGGAGCGTCGCTGCCGACAGAACTTTCTGTGATGATGAAACGTCCATATCTGCTCTGTCCAATACAGTGGCCGGGAGCCACGGGTGGCTTCTTGAACACGTGAAATGTGGCTGGTGTGATGGAGGAACTGAAGTTTTAATTTATTTAATTTTAATTAAGTTGAATGTGACAGACAGCTGCACACAGTGCGGTACCAGCACACCGGGCAGTGCAGCTCTACGGGGAGGCAAAATCATCTCTCTCAGAGGCTTTTCATACAGTTAAGCTGATTAGCAATAACATCTTCACCCAACAACATGGCTGCATTTGTCTACGATCTTAAACGATAAATACGGTAACAGATGCCTGTGAACATTCTCTCTCCTCCTCCCTACAGGCGGACTCTGCTCCCGTCTGAGGAGACACCAGTCCACTGAGAGGTGCTGAGGCCAAGGCTACGGAAGCCTGAGAATGGAGGGAAAATTGAGAATTGAGAAAAGAAATCAAAAAAGAAAACAAGAGATAAAAGAACAAGGGAGAAAGAGAGGAGAGACGGGATACAGTGTCACCAGCAACCGCCCTGGGCTGCCACATGCTCACCACGGACTGGCCTCGTGCTGAGTGACACGAAGGAGCAAGCTCGGGGCCAGGCTGGGGGAGTCCCAGTCTGGGGAAAGCACAGATTCATAAATGACTTCGAATGATCAGCCTGGTGAGTGTTGTGTGGTGGTTTACACGGGCCGTGGGAGCAGAGAGGAGGGAAGCGGCCAGCCAGGGGAGCCAGGGACGTGGTGGCATGGTGGGGCCATAGTGGCATGGCAGGGACATGGGGCAAGGAGCGCCGGACGCGAGCCTCTGGGTGGAAGTCCCCAAGCAGCACAGACACGATCTTCTGGTACACAGAGGGCATCTCCCATTGGAGGTCCCAGCTGTCCCCTCAAAGGCCACACATCCGAAAGTCACCCCACTCCACCAGCCCTCTGGGCACTCCGTCAAGCAGGTCTACTGTGAAGAACAGCCACTGTGCATCCGGGGTTGTTCCGCTATCCTAATTGTGCACTGTTTAATACTTTCTGCTAAGAATCCATTATATATGCATTCACAGGTGATTTTTAAAAAATAAACATTACACAACTCTGCGTATGAATAAATTCACGTTTCTGGACCACATTGACAGATCGTGTGTCCTGCTACACATTTCACATGGACAGGCAGAAGGTCTGAGCCTCATCTGGCTGCCTCCTCCATTCACACTCCACCACGGTCTCACCAGCTCCCGTCCAGCGGGCACACTCCGGTGCAAGAGGAGGGGCAGCAGGCCGGCCTGCCCTGCCCGCTCGGCACCAGCTGGACCTGGGCTTCTGACATCCTCTTGGCCACAGTCAGCACCTGGCGTCCAGGGTTGCCCACATCCAGCGAATAAAGTGAGACAAGCATGACTTCTGACCTCGGTTCAGGGCTCACTGGCCGCTCACCTGCTCATGTTCCTCGGGCTCAGGGCTCCGTGCCCACCTGAGGCGTGCTGCTGGCCTTCCCTGACCCTCGAGATCAGCCCCTGGCTGTTCTGCATCTGCCAGCGCCAGGTGTCTGCTGTGGTGGCGCTCCCCAACCTGGCCCGTCTGTCCCCGTGCCTACCCACCCTGCACCGTGCATGACGACACAGCGGCTCAGAGCTCCCCTCATCTTCTCCAGTACTTATGTTTTCTAAGCTGCAAACTGAAATACATAACAGGACACATGAGCTGACAACTTTTTCAGATGTGTGAATCTATTCATATGCAAAATCGCACAATGTTTGTTTTTTAAATCACCTTTAAGTGCATATGCAATGGATTCTTTGCAGAAAATATTAAAGGATGTGAAATTGCAATAGCTGTGAATAATCAGGGATGTACAGCGCCTGTTCTGTACAGTAAATTTGTTCCTAATTTAGTGTCTTCTATTGAAAAGTTTTCTCTCCTCTTTATCCATCCTGCAGAGCTCATCATTCCGCACCTGGATTATTGCCGCTGTCCTCCATGGGCGGCCAGGCCCACCGGGTCTCCGTTTCCTGTCCATCTCTGCCAACTGCCCTTATCCTTCTCCATCAAGTCAACCTTCTTCTTAAGAATTTACAGCGTCTGCTCACTGCAAGCAGAGGCAACTTTAGACACCACTGCTTGCTTTCAAAACCTTCCATAACCTGGTCACTCAACCTTTCATACCCAATGTATTTCCCACCCTCTCCACACACAGCTTCAGGCCCTCGAAAGCCAGATTTCCCACCATCCTGTAAACATACCTCACCCAGCACCATTAGCCTTGCTCAGACCCACCCCCAGTCACCAGAGCTTAACCACCTCTTACAGCCCAGCCCCGTATCTGCAAGACCTTCTCTAAGGCACCCTTCTGAAATCCTCTTGTAATGTTGGCCAGAGTTCATAGCGCATTTGAGAGCATGCCCTCTGGGCCCAAACCAATGGGGGCAAGACCCAGCCCACAGCTGAGACCCTTAGAACAGATTACTCAACACCCCACAGAAGCCCCTGCATCCTTATCTAAACAATGGAATCAGGGCTTCCTCCTGGGAGCGGGTGAAACTCCACCGTGAACATGAACGCAGCAGGTTAACACAGTGCCTGCCGACGTACGGGCGAGGGGAGGCTCCCTCTCTATACAACTGTGTGGTCAAAACCGTTACCTCTCAGGGCTTCACTCAATGCTACCAGGCCCAGAACAAGATTTGATGCATGTAAACACACACTTGGGCCACGAGCTGTCATGTTTGGGCTGGAATACTACGTTTGCAGAAATTAATGCATCCACAGTCAGGAGGCACTTGGCTGACTTAAGTAGATGTCACAACTTACCACTCATGGACCTGTCCCCTCCCTGGTGTCCCGAGATATCGGGAGTTCCTGGTCCACCCCACACACCTGCATCTCCTCCTAACCATGGGAGTAGCTCACTCCACAAGTGACTATGGGCCAGTCCACATTTCTCCTCTTCTCGGAGACTCATAAATATGGGAACATAAGACCAGCCAGGTGATCACAGCATGGCTCTGGCTCAGGCCTGACTCCTCCCCACCACCTCCCTGCATTCGGCCGTGTCCGCTCTGCCCACCAGCCTCAAGCTGGTCTCTGCCTTCTGCCTCACCCAAAACAGTAGCTGCTAACACCAGTGTTACGAGTTGAATCGTGCCCTCAATAATTCATACCCTGAAGCCCTAACCCCCAGTATTTCAGAATGTGACCTTGTAAATAGGTCACTGCAGATGTAATTAGTAAAGCTGAGGTCCTACTGGGGTAGGGTGGCCCTAATCCAATGACTGGTGTCCTTATAAAAGGGGAGGTGTGGACACAGAGAAGTGACCACAGGGAGAACGCCATGGAAGACTGGAGTTGTACTGCCACAAGTCAAGGAACCACTGGCAGCCTTGGAGAAGCCTGGCCAGATCCTCCCCCAGCGCCTTCAGAGGGGACGGGGGAGGCGTCCCTTGCCTACACCTCTATCCCCGACTGCTGTCTCTAGGACCGAGAGAGAACAAAGTTCTGTTGTTTAGGCCCCCAGCCTGTGGTACTTTGTTGCAGCAGCCCCAGGACACTAATACAACCAAGACTTTCAAATATATTCATAACCTGCCATCTACGTAGCACATATCCTGAGGAATAAAGCATGTAGCTTAGTACCTCTGGTCGTTTTATTCATATTTGGTTTTTTCTGAAGCTGGATGCAAGTACAGCCTGATCTTATCTTTGCATCTTCCAGGTAATTAGCTCCAAGATGATCAAGTCAGAGTTGCTCATAAACATTTCTTAATTCTTCATCAGGACACTTCACCCAAATAATTCGTCATAAACCCCTTTCAATGAGGAAAATCCCCTGGAACATTTTAAAATACCATTCACTTTACAAGCATGTGTGACCAGCCACTTTGCACAAAGCCAGGTTCACCTGCATCCCTCTGCTGGAGGAAGCATCCTGGGTGCCACGTGCGTCCTGCAGAAGGGAGACTGAAGATGCTGCTGGCTGGCGCCTGGTTAGTCATCTGTTACTGCAGCGGGAAAATCGTGGCGTGTCACTGCCGCAATTAATCCCGTATTTTTGTAGCTGAAGTCACAATACTCGCTTCAGGATAGAGTTGGAGTGAGGAGAGCCTATCTATATCTGTAAGTGAATGATATCATTATTTTGGGAAATGAAAGTTGAAGCTCTGTAAAACACGCAATCCCATGGAGATCTCGCGGAGGAACTTGTGCGCGCAGGTGTTCGCCGTGATAACGGGCGTCACCATTTATCTGTGTACTTGCAGGCAAATATTAACATAGTCATGAATTAAGCTTTTAATCCCTTTTATTTTAAATTGAATATCTTTATTTTAACAAACATCAACAATGCACATTATTGTGCTCCAAACTATTCATTACTATTCCCCACAGCGCACCGTTACATGATACGCCGTAATACACGTGTTCCCGGAGCGGCAGCATCTGCGGAGCACCCCACAGTATATTTCATTCTTTTTTCACCCTCTAAACAAAGAGGCGCTCTCACAAAGACACTTTCTATGTAGGGAGAGAGGACTGTGGCTCGGTTTTGTGCAGGAAGTCTAGAAACATGTTTCATGTGGGAAACATTGGTTAGAAACCAAGTTCTTATTTCTCTGAAACCTTGAATGGAAGGGGACTCAGGTCTGAGATCAGAACAGCAAACCGAAGGGGTTTGGTGAAGCAGGCTGCTGAGCAAGGGCACCAAGCGTGGTTTAGGGCCAAGGTGGGTCCAATCAGCATGTGCTCGAGCCTTCTGTCCCACATGTGAGTGACATGGCAGTGTCAGTCGAAGCTCAAAGACAGAAGAGGAGAAGAGGACACAACCTCAAATGGTTACCTGGGTTGTACGACTTTACTCATCAAGTCAATATAGCAAGTATTTCAAGAGTGCCTATTGTGCACAGGGCCTGGGCCTGGAACTGCAAGATTCAAAACTCAATACGAGGGCCAGCCCCGTGGCTTAGCGGTTAAGTGCGCACGCCTTGCTACTGGAGGCCTGGGTTCGGATCCCGGGCGCGCACCGACGCACGGCTCCTCCGGCCATGCTGAGGCTGCGTCCCACATACAGCAACTAGAAGGATGTGCAAACTATGACATACAACTATCTACTGGGGCTTTGGGGAAAAAAAAAGGAGGAGGATTGGCAATAGATGTTAGCTCAGAGCTGGTCTTCCTCAGCAAAAAGAGGAGGATTGGCACCGATGTTAGCTCAGGGCTGATCTTCCCTACCAAAAAAAAAAAAAATTCAATACGAGAATTTCTCAATTCAGGGGATTGACAGTAGAGTGGAGGGAGCAATATGAAGACACAGGCAGAACACGATTAGGTATTTGATGGGGGTGTGAGAAATCGAGAAGGAGGAGTTAACTCTCATCCAGGGACTGGGGCAGGTTAGAGGGTGTGAGAAAGGAGTCCTGGATCCTACAAACAGATGCGGCAGGAGGCATGTGGAAACACAGAGCGGGCATGACTGTCCCAGGCGTGACTCCGTAGGTCATGATTCTAGACTGATCATCTTCAATAAGTGAAGAAACCAAGAGCAGCTGCAAGTAAGAGACCCTGCAGAGGGCACAAGTGGTCTGTGATGGTCCCCCACGCCCCACATGGCAATTTTTCCCAGTAAACCACACAGACTTCCTGGAACTGATCTTTACATTTGATGTTTTTAACCTTCAGTTTCAGAGAGTGTAGTTCTACTCTTACCCCCTGCACGCACACACTCAGCCCGAGATGACACGGAAAGCAGAGTCATCAGGAGCAGCACACAGTCTTGTTTCCTGTCGCATCACAGCTGCCGATCACTCCCCACACCCTGACAACAATGGTGACGTGGGACTGGAAAGTGACTCTTACTACATGGAGCAGACGGTCTGAAGCAGCAGCACAGCGCCCACAAGCGAAAGCACTGGCTGCTCAGAGCCGTGTCTGCTGCCAAAGCCGGCAGAGCTTCTGGAGCATGCTGCTTTTGAAAGGTGGCGAGCGCCACAGAGGACAACGCACTGCCGAAGCTGTACTGTCCCTCGTGGCCAAGGTCAGGGTTGGGTTATCAATATTCTGCTGTGCTTTGCAATTTTAAAGAGCCTTAGAAATAAAAGTGCAAGATGTCTCTATGTCCCATACAGTGGAGGATGGAGATGACGACAGACACGTCCCACCCTTATTCCAGCTATGAACCTGATACACAAAGATTGAAAATTATCCTCAATAACTTGGAAGAAACCAGAAAGTAAAAAAAGAAGCCAGACAGCTACCTAAGAACATTAGCACTGAAGTTACCTCCTGACAAGCTCCGCATCCCCGCCCTGGCCTCTATTAGAATTATTTGTTCATTCTCTATATTTATAGGAATATTATTTCTCCAGTTAATATTAGAAAGCCTCATGGTTGCCAGATGAAACTGAGAGGATGTTTCTTCAACAATATTACCTAGAGATCTAGTTAATCTATAGAAAGACAGATGCTTGAAAATACATCTTGATGGCATAAAAAAACTAGCTGAAGAGGGAAGCCAGAAGATGCCTTGAAGCATACGGTTTGTTTTAAAGGCTATATATCTAGTTTAAACAATTCAGAGTAGTCTTAATTATCCCCCAAATGCCTTCTGATTGTTTTATTCCTTCAAATGCTACCTGTTTAAATAATTTTTCTGGAGGCGGAGTCAAGATGGCGGCATAGGCAGACTCTGAACTCACCTCCTCCCGTGGACACAGCCAATTTACAACTACTCGTGGAAAAATTGCCCCTGAGACAGAACTGAAAACTGGATGAGAGGAACTCCTGCAACAACGGACAATCCTAACTGGGGTGGAAGAGGCAGAGACTCCCTTCTGGAGAGGAAACGCCGCCTTCACAAGCCGCCAGCGTCACGGCCGCCGGGAGCAGCTCACAGGTACGCAGCCTCCCTGGAGGCGCGGGGCCCTGAGCCGGGGAGCGCCCCCGCTGTGGGCATTTTGTGGACCCAGCACAATCGACACCAGTGGCATAATATCTGACCTTGCCTGCTACTAAAGCATTGGGGAGCACCCCCAGAAAACCCGGTTCACAAAGAAACTAAAACTGGCTCTTAAAGGGCCCGTGCACAAACTCAACCGTTCCAGAAAGCATCCTAAAATCACCAGAAAGAAAGGTGCACACTGCTTTGGTGACAAGAGACTCACCTAATAGGCCCTGAGTGCATCTCGGTGAGGGGTGAGACCTCTCCAGGGACTGGGACATTGGCGGCGGCCATTGTTGTGGCCTGGTGTGAGCGTGCTGACACAGACACCATTGGAGTTTTCCCTGAGACCTGCTAGCCCAGGGTCTGCTCCACCCGCTAGAGCACCGATTTAATCCAGCTCAGCCAAGGCAGGCAGCCCACCCTAGAGACTGGCCCCACCTAACAACAAGCCCTCAGGCAACGTGTGGGCCTACATAGATTGGTGACTGGATTTTCTGCAGCCTGGCAACTGAGCTGACTTGAGCGGGGCAGGGTGTGCACAAGGAGCGGGTGGAGAGTGTGGGGTGGTGGCGGAGTGTGTGGGGCTCCTGCCGTGGAGAGACTGGGTCCGCTTGGGGAGGTCGGGGCGCTCACACGGGACAGGACTGTGTTGACTGTGTGTGTGGACCTATGGGCGGCAGGGCTTGTCAGCTGCAGAAGACTTGTGCTTCTCAAAGACCCACATAAGGAGGTTTGCCCCACCTTCCAAAGCCTGAAACAATTGGGTGCTCCTGTGCCTGAGGCCAGCCCCACCCAGCTGCAATCCTCAGAGAGCTGACAAGAGACCTAATAGGCTAGAGGTTTACAGCAATTCTAAGGCCCTGAGCCTAACAACCTGCCACACTGGGGGCCTACTCACTTAAAAGAAATACTGCAACACAAATGTGGTATTAGAACTTACAGCCAACTGTGCTGGGGCTCCCAACACCTGATAAAGAGACTGAAGGGCCCACAACAACTACAAGCAGCTGAGCATTACAACAGCTGACCAGGAGCATAACTCAGCCTCCCTGGGCGCCTATAGGGAGAGCTAACAGGCCACAATAGAAGGACACACGTAGCCCACATAGGGGCCACCCCTGGAACATTGAGAACTGAGGGAAGCACACTGGAAGCCTCCTAAGCCATCACTTACATAAGGTCACCTATCCAAGAGCAGGAGACGTAGCTGACCTACCTAATACGTAGACACAAGCACAGGGAAAGAGGCAAAATGAGGAGGCAAAAGAATACATTCCAAGTAAGGGAACAGGACAAAACCCCAGAAAAGGAACTAAGTGAAACAGAAATGAGCAACCTACCCGACAGAGAGTTCAAACTAAGAGTGTTAAGGATGCTCACTGATCTGGGGAGAAGAATAGATGAACTCAGTGAGAATGTCAACAAAGAAATGGAAGATATAAAAAGAACCAATCAGAAATGAAGAATACAATACTGGAAATGAAAAACTCATTAGAGGGACTCAAAAGCAGAGTAGAGGATACAGAAGAACGGATCAGTGAGCTGGAAGAAAGACTAGAAGAAATTACCCAAGGTGAACAGGTAAAAGAGAAAAGAATTAAAAAGAGTGAGGACAGTCTAAGGGACCTCTGGGACAACATCAAGCGCACTAACATCCGTGTTATAGGTGTCCCAGAAGGAGAAGAGCGAGACAAGGGGGCAGAGAATCTATTTCAAGAAATAATAGATGAAAACTTCCCTAACCTAAGGAAGGAAACAGACATCCAGGTACAGGAGGCACAGAGAGCCCCAAACAAGATAAACCCAAAGAGGCCCACACCAAGACACATCATAATCAAAATGTCCAGAATTAAAGATAAAGAGAGAATCCTAAAAGCCGCAAGAGAATGTCAAGTTACATACAAAGGAAACCCCATAAGGCTATCAGCTGACTTCTCAGCAGAAACCTTACAGGCTAGAAGAGAATGGCACGATATATTTAAAGTGCTAAAAGGAAAAAACTTACAGCCAAGAATACTCTACCCGGCAAGGTTATCGTTCAAAATGGAAGGAGAGATCAAAATTTTCCCAGATAAGCAAAAATTAAAGGAGTTTGTCACCAAGAAACCAGTGTTACAAGAAATGTTAAAGGGACTGATTTAAGGGGAAAAGAGAAGACCACAAATAGGAAAAATTATCTATTTCCACGATTAGAACGTAATGGATACAAATGCACAAAAAGAGGTTAGATAGGATCTCAAAAACATAAAAGGAGGGAGGAGGGTAGTTAAAGAGTACAGCTTTCAGACAGAGGTCAAACTAAAGTGACCATCAATTCTGTATAGAAGAAGTAAGGAACAGAGAAGGACTACTTAAACACTGAGGAAAAAAATAAAAAAGTTAAAAATGGCAGTAAGTACATACTTATCAATAGCTACTTTAAACGTCAATGGACTAAATGCCCCAATTAAAAGGCATAGGGTGGCTGACTGGATAAAAAACAAGACCCATATATATGCTGCATACAAGAGACACACTTCAGACCTAAAGACACTCACAAACTGAAAGTGAAGGGATGGAAAAAGATACTCCACGCAAATGGCAATGAAAAGAAAGCTGGGGTAGCAGTACTCATATCAGACAAAATAGACTTTAAAACAAAAACTGTAAAAAGAGACAAAGAAGGGCATTACATAATGATCAAGGGAACAATCCAACAAGAGGATATAACACTTGTAAATATCTACACACCCAATGTAGGTGCACCTAAATATATAAAGCAATTATTAACAGACATAAAAACAGAAATAGACAGTAACACAATAATAGTAGGGGACTTTAACACTCCACTTACACCAACAGATAGATCATCCAAACAGAAGATCAATAAGGAAACATTGGCCTTAAACGACACCTTAGAACAGATGGACCTAGTAGATATATACAGAGCATTCCATCCAAAAACCGAAGAATACACGTTCTTTTCAAATGCACATGGAACATTCTCCAAGATTGATCACATATTAGGCCACAAAACAAGTCTCCATAAATTTAAGAAGATTGAAATAATACCAAGCATCTTTTCTGACCACAACGGTATGAAACTAGAAATCAACTATAGGAAGAAAATCAGAAAAGCCACAAATACATGGAGATTAAACAAAATGCTACTGAACAACGACTGGGTTAACGAAGAAATCAAAGAAGAAATCAAAAAATACCTGGAGACAAATGAAAATGAAAATACGACATGCCAGAATTTATGGGATACAGCAAAAGCGGTTCTAAGAGGGAAGTTTATAGCGATACAGGCCTATCTCAACAAACAAGAAAAATCTCAAATAAACAATCTAAAAATGCACCTAAAGGAACTGGAAAAAGAAGAACAAACAAAGCCCAAAATCAGTAGAAGAAGGGAAATAATAAAAATCAGAGCAGAAATAAATGAAATAGAGACCAAAAAAACAATAGAAAAATTAATAAAACCAAGAGCTGGTTCTTTGAAAAGATCAACAAAATAGACCAACCTTTAGCTAGACTCACCAAGAAAAAAAGAGAGAAGGCACAAATAAGTAAAATCAGAAATGAAAGAGGAGAGGTTACAACAGACACCTCAGAAATACAAAAGATTATAAGAGAATACTATGAAAAACTATATGCCAACCAATTCGACAATCTGGAAGAAATGGATAAATTCTTAGAATCATACAACCTTCCAAAACTGGATCAAGAAGAAGTGGAGAATTTGAATAGACCAATCACCAGTAAGGAGATCGAAACAGTAATCAAAAACCTCCCCAAAAATAAAAGTCCAGGACCAGACGGCTTCCCTGGTGAATTCTACCAAACATTCAAAGAAGACTTAATACCTATCCTTCTCAAACTCTTCCAAAAAATTGAGGAGGGGGAGAAGCTCCCTAACTCATTCTACGAAGCTGACATTACCCTGATACCAAAACCAAACAAGGACAACACAAAAAAAGAAAATTACAGGCCAATATCACTGATGAACATCGATGCGAAAATCCTCAACAAAATACTAGCAAATCGCATACAACAATACGTTAAAAAGATTATACACCATGATCAAGTGGGATTTATTCCAGGGATGCAGGGATGGTTTAACATTCGCAAATCAATCAACGTAATACACCACATTAATAAAATGAAGAACAAAAATCACATGATCATCTCAATAGATGCAGAGAAAGCATTTGACAAGATCCAGCATCCATTTATGATAAAAACTCTGAATAAAATGGGTATAGAAGGAAAGTACCTCAACATAATAAAGACCATATATGAGAAACCCACAGCTAATATCATCCTCAATGGTGAAAAACTGAAAGCTATCCCTCTAAGAACAGGAACCAGACAAGGATGCCCACTGTCACCACTCCTATTTAACATAGTACTGGAAGTCCTAGCCAGAGCAATCAGGCAAGAGAAAGAAATAAAAGGGATCCAAATTGGAAAGGAAGAAGTGAAACTGTCACTATTTGCAGATGACGTGATTTTATATATAGAAAACCCTAAAGAATCCACCAGAAAACTTTTAGAAGTAATAAACGAATATGGTAAAGTTGCAGGATACAAAATCAACATACAAAAATCAGTTGCATTTCTGTACACTAACAACGAAGTAGCAGAAAGAGAAATTAAGAATACCATCCCATTTACAATTGCAACAAAAAGAATAAAATACCTAGGAATAAATTTAACCAAAGAGGTGAAAGATCTGTACACTGAAAACTATAAAACATTTCTGAAAGAAATTGAAGAAGACACAAAGAAATGGAAAGATATTCCGTGCTCTTGGATTGGAAGAATTAACATAGTTAAGATGTCCATACTTCCTAAAGCCATCTATAGATTCAATGCAATCCCTATCAAAGTTCCAACAACATTTTTCACAGAAATAGAACAAAGAATCCTAAAATTCATATGGAACAACAAAAGACCCCGAATAGTTAAAGGAATCCTGAGAAAAAAGAACAAAGCTGGAGGTATCACACTCCCTGATATCAAAATATACTACAAAGCTATAGTAACCAAAACAGCATGGTACTGGCACAAAAACAGACACACAGATCAATGGAATAGAATCGAAAGCCCAGAAATAAACCCACACATCTATGGACAGCTAATCTTTGACAAAGGAGCCAAGAACATACAATGGGGAAAAGAAAGTCTCTTCAACAAATGGTGTTGGGAAAACTGGATAGCCATATGCAAAAAATGAAAGTAGATCCTTACCTTACACCATACACAAAAATTAACTCCAAATGGATTAAAGACTTGAATGTAAGACCTGAAACTGTGAAAGTTCTAGAAGAAAACATAGGCAGTACGCTCTTCGACATCGGTCTTAGCAACATCTTTTCAAACACCACATCTGACCGGGCAAGAGAAACAATAGAAAAAATAAACAAATGGGACTACATCAAACTAAAAAGCTTCTGCACAGCAAAGGAAACCATCAACAAAACGAAAAGACAACCTAACAATTGGGAGAAGATATTTGCAAACCATACATCTGATAAGGGCTTAATCTCCAAAACATATAAAGAACTCATGCATCTCAACAACAAAAAAACTACCAACCCAATTAAAAAATGGGCAAAAGACCTGAACAGACATTTCTCCAAAGAAGATATACACATGGCCAACAGACACATGAAAAGATGTTCAAAATCACTAACTATCAGGGAAATGCAAATCAAAACTACAATGAGATATCACCTCACGCCAGTCAGAATGGCTATAATTAACAAGACAGGAAACAACATGTGTTGGAGAGGATGTGGAGAGAAGGGAACTCTCATACACTGCTGGTGGGAGTGCAAACTGGTGCAGCCACTATGGAAAACAGTATGGAGATTCCTCAAAAAATCAAGGATAGATCTACCATATGATCCAGCTATTCCACTGTTGGGCATTTATCCAAAGAACTTGAAAACACCAATTTGCAAAGGTACATGCACCCCTGTGTTCATTGCAGCCTTATTCACAATAGCCAAGACTTGAAGCAACCTAAGTGCCCATCAAGGGACGAATGGATAAAGAAGCTGTGGTATATATACACAATGGAATACTACTCAGCCATAAGAAACGACGAAATCCAGCCATTTGTGACAACATGGATGGACATTGAGGGTATAATGCAAAGTGAAATAAGTCAGAGGGAGAAGGCCAAATACCGTATGATTTCCTTCATTAAGTAGTAGATAATAACAACAATAAACAAACACATAGGGACAGAGATTGGATTGGTGGTTACCAGAGGGGAAGGGGGGAGGGTGGAGGGTGAAAGGGATAATTCGGTACATGTGTGTGGTGATGGGTTGTAATTAGTATTTTGGTGGTGAACATGATGTAGTCCATGCAGAAATAGAAGTACAATGATGTACACCTGAAATTTTTGCAATGTTATAAACCAATGTTACTGCAATAAAAAAATAAATAAATAAATAAATAAATAAATAAATAAATAAATAAATAATTTTTCTAGCTTTTCATATGGGACTACATTATTAGCTCCAAAAAGTGTTTGTGTGATGGCTCAAATGCAATCCTTAAGGCTCTGCAATTCGCCGGGAGGCTAACATTGTCATAACAACGTCTTTCTCCGACAACACAACAGAGCTCCAGGCACCGCACTTGGGGAAACAAATCCCACATAGGCAAACACGACTACAAGCGCCAGGAGAGGAGAGCGCAGCTCCGCCTCCATCGTGAGATTTGGGGTGGCAGCACTGGGGTGGGAGATATGAGAGGCAGGGGTCTCTGTCGCTGGTCACTGTCTCCCCTATAAGCCACAGATAATGACAAATGGCCCTCAGACGAGGACGCCTTCTTGAGAAAGCCTACAGGGTGTAGTCAGTCAGTTCACGTTCCTCATTGTGGAAAACAATGATGAGTCCAAACAGGACTGCAGAAATAAACGAACATCGACCTTGCTAAGAGTTGTGATCCTGTTGTCCCTTCACACGGTGAGGTTTGCAAAGCTCGGTTCTCTAAAGGCCTCTGAGAACTTTGCCTGAATTGGGAGATGAAGGAGCAGCAGGGTCTTGGAAATGAATCTTTGCCTGAGCCCCCTGGCTTCAGGCCTGGCCAACGTCTCTGTGCGTTTGTCCCCACCCCGTGTTTTGGATTTTCACAGAAACAAAATTCTGTGTTAAATTATGTCCTACAATTTACTAATAGAGTCTATCTTAAAATTAGCACATATACAGGGCAAAATTTTAAAATCACATACCTTAGGTACAACTTGGAACATTAATTAATTAATTTCCATTAATTAATTACATATTAAAAAACAGAGGCTGGCCTGGTGCTGTAGTGGTTAAGTTGGTGTGCTCCACTTCTGGTGGCCCCAGGGTTTGCAGGTTTGGATCCCGAGTGCGGACCTATGCACAGCTCATCAAGCCACACTGTGGTGGCATCCCGTATAAAGTAGAGGAAGAGGGGCACAGATGTTAGCCCAGGGCCAGTCTTCCTCAGCAAAAAAAATCTGCTCTTGCCTCACTTTTGTCCCTTGGGTTCCTGACGGACAAAATCACTATGGGATCTTCTCTTGGAATCAGATCTGGATTGGTCCCCAAAATTTTGGCATCAAGGCTCCTTGCATTTCTAATGGAACTTTCTAACCACATGGAATGCAAATGCTATTTTATTTATTCATTTATATTGGCTGTGGTGCTTCATACCAAAAGAAGTGTTTCTTTTTCTATTTTCTCTCATGCTCTGCTACTAATTTCTCACAAATGTCAGGTCAATTTCTCAAAAATTCCTGTTTTTCTCACTCCTATGGGGCAGAAATTGAAAGGAAAACTGAAGAGTCCTGGAGTAATTTGATGCCGCTGGTCCATGTGATTCTTTGGTATTTCCATGATTCCAAGCTTCCCCCCTTGCCGTGACCACAGCACCCTACCAGCATGATATTACTGGAAATTCACCACAGTCGTTCTCTTTTGTGATCAATAACTCACCTCTCATACAAATCTTAAAGCCACAAGCATCTCAGCTCGCCCCAGAAACTGTGAGGACTGAGATCCGGGTCTCTTACACAAGGAACCGTTCTCTAGTGTCCAGAACGCCTCCAGGAGGGATGGTGGTGTGTGCATACGGTGTAGAATCTCCTGTCCTTCACAGAACTAATCAAAAACTTTAAAAAGAAGCAAAAGTGGTGAAGAAAATGTCATCAACATAATTGTTCCAATGATATAACACAAATTTTTAAAAATGTTGGCCAAATAATACAAATGGTTGAAATGAATGAAAATTCAGAAATTGGGACCCCAATTTACCTCTCTAAGAGAGCAGTTTGCTGCAGCGGGAGGTGGAGAAATCTTGGGCAATCTCCCCTCTGTGCCCCACTCTGCAGGAGCTAAAATTGCAGATGCGGGCAGCCAGAGGAAGGTCAGCCATCCTCACCAGAACCTCCCTCCCTCCCCACAGGGAAACTGCGCTCCTTGGTCGGGGGCGGCAGGCTGGGGACGGGGCGGAGTGATCCGGGGAAGCGATGGTTGACACAGCAAAGCAGGGCTTACAGCAGCAAATTGGGGGAACCTAAAATCTGGGGATTTCTTGCTGGAAGACTGAATATACCCCCAGCCTGGAGGACTTGCCCCCATACAGATGATTCAGCAACTTCAGGGAGAAGCTGCAGACACCAAGCTTCCTGGCCACAGCGCCTTGTCCCCTGCACTTCTAGCCCTGGGATGTGGATCCAGCTGATGCTCGACCACAAAGGGTGAGATGGGGACCACAGAGATTCACCCACTCTGTACCGCAAACAGCAATCCTGGACAGAACTTTCTCCCCTTCGATTGAAAAGTAAGTAAAGGAAAAAAACTACCATGAAACTTTTGCAAAAATGTTACTGCAACAAAAGAACAGAGCCCGTACTACACAGGTGAGAGAGACAGGAGTACACTTTGGAACAGGATTTACTCCACAAAACAAAATAAGTTTTATAAACTGCTTCACACTCAAGGGAACTAAGAAAATAAAGTTTTAAGACAAGAGATAAAATATGAGATGATAAGCAGAGATAGGAAGGAAAGGAAGCTAATGTGCTACAGGAAGAAATTGGGGATATAAACAATGCTGTTGTGCTACTCAGCACCGCAGGAGCCATGGAGAGCAGAACTGAGGTTACAGAAAACTGCCTCATGACAGCGGATGCCGGCACAGGGAAACGCACACAGAGTGCGAGAGAAAAGGCAAAGGACATGAGACAATTGGAGAAAAGATTAAGTATATGGAGACACACAAGAGAACACCACAAAAATTTAGTCTGCGTGAAAAAGAATATAAAAAAGGAGAGAAAACTAACTATTCAGTTATCTTAAGAAATTAATAAACTGAGACCTGCTATTTAAAATGATACTCCCTGCACCAGAAAAATACATCAATTTTTAATCAACACTGAATCTACAGTGGGTCTACAGACAGAATCACGTACTTACAGAAGGGAAAAGTCGGCCTGGTTCATATAAAAGAGATTGAACTTATATGTGTGTTTTTGCTTCTTCCCCAGATTTTATCAAAATGAGATCAAACAAGTAAACAAACTACAGCAACAAAAACCCCACACTGACAAGAGGATGGTCAATGGGAGTCGAGGCCACAGGCTGCAAAGCAACAGAAAACTCCAACTCAAATTCACGCAAATAGTAAGGAAATACAGTATCTCATGTTCAGCGTCCAGGGTGGTGCTGGCCAATAGAGCAGCCACTCGCCACACGTGACTATGTAAAACCAAATTTTAATTAATTAAAATTAAATAAAATTAAAAATCCAGTTTCTCAGTCACACTAGCTGCATTTCAAGGTCTCAGAGTCACTGAGCAATGCCATGGTATGTATCCAAAGAATCAAAAGCAGGGGCTTGAATGGAGACCTGCACGCCCGTGTTCACAGCAGCACTATTCACAACAGCCAAAAGGTGAAATGTCCACCAAGGAAGATATTCCAAGAGGAATGGATAAGCAAAATGTGCTCCATCCACACAATGGAATATTATTCAGTCTTGAAAAGGTATGAAGTTCTGACACAGGCTACAACATGGATGAAACTTGAGGACATTATGCTGAATGAAATAAGCCAGACACCAAAAATACTGTATGAGTCCACTCATCTCAGGTCCCTAGAGCCGTCAAATTCATAGAGACAGAAAGTAGAAGGGTAGGTGCCCAGGGCTGGAGGAGGGGGTGGGGGATCAGTGTTTAATGGGGACAGAGTTTCAGTTGGGAAGTTGAAAAAGTTCTGGAAGTGGATGGTGGTGATGGTTGCACAACAATGTGAATGTGCTTAATGCCACTGAACTGTACCCTTAAAAATATACAAAGTGGTTAAAATTGTCAATTTTATGTTATATATATTTTGCCACAATAAAAAAAATGATTAAAAAAAAATCAAAGCAGGGACTCTGCTCTGACAGTAGCTGCAGATGTAGCCTTACGAAGCCACTAACTTCCTTGGGCCTCAGCTGGCTCTCATGCCAAAGGAGAATTTGAGACCTAGAGTCTGTATTATATATATTTTTAAGCAGCAGAACTTGTTTTCTTGTGAAATCTGACACACGAACCCAAAATATTAGGCTGCCATGGCCTTTGTTCTGTGCCAAGAACGGGGACATGACAGTTTCACGGAGATCCAACTCATCCAAAGGGGCCAAGTCAGAACGTCTCTGGTCAATACAACCCAAGAGACCTACTGGACATGGTGTAAGAACCCGCAAGACTCACCATGGGTCAAGCTTCTCAACTTCTGCACGTCTGTGATCCGTGGCCTTTTACACTCTGGGAATGAAAGTATCTACTGGGAAACCACAATCATGGACAGATGACGATGCCCAAGGACGGCCTGTGGGTTCCTCGTGCTCCCCATCGCACATATCAGGACTGTAACAGTTAATTCTGTAATCATCTGAGGTCTGGCTGCCAATGAAACTGTGTGCTCCTTGGGGCTTGGACGTGTCTCTTCCCCAACAGCTGTGGAGCCACTGGTGCTGTCCACCGAGGACCCCTGGCCCTGGCACTCTGGGCATATCATAGATGGACGTGCCCGTCCTGACCACCTGTGTTTGGGGGGGCCCATGACTGGTTCCAGCCAGTGGACTGTGGGTGGAAATGATGCACATCAATTCTGGCCCAAAGCACCCAATTGTGGTGGGAGGCCTTCCAGGGCTCCCGTTCTCTCTTCCACCACAGCTGGCACTTGCAGAGAGTGGGTCCTGGAGGGAGGAAGACCCAGGGCAGAGGACCGACTGGACCCTGAGGCACACATCACATGAATGAGAAATGAGCCTTTGCTGTTTCTGGTGACTAAGATCGGATCACTTAACTTAGCTTGCCCTGACTAGCCCCCACGCTGTGCCCAGGGCCTGGTACCTAGCACTCACCCTAAGATTTCCCAAATGAATGAATGAGATACATACATTTATATGTGAGCATATTATAATAAAATAAAGTCTACAATGAGCTCACCCAAACACACTGTATGAGCAATTATCCCTGTCCTGGATGACATGTGGCATCCTCAATAACTCTTTAAAGCATCTGTCCTGCTCAGAGTCCAGCTATTCTGTCCCACCCCCTGTGGGTCAACCCACCAATGGTGAGGGCCACCTGACATCCTCATCTTTGTCAACAGTCTGGAAAGGAAGACATCAGGACCCAAGTGCACTCTGGTAAGCCATCATTTGCCCCAAAGGAGAAGAAGGTGACAGGAGTGAAATTAGGATAGCACTCTGGGCCCCCAGAGGACAGGAGCAGATCAGGTGGATCATAAATACACTCTTATTGAACAGAGTCTTCCTTGGAGTTGAAGCTGCCATTATTTAGTTTTAGTATCCAAACTGGTGAAGGGAAAGGGGCCAGTTGCCCTGAGCAGGTTCCATAGGGTTAGGAGGCAGCCCAACAGTTTCTAGAAATTGCTGCCTGCTCAATTAAAAGAATGTGTATGCCAAGATGACTCTCGAGGTAGCCAGCCAAACGTAGCAGACATCGCATGGAGGTATTTTATGCCATGCCTGTGCCTGGCGCAGCTTCTAACATGGAGACCAGCAGCCCTGAGACTATGGGCCCAGGCTGCTCTCTGCAGCACTCCCTCGTGGAGCAGAACTAATTAAAAATCACAAGCTAAATAAACAGGAAGATTATCTCCCTCCATAATTGAATTGTGAACTCTGGTGCCTGCGAGTTCAACTGTCTTATATTAATGAGTCCTGTCTGGTGAGATCCCAGGCCTCTCTTAGAATGGAAATCATACATCCCTCCTCAGCTGTGGACCTTTGACAATACTAGTCATGCTATTTGCTGCCATCACCCATTTACTTTTCTAAGTATTAAAAGTGTGTGCTTCTCAGGACAATATTGTGCATGAAGAACACACAAGATTCTATCTGTAGATAACTGTTGTGTTTTTGATCATTCTGTAGAACTCGGATTGGAATAAAACAAACATATTTACAGCTTTTATTGATCGATCCTCAACCTTTGCATATGTGAGAGTCCTCCAATCTGGGCTAAATTACATGTGCTCAATTTAGAAACGCTGGTGATTAACACATTCAAAATATGCCCCTTAACACTACCTCAAGTGTCAACATGGGTAGCAAAATTCTTCTGATGAATCATGTAACAGTTTCTAGAAGGGTACACACAAGAATATTTTTAAGCTCATGTATTTTTGGACGAGCTGCCCGTGTGCTTTCTCCCCACTCCGTCCCTTAGAAAATTTGAAAGCAAGTATTTCCCGTTGCAGATGGCACGATTTTAACGTCACTAACAAGGACTCGATATATTCCCAAATTAAGTTCCACATTATTGATACCAATTACCATTATTCAGCTGGCTTATAATTAATGATCTCAGGCAGCAAGTTAACTCATTCTGTTATCGCTGGGAGCATTTTGACACGTTTCTCTTGGACGGTTCACAGGCATATGGCATTTTTTTAAGTTGCTGTCCAGGTAACTTACTTACATTTTTTCCTAAGGGCTGAGGTGAGCACCTGTTATAAAAGTTGTTTGGTTTTTTTTTTTCCAGGCTGAAATAATGGCAGCCATACTGAACTGCATTTGAAATTCAAAGCCTTAATCAATGGCTGGTCAGCAATAGAACCCAATGCAAATAGACATGTCTCATAGCCTCCGAGGCAGCTTTTACTGCTCTGCCTCCCCACATCCACCCTTTGGTCCAGAGACCAGATGGGAGATGGGGCGGGGAGGGAAAGGAGTGGGAGAGTAGTGACTGTTTGGGGAGGAGAGGAGCCTGACAGTGGGCACAGCGTCCCGACAAGCCTGGGCTCTTTCCCTCAGTGGACTGTGAGCTGCTCCTCAATGAGCTGGGGTGGAAACTGTCCCACATGCACCCCTTCTTGGGGGTGTTAGAGCACTTCTTCACCCGACCCCTGTAGCTGTGACGGGGACGTGGTGGCCGGATCCTGGCGTTGGAGTCCCAGCTTCTCGTCCTCACCGGCTGACCCCCCCACATTCTCTGTGTTCTGGGCCTCCTTCCCTTACAGATGGGTCTTAACTCACAATAGAAAGTAATTTTTCTATCTCATCCACCAACCAATGAATGTTTTCAGGTAATACCATCTCTGATGGCATCTGAACTAGTATACAAGGTAAGGCTGTACATATATTTACATATATATCCACACACATATGCCCATATCATAGAGAGAGATGTGTGCCACATGTGTATGTACACATACAATATGTGTGTGTGCATGTACAGAGAACTTAACTCCTCATGGTGTGGGGGCTCCCAGGTCAGCCCACCCCGTTTCACATCTTGGCTCATCCACTTACCAACGAGTGTGCCCTGGCTAAGATCTTTGCCATCTCTGGATGAAAGTTTTGTCATACACTAAATGGCAGGAATAAAAATACATACCTTCCTCATAAGTTTTTGTGAGGATTCATGACAATATGTTTAAAAGGCTCATGGTGTATTATAAGTGGTAAATAAATATCAGCTATCAAACATGCCTGCCTCCTGATCGATGTAGAGATGCTGTGATCCCCACCCGTCCTACCTCAGAAATGAAGGTTCTGCTCTCCAGACGCAGGATGTCCTGCTGGCAGGTGGCCCTCAGCTGTCAGCCCCTCTCAGGAACCGCCTTGGCTGGAGAGGGCTGCCTCGCCCAGGGTCACCCCCGCCCAGTGCAGCCTGTCCCCAAAGGCAGGCCCACACAGGGTAGAAAGGGTTGGCCCTCCTGCCTCAGCTCAGGGAACTCTGACAGGCCAGCCAGGTTCAGACCGCCCAGTGGGGCCAGCTGGGGCCAATGCTGAGAGGGCGAACAGCCCCATTTCTCCCGGGCCCAGTGCCGCTTCCTTCTTTCCTGTCCTCAGCTGTAGGCCTCCAGAGCTCTCCCGGAACAAACGTCCTGCACACGGCCCCTCCCTCAGAGTCGGCTTCCCAGGGAACCCGGCCTCCGACGACCAATCAGTATTCTGACCCTGAGAACACCTGCTCGGTGGGTGTGTCCACCCGCATCCTTCCACAAGCATAAACTCCGAGTCCAAGGCACCTCCTCTCCTCCAGAGAGGCTCCCCCTAAATCCACCTGCACCGTACACGACCAGAACCTGAGACCTCCACCGTGGATTTCTCAGCAGGGTGGGACACATTCCCACGCGGCTTTTGTGGCGAATCCTCGCCCCTGGGTGCCCTCTTGAACCCCTCTGCAGAAGAGACGCAGTCTCTGCTTAGGCCAGTTCTCACCAGGCCCCTCGTGTTCTCTGATGGACTCTGACACCCCACCTACTTTGGGCTGATGCAGCCCTCAGTGCTCATGCAGGGGATTTCAGAGAGTCTCGGATGAACAGCTAACAAGATAAGAAAAGTGAACGCGTGCGTCAGACCCATGACTTCATGCGTGGTATTGCTTACTTAACAGCCACAAGAGTAATGTAAAAAATAGTAATTTAAGTTTTTAAACAAAAATTAACTTGAAGAAAATGCTAATTATATACTAGTAGCACCAGGACGGCGGAACAGGAAGGAAGACGTTTGGGGAAAGGGCTGGTTCGGCTCTCCATTTGGAGCAGCGTTAAGTAGCTTTGTGGTAGGCTTTGTCCAGGCAGCGAAAACTTGCCCAACCCACCACCTGAAAATCAGTGCCCCTGGTCTTTGTCAACACTTCATCCAGAGGAATAACCACTAGGAAGGCTGTTGAAAGATGTGTTCATCCAGTGCTCTGCTCGGGGTCAGCCAACCAAAGCACATCTAGAATTATTTTGGGACCCTATTTGTATGACTTCTATTGCACTGGATTTAGGTGTATCAATGGCCCATCGTAAAGGGCACTGTAGGAAACAGCTCCTGAAAGCTGTCCTCGTAGCTACTGCTAGGATGACATTAAGCACTCTGGGCAGCCATCTCTCTATAAGGACCCATGGGAGAATTTTCTCTTAAGCTTTAATACTAGGGATGACATCCTACTGAGCACTACAGATATGTGTGTATTTGTTATTTGCTTCTAGATGGTATGTGTCTAGACTCCATATTTGGTTTGAATCCCTCAGAGCGCAGGACAGCATTTTGTATAAGTGGGTATGCAATAACAATTGCCTGAATAGGGGCCGGCCTGGTGGCATAGAGATTAAGTTCATACGTTCCACTTTGGCAGCCCTGGGTTTGCCAGTTTGGATCCTGAGCGAGGATCTACTCACTGCTCATCAAGCCGTGCTGAGGCAGTGTCCCACACAGAAGAGCTAGCGCTCTACAACTATGATACACAACTATGTACTGGGGCTTTGGGGAGAAAAAACAAAAAAGAGGAAGATTGGCAACAGATGTTAGCTCAGGGTTAATCTTCTTCAAAAAGAAAATTGCCTGAATAAATGATAAAAACTTATTTTAAAAAAATAAACTTAAGTTTAGGAACTTAATTAAGAATTGGATAATATCAGTGTAGAACATAACGCTAAGGACCGGGTTAACCATCGTCCTGTGATGTGATGAGGATCTGGAACAGGGTGAGGCAAGAGGATCAGTCACTCCAGGTGACTTCTCGTGAGGGAGAAGACCGGCAGAAGACAGAGCAGGTGATGCCCACGGGAAACTGAGTCCCTGCACAAATGAGCTCCACTTGGGACATGTTAATTACATGTAGAAAAGCGTTGTCCAAACTTCGAACCTCTGCATGTCACCAAAAGATAACGCCAATCAAGGTCCCGGTCCTCACTCTAATTAGTTGTGTGACATTGCACGAGACCTAATCTGTCAGATCCTGTCTTAGTCCACTGGGGCTTCTATAACAAAGCACCACAGGCTGGGGGGCTTATAGACAACAGACATTTATTTGTCACGGTTCTGGAGGCTGGAAGTCCGAGATCAGGTTGCCAGCATGGTCAGGTTCTCCATGAAGTCCCTCTTCCTGGTTTGCAGACAGCCACCTTCTCACGGTGTCCTCGCATGGCAGAGAGAGAGAGAGGAAGCAAGCTCTCTCACATCTTATAAGGGCACAAATCCCATCATGAGGGCTTCACCCTCACAACCTAATCACCTTCCAAAGGTCCCAGCCCCTAATACCATCATGTTGGGGATTAGGATCTCACCAGATGAATTTGAGGGACACAATATTCCATCTATAGCAGGCGCATTCTACCATTGCTTGGTGCTTCCCGAGAAAGGCGGCTCTCCCTTGAAGAGGACATAGTTGTAGGAACTATAAGCAGATGGTGAGAGAAGTGGAACATCTGGTCCAGGAGTAGAAATTCAATCCAAACTTTCGCTAAAAAATAAAAGTCAAGTTTCCACGACAAGAACATCTTGTTCTTCTGCAGCCAAGGCGACCACCCATATGGGGGGACACGTGCTCCTGCACAACTCAGTAGCCCCTACCTGGGGTTGCCAGGTTCAGCAGATAAAATCCAGGACATCTGGTTAAATTTGAATTTCAGATAAATAAATGACTATGTCCCCATGGGACACACACGTACTACAAAATTATTTATTGTTTCTCTGGCATCCACATCTAACTGGGTGTCCTGGATGTTAACTGGCAGCCGCACATGTAACGCCTGATTGGACACAGTAAAGACAACTTTCAAGAGCCCACCTCAGCCCATGTCTGTCACACAAGCCTCCTGCCGAGGCCACTTTTCTCTGCAATGACAGGGCCAAGAAATAAGCCATCCACAAGGCTTATTCCAAAAACGAAAAAAAACAAAAAACAAAAACAAACGGGGGCTTCAGGCTATGCTCCTGTTAAACCCACAACTGTGCCATCAGCAAATTAAAATCAATTGAAATCAATTTAGCCAGGATAAAGTCTCCCTCCCGGGCTGAGGCTCATCTGCTGTGCTAACAGCTCCCAGCGATGAAACAGGTGCTTGTAAATTAATTAGCCTCCTGAAACACACCTTAAAATGAATTTCCCAGAAATCCCTGGCAGGGAGCCATCCTGGTCCCACGAGCTGATCAGCGTCTGTAAATATTGAGATTTGATAAAGTGAGCGCTGCTCTGGCAGCAGATGGCTGGGGATGATCTGTTGACACTGCCTGCAATGACTCGCGCATGAAGACTCTGCTCTGCAGGCCTCCTCTGGGAGCCGCCGGAGGACCCGGGCCGCTCTGCAGCTATTTGCCTCCTAATTGAAAATCCTTATTCCCAGATGGAGCCAAATGCGCTGCTGCAGGCATCGCTCGTGCTGCTTGACTGTTGATACACGGGTAATTGCTTTCCATAATGCAGGTTAAATGTGACATTTAGTGCTTGATAAAAATTATCAAGGCCAAAGCCGTTTATCATTCTTACACTTTGGGCTGTCACTTCTAAGGGGATTCTCAAAATTCATTTGAATTCTTGAGAAGGAGACAGAAACGCCACTGCAAAGCCAACTGGAATTGTTGGAGATTTCTTTCTTCTCTTTTCTTTTTTTTTTTTTTTAGTACTTTTAAAAGATTTGTTTAGGGGCTGGCCCCGTGGCCTGGCGGTTAAGTGCTCGCGCTTCGTTACTGGCCGCCCGGGTTTGGATCCTGGGCGCTCACCGACGCACCGCTTCTCCGGCCGTGCTGAGGCCACGTCCCTTCTAATACAGCAATTAGAAGGATGTGCAACTATGACATACAACTATCTACTGGGGCTTTGGGGAAAAAAAAAAAAGGAGGAGGATTGGCAATAGATGTTAGCTCAGAGCCGGTCTTCCTCAGCAAAAAGAAGAGGATTAGCAGCATGTTAGCTCAGGGCTGATCTTCCTTACCAAAAAAAAAAAAAAAAAGATTTGTTTAACAAAAAACATTCCAAATTAACCTATCACTGCGTCTCTCCTTTGTATCGAGTGTGCGGTGAATGACACATCATCAGCTGCTGCTGTGCACACAGAGCAGGTAAAGCAAATGGGCTGTCTGTGCCTTCTGCGCAGGGCGTGCAGCTGAAAGCCGCTGCCTCGAAACAGCACAGAGAAGGGGACCCGAAGGGGAAAGACTGCGTTGGCCTTGCTGATGTCAAGCACAGACAGTTTCAGAGAGGGAAGGAGACGGGTATGCAGGTCGAGAGCTCCGGGTTCCTCACCGTGACTATTTTCCACCAACGACGGAAATGATTTGAGAGCTGGCCTTTGGGAGAAGCCACTTTTCAGAAACAAGGGGCCCCAGAAAGAACTCCCCTGAGCTCACATGAGCTTTCCCAGCAGAGCTGCTTCCAGAGCATGCCGGAGATGTGGACAGGCAGCAAAAATCTCAGAGCTTTGGGCTTCTTAGCATAGACATCCTGGAAGAAACAACTACAATGAGACTCCCGTCTATCTGGTCATCATGAGTTCCAATCTTCCTCCAACTCCTTCCTCCAAATACTCCATAACGTTTAAGTCAAGTGCTATTGTCCCCCCAAATTCATAAGCAGAAAGCTAGCCCCCCCATGATAGTATTAGGAGGTGGGCCTTTGGGAGGTGGTTAGGTCATGAGGGTGGAGCCCTCGTGACGGAATTGGTGCCCTTATAAGAGACCCCAGAGCGCTCCCTCGCCTTTCTGCAACCAGAAAGAGGTCCCCACCAGAATCCAACCATGCAGGCACCCTGACCTCGGACTTTCAGCCTCCACTGAAAATTTATTTCAGAAAATAAATTTCTGTTGTTTACAAGCCACCCAGTCTCTGGTGTTGTGTTGGAGCAGCCCAAACGGACTAAGACATCAAGTAAAACTAATTTTGTCCTAATACATTTCTCATACTCTTCAAGGTCCCTGGAATGGATGTGGCAGTGGGCAAAGTTTGGGACTCACCAAATCAGGTTTGAAAATCACATCTAAGCAATACGGGGAGTTCAGCAAGGCATAACTAACATTTGTTTAGTTTTTCAAGCAACGTTTTCCACTTGGGTTAAAAAGAAAAACGACACAGTTTCATTGTAGAAAATTTGGAAGTTCTAAAAAAGCACAAAGAGGAAAATAAAATTATTCAAAATTCCATCATCTGCATATAATTTTGCTTTTTCTCTAGGTAGGTGGATGAACAGAGAGAAAGATCATTATTTGGGATACAGCATTTATCATTTAGTCTTATGCCATGTTTTTTGTTGTTTATTTGTTGTTCTTTGTTTATGTCGACATTTGTTGTACACATTTTTTCATGCCTTCTTAGATTCTTTACAATAATTTCTAATGGCTGAACAATGAAGCACTTTATGGATTTGTCATCATTTACGTATTTTAAAGTAAATATTTAGGCTGTTTTTAATGTTTAATAATTATAAGTAACACTGTGAATAAATTACTATATAAAACTTGTGCATATTCTTGATTCTATTCTTATAATAATTTCCAAGACAAGAAATTGCTAGGTTGAAAGGTAACACATATTTACACTTTATAAAACTCTTGAGGTCAAATTCCCCTCCAAAATATTCATAGCAGCCTTTACTTGTATCACTAATGCAGGATTGTGTCCATTTCCTCTACCTTCCCAGCCCTGGGAATGCTTATATTTTTTCTCTGCCAGTTTACTAGATGAAAATGACATCTCATTTTAACCAGTGTCTCATTAACTGCTGGAGATGTTGAATCTTGTAAGGGAGTTACTAGCCGTTTGTATTTCTGCTTTTCTGCATTGCCTTTGAGTTTTCTACCAAGTTATCTGTCTTCACTTTATTGCCTTACAATCCCTCTATGTAGTAGGTCAGATATGCCACGGCTGATATCTTTGTTGCAAATATTTTCACCTGTTTTGTCATTTTATGTTAATTTGTATATATTTTGAGGAGACACAAAAATATTTCTTTTTTGTTGTTGGCAAATCTCTCAGACTTATTTTGTTTGCTCCCTGTAGCATTAAAAAAAACTCTCCAAACCCCCAAGATCATATAAATATCCATCTGTGTTTTCTTTTTCTTACTGTTTAATTTTTTTACATTAATCTTTCAATCTATTATTGTTTATATATGATATGGAGTTAGGTAATTAACTTTTTTCCTCCAAATAGTTAACCAATTATTCCAGAATTCCATATAGAATAATTCCCCTCTTCCTCACTGATTGAAATATTACATTTGTCATTTACTATACAGTTGAGTCCATTTGGGTTTTTTGGGTTTTTTTTTTTTTTTGGTCTATTGATATATTCACCTGCTCTGAGAACAGCAAAACACCATCTTAATTCCTATAGCTTTATAATTCGTTTGAATATCTGATGTTGTAGATATTTAATGGGTTTTATAAGTTTCTTGGTTTTTTTATTACCAGTTTGTTATCTATAAAATTTAGAATACTTTTCTCAAGTTCCAAGAAAAGTCCCATTGCAGTTTTGACAGGAATTGTGAAAGCATACCTCTGCAGCATTAAGTTTTTCCAACTGGGGACAGGATATGTCTCTCCAATCATTCAAACCCTTTTTTCTCACAGTAGAGTTTTATAATTTTCTTCAGTTGTGTCCTAAACACCTTTTGTCAAGTTAATTCTCAGGTAAATTTTCCAGCTGTTGCTATATGAGTGGAACACTTTCCCAATTCTATTTTCTGACTCTCGTTGGCATATAAGAAAATATCCATCTTTGAACGTTTCGTTTGTGACTAGCCATCCACCCTACTCTGTTATTATTCTAATAGTTTTTCAGTTGATTCTCTTGAGTCTTTGAGATAGGTAATCAACCTGAAAATAACAATATAATCTTCTCTATTTTAAAAATGCTTGCTCCTTTCCTTTTTCTGTCCTTTCTGTTCGTGGGCTGGAACCTCTAGAACCAGGCTAAACAAGCGTGGTGCTAGTGGACTGTCACAGGTGGTCCACACATAAAGGGAGCATCCCTCTGATTTCAGCAATAACGTGATGCGGCCTGGGTGTTGAAAAGATAGAATTGTTTCACGTTGGTGGATTTTTCTTCTGTTCCAAGTGCACTAAGAGGCGTCTTGTCTCTCTCTCTAAGATGATGCACAGATGCTAAATTGTGTCACACTTTGTCAGGCACAAGGGTAAGTGTTTGAGTTTACTCTTCATAACAAGCCTATAAGTCATCCTATTATTAACCCAATTAAGTTCAGAGAGATGGAGTAACTGGCCTGAGGTCACCAATCTTATAAATGTGGAGCCAGGATTTCAGCCCAGGTCTGCATGTCTCCAAAATACTTTCCACATTACCTCCATGCCTCTCAACTCAAGTTTTTTACAGTAAATCCCAAATACTCTATTTCTGACTCTAATCATTCATTTATTAATTCACTCACCAAATATTTCTTTTTCTTCATTTCGCAAAATCTTATTTATTGCAAAAAAAAAAAAAAAAGCTCTAGGTTCATAATCTCCCAGAAGCCTTCCCTGTCCCAAATCTGAGTTTCTCTGAACTCCTCACACAGCTTATGCATGCTCCTAAAATCCACTCACCTTGCTCTGTGGTAGTTCATGTCCAAAGATGGCCCAAAGCCACAACCCCTGGTGTGTCCCTCACACATTGAATCTGGGCTGTACCTAAGTCCCGTGAACTAGTAGAATGTGCTGGAACAACACTTTGCCAGCCTCAGGCCTAGGTGCTAAGAGGACCCACACTTTCTGTGCCCTCTTCCTGGAAGACAGTTTGGGGAAGTTCTGAACTCCTGTGTAAACAATCAGACCTCCTACTGGAAAGACTAGAGAGATCATGGGGGGCCATGTGGAGAGGGGAGGCCCCCTTATCCCAGCTTCCACATTCAGCCTGCAGACAACTCCGGCCCAATGCAACTTCTGATTGTAACCACATGAGCGGTCCCAAGTGAGACCTGCAGAAGGACCACCCAGCTGAGCTGAGTCACCTTGCAGAACCATGAGAGACGGATTGTTTGTGTTGGTTACAAAGCAAGTGATAACCAAAATACATCATAACTCGTAGATTTACCCCCCGTCCCCCCAAATAAGCCACTTCTTGGGGATCTTAGACAATTTTGTATTCCTGCAGCTGCCTCCTTGATTCACACGCATATAGGACCAGAGCTGACACAAAGCTAAGCTCAGTCAACCTAGAGCTATTTATTTAGGAAAAATGCTAAAAAAAGAGTTCATTTAATAATCTGTCAAATTAAAACCAGGATCACAGTTGACATGAATCTTCAGATTTATTAAAAATTCACTAAGCCATTGATAACGGCTGCTTCCATTTAACTATGCAACTTATTCCTACAATCTGCTTATATTATAAAATTTATCCAATGTACTAACCCCATAATCAACTTGGCCCACAGATTGTTGTAAAAATCAAGCAAACTCATAAATACAAAATATCGGTAAATCCTCTATGACCTACAAATGCCAGGAACTACTATTAGCCTGTTCTTCCCCCAGTTTACCAATACATAAAACATCTTTACATTCCCAGAGGCATCAGGAAACATTAAGATCTATGCAAGAGGCTTAGGCTCAGAAAACTCACGGCATAGTCAGGGACACAGAATCCAAGGTGGGAATGGATAGACCCGTGAAAGGGGCCGATGGAAAATTCAAAGGGGAAGGGAGACGGAGGAGACGGAGGTGAGAAAGGGGGGAACATTTAAACTTAGCCTTCAACGATAAGTAGTGGACATTTGCAGGTAGGCAGAGGGGCATTCCATATCAGGAAATGGCCCACACAAAGACACAAAATGAGCACACAGCATGTAGACAGGTGGCCACACCTGCTGGGCAGCACCCAGGCCTTGGAGGTTTTCTTCTCCTCCTGCTAACAGTCTTTCGGGTCCCGCTCCCTAGGGAAAGCCCACTCCCTAGAGCCAAATACTCTATGACTTTCCAGGCTCCTACATCTGGTTGCTTGCCTAGTAACCTAAAGGCTTGAGAGTTGCCATCTCTTCAAGTCCACAGGAAGAGCTGTTGGATTCAGGATTTAGAGTAACAAAAAGTGTGATATTTATTGGGAAAGTGATATGAAGTTGGGAAGTTTGCAAGGAAGAGGGAGGTCAAAGGGAACAGATGACATTTTAGGCATTATCTTTCTGGAAACTAGAAGTAGGATGTCCTAGATACATATCTGCTCTCAGGTCCCAGACTCAAATAAGATGATCATGGAATGCTAGAATTTCAGAGCTGAGGGGAAAAAAACAAGCAAGAGAGACTCATGAACTAGGAGCTAATTAAGCTGACATTCAGCCAGTAAGCAGTGGATACAGCTGTGCCAGATTTTAAGCTATTGAAATATTCCCATGCTGCTTGGTAAATAGCTTAGTCTACTGGATGCCCTCTGCTGCCCTGACCATCCTGAAAAGCCCACAAATGTTGATGCTGGCCGGCAGGGCCCCCCTGGACACGCCCTTATATTATGGCCAGTGCTTATTCTCTCTGATTGTATCCACGGCATACCAGCTATTAAATATTTTGAATCTTACTCGTATGTTATGGACTGAGTTTTGGTGTCCCCTAAAATTCATATGTTGAAATCTAATTGCCAGTGTGATGGTATTTATTAGGTCACATGGGTGGAGGCCTCATAAATGGAATTGGTGCCCTTATAGAAAGAGGCATAGAGAGAGACAGTCTCTTTCTCTCTCCATCAAGTCAGGACACAACAAGAGGACGGCCATCTACAACAAGGAAGTGAACACTCACCAGACATCAAATTGGCTGGCGCATCGATCTTGGACTTCCAGCCTCCAGAACTGTGAGAAATACATTCATTGTTGATAAGCCACCCAGGCTGTAGTATTCTGTTGTAGAAGTCCAAGCTGACTAAGACATCCCGGAAAAATCTCATGCTCAAGTGGTCCAAGGAAGGGCCCCTATAAAACAACTTAAGCTTTTAGAACCAAGCAGGATCTGCAGTGACTCAGCATCCTGAGGACGTGCCCAGCCGGCCATGAGGATACCCAGGGCCCTGCTGATGGGTGTGTCAGCAGACACTGGGTTAGAAGAAGACAGAGGACAATTCCAGAAACAACGTTAGGAAGTCAAGACCCCGGGTCGCCTACATTAAAGGGTAAGATACATGGAACACAGCAAGGACAGGCCGATGTTCTGGGCCATTAGGCGCCCACGGGGTGCGAAGGGGCACACCGTAGCAATTTGCACAGCACAATGGAGCACTTTCCGACTGACCTCAAGGATTCACTCCACCTCATCACAAGTTCTCTTTCAAACCACACACATCCCCCGTGATCCATACCCACGAAAGGTAAGAAACCGCTGAGGCACGGATACGGGTGGAAGGAGCCTTCTCTGCCAGCTCCATCCAAGCCCAAACGTAGTGTGACTCTGGAACATCCTGGAACACACACGGGCCTCTTCTCTCTATGTCAGGGACCCTGGGCCTTACAGGGTGAACCAGCCACAGAGTCCAAACGTCTACGACACGTGCACGTCTTCAGTGTCACTGAGGCTCAACTTCAGACTACGAGCTGGGCGGGAGTTTGCTGGTGGAGTTCCCCCTGGGGACCAGCCCAGCCCTGCCCATCACGGCGGAGTCTGAGTTTTTCTCCACCCTTGTGGGGGTATAACTTGATTAGGGGTCTGTCAGGATGACTGACAGCTTTTCATTTAAACTTTACATATCCTTTTGGGGGATTGTAAAGCTATCATGCCATGTTCTTCCCATTTCTGGTGGATACTAACCTTTCTGAGAATATAATAAACACTGGATCCTTGTCCCAGAAAATAAAAAATCTGTAAGGACATACACTCAATATTTTGCATGCAGCTTTTAAGGGGGTTTGAAGACCTCCTGAAAACCATGTTTCCTAAGAACCCCTGATATTGTGGCATTTTAAAATTATATAAACAGCAAGTTCTCCAAGTTCAAGCAGCACAAGCAGTAAGGGGCTCCCACATCCTGTTCTGAGGGTTTCTGTTACTTTGTGTGTAGGCTCAGTCTCCCCAGCCAGTCAGGCCTCCAGCCAGGGTAGAGATCACAGCTTCTTTCTGACCTGTGATTGTGCCTAATACAGGTTCCTATTCAGAATGGGGGCAGAGAAATGGATTTATGGAGGCAGGTGCCATATATAGAAACAACTATGGCAGCAAAACAGGAAAACTCTCATGGAACTGCACCAAACACAGCCCTGGGTTTGCAATGGCATCTAAAGATTTTCTTTTTGACTTGTTGTCTCAAATTTGATGTCTGCATTTCCCCTAAATTATAAAGCAAATGCAATAAGAGATGGCTTGCAGGACACTCTCTTTTCACCAATTTCTCCTCTAGCCACTCTTTTTTGCAAGAATACTGTATATCTGCAACCCCTCTGGGGAAAATAACTTTGAAAAATTGTATAGTGGATGCTAAATGACTTAATGGATAATAAAATGGTTTGTGCTTCTGAGATTGCTATTTAAAGACCAACTTGACATTTTATGTAAAATGAACACGAGTTTTTATATAATCATGGGACCTTACCCAGCTTTTCTGCCAAATTTGCTATTTGTGGAGCATGTACTTCTTCAAAGCAAGTTAGATGCCACTTCTGACACTCATTAAGAAGACACTGGAGGACAGCTGATCTCTTTAACCACCCCAAACTGTGGGTAAAAAGAAGAGAAGGGGTATCTTCAAACCCAAAATGTAGCCAAAAATTTAAGATGAAATAGCAAAAGATAGTCCCTGCGTGTTTGCCTGTTATCACAAATTGAGGATAGAACTTGAAGTTGGGGAACACTTTGAAATGCATTTGCACCCCTCGGCAAAATCCTGGGTGCCAACCTGAATTCCCTCCAAGACACCCCTCCTCCAAGGCAGTTACCATCAATTCCCCAACCGCAATCCTCCAAAGCATTTTTTCATCAGGCTGCTGCAATGGCCTCCTAACTCTCTCCATCTCTAGTCCTGCCTTTTTTATTCTGTTCTCCAATTTGCTGATATAGTCAGCTTTCTAAAAAGCAAATCAAATTACATCAGTCCCCAGATGAAAATCCTTCTGTGGTTTCCCAGTGCCTACCATATGAACTCTGACCTCTTAGTGGGGCACCTAAGGGTCTTCATCATGTGGCCTTAGTCTATGGTTTCAGTCCACTTTTGGCAGCTCAAATGTGACGGTAGACATTGCCCCTCTTGCTAACAGAACTCTGGCGTTTTGGGGTGCTTTCCAATCCCTTGCAGCCCGGGGCCACCATGGGACACCCTGGCCAGAGAGAAGTAGGCAGAAGTCTGCACAAGCTTTCTGAGGAAGCTGCTGCTTTTCTCGTACAACAGGACTCACGTGGCTGGTCTCGCCCCCTTCGCTCCCTCTTCTGGCTTGACAGCAAATGTGACATCTGAAGATGAGGGTCTTCCTACAACCATGAGGTAGCAGGCATAGGGATGAAGGCCAGCAGGCTGAAGATGGAGGAGACAGACAGAAATCTATGTCCCTTGTGGAATCTTCACACAGCTAAACCGGTGCCAGGAGCCGCCTGCTTTCAGACTTCTTGTCTTGTCAGTAAATTCAGCCCTATTTAGCTTTTCCAATATTTGCGGCCAAATACCGTCCCAGCTAATCCCGGACACACTTCTGGCTCCGGCCTGTGGATCTCTTCACACCCACTACATTCTCTCGTGCCTCTTTGCCTCATCCTGGCTCTTCTCTATGCCCGAAAGATCTTTCCTCATCCTCCCAGGGATGCTCTTTCCTGTCATTATTAATGTTCGTATTCTCTCTTTCCCCAGTAGATGAGTTTTTTGAGGACAGGAATTCTCTACCTTAAGCACATGTGTGTTAGAATATTAGCAGTCAATAATGTCTAATGAAGTGGACAAAATAACAAAACTACCAGTCTATAGAATTAAAGCAAGTTTTCTAGGTGGTTGGAAGATGAGAAGAGAAAACCATCTCGTGCCTCAGACATGACAAACGCACCTCTTTGGTGCCACGACGCTTGGACAGCGTGGGAAGGTATAAGGAAGGCTGATGCTCTGCCTGGCTCATTCCAGGTCTTGACATTCTCCTGCTCCCTCCCCATCTCGAGGTCAGCCATCTCTAAACTACCCTCACTTGTAGCCACCCTGTGGCTGTCACTCATCCTTTCATTCACTGGGCCAACATTCCCTTAGTACCTACTGCATGCCAAGCAGGGCACCAAGTGCTGGAGACCCAGTGATGCACAAAACAGCTCAGACTCTGTCCCCGCTGAGCTTGCCGCCAGGCAGAACAGATGGTTAAAGGAGCAATGATGCTATACGGTAGATGAGGACCATGACAGGGGACGTGGAGGAGGCAGTGAGAGATTATGGTGGGGGGACCGTGCCCAGACGTTGGGGCGAGAGTGTCAGGGAAGGTTCCAAGGGCAGGGGATAGCTGAGCTCAAACCTGAGGCCGTAGTAGCTACTGGCCACAGGGAGAGGAAGTAAAAGGGGGGTCCAGACAGAGGAGCGGTGGTGTGCCCAGGCCTGGAGCACAGAGAGACGTCAGTCCACTCTGATAACTAAAGGAATTTGAGTATGACGAGAGTACTTACCCAGTGGGAGGTGCAGAGGAGAGGAAGGTGGCCAGATAGAACCGTCTGTGAGCACTGTGTCACTCACAGGTGGAACATCCCATGCCTAGTGCCGCGCCCGACACAGGGTCATGAGGAGTGAACTGAAACAGTGCGTACCCTAACCAGGCGCTGTCCTATGTCCTCTAGGTATATTGACTCGGGTCACCCTTACACTGGCTTCTGAGATAAATACTATTACAGGCGAGAAAACTCAAGTTCAGAGCAGTTAAATAAATTACCCCTGCTCACAGAGGACGTCAGTGTTTCTCAACCCCAGCTCTACTGACAATTCAACCAGATAATTCTGTGCTATTGGGGGATCCTGCGCCTTGTCGGATGGCCAGTATCCCCGGACTCTATCAACTAGACACCACTAGCACCCCTATGTTGTGAGAACCAAAATGTCCCCAGACACTGCAGACATTTCAGAGGGCTCAAAATTGCCCCACTCAAGAACCACTAGGTTTATCCACTGGTAGAACAGGATTCAGCATCAGCAAAAGCAGTCTGTCTCAGGGCCCACCCGTTTAAGTGCTCAAAAGACACAGTTCTAATGAAATAAGGGAGAGAAGGCAGAGGTAAGAGAGAGGGAAGGCAGAAGGAGAGAACAAGGACAGATGAGGTCACAAGAGACGAGAGAACCATGCCAAGCAGTTTCTAGTTTTTCTCGGGGACGATGGAGAACCACTGGAAACGTTTTAAGAAAGAGAGGAACGTGATGAGATGGTTTGAAAGCCCATTGGGCCACCGTGTAGAGCATGGACTGGAAGAGATGACCGGGCACAGGAGACTGAGAGCAGACCAAGGTCACAGGTGGTAGAGTAGACAGTCACCCACGGCCCTGACCCTCCCCAGGACTATTGTGACAGCCCAGTACCTGGTCTTGCCCCCCTCCTTAATTTTCTACAGCAACTGGGGCTTTTTCAAAAAAGCAAATGGGGTCACATTTATCATCCTGTTTAAAACTCTACAATAGTATATTAGTTTCCTGGGGCTGTCATAACAAATTGCCACATGCTTCGTGGCTTAAAACAGCAGAAAGTTATTCTCTCACAGTTCTGGAAGCCAGAAGTCCAAAATCAAGATGTCAGCAGGGTCCTGCTAGTGCTGAAGGCTCTAGAGGGGAGATCCTTCCTGCCTATTCACAGCTTCCTAGCTTCTGGTGTTTGTCCACAATCCTTGATGTTCCTGTCTTGTAGATACATCACTCCATTCTCTGCCCCCATTGTCACACAGCCTTCTCTCCTACGTCTTTGTCCAAATTTTCCTCTTCTTATGATGACACTAGTCATATGGGATTAGGACCCACTCTAGTCCAGTATGATCCTGTTCTAATTTGATTACGTCTGCAAATTTTTGTGAAACTTTTGTTTTAGTTGTGTATGTCGGTCTATGCGTGTGTGTACCAAGTACCAACTTAAAATTCACTTCTTACTCAGGTTTTAGTCACGATGCTATTGTAAAACCACCGCTCTAGTGGGATGAGAATTAAGGTATTTTTAGCCCACGATAAGGAACTCACCTACTAGACGATAAAACCCCAGACAGGATTTAATTCTCAGTCATTCTTGTACCCCAGTATCTAGTCCTGGGCTGCCACACAATGCTCAGTTTACGTCGGGTCAGGGGGGAATCAACAATTATCTGCTGAGCACGTGTCTAGCACTGTGGGGAACACTAAGATATGATCTTGGTTCCCGACTCTACCTTATATTGACATCTAAAATTCCATGGCAGTGAGATCAGTGGTGGCTTAAATATTCAAAGGAATTTCACTTGATGGAGAAGGTTGGGTTGGAGCAGGCTTGAAGATCAGTCAGATTTCAGTAAGTCCTTCCCTACAGGCCTGTTTTGTAGCTGGACCATGATGTTTAGGAGTGCAGGACTACTGTCCTTGAATACGCTGTGTCTTCTCTTCTCATCTTTATACACATGGTGTGTGCTCAATAAAAACATGATGAATGAATTCATGTACAAAACTCAGAAAGAGGATCTGGGTTTGAAGAAGCCAACAGAAGGGGGACAGATGGAAAAAACTGAGGTGCACAACTAGGCAGAGAGCAGAGTGAGTGAGGAGGAACAAAGTGCAGGCAGAGAATAGGCCAGGAAAGCGCAGGGGAGACAAGGGCCAGGCCGAAGCTCCGGGAATGTGTGAGCCACCCCAGCATGCCCCACCACCCGCCTCCAGAACGTGGGGCGCAGGCCAAATGAAATGCAGTGAATGCATTCCTCCTACTCACTCCCACCATCTAGTCTAGACTTTAAAAAAAATCAACACTTTAAAAGCATTTTTCATTTCTAAATATGTCCGTCTGCATCTTGTAGTAGAGAAAAGCTCAGAAGGAATATTCCTAAGTAGGAAGTGGAGTTGGTAACTTATTTTTTCCTGATGGTCATACTAGGTGTTATTGTAAATATTATCCTAAAAGCATATAGAGGAGTGTTTGCCAATGTAGATGTTAATGACTGTTACAGGAGAAAGGGGTTCTGTGGTCCATGAAATCACAAGGCTCTACAGAGTCAGCCAGATCTTTACTATTAAATTTCCTAGAACCTCAGTGAGCTGAAGATCATGTGACCCACCAAGGAGAAAGTAGACCATGTGCCATTTAATGATTTTATTTGAAATTCTTTTTATTTATTTATTTTTATTATTTTTTTTCGTGAGGAGATCTGCCCTGCGCTAACATCTGCCAATCCTCCTCCTTTTTTGCTGAGGAAGACTGGCCCTGGGCTAACATCCGTGCCCATCTTCCTCCACTTTATATGGGAAGCCGCCACAGCATGGCTTGCCAAGCAGTGCATCGGTGCGCGCCTGGGATCCGAACTGGCGAACCCCGGGCTGCCACAGCGGAGTGTGCGTACTTAACTGCTTGCGCCACCGGGCGGGCCCCGAAATTCTTTTTATATAATACTAATAAACTATAGAAAAACGTTCCCCAGAACGGTTTTGAAAATGCAGATATCAAGAAACCAGAAAACAGTTTTGAAATTGAATATAGTCCACAGGAATGAGAATGACCAGGAGCAAGTATACTCACCTGCTTGTCAAGATTTTCTCAAAGCGCAAAAACAAACAAACAAAGCCGACCAGAGAAACACCCCTCACTCCCGGTGCTTCCAGATTTCCTAATGCTTTTGAACAGACAATTGAATTTCAGACAGGCAGGTTTCTCTCTGGTTAGAGAACCAGGGCAAAGTTGGCGATGGCATCCAAGATTCTTCTCTTTTAAGAGAAAGAAGGAAAAAAAGGAAGCTTGGCTTCAAGTGCTCTGACAGCAGTGACCCCATAAGACACCACCAAGGGAAGTTGCATACAAAATAAATGGTGGCTGTTTGGGCCAGATTCTGTAGGACCGTTTCCTTGACAAAGATGTGGCACTTTTCTTCTTGACACAACACTCCTCCATGGCTAAAACTGTTCCCTGCGGGCACTATCATTGAGATTCCCATTACAGAACACTTTCAAACAGGAATGGCCAAATAGATCCCATTACAGACCCCCTTGGAAAACATGTGGAACAGGGATCTGTTGGGAGAGTGTGGGCGGACAAAACACCAGGGACCTTCTTTAAAGGCCAACTCTGTCTCAAATTAGTGGTGTACGTCTCAGCAAAGTCATTTAAACAGCCTCTCGAATTTCCTCACAGAGGAAATAAAAGTGATAACCCTGTCCTACCCACCTCAGAGGGTCCTGTTGGAAGAAAAGATGAGGCCACTTTATGTCAGAGCAATCTGAAAAGTGCTAAACATCATGGGAAGGTGACTCAGCCACTGTGTAATCATTGATCCACCACGGTGATTAGGCAGGTGGCTTTCCACCATGAGCTGCCTCCAGGCTATAAATGGTAGCACCACCCACATTTAAGGAACCGTGTAACATGGAGGCTAAAAATGTAGGCTCTGGACCAGACTACCTGGTCACAGTCTGGACATGGTATATTATACATATACTATATACATATCATAATCCAGAATGTGACCAGGTGGTCTTACGCTCTCGATAGAGAGAGAGAGAGAGAGAGAGAGAGAGATGTATACATATATAGAGAGAAATATACGTATCTATAAAGATACATGTAAACACATACTTTTTCCTGAGCCATTTGAGTATAGGTTGTGTACATCATGCCATTTTACCTCGTAATACTTGGGTGAACATTTCCTAGGAACAAGGATATTCTCTGACACATCCAGCACATTCACAGTAAAGTTCTTGTGCTGAGGAAATCTATATGCATTTTAAACACAGCGGCCCTGAATAACGCATTTGTGACCCTGTAACTGAACTCAGTGGGTCCGTTTCTTGGTGAGTGAGGAGATGAAAAGCACTACTAGGGCTGAAGTGGGTGAAGAAAAAAGCGATGGAGAACACTGGGGATAGCTCCCGAAGCAGTATCCTCCCCACCGCCCCCAGCTTAGTGAAGTTGCAGACTTTATACACCAGGGTGCAGAGGATATGTTACAACTGTGCAACAACTGGGCCTAATCAGGGCACGTGTCCAGGCCATTACAGAACAATGCCATTACATGAGGAGCTCAATGCAACAAGCCATCACATAACAGGTCCAAGCTTACTTCTGGACACTTAGAGCTGGAGCAGTGTGCAGGGGTCCTGCTGCACCCATGTCAGTTTCACTGTAGGATGGCAACATCTGACAAAGGAGGACACAACTTCTGAAAAACAACACTTTAGTTTTATCCTTGTCTGGAAAACATTTGACAGACGATGTTTAGTTATGGATCAGATTTTCACTAACCCTTTCCATGCCTGGTTTCTAGTCACAAACCTACAAAAAGAAGCATCGTAGCGGCCTGAAAACAGTACAAAACTTAGGGCCAGACAGCATGGGATCCAGTCCAGTTTCTGATCCTTAGCTAACTACACGATCTGCTCTTCACCTCTTGGGGCCTTGGATTCTCATCTACAAAATGAGTGGGTAGCCTAGCTAGTCCCAAAGACACCGACCATCTCAACATATCTCCTATTCCCTGCTGCATTAGTCAAGGTACAGTCTTACAATCTAATATTCTTTAAAGCCTTTAGGATGGCTTCTTTCCTGCAGAGAATCAATTTGCTGACATATCTGTCTAAGCTCTGCAGTGGTCTGGCCCCCACGTTCACGGACCCCACACAGGGAACCCATTCCTCCTGTGATCTCAGAGGTGGGAGTCGTCATTGATCAATCACCCATTTGCTACTGAGTCTATGGAGCCACAGAATCAACTAGAACCTGGACAACAGTTAAAAGCCTGTGTTGATCTCGAGAGCTCTTTGCCTCAGTCAGCCAACCTAGAAAGCTGAGAACATTCGTGTCTCCTCCCTTCTCGATCTCCTTTCCCCCCGTCTCCCTCAACACCCAGTTTCCATATGTGGATTCCACACGCAAATATGTCCAAGTGCAGCTCTCTCCCCACCCCAACCACACAGCCCAGGTCTAGGCCCCTCATCCCAGCCCAGCTGTCACCTCCTCACTGCCCTCTCTGTGGCACAGCAGCCAGTCACCTTCTGTGAAGGACACAGGGCTCCACAGGCACCCAGTTACCCACAGATGTCTGACCCCTTATCCTGACACACCAGACTCTTTCCGACCTGGTCCTAGCCCTCCTTCCAGATTCAGCCCCCACTGCTGCCCACCACACACCGCAGCCTTCCCACCACTCACCCAGACAGCACTCGCCCATTCAGGACACCAAGCCATTCCCACAGCACATGCCGTTCCCACAGCCTGGCAGGCCTTCCCCACTCAAGCTTCTCTGCTTGAAAAGTCTTGCTTATCTTTAGAATCAGTCCAGGAATTCAGGAGCTGCATGTGTGGAGCATTTGTTGACTTCCCTGGTTCTGGTCTTTTCTCCTGGGCTCCTGAGCTGTGTTATTCAACCCCCGACTATGCCTCTCACTGCATTTACCACACCGTGTGACATGGGCCAGCGACTTGTGGAGAGAAACTGCGATTCTGTTCTGCACTCTGGCTGCCTGGCCCAGCTCACGGACATGGCAGGCCCTCTGTCATTATCTGCTGAAGAGGACGCCCAAGTCAAAACTCCAGGGCTTCAGACATCGAAGGGGGCGGTTCTGAACCAACGCGCTCCTGCCTGCAGCCTCCCAGGGCTCTGGTTCTCATCCACGATGGTCTCCTTCCCAGGAAAAGCGCAGGGAGTGAGACTGAGGATTCTTCCTCTTTCTGATGATAAAGGATGGAAGTGATAGGAATTGGATTCTTCAAGAAGTGGTAGCGTTGTGGCAATCCTCCGTCAGCTCTGGGCTTCCGTTCCACTTGCCTGCTGTTCCACATTCCGTTCTCTGCTGTATTTACAGTGCTGCTTCTCCATCACCACGCACAAAGGAAACACAGGCTTTGGAGGTTGAAGAGGGCACTATTTACTGACAACCGGGATTCGCAGAACCAAAACAGCCTACTGTCTCGATAATTACTGGAGATACATTAGAAAGACCTTATAGGCCTTGAAAGAAAAAATGAATCAAAAGAAGCATTTTTAAGTTAAAAATATCCACTGCTACATGTAAGAGTAAAATCAGAGGCAATTTTATAATGAATCAGTCAGCTTACATTTTTGCCACTTTATTGTGAAGTACGGTTTAAAATTCTGATTTCGGTCATAAACTAAATACTTATATATTTCTTAGAATGGACATAATTTGAATGATAAGGTCAACGAGAACAGAGAATAAATGCTTGAAACTATAAATAAAACCCAGAGGAAAACTGTACATACATATCATATAGTAATGTACGCGACTGCATCAGACATGACAGGAGGGAACTACAGCTGTTATGTGATGTCATGATGTGTGACATAAGAGTGGATACCCCTTCATCATATATTTGAATGAGAGAGTGAAGGTACGAATTTGAAAAGAGAAAAGAGACCTAGCAAAGAGTGGAGCAAAGTTACAAGAAGGACCTAAAAATGAATCAAATCCCAGCAGTCACAGTGTCCTGCCCGACTCGCCCTGGTCAGATTCTAAGTTCCAGAAAGAGATGGGCAAAGGGCACGACGTCAGGAAGCAGATGGGACCGCCGTATGCACATGAGAGGGCACGCTGGCACAGCGCACCTCAGTCCAACCAGATCCAATGCCCTCTTTCATAACTTTTTTTTTTATAATCTCCTGTGCTATCTCAAAAAGAAATAATAAATAATAAAATCTACTCTGATTAATCATAGTTTCAAAAAACCAACATAACGCCCTAAGAGAATGAAAAGGAAGATAAACGTAACAGAAATAATATGAGTTTCCCATGTGAGTTCCTGGGCACACCCACACTGGAGGCATAATGAAGTCATCTCACGTGCGCACTGATATTTGAATCACCGTGAACGTGACAACCACAAAAGTCAGCAGAGACAGACATGCACTCAGTGACCCAGATGTGAGCGGTGTTCTCATCAGTGAGGTGGCTTTCTGAAATTGTGACCAGCTCTTGGTAAAGCTCCAAATAATGTAAAGAATAACCTTCCTTCATTTTAAGAACATGTGCATTTCTGGGAATTTTAGCACATATTAAAACTATGCAAAAATGCTTTGGAAAATGCCAGGGAAAAGAAGTTGATCTGAGGCTCAGATCCCTAGAAACAGGGTTTTCACCTTCACGAAGGAAAGTTGTGTGTGACGGGGGACAGCTTTATTTTGTGGGACTGTGCCGTGCATCGCAGAATGTCTAGTGACCACCCACCCCATCTGTGTAGGGGCTATGGATGTCCCCAGGCATCTAAAACACTCCCCAGAGGTGGTACCCTCCGTTGAAATCACAGCGTTGACTAATCAGTACATTCTAGTACTGGTGGGAAAGTTGGAGTCGAGAAAGGGAAAACAGAGGGATGAATTCAGAACAGGAGTGTGAGCAGAGACGCGTGAACCGCTCAAGAGAAGAACAGAGCACAGAACAGGGCACCGCCCTCCCTTCCCCCGGGCTACGGCTCTGTGGGTCCTGTGCCCCCTTGAAAGATGGTGAGGCCAGCTCTGCTCCACAGCACTCACATAGCTTCCAGGATGCAGAATTTCAGCTGAGTCAGCATATATCAAGAGCCCACCCCCTACACCAGGTAGCTGAGGAACCACTCGAGGTACAACCCGGCCCTGGGGAGAACTCCACAGAGCCCGCTGGCCGCCGTGTGTCCCTTAGGCACAACATTTATCCTCACGGGTCATGTACCTGGTCCACTCGGCCTCATACATGTCAAAGAGGCTGCCAAACCTTAACCTGAATGATATTTAAATGTAAATAATTTAGATGTAGTGTCAACTTGACCTTGAAATGACCCACTTGAATATTCACCCTAGGCGTCCTAGGTTAGCGTGCTCTGTCCTGGCTCCCCTAAAACCTGGCCATTTTATCTTAAAACAGAAAGTGCCAGGCTTCTCCTCGAGGTGATTAGCAGAGCAAAGCTGGAGAGCACACACACCTGGCCCGGGCAAGCACAATCTTCACCACGGAGGGCTGGAAAGGACGAGCAGGAAGAGTCTTCCCCTGCCCTTCCCCTGCCCCTTAAGAGGACTTAAGCACAAAAGTGATAACTCTCGCCGTGGGGTCCCAAGCGCACCAACTATGTCTCAGCAATCGCTAATAGAGACATTCAAAATGTGTGGAAGAATACATATTTCTGCGAACCACTGAAGCGTGTTGTCCTTCAAGGTGAAATATTGACCGTAGCCTTACCTTGGTCAACATTTAGTTTTCAGATCAATACATCTGATGGGTGTTCTCAACAAAAGTCAATAATGTCTTATTACTCAAGGCCTCATTGTGTTGCTGTGAGTGGTTTGCAGCTGCCAGTCGCTAACTGGCGCCTCCGCTGACAACAGAAGAGCAGGCCCGGCAGTGTGCGGGTTATCAGCGAGTACTCACAGGAGGCTGGGATCCTGGCCAGACTGCCAAGTGACTCATCAAGATACAGTTTAGGAATCATTAACATTGTTCTGAAAAAAGAAGATGGGGACAAAGAGAAGATGACCTAGCGTGATCAGTCAGTGAAGTTTGAAGCAACAGAAAATGGATTATGTCTGGTGATCCAAAGAACTACGGCCACCAAGCCTCAGATTCCCTTTATTCATTCATTCATTCACTCATTCATTCAGTAAACGTTTGTTGAGGTTTCATCACGTGGAGGCACAGAGCCAAGTGCTGAGGATATAAAGATGAATATGTCCCTTGGGGAGGTGGTCTGGTAAGTAAAAGGCTGCAGGCGTGGTGTAGGGAAGGGTCCCCGATGGCACCAGGCAGAAGAGGTCTCACAGAACAGGGGAGCCTGGAGGATGTGTGGCTGCTCTCCTGCAGTTGGAGGTGTAGGGGGTATGCGGGTGGATTTCAGGGGACCCCAGGATGGCATCCCAGACAGAAGAAATGCAACAGAATGCACCAATCCTTCTGGGGAACTCCATGTAACATCCCACCCAAAGCAGAGGGGACACGTCTCAGAGCATAAAGATGAGGCTGGAAAGAAAGGAAGGCATTGGCTCAAAAAGTCTCCATGCTGCGATAAGAAATGTGGACATTGTCCTGTGGAGGATGAAGAGGTGTGATTATAATCAGGGATTGATTGACGGGATGAAAATTTCACTTTCAAAAGCCTACCTTGACAGTACTGCAGAGAGTGGACTGGGAACAGAGCAAGAGTACAGACAGGGAGGCCGGTGAGCTGGCTGTTCCTGGACTCCCACAGAGAAATGCAGAAGGCCTTGGGAAGGCAGGGGCAGGGGATGGAGGGAAGGAGAGACACTCAGGTGCAATTGCTCACATAGAAACAGGCGAGGGGGAAGAAGCTTCTCACAGTAGCAGACGGACTAGAAGGAAACTCAACCACCACCACCAACAGTGCTGGGTCGTCTTCACCTACTTCTTTACCATTCTTATACTCTATAACTGCTCAGCTATAAACTGGTGTTACATTTATAATGTGGAGAAAATAATACATGATGAAATAAATTTTTTGGATTTTAATATATATGGAGATGGTATAATTGACAGGGGTTGGCAGTGACTATTTGGCGGGTTAGGACAGGGAGAGAAGCTGTTTAAGCTGTCTTCCAGAATCTGGCTAGAGTAGAGATGCCATCCAGTGAAACTGGGAAGAGAGGAAGCAGGGTTTACAGGAGGAAGTTGTGACTTTGCTGTGAATTGATTTTGGGGTCACAGCAAGTCACCAACTCAGAACATCCCACCTTAGGAACAGAAATGTGAGTGTGGGATTCAAGAATGAGGTCTGGAATGAAGGTTCAAGCAAAGCAGATCCAGCGAGAAGAGAAGTTGGATTTCATGGGTTTCTTCAGTGATGTTGCTCTGTTTTGGGTTTAATTATGGATCAATTCTTTGGTGAAAGTGATGTCACTATGGTCACATCTTCCTGTTGTCAGCTGCCTGCCCTCACTCTCTGTGCCTCTGCCCCCCTCTCCTGAAAGCACGGACCAGGACCAGGTGAAGGTCAACAGCTGACGGCTGAGGGAGACGTGACGCTGTTCCCGTGACGATGCAGAGACGGGCTCTGGTTGGGGTGGAAGGTCACGCGGGTCAGACCACACTCGAGTACTTATTTATCACCGCTGGAAGTGAGTCAGAGATGGGAACATTCATCAGACATGTTTAAGCGTCACGCTGCAAAAACAATGCCAACAAATGTGCTCATCACACAGTGCCCTCAGCCAAGCCCTGGTCATCCTCTAATCAAAGCAGCTTCTGCATGAAGCCTGGAGGCGGCCTGAGCAGAGGGAACTGAGCACGTGAGCCCGGAGCAAGACCAGTCTCCAAGGACTGTGGGCACAGACAGAGCAGGACGGCTCGCCGAGCATCCAGCTGGGGCTCTAGAGCATTGACCAACACGGCCCGAAGACGAGGCAAGGCTGAGACCTCACCCCCCGGACACAGCGAGACGTGGTCACCAAAGAGTAACATGTTCCTTTCCTTAGGGAGGTTGTCCTTGTGAAGATTAAGGAAGTAGAGGCCATTTAGTTGATATATTACTCATACTGTTTTTCATGAGAACTAAGCCCTGGGTCTGCTTATAAACTGTTGCTGCTTTTATTTAATGTGTGAGCCCAGCTCTCTGAATGCAATCCGCTGAGGAAGCAACGTGGCCCCCCTCGTGTTCTATGATGCTTTAGGCAAGACGTGAGACATGTGGAGACCACGCACCCACACTAGGTGACTGTGGAGAAAACAAGATTTTGCATCAGAATTCTGGAAAGCACTTGTACTTTACAGACACAGCTGGGAGTGAGAGGGAGCACGTCACACGGGGTGGAGCAGACATTCGTAAACTTTAATGTGCACCCGAATCCCCTGGGAATCTTGTGAAAATGCGGATTCTGATGCAGGAGTCCTGGGGTGGAGCCTGAGATTCTGCATTTCTAACAGCCTCCCGGGGAATGCTGCAGCTCTAGATGGAGGAACAGACTTTGCAGGGGTGAGAACACTCTCCTTGCCCAAGTTAACACCCTTCTGTCCTCTAAGATCCAGAGATCTTTCCTAACCCACCTCCCACCCCATGCAGGCTGGAGAAATAGCCCTCTCCTCTCCTGGGGATCCAGTGTATGCCTGTGTCAGTGTAATTCTCACATGGCATTATAATTACCGATTTATAAGCTCCTATCCCCCTAAGTCAAGAGAATCTTGAACACAGGAACCATGAGTTTTTCACCTAGGAACTACCAGTGACAATTCCTACCACCCAGATGTTCAATAAATGTTTGTTGGATGGGGGGATGGATGAATGGATGGAGGGAAGGATGGAAGGATGGATGATGGAAGGATGGATGATGGATGGATGGATGGATGGAGAGAGGGATGGAAGGATGGATGATGGATGGATAGATGGATAGAGTAGGGGAGTAGATGGATGGATGATGGATGATGGATATGGGATGGAGTTAAAAGTCTGGCTGAGGCTCTGCCACTAATTATATAATTGTGAGTAGTCTCTTAATCTTCTCATTTTCCTCCTCTATAAAATGCAGGGGCATGATGGCTTCTAAAGGCTTCTCCAATTTGAAAATTGTCATAGTAACAGCTAAAATTTATTGACAGCATAGTTGGTGGCACTCTGCTAAGGACTTAGGTGGACTATCTCAATTATTTTCAAAATTGTCCATCAAAAATGCTGTTATTGGCCCCATTCTACAGATGAGGAAACAGACTGAGAAAGAATAAGTGACTTGCTTGTGTTCACACAGTGAATGACCAAGCCAGGATGCCACCCAGACTCGAGGCAGTCCGGTGTCAGCCCTTACCACCAGAACAGTGCATAACCCATTAAAACAGACACACACAAGCAGCAAAAAGAAGGCTTCGGCTGCGGGCCGTCTTGGCGTCCCTGCTACAGTTTCTCTGTGGGTGGCTCAGGGTGTGGTGGTGGTAGGTTCCCTCTCTAGCTCCCTAGGCCCAGGTGAAGAGCAGGCCAGGCTAACACAGCCTCAGCCCTGGAAAAGCGGGACCCCGGTTGGCGACCACCACTGCGGCCACCCAACAGGCCTCTGCAGAACGACTCAGGCCCAGGCTCAGCCCCAGGGGTCTGGTGAAGTGGTGGAGGTGTTAGGAGCTCACCCTGTGGAAACAGACAGGTCTGGGTTTGAAGCCAGGTCTGTCAAGCATCAGCTGTGACACAATCCTCTACGCCTGTTTCATCGCATACGAAATGCAGTAAAATTACTCTCCTCTCACGGCTGCTCCAAGATGATGCACGTGAACTACATTAGCACAGACTACTGGCTCTCAGCCTGTGCTCTCATCTGTGCTCTGCGCTCTCCACGCAGGCGCCACCTTGAGGGCTGGACCTCACATCGGAGTCCCCTGGAGGCTTATGAAAACAAATTGCTGGGCCCCACCCCCGAGGTTTGGATGCACTGTGCTGGGGGAACAAGCGTGAGTCTGCATTTCTAACAACTTGCCAGGTGATGCTGAGGCCGGTCTGGTGTGGTCAGCAGAACGGCCCCCAAGACCCCTGCCCCCTGGTGAAGACAACCTGCACTCATGGGTACGATGGGATTTCCCTCCTGTGAGCCGGTTACGTTATGTCAGGGAGAGGTGAAGGTATTTTGCAGATGAAATTAAGGCCAAATTAATCAGTTGGCTCCGAGTTAATCAAAGAGAAGTTTATCCTGGGTGAGCCTGACCTAATCAGATAAGCTCCTTAAAGATTCCAGGCCTTGGGTGAGGAGGGAGAGTCAAAGGAAGAGAGATTCCCTGCTGCCTTAAAAGGACAGACAGCCACCAAGGAAAAGAGTCTCATCTACAGCCTTAAGGAGCTGCCTCTCCCGACAACCAGAATGAGCTTGGAAGAGGACGGAGCTCCAGACGAAGTTAGAGCTGGCCGACACGGGGACTCTAGCCCTGTGAGAGAGACCCCGAGCCGAGAACACAGCTCTGCTGTGCCTGGACTTCTGACCCACAGAAACTGGGAGACGATGAATGTGCTTTAAGCTGCCATGTTGGTGGTAATTTGTTATGCAGCACCCTTGAGGACCGTGACACTAAACAGTGGTTCTCAGTGTGGGCTGAACGTTAGACTCACCCAGGAGCTTTCGCATCTCCTCATGCCAGGCTGCAGCCCACTCCACCCAGCTCTGGACATCTTGGGGTGGGACCCGGCCCGGTGTTTTATAAAGCCCTCAGAGGATTATAAAGTGAGCTAAGATTGAGGAGCGTTTCTCTGCTAGAACAGCAGCTCTCGAAACGTCACCAGCAGCACTAGCATTGCTTGAGACCCTATTAGAAATGCAAACTCTCAGGTCCCACCCCAAACCTTCTGAATCAGAAAATCTCAGGTGGCCCAGCGATCTGTGCTTTATCCAGCCCTCAGGCGAGTCCACTGACACTAATATTTCAGAATCGCTGCCCTGGGCCGTGCTTCTCCTCGCTTCACGACTGTATGAATCACCAGGCTCCTGTACAATGCACATCCTGGTTCAACAGGTCAGGGGGCCTGATGTTTCCATCTCTAGCAGCTCCCAGGTGATTCCAGTGCTGTAGGCCCTTGGACCCCAGTTTGAAGAGCAAGGCTCTACCCTGGAGCATCTTCATCTTCTAGGGCATGAAACCCTGAACCTCCACAAATTGTCTCATAGCTAATGAGCTTTGACTTTTCGCTTAGAAGGTAGCCAGCCCAGTTCTTCTGCCTGTCCAGCCACCTTCTCACCCCACACCCACAAAGCATCTTGTGACTTTGTCCTGTGTTCAAGGAAACTCATGGCTTCCAGGGTAGGGGGATGGCTCTGCAATCGAGGGGGCAATGGCAGAGGAAGAATTCACCCCTTTCACAGTGGCAGGTTGTGTTCCTGCACAGAAGGGACGATTAGAATCGTCAAGGTGATTCTCTTGGAGTCCTGGCAGCTCATTGCCAAAACTATCATGAGTTTCTCTCTATCGAAAATGTGTTGGGGTTAGAGAAACTGAAGTTGGGGAGCCCTGGATTCTAGGCATTAGAGGAGAGTGGTATCTGTCTGAGCTGTGTGTTCCTGTGTCACCACCACCTGGCCCGTGGCTTGAGCCGATCACCATGCACATGGTCAGCTGCGTTCCCGTAGACCATGCTGATGGGAGAGCAGCTCCCACCACAAGGGACCTCTAAAGTACATCCCTCTCTACCTCTGCGGAGGTAAGCAGAGGCGAGTAAAGTGACCAATATGAGGTTGTCGGGTGTTTTAAGGGTGTTTTATCAGTTATCTATCACTATGTTAATAAAACCATCCCAAAATTTAGTAAAACACCAGTAATTTACTTTGCTGACTAACCCATCATTTGGACGGGGCTTGTTGGGGATGGCTCATCTGCTCAATGTGGCATCAGCTGGGACATGACTGAGACTGGAGGGTTCACTTCACAGATGGCTCATTCACATGCTGGCAAGTTGGCACCAGCTGTATGCTAGTTGCTCAGCTGGGGCTGTGGGCAGGGACCTCAGTTTTTCCCTACGTGGCCCCATCCACTTGGGCTTCCTCACAGCATGGTGCCTGGGTTCCAAGAATAAGCACCCCAAAACAGCAATGCAGAAATGCTTCTCATTTCTATGATGTGTCCTTGCAAGTCCAGAGCATCACTCCCACCTTACTCTGCTGGCCTAGGAGGTCACAAAGGTCCACCCAGGGTCAAGTGGAGGGACATAGACCCCACCTGAGGCTCTGGGATAGGGATCCATGAAAGCAAAATTTAACTTCTTTAACCAAGAGGTAAATATTAGCTGGGAAGCCAAAGACCAAGGACCTTGCCTCGCCTTCCCCATCCATAGTCATCCTCATTTCTATGACTGCCCAAACAGGCCCTCTGCTCCAGGCCAGCCAGTTCCCCAACCATGTCCTGCCTTCCTCGTTCATAACCACCACCATAACTGTATTCCCTCCTCTTCCTCCCCCAGCCAACCTACTGCCGGCACTCCCTTCAGATCCGCCCCATGACACAGCTCCACCAGCAACCTGCCCCAGTGCCGCCTCCCTGCAGCCCCCTGCCCTTTGGGTGACATGAGCAAACATCCTTGAGGGGTCTTCCTCATCTCCCTACTTGAGCTGACGAGCCAACTTTTACCACAGCTTCGCACACACCCAAGCCAGGCATACAAAAAGTGCTCAATCAATGCTAAGTGGACAGCATTTGGGTTCTGCACAGGAAAGCTGCATAGGAAAGCCTTTTGTTAATTTGGGGATGGGAAATGAGAATAGGAAGACTATGCCATTGAAGGAGCAATGTAAAACTCCAACCTCCCACACAGGCCATGGTTCATGGGCTCTTTCTAAACTCTCTGCCTATTTACGCATCTTCCAGTCAATGCCGCTGGTAAAATAGGGTCAAGAGTATCTCTGGAAGCTACAGTATTGGAGAGACACTCTACATGACCAGGATGTTGATCTTACTACACTGCGTTCGACCCTTCAGTATTTTCTATTCATAGGAAAATTTACCACCAAGGGGACAATGCTTCCACGGAAACTCCTTTTAGCCTGATTAACTGTAACACCCCCATAGAGAATGTGACTGTATTTAAGAATATTTGTAAAGAAGATAGCTTTTTCCTAAGATGTTTCTAATAGATGATGATGAACTTGGAGTGATTATAATCCTAATTCTTTCCCACCATGTGAACGATCTTGGAAGAGAGAGAGCAGCAGTGATATGACCTAGGATCTTCTATTGTTGTCAACTTGAGTATCATATTCTGTTTATTAATGAGTTGCATTTTCCACGAGCCACTGGCCTTCAGTGTGGACAGGCATGGGGCTTGGTGCCCACAGTTTTTGAGAGCTATTACTTGTCCTGCCAAGTGCTTCATTTAACAGAGGAAAAGTACAGAACTGTCTGGGGAGGACATGGAGGAAACGGTGGTCAGCGCTGAGGTTCATGCAACGATTTAGAGGACAACTGGCAATATTCAGACAAACTGAAGAGTGCATCCCTAAGACCTCACGATTCTTCCTGTAGTTTTATACTCAGCGAGACTCGCTGGTATATGCGCCCAAGGAAACACACGCAAAGCTACTCCCTCCACCCTGTTGATACAGCCAAACGTACCATACATATTGGAAACCACCCATACGTCCATCAATCAGACGATGGGTGAGCAAGCTGTGGCACATTCACTCAGCGGAGAGCTAGACAGCAGTGACAGGACCGAGCTGAAGCTGCACGCCACCACAAACATCTTTAAACCGGAGAGCTGAGCCCTCACCAGGAAACACAACAATAGTTACCTGATAGGCTGCTATTTACGTTATGTTTCCCCTGCACGTTAATACTGCATATTGGTCTTAAAAACAACCCGTTCGGGACAGCGGTTACCTCTGGAGAAGGCGAGTGGAGACTGAGCGAGACCGTCTGTCACGGTTTACTTGTCACGGTCGGCGGTGGGCACACGGGTGTTGGTAATGTCACTTCTCCTTTTTGTATGTCTGCCCAAACTGTTGCATCGTTACATTCTATGTGTGTTATTTACAAGAGAGAACCTAATTCTAATTCACATTCCAGAGAATAAAGAGCAATTATTTTTCCTGAATCTTCCACTTTCTGTTTCACAAACTCACATCGCTCCTCTGATTGAAGCCCTCCCCAGACTAATATTTTGGGAAACCTTCCCCTATGTTCCAGCAGTTCACCCAGAGGCCGTGGATCTGCCGCCATGGTCCGATCTGAGCTGTCTGTCTTGCTGACTGAGAGCATGAGACGTGCGCAGGGAACCAGGTCGCCCTGTGTCCCCACAGCAAAGCGCCCCCGAGGCTAATTGTTGAATCGGCAGCAGTTTACCTTCCTGGCGTTTTGACGAGCAGGTGTATAAATGCTGCCCCTCCACACAGGCGATGTCACGGAGCAGTGGTTAGTGCTGGCCGGCCCCAGGGCTCCACAGAGACGGCCAGAGCAGGCAGGGCTGCCATTGCGCTGACGCGGCCTCCAGCCTTGCCCTATTCAGGGCCCTTGACCTCGCCCAGCCCCTGATTCACCACCTGCCGAAGCGACGACGAGACACTCGTCAGTCAGCAAACTCTCTTGGCAGCTGTACTCGGATCGGAAATAACATCATCAAAGCACTCGGTGCTCCTTGCAAGGAGAACACTAAGTAATCATCACCGTCACCAATACAACCCCGGCAGGGTCCCTCTCGTCGTTCTTCATCTATAATCACACACACATGCACATGTACACACATGCACACACACATGTGTACACATGAATGCATATACACACCCACACACATACACACATGCTGTACACGTGCACTCGTGTGCACATATACACATATGTACGCACCATACACTTACATGCATGCATGTGTAAACACAAATATACACAAGGGCACACAGATGTATGCACATTTACACACCTGCATGTACACACATGTACACACACATACATTCCCCTCTCAAACCAAATCTTCCCTCTCGAGACATGACTAAACTATCACAGACATAATATGATTAATTTGTGTTGAACATTGAATACTTGCTCCCCAGACTGTCAGACATTTCACTGAAACCTGTGCATTTCTTAGAGCTAATGATTCTCGTTGCTTTAAAAACACTTAGCCAACAGAGAACTGGAACAGAGAGCTGACCCCTCCTACAGTCTCAGAGTAGCACAGCATTTGCAGACTTCGGGGTCTCTCTAATGCAAGAGAACCATGCGGCGTAGTGAGCTTGAACGTGACCTGCAGGTTACAACATCCCTGCTTTCAACCAAGACCAGACGCGGTGCGGTGCTGAGGCTGCCGGCAAGCTGGATGCCCAGGGATTGTTTCCGTGGGTCTACTTTTACTACGCTCCCGCAGCGAGTCTAAAGGGCCATCAAGAACTCCTGATATAAAACAGTGAGGCTCCTTGGCAAGAACCAGAACAATCCCCTCATCCAAGCCTCCACAGTGAGGGCCGCTGACCAGCGGTGTAGACATCACCAGCGGCTTGTTGGAAAGGCAGGGTCCCAGGCCCAGCCCGCACCCAGGGCGTCCGACGTGCACTCATGTTTGAGGCACAGACGCACGGCCGCAGGGACCCACTCCGCTCATGCCGGGATCCTGAGGGTGTTTTCTCTGAGTCCTAATCACAGATCCTGGCCAGAGGATGGCGTAGTGCTCAGCCGGCCGAGGGTGGCATCCGCCGGGACAAATTCAGAAACACTGCTCAGGAGCCAGAAACAAGCCTCCACTTTGGTGTCCTCCAACTCAAATTCTACAAACTAGCCAAAGGGATCTCTCAAAAAAAGAGAAATGCAAGGAAAGCGTACCTCGCCATGACACTCCCCTTCCTAAAATGCGTCAGTGGCTGCCATTGCTCTCGGGATAAAACACGAAGTCCCTAACACAGCTCAAGGGCCCTACATCACAGCACTCCTCCTGTCCTGCACAGCGTCCGACCACCCAGCATCCCCGAACAGCAGACACATCAAGTTCCATGAGAATGTGGCCACACGTCTTGTCCACCGCAGACAGGTATGTGGCCTGGCCCCGGAGTGCCCGCATCATCAGGGCCCCTGGCAGGCTCGAGAGGCATTGGTGGGACAGTCTGCTCAGGGCAGGACTGTCCAGGCACCGAAGGACCTGGAGCATCCCCAAGTGTCCACAGCGCCCCAACCATGGTGACACCAAAAATGCCCCGACCACTTCCACGTGCCGGTGGAGAACCGGAGCAGACCAAGGACACGGCAGATGGAGACGGAGCTCCCCGCTGCCCGCCTTTGATAAGTGACTCCACAGCCGGCTGGAGGCTGCATATGTCCTGAGGCAGCTGAGAGAAAGTCAATGGTCAATTAAGCGGTGCTTGATAAAAGTAAATTTAATTACAAGGGCACTCAGGTATCTGGATCACCTTGATATGGTCTTCTAAATTGAACGTCACTTTGGTTACCATTAGGAATTAGAATCAAACGAATAAATATGCTGTTACTTAAAAGTTACATTTTTCAGGAGAAAAAAAAATAAATGAGTGTATTAGGTATATAGAGTCTTGGGGACCAAAAGGTGATTTATTTTTTCTCAGTTACCAGCATATGAAAACAAAGGTGCTGAGCTGGAGCGGTCCCCAGGGGTGTGTATCTGCTTCTTGTTTCTCTGCTGTTCTAGAAACTGGCAAGCTGGAACTAATCCTATCGGATATTCACTTGAATCTATTTCAGCTGAACCAGACGGGGCTTTGAAAAGATTTTTGACCTGCGTTTGTCTCCTCCAGATATTTTTTTTTTCCTTTTCACTTTAGTCAGCTCTTTCTCTCATGTTTATTAACTACCTGTCGTCCTGTGCATTCCTTTGGTTTAATAATGCTTAAGTGAATTATTTTACCTCTGATCTGGCTCTAAAAGATAAGGAGACTTGTTTTTCTTTCCGCTGCCCACTCTATGCTCACTAAAAACAGGGGGAAACAATTCCATTTTTGGGAAGCGCACTGAGACATCCCATCTTTTTTATGCTACTTTTGTTCATTTTTGGCTAGTGAGGGAATTAAGTTTTCACAACAGTTAAGAAGTGGCTGGGCCATTTTCCACATCCATGGGATGGAGGCTCTGAGAAATTCAGAAGGTTCCACATTGTAACATAAACCCCACGTCGCCTCACAACGCCCCCCATCCTGGGCCTTTGCAGGGACTGACCGGCCAAGGTTGACTCTGGTCTTCAAGATGTTTGTCTTGCAGTATTTCATCCATTTTAATTAAATTAAAATTTAAATTAATTTTTATTTAAAAATTATAATTAAAAATGTTTAAGTTATGCTTGTGGGCTCCTCCCTGCCCTGCCCAGTGGAGGAAAGTGTCTGCTTTTATCGTGTTATTCTCCCTCGCATTCCCTGCCTTCAGTTTCTAAACGACATTCTCTTCTTCTTTCTCGATAACCACCAAGAAAGGGACTCCCTTCCAGCTCTGCTCCCATGAGGCCGTCCTCGCCTTTCCCTGCGTGCCCGCCGTGCAGCACCCCCTGCACCTGCCCCATGAAGCCCCTCCTGCAGGTCCCGGGTCCTTCAGAGGCTGCATGTGGTTTCCAGCCTCATGTCCCCCCGACAACTCCGTTGGTGTCAGTTACAATTTTCATTTTAAAAATCGCAGGGACTGTGCTTCACGCCCCTGTCACCTTACACAGAACTCTATTTCTTTAGACACTGAAGCTCCCAAGGCTGGGCGGCAGCATCTCACACGCCCGGGAAAGAAGTCAGCCGCCAGCACATGGCACGGCTACCGGTCTGGCCTGGTACAGGGGGCTCTGGAGGGCAGCCGAGCAGTTGGACAGAACAAGGGAGGGAAGCAACCATGCTCGGCAGCGAGCACGGGCCAGGAGGCCTGACGGGAGGAAGAGGGACTCCTACAACTTGTGCTCAGGCCCAGGACCCAGTAGAGGATGAGGACCCTGCCCTGCCCTGTGACGAAGGCCCCCACCCTGGGGCTGGGGGGAGGCAAAAGAAGCAGAGAGAGGACCATGTAGGAGGTTTGCTATAGCAGCCCCTGGGGTGGCAAGGGGCTCCTCCTCAGCTGGAGGAGGCCGGGTCAGAGGTCCGGGGAGCCCCATGGTCCAGCATTTGTAGTGACGTGGTTGGGGCACTACTGGCAAGAGGCGTGAGTGCCTAGGATTGGCCATGTCCCCAGGGACCCTGTTCATACGTGTTCCTTCAGCCCTCACAATAGTACCGTGTGCATATCTCCCTCTGTGTCTCCATCCTCATCTTAGAAACAGGACGAAAACAGCAGCCCCCTCACGGTGCTGAGGACATGCTGGGCTCCCCAGGTCCTCGTAAGGCAGGCACACAAGTGGGGCCCAGCGCTCTGTGTGCTAACATAACCATTTTCCCTCAAAACCTTGCAGGACTGACCAAAAAGGAGGAGCAAATAATCACATGAGAGGATCAAATGTACATTTCATACCTGGGGAAAAGAGTGGGGCCGGCGGGCTCCACATGGTTGAGTTGAGGTTGGTCTTAGGCGGGCATCACTGGCATCTTAGGTGGACAATCCCCTGTTGGGGGCCATCCGTGCCTGGTAGGGTATTTAGCAGCACCCTGGCCTCTACCCACGAGATGCCAGTAACCTCCTCCAAGTTGCAACAACCAAAATGTCCCCAGACATCACCAAGAGTCCCCTGGGGCAGTGGCCCTGAACTTAGCACCATCAGAGGAAGGAATGCCCAAGTGGCCCCTTGTGTTTAAAGCCCATGACAGAGCAACCGGAACATTCCTACAGTACTGGTGGGAAACTGAAAAGGTGCAGTTGCCCTGTTAGACACGTTCTTATGAAGTTGAACATACGCTTACCATGCGACCAGCCACCCCGCCCCTAGAGAGATGAAAACATGTCTGTTCAAAAACCTGTACATGAAGGTTCTTAGCAGCTTTATTTGTGAAAACCGAAAGCTTGTCCTGCCACAAGTAAACGGATAACCAAATGGTGGTATGTCCACACCATGGAACACTACTCAGCAGTCAGAGGAACCACCTGTTGTTGGACACACCACCTGGTGAACCTCAGAGGCAGTATGCTGAGCGAGAGACGCAGCTCAGAGGTTACCAGATGATTGAACTTATTTGACATTCTATAAAATATGCTAATGATGGGAAACAGATAGCAGTTCCCAGGGTTAGGGGTGGCGTGTAGGGTGGCCAACCTGCCTTGGTTGCTCTGGAACTTTCTGGGTTTTAGCACTGAAAGTCCCACATCCCGGGAAAACCAGGATGGTTGGCTGCCATTGGTGAAACTGTAGAGGGCCAGCATGAGGGAGTCTAAAGGTGATGGAACTATTCTATATCCTGATTCTAGTGGTGATTATATGAATCTATACCTGTGTTAAAATTCGTAGAACTGTATACTGAAAGGGAAAAAACTAATTTTATTGTATGACAAAAAAAAATGCACATCTAGAATCTCTTCCAGGGTGGGAGTAGGGGTGGGGTGCAGGTCTCCAGATCTTTGTGGCTTCCCATGGAGGGTGGAGGGAAGAGAAGGAACAAAAGGCTCCCTTTGTAAAGACCAGCCTGCCTCTGAGTCCTAGCTGTGTTTCTCAGACGTCATCAAACTGACCCTACACCTCCTTTGTTCACGCTGGCCTGTTGACACAAGCCTCGAATTCCCACAGCTTCCAAATGACTTCGACTCACCCCGTTCTGATGCCTGAACACCTCCACCAATGGCACCCAGCTGGGGTGGGTCTTGGCTGTGGTCACAAAGATCTCAGAGGCAGGTGGTATCAATCTTCACTCTTTTCTCTTTAATTAGGAAGCAGCTACAGAGAGGTTACTGGCTCACTCAAGGTCGCACACTGATGCTTGGTCCTTCCTCAACACACGGTCAATGGAGCTGCACATACTTTTTCAAAAAAATTTTTGGTGGCTGCAGAGGTAGCAGAGGTCATCATGGGCTGTGAGACGGATGGGAAGGTGGCCTTTGGGCTCCATGTCTTAGAACCAGGGCATCAGGGTCTTGTTGCTCATCAGCTACTAATTTTGGAGAAGGTCAGGACTGTCTGACCCTCTGACTCCGCCCTCTCCTGCTGGGAAGGTAAATCTGTGCCAGCAAAATAACACATCAAAGATGCCGTGTCAGGGAATCACAATCAGCAGGGGAAAGTCTGCTTGTGATTATGTGGCACCGTGAGGAATCTGAATGAATAACCCTGTCCAAGCCAGGCAGTAGGCATCCCCCACACCCTTCAGAATTGAACATGGAACCAGCACTTGGTGTCGAGGACTGAGAGGTGTGCAGCTAGAATGGGTCGGGACGCAGGGGAGAGAGGCAGGGACTCCTGGAGCCATCAGCTCCGCTCGGTGGCTAGAGCTGAAAGCAGCTCCCTGGGAAGCATGAGGACGGGCCCTGCACCACCCTCTGGATCTCCAGCTGGGCCCTTAATCCACTAGTGGGGAGTTTGGGTTCCTTCCAGGGGAAGAATTGTCCAGAGCACCCCTCCAGAGTTTGCAGGGCTCTCTGGAGACATTTCAACCACCTGCGTTCCCCGGCGGGGACACAGGCTTCTCCCCGATGTGGGGGGTGGAGGGCTCGGGATATCCACCCTCTTGGTACCTCGGGGAAGTTGTAAAAGGAGATGAAATTCTCCAGGGTGGTTATGTGGTCCCTTCTGGCTGGGCTCACGTCCATGTGTGACAGGTGTTTAAACACTGCAGGTCCCTTGCCCCAACCCCCTACCAAAATCTACTGAGACCCTCCCAGATTCCACCTCTGCAAAAGAGGGGTACTGCCTGTTACCTGTTACCTGCAAGCAGGAGGTGGAAAGCTATGAGTGAAAGTGGAGGAATTTAGATCAGAACTCCGAGATTCAAGGCTGGTTCAGCCCTAACCTTGGATAAGGCAGCCCTTCAGCCTCAGTGCGAAAGTGAGAGCCAGAACACCTTCTGGTTACCCCGGAGCTGGAGCAGAGACCAGTGAAAGAAAGCCTTTCAAAAAGCACCATCCGAATGGATGATGAGGAGGAGGAGGATGATGATGATGATGGAGGAGGAGGAGGAAGTGCTGATGGGGGCAGAGCAGCAGCAGCAGGAGGAAAGGGAGGGAGAATCTTGCAGCCCAAACTAGAAGTGATAACCCTGAGTTCAAATCCTGGCCTGGGTGGATAATGTCCGTGGAAAATTCCATAGCCCACAAGTCTCAGTTTCCTCAAGTTAGAAATGGAAATACACAAGCAGGATTAAGAGCAAATGAGATAGAACGCGTTACTCTAACAGTCTCTTGCTACGCCCCACGTAAGCACATTAGAAGTTTCAAATCCAGGGCAAGGACAGGGCCCGAATGGGCTGTGCTGTAGGCCCCACATGAACTCTGCGGGCCTCATGAACCTGTTTCCAATTTATCAGTCAGCAGCCTTCTGCAAGGACCTGACCAGAGAATCACCACACTCGCTCGGCTTGGACTGAGAATGGAGTGCCGTCATCACACCCCGACCCGGTCTAGGTGTTCTCAGGGACAGAGAGTGCTCATGCATTTTCTCCTGTGGTTTATATTCTATTCAGCATCATAACTTTCATTTCTTCTGATAAGAAAAGATCCATCTACCCTCAGTTTCAGTTTGGAAATACAAACTGTGATTCAACTGAGAAAAATCACATTTTGCAATTTATTCATCGTCACCAGTCAGTCCTTCCTTCCTACCGATTGTGGGGCCGAGCCGAGAGCCGGCGCTTCCCTCTTAAGGTAGAAAACCTCGCAGTGTATGCATAATGCCGAACTATGCAAATGTAGCCAAGTTGTAATTGCTGTGAGAACCGGAACACTGAATTTTATGACTTCTGTGCATTTGAATTTCCTACCATAATGTTGCATTAACGAAGGGTGTCTTTTTTTGCCTTGAATTTATACCTAATGTGATTCCATTTTGCATTCTTTACATATGCAGATGAGGTAGCTATAACGTTCCTGATGCAAAAACTGTTTTTGCTAAATCATATCAAAATGTTTCATGGATCACACCAAAAAGTGTTGATATATGGAAATTGCTCTTTTTCAAAAACTGTCCTTAAAATCCAAATGGTATGTTTTGAATTTCTTTTCTCTACACCACACCCTCCCCAGTATTTGTGGAGAATTAGAGGAAATATATAATATATTAGTGCCATGTTGCCATGGCAGAGGAGCAGGGCGACCAGAGGAATGCTCATTTTAACTACCATTGAAATAAAAGATGAGTTCAGAGCTAGGGAGTTACTGGGCAGACAGGGTAGCAAAAGTTAACATTTAGAAGGTCAGAAATGTTTCCTTACCTCACTCCTGAGTGAAGGAATAACTGAACAACACCTTTCTCAATTACACAAGATTTATATTTCTTATATACAAAAGAAGGTCTGCATAGCTCAGTCTTATGTTATATATATTTTTAAATGGGATCAAGACAAAACTGAAACTGTGAATTAAAGAACTGTCAAGTGCTGCAGCCTATGACAGCTCTGTGGTTCCAGGGAGATGTGCGGCCGAAGGGCCACCCTGGCAGGGCTAAAAGCTTGGGAATATTGTCTATTTTCACATAATAGTTTTTCAAATTCTTTAGGCAGATTGAAAACCACAACAAAATCTGCTGTGTCGTGAGAATGAACTGTTTTAGGTCTTATGCAAAGAATAATTAAAATGAATGTGAGCACAATTACACAGATTAATGTAATTAGAAGGAGATACAGTAGCCAGATATCAAAGAGGGTTCCAAGCCCCTCCGGGAAGAGCAGGGTGCAGTGGAGAACAATGCCCCCTAAAAGGCTGGGTGGCCTTCTCAGCCATTAATTGAGTGGAGTCGAGGAGGGAGAGCTTGAAAAGCTGAGGCAGGGTGGACGACTAACGAATGGGGAGGATGTTGAAGAGAGACAAACACACACACACAAAAGCAAGCTCTCTCCAGTTGACAAAATTCTTTCAGGTCGGAGCATACATGGGCCAGGGGCGAGCTACTTTTCTTCCCAAGATGAAGAAAAAGTATAAACAGACGACGCAAATGTACTGGTTATGAGTATTCTTGGTAGCCTTGCACATTCAGCCACAATGGCGCTCATCTGTCACGGGACGGGTTACAACACGCCCGGGTTCTGCCTCCCTGAGGGGAATCTGCACACTTCCTGCCCCGGAACACTGCTGACGGTTCACGGCTGGGCGCTCTGAGACAGCACACGAGCGAGGTGAGCGCAGCCACATCCAGGGTCTCCACCTATCGCCTGCGGGTGACTTGTAATTATTTTGTTAAAGTAGATGACATTAACCAGCCACGGGCTTTCACATCCATTAGTAAATTCTGACACAGTCTCACAGATCGGACTGTCTCATGATGCTGGGTGAGACTCACCTTGCACTAACGGACCCTGCAAAGAGGTTTTTCTTTTCTTTGGCTTCATCGTGGGGAGGAGAGGGAACCGCTGAGGAGGTCGGACTCAGAAACTCTTTAATAATGCTGCTGCAACCGTGTGTTTTCCAGTTCAATCATCTTACCCTAATAGAGTAATATACCTTGATTTTTCATCAAGGTTAAGTGTTTTTTTTAATATATATAATGGTATTTGGATGGCATTTATTTAATAGATTCAAATCATACTCTGGAAATCTGGAGATTGATTCAGTTCTCCTGAACGTCATGAACGTATTATGGGTCTGCTCCAGAGGACTGCGAGGTGGGAAGCTGACACAAAAGCTTGCTCACTGAACCTATACGTGTCTTCCAGGGCTCGAGGAGAAAAACCCCGAAGAACACTGGAAATGCTCCTCTGCTGCGAATGTGCATCTGGCAGCCACGACTCGCACATTTATTATTGCCCCCACTTATGGCTTTTGCTCTTTCATTAATAATTTAATGTTTAGAAAACAACAAGGTCTTCAAAGCAGAAAAAAATCCATTTGAAGCTAAATAAACTATATATTTTTTGTCAGAGTTAAATGTCTTTGTGTTTTGAAATGCCAGTCCTGTCACACAGGCTTAATTAAAGCTACTGGATTGATAGAAAGGGAAGTTTTGTTGGTGAGCTCACCTCTCCATGCTCTGTCAATTTGAACAGAGTTGAAAATTCCCTCCTAATGACTGAGAACATGTGTACACTATCATATTTTGAACCTAATCGCGCTTTGCTCTCACACAGAAGTAGACATGTTTGTTTATATGGATTTAATCAATGACAAGGGCCCCTCTCTGGGAGCTCAAATACATAGCTTGAAAGCAAACTGTTATTGCAGCATTTCTAAAGTTACCACTCAGAGCCTAGACCCTACCAGAGTCCTTGGCGTTCAGAAATTGCCATTTTGACTTAATTATCAACCGTCTGCTTTTTGAATGGAATCATTCAGGATATTGTGATAGACAGATACAAAACAATTTTTCCTCTGCCAGCGGAACCTGCAGCAATGCAAGTTAGAAACTGCATTCATCACGGTTGTGGCCCAAGGGCCAGTGTTGAGGTTCCGCAGGGAAGCGCACACCATCTCCACGTGGCTTCCAGACCTGTCTTAAGGAGAGTGTTCACACTTCCCCAGGGCAGGCCCGAGGGACGCGGAGGCTCTGATCCTCCACACAAGCTCGGGCTGTTCTGTGGCAGAGCTGAGGCCCTTCGCCCTAACCTTTCCTGGGCTCCCACCATCATGCTCCCACCTGGGAAGGTAAAGTCTCTGCCCCCTCTGACCCCGCCATCTGACCTTTGATCTAGGCGGCTTGCTCAAAATTCAGTTCCGAATGAACAGTGATCTCTGGGGCAAAATCTACATAATCTGCTGTCAAAGATTGTCAAACAAATGTTTGACTTCATACACCTCATTTCAGAAGCGCTATCAAAACACCAGAAGGGGAGGAAGGAGAGAAGGAAGGGAGAAATCTCTCTAGGGTGGAGAAGACATGGAGCTAAGATGAAAAAGCACTGAGCTGGGGAACCCTTTGGAAGGTAAAAATCAGATATTCTCTGAGAATGTAGATGCAAAATGCTGAATATGATCTCCAAGAAATTTATGGTATGAATTATGTCAAATTGAAGCATTTTGCATTTCCTTTCACCTCCACGGACATATAGACACGGATTCTAACTGCTGATTCAGAGTGGGATGGAAAAAGTTTGCCAAGTGTTTTGAGAAAGTGTGCCATTATTTCTGATTGCAGGATTATAGAGGGGGAGCACAGTGGAGGGAGGGGGCATGTAGCCATAACAAATTTCTTAAAATTATGCTCTTCTCTTTGTACTATTTTTAAAAACAATTTCGACTTTTACTCTCAGTAGAAGCATTTACAACCTCCAAGATCAATAGATGAATATTACTATTTCTCCTTCAGTATAACTCGATTTTAAACCACCCCATCTTTATAAATTTGACTCATTGATGAGGATAAAGCGCACAACCGCATTTGCAACTTGCTAATATTCTATAGAATTTACTATATCTTGTCCTAATAAAACTACTTTAAAAACTAAACAGCAAACGTCTTCTATTTGAACCCAAATTGTTTTAAATAAGTTCTCATATTGTTTTTTCAGCACTTACATAGGAAAACTTTTTAATGCATTATTTTACTTCTAACGACTCATTGTTTAAAAACTTAGTTATGCCAGTAGACTCAAAGATCACTTCATTCTCTTAAAGGTAACGTGCTCTTTTGCCTCATTATAATAAACACCAATGTTTTTACAACTGCAACAGTTCCCGCCGTATTAGCATATTTTGGCTGAGGTATTGTTTCACTCTGACCTGTATAATAAGTGTCACATTAGCAAGACAACAAATCAAACGTTTGTTAATTTCCCTCGCTTTCCCACACAGCTGGTGGTGTTATCGTGTCACCAGATTTTAATTAATATGATAAGTAACACTTGCAAGACAACAGCGGATTTTTTTCCCCTCTGTGTGCGTGAGGGGCTATACGCCTCCTGTGTGTGTGTGTGTGTGTGTGTGTGTGTGCGCGCGCGCGCGCGCGCGCATGGAAGAAGGGGGAGGAAACCAAGATATTCACAAGGGTCTTTTGCAACAAATTAGTCACTAAAAACATTCACAGCCCCCCACAATGCTATTTCAAATCAAACTTTCATTACACCATTTTCTTTTCCTCTTCCGGATCAAAGACTGCCATACACCAATGCATAATAAAAATCATAAAAACATATAATAAAATGCGCCAATTTTCATACCTGGGGTAGTTGTGTGTTTAAGGTTTTAGAATTTAAGAGAGATGCAATACTGCTGTCTTCGGAGAGGCTTAATTTTAATTTCTCCAGCCTCCATGTGAATAGTAACAAATACATTTCTGACTTACAGGAGACCATTGTGAGGTTTTCCGCGTGCGCAGGGCTGAGGGCGCTCTTCTTGGGTGAGTCAAAAGTGCCATCTATATGCAAAAGCTAGAAATGCAACAGAGCCAGAATGGAAAATCCTTCCACCGTCCTAGCCTTCAGAGCCTCCAACATTGCTAACGACAGACCCAGAACTGTGGGTTGCTGGCGGGGGAAGAAAAACTACCTCGTGAAAATACATAAAATGAATGCATCCCTGTGATGTTTGCACCGTAAAATATTTTACAAGGCTAGTGCCAACATTTTATTTAAAACTGTTTTAATGCATTTGTAGTAAAAAGCAAAGCCAGTATCTAATTCCAAATAAACTGTATAATGTAAAACATTACTTGAGAATGAATGTATTTTACCTTTAGATTAAAAAAAGATTCATTTAATATTTTTTTAATGATGCAGTAGAAGTGAATAAAATACTAACAGAAACCCTTAAACCGTTTTCGGAGAGAAAATGCCAATAAGGAAAGCGATGTTCAAAATTAGAACACTCTCTCATGCTTTTTGATTTTGAATATTCCAAACAGAAAGGAAACCTCTTTCTCCTGGGAATGGAAAGCAGAGGCCCTTTTAAAAAGCTGATATTCTTCCAAATCTTCTTATTGTTATTTAACTTAACATTTTTCCGTCTGTTGCAAAATATAAGATTTGCGGCAATGAATAACAAACTCTAATATTCCGCCTACATGAAATTAGGCCCCAGAAGCAGGATGGCACCAACAGCCCTAAAAACAGCTTTCTCTGTAAGTGGGACTAAGCACAGCAGCACACGTGTAGGAGGTTTGCTGAGATGCAAGGCCACCACTTCCAATTACTAACTGTGCGATGGCGAAATGCCCACCCTCTCCCCTAAAGCTGTCTCACAAAAACTTGGGTTTGCGTAGAAGCAGACCCTATCGCCTTCAACTAGTTGTGTAAAAATAGGCTCAAATTTTATGTCAACTTGCAGATGCTGGTAGTGGTTCTGAAAGTAAATCTGGCCGTGTGACTCCCCTTCATTTTCCTCTTCTGTACAGGTGTGCACACAGACTATGCCAGTCAAAGTGCGCTGGAGGGGTGCAGGACACCACACCAGCGGGCCAGTCTGTCAGAGATCAGCTCTGGGATAAGTCACCTCTGAATTCAGGAAACAAATGAGGGCCCTGAGGACTCCTGCCAAGCCAGGGCAGAATCTGCCAACTGTGGGGAACTGGAACCAGAGGCCCCACCCCACCCCCTCACAGACACTGAGGAACCCTCCTCCAGTATCCTTTGCCTCCTCTGGTGGGAGTGTCTTTCTGGAAGGATGTCCAGAGGTCCTCTCCTCTTGTGACAGAAGCTGGAAGAGCCAAAGGCACAGGGACACAGGCTGTGCCACTCACTGCCCCGGGGTGAGTGTGTTCCTCAGTATTCTGATCCCCACGGGTCCAAAGGGATCTCGAGAGGTCCTCCGGTCCATCCCAACTCACCCAAGGGAGAGCTGTCTAGATGGCTAGTCTCAGGCACAGGCTAGAGACCCCACAGAACTCACCAGGAATCATCTCACTGCCCCAGCCTGCTGTCCCTTGGCTTGGCAGAAATAGGACCTGCCTCTTCTCTGCCTTCACTTTCAACCCCAGCTGAGGAAGGGGGTTTAGGGACAGGAAGGGGAAGCAGCAGGACGGCTTCCAGCGGTCAGGGCAGTGCTCATTTTTCCCCGAGAGAAACGCGGGCCCAAGATGACTGCTGAGGGGTCCTCCAAAAGAACTGGCACTTCCATAAGTAGGAGCCTGGTGCCCAAGAAGCAAAGGAACTGTGCACAGCAAATGCCCATGACTAGGAGACTGGAAGTCAGGATGCCTGCAAGACCTTCTCAGAAAAGAATCCATCAGCAAAGGCAGCCCTAACCAAGGAAAAGCAGCTGTGAGCTTCAATCAGGTTTCCAAATTAAAAATTAGGAAAATACACGTTTTGTTCTGACCAAATAGGGGCAGAAGAGAGCTGTTGTGGGCAATGAGCTAAAGAAGAGCCAACGTGCACTTGATGGAGGCGAAGAAGAGCAACTACACAGAAACATCACACAGGGCAGCAGGATCCAGGGCCTGCCGAGGTGAAGCTTCAGATCAGAAAGCGGAGGAGGGGGGGGAGGGGAGGAGGGGAAGGGAGGGGAGGGGAGGGAGGAGGAAGGGGAGGGAGGAGGGGAGGGGAGGGAGGAGGGGAGGGAGGAGGGGAGGGGAGGGGAGGAGGGGAGGAGGGGAAGGGGAGGAGGGGAAGGGGAGGAGGGGAAGAGGGGAAGGGGAGGAGGGGAAGAGGGGAAGGGGAGGGGGGAGGAGGGGAGGAGGGGGAGGAGGGGAGGGAGGAGGGGAGGGGAGGAGGGAAGGGGAGGGGGAGGAGGGGAGGAGGGGAAGGGGAGGAGGGGAAGAGGGAAGGGGGAAGGGGAGGAGGGAAGGAGAGGGGAGGGGAGGGGGAGGGGGGAAGGAAGGACAAGAAAAAAATGAAGGAAGGAAGGAGGAAAAGAGGGAGGGAGGGAGGAAGGCATCTAATACATGAGAGCCAGAAATTGCCAGACTCTGGTCAAAGTAGCAAACAGAGTATAAAATAATAAGATAAACCTGTTTATCACAGGGAAAAAAATATAGAACTGCGTAGTGACGGATGTTAACATTTTGCAATATAAACAAATGTATAATTATTATGTTGTACACCTGAAACTAATATAATATCGTATGTCAATTATACCTCAATAAAAAAAGATAAACCTGTTTATCTTCCAAAAAAGGATTTGGAATCTGTAAAGGAAAGCACCCCCCACACTCACCAGTGACCCCAAAATAACACCCCACCACATACACACACACACACACACACACACAACTGCAGAATAATTCTGAGTCCTGGAGCACCAGGTGGTGTGGAATCGTCCTCGACAATGACGTCAGTGCGGTGACCACAGTCAGGCTGCTCCGCCCCCGTGCTCCGTCCCTATCTGGGGAAGGGAGCCAAGAGCTCACTGCAGACTCCTGTACTTCCTGGGGAGCGGAGCCACAGGAACCAGCCTTGTCTTCAGGGACACAGGATGGCGCTCCATAATGATATTTAAATTAAAAGTAGGACTCCGTCAGTTATGACACACCACAAGGAAAGACAAATGCGGCCAGTTGTAACCATAGGGTGCCATGGATGGTAAGATACAACTGACTTTTTAAGACTGTTAAATGTGAAAAATATCTACTTAGAATAAACGAAATATGATAGAAAATATTTAGAGGTCAAATGGAAATGAGATGGTATTGCCCCAATCAGATATGTTGTTAAGATTGGAGAGAATTCAAAGAAAAAGTTAAAAGCCCTTGTGATGTCCTACCAACTCACTTTCTATAGATTTGGAAGCTAATTACAAAAAATAAAATCCGATTTTTAAAAATCTCCCATTCCATAAAACAAATTTTAAGGTTCATCCTAAGGTTTGCATTTATGGTCATATTGGTCCTACAGAGAGGCCAGGAGGACGGCGGACATCAGCAGGTGACGGGCTGGTGACACTGAGGCCCCCCTACAGCCTGCCCCATCTACATCACATGTGGAGGGAGGAGCAGGAACTGGGGGCGGAAGGGGGGGTGGATGAGTAGTAACACGTGCAACAAAGGCCAATTTTTCAGGGACAAAGACAACAAGAAAGGAGGAAAAAGAAGGTGGGAGCTGAAACCCTTTCCCGGCCCAGGCCCCTACACGCCAGGCGTTGGCTCGGGGCTGCTTTGGGCAGACAGCCGTCTGTTGGGAAGCCAGCCTGAGGGCTGTATAACGCAGCACTCAATAGGGCTGATGAATCACTCGAGCTAGTAAATGGTGCAGGAAAATTGTGCTCTTGGTTAGGAGTTGGTTTATTTATTTTTTTGGTTAAATTCCTGCAGAATCGTACTTGTGATGCAACAGAGGCTTTGCCGTGAATAGGGCTCTTTGTCATTTGTTAGCTGACTCATTTGGCTGTCACAAAAATCAAAAAGGAATTGATTTTGGTGATCTGACACCCAACTGAGGGGGACACAAACCCCAGATGAACAAAACGCCAGGCCCGGCGCTGGCGTGCAGGTCGATTCCATCCCTGCCTCAGGTGTCTGCGGCCGTGACAAGAGAAGAGAGACAAAGCCACACGCCTCTTCCCTGTGTGGCCTTTCGCTTACAGTGCGGTCTTCTAGGGGCATTGCTCTTATTTTCTGTTGAGAGGTACGTTTTTTTAAGATCCCCGGACTGAGCACTATTATAAAATGCCCAGGCAAGAAGCAGAGAGAGAGGAAGGGGGAGGACAAGAAAGGGGAGGGGAGAACTGTTTCTTACATTTAACCCCAAACACCATTCATCCATAGGTAGTGGATAGTAATCAGCGAAGAACCTAGCAGCCTCCCTATTTAAGCATTCTTGTTCTCATTAACAGGCCTAGCATTATTCATTACCCAAACCATTCAGTGCAGCTCAGGAGCACCAGAGAAAAGGACTTTTACCACTTGCATTACGCAACTCGCTTCTGCTAATTTTAGTGATTACACCGGGACTGGACATATCATTAATCTCACTCCTGGTTCCTAGTTTATTTCAAACAAATAGGAGGTGTATGATTACCCCGGGGGCTCAGGAAATGCACGCCTTCCTCAGGGCTGCACTGCCAGGACAGTCTTTGGGAGGGAGATGGCAGCCCTGCCAGTGAACCCACGACTGCATCAGTTCAAGCTGGTTTCTGTCTACGCCCATCGCCAACACCCTGCATGGACATTGGTGGCTTAATTTTGCTCACATCATCTGGGAGTTACATTTAAACAGACACACTCATGAATTTCTGCTCACTTCTGGAAAGTCACCAAAGTATACAGAAATACATATTTAGGGGTCTATGTAAAGATTAGTTCTCAACGTGGTTTGCAAAGTATAAATGGGTCATGACAGACACTGGAAATAAAGTCCCTGTTCATATCAGGCCACAGAGGGAAGCATGGCAAGGCACAGAGCTTCTTGGCACACACTGAGTCCCTGGAGAGAACTCTAGAACAGCGAGAGAGAGAAGGTCTCTCTGAATCTGCTCTTCGTGGATTTGCCGCAGAGAAGAACAAGGGGGGCACGTTCAAGGCGTACAAGAAACAGGGGAGAATGTTCTAGTGAGACAACCAAGCCCTTCAACACCCTTCGGGATCAGGCCGGAACACAGATGTTTATGACCCTGCTCAGGAGGGACACAGGCGTACAGCTACTTCCAGACACCGCCCCCCCGCCCCGCCCCACCCCACCCCACCCCACGTCTGCTGCTTCAGTGTCGGCACCTCCCCGTGGTAGGCGCTGGGAGAGCAGGTGTGGCTGTGGGTGAGAAGGGCATAGGCAGAAGCCCTGACAGGACTGGGGTAAGTCACGCTCAGCCTCAGTGTCCTCATCTGTAAAATGGAAAGACTACAAAATTTGCAGACTTCTGGGAACTATATACAAAAGTTGGATAGAATCTTGTTCAAGGTCTCAAAGAAATCCTGTGAGAACTTGTCATGCTTGAATTGCACAGAGGAAAAGAGGATTACAATTTAGTGATATTCTGAGAAAATCTCCATAGAATATTATTTCCTCTTTGTTTTCAATCATCCATCTACCCATTCGTCCATCCATCTACTCATCAATCCATCTGTCTATCCATTCATCCATCCATCCATCCATCCACCCACTCATCTGCCCATCGGCCCATTCCTCCATCCACCACCCATCCACTCACCCACTCACCCATCTACCTATCCATCCCCCATACACTCACCCAGCCACCCGTCCACTCACCCACCCATCCAACATTTACTGAGCGGCTCTCAAGTGCCAGGCTCTGTGTTCAGTACTGGGATATGACAGCAACAAAGTAGACAGAGTCCTTGTCTCCATGAAGTTCACCATCCAGTGGGAGGTCCAGAAAATAACCAAATTCACATGACAAGTGCAGAATTACAGCTGTGATGTGCACGCTGAAGGGGAGGAAGGGCCCAAGTGAAGGCACAAAGTGACGGCCTGGTCAGGCCAGTCCGAGGAGACGCCTCAGAGGTGGAGGCTGGGGCGGAGTGGGGTGGAAGGATGGGGTTGACTGGTGAAAGGGTGAGACAGAGAAAGAGAGGTTTGAGAAGTGGAAAGGAATCCTGTGTGGGCTGCCGGGTTGTTTTCCTGGGGTTGCCATGACGAAGTATCACAAACTGGAGGCTTAAAGCAGCAGACATTTCCCTCTCCCAGTTCTGAGATCCAGGTACCGCAGTGTTAGCTCCTCTGAGGCCTTGAGGGAGCCTTCCCGTCTCTCTGCCAGCTTCTGGAGATGCTGAGACCCACGATGCTCCTCGGCTTGGGTCACTTGAAGGCATCACTCCCATCTCTGCCTCCACCATCACGTGGAGTTCTCTCAGTGTGTCTCTCTGTCCAAATTTCCCATTGAAATTGAGCCCCCCAATCCAATACGACTCATCTTTAACTTGATTATATCTACAAAGACCCTATTTCCAAGCAAGGTCACATTCACAGGTTCCGGGGGGGAGACTTTAACATATCCTTTTAGGCGACACAGTTCAACCCATGACAGCTGGAGTATGAGGGTGTGAGTAGCAGGAGATGAAGCAGGTACAGGATGAAGACCCCACAGGCCTGGCAGGCCTGGATAGGGGTTTGGGAAGAGGAGACAGTAGGTCTGGGGATGCCAAGAGCGGCTACCGAGAACTTGCCGGTTTAAGTATTTCTTGAGCACCTATGTGAGGCAGGCCCTGTGCCAAATGCTGGTCAGCAAAGCAGATGACAGTCGCTGCAGCAACTTAGGAGTCCAGGGGAGAGACATGCTTACTCATAGGGAACGGGGTGGTGGTCCTGGGAGGGGAAAAGCATGCTTGGAGGTGAAGACGGAAGGACGTGGTTGGAATGGAGGACCAGGGAGGGCGTGTCAAGGCTGCCTCCAGAGCTCTGACCTCTGTCCACAGTGGACAGTGGGGCTGTTCACTCCATATCCTGCCTCCCCAGGACCGACCCCGCCTGAGCCTTCTCTGATGTGCTGGCGCTCTGATGGTTTCCTATAAGATGGCAATGTTCACATCATCCTACCATATGTCTGTGAAATAATATCCACTCTCACTCATGTGTAGTATGTCTCCCCAACTCAATCCATAAATACAGACACTTATTGCATTCATCTGTACACCTTTCTTTCTGGTTTTCTGTGCGCAGTATAATATTTAGGCATGTGCTAGATATTCAACAAGTATTTTTCTCCCAAACATGGCTAAATATCCATCAGACTTGCACAGGTGAATAAATAACTGGACAGTTGTACCCCAGGGAAAAATAATCTCACGTCCAAAAGAGATTCCACCTCTGATTTGAGATTATTATTTTGAGGCTGCTAAATTTTGCCTTTGTGATATTCTAGAACTGCATATGGCACACGAGAACCTGCATCATTAGTACTAATGGCAGGGAGCCCTGTTGTGAACTGCTACGTGCTATAGACTGAATGTGTCCCCCCAGAATTCATACGTTAAAACCTAACTCCCAGTGTGATGGTGTTTGGAGGTGGGGCCTTTGGGAGGTGATTAGGTCACGAGGGTGGAGCCCACATGAATGGGATTAGTGCTTTCATAAAAGAGACCCCAGAGAGCTCCCTCGTCCCTTCTGCCATGTGAGGACACAGGGAGAAGACGGCTGTCTAGGAATCGGGATCTCACCAGACACCGAATCTGCAAGTGCCTTGATCTTGGACTTCCAGCCTCCAGAACTGTGAGAAATAAATTTCTATGAGAAATTTCTGTAAGAAATAAAACACCCAGTTTGTGGTATTTTGTTATAGCAGCCTAAATGGACTACGACATAGCTCATCAGGATTGTGTGTGAGGGAGAAGAAATGGGCTTCAGTGACATTTGAAGAGTCCCCAGGTGCAAAGTACATGCATGTCAGTCTATGGATTTTGTCACTTTATTTTATTTGAAACCACTTCTGCTTATTTGTTCTGGAACGATGCTCTAGACAGTGGAGGCTGTTGGGTAAGTGATCTCCAGATAAGGGAGGGACGGTAAACTGAATTATTGGTCCCAATACTGCACCCCCTCAGCACCCACATCCTCCATGGCCTCTCCGTGGGTGAAGGTTGTTGGGCTCCTCCCTCGATGTTATGCCTGGCATGTCGCCTGCTTTGCTAATTCCGTGGCCAGTTCCAAGCCCTTTAGGAGATTCTCATGTTTCTGCGTGTCCTTTTACGCCTCTGCCACTGTCACAAGAGGAACACGACTGGCTCGCCCATCACTCGGGGAGCATGGAGGTGGGGCCCAGCCAACGTGCAGACCTGCCCTAAGAAGCAGAGCTGCTTGCGGGGCCCAGCCTAGATCAGCCTACCCAGCCAACAAGCGCGTCTGTGAAGCGAGGGATTACTGCTGACGCCACTGGAGTTGGTGTGATCTGTTAAGTGGCATTTTCAAGGCAATAGCTAACCAATACAAGAATGATACTGTATTATCAAAACACACATTTGTGTGCTTAAGTACTCTGAAGCAAACATCTTGCAGAATATCACCCAACAGGCTATAATCTACCTCATCCCATTGGCCCACAATTTAGGCCCAGTTGATACTACTTCCAGAGGACGTTTTGACACACAGCTCCTTTACCACAATATTACAGTCCGAGAGAAGCTCTTTCTCAATAAAAGCATCCTGATCAGCTCAGGGATGTTCTTCCCCTGCCTCATCCCAGATTTCCGCACGCGGTGGGAGCTTAACCATATTCGTTCAGTAAAAACCTCTAATTCCTCCCTCTCAATTCTCAACGCTAACTCTGTGGGGCTTGTCACTTAACTTGCCCCAAAAGGAAGGCACCTAAAGCCCCACACATTTTAGAAGGCTCTGCTTGTTTTCCCAATTCCTTCTAGTAACCCTTTACCAAGTACCAAACCAGACAGAACCAAGAACATTTTCATTTTAGAGAGCCCCAATGTACACGGTTAACACCAATCCTCTCTCAGTTTTTCAAACTCACTGAGGTCTTTCCCTCTCCAGGCCCAAGAGGATGTTATTCCGTCTGCCTGGAATGCTCTCTCTGCTTCCGTGGATCCGGTTCCTTCTCTTCCTCAAGTCTCGTTTAAGACATCACCTCCCGGGGACGCCTCCCTGACCACTCAACCCAAGGAAGCCCTCCTAGCTTGCTTTCTCAGCACCCAGCCCTTCATAGCCCTGAGCACAATTCCGAGTGGTTATTCTGTTTTTAGTGTTTGTTTGGGGTCTGCCCTGCCTGCAAACACTATCCAGGGTATAAGCTACAGAGGAACCAGGACATTGGTTCCTCTTTCTGACCCTGCTGTCCACCACTCAGATGCACAGGGTACCATTGAGCAGGTTGTTTACAGTACAAGGACACCCACCAAGGGAGAGGATGAGGCTGAAATCCAGCTGGGGCTCTGCTCGCCAAGCCACTCACGCTGGCCCAATGGGGCTGGCTCCACCGAGAAACGGCCTCTGTTCTAATCCACACGACAGGCACTCTCAGGGCTGGCGGCAGCCCTGCCCCATTTACACCAGCCCCACACAGGGTCTGATGCACTGTGGGCCCTCAGTTGTGTTGGAAAGGAAGCTTCCTTGCACCCACTCAGCTGGGATAAGCACAAGCTCTGTCCCCTCATCCATGAGGCTGCCCCCAAACCTGGTGGTTAGGGCCCACCTCTGCCATGACCCCACATGCACGCCGCCCCCTCGCCGACTCTCTGTAAGAAAGGCAGAACTGCTCACTTGCCCCATAAATAAAACAAACAAGTGTGGTGTTATCTTTTCACTAGCGTGTGTCTTGTCTCTCTGGTGAGATCGTAAGCCCCTCAAAAGCAGACACTGCATCCCATCTTTGTAACGTCTACTTCACCTTATTCCACAGAACGACAGTAAAACTTGCTCTGGGCCTCCCTGACCCAGTTTAATAAGGCCTGAAGAGACCCCGAAGGCACAGGGAGGAACGGGAAAGGCCACGACACACAGGCCCGGAGTCCTTAGAAAGGCCTGCGTGTGAACCCGGGACACCCGGTGGTCATCTGGGCCTCTCTGAGCCTCAGTTTCCTCATTTTCAAATTAGAGTTTGAGGGTCATTCCTCAAAGGGTGGTTGCATGAGTTCAAAGGAAAAAGGAATTCAGGTAGAGAAGATGGTACACAGCTCGAAGAAACCTCTGCTGTTGCTGCTGTGGTTGGGGGGCATGTCAACGCTCGCGGCCCTGCGCAGAGCGCGTCCACCGCAAAGTGGCTCAGGGGCAGGTGCAGAACCCACTGTGGACCCTTGTTCTCCCCATTTCCTCTAAACCCGGATATCTGGTGATGGGAGACTAGGAATCTTGTGACCAAATCTTGACCAGTCTAGGGCATACGGTGCTTTGGCTAATGCCAGGGTCTTTTACTCTTAGTAGAATTTAGAGGGGCGTCCTCAAAATGCAGTGGGCGTTCCAGCCACCTGGGTCACTGATTAGAAAGGCAGACGCTGGGCCTCCTCCCCATCTGCCCTCTCGGAATCTGCCGGGTTCACTAATTGATTCTATGTAACTAACCTCGAAAACCCTCCTGTCCTAAAGCAGACACTCACCCTGAGTGAAATGCCCTCGGGTAGGACAAAGCCGAGTCACAAGCAGGACACTTCCTGCTCACCTTCCTCTGTCCTGGAATGTTTAACGCAGTTTCAGGTGCAAACACACGATGCAATCGTTTACACACTCCTCAAATCACGTGGGCAGTGCAATGGGGCTGAAATACCGTGAGCTGAGCACCGGGCAGTGTGAATGAGATGCACGATTAACCTTGTGTGGGTAATGTATACGGGAAAACAAGCCGACAAAACGTGGGCTCACTGCACACAAGGCTGGAACGTGCAAATCAATCTTCATTAAACCGCCTGTTAGAAATTATTACAGTGACTCTACCAAATCTCAATTCATAACATGGTATCTTTCCCAATCTCCCTAATGACACACGTGTATTTGCACAGGCACTTCACAGCCTCCCGAGTCGGCTGTGCCCAACCATCTCTACGCCACCTATCTACCCGTCTATTCCTGCGTCCAGAACGGCTCTGAAGGAGGCTCTCAGCTGTGAGATGCATCTTAAGAAACTGCGTTGCCAGTTGCTGCTGTAATTCCCAGACAGCAGACCGGGCGGCGTTCACGCCCATTGTATTAGCTGCGCTGAACTCCCGCTGCCCTACAGCTGGCCCCAGCTTTTCAAAGAGCCAAGTCAAGGAAATAGAAGAAACTCCTCATGAGCAGATGTATATTGGCGACATGAACACTCAGGGCTGGGTTGTCAAAGCTGAGGGTCCCTCGTGAAATCAGGCGCTCCCAGGGAAGGCTTGTGCAGCTGTGGGGCTGCCATACTGACCACAGGGCTGCAAGTCACAAACGGCCACATCAAACACCTTCCTGGAAGAGTGAGTCCACAGCGCTGCAGGCCACACACGACGACCACCTCCCTGCCTTGGGGGCTCCTTCCTCAGCTTGCATTCTCTCCTCCCTGGTTCCAGACTGGACTCGGCCCCAGCCCTCCACCAAATCTACGAGGAGGCCGAGCCGAGGAAATGGGGCAGGAGGGAACGGGCCCCCGAGGAGCTGCCCGCCGCGGGCCAGGTGACCACACTGAGCACAGACCAGGAAGCTTCCTGTTAACTGAAGGCCCGGAAGATCTGGCAGAGCCCCAAGGCCTGTCAGGACCCAGGTGACTGCCATGGATAACGGCCTGGGGAGGGTCTGCTAGCTCTGTGCCAGCAGCTGGTGAGAGGAGGGAAGAAGAGAGGACAAATCCCCCTCAAGGAGTGCTGCCCTCAGGCTTGGGGCCCACGGCAAGTGTCTTCCTGGTGATGCCAAGAAGTAACCAGGGGCTTTTGTGCAAGTATACATGCTGTGCATCATTACCACAACCTCCTAATCCTCCACTGTACTCGGGACAAGTGGGCCCCTCGGATCGCGGCCACCCTAGCACAGAGCCAACGCCAGCTTCTCACTCTCCGCTTGAAGCAGCGCGGGGAGAAGGGAAAGTGAGGGCCAGGCCAGGGAGTGTTAACCGAGCACACATTACTTAGGATTCCCAGGTTGAAGGGAAAGAAGGCTATAGAATGGCAGATTTTGTTTACATCGTTTATGGAAACTTATATGCAAAACCATGAGAGTTAATGCTCGTGAATAATAATTACACGCCAGGCCCTGCATTTTATTGTCGGGACCACCCTATGACTCTGGCATCATGCGAGTCCTCATCTGACAGAGGACTAACCTGGGCCTGGAGAGGTAAGTTAACGGGTTAACGATCACCCAGCAGGTCTGAGATGGTGCCCAGACAGCTTAAGATCAGAGCCCTCCCTCTTAGCTGCTATTTTATTTCCTCGAAATGCACATGATAAAGTCATTGTCAGTGTAACAGGACATTGAGTGGGATTGCCCCTTGGGAGTGTGTGGCCTGAGCGCTGAGGCTACTCCCTCCACCAAGAGGGGTATCAATGCTCACCGCCCACCCCTCCACCCCTCCACGTCAACCACGCCCAACAGACTGTCCTCAGATAGAGAGAAAGGCAGGGCAGGGGAGAGGGCATCTGGTGGAGGGCTCGCCCTCCCCTCCAAGGGGCCTAACAAGAAACAGGTGGAGGGAACTGAGCTCAAGCTGTCCCACAGCTCCCCACGGAAGGAGAGCCAACTGGAGAGTGAGGCCAGAGCAAGAGGGAGTGAGCGTCTGTCTGGAAGGCTGCCTCGCACAATTCACGACGGCAGGCATGACTAGCCAGCCTGGCTGACACCCCACGGAAGACTGAAATCAGACACCCAGAGACATAGCTACTGAATACGACGTTCATTGGAAGTGCATTACTTTGTTGTTGTTCCAAAATATATAAATATATGCATTTCCTCCAAGAAAGGCAGGGAAAAAAAAGAGAAAAAGAAAAAAACAACATTGACCTAAGATCAAAAGTTATCCATGAAAGGAACAGCATTATACCTGTTCACAGATTTTCTGTGAAGAAGGGGGATAAACAGGCAGAGGTTGAAAACATCCTTTCTCTTAGAAATAAGCGTCTGAAAACGGCCATTTGCTGCCTTTGCGAGTTCCAACGCGGCTGTTGACACTAGAGATTGAGGGGCCGTCCTTGAGACCAGCAGACTCCTCGCAGCACCCCCGGGCGGGACCGGCCCTCCCCCGGGCGCGGGCCACCTTCTGCCCGCGCCCTGAGCAGCCTCCTCTGAACCCCGGAGAGCGGACGGGGGCGCGCCAGGCCCCGGGCCGGCCACCCGGCTGCCTCAGCGCAGAGCGCGACCCCGGCACTCCGCCGCGCCCCGCAGTGGCCAGGGAACGGCAAGGGACGGCCACCCCGGCAGGAGGCCCGAGTCCCCTGAGGGGCGAGCCCTGCGCGCTGCCTCTGCAGGACCCCGTTCCGGCGCCGCTGCGGACTAGGGGAGACGGGGAGGGCTTCTCGTCCCCCTTCCAGTTCCCTGCCCTGCACGTAATGCCTCGGGAGCTGAAATTGTTATCCCGCACACAGCGCTCCACACCCCGGGACCCCTCACCCCGGGACCCTTCACACTAGTACGCCTCACACCGGGACCCCTCACACCGGGACCCCTCACACCGGTACCCTTCACACTAGTACGCCTCACACCGGGACCCCTCACACCGGGACCCTTCACACTAGTACGCCTCACACCGGGACCCCTCACACTGGGACCCCTCACCCTGGGACCCCTCACACCGGTACCCTTCACACTAGTACGCCTCACACCGGGACCCCTCACACCGGTACCCTTCACACTAGCACGCCTCACACCGGGACCTCTCACACCGGGACCCCTCACACCGGTACCCTTCACACTAGTACGCCTCACACCGGGACCCCTCACACCGGTACCCTTCACACTAGCACGCCTCACACCGGGACCCCTCACACCAGGACCCCTCACACCGGTACCCTTCACACTAGCACGCCTCACACCGGGACCCCTCACACCGGTACCCTTCACACTAGTACGCCTCACACCGGGACCCCTCACACCGGTACCCTTCACACTAGTACGCCTCACACCGGGACCCCTCACACCAGGACCCCTCACACCGGTACCCTTCACACTAGCACGCCTCACACCAGGACCCCTCACACCGGGACCCTTCACACTAGTACGCCTCACACCGGGACCCCTCACACTGGGACCCCTCACCCTGGGACCCCTCACACCGGTACCCTTCACACTAGCACGCCTCACACCGGGACCCCTCACACCGGGACCCCTCACACCGGGACCCCTCACACCGGGACCCTTCACACTAGCACGCCTCACACCGGGACCTCTCACCCCGGGACCCCTCACACCGGTACCCTTCACACTAGTATGCCTCACACCGGGACCCCTCACACCGGGACCCCTCACACCGGTACCCTTCACAATAGTACGCCTCACATCGGGACCCCTCACACCGGGACCCCTCACACCGGTACCCCTCACACCGGTACCCTTCACACTAGTACGCCTCACATCGGGACCCCTCACACCGGTACCCTTCACACTAGTACGCCTCACACCGGGACCCCTCACACTGGGACCCCTCACCCCGGGACCCCTCACACCGGTACCCTTCACACTAGTACGCCTCACACCGGGACCCCTCACACCGGGACCCCTCACACCGGTACCCTTCACACTAGCACGCCTCACACCAGGACCTCTCACCCCGGGACCCCTCACACCGGGACCCCTCACACCGGTACCCTTCACACTAGCATGCCTCACACCAGGACCTCTCACACCGGGACCCCTCACACCGGTACCCTTCACACTAGTATGCCTCACACCGGGACCCCTCACACTGGTACCCCTCACACCGGGACACCTCACACCAGTACCCCTCGCACCGGTACTCCTCATACTGGTACCTCACACTAGTACCCTCATACTGGTACCCTCATACTGGTACCACTCACACCTGTACCTGTCACACTAGTACCCCTCACATGGGTACCCCTCACACGGGTACCCCTCACACTAGTATGCCTCACACTGGTACCCCTCACACCGGTACCCCTCGCATGGGTACCCCTCACACTAGTACGCCTCACACTTGTACCCCTCACACCGGTACCCTTCACACTAGTATGCCTCAAACTGGTACCCCTCACACAGGTACCCCTCACACTGGTACCCTTCACATTAGTATGCCTCACACTGGTACCCCTCACACCAGTACCCTTCACACTGGCACCCCTCACACTAGTATCTCACACTAGTACCCTCATACTGGTACTGTCACACTGGTACCCCTCACACTATTATCTCACACTACTGTCCTCATACTGGTACCACTCAGACTATTATCTCACACTAGTGTCCTCATACTGGTACCACTCACACTGGTACCGCTCATACTAGTACCCTTCACACTAGTATGCCTCACACTGGTTCCCCTCACACTAATACCCCCCACAGTGGTACCCCTCACACTAGTATCTTACACTAGTACCCCTCACAGTGATATCTCTCACACTAGTACCCCTTATACTGGTACCCCTCACACTAGTACTCTCATACTGGTACAACTCACACTGTTACCACTCATACTAGTACCCTTCACACCAGTACCCCTCACGCTAGTATCTCACACTAATACCCTCATACTGGTACCCCTCATACTGGTGCCACTCACCCTGGTACTACTTATACTAGTACTCTTCACACTAGTATGCCTCACATTGCTACCCCTCACACTGGTACCCCTCACACTAGGATCTTTCACACTAGTACCCCTCATACTAGTATCTTACACTAGTCCCCCTCACACTGGTACCCCTCACAGTAATACCCCTCACACTAGTACCTCACAGTCATAACCCCCATACTGGTACCCCTCACACTGGTACCCCTCACACCCTCCTACTAGCCATGGAAGGGGACAGGAAGCCAAGAGTAGTCCAAAGTACAACTCTCAATGTGAAAACCCAAAGTGGGTAGGGCTTTCAACCCAAAATGCGCCAGGTGAGGAAGCTTCACTGATGACTTCCACACAACCCTACAAGGGATGGCCTATGCCTACACAGCCCCGTGCTGAGGCCTGCACACAGCACACAGAGGAGCTCCTCACACAGCGGTCATCCCGTGAGACACAACACAGAGGGCAAATGCAAGGCGTTTTGGGTTAGCAGTTAACAAGAGGTGACCAAAATGGGCGAGGGGAGGGAGTAACAATTCAGCCTCAGAGAGGAAATGACGTGTGGAATCAGGGAGAAAGGAGTTCCAGAAGAGGGAATGGCGTGGGAAAAAGCATGGATGCCTGTTATTGAATGGGATGCCTTCCTACCTTCAAAAATACAGAATAATATGTCAAAGGAAAAGTAAATGCCCTCGTCTTTGAGTTAGCTGCCAACTGGAAAGGAGAGGGAAGTTTCATCCTCTGAAAAACATGCTGCTTATTGCAGGTTCTTGGGTCTCTTTACAGGGCAGACCCACCATTAGACTTCGTTAGAAAGTCTTGTTTGAACTTCAGCAACTTAATTCTCTTAAAGGGCTCTAGGCTATGAGAGCCCTTCCTTGCATAAAATTCTCAGCAAATTCTAAAAGCTAGTGATTCTAGGAAACAGTCGTATACCACAGAGCTCACTGAGTATCCATGACCGTGCACCATGTGGTGCACTAGGCCCTGGGCACATGAGGTCAAACCACTGTCCCATCCTCCACGAGCTCACGGTCCAGTGGGCTGCTGTGTAGATTGCCTTGCTGGCCACACTCTAAAATCTTGGGGCACTCAACCTTTTGCCTTGAGGAGGAGGAACTCTAAATGCTCATAGACATCTTGGAGTCTTGGCAGAAACAACTGGACCGTGTTTAAGATGGCGTGCTTGTCTCTCGCAACCAGCACGTTGTGACCAGAGGGCCAAGATCTGCATGGTTGGGCCTTGCCAAACAGGAGGAGTCATCAACTCAGAGGTCGTTGTGAGAGGGAGTGAACTGCAGGGAGCAGCTGCGTGGGCCTGGGAAGGGAAGAAAGGCATGAGGAAATGGGAATGCAGTTGCCATGGGAAGAGAAGTTTCCAGAAGAGGGAGTGCTCACAGTTTCAGAGGAGGAAAGACGTTTGGTAAGATGTGGTCAAGGATAGTGGCCCTGCTGCAGGGAGCTGAGTAATGGAGGATGGGAGGTGGAGACACCTGAGCAAGTTTGGAGGAGAAAGGAAGGATGGGGTGCTCCTTCACTCACCCCCCAACTCAACAGGATTGGCTGAGAGTGTTCACCATGCCAGGCACCCTCCAGGGGCTGGGGATACACAGGGTATTCGTTTCCTGCTGCTACATAACAAATTACCAATTTAGTGGCTTAAAGCAACACCAACTTATGACCTCACAGTTCTGGAGGTCAGAAGGCTGACACAAGTCTCCCAGGGTTGAAGTCGAGGTGTCTGCTGGGCTGGTTCCCCCTGGAGGCTCCGAGGAGAATCCATTTCTTGCCTTTTCTGGCTTCTGAAGGCACCCATACTCCTGGGCTCGTGGCCCTTCCTCCATCTTCACAGCCAGCAACACTGCGTCTCTCTGACCCTTCCTCCCCGTCACATCTTTCTCTCTGACCTAAGCTGGGTAAGTTCTCAACTTTTAAGGACCCCCATGATTACACGGGGCCTCGGGGATCATCTGGGTAATCCAGGGGGATCTCCCACATCAAGATTCCTGCTCTTGATGACATCCGCAAAGTCCTGTTTGCCACGTAAGGTGACACATTCACAGCTTCCATGATTGGGCAGGGGGCACCCCGGGGGCCGTTATTCAGCCAGCAACACATGGACAACAAACAAGACAGCTTGCTGACATGCAGCTAAAATTCACACCCGCAAACAGCGAACTGCAGCCACAGCAAGTGTGATGGGTGGGAGTGTGCAGAGCCGGGACGGTGGTGGGGGTTTGAGCTGGGATTTCAAGGAGTGATGGAGAGCTGAGAGCTTGAGGGTAAGCGGGAGTTATCTTCTCCCAGGGGAGTGTGAATTCTGAAGGCCTCTTCTCTGGATGAGGAGGAAGCAGGGCTGTGTGCTAAGGGTGGGAGAGGTGGACTGGGTGGGCGCTTGGCGCTGATGTGGGGGAAATGGAGAGGCTGCTGACAGGGCAGGACAGGCCTGACCACCAGGCAGGGCTGGGCAGCACAGATTGTGGTGGCCGTGGGCTGTGTGCACTGTAGCGTGACTCTCACAGGATGCGGCCACACAGGCTGGGCATGGAGTGGATTAGAACCTGACAGAACAGGGGTGGGGGTTCGATAAGTGGATGAGAGAGAGTGGTGCCCATAAATCCTGGGCCTGGTGACAGTGGTTCAGATACATCAGCTGTCCAGGCTGACCAGAGCGGGGCTCGGAGGCAGCGAATGCGTGGTGTCCTGGGGATACCAACGTCAGCCACAGGTGTGTGACTGGGCTCGGAGGAGAGTCAGGTTTCGTTCCTGAGTGTTCATGTGGGCCTTTTGCTCACTCCTGCTCTCCTGTTGTCTTAGGTGAGTGTGGGTGTGTGCACATGGGTGAGTGTACACACACGGGTGAGTCTGATGTGTGCACATGTGCGTATGTGAGTATGGGTGGGTGTGGGCGTGAACATGTGTGAGAGTATACACGTGTGTGATGGTGAGTGAGAGGCTCAGGGTGAGGACTCAGAAAAGAAGCCACTTCCTGGGCGGATTGGGTAGAATCATGTGTAGGTGTGGAGATTATATCTGCAGAAACACGCACACTTACACACACGTGCTTTTTGTTTTATTCTCGAATAAAATATTCTTTTATTCCTTCTGAAGGACAGAGAGGTGGTCCCCGCGATCACTTGCAGAAGTGATTGACCTTCTTTTAGGTTATAGGTGGAGACAACTGGCCTGATGTGATGGAGGCTGGGAATCTCCCCCAGAAGCAGCAAGACTCCCACAATGTTGCATGCAGTTTCGGGGGACATACGAGGGGGTTGCCGGAGGCATGTTCTTTTTAAGGAGAGTAGGAGAGTGCAGCAGCCCAAGGCTGTCCACACAAGCACATTTAAGTCATCAGTCATATCACATCAGCTGACCTTCCATCGGCCGAGGCCACCTGGGTCCATGCAGACTCTGCCTGGTACCCGGGGAAAGGCTACAGGTCATGTGGCAGAGGGTAGGATGGGAACCGGACAATGGTCCAATCTACCAGGGTGGACAGGACCCCGAGAGCCCCGACACAGCCCTCTGCTTCACAGGCCTAGAGCCAGTCAGCACCACTTACTGCTTCTTCCTTAGTTTTCTAGAGCAAAAGGTGGGCTGTTACCAGGCATGAGGCTCCTCAGACATGTCATAGTGAGGTCTCCCTCCCAAATCAGCATCTCACCCACAGCAGGGCTTGATAAATCCTTGACTGGGAGACGGGATCAACTGAGAAAAGAACTCTGAAGTTTCCACAGTCTTCTTTTAACCATGAACAAAGGCTAGGGCAAGCTTTTAGATGGAATTCAAATGCCTCCTGACTACATCATAGAACTCTTCCAAAGCCTCCCCAGTCCCAGGACAGAGGGTTCACTGAAACCCACGACATGGTCAGAACACTGAGTGACCACTGCCAGGCCTCCAACTGCAAATCCTCTGCCCCTGCCTAGGCTACGGAGGAGGCGAAGGGGAGAAAGGCCTTCTTTTCACTTCTGTCCACCAGAGAACCGAGACTACTTCAGGCTCTAACCACCAAACTTCTTAAATGCAGTCTAAATATCACGAAACCTTCTCCTCTGACATCACCCGATGCATCCCCTGGTGCAGCCATACCTGCTGGTTCTCATCTGTGGAGCAGAAAGTCACTCAGCTCCTGCATTTTCCTCCCTGCTGAGTTGAACAACGAGATTTTTTTTTTCATCATTATTTCAAATGTTTTTCACAAGCTTGATTTAAAAAGGGAAAATTCTCCACCATATTTTTGGTCTGATTATCAGATGATGATGGACAATGGATTGATAAGAGTCACTCCAGGAGACACGAGCTCTTGTGTGTAACAGCTCCTCCAATTATCAGACACTGCTAAACCATTATTGATCCCGCTCACATTGGGTGATAACTGAGCATTTTCCACTTCTTTAAAGTGCTGTTAGCTAGAGATTCCCGTCAACGAAAAAGCAGTAGATTTCCTTTAAACACAGCTCAATACAATAAATAGCACACACTGAAAGTTCAGAGTTCTTTAATCTCAGTGAAACAAATAACTACCCAGCACAAACATACAGACTTTCGAGTTGCTAAATGGTTTATTACAAAACGGGCACCCAAGGAGGTCATTTAAAATGTAACCTTCGCTTCCACCCACAGACGCACTGAAGGAAAAGTATGGTTCACGCCATTTGCTTTCAGTGGTTTAAAAATAGGGATAGAGAGGTGAGGGTGGGAGGTGGTAACCAGAGAGACAGTTGTTAACTAGCAGCGGTGGATTTCTTATAACCTTTGGCAATATCCTTCTAGCTTTACGGCAGCAGGTACTGTTTTTGTGTGGGATTAAAGTATTTGCAGACGGATGGGGGCCACTGGGCAGAGCGCTGGTCAAATAAATATCTCTGTTAGGCTGTTTCGCAAAAGACACTGATCTGTGACTGCTTCTCTCCTGGGTATCTGGTTTGGCCAGTGACAAATAGATGCTATTCTCCTGACGGGACAAGCTTTTGTTGTGGGACCAGGGCAAACTCAAGAACATAAAACCAAGGAAATTGACGAATAAGGAAATCAGCACGTAACTGCGAAACCAATCTCTTTGTACCATCAGTAGTTAGCCGAAGGGCTGACCACTGAGACTTGGGGTCAGGTCAAATGACCTGAGAAGTCAATGAAAAGTGGTTTCCATTATTTATTTTGCCATATTTTCTCCCATTGTGAATAGTTTCACATTTTATTGTACGAAAATAAAAGCATGGAATTTCTTCAAACAAAGGCATCGTCATCATCCTGGGGCAGGTGACCCACTCTGTGGAGTCCCAGGCCCTTGGCTCGCCCCCTAACCACTGGGCATCTGGTAGTTAATGTTTTCAGCATCTGCAGAAAGGAGCTGTGGTCAGGGAGATAAAGCGCCCCAACAATTCCTCATTGAACAAAGACATGATACATGTTGGGGCTCCAAAGGGAAAGAGGGGTGGATACTGAGGTTGGAGGGATGAGGTGAAACTAAAGGTTAAAATGAATTTAAAGATTAGTCATCACTCCGTTGCCCACAGTATCTAATTCTCTCTTCATTAATACAGGCAACACATACTTATTTGTTGGGGTCACAAAAGGTTCATACCTAATCTTTTGTCGTACAGTGATGCAGTTGAGCAATGATGCTAAATGAGTGAAAAGTGTAAGGTTTTGGGATGGAGGTATAAGATGTGATGGAAACTTCAAGTGTGGGCACACTCATGTTGGGGTGTCCAGGAGGCCCTCTGTAGAGGGAGACACTTGTGTTGAGCCTTGAAAGAGCAGGTGGCAGTTAGCCAGGTGGCAGAGTTGGCACACGTGTGGGATGGGGGGAGGAGCAAGTGTGAAGGCAGGGGAGAGAGGTGGGCGGTGCCTTCAGGGGCCCACAGGCAGGGACTCAAACAGATACTTGTGCATCTGTGTCTTCTCCAGCATTTTTCCCAATAGCCAAAAGTGGAGACAACCCAAGTGTCCATTGGCAGATAAATGGATAAACAAAATGTGGTCCATCCATACAATGGGACACTATTCAGCCTTTAAAAAGAAGGAAATTCTCACACAGGCTACAACATGGACCAACCTTGAGGGCACTAGGCTAAGCGAAATAAGCCAGTCACAAAAGGACAAATACTGTGTGATTCCCCTTATATGAGGGACCTAGAGGTATGAAATTCATGGAGATAGAACGTAGAATAGTGGGGGCCAGAAGCTGTGGGTGGGGAGGATGGGGAGTTATTGTTTAATGGGAACAGAGTTTCAGTTTTGCAAGACGAAAAGTGCTGGAGATAGATGGAGGTGATGGTTGCACATGTGAATATACTTGATGCCACTGAGCTGTTCACTTAAACATGGTTAAAAGGCTTAGCAGTTAAGTGTGCATGCTCTGCTACTGGCGGCCCGGGTTCACATCCAGGGTGTGCACCGACACACCGCTTGTCTGGCCATGTTGAGGTGGCGTCCCACATACAGCAACTAGAATGATGTGCAACTATGACATACAACTATCTACCAGGGCTTTGGGGAGAAAAAAGGAGGAGGATTGGCAATAGATGTTAGCTCAGGGCCGGTCTTCCTCAGCAAAAAGAGGAGGATTGGCATAGATGTTAGTTCAGGGCTGATCTTCCTCACAAAAAAAAAAAAAAAGGAATAAAATAAAAAAAGGGTAATGGGAAAAGTTTTAAAAAAGTGGTTAAAAGTGTAAGTTTTATGTTATGTGTATTTTACCACAATTAAAACAAAAGAACCTGCAGGCAATCTGGGGTGGCAGGTGATGGGGGTCAGAAAGGTCAAAGAGCTCTTTCATTTTGTTTGAATCGAGTGGTTTTTGCAGGAGGCAGGTGGGAAGAGGAGGGACGTGGCCCGATTTGCGTTTCTAAAGAATGGCTCTAACTTCTGATGGAGGACGGATGGAAGGGGCCAGCTGGAAAGCAGGGAGCCCAGGCAGTTCTGGGCTGTCAGAGCTGGTGATACCCTGAACTTGAGCAACAGCAATGGGGTCCAAGAGGAGGGCAGGGGTGGAGGGAGTCAGTGAAGGTCCCAACACAAATGTGACGTATGTGCTCAGGGCTCCCTACGTGCCAGGCTCTGGGTCCCCGGAGCAGACAGTACTGCCATGTCCCATGGACACAGAGACGAGGGAGGACTCTGTGGAGCTAACAGCTGCATGTGCTCCAAGGAAGCAGGGCCGCAGCTCTGTAAGCCTCCAGGATGTGACGCTCTGCAGATTTCCAGCCCTCAACATGCAAAGAGAGGAGGGAATAACGTTCCAGCACCACTTCTCAATGCCCTGCAAGTGGAGACCCCAGATGCACGGCTCACTGTTGGTGCGTTTTGTTTGACCTCTGTAATTTTTTTTTTTTTGTGAAGAAGATTAGCCCTGAGCTAACATTCGTAGCCAATCCTCCTCTTTTTGCTGAGGAACATTGGCCCTGGGCTAACATCCGTACCCATCTTCCTCCACTTTATATGTGGGATGCCGCCACAACATGGCTTGATAAGTGGTGCATATGTCCACGCCAGGGATCCGAACCTGCAAACCCGGGGCCGCCGAGGCAGAGCACACAAACTTAACCAGTACGCTACGGGGCTGGCCCCTGTAATTTTATTTATTTATTTATTTATTTATTTATTTATTTATTTATTTATTTATTTATGTGAGGAAGACTGGCCCTGAGCTAATATGTTTGCCAGTCTTCCTCTATTTTGTATCTGGGATGCCGCCACAGCATGGCTTGATGAGCAGCGTGCAGGTCTGCACCCAGGATCTGAACCCGCGAACCCTGGGCCGCCAAAGCAGAGCATGTGAACTTAACCACTACACAACCAGGCCAGCCCCCGTAATATTTTTTAAATCTTTGAATTTGAATGCCTCTAGATTGGCAATGCATTCTATAGTTAGCCATAGTCTTCAATGATCCCTGCTGGCAGTCATCAAAGGTAAGAACCTCGGAGAAGCGATGCTCTAACTGTTTAAGTTCTGACAGGCTGTGGGAGAGAGAACGCACACGGGAAGAGGCTCTAGGTAGAAGCTGCCTGAATAGTGGGGTGGGAGGGCACGGCTGTCAGAGATGCACAGTCTCCAATTACTCCTTTCTCAGCAAAAGCGAAGGAGAAACGTGGCAACCTCCCCCATCACTGCCCCAAGCACAGATGTGTTCATATGCTTCAATGTGGATTTTGTGAGGTGCAGCATCAAAGATTGAAAGCCCCACTGTTCACGTGTCCCAGATTTGGGGCCATGAAGCAGAACAACCTGCCTAAAAGAAGAGCGTGGCGGTTGTGAATACGAGCGAGATAAGAGCACTGGTTTTGGAGTCAGATGACTGGTTCCAGAGCCTCACTCAGCCGTTTATCACCTGTGATCTTGGACGAGTCCCGTAATCTCTGTGTGCTTTGGCTTCCACATCTAAAAGATGGGAGTAACGACAGTGGCTCTCTCATAGGACTGTTGCAGGAATAGGTTTAGAGTAGAGCCTGGGTCATGGTGAGGGACACACAGTGTAGCTGCTGTTATCCTTACTGGTGATTTGTATCTCAACCTCTCTGAGCCCCAATTTCTCTAGCACAGCATCCGAATGAAGCAACAGTCTGAAAACACGTGGCACAATGCCTGATACGGAGAAGGTAGTCATGACGGGAGTTCCTTCACCTTCTCTGGGCAGGTAATAAAACCTGCCTGTCATCACTTGTAACTGCTGACAGTTACAAGTCACTGTAACTGACTTGTAACTCACTTGTAACTGACCCTCACAAGTGAAAACAGCAGCAGCTAATAAAGCCTGAGTCCTTACTAGGTGCCAAGTGCCGCGGTTTCATATGTTAACCTCGTTTTGTGCTCACAGCAGCCCTCTGAGGTGGGAAGCACTATTAATCCCCTTTATCTGGGAGGAAATGGAGTCTTAGACCAAAAGGACCGGCCCACCATCCCTCGGCCAGGAGGAGGTCGAGCCTGGCCTTTGTCAGGTGGGAAGGTGCGGCCAAGATAGCTGGAGCCAGGACCTCTCTGCAGTTAGTATATGCCATGAAGAGGATCTGAAATGAGCTTGAGGGTGGGCGGCCTGACATGGGCACCAGCAAAGGAACCAGGATCCCATCAGTGGAACCAACAGAAGAAGCAGAAGCTAGTCTAACAGGACGGTCATTACCCAACTTGTCCTGGCTCAGCTCTCACCGTATCTCAGTGAGGAAAACAGACCGACGCTGGAGAGGGGGCAATCTTCAGTGACCGAGGACTTACAGGTCCTGCATTCGTCTCGTCCTCATTTTGGGGGTCGAAAGTGGTCAAGTATCAGCAATTCCACAACCTAATATCTGCCCCTAATGTGTATTTTTTTGTGTGTGTGTGAGGAAGATCAGCCCTGAGCTAACATCCATGCTAATCCTCCTCTTTTTGCTGAGGAAGATGGGCTCTGAGCTAACATCTATTGCCAATCCTCCTCCTTTTTTCCCCCCAAAGCCCCAGTAGATAGTTGTATGTCACAGTTGCACATCCTTCTAGCTGCTGTATGTGGGATGCGGCCTCAGCATGGCCAGAGAAGCGGTGCGTCGTCGCACGCCCAGGATCCGAACCCGGGCCGCCAGTAGCGGAGCGCGCACTTAACCACTAAGCCATGGGGCCGGCCCACCTAATGTGTATTAATAAATTATTTGTAATTAATCCTATAGTTCAAATTCAGTTCTTCCCATCAGATAGGTTTTTACCCTCTTAAATTCTAGCACGAAATAAACATTTTTGTAGCATTTCCATTCAGAATCGAGACAGCATGAGGGAGGAAGGAGGCCAAACCCTGCCATTTGGGATCCTACAGAATAAGGAAATTAAGTTCTTGGGAGCTTGTAAGCCCAAACTGAAGACAGTTCCAGAAGATCGGCCCCAAAAATGCAACAGCCCCAGCGCACAGCCTCCTAACTCGAAGAACAACTCTCGCTGAGGGGTGAAGCAAGGCTTCACTCTGCTCGCACGTGTCTCTCAGATTGCTCTGCAGCTCCACTGGGTAAACCAGGGCTTCAGCAAGCTCTTCATTTAGCAGAGGAAGTGAGATACACTCCAGCTCAAGGATCTCCACGGAGGAAGCATCCTGGTAGAACTGTGTGTTCACATTCTGCTCTGCCTGCATTACACACTGCATTGAGTATTTTGGTGCAAATTAATGAATGATGATCATTTTTGAATTTTAACATTTTCTGGAAAAAACTATACACCTCCTGCACTTCCAAAAATCTTGAACTCTTGGAGATTAATTGAAGAGAAAATAAAAGAAAGTATATCTTACTCTAAATGAGTTTGGGCAAGTGGGAGTGTGGAGCCAAGCGGGTGCAGGAAGATAAATGACTAACGGAGGTAAGAGAAGGGAGCTTAAAAATGACTAATTTGCATCCGTGCCTACTCTGACTGAAATAGGTGCCCCACCTGGTGCAGCCAGGGAAAGAGGCAGACAGAAATCCACTTCTTTGTAAAAAAGATGAGCCTTCTTAAGCAAAGGGCCACCCAGATACTTGGTTTGCAATAGAGTGACCAGAAAGGAAATAAGTTGAAAAAATATAGTTTTTCTGGAGCGACTCTGATAGAACCATCTCAGAATTGGAAGACAGAAGCAAAGGCTCTGACACTAACTAGCTACACAACAGCGGCTAGGCCAGTTCACCTCCCCGTGGAGTGAGGTTGGCTCACAGCACAGGAAAAATCAGGAAGTCACCTCCCCAAAGTCAAGTCTTCTGATCTAACAAAATCTCCATGCCTGTTTGCCCCTACATGACACACAGGTTTCTGAAAAATACCTGGTAACGAAGGCCAGGTCTTGCTTGAGCAAATGCTACACTGGCAGGGCCAGCCCTTGCACCCCTGAGAAGGTCTCAGCACAGGCCTATTGTCTAGGGAAAGCCAGCAAGCATTACAATTCCCTCCCTTATCAATGATGATCAGAAGTCACAGTCTGAGCTTTCTTCTGGTGCTAGAGAGACCAGGAATGGGCATAAAGAAAAAAATCTCTCCATAGAGTCCCAAGCAAGACATCCCAGACACTAGAATCTGTCTGGTCCAACCTCCACCTCATGCAGAAACTGCTGGGAGAGCCTCTCTGAGGTGTTCTTCCACCGCCACCTGGGCATATTTTTCCCAAAGGCCACCATGCTAGGCGACACTTAGAGAGATCCTGCCCTGCCTGGCCTTCCAGCCGTCTGGGGTTTTCCTGACACCTCCCAGCTTCCCGAACCCCACCCACCATAGAGAGCCCAGCTCAAATCCCGCATTGCCAGTTGAGCTTTCTCTGGTCAGAATCACGGATGCTAGAAGCAGAAGGGAGATGAGGAGACACTCCATTCAGCTCTCCCGCTTCACAGGCCCTAAGAGCTGACATGGCTTACTATGTGCAGGCACTGTACGAGGAGCTTTAGAGAGGGTATCTCGTGTACCCCCAAAACCCCCACGAGATCAACATGAGCATTATCCCCATTTTAACAATGAGGGAACAAGGCACAGAGAGTTTAAACAAGGCGCTTTAGCCAAGGCCACTATCCAGGACACTGAAGAGACAGGACTCCCACCCAGAGGGTCTGGTCCAGAGTCTGTGCTCTCACCCACCACTACCCAGACAGGCTGTGGCTGAGAACCTGGGTCCAGACACTGGCACTCCCGCCCCTGCCCGGATCCATCTCCCTTGCCCAAAGCGAGGCTTCTCTTGCACAGTCCTGTGCCCGTGACTGCACAGCCACGCTGCAATTAACCTGCGCTGTCAGCCGTGTTTATTGTCGTACATTGTTAAACACTTTATGGCTACGTAACTGTGTAGGCCTCATTTCCCTATTTTCATTAGAAATTATCTTGAGGGCAAGGAAAGAGAGAGGACCTCATGTTCCCATGGTTATGGTGACCCTGGTTCTAGACCAATATCAGGAACAGATAATCCAGCAAAGAATTGTCACACCACTTCTGGTACAGGAGCCAGCCTTGGAGATGTAGCTTGCATGGTAAAATATAGAATTAAGAGAACATTTCAAAGGTTAGGTGGTTTCTTTTTATTGCAATATTCCAGCCAGTCAATGAGATGGGACTGACAGACTCAGAACAGCATCATTTTGTAACTCTCCTGGACCCAGGCCCTGGGAAGATGACTGCAGCATCAGAAACAGAAAGAGAGCCAGACATGTTCCCACTGCTGGGAGAGTCCATCACCGCCTCTGAAACAGTCTCGCCAAAGTTGAGCCTAACTCCGATCAAGCTTTCAGGATTCCTCAACCTCGGCACCACCAACACTTCGGGTTGATAATTCTTTGTGGTGGGGCTGTCCTGTGCACTGTAGGATGCTGAGTGTCATCCCTGCCTCTACCCACCAGACGCCAGGAGCATCCCCCCAGTTGTGACAACCAAGAATGTCTCCAGACACTGCCCAATGTCCCCTGTGCAATAGTGTCATCGCCATTGAGAACCTTCACATCCAACTTCCAATCTGGAGGAAATACAGGGGATAGAAGAACAAGTTAACACACCAGAGAGATGCAATCAACAAAATCCAGACTATGGGAAACTATCGAACAAACAACTGGATTTCTCAACACATGAACTATAAGGAGAGAAACACGATGGGGGAGGAAATTTACAGAGTAAAAAAGACTTCATTGCAATCTATAGATCTTACTTGGATCTTGATTCAAACGAACAATGTTAAAAATGGTGGTCTGAGACTATTGAAAATTTGGACACTGGATATTTGGTGATATTAAGGGAACACTGGTAGCTTTTCAGGTGTGAGAATGTCATTATTATTATATTAAAACTTGCCCTCGTATTTTAGAAATACTTACAGTTGAAATTGTATGACATCTTAGATATGTTTCAAAAATACGAGATGGGGTAAGTGGGAGGGGTGTGGATGAAACAAGATCGACCATAAATGGCTCATTATCCCAACTGGGTGATGCACAGGTGCAGGCTCATTATACTGTGGTCTTATTTTTCATTTATTTGAGATTTTCTGTAAGAAACATTAAAAAAACTCAGGAGGGCTTTTGACAATAAGAACTGTCCTGGAAACTCTGCTACAAAGGGTGCCACACCCGTGGTGCCAGCGCTGTGCACACCTTACTGATAGCAGGTATGTGACAGATGGTGGGGCTTGATTGACAAATGCACGGGCCTCTATTAGACACTCAAGAACGATTTCCGTAACCCACTCCAGGGACGGACATCCCAAGAGAAAACTCAGCAATGCACCTGAGCGGATTGGATATGTGCACTTCAGAATGAAATTGAAATGAGGATTCAATACCACAGTCTTTTGCAGCTATGCAAGACAGGCCTGGAAAAGACTTAGGAGAGGAGACAGGGCATCCTGAGAGGAAACAACCCCTGAAGGGTTCTGCACTCCCTCCCTCTCAGGCCACACCTGGTTGTCCTCCCAGTGAGAGCCCCATGTATACCTGCAGTGCTGTCCTGCGTCATGCCACGCACAGTCACTGTTCAACATCCTCTTCCCTGCGGGACTGGGAAGCTCCCTGAAGGTAGCAACTGTATTGGTCCTGTTTACACATACCTCCAGGGCTTGGCACGTGGTAGGTGCTCAGTGAGCATTGCTGAATGAATGAATGAATGAGGCCACGCTCAGGAGCTCCATGCAGATGAGGCCAGAAACAAGCAACGTAGAGAGCCCAGAGGCATCCAGCATGTCCACTGAAGGCCTCTGACTTCAAGAAAAGACACAACATAGGTACTCAAGCCAAAATTTAAAGTATTAAACTATTATTAATGTTTATTTCTTCAGAAGCATTACTCTGTGCCTAAATAGTTACATTTAATTTATATGTTGCTATTGTTTATACGTCAGAGTTTGTTAATCCCTTATAAAGCACAGTTAATCCATATTTTAATTGAAAATTTCTTAGAAGGAACTGTCGCTTAATGGAGGATTTCTCTCCCTTACCGCCTGTGGAGATGAGCCTACCCACCTGCCGTAATTCTGTGCACTGCCCTTCACTGGTGGCATCTCGCACATTTACAGGCACATGCCAGCCCCAGCAACGTCTGCGCAAACCAAACCTTTGAACAAGGACCATAGGCAGTCAACTTGCTGCTCTAGCATCTGCGGATGATCCAGGGATGGGGAAGTCTGAAGACCTGGTACAGTTCTAGTTGGACCACTAACCACCTGTTGACTTCAGGCTTTTCTGGGCAAGATAATCATTACAGCCCTTCTCAACTTTTAAAGCGCTGTAATTCTAGGTTTGCCCCAGGCTCCACTGATGCCCTACGCAGGCGATGAGTCTGGTCCTGATGGGAAGGATCAGGTTCTTCGGCATCCAGCCCCCACTATGAGGACGGTGGGGTCCTTTGTCTTTTAGGTGACGTGCCCCTGTTTGTGGCTCCCTTTTATGAACAATTTTAAGGAGCCCACTTTCAAGGGGGTCTGCAGATCTGAGTTGCTGGTAGCTAAGACGGACCACACATGCAGCCGACTCACAGACTCTGTATCACCAGGGTAGGAAGGGTCTTTGGATCTGAGTGTACATGAGCAAGATGGAACCCCACCAGTTTGCCCAGTGAGAAGGGCAAATAGAGCACGATGAGTGAAGTTAGGATCAGAACTAACACCACAGTAGCACTGGCTTCGTGGGAAACGGCAGTTGTGACTCTGAAAGGGCAGCGAGTGGGTCACAGAGAGCATCTGGACACCTTCTCCTCTCAGCACAGCCCCGGAAAGCCACCTCACACAATTATGTGCTTCATTCATTAGCACCACATCATGGACGGCGCCATGAAAGAAATGACAAATTAGCAATTTCACAGGACCAGCATAATACTATCATTTGTATCACAAAGTCAGCAAAATCCAGCCCCCGGTAACTCAGGTCACCATTCTCAGCTGAGATTGGCCATCAATACGGTTTTACTGGCCTTGTGCTAATCACTGGAGTCAGATGATACGCAAGGTTAATGGCTGCAGGCAGTCTGGGGAAATATCCGAGATCTGATAAGAACGCCCCCACATTATTGCGTTCTCTGCGTCTAGATCCCAACCAAGAATAAACGAAGGAAGGAAATCGATGTTTAAGGCAGTCGCCATACATCTCCCTGTGTAACATATAAATTGGCCCTTCATTTGCCCATTCACATTTCAGTTAATAAATAGTTCAGACACAGGCCACCCTGAGAGTGAAGGAGTGTAACCATTGTACGCCCGTCACCCCCAGAGATTTATGCTGCCACAGCACAACGGACCCCGGCCAAGTCTTTCCAATTACCTCGCTGGTCTCTCAAAGGAAGCAGAAACAGTGTGCTCCAAGTTCTGAAGAGGAGTTTAATATCTATATATATCAAGCTCTCAAAACTGGGAGCTGCACTTTCTTTTTTGAGCAAAGCACTTTTATTGAACAGTAACTAGACAAAGCCCAGCTTGTGGCCTCTTTGTCTCGGTATCGACCACGGGGGTGAATGCGGTGCCCTCACACACAGCATTTCCTCTGGTGCGGGCTTGGCAACACTTGATAGCATCTTAGCAAGATCTGGAGAACCTTCTATGGTTTTCAACGTTTAATTATGGTGTTAAACTTCCCCATGATCCTTCAGATGCTCTGGAGAAACTTCCCATCAACAAGGACCTGGTTATATGCATCTTGAGAAAGACAGTATCGGTTTGCAAATACACCTCCTCCGGTGCAGTGCACACATGCAAAACCATCCCTAAGTGACAGATCCAGCCTTGGCAATGCATTTCTCTTCAAATTTAAGTGTGCATTTCTGTGTCCCAATATAATTACTACAATTTACCTTCCCAAACCAAAATAAAACCTGCTGGCAGCGTGTTTAATTTGTAACTAAACTACTAAATGCAAATGTGGAATTGGCATCTTGGCCTTGCTAGCATTTGGGGGAGTTTATCTCACTGGTGACAGTGAGAAAGACACTCTCCTAGGACCATGAGTTTTGAAAGTCCCTCTGACGAATGAAGAATCACCCTGTACAGCTGCGCTGCTGAGGCCACGCTCATTCTTGGGTGCATCCACTCCAGCTCTTGGAGCCATGCTCTTGCAAACCAGATGCGGGCGGCTTCTTTTCCTGCAGCCAGGAGTGAGCAGCCTTCTGTTGGAGGACGCACAGGGGAAGGCAGTGTGGTTACTCCCCCTCCATATTTTATACAGTACAGAGACTTTGGCAAAAGGCATCCTTCCTTCCGTTGCCAAGTGTGAGAAGAGCAGAAAAGGGGCTGAATCAGTCATCCCAGGCCTGGCTCTCCCAGCAGGAGTGAAGGATGCCCATCCGGCCACTCTTCTTACTCTTTCACGGCTGTTGGTTACATGCCAGGCACTGTGTGAAGCTAGGTCTTTGGCTGTTCAACCTTCAAGGCATTCACAGAGCCCTGGGAGATGGAGCAGGTAGCACAGCCCAATGTGATCCACATTCTAGCAAATTCCCAACGGACAGTGAGAACGGAGAGATTCATGTGCCTGAAGGTGAGGGAAGGGAGAAGGCAACGAAGGAGGCCTCCCTAGAGAAGCCAGAGACACACTGGAGGTGGTGGCTGGGTTCCCCAGACGGAGCTGAAAGAAAGGCCCAGCAGCCGTAAAAGGCCTGGTTTCTACCCAATGGAGCAGGCGGGATGGTCAGATCACAGAGCAGTGGGACCACATCTAAAAAATGCCACCTCCCCCAGCTCCACAGATGGGCCATCGTCACATTTTAGTCAACATGTTTTTGTGGATTTGAATACAATGAACATCTTTAAAATGATGTTCTTTCATATGTGTTCACAAGACCCTGTTAAATAGGTTGGCCACCACCGTCACAATATTCGGTGGTTACGGTTCTGTTCTTACTGGGCAGGGGGATAAGATTATTCAGCAGGTCGATGGCATGCCCGGAATTCAGGTAAGAGAGAAAATCCATCTGCTTGCCCAGGTTCCTTTCCGTGCATAGAGAGACCACTCACACAGCAAACCCTCTAGAGACCAGGAGGAGGAAAAGGGAAATTGTGTTTTCCTTTGTTACAGAGTTGGATTCTATTATGTATATGTCATTTTTTAGGAGTTACCTGTCCAACATCCACCTGGGGAATTTCGGGGCGCCCCTCGTCATACGCACAGGAGACAGCCGGTCCCTGACCTGCCACAGGCGCAGCCCCCTGACATCACTGGCTACGAGCTGCGAGCCAGCGTTCAGCCCACTCTTCTCTGGATAAAATAATCCTCCACCCAACCCCCAAACTCCTACTCCCAAGCTTTCCCCCCTCACCTGCAAACGCAGCGGTCTGGCTGCGACCCCGCAGTCACTGATTCCATTCAATCGCTGTCCCTCCAAAAAAGAGGACAGTTGAGTTTTCCGCTGGAGCTGAGCGGTCATTCCCGCCCTGCGAGGCAGGCAGCTTCGCCCCCTGCCTGCAGGCGGCCCCGTAGCGGGAAGCGAGCCTCGCGGAGCCTTCTGTCTGAGTTCAACAGTAAACGTGGTCCCTCTGTACGGAGGATGCGCAGGCTCTCCCGGGGGACAGTCCTGTCTTCCACCCTGTCCCGTTTCCACCCTGCACTGCGCTCCCCAGGGTGCCGGCCCCAAGGCCACATCTGGCCCGTCTCCCGACCTGCCCTGGGAGAGGCGGGCCTCTGGGCAGGTGCCCCCGTAGCTCTCCTCTTCCCCTTCTCCCCACCTCCCTGCTCCTCTCACCACTCACCTAAGAGAGGGCCCCACCACCACCTGCTGTCCCCCAGAACCACCACGGCTGCCAGCTGACACGGCCGCACACATTTCCCCCAGAGCGGTGTTGTGCCTGCCCCGGTAGTTCAGAAATGCCAGAAAGAACAGCAATGACAGCTGGGAACTGCGCTGCCCTTCTCTTGACATTTAGCGGAAGGGTAGAGACATGTTCTCCTCTCGACACGTGGCCTCTGTGGCAAGAGAAACATGCCGGGTGCATATTTGGTCCTGAAGCCACGTCACCCACGGCAGAGCCCCTTCCGGGTCAGCTGCTTCTGGATGCAACTGGGGACCAGCAGGGATGGAGATGGCAGAGCCCTGTCCCAAGCAGCAGTCAGCTGTCGACAGAAACCCGTGGGTTCTGGTCAGCCCAAGATCAGCCCTGGAAGTGACCTCAGAGTGCCAGGCATTTCCACACTGAGTCGCGCACGGGGAATAGTAACTCTTCAACACACGGGATAAGGAGTGTCTGCTGCAGGCCAGAGCCAGGGCCGTCCCGCATCCCACCCGGCACCCAGAGGGGGCAGTATTTCAGGCCACTTGTGATGCATTTGCATCGGACCAGTTAGGAAACTCGACTGGTGGTTCTCAAGCTTCAGGAAGCATCAGAATCATCTGGAAAGCTTGTTAAAACACAGATCACTGAGCCCCAACCCCTCCACCCTTACTTTCTGATTCAATAGGTCTGAGTTCCCAGGTGCTGCTGACACTGCCGGCCTGGGGACCCCACTTGGAGATCAGGCCTTCAAGAATCATCTGTGTCTCATAGTTAGAAAGATAGGACCGGCTAGAGAAGGGGCAGGGATCCGTGACACAAGGGCAACAGCAGAAAGAGATGAGAGGGTGGCTGCCTTCACATGCTTGAAGAGCTGCAAATGTGAAAACAGGATCAAGCATTTCTAGGGTGGGGCCAAGGCCGATGGTGGGCTACAGGAGACAGAGCCCTGCTTCCTCTAAGGAATCACTTACTTATAGGTCAGCTGTGGAAAGGCGGCCTGGGCTCGCTCAGGAGGTCAAGAGACAGCCAGGGGAGATGTTCAACCAGTCGTTTGCAAATGGGGTGAAGAATGTAAGCAAGGGGCTGGGAGCGGGAGGGGAGGATTAGAGCTGGGTGTCCTAGAAGATCTTTCCACCCCCGAGAGTCAGTGAGTTTACAATTCCCACACCTTCTCCTAACTTGTGTGGACACGTAAAGCTCATTGGTAAATCCCAAGTAATGGTCAACCGCCAGCTCCCCAGAGGCTCCGTCCGGGGCACATGTGGGGAGGAGCCCCCAGGAGCTGGTGGTCCTTCCAGACCTAGGCTCCTCCTTGAAACCAGTCCTCCCTTTACATGCTTGACATTTGAGTCTTGAAATAATAGGCTCGGAAGCAGTTATGAATCACCCCGCTATGGAAAGACATTACCGGCATTAACTCTAACATGTCTCTAATTGATGTCGTTCCTAAGGAAGAGAGGTTTTTTTCAGAGTGCCTCAGCAATAAGAAAGCTTTCAAGAAACATCCCAAATTTTCAATTCCTCAATTCCTTTCAGGTCTAATTTGTGTTAATTCAATTAAGGGCATGTAATTTGGCTGTCACAGAAATTAAATATAAAGAAAAATGTATATTAATGCAAAGTTTGAAGAGTTAGGCACATAGAATCCAAGAAGTTCAAAAAAAAGTTATGTTTTCTCCTATAGCAAGAACTCATTAAGAAAGAAAGAGAGAGAGAGGGAGGAAGAAAATTACGTATATATGACCTTTCTTTTAAATGTTTTTATTATACAAAAAGCTTAAAAACAAGCTATGCTACAGAATTTAAACAGCAAATATGCAGTCAGAATTTGCTGTCACTACCTTCCTGCTTTAATACATTTCACTTTATCCTGTATGTATAAGAGCTCCATACCTGCCACCACGTCCTGGGCCCCACCCGGATCCTAACATACAGTAGCAGCCCTTTCACTAAGGACCACACTGTGTTCAAATCCAGGTGCCACCACTGAGCACATCCTTGTGCAGGACCGAGACGTGGACTGCCCCAATACTTTCACATCCTGCTGCCCTCCCCCTCTGGTGCGACGCATCTCCAGTGAAAAGCAGTGCTATCAACAGCAGGACTGGGGATGTAGGACAGCTCCTCCAGAGGCCACCTCTACTAGTAAAATCGTCTTCCGTAATGCAAGGCACTCACGGTTCCACAGCTGGCCGGGTCACCCTCCAACCAGTCGGTGTTAGGGCACTGGTCCCCCTGGTCAGGCCCGGTGGGTGGGCGGAGGTGTGGCATGAGGAAAGGAGCCAGATTATGATAAAATAGAATAATCCCTCAGAGAGGCCCCGTGAAAGCATCATCACCGTCTCATGATTATGTTCCGCTTGTTCATCACCGCATCCTCGACACCAGGAGTGGTGCCTGGCACATTGTAGGTGCTCCATAGGTTTGAACTGCTAAATGTGTTATTTCACTAAATTCATGCAAGAGTCTCCTGATAGCTGCTAATGCCCTATCTCCCTAATGAAGAAACTTACAGCGGGTCCAAGGACACGGCACAAGTAAGCTTCAGAGCCAGGGTTCAGACACCAGATCTGGCCCAGCGCCATTGCTAACGGCTGGTTAAGGAACAGGCAGGGCTTCCGAGCACAACTCAGCCTTGAGCTGCGACAGAAGGAGGGACAGAGACTTTGACGGATGGAGACAGGCGGGAGGGGGAGGGAAGGACCTGTGGACACTGCATGCCCGTGGCCAGCGAGGAAGCCAGGCCCTGATGCTAAGTGCTCCCACAACCCCGAGTGCAGAGGCAGCTTTTGGAAGCTGACACTGACTAGGGTCCGTTGTGCTAGAACATGGGTTTGGCCTGGGTTCCCTGGGACTAGGGAACCACTGCAGGTGCCTGAGGGAGGAGACACAGAGGGGTTGTCTGTCCCAGCAACGGCACAGAAGCAGGCAGACCCAGAAAGCCACCAAGCAGTTCCAAAAACAAGGCACTAAGGACTTGGATGAGGTAGGTCCAACTCCGGACAATTTTTTCTTTAATTAAAAAAACTTGGCGGCAGATCAAGTAAAATTAGTGGCACTTTGCAATTCACCAGCTACGCCCTCTTGTGCTAACGGAACTCTGTCATCCTGTAACAATCGAGTCACTAACATAAATCCAAGTGTCCTTGGTGGCCTGACCCAACCTTGGAGAGGCCACCCCAGAGGGGTGCCTGGAGGTGGGCACCTCTCTTCTCACTCTTTCTGCTTTCCGCTGTGGTGCCCCAGGCCGCCCACGTGCCCGTGATTATCACAGCTCTCCTTCCTCCAACTCGCCACCTCAGGGGGGATTATCAGCTCCTCAGGGAAGAGTAAAGGCCCCCTACTCTGTCATCCAACCCCCCACAGGTGAGTGCTAACAGTGGGGAGTAGGTGTTCATTTCTGAGGGTGAATCTACCTCTCCGTCATCCGTATCTCCTCAGGCCCCAGCCGCTCCCTCGGGGCAGCAGGACAGCCCTTCATTTGAAAGCCCACCAAGGCTGCTTTAAAACACAACTCTCCTCCATTTATCTCTCGGGCATAGGGCCTACAGAAAGAATGACAATTAAATTCAAAAAGCATTATCCTATGATAGCGCATTTACTAATTTCAACACAAAGGAGTGAGGAAAGGAAGAAGGTAAGCATTTCATGCTCAATATCTCACCCACATTTCAGGCAGCGCCTATTCAGCCATCATTTTAAACAGTTTAACTTGTAATAAGAAATACCACAAGCAATGAAGATGAGTTCATGTTTCCACGAAAGCCTGCTTCACCTCCTAACTCCATTGTTCACTGACGCTTAAGGTCACCGCATTATTATGTATTTATGTTTAGAGTCTGAAAATAACACCTTTTGTTAGCATGTCCATGGGGCTTGAGGATGAGTTGATGTTAAAATGAATACCCAGCCTGTTAAAATGTAAACTTTGAAATCAGATTATCATTACACAAAAAGAGTTACTACTGGTTCTTTTTTTAAATGAAATTCTCAAAGTTAATTTGAATTATAATTTGATTTACAAAAGGAAATAAACTTTAACGCAATTGCATCACAGATAAGTACAGTCATGCACCTCATAACGACATTCCGGTGGACGACAGACCACATGTACAACGATGGTCCCATGAGATTACAGTGGAGCCGAACAATTCCCATAGCCTGGTGACGTCATAGCCGTCGTAACGTCGTAGCGCAGTGTGTTCCTCACAAGTTGTGGGGATGCCGGTGTGAACAACCTACTGCGCTGCCAGTCGTATAAAAGTATAGTGCATATGATTACGCACAGTATATAATACTTGATAATGATAATAAACAACTATGTTATTAGTTTATTTATTTACTATACTATACTTTTTTATCTTTATTTTAGAGTGTACTCTTTCTACTAATAAAAAAATCGTTTACTGTAAAACAGTATGCTATGTTACGCCAGCGGCAGCCTCATACATCTCAGGTTTACCGTGTCTCTTGACTGCATTATTTTCTCTTGTACTTGATTTAATCTCATGTTGTTTTGTTCATTATGGCCCCTAAATGTACAAAATCCACTGCTAGCATTGCCAGTAAGAGGCCACATCGAATGACTGACCTGGAAATGAAATTACAAGTGATTAAGGACTACGAAGGTGGAAGATCAGTGATGGTTATTGCTCACCAGCCAGGCATGTCCCATTCCACCGAAGCTATGATCTTGAAGAACAAGAACAAAGTGACAGAAGCTGTTAAAGGATCTGTTTCTCTGAAGGCAACAAGACCAACAAACATTTGAAAATGGCCTATATCAGACATGGAGAAACTTCTAATGACCTGGATTAAAGACCAGACACAGACGTGTATCCCTCTCAGCACCATGATGATCACGGCAAAAGCAAAAAGTTTGTGATGTTGAAACGAAAGGCTGGACCTGACTGTGATGTTGAATTTACTGCTAGCTCTGGGTGGTTTAAGTGATTCAAGAATCATTATTCATTACATAATGTGAAAGCGAGTGGTGAGTCTGCGAGTGCTGATGTGAAGGCAGCTGAAGAATTTTTGGAAACTCTAGATAAGCTGAATGTGGAGGAAAATTACTTACCAGAGCAAATATTCAATATGGATGAAATCTGCCTATTCTGGAAACGGATGCCTGAAAGGACTTTCACCCATAAGTAGGCTAAGTCAGTGCCAGGTTTCAAGGCTTTTAAGGAAAGGATAACAGTCTTGCATGGCGCCAATGTTGCAGTCTACAAACTGAAACCCTTTGTGAACTGGCACAGCGAGAACCCCAGGGCCTTCAAGCATATCAAGAAGCACACACTACTAGTGTACCACAGGAGCAATAGAAAGTCAGGGATGACCCAGCTCCTCTTCCAAGATGCCCTCCTGAGTTGCTGTGCCAGTGAATTGGAAAAGTACTGTTTGGAGAATAACATACCTTTCAAGATTTTGCTTATTTTTGATAATGCTCCCAGACATCCTCCTTTTATTGGTGATTTTCATCCCAATATCAAAGCACTGTTTCTCCCTCCAAACACCACCTCTTTGATCCAACCAATGGATCAAGGAATTATAGAAGACTTTAAGGCCTACTACCTGAGGAGGACCTTTGCCCAGGCTATTGCTACACCTGAGGAAAACACTGAGAAGACAGATGCAATTCTGGAAGGATTACAACATCTATGACTGCACCAAGACTCTTGCTTGGGCTGGGGGTGATGTCACCAAGGAGTGTATGAATGGCATCTGGGAGAAGACACACCAGAGGTTCATCCCTGACTTCAAAGGATTTGCCATAGACAAGTTTGCAAAAATCAACAAGGCTATGCTTGAGATGGCAAACAACTTTAACCTGGGGGTGGATGTGGATGACACTGAGGAGCTCCTAGAGGTGGTTCTTGAGGAATTGACTAATGAGGAGTTGTTGGGACTGGAACAGGAATGCACAGCTGAAGAAGAGGCGAGAGAAAAGGAAACTGCAGGAGAAGAAAAAGAAGAACTCCCAAGAAAATTCACAGTGAAGGGTTTAGCAGAAGCTTTGGCAGACCCCAATAAGCTCCTTCAAATGTTTGAAGACATGGACCCCAACACCAGAAGTTTTCATTAATAGAGAGGAACGTTCAAGGTGTGTTATCTGCATACAAGCAAATCTATGATGAGAAAAAGAAAGAAGCCAAGCCACCCACCACGGACATATGTCCGAAAAGAGTGACAGCTCCTCAAGAAGAGCCTCAGGCAGGTCCTTCAGGAGGTATTCCAGAAGAAGGCACTCTTATCACAGGAGATGACAGCTCCATGCATGTTACTGCCCCTGAAGACCGTCCAGTGGACAAGATGTGGAGTGGAAGACAAGGACATTGATGATCCTGACCCTGTGCAGGCCTAGGCTAATGTGTGTGCTTGTGTCTTAGTTTTTAACCAAAAAGTTTAAAAAGTAAAAAAAAAAAAAATTTTAATTTAAAAATAGAAAAAAGCCTGTAGAATAAGGATATAAAGACAGAAATATTTTTGTACAGCTGTACAATGTGTTTGTTTTAAGCTAAGTGTTCTTACAAGAGTCGAAAAGTTAAAAAATTTTTAAAGTGAATAAAGTAAAAAAGTTATAGTAAGCCTAGGTTAATTTGTTATTGAATAAATAAAAATCTTTTTTATGAATTTAGTGTAGACTAAGTGTACAGTGTTTATAAAGTCTACAGTAGTGTACAGTGCTGTCCTGGGCCTTTGCATTCACTCACCACTCACTCACTGACTCACCCAGAGCAAGCTCCAGTCCTGCAGGCTCCATTCATAGTAAGTGCCCCACACAAGTGTACCATTCTTTATCTTTTGTACCATATTTTTACTGTACTTTTTCTATGTTTAGATACAGAAATATCTACCATAGGGTTACAATTGCCTACAGGATTCTGTACAGTGACATGTTGTACAGGTTTGTAGCCTAGGAGCAACAGGCTATACCATACAGCCTGGCTGTGTAGTAGGCTATACCATCCAGGTTTGTGTAAGCACACTCTGTGATGTTTGCACAACGACAATATCACCTAACAACGCGTTTCTCAGAACGTATTCCCATCGCTAAGCAACGCATAATTGTATACCCAAGCACATAGTAGGTCCTCAGAAATATGTCATGAGAATTCAGAAACTCTAAGACAGGGAAGTGACTCTGGACGCAGTTGGCGCCATCTCAGCCAGTTTGTCCTCAGGCTACAGTCTCTCCCACAGGTAAGAGACACCCCCCACGAGGAGCCTCCTGCCCTCTCCATGGCCAGCTGGGTTTGTGTTCTAGAGTTGAGCCCTGTGAACACTTCTCTATGTTTCCCCACTGGAGTCAAAAACAGAAAAGAAATGCTGAGCGGCAGTATACATGGTCTGTCCCACCCAAACTGGGATCCTTGAAAAGTTGGGGTTTCTTTTCCAAGAACTCAATTAGTAAGCTTACCTATCACTTACCGGCCCACCACGCAAACAGCCTGCAGCACAGTAAAAAGGCAGGTGCTCTCATACACTGCTGGTGGGAGTGCAAACTGGTGCAGCCACTATGGAAAACAGTATGGAGATTCCTCAAAAAATCAACGATAGAACTACCATATGATCCAGCTATTCCACTGTTGGGTATTTATCCAAAGAACTTGAAAACACCAATTTGCAAAGGTACATGCACCCCTGTGTTCATTGCAGCCTTATTCACGATAGCCAAGACTTGGAAGCAACCTAAGTGCCCATCAAGGGACGAATGGATAAAGAAGCTGTGGTATATATACACAATGGAATACTACTCAGCCATAAGAAACGATGAAATCCAGCCATTTGTGACAACATGGATGGACATTGAGCGTATAATGCAAAGTGAAATAAGTCAGAGGGAGAAGGTCAAATACCGTATGATTTCCTTCATTAAGTAGTAGATAGTGACAACAATGGACGGATACATAGGGACAGAGATTGGATTGGTGGTTGCCAGAGGGGAGGGGGGAGGGAGGAGGATGAAAGGGATAATTCGGTGCATGTGTGTGGTGATGGGTTGTAATTAGTATTTTGGTGGTGAACATGATGTGGTCCATGCAGAAATAGAAGTACAATGATGTACACCTGAAATTTTTACAATGTTATAAACCAATGTTACTGCAATAAACAAAAATTAAAAGAAAAAAAAAAAAAAAAAAAAAAGGCAGGTGCTATCCGATGGGAGAATACCCCATCAGCCCCGTGGGACTCATTGTGGCCAGCAGCCCCGTCCACTCTGCGGGACGTGAACAGACCTCAGCTCAGCCAGGACGCTGCCCACCAGCAGAGTGCCCTGAAGGAAGGGGTGGACCCACTCTCATGAGACAAAAGCCACCTTCCAGGCCAGCTCGGGATAGAGCAGAGTGTCAACATAACAACAACAACATATAACGACAACAACAATCAAGACAGTCCCCGGGATTTGAGGAAGGGCACAAGAGAGCTGCAATCCTCAGCACTTGGGGGAAAAAGAAGGAGAATAGGAAAAGCTATGACTACGGAAGCCTCAGATTGTGAGGAGACCTCAGATTCATTCCCTTACAAAGCTGGCCCTGAGCTGGAGGAGCCGGAACCTTCTACCTGAGCTGCTGGAGAAAAGGAGACACCATCGCAGGATGGCTGGAGCCTGGGCACTCACTTCCACAGGGCAGTGTCACATGTCAAGTGCTTTCATTCAGCAAACGCTGACTGAGCGCCTTCTGCGCGCCCGGCAGCAACTCCCGGGCCCTGAGCTGGGAGGCAGCTCCACGCCATCTTTCATCACCGCTCCTCCTGGTCTCACGTCTGGACGGAACAGAGTGTCTCCCCAAAAGTCTGCTCCCCCAGACCTGGGAGGTGGCAACCAGCAAGGCCTCCTGTCTCAGGAGCTGACCCACATGGGTGCTGTGCAGGCGACCATTGACGTCAGGTGCGGCCAGCTCCCGCGGATGGGACCCCACAGACGCTGCTTCTCCTTCCTCATCCCCTGAGCCTTTCCCACTCCCCTCTCCAGACCTGGGGGAGAAGGAAGCCCTTCCTTCTTTAAACCCCTCTAGCTTTATCGCCTTCTCAACTAAATCCTGAATTCCTGGAGTAGGGACTAGGTTTATTGCTTCTTTGTGGCCACCATGGTGCCTCCCTCAGAAACGTTCCCCGATGTGTGTCACATGGTCAGTTCACGAGGCACAACCACTGGCCATGGGGTGGGGTGGAGGAAGGCAGCTGTCTGCCCACTTACATAAACCTGAGTAAGGGAGGGGCAAATTACTTAATCATCATGGGGTTCATGGGCTCAAGAACCCTATAGTCATCTGAGACATTAGGAGTTGGGGCAGGATTTGAACACTAGAACTGCTCTGTCCACTATGGTGGCTACCAGCCCCACGTGGCTAAGGAGCTCACACAGTGTGGCCAGTCCAAACTGAGATGGGCTGCGTGTGTAAAACACACCAGATTTGGAAGACTTAGCACAGAAAAAAGAACATAAAATATCTCGTTAATAACTTTTTCGCCAGTGGCAGGTTGCCCTCAAGTGGCCCAGCTCTGTGATGCTTTTCTAGGTGAGCTCCCATTGTGTCTGGACACTTTGCATCCAGACATGGGAATCTTCCCCAGGAAGGAAAGAATTTCCCAGACTGCAGAATACAAAGCTGCAAGCAGGTCCCTTCACTTCTGTGAGCTTCCCCGGGTAACACAGTTCTGAACATGTCCTCGGCCGTGCCGGTCAGAGCTTCAGAGACGAGGCCCAGGAACAGCTACCGTCCCATTTGCATTAAAGATGTGGCCTCTGATGTCAGTGTCCTGGGGCTGCTGTAACACAGTCCACAGACTGGAGGGCTTAAAGCAATAGAAATTTATTCTCCCGCAGGTCTAGAGTTCAGAAGTCTGAGATCAAGGTGGGCTGGCTCCTTCTGGGGGCTCTGAGGGAAAATCTGGTCGTTTCTCATCTCTCTGTGCGTGTCTGTCTCTGGGCCCAAATTTCCCCTTTCCTAGGGACATGAGTCTCACTGGATTAGGGCCACCCTAATGCCCTCACCTTACCTTGACCCGCTACAAAGGCCCTATTCCAAGTCAGGTCGCACTCACAGGTAGTGGGGCAGGAGCTCCATCATCCTTGGGGGACGCCATTGGTCTCAGAACGTCATCTGAGCAACAAGCCTGGTGCCTCTCCAGTCCCGCTCTCGGTCGTGGCCGCAGCACTTACGTCTTTGAATCCTCCCTCCACTGAACTGGGCCTCCTCCCCGACAGCTTCCTCTGAAGACAGAGGGATGCTGCCTGGTCACTAAGTGCACACCTGCCGCAGTCCCACGCCGGGTGCCGCGTGCGGGTGTGCACGGGCTGAGCCCGGCCTCGAGGAGCTGCACGCTCGTGCTCGCCCCACCAGGCCCCCTCCACGAGGCCTGCACGTCCGCCCCCCCCCACACACTCTCCACAGTGGGCAGGTACATGACCCACCCTCCACGGGTGTGACCGATGTGTCACCCAGCCCACTGCTCTAGCATCACATGGTCTCCTTGCTTCACAGAGAAAGGCCGGCGTGCTGAGGAGTCCACAAGTCGGGTTATGGCAAAGCTGATAGCACCCTTCCGTCATCACTCCATACTCGGAACATTCTTCCTGAAGACGAAGGCCGTGCTGCATTCCCGCCAACTTCACTGCCAATTACAGGAGCTCCAGCTGGTGCCCCTCAGGGTGGGTGAGCCTGTCCATCCAGACCCTTCCCATACAAAGGGAAGACCCACTGCAACTAGGTCAGACGTAGAACTGTCTACACCACAATCCGCTGCAACGAAAACCATGAAAATGGCAAGTGGTGTATTTAAAACACTTTGTGTCTTTGTCAGGAGTAAGATTAAACAAAGAGACAGGGAGGAGAAGGCAGCCCGGAACGGGGGATCTACTCGGCAGAGGGCGGGGGGAGCTCTCGCGGGCTGGACGCCAGGACACCGGGCTGGGCGGGCAAGAGGCACAGCCGGGAAGTCAGCTGCGGGGCTTCTGCAAGCACGCTGCAAGTCCAGAAACCCAAAGGAAAAAATAAGGCACAGTTGAGTTCCTCAGGGCTAGGAGCCTCCACGATGAATGGAGGCTGTCAAAGCAGCCAAGGAAGGGGGGACCAGCCAAAGGAAGGACCTGGACAGTGACGGTCTGCAATGAACCGCTGACTTGGCGCAAGTCCATCAGTTTCAGTCGCCCTCCTTTTAACTCCCCCTGGACATGGGGATAACTTTCCCCCAGGAGAGGGAAGAGAGGCTGCTTTCTTCTGAGATCCCTTGGCAAAATCAGACATACTGGAGACCAATTTCTCTCATGTTCCAGCGCCTAAGGCCAACGATCGCTGGTTCACCCTGCAGCCCTCACTTCTGCCCCACACCTGTGCCATCAAACCCCCAACTGCTGAGAATTCGACTCTTAAGGTGGGACCCCTGGTGTTGGGGGTCCACCAAGGACCTTTTCTCAGCAAAGTTCAGGAGTTTCTGGTGATGCTGGGCCAGAGAACAGCTCCACACAACTTCATCTGTGATCCCGAGGAGAGCATGAGCAGACCACCCCCAGAGACAAGCGTTCATGGAGAGAACGAACTTTTTCAGGAGGGGCCCAGCAAGATGTGCACATACGTTTTCTAAACTTTGGAAAGTGAAATATTTTAACCACAAATGGCCTAAACCACTCTCTGTTTCCACTTCAATTCTATTCCCTTGCACTATCCCTCCATCCCTGCAGTATTTACGAGGTTCCTAGCACTTCCATGACGCAGCTTTCAGAAATACCCCATCAGCCACTTCCATCCCTCATTCTGCATCAAACGGTATCTTCTTATCTTTAAGGAGGATAAAGGGTTCAGGCTGTCCCACACCTGGAACTGCCTTTACTTCCTTTGTACATCCGGGGCAATGAGAACTCAAGAATCAGAGTCAGTCTTAAGTCTTGCAATTTCTTAATGCTGATCCATTACTAATTAATCACTAATATTTATTGCACCACGAGGAGCACTTCTAGACACTTTTCTTGCAGTATCTCATTTAATTCTCCTACAATACTCTCGATGGGTAATGTTGTCCCCTTTTACCAGTGAGGAAACTGAGTCTGTGACAAGTTACGAAATGTGCTCAGGGTCACACGGTGAGGGGTGGGGATGGCTCTTGGCCCTCGTGCTCCTGTGGATAACCCGTTCCTCCTTCTAGCACCAGCACTGTCAACGTGCTGAGGGACCATCCGGGCTGATTTAGGATCCAACATGGAACCTCACAGCAAGCCAATGTGCCAAGCCAAGCTGTGACAAGAAACACGTAAGATTTTAAAGATTCCTGAGAATTTAAAATATTTAAAGTTTTCTACAATAACATTTGATTGACCCAACAAAATGATAAAGGTGTGTGGCGTGAGATTTTAGAAAGGATGTTTCAAGTCTTTAAAAGTTCAGTTTTATAAAAAATATTTTACAGTATTTGAATCTCCACATACCTAAACAAAAGGAAATATACAAAACAGTTCTTCATGTAAGCATCAAGTCATGCGATGTGAGCACAGAGAGCCAAGGTAAGTATGCGAAGACTTGACTATGACACGAGAAAACGGACCTCCTAGGGTGAGGTGACTCGGAAAATCTCTCCTTAGTCTTTATTTCTTTAGGCTGGTATAAAATAACTACACTGGACGGTGTTAATAAAATAGAAGCCATTGCTTCCCATTCCCACCGCTGCCCATCCTCATCGGTTTTCAGGTCTGCGCCTGAAACCCTATGCCGAGGAAGGTTTAAAAGCAACCTGAGAACGTTGCCACTAACAATCCGCTTCTCTGTTTCCAGATGCCTTTCAGATATGTAGAAGAGTAACCCTAGATTATTATGCGACTGCATGTTTTAATAGCTGGCCATCATATTTACCTGGCTCCTCTGGGGCTTTCAATGCCAACAATGTCCCCAGTGGGTGTTTGCTCAGCTGCAACGGGCATCCTGACCCTGCTTACAGTGAGCCAGCCCGGCCTCTTCTCCGGTGGCTGTGTTTACAGACCCCGTCACCCAGGCCCATCTACAGAAGCGATGCTCCTCAGCATGACTTGCGGCAGCCTCTGTGGGTGAAGCCAGCCCTCCGCTCCCCAGAGTGGAGCTCACACATTCTTTCCCCATGTGCTTGTCCTGGGAGCAACCCCAGAAGCCTTTCTTACCACCACCGTTCTGCTGGCTTACCTCCCAGTCGGTCCCATTTTGATCCAAAGGTTTCAGCAGAAGGCTTCTCCCTCCTGGTTGAGTCCCAAAATAGTGCTGTAAAATGTCGGGGCAGGCAGTGAGGAGCCAACACGACTCATGCACCCACAGGGTAAGAGAAGAGTACTCTGGCAAAGAATGGAGGTGTAGATGGACGGGGAATCAGATGTGCCTCAGTATTGTCTTCACTTTGCATTTAAGCATCAGTCGCCTCCACTCACACGTTATGTTGCTTTGCTCAAATTCCGTAAAAGCGATGGGTCAAAAACATCCTTTCCAAAACATAAGGAAATCCCTTCGTTTGCTAATGGTGTTCCCGTCTCAGTAGATGAAACTAAGTGTCTCTGGAGAGCATTTCCGTGGTGCATGCTCTGCTCGCATCGCCTCTCAGCTTGGGAAGGTGTGGGTGGAGGAGGCTGTGGGAGAGGCGGTAAGGAGAATTAACTTTGAAGGTGCTTTGGAGATTTCTAAGCACCTTCACGCTGTTGACTACTTAACTCACAGGAGCCCTAGGAGGGACGCTTTGCCACCATTTCCCAGATGAGGAAGCTGAGACTCAAAGCTTTGATCCTATGCTGGGAAGTGCCCTGGCCTCCGCCCCTCAAAGCTCAGGAACGTGGATCCAAGCAGGTGGTGTGAGGTCCCACCAGCAGCCTCGGGCACATCACCTGACCTCCCTGAGCCTCAGGGGAAAATAAGGGATGCTGGACTAGAACGTCTCATTCCAGTCTTCATTTCTGGAACCACTATTTCGACGTTGTCATCTCTACCATGCTAGTCTTCAGCACCAGCAATTCATTCACACGTTAGCAAATTCTCTCTTCAGCTAGATTCAATTAAGTCTTTAAACCATTCATTTGTGTCTTAATTTTAAAGACTATCTGTTTCATTTCTAAAAGTTCAGCTTGGTTCTTCTCCAAATCTTCCTGTTCCATTTTCACGGTGTCTTGCTATTTAGCTACATTTCATTTTCTTCTTGTTAAGTGCTTTACAGTCTTACTTGATCATCTCTCTCTCGGTTCTATTATGTGAAGATCCTGTGTCCTCCCCCGTTCCTGGTGAGCTGGCTCCTCTTTGGTTTTGTAATTTGGGATTGTGAGCACGTCATCAGCAGGACTATATCTGTGGAAATCCATGACGCAGAGAAGTTCAGGGTTTGCACGGACAGTGCCTCAGAGATGGATGACGCCCTCCCAGGATGACTTTGTTGATTTCTCAACCTGGGGTCCTGGGGCTATGCCAGCAGTACCGATTCAAACCAGTGTGGGAGCAGAGCTGCGGCTATAACTCTCATACCATTCTCCCCAATGGTCCAGCTTCCTCGCAATCTAGTGACAATGGGGGGACTATTTCTAGAATACCTTTTTACCAAGAATGGAGCTCTTGGCAAGGATCTTGGCTTCAGGAGTGTGGGAAAAGTAATATCATATTCAATATTCCATCTCACACAGGCCAATCACCCGTTTAGTTTGGAGGCATTGAAATACAGGTCTCTGGGTGGCTGGGTCCATGAGGCCAGCAGTGCCAGCCCTGTCCCACCCCACCCCCATCCCCCCAGGGCCAGTGTAGCCACTTACTCACAGACCACTCTGATCTCCAGTTTCTTCTTTGTGTCTGAGCCCTTGGGAATCTCTCTTACTTTCTTTCAAATTGAGCTATGTCTGTTCTATTTTCTGCACATTTCTGTGTTTTGTAAGGGGGAAGTTTTCAGACTCTCTGATCCGTTACGTGGTCAGATGCAGAGGTTCTCAGCTCCATGGTCTCTAAGATCCTTTCAGGTTCTCAACTGCGTGGTTCTATGTGTTTCTTTTTAACAGATTTATTAAGATGTAACTTACATACTATATAATTCATCCATTTAAACTATATGACTCAATGAGTTTACATATATTCACAGATATGTGCACCCATCACCATGGTCAATTTTAGAATGTTTTCCTCATCACAAGAAAAACCTTGCACCCTTTGGCTATCACCTTCTATCCTCCTGTCTGCCCCTCCTCTCCAAGCTCTAAGCAACCACCAGTCTACTTTCTGTCTCTATAGATAATGCTATTCTGGAGACTTCATATAAATAGAATCACATATGTGGTCTCTCTTGACCGTATTCTTTCACTTAGCAGAATGTTTTCATGGTTCATCCACATTGGAGCCTGTGTCAGTGCTTCATTCTTTTTCATGGCCAACAATACTCCACTGTATGGATACACCACATTGTTTATCCATTCATTAGTTGATGGCCACTTGAGTTGTTCTCATCTTTTAGTGATTATGAATAATGCTGCTGTAAACATTCACGTACAAGTTTTTGTGTTTTTATTTCTCTTGGATTTGTACCTAGGAGTGGAATTGCTGGCTCATATGGTAACTCTATGCTTAATCATTTGAGGAGCTGCCAGACTGTTTGGTTCTATGTGTTTTTGATCTACTCTCATTTACTTCTTATGGAAAACAAAAACTATATGTAGAATTCGCTTAATTTTTCTCATTGGAAATCATTATCACTATAATTTTTAAAACACTGACAAGTCTACTATTATTGAACAAAAAAGTATTACGTGCATTGAAAAAAGTCTTAAAAGATGGCCCACAAAAGTGGCTATCACAAGGAGGAAAGACTTATCATTTTTGTGATTTTCCTTATGTAAAATCTGAATTTTCAATAATGAAAATCAATAGTATTTGTCCTAAAATAAATTAACTAAGAATGGGGAAGACAGTTTTTCAGAAAATCACAAGGAAGTGCTTTTTGTTTTTGTTTTTTTAACTAGAATCTAAAATAAACCTTTACATAAAGCAGTTGGCGTGTCGGCACACGGAGCCTCCCTTTCGGGAAATGTAAGTGCAGCCGTGGCTTGTCAGGAGCCACGCATGAGGCCTGAAGAGATATACAAGTCCCATGGATCACAAATAGCTAATCTCTGCATTCGGAAACAGGAGACTTAAGGGAAAATCCTGAAGCTGCTGGTTACTTCTCCAGTAACTTAGTTACTTAGTACTTCTCTAACTTTTAAGGGTAAAGAGGTGACACAGGTGACCCAGAACTAGCAAGCAAGCAGAGTCTGTTCACCGTCAAACTCAGATGTCAGTAAGTCTGACTGCGCTCTGGGCCACCTCGATAGGTTGATTTCCAGCTGCTTTCTGCAGTCCTTTCTAAGGGGACACGGTCCCCTTTTAGCCACATGTGGTCAGGGACCCGGCCCAGAGCAGCATCTCCCATCGCCAGCTACACACAGTCACCCAGGCGTGACCTCCCGCACAGCCACCCGGGCCCCGCCTTCAGACAGAGCAGTTTGACGGTGATTCCAACGCACAGTCGGGGCTGCGAAACTAAGACCCAGCAGCAGGAATCCGAACCTTCACAGAAAACTGGGAGAGAAGACTTGTTCGTGTCTCGGAGGGATGACTTGTATCGCCGAACGAAAGAAGAGAAACGAGAATGGAGTTTTTACTGTAATTTATTGAAAAAACAGCAGAGGCACAAAAATTCTCCTTCCCAAAAAATAACAAAAACAAAAATGTCTGCAGGTCTGAAAAAGTACAGTGATAAAGGCAAGAGAAGCGAGCATCTGGACTTTGTGTGTGTATGATTACATTACATTATTCCTAAAATACGTTCACCCTCCAGTTGAGGTGATATGTCAGGTTTCACTTTCCGGGGCCAGGGGGGCCAGCCCAGGGAGCCCAGGCCTCCAGGCCGTGTTGGTGAGCCGCCCTCTCGCCAGGAACTCTGAGGGGCCTCGCTGGGCTCTGGGCATCCCCGCCACCGCAGTCCTGCTCCCGCACCACCCTCGGCCCTGCAAGGAGCTGCGATCCTCTGTTATTCTCCCCGAGGGTGGATGCTCTGGAGGGAATCTGGGCCCGGGGGCCAATCTCAAGTGAAGACTTGGGCAGTGGCCCTAAATTGCGCACATGGGAGCTGAGGCACCTCTCTCCTCCTTCCGCCTTCCCCAAGCCCCTGGTTCAGGATTACCCACTTCCCGGGGAATCTGCTCTTTATAAACATACAGATGCCTCAGTCAACTGGTCTTCACCCAAGTAGGTTCGCCTGCCCACCGAGACCCGGGGGCCCGCAGAGACACCCAGAGGGTGGCAGGGGCAGTCCTGGTGACAAGTCCCAGCTGAGTTTGAGCCCACCGCAGGCTCCTGGTCGGCTTCTCCACTTCTGGGGCTCCCACTGCAGGTGCGTCTCACTCCCCTCGCCCCCACTTCTGCTCATGCTCACTAAGACTTTTGCTCAAATAATTACATGATCTCATTTAATCTTCAAACTCTATGATGGAGGCGTTACTGTCTCCATTTTAGAGCCGCAGAAGCTGGGTGGACAATTAAGAAACTCCCCTAGGTGACCCAGTAAAATTTAGTAGCACTAGGATTTGAACCCAGCTCTGTGCCACTGCAAAGCCTGTGGGTTTGACTACCACGCTGCCCCCACCCAGGGCCAACACAGCCCGGCCGACCCTTAGCCAGCTTGGCGCTTCTAGAATCAGTGTCAACCCCATAAATAAGGTGACAACAAAATATTAATGAATTGATGCCACCCTCATGCATCCCTGGTGGAACAGATGTGTGTGGAAGTGCCTTGTAAGCCATAAAGAACAGTCCAGAGTCACTCACTATTTCCAAGGCAAAGTAACAACACAGCGTTGTGTCTGCGGGCCCCTCTGCCTCATCCTCCGGCATCAACCCCTTCCCCTCCCTCCCAGCGTCTCTCCATCCTATGCAGAGCCATCCTGGGGGGTCCCCGAGACGGGCTCCACATGGTTTCTATAGTTGTATCAATAAGTGTCATCGCCCCAAGGCAGAACCTCTGCCTCTGACTCTGCGAGGCTCCCAGAAGCCAAGCGGCTGAGTGCTGGGAGAAGGGCCGTCACCAGGGGTGGGGCCAGGCCTCATGGAATCATGCCCCTTAACCACGGCACCGCTGCAGCTTCCTGAACAAGCGGGCGGGCCAGCCCGAGACTCACCCGTCAGAGAAGCTTCCAAAATTGCCGGCCCACCCAGGGCCCAGGGAGCAGATCTCCACAGAAGCAGAACCCCAGCCGTCTCACCCAATATCAGCTCTAGAGGCCGCACCACCTTCTCCTGGACCAGGCCGCCCAGCTGCGCATTTGCTCTAAGAGGGACTTGACTGACATCTGGTGGCGATCTGAGGAAACTCACTCTTTAGAAAGAGGGAGCACAGAGATTTAATCTGCCTGCAACAGGGAGTACGTCTCTAGAATCAAAGGGAAGAGAAAGGGTAAGACGCAGGGCCGTCAGTCATCCTACTTTCACCTGGGCGTGGAAGCCCAGTACCAGCGAGGCTCCGTTTTCCTAAAGGGAACATGGAAGGAAGCCAAAACCTCTCCCCATTCTCCAGGCACCGTGTCCCAGGTCAGGACGATGAATTAGGAGTCAGGAGCACGGTTTTGAACACATGACCCATGAGCCATCCAGTCGTGGGCTCGTTTCCATCGCTAACATTGGAAGTCTCAGAAGGCCCGCGGCAGGGGGCTCTGACTCCCCAGGGCCCATCCCTGTGCTCGCTCAGCTTTCTCGAGTCCTCTTCCGGTCAAGACGTTCTCCCAACTGCTCTGGGGCAGCCGGCGTCCCAGGCAGGGTTCTGTCTCTACCATCCACATGCACAGTCACGGGGAACAGAGGTGGGTGACCACACAGCACAAGTGTGACCGCAGAGCCGTGCAAACTGGGCACTGGGGTGCCTAACCCCACTCTCCTCTTGTTCCACCAGGCGACGTGGAGATGTAAATATGTGTGTAAGTTTAAGTAATTTTCATAGACCAGTGGCTTCTCAGTGATGCTCTTTAACAGACGACCAGACCTCGGTCCAGGTGTAACCCTACACTCACCAGTTGGAATCTCCTCTAATAAATTAAGACTCGTTCTTGGTTGGACAAAGGATGAAAGGTTGGATTTTCAGTCCACAGTGAAAGATGTACTTGTTAATTGAAGATGGGGCACTGCAAACGGTATACAGCACGGACACAGCTATTCGCACAAATGTTCATGTGCATTTAGACACAGACTCTCGAAGGAAATGCACCAGGTGTTCCCAGTGGGGTCAGGCAAGTGTCACGACGGGTGACTACTCTCATCTTTCTACATTCATGTTTTTTCCAAATTGTCCACAATGGTGAAATGTAATTTATATCAGACCAAAAACAGAAGACAAAGCCTGCGCAGATGACAGACCCACGCTGCAGGGAGGGCCCTCACTGGCCTCTCTCCTCCAACCTCCCGGTTCTCCTTCCAACAAGTGGAAGGAAATGCACATCAACCCCTCCCATGCCTCACCACGAGGGTCCAACACTGAGAGCTCTTCTCTGGTTTCCCAAACTTAGAAAGTCCCTGCTGCCTGTGTCCCCTACACCCAGCCCCGCCATCCCCTCAGCTCTGCCTGTGGACCCTCTCTAGGCTGCGGACCCCGGGGGCAGCACAGGCTGGCTGGTTGTCTCCTCTGCATCTGCCTCTGCCTGTGCACAGCGACCTCCAGCCTGGCTGCGTTTGCTCTGGTTGAGCCCATGCCTGCCACCGCCACAGCACCAGAGTGGCCATGGGGCAAGCATGTTCTGCATAAGTGCAGAAATGGACAAACGCAGCTCACGCCAGGCGCTGGGTGAACAGGCATTTGCATTGCTAGGGGTGTGAAAGGCATCCCCAGGCCAGACTGCCCCACAGGGAACATGCCTCCCTCCCCTTCCACCACTCTTCACCCCTCCCGGCCCCCAGGGCCATCCTCTCACCAGTCTCCGGCCAGCCAGGCCTCGCCCCTTGTTCTGGGTCTCCCTCTGTCCACCGCTCCCTCCACTAGGAGGCCCTGGGCCCACCTTTCAGGAGCTTGCCCTCTGCCAGAGGAAGTTCCCTGGAGAATAAATCCCTGGTGGCCTCCTGGTGACACGCGAACCAGCGGTCTGCATCTTAGACCACACGTGGGTTTAACAGCAGGAATCCACTCACCCAACCACCCTATGAACGGCCCCTTTCATTTCCCGCAGGGAACCGGGCACAGGGCAGATGGAAAACCAATTGCCCAAACTCCTTGTAAAGTTTAGCAGGTAGAACAAATATCACAGCCACAGCCCCAGAGATGTGTGGAAATGTGCTGATTTGATTTCTCCACGACTGAAAAATAACATGTCCCACTGACCCACTTTTGCTCTAATAGCAGAAAATTTAATTTTACCAATTAAAGACTTCCCAGCTTTCAGTGATCCCTGGAACTCAGCTCCTTTTCCAGGAGGTTGCCTGGATTCCAGGAGCTTCATGTCGTCCTTCCATGTTGCCCAAAGCCAGTCCTGAGCTGGCCTCTGCCGGGGTAAAGTTCATCTCATCGGGTTCCCCAGCCATGGATGCCCCCATGCCAACAGCTCTCGTCCCTCCCTGCCTGGGGTCAGTGGAAAGTTCCTGAATCCTTCTCAGCCTGGCTTGGAATCCTTTGGGTCTGTGGCCCACATGGCACTTCCACGATGCCCTTGGGGCTCCAGAATCAAGGCAAGGTTGGCGGGCTGCCCTCGCCCTTCCCTCAGCCATCCCTTCTCTGCCTCCCAGGGCAAAGCCAGAGTGGCTTCTCTGCGAGGCTCGTGTTCTCCCCCTCCTCCCCAGGAGACGAGCCACGCAGCCCCGCAGCTCTGCTCACACCTGCCCTCACCCGCCGCGCCCTGGGGCCTGAGCTCTGATGGTCCCTTTCTGTGCAGGGCCTTCCTTGATCTCCACTGGCGGGACAGCTACCCCGTTGTTCCCGAATCTATAACTCCTGGTGTCCCTTCATTTCTGGCCCTTCCGCCTCCCATCTCAGAGGAACAGCCTCGTCTATAGGATTTCCCCAAAGTCTTTTCTCTCAATATTCCGGCTCCTGAGAATCACACGGTTTTAGACAGCAGACTTGAGATACTGCCGCCGCAGTGGAATTTACAACCATAGCTTAAAATCTGCCGTGAGCACTGATCTTTGCTCTGATCTGGATTCACCAAGATTCACCTAAACAAGAGTGAGAAACTGAGGCACGGAGGGAGCAAAGTTCAGGGAGGGGCCACTCTCAGGGTCACACAGGAGCTGACACCATCCTTGCAGCATCCCAGGAGTGAGGGCTCCTTAGACTGTGGGCCCTGGGCACCTCCCTCACCTCCATATAGGCCCAGCCCTGCACCGGAGGTGGTGAAGGCCACTGGACAACGAGAATGACCAGAAGGACAGACATACCAGGAAGTGCTTGAGAAATATTCTCCTGCTACCAAAGTTTTCAGCACCACTAGATATTGTACACAAATGGAGATGAGGATCTGGTACATGATTAGATGTGCAGATACATACAGAGACGAGGACCTGGCCCACGTATAGATGTACAGATACAGACATACATGGGGACCCGACCCATGTATAGATGTGCAGATACATACAAAGACGGGGACCTGGCCCACATATAGATGTACAGATACATACATAGATGGGGACCTGGCCCACGTATAGATGTACAGATACATACGTAGATGGGGACCTGGCCCACGTATAGATGTACAGATACATACATAGATGGGGACCTGGCCCACGTATAGATGTACAGATACAGACATACGTGGGGACCCGGCCCACGTATAGATGTGCAGATACATACAAAGACGGGGACCTGGCCCACGTATAGATGTACAGATACATACATAGATGGGGACCTGGCCCACGTATAGATGTACAGATACATACGTAGATGGGGACCTGGCCCACGTATAGATGTACAGATACATACATAGATGGGGACCTGGCCCACGTATAGATGTACAGATACGTACATAGATGGGGACCTGGCCCATGTGTAGATGTACAGATACAGACATACATGGGGACCTGGCCCACGTATAGATGTATATACATGGGGACCCGGTCCACATGTAGATGTACAGATACATACGTAGACGGGGACCCGGCCCACATATAGACGTACAGATACATACGTAGACGGGGACCCGGCCCACATATAGACGTACAGATACATACGTAGATGGGGACCTGGCCCATGTATAGATGTACAGATACACGCATACATGGGAACCTAGTCCACATAGAGATGTACAGAGACAGACATGCGTGGGGACCTGGTCTACGTATAGATGCACAGACACATGTTAGACAGGGACCTGGCCCACATATAGATGTTGAGATACACGTGTAGACGGGGACCTGAGACATTTATAAATTATAAAATTTAATAATTAACATTATTAAATTTTATAAATAATTATAATTACACTAATTGAAATACATGTGATTAAAATTATTATAGATCATTAGGAACAACTGGTACATGTACAAACACAAGCACACGCACACACACACCCCCCAATATGAACACCCCATCAGTGTTCGGAGTGGGACGGGGGTGGGGGGGGGCACTTCACCAGTGCAGCTCACTAGGTACACGCCTCCTCTGCCCCAGTCAGCTGGAACCCAGGGATCCTCACACACTTTCCAACAAGCCGTGCGTTCCATATTGACCTCACTGCCCAGGCTTCCCCAGGGCAGATCTGAAGTGTGCCCACTTTGGGCTCAGTATGGCAGGCGATGGCAAGCTTCTTGTCACCCGTCTCTTCAGGGTGACTCCTCTGAACCACAGAACCCAGAAAACGACCCAAGTGCCTCTCTTCTCAATTCCCCCGGAATGGTACGTAACCAGTGCCGGCCAGGTGCACAGAGAGGCTGATCTGCGATTCATGTGGGTGACTCGGGTGGTAGGTGTTAGCCCATGCTAATTTGTCACAGGCCCCTGTAGGGAACAGCTGTTTGGGTGTTCTCTGGAGGTCCAGGAGGGAGCAGGGAGGACCACTGAGTCATCCTGAAAGAAGCCTCCTAAACTGGGATTTTCACAGACCCCACAGGTATAAATAGACCTAATTTGCAGATCCAAACCTTTGGTTCTGTGAAATTTAGTGGATTTCCTCTCTCAGCAGATTCATTTTTCCATTCAAATCATAAAAATTAACAACTTATTTTTTGAATATTTCAGGTGACACGCTTCAAGTTCTTACACTCTTAGGAGAGTGGATTTATTATCTTAGACACGGCTTCCAGATAAAGAGATGAGAAGACGTACTTAGACTGAGCGAAGTGAGGTGTGTGTGTAAAGAGATATGCATTTCTTTGCCAAAGAACTGAAATGAAATTTCTCCTAAAATACAAAAAAAGACTTGAAGAAAAATGCCAGAGTCGAAGCTGGCCTCACAGCTGGCGTCAACCAGGTGACCCAGAGGTGCTGGCAAACGAGCATGGGTCCAGGGAAACAGAGCGTGGATTCTGAAGTCAGCCCACCCGGTGGACCCCTGCCCCGACCTGAGCAAATTGCTTTCTCTTTCTGAGCCTGTTTCGTGACTGTGAAGGAGGAGACTCATCCTCGCTTCCTGGCTGTTGGTCGCAAGGAGCCCTGAACGAGATAGATGGGTGCTGCGTACCGCGCCCACGCACAGGAAGCTTTGGATAAACAGATGCTGCTGTCACCCCGTGTTTCTGCTGGTAGAGGAAGCACCAGGCTGAGGGGCGGAGCCCATGTCCCCTCAGGTCTCCACGTTTCTCCCTGGGCAGAGCCATGGTCAGCAGGGAACCAAGGCGTCTCTCTGCCACAGGCCCACTCCAGCCTCCCTCCCACCGCCCCTCCCTGCTACATCCAGCCCAACACCGGTCCCAAGGCCTCTGCTATGATCACCTCGCCTAACGGAGAGGGAAACTGAGGCTAAGCGACCTGCTGAAAATGGCAAACCGGGACAAAGCAAGAAGCTAGTTCTCCCGGTGGGGCACACGTGTCCTAACCAGGTGTGGGTCAGAGGTCAGGACAGGCCTGGAAGGAGGCGCCCTGGCTCCCGGACCCTTCAAGAAGTGAGAGTCAGAAAATCCCGTTCTGCCTCCGATGAGCTGTGTGACTCTGGGAAAGTTGCTTTAGTGCTTCAGTGTCCTCATCTACAAAATACAGCATTGGACCAGGTGATGCCAGCGTCCTTTACAGACCAAAACTCTGGGATTCTGTCCTGTTCTCCTATCTCTAAAGAACCGTAAACATTCTATATTTCTTCAGACATTAAAATAGGAGGGGTCACACCAGCAGAAAGTGGAAGGGATGGGATTTGAACCCAGTGGTCTGACTGGGAGGTCCTCAGGGGTGATGAGGTTTCTAATGACATGATGTCAACTCAAAAAGTCGGGGAGCCCCTGGTTTAACATACCGCCAGACAGCCACTCTGGCTGGTACTTCCACCCGCCCAGCCACCAGGAACGTGACCAGCAGGCTTGCTGCCTGTTTCCCAGAGTCTGGGCAAAGGGGAGGAGGGTTGAGAATGGACTCAATTAACGGGGAGAATCGAGGCCTTCGCACCACTCTCCCGTCCTCCTCAGAAGCTCGCCCCGAGAGATGTGACCTGCGATCACACACAAATGCACTGTTTAATTTCCAAAAGAGAGAAAAAATGTAAATGCCCTCAAAATGGAAAGTATACACACACACAGGACAATAGGAGGCACCCCAGCGAGCCCGTTAGGGAGCACTAACGCGTTCCTGGGACGACTGAGGCTGCTCGGCCTTCAGCCTCTGCCTCCAGCCTGCACGGGGCCCACACTGACGGTGGGTCCTACTGTTTAATTAAATGATGAAGTGCTTTACGCGTGAATCCACTCACCTGGCAGACACGCCGTCTCCGTACACCCGGAACCCATTAAGCATGGAGAAGATAAAGGGCCCAGGACACCATAACCGAGGACAATTGGGTTTATCTGAAATGGAATTTCCATACAAAAGTTCGTGTGCAGCAGCAAGAACAGAAGGTGACTCAGGCTGGTCAGAGGTTCGGAGCGGCCTGGGGACCTGGGTGCGGGCAGGTGCAGGGGTCCTGGGGAAGGAGCCCCACCTGCCACCTAGACAGGCTCCGGGGTCTGGGTGCACCCCACCAATAGGTGGCGCCAAAGGCTGCTCCTGTGGCACGGGACCAGCCACTCAGCAATGGACCAGTGGGAACACACACTCACAGTCACACCCCACTCATCAGCTGTGCCTGGGACCAAATCCAGGCCCCTCACATGGTCCAGGAGATGCTGGCCTTGGCGTCAGTCCGCTGGGGACCCAGCTGGTCAGCCACTGACCAGCCACGGTGGAAAAGAGCCAAGGGACCCAGAACACAAACTCTCTTTCCCACTCTCCCCCCCACACCCTGCTCAGGCCAGGGATGGCGCCCACCAAGAGCCACCAGAACCCATCTCCCACACTCGCCACCACCCATGCCCACCCTCCCCAACCCAGCCACCTGACCCTGTCTCCACAGTGAGCGGGGGGCTTTCTTTACTTCTGTACACAAGTGTGTGTGTGTGCAGACGTGCACATGTGCACATATACACACATACACAGGTGTGTGTTCATACATAACACACGCACACCATGCACTTGCATATGCATGCCACACACATGCACACAACACACACGCACGCCATATTCACACCACACACGCACACTCACCCACACACCACATACTAATTCACACACGTGCACACACACCACACTCACACCACACTCACACTACACTCACACACTGCAACTGATTCACACACTCACATGTGTGCACTCACCCACATGCTACACACATGCACTCACACCACGTGTGCACACCGTATTCACACCACATATTGATACACTCATGCACACACACCACAGGCTCGCACACACACACGCACTCACATCACAAACACTGCACACTCATTCACACACTCACATGTACACACTACACACACCATACTCACATACATACAGCAGGCTCACACACTCACTTACATACTGACACACACACACACCCCACTCATCAGCTGCTCCTAGGACCACACCCAGGCCCCTCATATGGTCCAGGAGACGCTGGTCTTGGTGTGGTTCCAGCCTCCCACCACGCCTGCCTGCCCCCACCCCTTGCAGTCCAGCCACCCTGGGGCTCCTCCTGTGACACGTTCTTCCTGCCCCGAAGCCATGCTCGGGCTGTAGTCTTTGCCTTCCAACGCACTGCCCAGACCCAGCCTGAGTTCACCCCTTCCTCTAACAGACTCCTGGGCACCTGGAGCCTCCCCTGGGCCCTCAACTCCCGAGATGCTCTTCCCTCCCTCAGCAGGCTGGGCTCCGGACGGCCGCTGCTCCGAGCCCGCAGCGGGTCTCCTTGCTGGGACATCTCACGGGGTCCCCACCCAGTGCTGTCCCCTCCCCACTACGGCCCTGTTTACAACAACCCACAGCCACACCTGCCTGGAAGGAGGCGGGGCACGTGTTAGCCCTCAATGCAGGTCTATTCGAGGGAGGGAGGGAGGAGGGAGAAGGGAGGACAAATGGATCAGGCTGCAGAGGGACCCCCTCCCAGCACGGAAAGGGTGGTAGTGTTGGCCCTGATCACAGCCGGATCAGTCTCTGCCAGATCTGCTCTGCAGTCTGACTCTGATGGTGCGAAAAAGACAGGCACGCATGTGTTTGTGTGTGTGTGTGTGCATGTGTGTGTCACCCATCAGTATCTGTACCTATATCTGTTCGTGTGCTCACATTTTCATTGGGAAGTTTGGGAGGATTTAAAAGAAGTCATTAGGACTCGTTAGCTCCGGGGAGAGGAGAACGTGTGGGGGGTGGAATTGTGGGGGAGACCTTTAGGCCTCGTGTCTGATCACATGCAACTATTCTGTTTTAAAAACATGACTTAAAAGGAACAAAAGAAACTAGATAAAAATTCTCTCATGTAAGCCTATCTGTTCATAATAAAGCCTATATATTCATAAAATACACATGCACATACATATATCGTTATAGGCCCTTGGATAATAGGAAAAGTCTGGAGGCGGCAGAGACAAGATCACCAATAAGTTCACTAAACATGGTTAAAACCACAGATTTTCCAAGTCAACTGAGCAGGTTAAGATTCTGCCTGCTCGCAAGCCGCTTCCTGTACTGACCATTCGGAGGAAGACACCACAACGTCCCAGACGGCAGAACCTCTGCTGAGAATTACTGTCAACTTTCCTCCCTTCTAACAGATTTTATTTAAAATCTAATCTTTCATACTGCTTTTACTGGTAAAGTCTCTACAAAGATTTAAGCAGTAATCAGCTAAAAACTGTGAGAATAAAAAATAGGGATGATAAATCTTGAAATGCCCCTGTCTGATTCCTAATATGACACAAGCAGAGCAGTTTGATTAAACACAAGGGCTGCATGTGGACTGTTCTTAGGACTCGTGTCCACATTTCTGCCTCAGGAGAACCTGTGCCACGTCACGCTAGAGGAAAGTCTACGTAATCCTCCAGCAGCCAACATTCAGTTCCCCGAGGTCCCCCTGTGCCCTGAGAAATGGGGCAGTTTTGAAATTAGGTGCGTAACCTGATCAGCCTTGCTCCATCCCTAGAAACTTTTGTAGGATAATTTATAAACTTAAATAAATATATGTATAAGTAAACAAATTTATGATTATAAATAATTTAAAGCATGATTCGTTAAGAAATGAATAAAGAAATGTTTGGGGGCACATGTGGACACAGAATAGAAATATAGGGAGAAAGTCGAAGATAGGCAGACAGAAATAAAACTCCCCTCAGGAGGGAATATTCCAGAAACCCTGAGTGCTACGAGGAAGAGAAGGCTCTCCATTACGACACCCAGAAAGGATGAGGACCTGAAGGGGAAAAGAGAAGCAGGCTACGAAACAGACCCTATTTGCAAATTTTCCATGAAGCTCTTCTACTTGGAGGGGTATGTGCAAAACGCAGCCAGTATGGAAGAATATATATGTACGTCTATATGCCGTATGTCCATCCACATCTAACTGAAAGGGTTCGCCGGCACCGACTTTAAACATGTATCAGCTTCAATGCGGATTTGGTAAACAAAAGACAGAAAGCATCACACGTCAGGTTATCCACCGACAGCTACGCCAAGGAGCAGTGGAAGATGATGAGCTGCCCGCGCTCTATGGTGGTTAGCTCAGTGTGCGCAAGCTCTGAAAACAAGACGGAAGCTGAATGGTAATAATTCTTATTCTATAAGCTTCAACATCACAGCTGGTAAACAGGTGGTGTCTGAGTCAGGACACTGTAGTGTGGGCGGCCCTAACCCTTTCAGAGCTCTGAGGCTGCTGTGGACTTGTGAGGGAGCTCATCCACATACACCTTCCCAAAGTATCCATCAGACCCGACCCTATAGCTCCCAGGGGACACCCAGCACTAGGGAATGATGGTCACCATGCTCTACGCAAAAACACTTCTTCACACTATTGCGTAGTTTTTCCAGAGTGTGGGCTTCTCTTGATTTGAACTTCTGCTGACACCCCCTTTATCTGGAGTTTGATGCACAGACAAGCTCAACTGGAATTTTACAAATCAGGTTTTTCTGGACTCCAAGGTGTGAAAGGATGCCACGTGATGCCAAATTGATGTAACAGAGAAGACAACTGAATTAAAAGCTGAGAAACAAGCCCCAGAGTATATACACTTCTTGGGATAGAAGAGTCAGACAGAGCGCGTGGTCACAAAGTTATCCGCCTGAAATTTGCGTCCTACTGCAAACGGAGAGCAGGTTCTCTCGCCTCATTCAATCCACACCACTAGCTTTGTGGTGCACAGGGCTTCTGATATCCATTTCATAGACGAGAAAATTGAGACCAGCGGAGTGAACTGCAAGGGGTACCAGGGGAAGATCTAGTGTCCAAGGCAAGCGGGCCTCCAGATTCCAACATGGGCTTGTTTTTTAATTGTGGTAATAAAAAAATAAACCACACAACATAAAATTTACCATCTTAACCATTTCTAAACATACAGTGCAGTAGTTAACTGTATCCACATCGTCATACAACAGATCTCTAAACTTCTTCATCTTGCAAAACTGAAACTCTGTACCCACTTAAACAACTCCCATTTCTCCCCTCCCCTAGCCTCTGTCAACCACCATTCCACGTTCAATTTCCATGATTTTGACAACTCTAGATACCTCCTATATGTGGAATCATACAGTTTTTGTCCTTTTGTGACTGGCTTATTTCCCTTAGCATCATGTCCTCGAGGTTTATCCATGTTTTAGCATGTGTCAGAATTTCCTTCCTTTTCAAGGCTGAACAATATCCCACTGCATGTATGTACCACATCTTCTTTATCCTTTCATCTGTGGATGGGCATTCGGGTTGTCTCCATGTCTTGGCTATTGTGAACAATGCTGCCATGAACATGGGAGTGCAGATATCTCTTCGAGATCCTGATTTCAATTCTTTGGGGTATATACTCAGAAATGGAATTGCTGGATCTTATGGTAATTCTATGTTTAATTTTTTGAGAAACCGCCATACTGTTTTCCACAGCTGCTGAACCAGCTACATTCCCACCAACAGGGCACAAGGGTTCCCTTTTCTCCACATCCTCATCAACATTCATTATTCTGATTTTTTGATAATAGCCATCCTAATGTGTGTCAGGTGGCATGTCTTGAGCAGATACTCTTGGAGATATAAAAACAGTCTCAATTTAAGGTATTGAAACCTGCAGCCCACGTTGTTAGATGATATTAGGAAACTGTTGTTAATTTTCTTAACTGTGACCATGTCATTGTGGTCATGCGGAAGAATGCCCTTACGAGGAGAAGCATCCTAAAGTGCTTAGGGATGAAGTGTCAGAATGCCTGCAAATTCCTATCAAAAGGTGCAGAAAGTCACAGACAGATAGGCAGGTAGGTAGGTAGGTAGATAGGGAGGTAGAGATAAAGATAGATACATCGAGAGAGATAGAGAGAGAGAGAAAGAGAAAACAAACGTGGCAAAGGCTACTGCTGAAACTAGGTGAGGATATTTAGATGTTCGCTGTTAGTTGAAATTTTTCTAAACAACAGCCTAAGAGAGAGAAAACCAAGCACAGCACGCCCACATGTGAGTGTGCACCGTGCACACCCATGGGCCTGTCCCGTCTCGATGAAAAGGTCAGTGGCACGCGTCCCCCTACCTCCGCTCAGCCTGGCCAGCTGCTCTCCCTCCCTCCTTTGCCCCTGCCATCTCCACCACAGGCTGGGCTCTGCCGGGCCCGGGATGCGGCAGGAGGGAGAGGACCCGGGCCCAGTGGCATGTGCTGCCCGCTGCCCCAGACCTCCGTGCCCTGCGTCCCTGGCCTCTTGGGGTCGCGGGGGCTCCCCAGAGGTGGGTGCAGGCCCCTCTGCCCTGCAGTTCCCAGAGGAAGCTTCCTGAGTCTTTCTTTCTGTTACTTTTCCCCTGGCTCTTCCTCCGATGCCCTAAATCCTCTAACAGTGATGTGAACCGCGCTCTGTGTCGCCTCCCCCCTCTGCTGTGCCCTCCGTCAAGGCCCACAAATTGTCGTCCCAGCACAGGGGACAGGCTGGCCCCTAAGGACCAGGGCTCAGGTGTCACCAGCCTCTCCCAGGTGTCTGTGTCATTCTTTCCCAGTGACTCTGATAATCGCATGCCCCTTCATCTTCTGATGTGTCCCAACATTATCTTATTTGTGCTCAAAGGTGTTTCCATGTTCCTGCCTAAAAAAGCAAGAAAGGGGCCGGCCCAGTGGCACAAGCGGTTAAGTGTGCGCGCTCCGCTGCGGCGGCCCGGGGTTCGCCGGTTCGGATCCCGGGCGCCCACCGATGCACCGCTTGGCATGTCATGCTGCGGTGGCATCCCATATAAAGTGGAGGAAGATGGGCACGGATGTTAGCTCAGGGCCAGTCTTCCTCAGCAAAAAGAGGAGGATTAGCAGATGTTAGCTCAGTGCCGGTCTTCCTCACCAAAAAAAAAGGCAAGAAAAAGCTATCCTTAGAGACTTACCTGTGTGCCTCAGAAACACATATGCTTAGCCAGGTGACAATTAATTGTCCCAACTCTTTTCATTTCCACATGAGGCAAAGGACATGAGATCAGATACAGCAGGGGGCTTTGTCATTCGGTTTTGTCGGCCCAGGAACAAAAGTCTGAGAACAGACGGAGACAGCGCTTCCCGGTGCCTCTGCACGAGGCTCTCGGCTACGACTTCCAGCTTCTCATCACTAGATGGCAGCGACTTTCACAAATTCCTCATCAACAAGCCAGTGCAGCATCCTCCAAACAGGCCGCTGCTTCCAGCAGTTTTCCTGACGAACAAATATCAGCGGTGCATTTTGTGCTGACTGCCCAGACCCCCCGTCAGGCTGCACCTGCACAGCCACATTCGCGTGGAGACCCAGGTGAAGACCCGAAGTCAGAGCAGGACGCTCGATGCTTGGTAGAGACTGCTACATTGTCTGCCTAACAAAAGAAAACGTATTTCAAACCATTTTCCAGCTAGACACAGTGAAGAAAGCCAAATCGACCGTTGCAGAAGGCTCCCCTCGCTCCCTCCACCCACCTCACTCTGGGCAGCAGAAGCCTGGGAGGCGGAAGACCCCGAGGCTAATTTCACAACAGTAGGTGTGGCCAACGCGGCAGATGAGTACTTTTTATCCGTAGTATGAACATCATTTGAGGTTAACCCACCAACAATCACGGATATTTCTCCTCTCTCACACGCACCATCTCCTCCTTTCCCCCGGAAGCATCCACGAGTCATTTCACCAAGGAGCACAAGGAGAAAACAGAGAGCACGGGGTGTCTTTCTTTTCGTTGTTTCCTATCACTTTTGTCCATTTCTTCTTATTTGAACGTAAGCATTTTTTTCCAATATAATTCACAAAATTTGAAAATCTGAGTTGTTCTTGCCATGTCTGTGAACAAGATATGTAAATCTGGACTATGAAATATAAATGAGTGTTACAGTTGGTAACTTACAATGTTACATAAAAAGTGTTAGTCCTGGCAAATAATCTCGATGACTGCGGCCGTGACAAATGTCACCTGGGACAGTGCAGGGCACCTGGAGGGTGAGATGTGACCTGTGTGTCTCCTCGCAGGGCCTTCTCCTTCCTCTCGCTGCTCTGGTCCTGACTCAGCAAGGTGCCAGTGTCGCCAGAACACTAGAACGGTGCTCACAGGTTTTTTTTTAAATATCTCTTTTTTACTCAGATTTGTAGACAAGGGACAGAGGCATCACAGGCCTTTGTGCGGCCCTCAGTGTCCCTGTGGTGATCCCCCAGGGGAATGTGGCCGTATTGTACTGGGGCAAACGCACGAGTGGTAACCCTGCACAGACCCAGGCTAAGTGCCTCTCAGGCCCAAGGTCTGTGTCACTGTCACCCCCACTTTGCACGCCAGGAAACTGACACGTGGACAGGTTAGGGCGTCCACCCCACGTTTTAAGGGGACCCGAGATTTGTTCTAATTAGGTATGGTAAGACACCAGACATGGAAATGATCTCTATGAAGAAAGAAGTTCATTATGCCCACGCCACGCAGGGCCACACGGGCAGCGCCCGGGCTGTCAGGAGGCAGAGGGGCAGGAGGATACGTGGGCAGGAGCCTTCATTGTGGTTTCCGTGGGAGGAACAGACGAGGCAGGGCCAGCAGGCCTAGGACTGGCTGGTGTGAATGATTCCGGCTGGCTCGGGGCAGAGGGGTGGTCCCTGGATGTCTGGCACCTGGCTCTGGGTGCTGAGGGCAGGGTCACCGTGCCCTGAGTGTGACAGCCCATCAAGGAGGTGGTTGGGGCGGGGGCTCTGGCTCGGTTGGTTTGTGTTTGAAAGGCTGGGCAGAGTGAGTGGTTTGGCATTTCTCGGAACTGGCTGACCCTGGAAGGGGCTGTCCCTCCCCGGTTGGTGGGCCCTCAGATGTCGAAGCATCAGAACCACAGACAATAATACGGCCCGGTGAATTCCCCAGGTCACACAGCTGGTGAATGGCAGAGTTGGACTGCTATGCATCCGTTTGCCTCCAAGCCGGTCCGCTCACCACCCACCACCCTGACTCCACACCAGACTCAGCCTGCCCCTCTCATCCTCCTTCCAGCCGCCCAGAACTCTGTCCCAGCGCCGGAGTCCTCCCCTGCGTTCTGGGCCACAGAGCACCAAGCAACCCCTGTGATTACCAGGGGACCGCAGATCTTTCCTTGAGGACTGCCAACAGTATGAAATGGAGGAAAAACCAAAAAAGTCTTGCTGTGAATATTTAGATTAAGACTGGCAGTCACTACAGGAAACTCCGCGAAAAAGAACAGCACTCTCCCTAACCTGAGCGGTAGGTTTTATGTGCTGGATGGTCGAGAAAGGGTGATTTGAGGCACTGTTTAGAGCCATTAGCCCAAGAGATCACAGCGTAATTAACACGAGTCCATTAATATTTGGAGGGTAGCATGACTTCACTCAGAGTTCAACTGCGTCTTTATTGCACAAATAACCCCACAGGTACTAACCCAGGGTCTCCGCAGAGGTTACTTCAAAGAAAATAACGGAGGAAGTCTAACGCATATTTTTATGGAATTATGATCTCCCTCTTGTCAACTTTCTCTGAAGAGTTACGAGCTCCCTGGGAGCACAGGCGACTATGGAATTATCTCAACACGTCCTGATACCAAGTTTGATTTCTAGTGTCCCTCTCTGGTAAGGGGGTGCTTCTAGATGCACGGTGAGCAGTTAGGAGCTTCCTGGGGAGTTACTGGCTGTGTTTTCTGGGAAGACAAATGAAAGAGTCCTTCCTGTCCCCGTGAAACTAGGGTCATAGGGGGTAGACAACAAGTGGGACATCAACTAAGGTTTAACCTGTTGATGTTTCATTCGTGAGTTTGGGGAGCAATTTCACTTTGTTCATTCCCCAGTGAAATCATCACTGATGTGTAAGTCATGCACAATCACACTGCTGCCCCTCAGCCCTCCGCTGATGGGGATAAGAGACAATGACAGCACGTAGGAGCAGACTTGGGGAACCCACCCAGAGAGCTCCCCTGCCTTTGGTTATTGTCCCAGATAAACCCACTTTCTAGTGGGGAACGGCTCCCTCCCACGCCTCCCCCACTGCACCGCAGGAACTACTCTGCAGTAGCTTCGTCTACAAACGCTGGAGATCAACACAGTGGCCTCTCCCAACTCGTGGTCACAACTGGAAAGTCTCCGAGCACAAGTCTCACAAGACACGCCCATACATGCTTCTATATTTTGCCTCCTGTATTACCATGTTAGGAGGAAATTAAATTATTGCACTGTTTTTTGGCATGTAGGTTTAAGGACTGATACTTTTTCTTCCAGAACCTTCCTCAGTATGGCTCACTTAGCAGACACTCGATGCCTTTCAGCATTGCTGATGGAGGAAGGTACTCTCGAAATGGATGAAACATGAACATGTCCTTCAAAGTTAGCACTGCCTGGAGTGAGGTGACAGTGGTTGGAGTGACAGAAGCCAACATGAAAGGGTGCAGATTATACGTAGAGGAGTCCAGTCCCCAGGAAGGCAGAGACAAAGAGTAGAGTCACCACCGACCACAGAAGCAAAGAGGCCAGTCAATAGCAGGTGGTCATTTCTGTCATTCTCATTTCAACTGCCTTTTCTGTACGTCAGGGATTTCTCCGAGCAGGTCTCATAAATTCTTCACACGTCGACATAACCTCCCTGTTGGAGTCCCACAAATATAATTACACCTTTAAAACCCTGGGTACATTTCAAAAAGACAAGGATTTCAATCTTTAAGTACACATCTGTTTGATAACCGTGCCTGTTCCAAATGACGTGAAAGCATTGGAAAGTCTTAGTATGACGTGATCTCTGCAGATCAAAACATTAGTGTCTTTCCACAAACATCTGCCCTACCATCACCTAAACAGGAGAAAGTTCAAGTCCATGATGTAGGTGGCTGTACCGGAGTCTGGATTTTTATGATGGGTGGGAAAGGAAACACATTTGTTGAATCCCCCTGACATCAGGCCTGTGCTGGATGCATGAAATACACAGCCTCACTTGGGTTCTGCCTAAAGCCATTTCTCTCTACACAGGTTTATTTTGTTGTTGTTATTGGAGAGAAGAATGATACGTTTTTATTGAAGTATAATTAACATACAATGAACTGTGCATATTTAAAGTGACAATTTGATGAGTTTTGACTTAAGTATACACCCATGAAGCCATCATCACAATCAAGATAGTGAACATATCCGTCACCCCAAATGTCTCCCTGCTTCTTTGTAATCCTTCCCTCTCGCCCTTCCCCACCAACACTGCCCGGAGGCAACCACAGTTCTACTTCCTGTCACTGTGGATTAGCTCACAATTTCCAGAATTTTATACAAATGAAATCATAAAGGATGTACTCTTTTGTCTGGCTTTCTTCACACAGCATCGTGATTTTGCAATTCATCCAGGTGGTTGTGCATATCAATAGTTTCTCCCTGTTCCTTGCTGCACAGTGTTCCATTGTGTGGATGTAACACAATTTGTTTAGCCAGTCACCTGTTGAAGGAATTTTGTGTCATTTCCACTTTTTGGTTATTACAAATGCTAAGAACTTTCACGTCCCAGTCTTTAGACAAATGGTTTTTCCTTTGGAGTAAATACACAGAAGTGGGATGGCTGGACCACACGGCACGTGTATGTTTAACCTTTTGAGAAAGCACCAAACAGGCTGCTATCCGCACATCTTCTCTAAGAGTGTGTTTTATATTCTGGATACAAGTTCTTTGTCAGATATGTGTTTTTCTCCCAGGTTGTGACTTGACTTCTCATTCTCTGAAAGGCATCTTTTGAAAAACAGAAGTTCTTAATCTTGATGAAGCCCAGTTTATCAGTTCTTTCCTTTATAATTGTGCCTTTGATGATGCATCTAAGAAATCTTTGCCTAATCCCAAATCATGAAGGTTTCATCTTAAGCTTTCTTCTTGTAGTTTTATAATTTCAGGTTTTACCTTTAGATGTATAATCTATTTTGAGTTCATCTTAGTGGTGTGAGGTATGGATTGAAGTTTCCTTTTGGCATATGGATATCCAATTTTTCTGGCACCATTTTTTAAAAAACTATCCTTTCTCCGCTGAATTGCCTTTGCATCTTTCTTGAAAATCAATTATCCATATATGTGTGGGTCTATATCTGTGCTCTCCGTTCTGTTCAGTTGATCTATTTGTCTACCTGGGCACCAAAACCACACTGTTTTGATCAGTGTAGCTTTATAATTAGTCTTGAAATCAAGCAGTGTTAGTCCTCCAACTTTGTTCCTCTTTCTCCAAGTAGTTTTGGATATTCTAGGTCCTCTGCACATCCGTGAATGCAAATTTTCAGAATCATCTTGTCAATTTCTACCAAAAAAAAAGCCTGCTCAAATTTTGATTAGTGTCATACTGACTAGATAAATTTGAGGAGAACTGACATCTTAAGACTATTAAATCTTCTGACTCATGAACACGGCATCTCTTTCATATTATTTAGGTCTTTAATTTCTCTCAGCAATATTTTATAGTTTCAACGAACAAGTTTCGCACATCTTTTGTCAGGTTTACCCCCAAATATTTCGTATTATTTGATGCTATTTGTAAATAGTATTTTTTGTTTCAATTTCTGTGTGTTATTTTTTAGTACATAGACATTTGACATATTTTTGCATATTGATCTTATATCCTGCAACCTTGCTAAACTTGCTGATTAGTTCTAATAGCTGTTTTTATAGATTGCATTGGCATCTGAGTGCAAGAACTCAGACCAAAAGGAGTCTATACCGTAGTGGTCCATGTATATAACACCCTGGAAAATATACACTAATCTACAGCACCGAGGATTAGCCGGCAAGGGGGAGTGGAGAAGAGGTTACAAAGCAGAACCAGGAAAGTTTCGGGGTGATGGACACAATTCTTTTCGCCGTGGTGATGGTTTCCCATTTACATGTATATGTCAAACTTTATCAAATTATACACTTTATGTATGTACAGTTTATGTCTCAATTAAGCCTCAAAAAAAAGCTGTTTAAAAAAATAATTTTGATAAGTTGGAACTAAATTTTCCACTTCTCCAAACACACGGAGTTACAGGGCGAGAAGGAGGCAGAAGGGAGGGAAGCAAAGGCCCACGAAGACCGTCGCCTGCTTTAGGTTCAAAGAGGAGGGAATGTGAAGAGGTCTTGGCTCTGAGATCCACACTGTGGAGAGATGGGAACCAGGTGCAAGAGTGGTCAGGTGGACTCATAGCTGTTTGAAAGACTTGATGCACAGAGTGTACTGCCTGGGATCAACCCCTAGAAGGACGCCTTCTTCCTGGACTGTCCTATCCGGCATCCATGAGCGACTTGCATCACAACATAGGGGACATGCTTCAGGAAATTTACAGATAAGTTCACGTAATTGTAACTGGTGGCTAAAATTCACGTAATTGTGACTGGTGGCTAAAATTCCCGATGCAAAACCATGAATCAAAATCATTTCAACACACGAGGGTGAAATTCATTCGGAATAAACATAAAATACTGATGTTATGTTTAAAACTCTACTCTATAAGTTCAGCATAGGTAGCATCTTACTTGATAGCAGCTCTTCTCAAACAGACCTAGTACGGGTGGCTGACCAAAAGCCAAACACAAGTAAAGAATATGGAAAATAAATGATGTGTGGACTACATTGACGGAAGCATAGACTCAACCACAGAGGCAAATAAGCCCTCTCTCCTCCACCCATGCCCCAGGTTTTAGGAGAAACGTGAGCAAGAGGGAGATATCTGAGGGGATTACCATTGAAACGGTCTGGGCGAATTATTCTATTTCCACACGTTCGACATGGAAAGAGGGGGCTCACGACATCCTGGTGGTGGCTTCAGGTACGTGTGTTTGACATATGAGATCAGACTGGATCTGTGAAAATCAGAGAGCAACAGAAAAGCCAACAGGTGGAAGGTACAGAAAAAACACCTCTGGAAACGTAATGGCCTGCCTCACAAAACAGTGAGTGCCTTCTCCCGGGCAGCATTCCAGATCATTCTTCCCAGTATTTCGGGGGGTACTGCCTCATGGGATGAGAAGCTGCACTGAGTGTCTTCTAAGCTCCTTTCCAATCTGAGCGTGCATGAGCTGAGGAGCTCAGAAGGTAAGAGACAAATACGAACGTCTTGCTTTTCTGATACTATTGGTCTTAGAGGATTTAGGTCAGAGGCCATAGTCACAGGTCTGCTCTCAGTATAAACCTGTAACCTGTAAACAACTTCGCCTGACCCGTTAGCTTTCCCATCACTGCAAACGTGGTTCACCAAAGGGATAACTGTGTTCCCAGACAGGATCCACTGACACCAGAGCATCGTGTCACTTACACCCAGATGTGTACCTGCTTGTGTGCATTAGTTTCTATTTCACACCTGGACAGAAAAAAAAAACAAAGAGAAACTCCGTATTTCGCGGTTTTTCTTGTAAATCTGAGTTAAGGACATCACTTTCCTCATCGTAGGCTTCTTAGGGGACGTTAGGCTGAGAGTCGATGCCAGAAGAACGAGGTCTCCCAGGACCAAGAACAGGGGCGGACGCACCACACACGGAGCACCAGCCCAGTGCGGGGCAGTGCGACCTCTCGGGAAGCAGGCTTCACCCCCGTCTGCCGCCCGAGCCAACAGCTGCTCTTCACCCAGATTCAAATCCAGGTCTGAAACCATCGCCCGCGCCCCACTCCCCGTACCTGCTTGCCCGGGGCATAGAGGACACCTTTGATACAAGGCTTTACAAGAGGCGCACGCAGCACGGTGCGTAAGTGAACGCGAGCTCTGATGTGCTCCCAGGGAGCAGAAACCTGATCCACCTCTGGCTTCCCAGAGCCCCACACAGTGTGCGGTACAAGTAGTTCCTTAAAAGTTATGTTAGCTATGTGTGCAAGAGGTGTTTGTTCAATAGCATTTGAGTGCCAATATTGCCCAGCGCACCATGGGGGATGCAAGATAAGACAAGATCCTTTTCGTCTCCGAATTTATAGTCAGGAGGTTGAAAATCAGAGAAAGGCCTCCACTACGATGGAAGGGAAGTTGGAGGGCTTGAATGTTCATGAGAAGTCTCTGAAATGATTTTTGTGAACTAGTTATGATAACAACACTACCGTGCGAGCATTGCTATGGGCGGGGCACTCTACACACGTTGATGCCTTGCTCTCTCCTGACTTTGGCTCAACAAAATAACCACACAGTGTCAGCATTAGACTTGAGAAGCCAGCCTCCAACCTCCCTTCTAAGGAAGATTCTGTCCTCTCTACAGATCACCTGGTGATCGATTGTCCAGCCTCTGTGAAAATATCCCCAGAAATCAGCAGTGGGCCAGAGAGAAGCCACTTACAAAGCCCGACCAGTCCTCACTCAGAGAAAGGCACCACGGCTGCGACACGAAAGCCTGAGTAGATCACGGGATGGGAGCAATGCCCCAAAAATGAGGAGGAGAGAGTGGGCAGCTGGGAGGCTGGACGCACCTGCTTCAAACCACAGGCCTCACGGGTGTTCTCCTGCCGCAAACCCAGCGCTGTACCTCCCACACAGCAGCTCCAGAAAGATTCGCTCAGCGAAACCCAGGTAGCACTGTGGCGGGAGGACCATGGCTGGAGAGGAGAGATTCTGTCCTAGAGCACATCCCTGGGGAAATCCAGTCCCTAATCCTCCAGGTTGGAATCCTTCAGTTCTCGGCTACCGCAGAAGGCAACCGACGGCAGATGTCGGCCTTTGGAGAAACGAGTGCACGTTTTAAAGATCAAAAAGGAAGTAACAGATTGGCAAATGGCTCCTTGGCTGCTGAATGTATGATTATTGCTGAGACAGAAAACATTCTGGAACCGTAGCCCAGAGAGAACAAAGCCTGAGGGCATGATGTTGGTTTTTTTGCCAGAAAATACAGACTCCAAGAGGTCTCTGGATCTACTGCTGGGTGTCTGCTGGCAGAAACCCTTGTTGTTTCTGATGTGACAATAGGACGAGCTCCTTCTGTTTGCACACGGGCTAGTTAATTTCTGGGATGGAAGCAGAATGTACAAAAGGAGTCTTCTCTCATTTCTAGACAATGACTCGGATATTACCCGGGCCTGTTAAGTAGACACACAGAGAAATTAAATTAGTTCTTCTGGGCCGTAGGGAGTCATTCCATCTCTTTCAGATCCAATCCCAGATTAACACAGAAGAAAAAGGCCGAGCGGAGGTCTGTGAACAGACACACCTGCACAAACAAAGCGGCTCCTGCATGGAACTGGGAGGCGCCAGCCCCTCGGTCCACCTCCCGCCAGCTCAGTCAAACACCCGACTCCGGCTTCAGGGCGGCCACACAACAGGCCTGGTCTGTCCACCTGCTCGGAATCCCACTCCCTTCCTTTATGGATTCTGGCTCCAGCTGAACTGAAGGAATAATAGTAAAAATAACCAAGGGCCATTTGTGGAGCACTTACTATCAGGGACTGAACATAGTGTGTGTGTGTGTGTGTGTGTGTGTGTGTGTTTTTGCTTGTGTGTGTATATTTGTAAGTATCTGTGCATGTGTGTGTGTATCTGTGTTTGGGTGTATATTTGTATGTATTTTGTGTGTGTGTATGCATGTATGTCTGTGTTTGCATATGTGTGTGTGTGTATTTGTATGTGTTCGTGTGTATGTGTGTGTGTGTTTTTGAAAACACTTGGAGATTTTGAAAGGCAAGTTTTGGTTGGAGAAAGGGAAGTTACTTGCAGGAGTAAAATACATCAGCAATGGAGAAATCCCGTACAGGAAGGGAAGGCTTGCGGCACAAAGACAAATTTTCCTTGTGGGCGACTCTGGACTTAGCTGCGTCTTCCTGGTTGACTCCGTTCACCACTAAGTACATCTCTCCCTTGGTTTCTCTCTCTCTCAAAGTCATTTTCCCAGTGAACTTATGATATACCAGACACATGTCTACAATACACTGTCCAGAATGATGCAAATACTCCATAGATATCCAGGTTTTGCCAGGCCGGGTTCCCTCAACGATTCCCAAATATTTTCTTAGGTTATCCAAAAACTTCCTCTTCTTAAAAAGCCAGGTGCCAAACGCATGCCTCAAACCAAGCACCAGTGCAAGAGTACCCTCCCGGGTGTCATCTGTCTGTGACCAAGCTTGACATCCACAGCAGCCCCCGCCCACCTGGAGTCCTGAGAAGCCTCATCTACCCTCGAAACAGTCCATTGAATCCAAACCACCCCGAACACCCACTACATGTGGGAGTGTGTAGACGAGACAAGGCATCCTCAGCTCACGGCATTAGTTGAGAGGGGAAGAAAAATATGATCATTTCAATACCAGGAGATAAATACAGCGCATCATGTGACTGTACACTGTTGTTAAGCAGGTCAGACAGTCCAAAGTCGTCGTGAGGATGGGGTGGGGGCCTTGCGGTGGTCCAGGCAGGTCAAGCGTATGCGGGAGTTGAGGCTGGGAGACCGGAAGCCCTGAGCCAGAGAGGAGGGAAGGCAGGGTGAGGAGAGCAAGGTCCACACACTGAGGAGGCACACTCAAGAGCCTGCTGTGGACACAGGGTCACAGGTCATCGGTCAGCCCCTCGCCGAGGGCACCTGGGAGCCGCCACAGTGTGATGAGCAAGCGAGTGGCAGGTGGGTGGTTCTGAGACTGAGGGGCTCCTTCCTGATGGGGCAGGAGCCCCTCAGTAACCATCGGAAGAGCAGCTCCTTGGGGCAGAGGGGCAAAGCCACACATCTAGACCCTTCCACTCACCAAGGGCCTGGGGATCACGGTCCCTCAAGTTGTCTTAGGCATCGATTAAACCCGAGGTCAAGTAAACCCGTGTCAAGTATTATAGGGATACAAATAAGCATAAAGGACACCCTTCACCGTTTCCGAAGAATTATCATTCAAGTGGGGAGAACACAGCGCAAAACCATTGTGCCCCAGTCCAGAGCCAAAATGACCCAGGCAGGCGATCCGAGAGTGTCAGGTACGTGCAGGTGTCCTACAAGTTTACATTCAGCGAGCAGATGGGGGGTGGGGGATGGTCCTGCAGCCATCTGGGCCATCAGCTCCGGCACCAGGTGCCCGCCGAGCAGAGCGCCGCCTGAAGCGCGCCACCACGGGTGCCACCAGGGGATCACACCCCCAGGCAAGAGCCAGCTCAGTCCTGTCCCATAAGGAAGTCCAGGTCTGGTCGCAATTCTCCCGCAGTTTGGAATTTCTCACGAGTCAATGTGAGCTTTGGTTTCTAAGATAGAAACGGGATAGAGTTGGACATGAGAACTTATCAAATGGCTCTTCCTACCATCCCCAGCTGCTGGAAGCAGGTGAGATGGAGGACAGGATTGCCCACTGATGGCCTCCTCGCTGCAGCCTCTCGGGAAGTCCACGTTCCTTCTAGTCCCTCTCACCCAGCCATGGCGGGCCCAGCTTGGAGAGGCTGAGTGGATGGAGGGGTGGGAGCTCCCGGTTTCTGCACGAGCTGGCCGTGTGGCCCTAAACATGCTGCATCATTTCGCCGGGGCTCAGTTTTCTTATCAACCCAATGGGGCTGTTGTTCCTGTTCTGAGGTGAAGAGATCAAGTAAGATGCCTGGGGCTGAGTCTCCAAGCTCCTCTGTCCCCAGACTTCTGGCACCTCATCCCACCCCATCCGCAAAAGCCAGCCCTGCCCATGCCCAACAAAATCCTAAGCAGGCGGGAACAACATCTCATCCCAGGACGCTGACAGCAGAATCTGCCATCCCTCACTTTGGTTTGCTCAGCAAACTCCTGGGCAGGGTACCACCCTTGCCCCCCTCCCCACCGACTCTGTGAAGGACACTCTCCCACATCCCCAGCATCGCTTCACCAGAAGCTGTCCCACCTCCCCCTGTCCCTGGACTATGATCATCTCCCTGCTGTGTGTTCCTGTGAATCATTTCTCCCCTATCGTAACACACAATATAGTAATTAGTACTTGTACAATTATCTGTCCTCTCCGCTCAGACTCTACACTCTGTGAGGGCAAGGACCACATCCTTTCTGATCGTTGCTGTACTCCCATGTTGAGCACTGAAGTGATCAATAAAAACTTATTGCACTTAGCAATTTTTTTAAACTAAAGATTGAATGAGATTTCTGGAATTCAGGATCTCTACACTGTCACCCAACTGCTCAGCTCAGGCAGTCTTTTGGGAAGGGACATACAAGAGCTGCCCCTGCAAAATGTTCCCCTGCAGGTCTTCTAACCCCTGAACTGGACTGGCTACATGTGAGGCACAAATGTCCTTTCACTCCGCTCACCTGGCGACTAAGACCAGGCTGCAGCCTTGTGGGTCGGCTTCCTCCAGAATTTTTCAAAATCTCCATCCTCTGGTCCGGGGTTTCTCAGTCTCAACACTGCTGACATTTGGAACCAGGTACTTCTTGGTTGGGGGCTGTCTTGTGCATTGTAAGATGTTTAGCCGCATCCCTGGCCTCTATCTGCTGGGTGTCAGTGGCAACCCCAGTGTGACAACTAAAAATGTCTCTAGATATTGCTAGGTGTCCCCTGGGGTCAGAAGTGCCCCTATTGAGAGCCACTGTTCTAGATTTTGTCACTCTGATGGGTGAGAAGGGATAAAAGAGAGAAAAACAGGCCAAGGAAAGAATACCTCCCCCGAGACAGGAGGAAACAGAGTAAGCCATGCACTCTGCCTGTTGCTTCCCCGGGTCCCTCTTGGGTCCCCACACAGCTGCCCAAGAGCCAGGGAAGAGCAGAGGGATTTCTCCAAGCTGCACGAGAGATGCTCCGGGGACCCCTTTAGAGCACCCAACAGACAGAAGAAAGAGATTCCCATGAAGATGCATTAAAAACAGAAGAGGAGGGCCGGCCCTGTGGCTTAGAGGTTAAGTGCACGCGCTCCGCTGCTGGCGGCCCGGGTTCGGATCCCGGGCTCGCACCGACGCACCACTTCTCCGGCCACGCTGAGGCTGCGTCCCATGTACAGCAACTAGAGGGATGTGCATCTATGACATACAATTATCTCCTGGGGCTTTGGGGGAAAAATAAATAAATAAAAAGAAAAAAAAAAGAAAACTGCAGGTCCTTCTGGGAAAAAAAAAAAAAAAAGAGGAAATTCAAACAGGCAAGACTCCCAAAGATGCTGTCCAAGGGCACCCCACCGGTGGGGGCCTGAGTTTTCAATCCCTTTGGTCACACCCCTAAAACCATCAAGACACAGAGCCAAGATTGTCCTGGGAAATCAATATTTTCCCCCATGAACTCCTCACTCTGGTCTGGTAAGCGGATGCTAGACGAGGGCTGTGAGCAGGAAACCTCTGAGTTCTTTTCCCTCTGGCTCTGACGTGTTATCCCTCCAGGTCGCTTCCCTCCTGGTGTACGTGGGTGGTGATAGTTGGGATTGCCAGTCATGGAGAACTGCACTCCATCTGAGGGAGCTCTTTTTCTCTCCCTGGGAAATTACTTCTTCCACGCTCCCACCCTCTATTCTAGTAAAACGTTTCCATCAGGAGCCACTTTGTATCTTTTTTAAGTTTCTATTTGTGATAGTTGATTTTATGTCAACTTCACTATGCTTCCGTACCCAGTCTAGATGTTGTTGTAACAGTATTTTGTAGATGTGATTAACATTTAAATCAGTAGACGTTGAGTAAAGCAGATCACCCTCCATAGTGTTGGTGGGCCTCATCCAGTCCATCGAAGGCCTTAAGAGCAAAGACTGAGGTTTCCTGAAGAAGGAATTCTCAAGACTGCAACATATAAATCCTGCCTGATTTTCCAGCCTGCTGGTCTGCCCTACAGACTTCGGAATTGTCAGCCCCCGTAATCACATAAGACAATTCTTTAAAATAAACCTCTCTCCCCTTCTCCTCTCCTCTGTCTTTCTCTATAGACATAGACATAGATATAGATGATAGTTGATACAGATAAAGATATAGATATAGATGATAGTTGATATAGATATATAGATATAGATAGACATAGATGGAGATATAGATATATAGATATAGACATAATATAGATATAGATATAGATATAGATTGGTTTGGTTCTCTGGAGAACCCTAACCGATGCCCTAATTAAGATGGGGAATATACTTTGTCTCCTGAGACCCTATTAAACTGAATGTAGAGGAATTTTTAAAAGTATACATCTCCAATAACAAAGAGAAAGGAAGCAAACCCATTAAAAACTATGAGATTTCAACAAATGTTGGGACAGTGGGAAGTGAGGAAGTTGCTCTGCCTGAGAGAACTCCAGAGACTTTGGAACCCAGAAACAGTCATTTGAGGAGACTTGAGGAACATGAGTGAGATACAGAGCCAAACATTTGAGGATTAAGAGAAAGTCTGTGAAAGAATTTGCCCCCACACCCCTGCCCAGCTCCACACAGAGCACAAACCTCAGCCAGGTGTTTGCCCACTAGGCTTTCCTTCAAGAAAAGTGAACCATGGAAGAGACCAGGGCAGCAGATATGGACTACAGAGCAAACACTTCCACATCCTGCGTCTTAGCAGTCCCCCAGCTCAGTGGTGGTCTCCCGGCCTCCTCACCGTTAGGCAAAGTCCGCCAGCCGGCAAAACACAATCATCCACTCAGAGCTTCCACACAGCACTTTATGCTTCATTCTTTGAATGAAGGCGTGGACGCCTTTAGATCACCAGATATTTGAGGAGGTCCAGCCACACAAAAGACAGAGGACTAGACAAAGATGAGGGAAAACAAGATATTAGAGGATAGAGGTACTTCAGGAACGATGAACGAACCTGAAATCTCTATTTTCAGAGAGATGCAATGTAACGCTGCACCCATGAAAAAAAGAATTGGCTATTAAAAGGAAAGTTCTGAATAATAGGAAAGAGGCTTTAAAAGTAAAAACAACAGCAACTAGAAGGATGTGCAACTATGACGTGCAACTATCTACTGGGGCTTTGGGGGGAAAAGTAAATAAATAAAATTATAAAAAAAAAAGTAAAAACAAATGGTTGGCAAAATTTGAAAATATAGAAAGTTAAGGAGGCAAATTTTTGAAATTCTTCTAAGAAATAGAACAATAGTATACAGAGAAAAGATTAAGTGGAAAGCTACCAAAAAAATGATTAACCCATATTAGACAAATAGATCCAGGAAGAAAGACTAGAGAAAATCAATAGAAATAATACAAGAAAATGTCTCAGAATCAAAGGATATTTCTCCACCATGTACCAACAGAATGAAAAAAAAATTTCAGAATATCAAAAATAAAGAAAAGACCCTAAAAACTTACAGAAAAAACGATGACGACAATACAGATTTCCAACTGTTTCTCACAGACACTACACTAGAAGACAATGGAGCCAAAGTCTTCAACCACAGGATGTTTTTTCAAACTAGATTTGTACATCCAGCTAAACTATAATCAAACATGAAGACTTACAGATACCTTTTCAAACATGCAAATACGAGGAAATTTACCTGGGGTGTACTCTTTTTTATTTTATTTTTAAAATTTATTTATTTATTTATTTTTGGCTGAGGAAGATTGTCCCTGAGCTAACAACTATGCCAATCTTTCTCTATTTTGTATGTGGGCTGCCACCACAGCATGGCTGACAAGTGCTGTAGGTTTGCGCCCAGGAACCAAACCCAGGCTGCTAAAGCGAAGCACATCGAACTTTAACCCCTAGGCCACCGGGCCGGCCCCAGTGTGCTCTTTTTTAAAAAAGCAAATAACCTAGGAGTATATTCCAGAAAAACAAAGGAGTAAAGCAAGATATAAATTCTGGTTATGCTCCTTAATTTTTATTTTTCTCTCCCTCCCAAGAATGTTCTTCCATTGTCAGGCTGGTTTGTTTTTGTTTGGTTTTGTTTTTTGGGGGCGGGATGGCATTTGTGACACCAAATCTAGGGAAGACATAGAAGGACAAAAAATGTGAAGGTTAGGAATGGAAAAACAGGTTTTTAAAGAATTTAAAAGAGATATTGGAGAAGCTGACAGAAAGAGGAAAGCAGAAGGGAGAGGAGAGGAGGGTTTTTAAGAACTGTTGTATCTGTATGGCCCCAACATGGTGTTTGAGAAGTACAAGTAGGAATTTGGGTTATTTTTAAGTGAATTTTTCATTGATGGGATAACCTCCTTTGACCCCAAAGCTTCTACGAGACTGGACCATGTGGGTCATGTTTTAATAGGGTTACAAATTGACAACAACAATCTCAGTCTCAAGCTACAGATTATATAATCCAAGGAAATAGGATGTGATAAGTCAGAGAAGAGGGGCATCCAATATAGGTGGAACCAAGACATAACATTTCATTCTTTTAACAAGAAAAATGTAGATTTACAGGAGGAGGTTTAGAAAAACTGAAAGGTAAAAATAATCACAGATATATACATGCTAAATAACAAAAGAAGACGAAATAAACAAAGAATTTTTCTTAAGTAATAGTAAGAAAGCATAAGAGAAAAGAACTCATAAAACAAATCAGGAATTAGATGGCTTTCCACCTGTTCTAAGCTCTGGAATAGTTTATGTAGCATCACAATTGAATGTTCCTTAAACTAGGATATCTCCTCAGCAAAGTGACCAGGGGATCATTCCCCCTGGAAATCCACTCTTCCGTCTACTGCAATGATGCTCAAAACTGAAATAAGAAGTGTCCAGGGTAAAAAGTAAAAATTATATTATTGTTTTCAGACATTAATATAATTATATGCTTAGAAAATTCAAGAGAATCAAAAACAGCAACCACAACAACAAAACTACCTTAACTAACAGAATTAACAAAGTACCCGGACTCGAAACAAACCTACCGAAATTGTGAGATATCCTAAAGCCACTTTGCCTCATATTTTTAACTGTTCAATGTTTTTGTATTCTCTTATGTTTCCTCTTTTCAATTTCCTAATCAGGTGTATGGTATCATGGTCATGATAATAATAATAACTACCTTATCTACTTTATAACAATATATTATTAATGTAGTTAATAGTAATAATATTGATAAAACAACTACCATTTATCAAGTGCTTACTATGTTCAGGAACTGAGCTATGTGACTTATGTTATTTATCACATATAATGTTAATAACGTTCCATAAAGCATCATCTTCGATTTGTGGATTAGAACACTAAAGTTTAGCAAGGCTAAGTGTTGCACCCACAGTCACATTTATAGTGAGTGGAAACCTGGGTTTTCCGCCCACCTTCCTCGGAATACAGGGTCTGACCCCTTCACCACACGCTTCTCTCCCAGGTATGTGCACCTGCAGATGTCGGCACTGACAGTGAGTAGGGCTTCCGCCCAGCCCTCTCACCTTCTATCAGTGATTATGAGCAAAAGGGGTGTTTGTGGGGAGGGGGGCGACCTTACAGAAATGACGCCCCCTACACAGAAAGACTGAATACTACCTGGACCCTGTGAATGTGAGTTCACAGACCCACGAAGTTCAGCTACAAGAGTGACGAGGCCTCACTCTCCCTGAATAAACTTCTCCAGCACCTGTTCCCTATTTTCAAAGATGAAAATGCACTCTGCTGCCTCAGTGCTCTCCCACTCAGTGTCTTTCTGGCGAGGATCAGCAGTATTTACTCAGAACGTCTTCCCAGTCATTTTATTTTTGTCCTCACCCAGCTGACATTCTATTTTCACTCATTTTTATTTAGTTTCTTTCATATTTGTATTGTTTGCTCTGGGTTCTTATTTTTATTTTAGTTTTTATCCTCATTTTAGCAGGCTTGAGATGTTCTACCCTTTGCTCCTTTTGGAATTGGCTCCCTGTCATCACCACGTTTGGTTTAAGATCAGGTTTCATATCTGCCATCACTGCCCACTGTGGGAATGTCAGCAAAGAGCTGGAGTCTCCAGGCCAGGGCCGAGAGCTTCAAGGGCTCATGGCACGAGCTGAAGCAGAGAGAGAGCTCACAGGCCCAGGAGAAGGTGTGGTGGCAAGAAGTCCAGGGGCAGTGCTGGGGACCAGGGCCTTCACTTTTCTCTAAATTTAATAAAGGGAAGGGATGAATAGGGGAACAAACAAAGAGAAAATCTCTAAATTTCCTCCAGCAGGTCATCTCCACAGACAGCTACACATTTTCATAGTTACTTTTAAAATAGTGATCTTGTATACTAGGAAAGTTCAATTTTCCCCACTCATCAAAAAAAGTAAATTTATATTCTTTAAAAAAGGGGCATGCACAGGAAAAGATGCTCGGCATCACTAATCATGAGGGAAATGCAAATCAAAACCACATGAGGTACCACCTCATACCCATTAGGATGGCTACTGTCAAAAAAACAGAAAATAACAAGTGTTGATGAGGATGTGGAGAAATTGGAACCTTGTGCATTGCTGGTGGGAATGTAAGATGCTACAGCTGTTATGGAAAACAGTATGGCGGTTCCTCAAAAATTAAACACAGAATTACCACAGGATCCAACAATTCCACTTCTGGGTATATGCCCAAAAGAATTAAAAGCAGGGACTTGAACAGATATTTGTATACCCATGTTCATAGCAGCATTATTGGCAATAGCCAAAAGGTGAAAACAACCCAAGTGTCCATCAACAGACGAATGGATGGACAAAATATGGTACATACCTACAATAGGGTATGATGCAGCCTTTAAAAAGAAGGAAATTCTGGCACAGGCTACAACGTGGATGAACCTTGAGGACATTATGCTGAGTGAAATAAGCCACTCACAAAAGGATAAACACTGTGTGATTCCACTTACATGAGATACTTAGAGGAGTCAAAGTCACAGAGACAGAAAGTAGAATGGTGGTGCCAGGGGCCAGGGAGGGGGATGGGGAATCAGTGTTTAATGGGTGCAGAGTGTCAGTTTGGAAAAATTAAAAAGTTTTCTGGAGAAGATGGTGGTGACGGTTGCACAACACTGTGAATGTACTTAATGTCACTGAACTGTACACTTACAAGTGGTTAAAATGGCAGATTTTATGTTATGCATATTTTACCACAATTTAGAAAATTAAAATTACAAAATCGACTTATTCTGGTGGCCTCAAACAAAAACTCAATGTAGACAGAGTTACTAGGGATCAGAGCAGTGGAAGGCAGGTCGAGAGTCTGGGAGAGGGGGAATTTACATGAACAAGCCCAGTGAGCTCAGCTGCAGTGAGAGGGCAGTAGGGATGAGGGGAAAGGGCCTCAAAGGCAAAGATGTGAGGATGGACAATGCGGAAGGATGGATGGGAGGCCAACCACAGAGTGTCCCAGACCCGCCGACCACCTCCAACCTCACTAACCTCTTGGACCCTGTGTAACCATCATAATTCAGTAAGGGAGGGAAAGACAAGCACATGCGCACACACACTCATACACACATGTGCGCACACACTTGTGCACACTCATTTGCGCACACTCGTGCACACACGCACACTCATACACATATGCACATGCACAGACTCACACACGTGCACAAGCTCATACGTACTCATGCACAAATGCACACTAATACGCACAAATGTGTGCATATATGCACACATACTCATGCACACACACTTATGCACACACATGCACAGCATAAGATGTCTATATGGCCAGCATCCTACTTTGTGTTGTACGTGTCACAGGTGGAATGGAAACTCAGGTTAGAGTGAGGATTTATCCTAATATGGTGCTTTGCAGACAACGGGGCTCAGTGGAAGCTCAAAAATGGCTTTGCCCCTTTGCTCACCTCAATCACATCTGCCTCCTACCTTGTCCCCTGGCGCTAAGTGTCCCCAGTAACTAAGGATGAGAGTGAAGGACATCAGGAGAGAGAGAGGCTCACTGGCATTCAACATGCCACATCACCATTATCCCATCAGTGTCACACGTAGGTCTAAGTCACCTTAAAATTCAGTGCTACTTGGGGGAAAAGAGTTCCTTTACAGTGGAGAAACCTGGCAGATTCCACCTCAACCAAGCGATCAAAGCCAACACCACCAATATTGGAACAAACAGATATTCTGTGCCTCCTGACTGAGGTCCTGAGAGGGATACAGCATCACTTTGTGGTATTCCTGCCCAGGATGCAAAACCAGAATCTAATCATGAGAAAACATCAGACAAAACCAAATTGAGAGACATTCTACAAAATAACTGGCCTGTCCTCTTCAAATTATCAGGAAAGACAAAAAGTTGGAAGCATTGTTATGGATCTATAGAGATGATTCTGGACAAAAAAAGAAGTATCTACAGAAGACATGATGGGATGACTGACAAAATTTGAATATGCACTGTGTAATAGGTCATACTATTAATCAAAGCTAAGTGTGTCAGTTTTGACAATTCTACCATAACCGTGAATGTGTGAACAGATAAACACAGAGAGGAGAAGCCCGTGTTAAGACAGAGGCAGAGATCACAGCAATGCTTTTATAAATCAAAGAACACCGAAGATTGCCAGCCACCACCCAGAAGCTGGAGAGGTGCCTGGGACAGATCCTCCCTCACGGCCTCAAGTGGGACCAACCCTCTGACACCTTGATCTCGCACTTCCAGCACCCCGAACTGTGAGGAGTAATGTCTGCTGTTTGGAAGCCCCCCAGTCTGTGATGTTTTGTTAAAGCAGCCCGAGCCGGCTGAGACATTGACCATTTTAAGGGTTTTGGTTTCTGTTCTGAATGAAGTGTGGGTGGGGGGCATTGGGGAGTTCTAAGCAGAGGAGGGTCAGGACCTGAGTGACGTTTTATTTTATTTATTTATTTTTTTGTGAGGAAGATCGGCCCTGAGATAACATCTGCCAATCCTCCTCTGTTTTTGCTGAGGAAGACTGGCCCTGGGCTAACATCCATGCCCATCTTCCTCTACTTCATATGGGACCCCGCCACAGCATGGCTTGCCAAGCAGTGCATCGGTGCTCGCCCGGGATCCGAACCGGTGAACCCCAGGCCGCCACAGCGGAGCGCACGCACTTAACCGCTTGCACCACCGGGCCGGCCCCCTGAGTGACATTTTAAATGGACCTCTCCAGCTTTGGTGTAAATAAGAGCCCACAGGAGGAAGAGGCGAGGAAGAAAGCCGAGACAGAGCAGCTAGCAGGTGAGTCATTCAGGCAAGAAAGACCAGTGGCTTAGAGCAGGGTGGGGGGCAAGGTGGGGGTGACAGTGGACAGATTCTGAATATTTCTGCAGGGAAAGCCAGCAAAACTCTTGATGGATTAATGTGGGGTCTGAGGAGAGGCTTGGTCTGAGAAGGACAAAGACACCTTCAACACGGTCAGGGAGAGCTTCAGGGGGCAGGTCAGGGGAGGAGCTCAGGCGGCCGGTTTTGGACAAGAGAAGCTGAGATGTCCAGGAACAGTCCAGTGGAGCTGCTGGCCAGGCAGCTGGTGGCACTGGCCTTGCTTCAGGAAAGGGCAGGGCTGGAGATCCAAGTTCACCAGCCATTGCCAGGGAGGGGGTGTATAAAGTCACAGGTAGCACCCCAAGGGGGCGAGTACAGGTGGAGAAGCCCCAGGAGCACCCCAGCTTTAAGAAGGCCAAGCCAAGAAGCGTGTACGGGTCAGGGAGGGCTAGCTGCCGTGACAAACAGTGCCAGATGATCGTGGTTTAACACAATGAAAATGTGTCTTTCATTTACCCAACGAGAGTCGTGAGATTTCTCAGCACCTCAGCTGAGGAGTCTGGGGGCTCCTCAGCAACAGGAACGCCCCCCACCTCCGTGTCTTGGTATTCTCCCTATCGGCTCTCCTGGGCGCTGATTTCCGCGTTCTCAAGTGCAACTGGCAGCCTGCAGATATCAACCTCGGGTAAGGGGCTGGGGCTTTGCAAACCACCCCCCTCCCTCACACCTCCTGCCCCTTAATCCCCTCCACCTCCCTTCCTGCTCCCCTCAAGAGAGCCACAGACTCCTCTCAAGGGATCCACCAGCCTCGAATTGCGCTACTGCCCGCTGTGCGGAGGAGAGTGCGGATAACACATTCACCCTTCACTCCGAAGGAAGAGAGGAGGGGGAAAGAGCCACGGATCCTCTCTGACCCCTCCCCAACAAACGGTGCCACCACTGGGCCTTGGGATCTGGCTTTGCAGACCTGGCTGGTCCCTCCTACAGAAGCTGGAGGGTGTGGGAAACGAGCACGAGCTGCCTAGGAGGGTGAATGTGTTATCCGCACTCTTCTCCAACGGGCTGATGAGCCCAGCCATCGTGAAGGGGCAGCTGAGCCTCTCGCACCAGAGTAGATAGTGGGAGAGGAAGGGTCTCAGGAAACCCGTTCCTCACACAAATTGAGCACCACACCATGTGACGAACCCCAGAAAATGCCTTTTCATAACACAATCCCGAGCTAAGGCACGCGTCTCTCCAATGACCTCCTGCTAAATGTCAGAACTTGACAAACACAGAGCTGCATAATCTCTAAGCACAGGGAAAGAATCAGAAATCCAGCACAATGCCCTCCCCTAGCTGGGAAGCAGACTGAATATTGGAAGAAAGACTAAACCAACGTTTCTGTGTGCAGAACACTTTTCTCGAGAACAACTTAACAACAACAGGGGAGTACAATTTAGAGAAATATGAATAAATGGAGAATTTGTTTATAATTGGCAATTAATATAGGCTCATTATGCTAATCCAAGAGTTAGGAGGAGGCTGGGATTGCCGTTAATGACTTCTAATTGGGTTAATTTGAGGCCGCAAGCTCCTTTCCCACAGAACGGGACTGCAGTTGGGGCACATGTTGCACAAATCACATTGAGGGGGGCTCCATCTTAAGGACAGAAGGATGGAAGAGGGGGATGGGAACGCTGTCTCTGACTTCAGCCAACACCAGGGTCCTCCAGAGCCAACGCCCAGCCCAGGGCAGAGGAGTTGCCCCCGGAGCCCCACGCAATGACACTGCAGGATGGGGCTGCGAACAGAGGAGTTGGTGTAAACAAGACCCTCCACAGCCGGGCCTCGGCCAGCCGGGTCGTTAATGGAGAGGCGCTTGGGCCTGTGGGTGAGCTTTGTCATTCTCTGGAAACCACCTCTCGCATTGTCAGGTTATTAAAATCATTGGTTCAATTGATTAAAATTTGCAAGTCTCCCAAACACACCAGGTTAGGTACCTACTCGGGGCCTGTCCACCTAGAATATCAACAACATGCAGCCTTCCCTGAGGGCGGACTGTGGGCCAAGGGCTTTGCTACCCCTCACACACTCATCTTACCAGCCCCACCACAGCCCTACAGAGTCAGGGCTATAGTTACTACCATTGAAAGATGGGGAAATGAAGTCCAGACTCAGAGCTGGTCAGTGCCCGAGCCACAATGGCCTGGCCCCACCTAGGGAGCAACCACTGTACGCCTGAGCCCTGAGAGGCCAGTGCTGCGCCACCTCATCTTCTGTCCTGTTGACCCAGGAGCTGCCTGCATGGCCTGAGCCCGCCCCTTAAATCAGGGAAATGGGAGTATGGTGTGGGGCTCCAGCTGTGCCCCAGGGCCATCCTGGCCCCAGAGGCATCATGGCTGCAGCAGTGATAACAGGTTTTCCTTCCATACTGGGAGAAACTGGGAGGGGGGAGGGAGGAGCCAGACTGTTGAGTGGGATTGAGTGGGGGCATTGTGGTATCTTCTATTCATGTCCCAAGAACAGGCTTGGGATGAACTGGGCATCAAAGAAATGAACGACAGTCTAGACATGTTTCATTTAGACTGCCCAAATTTCAGAACATTCAGCTGCATACATCCAGGAGGCAGTAGGATTATAGATCTGAAGCTTAGTGAAGAGGTGCTAAAGATTCAGGGTGAACTAAGGCGCAGGTTGTAGTTGGAGGCAGGGGAATGTAGCAAAGAACGAAGAAGGCCAAGGATGGAGCCTGCGGGAGGAGACGTCAAACGTTCACCGTAAACCAGCCTTGGAGGCCAACGAGGCCCTAACTGACCTAAACAACCTGACCTTCGCCTCTGCTCTTTGTCAGCAACATAGATCCTTACGTTTGCAATAATACATAGTGATCCTTTTTCCTGCTCAAATCCCAGATTTTGAAAAGAATATTAATGGGAGCAAGGAAAATTGTCATCTTTACAATGAGAACTTTTAAAAATGGGATTGCATTAAATAAAAAGGCAATGGTGTGTAATGATTACACTATCCCCTCTCAAACCCCTGGAAAAGACAAATTAAAGACCTCCAAGCAGACAGAGAGAGAAGGCGTGGACAAAGGCACCACCCCTGCTCACCCCTCGCTGGAGTGGAGGCTACATCACCCTACATGCCGTCTCCATGCATCACAGTCAGTAGTTGGCGTGTGCTCGGAGTGAGCTAGGAGTTAGAGAAAGAGCCTGAGTTTGGCAAATGCAGGAACAACGACTCCTCAGTATTCAGAAAAAGAGAGAACTCTAACCTGTTAGCTCCCACGCCACAAATATTAGAAGATGTTTCATAAAAGAACACCAACAGCCAACAGCCCCTTGTTGCTACAGCCAGCGGCCTCTTTGCGGACCTGACCTGACTCCCGACAGCATTTCCCACTCTCGAAAGTCCCTTCCGCTCTCTGGGTGTTCCTCCTTCATCTCTTTGGTCATTTCCTTCCTTCCATCCACTGCTTCTATGTCGAGTCCTTGGAGTTCTTTCCCAGGTCTGCTTTTGTTTTCACTCTTCATGCTCTCCTTGGCTGAGGAAGTGGCTCTTGACTCTCCCTCAATCACTCAATCTCCCCCCTCACTCAATCAATCACCAAGTCCTGTCAATTTTAGTTCCTAATCATTCCTCAAATCTGATCACTTCTCTCCACCCCAACTGTTGCCCCACATTAGACCATCAACGTATCTCATCTGTTTCTGCAGCAGTCTTCCCACTCATCTGCCTCCAGCCTGGTAGCTCCATTCTCCACCTCCCCATGCACCCATCCATCCATGAATGCATCCGTCCATCCATCCATCCACCTATCCACACCCACCCATCGACCCACCCACCCATCTATCTACCCATCCATGCACTCATCCATCCATCCATCCACCCACCCACCCGTCAAGCTACCCCTCCAGCCACCCATCCATCCATCCATCTACCCATCCATCCATCAATCCATCTAGTATCCATCCATCCATCCACCTGTCCACGCCCACCCATCCATCCACCCGTCCATCCATCTGGTGGTCATACTTTAGTCAGTGTGCTCCACCTAGAGAGAAGGCTTGTATCTTTTCCTACAATGGTTCTTCGGTGCTCTTAGATGAAGTACCATCTTCTCAAAGTGATAGACAAAGTCCTTTGTGGTTGGTCCTTGCTACTGACCTGGCCTCATCTCTTGCCATCCTTCCACCCTTTCTCTCCAAGCTCCAGACAAGGAGTTCATCTCATTCCCAAGTAGGTCACTGTCTGAGTCTCTCACCTCCATCCAGCTCTCAGCACAACCTGTTAAAAGGAACTGTCTCATGAAGCAGACTCAACCGCCCCAGCTGTTTCTAGTCAGCTTTTAGGTCCTAGCTTAGTTGTGGCTTTCTTCAGGATTCCCAAGACACCCCACCCCACCCAACATCTGGGGCAATAATAATAACAGTGTCTACCTCAGAGAATTTTTGTGGGCATTAAATGAGATTATGCACATCAGACATTTAGCATAGGGCCTGGTACACGAATGCTGAAAACCTGCCAGCCATCATAATAGTCCTTTGAGTCCCCCCATGAAACCAAACATCCCTTGATGAAATCTTTCCCAACCCCACAAGATGGGCTTCCAGGGCATCTATTCACACCCCTGCCATAGATTCTCTCTGTCTGTTTTTAATGTGTGTGCCTCCCTTCTCCCCACTAACCTGAACCCGTCAAGTCCACATGCTGGCAAAATGCCTACCAGGAACACAGCATTCAGCGTGTACTGACGAACACCCCTGTGCATGTTGTTATCACTGCACCTTAAAGAGGCAGAAACTGAGGCTCGGAGAAGTTCAGGAACTGATCCAAACTTACCTTGCAAGTGATTAAATAAAATTCGCTCTTAGGCAAACTCCAGTGTACAATGCACTTCCTAGGGGTAAGATTTGCCAAAATAAGAAAGAATAAAGTGGTATTTCTGGCTCAAAGAATGTGTGTGAAAAGTCCAGAACCTTGAAAGAACGAGGTGGTATGGGGCACTGTGAAAAGCTTGCATGACTGGAGTGAAGGGCATATGATTGGAGCAGAGGGAGGCAAGATCAGGAATGGTGTGGGGTCTGGTTGAAAGGGACTTTGTCCACCAGGGTAATGGGGTCCAGGATTTATCTTATACACAACTTGGGGCTGGCAGAGGTACTTAAGCAGGGCCATGAAGAAGATGGACTGGAGAGAGGTGGGTGTGGCGAGGAGCCCACTGACCTGACGGGCGACCGTGGTGAGGAGCTGGCGCAGGGCTGACACAGGGTCAGATTTAGAGACACACAAAGGACTTGAGGATGTGGGAAGTGAGGGCAAAGGTGAAGGAGTCTAGGGAGATGGCAGTGTCATTGGATGGGAAAGGAAGTGGATCAGATTGTCAGATGGAAACAATCAGGGCAAGGCAGAGGGAGAGGACCGGTGCAGCTCTGAGCTGTTGAGTTTGAGGTGCCAGGAGACATCTAAGTGGAGATGACCAGCAGGTTGTCAGACATGGTTCTGGACCTCAAGAAAGGTGTCTGGTTTGGTATGCATCTCGGAGGTCATCAGTGCATGGAGGGTACCTGGAGAATGGATGGAAATCCTCTGGGAAGTGTGGAACAGGAAGAGAAGAAGAACATGATCCAAATACCACATGGGAGGTGGAGCTCACGGAGGGAATATACACAGCATAAGGAGTTGTCAATAAATAGGAAGGAAGAGAGGGAGAAAAGGAGGGAGAGAAGGAGGGAGAGGGGGAAAGAGAGGGAGGGAGAGAGAGGGGAGGGAGGGAAGGAAAGAAAGAGGGAGGGAGGGAGAGAAGAAGAGAAGGAGGGAAATAGAGAAAGAGAGGAGGGAAGGAGGGAAACAGTGAGGAAGGGAAAGAAATCTTAAGGTCAGATTGAAGATGTCCTTGAATAATAAACTAAGGAAGTTGGACCACTTTTAACTGAACTACCTGAACCTTATTTATGTAATTCCGTACATCTAAACTGTTTCTTCCAATATCCAGCAGTGTGTTAGAGTAAACACATACGGGAAAACCTTGCACAGTGCGGTTTTGGTGTTACTGGGCATGTTTGTGGAGTGACACCACATACGCAATGACCAGGTTCAGACGTGTGTCTCGCTAGTGTTTGACCAGCCTTGGGGAATTCCTTACTCATGAGGCAAGGCCCCATCCAGAGATGCACCTCTGGAGAGGAGAGAGTGAGTAAATAAGAGCAGTTACATCTGCGCCAATGCTCTTTCACATAACAGTTCACCCGGGGAGCACAATAAAGAGAGCACCTGCTACAGACTCTTTTCTCTCTTTCTTTCTTTTGAAATTTCCAAAGCAGAACTCACCTGAATGATCTGGCCATGGCGTGATGTCGAAATGTGTGGCTTTGCCATTGGCAAAGTATGGATGAATGGCCTCTGTCATAAGCTCCCTTTGGCTCAGTTTGCACCCAACCTAATTACGGAGGACACCCTGCAAGGCTAATTTCCTCCACTTCTTTATTAAGGCATTTTACTGTGATGCCCGAATGTCTGGAAAAACTTACTTCCATTCCTAACTTTGCATCTCTTTTCAAGACTCACTTCAAATTCAGCACTTTCAATGACATTTTAATAATTAGTGAGGCCAAAAATTGCTAATTGATTGAAAACATTATTTCCATCTACACTGAAGATTGCCCATGGGGTCCAATCCCACATTTCTAACATGACTCCAGAAAGAGCTTTCCTAAAGATTCACAAGAACATTTAGGATTCAAGTTGTAGCAAACTGTCTATGAAAAACAAACAAACCAACAAAACAGTGTGCTCAGGCTTAGTGGTGCTGGTTATAAACTATTTAGATATGCAAAAGTGCCTGAGTCATGAAGACAAGTAAATCACTGAACAAACTCTCCTCTGTTGGAAGTGGTTTCTATGGCGTCCTCCAGAAAGCTAGGAAGACAGATCCTTTACGGTCTTTCTAAAGTAGTTGCTTTTCCAGTAACAGCTGTCATTCAGCTGACACTTACTGTGTTCAATCCTCTTGTATAACTTCCTTCAATCATGCTAGTGGCTCATTAAGCTTTCATCCAGCAAAGCCTTGTCGAACATCTGCTGTGTGCCAGGTACTAATCTAGTAGGACAGATTTAAAGATGATTAAGAGGAAAAGACAATCTCTCAAGTTACTAACAGTCTCCTTGGGAAGACTTAATGTAAGCAAGTAATGAAATTCTGGAGGATGCCTGACCTAATAGAGGTCAGAATCAAAAAGCAATCAAATGCCTGGGGGGGAGAGCAGAGAGGGAAGCAACCAGTGATTGGTTCACAGAAAAGAAAAGCTTGGGTTGGCTGGCAATGGCTGTGTGGACAATAGGTATTGACGGGCGACAGGGAGAGGTGGGCATGGACAGCCCCCAAAGAAGGAGTAAGCAGGAAGGGATGTGCTACGCTGGGGAGCAATAAGTACTGCAAGGTGGACAGATCACGGGGTGCATTTGAAAGAGCAGGAGATGGGGTTGGGAAGGCCAATAGGCAGCTCTTGCTGTCAACCCAAACAACCCAGCTTGCACCACATGGGACGACACCAGAGTTTCCAACAGAGGAGTAAAGTAGGTAGGTTTGCATTGGCCACAGTCACTCTGGCGGCAGAGTGGAGGATGGACGGGGGTAGGAGAGTCTGCAGGCCAGACACGGGGAGACAAATTAGGAGACCAGTGGAATTGCTGCAGCTGGAGAGGAAAAAATAAGGCAATAGCTGTGGGAAGAGGACAGGTGTGAAAAATATTAAGAATATAGGGAATTGATGGGATGCAGCTAAACATTTTTAAGAAACAAAGCTGTAAGCCACAAGGTTTATTGTAAACAGGTCCTTCAGGTCAGGTGAAGACAAGATGGGAACACCACCTAGTGAGTAAAATACAACAGAAGAAAAGCAACAGAGTGAAGCTCATTGAGGCCAAAGATACTGAGTTAATAATCATGTCGATCAGTAAAATCTGCCTCTGATGACAAAGACACTTTTTAATTAACATTAACTCTACTTTCTACAACAAACATTTTAAGAAAAATAGATTTCTAAAACAAACATTTGTTTCTCAAGGTTGTACTTCAACAGATTTGGAAACCAGTAAAACAAGACTTTTGTGAATGGAGGAAAGTGCTCTGCTCTTCTTCATGAACAGATTTAGAAACTCAACTTCATGATAATAAATATGCAGTATGCATCGTTTTAACTTGGATTTTTTAAACAACTGTTATTCCTTGTCTCCCTAATAACATACAATGGCTATCCCCAGATTTGTTCTCTCAGAGCAACAGTTTTCCATTGTTTCAATGATCTTTGTCATACTTCAAATTAGAATTATAATTTCTAGCCAGTGCTGAATTACAGTCTCTAGGACTTTTGATATGATGTCCATAATAGCACACAAAAGTTAAAGGAGAGAAAAGAGCCTAGAATGACTCTAGCTTGGGTAATGGGTAAATGGCAGTACCATCAACCGAGAGAGTTAACAGAAGAGGAGCATTCGGTTGGGAAGAGGACAATAAGTGAATCAGGTTAGGTGCTTGTGGACACTCCAGTGCCCAGGGTGGGTAAGCCATTTTGACATTCCGTCTGGAGTTTGAGAAATCTGGCTTAAAGGCCACTGCTCCTAGTGGCAGCAACTGAAGCAGTGGAAGTAAGCGAGGGAGCTCGGGGTGTGGGTAAAATGAGAACAGAAGAAGGGGTGAGCTTTTCCAGGACCTTAAATAAGGGCCCATGTGTGGAGTCATCCCTCAGGAGAGCCAGGAGGCAGCAGGGAGAGGGCAGGGGCAGAGGCAGAGAAAGTGCCATCACAGAGGCTGAGGGAAGGAGTTCCAAGGAGGGTGTTGTCAACAGGGCTGGAAGCTCTAGGGGAACAAACAGGAGAACTGGAAGTCTCCATCGGATGTGGCAATTAGGAGGGCATCAGTGACCATAGAAACACACTTACAGCTTAATGCATCAAGATGTCCTTTCCTGATGTCAGGTTCCAGGTCTCTGAGAAGGTGCTCAGAACTCTAGAATATCAGCTTTGGTTCCTGGCTGCTGAAGACGTCATGGCCATAAGCTCACGAAACAATAAAACAAGTTTAGTGGGCCCCCCAATGGCCAAATCTGGAATACTTTGAGCATCAAAATAAATAATTATAGTAACGGATTATAACCCATTGAAGAAAATAAGAATTAAGGATTCTGTATAAATGTAAATAAATAATAAATAAATGAGGGAGAAGAGAAAGTTCTTCCTTATGGTAGAATGCCTATGTCTGTCTCTATATGATATGATGTAATATTATATTTTGTTATGTTGTGTTATATTATATTATATGATATCCATAATATATACTATACTACCTAAAGAATCACTATAGAAGAAATGATGGGGTTAGAGAATCACCAATAGATGCTGAAATTGTGGATGCAAGTTGAATAGGAACAGAATGTATCCATAGTCTCAGTGTATGTCCCCACAAATTACTAACTAAATTGGGTAAAATGTAACTTCACAGTAAAGAAGCCTAACAGACACCATTTTGACCAAGCGCTCAAAGTCACCGTCACTAATATTGGAGCAACCAACATTGGTGCCTCCTAGTGGGAGACTCAACATGCTTCTCTGACAGCCAGGTCCCAAGGGCAAAGCTTGAATCCAGTCCTGCAGAAGCACCAGACAAATCCAAATAAGGGCCCGTCCTCCAAAAACGTCAAGGTCAAGAAAGACCAGGAAAAGCTGAGGAGCGGTTCCAGATTGAAGGGCACTAAAGAGACACACGTCTAACTGTAGTTCTTGATCCTGGATCAGACCCTGGGTGGAAGAAGAATAGCAATAAATGATGTCACTGAGTCCACTGATGACACTTGAACATTGCCTGTAAACGCCACCAGCGGTTCTGAAGCCCCGCTGTGTAGGAATTCCCCTGAGGGTTTGTCAAAGCTTCTTGGGCCCCACCCGCAGAGTTTCAGATTCGGAGGGTCTAGGGTGGGGCTGAGAATCAGCATCTCTAACAAGTCCCAGGAGAGGCTGATGCTGCTGACCCAGGGACCTCACCCGGAGAACCACTGAGTAATCACAGAACTGGGAACTGGGGCAGTGTTAAATCTCCCATTCTTGATCATTAAACTGTATGTATGTGAAAGAATGCCTTGTTCTTAGTAAGTACACACTGGAGTACAAGGGGCTTGACAATCTCAACTTAATCTCAAACGGGTCAAAAGTGTGTGTATCTTTGTGCGTGTGTATATACAGATTGAGAAAACAATAAACAAATGGTACAAAATGTAAATAATTGATGAACAAGCCAAAGGGTGTATGGAAGTTTATTGGACTATTCTTGCAGCTTTTCTTAAGACTGAAGCTATATCAAAATAACTATTTATCAGAAATATTTAAGAATAAACTATCACGCCGTCTGCAGTTCTCACTAATTGTAGAGGTGACCACCTTCCTTGCCTCCACCGACTCGGGTTCTAATTCCTACAAGGGAGGTGTCAGGATTTGCCTGTCCCACCACTGCAGACAACACGCCCTATGATACGTGAGAACTTCAGCAAGTCTATGAACCAACCCCTCAAGTTGTAAGAAAAATCGGGTGTGTGCATACCTTTTTCTGGAGAGAGAGTCATTAGTTTTCGAACTACTGGAAAAAAATACAGGAATTACTGCACTACCGAAAATACTGTGGAATCTTAGCCAAAAAATAAAGGCTTTCTTGCACTCAACTCAACTCAGTAAGACCTGGCTGGAAGGATGATCCGAGAAGCTGCTGTACAGGTGGTCACTGTGGTCATCCTTTCTGGCTGGTGGGCATCTGGGCCCAGCTGATTGTCAAACATTTAGAATATCACCCAGCATGTAGGGGGCCAATTGTCCACCCAAAGACAGAAGCAAAGGACTTCTTTTCCATACATAAAAGCCCAAATAGCTAAGCAAATGTTTAGTTCATTACGAGTGCACAGTACACAGGGGAGAGTCTGCTGACTCCAGGAGAGTGGGGTAGGTCACAGGATCTGAGCACAGAGACGTTTTTCTGTCTCTCTCTGAGGTTATCTCCATCATTCCTTGAACGGTACAGGAAGGGATAAACCTGTTGTTAAGGCCTCTGCATTCATGCGTCATTAGGCCGATGCACAGACCAGACTGTTCTGTAATTACCTGGGAAAGAAAGGAAATGAGACCTGCCTGGAAGATTCTGTTTCTCCAAGAACTCCTTCTCCTTCCACACCCCCAGCACAGTACATTATACAGGTGCTCACAAAACACAAAGCATTCCCACAACCATTTAAAGAATTACACATGGCAATGGCTGCCTTTCTCCACCGTACCTGCGGGCCAGGTGGCAGAGGGGCTCACCGCCATAATCAGAGGCTACTTTGTGCCGAGAAAGCCGGCGGGTTTAACACAGCTGGAGCAGACGTTGGGGAGCGCAAACTCCTAGTCTAGAGTCAATTTCCACTTAACCCTACCCCCCAAAATAATTATGTAACACCGTTAATCACCTGCCCTGTTATTTTGCTGGCAATAAATGAGAGGGGAAGTCCTGCTGTTTTTATACGAACAAACTGCGTGGTGCCCATTCCCTGCAGTGGGTAAATCCCGCCCCTTTCTCTCTGCTACTGATCTCACGCAGGCGTGAGCAGGCCCGGCCGGAGAGACCTGCAGCAGGACAGCAGCGGATCAAAACCCGGTCTCAATGCTAGACTGAATGAAAGGCTGTGGGAGACCTGGGCTGAGGCCCCAAATAGACTCTCTCGTGGGAGCCTTTCACTTCCAGGGGAGGTGTGTGGGGTCCCAAACATCTTCTTATTGCACTTGGGAAAACTTGAGGCTGTTCGGAGGCCGTCTCCATGAGGAACAATGTGCCTTCAGCAATTTAAAGACATCCGCAATGTGTTACTAAGCCCCACTGGGGACGCCCACCACGGGGTACATTTCTGAGATGGGTTTTTTCTCGCCTACACTTTTCTTCAACTTGTTAGATTGATAAAGGAAGAGAAAGCTTGAGGCTGAAAAGATTTTTTTCCAGAATGTCTCCTTCCCATAACGGTAGGGGATACAGGTTTTAGGCACTTGACTTTAGAGCACAAAAGGGCGCCACGGCTGGGACACACCACAGTCACTCCAACCAGGAAGCCCTGTGGGGCCCCGAGATAGGGTGTTGTGCCTGATCCCGGCCTTACTGACCCTGGGACCTCGGCAGGTTCAGGATCTCTCTCGACCTCCACCTCCTCATCCACGGAAAGAGGGGACAACAGCACCAACATCACCACGTGGTAGGATAGAGAGAGAGCATTTAGCAAAATGCCAGGCGCACATTAGACACCCGATAAATGTCAACCGTTGTTTTTTTCACACTGGGCCAGACTGACCATGCATCTCTCCACTCGGTGACTTCAGCCACATCCCCTCCCACAGCTGTGCAGGGCACGTGTCCCACAGCAACCAGAAGGCTCGTCTACCCCATGATACCCACCTCTGACGGATTCTCTACTTCCCTTGGCCAAAAAGTCTGCAATCTCAACAACTGAGGTTTCATTTGGGATAAAAGAGTCCTTTTTCAAACGCCCTAACAGCAAGCTGAGGTGGGAAGCCCCGTGGGCCAGGCCGGGAGTGCGAGATGGAGGAAGAGCCCTTGTGGACAGCGAGCACCGCTGGTCTGGGACGGGTCTTCTCGGGGCAGGAGGCGCCTGGGAGGACCAGTTCCCAGAGAGCTGGTCCCCCCACCAGGGCCGCAGGACTTGATGGGGCCTGGCAGCAAATGCCCGTCAGGAGGGCACTGTGGACACACGGATGCCTCGGGTTCCTTGGGAACTGGAGGAAGGAGTTGCAGGGGATTGGAGAGAAGTAAGGGAGGATGGGAAGCAGCACAGAGGGGCAGCCTATCTCACTCTCTCATCTCTGCCCAGCCCCTCCGGTGGCCAACTTGTTCCGAGCCTGTAACCTACCCCTCACATAACTGACACCATCTTGGGAGGATTGGGGTGAGTTAGCTGAGTCCACAACACACATCAACCACTGAACATTTGCTGAGGACCAGACCTGAGAAGTCTGCACTCTCCAATATGGCAGCCACCAGCCACATGTGGCAAATTAAATTTGAAAAAACTAAAATTTAAAACTCAGTTCTTCAGTCACACTAGCCACATTTTAAGTGCTCGACAGCCACATGTAGCCAGTGGTTGTTGTCGTGGAAAGCGCTTGTAAGAACATGTCCACCACCACAGGAAGTTCTACTGGATAGTACTGTGACAGATCCACAGATTACGCAAAACTAAACGTAAAATGACGCCCAGCCAGAGTGACGGGGGAGTAACCCATGAAACAGGAAGATACAGCAGGCAGAATAGCGGTCTGCTTACATTTTTCTCTTCCTTCTCCTTCCTTTCCCAAGCATTCTCCCTTCAGAATTTAATTAGATTTTGTGCACAAGTTTGTTTCTGTAAGGTCAGAAAAACAATGGAATACAAGGGAATCTTTTGAACGTCTACCACTGGCCAGGCGCTACCACACACAGTTGATTCTCATTGTGGTAGTTGTGTGCTGTAAAGTTGCCTTGAAAAGTGAATTAGTGACTACTATACCATTACCCCTGGGAGAAATACAGAGTTAGTTCCTGCCAGCCTCTGGGCACAACGTTTTCATCAACAGATCAATACATAGCTGTGTTTTATGTGTGTTTCTGTTTAAAGACATTGTGATGGTTAATTTTATGTGTTAACTTGACTAGGCCATGGGGTGCCCAGATATTTGGCAAAACATTATTCTAGGAATGTTTGTGAGGGTGTTTCTGGGTGAGATTCACATTTAAATTGGTAGACTGATTAAAGCAGATTGCCCTCTGCAATGTGAGTGGGCCTCATCCAATCAGATGAAGGCCTGAATAGAACAAAAAGGCTGAATACAAGCCTGACTGCAGAGCTGGGACACTGGTCTTTTCCAGCCTTCAAACTCAAACTGAAACATCGGCTCTTCCTGGGTCGCCAGCTCTCAGACTGGCACTTACACCACTGGCTCTGCTGGGTCTCATCTTGCCAGTTGTAGACCTTGGGACTTCTCAGCCTCCATAATCACATGAGCCAATTCCTTATAATGAATCTCTTTATATACATACATATCCATCCTGTTGGTTCTGTTTCTCTGCAGAAGCCTAACTACTATAGACACCTTATTTAGTATATATTGTTAATTCAGTAACGTAGAACTCACAGCCAACAGCACTGTAACTCGTGCCTGAACGAAGCTTCTCTAACACACGTATTTTCTCTGTAAAGCTCGTCATGGTCTTCTTGTGCTTAGGAACCCTAGACAGCACTTTAGCAGTATGCTTGGGGACCAATTTAATGACTAAATCATCACCAAAAATCACAAACATGTGAAAAACATGGCACTAAATAAACAACAAAAGGGGCCCTTGTTTACAGTCTGAGCACTGAACCGGGGGCAGAGCATTGCCTTGTTGAGCTCAGCTGGGAGCGTGAGTGGTGTTGGGAGACTCAAATTTTTCCCCGCTCGTATGTCTGTGAATTGCCATGAAAGCTCCACGAGTACTGATTTTAGGATTACAGGTAAATTTTAGTGAGCACATGAATTTGCAAATACTGTACAGAGTCCCCAAATGATGTAGCTCGACTGTACACTACTGAACACTCCTGAAAGTCAGCACACAGTAGCACTGAGTCCAAGCCCGGTCTACTCGAACCCATCCCCCTGCTGCTCCCACCGACCTCACCCCCTGCACAGAGCACCGTGACCTTACAAAGCACTTTCTTGGATCCTCCAAGCAAACCTAGGAAGTATGCAGCAGATGTCATTATTCAAATTTTTTAAATGAGAAAACCAAAATCCACGATATGAAACCACGTTCCTAGACACAGAGTGGCTGAGCTCAGGTAATAACTCAGATGTCATCTCCACACCACCCCAATTCTTCCTTTACAATACGTCAATGCTGCTACGATCCATCCATCATTTCGACAGGACTGCCGAGCAGCTACCGTGCTCCCAGTACCTGTGCCAGGTGATGAGACTCACCTGGCTAAGGAAAACCTTGTCCTTCCCCCACTAAGTTTCCAGTCTCGGAGCAATAAGCAAACAAACAGGAAATTGCAATTCCTTGTGATAAGTTCCACAATAGAGTGCTCTAAGAGGACATAGGGATCTCCAGATGTGATGACTGACAAAAATCACCACCTGAAAACTTTTCAGGTGCAAAGATCAGGAGGGATCTCCTGGAACATAGCCAAGCTGTATAGAGCACAGTTCTGCATATTCCCCTCACATCTGTTCGCTGTCAAGAGGAACATACATGGAGAGTGAGGGAGACCCCCTCACAGCACCTCGATCCATCTGGTCAGTGGTGGCAATTAACGGGGTGACAGGTAGAGCCACATACCCACCCTGAAATTGACCAGGAGCTAAAATCGCTTCTAGCTTTTGTAATTCATTCATTCTTGCTACCAAAATGTCCCATGGTATTAATTCCTTGTGAGGTCTAAGATGAAAAGAGAGGAAAAGAAATCTGCCATCTCTCTGCTCCCTGGGGTCTGGCAACATGACATCGTCTGAACAGCTCCCTTTGTGGCCATCCACTGAGGGTCTCAGGCCCTGGGAGCAGCTTCCTCCTAAGGATGTCAACCATCTCCTTGTGCTGGGCCCTGACCTCCTTGAGAGCAAGGCCCATGGTGCACACTTCTCTGTGGCACAGACTGACCTCCACAGAGGAAGAATCCCATACCCACATTCTCTCCTCTTCCCCACCCACACAGTCATCATTCTCCCTGGGAACGTGTCTGACTGGACTCTGTTCATAATGGCAGGGAAGGCAAGTGGCATCATAAGAAAACCTTCTGAGTGTTTTTGTTCTCTTCTGCTGTCAATTCATGTTTACTCTTAATTTCTTTCCATCTCATCAGCTCAGGCCTTCTAATTGCCTCCACCCTCACACCAACCCAGGACAGGAGAATTCTCCACAGAGAAGGAGCCGGAAGCTCAGGCAGAGGAAAGGAGTAAGGGTGATTTATCTGTGTGGGTGTGAACCTTCTGTCCTTCCCTCAACTGATTCTGAACTCTCCTCTGCTCTTTCTCGAGAAAGTATGGTAATTGGTTTATTTTTCATTGCTATGTCAAGCCTGGAACATAATTTTTAGTAATGTATTCACTTAACCAAATTATATCACTATAGGAAAAAATGGAGATTCTGTGGGATGTTGTACTCATCCTGCTTTCAATTTGTTTCCATTGCTCAAGAATTTCATGGTTAATCCATCCACAGAAAATCTAGAATATTCCTCAATGCCTTAATCACACACTTCTCTTGCTGACATAGACAAAAAAGTATGTGTCACAGACTAAAAAGGTGCATGCACTTGCTTGAAAAATCTTTGACTACACAGAGTCTTTGATGGATAATGCTCTCACCAACGTTCTAGTCACTCACTCACTAGTAAGAAATGACTCTTTCTAGAAGAAATACTCAATTGCAACTGCAGCATATTTCTCTCCCTTATATTCATCTCTTTGTCAATGCAAATAATTCATAATCAATCTATAAACCAAAATTGGGGTGAGTTTATTATGAGTCAACCCTAAGAACCATATAGTCCTGGAAAATACCTTTACAAAGGAATGAAGCCCTCTGAAGTGGGGTGTACAGTGTGGTAATATACCATCTTGGAACAAAGAGCATACATCACATACAACAAGAACATTCCTTTTACAACAGTCGTGAGGTTGCTTTGCTGGCACGGCAGGTCAGTGGTCACAAGGCAGGCACAGCAGATTGGTAAGTAATCCTTTGTTTTTAGGAAGACATGCTTATCCTAAAGGAAATGCAGATATGGGGGAAGATACACCCCTAACTTTAAGGGCATCATTCTTATCTTTGGGGTTTCATAAATGTTTAAAGCAGATGTACAATGCATGCACAGCAGGCCAAGTCAGGCCTTTTTGGGAAAACAAGGCCAGGCTGAATTAGTTTTAAACCAATGTCTCCCTCATATACTCCAATATATTCTATTGCATGTCATTTATTCATCATCTTCTACTTAAAATCGCTAGTCTCCTGTGTCCTGGTTGTGTACTATTTCCCCTTGGAACACAAGCAAGAATGCAGACCAGCACACATTCATCAACACCCCTTGTGAGTCGGGCGCCATGTTCAACACAGGGCAGCTCGCGGTCTCGACCGAATGCCCGGCACTCGCCTCAGTGCCCCTTCCTGTATTTGAGGGCGAGTTCCAAACACCCGCCCAAGCCTGTCGTTCCCGGCAGTGTTTTCAGGACGTGTTGCTGATGGTGACTTCTGATGATTTTCCTTCACAAAATCCTGCTGCTGCAAATCTCGCTAACTTAGGAAGCTCCTGAGATGAATGGTTTGGACCTGGAGGGTCCGTGGTGACCACACCTGGTTCTCCCACTCTGTAGTGAGTCACCCTGGGTGGGTTAGTGAGCACCTCCTGGCCTCAGTGTCTTTGTCTGTATAGTAAGGAGGTCATAACCTGCTTTCTAGGGGATCGTGAAGGCTTTCCTTAAATGACGAATCTATGATGGAGGCGCTACCCTGCTCCCTGAAGGTACAGCTGGGAGAGTACACCCGCTGCAGGGAAGGCCCTTTGGGTCTGCAGAGCACAAGAGGGTCAGTCTGCTCACCTGTGGTTGGGCCAGGAGAGAGCTAATGGGAGGGGCTTTGGAGCTGGACGTGCAGCAAGGGGGTCAAGGTTGAGGCCGGGAGAGGAGGCCCGGGCCACACATTGGCCAACACAGCCCAGGAGGGAGACATGGCGGAGGGGCTGGGGAGGTTCCTGCCCCAACCTGGATGTCCAGGTGTGTGTGCCGTGCAGGTAAAGCCCGCGTTCTCCTCAACCTTCAGCAGGGCCTCCACACCCCGAAGGCCTCAGGAACACCTTGTTTCACAGCCTTTATGGAAGTGAGCTCATTCTCCTGCTGGGCCCAGGAGCTCCAGATCTGGGTCAATGCAAGAGAGGCCCCAAGAGTCACTGGACAGACCTCTCCAGGGCCAAGAACCCACAGCAGGGAGCTGGGAAGTGGGTGGGATGGGATAACTTCGTCTAGATGGGAAGGGCAGAGACCACGCTGACTCCTGAGGTCCACTTGAACAAGCTTACAGGGTTTCTGGGACACTTTAGGTGTACAGCGTGTCTTACTGGGCTTGGCTTGAGTAAAGCAGACTCTTAGAAGATCCTCCCTGCTCTCAGCTGCACATACACCGCCACTGCCCTGGCTCTGTGCTGACCCCCTCTAACTGGTTCCAAGGAGGGCAGTGCCCCATCTCCAGCCCTACGCCCTCCAGTCCTATTCAGGCTGCGGATATATGAAATATCAGGAAAGCAGCTTTGCCAAAATGATGTGTGACAAAGTTTAATCCGTTCTGAAAAGGGCCTTTGATGCATGCACCCAACAGTGAGGAGTCATTCTTGTCCCGAAGAAGCAGCCCGACCTCGGCTATCCAGAGACCTGCTCCCTCCATATCCCAGGCACCTGACACGTCTGCACGTCGGGCCTCCAGAACTTCCGAGCATTCCCCCCCGGCCGGGCATCCTGGACCGCCAGCGGGGCCCCCAGCTCAGCTCTGCCTCGGGCTCCCCTCCCTTCTCACTGCCTGAGCAGCCATTCCTGGGCACAAGGACCACTGTCGCCCCTTTCTCTGGCAGACTCCCTCTTGTTTCTGTCCTTTCCCCAGCACGTCCCTCCATAATTCACCTCTGCGTCACAGACTATTATGTAAGGCTAAGGCCAAGCAGAGAGTCCCAAAGTGAGAGGAAGAATGGCTGGAACTTGTCTGCAGGTCTTGAGCACCCCCCGTCTGGCTGCTGCTGCCAACCCCGACCCCAAGCCCCACCTCACGCTGGATTTCTCCCAGTCCAGGGGTCTCATGAGAAGGAGCTAGGAATTCTTCACCCCCTACAAACCACAGAGCTCCCGTTGTGGAGATCGAGGCCTAAATACAAATCGCACATTTAATGCACAGTAAGTGATCTCACGGAGCCTTTGCCGGGTGAAGCCCGTGGAGGCGCTCAGGCCAGAGTCCGTGGTGATGGCTGTGTCCTGTCCCTTAGGCTTGAGGGCACATGCGGAGAAGGACCACACTCGCCTGGGGCCAGGCCATCCACTGGCACCACTCAGATGCAGGGACACAGTCCCAGGGAAGAAGTCCCTGTCCCTCCCTCCCAGCAACACTTCAGAGCAGAGGGACGGCCCGTCTGAGAAATTCGCTGCCCGTGGGTGCAGGCAGATGACACGACCCATCCCAGCGCCTCTGGCTATGCGGACATGTAACACACGACTACACGAACGTGCCGGGAAATGAGGACTCACGGTCCTGCTCCTCTTCCTCTGAGGACCGGGACGGAATGGGAACAAACTGACGGAGACTCTGGCCATACACAGGCTCTTGCTTCGCACACCGGGCAGCCGGGCCACAGCTCGAGGGGCACCAAGACGCGAGTAGGTCACACCCAGACGCACAGAGGCCTGCTTTCCCTGCCTCTCTTCTCCTCCAGTGCTGGTTCACAAACCGGCCCTGAATACAGAGAGCAGGAGAGACCGAAGGAAGAGGCAGCCACCCCAGCTTGGTGGGTGGCAGGTGTAATAAGCGGGGAACTTACACACGAGGCTATCTTGTGCAGCCTCAAGATGTGTAGATCTGCACCCCCACCCGCCAGAATCTTCAAAGTTTATGGAGAGGCCTTAATGGGCTAAGTCTCGTATTCAGTCCAGATGGTCCCAACACCACATCACTCTCTCAAGGCTGCGTCTTTGAAAACGGCTGCTAGTGTGGGAATGGTGGGCAGTCGTACATTCTAAGGATGTGGGAGTGGGTGGGGGCATCTGTTTGCTCAGGTCCAGCCCAGGAGTCGACCGGTGGTCACTTCCTCTCCAACATGACTTGCTGAGCAATGACTTGCTCCAACAGTCAGTAGCAACGTCTTTTACCTTTTGCATGCATTCACATGATCTCACTTTCCTTTTATGCAAAAGCAGCTCTTCTTGCAAAGATACGACACACTCGTCACACAAATGTGTAAGTGACCAGTGGCAGTGTGGCACCAAAGGAGTATAGCTCTAAGTGTGGAATTTTGGTTTTCTTCTGGCTAGGGTTAGGAGGGATTCTCCCATTCCTAATCCTGGCCACACACGGAAGCGTTCTCTGACTCCAAAGGACACATCAGGACAGTGAGCAGGCCCAGGACCTCTCCTCTGTGCACCCACAGACCAGCAGTCCAAAAAAACCCTGGCCAGAGACGATCCAAATATAACACCTGCTTATTGATGTTCTGATGAGTTTGGGGATTTTTCTTATTTTTCTCATGCAAAAGCGAAGAGATTTCAGGTCAAAAATTTCCTCTAGAAATGAGTAGACTGTATGCAGAGAAAAAAAAACTAGAAGAATCACACCAGAGATTAAGAACAGTTGCCTTAGGGTGAGTTTTATTATTTTTCTAGATTTTTTAATTTGCTATACTGAGCTTACATTAGTTTTATAAAGAAAAATAAACTTCTGAAATTTAAGGAATACAGGGTAGATTTTATATGGCAAAAAACATTTTAATGGCCATTTCAAAGTACAGAGAAACCATAAGGTAGGTATCTGACTTAAAAAAAAAGACAACGAAACTGTGCTGGTTTTATTTTCGTCACTTAAGTTCCAGCCTAGGTTGTTCTCTTGTGCCACGTTGTTGATCCTACTGGAACAAATTTGACCATATGAACAAATGCCTATGCTGGGGACAGCAGTTAATTAACCATGGATTTGAGAAGGTCTGACAGGAGCCTGCCAGAATGCCATCAGCCCCAGGTGACGGACTATTTCTACACTTGATCTTGGACAGAATCGCCGGGTTCTGGGGTCAGGGTGGGTTTCCAGAACCTTCCCAGTGGCCGGCCCCCCCACCCGCCACATGCATCCTCCATTGTCTCCCCCCACAGAGCTCCCTGAGGGGCAGAGAGAGAATCAGGCCCCAGCCTTTCTCTGCTTGCTAGGCTGACATCTGAACAGTTTATAGAGCCCTACGTCTATTCTGTTTGAATTCACTTTGTTTCATCTTTTTTAGCTATCTGTTTTGAAAGGCCACTTTTCAGTGAGCCCCATGGTAGGTGTTCTCGGCCTGCCCTTCCCTCTGCCCTCGTCCCCTCCACTCTGTCTGGGCCCAGGGAAGCCATGTCTGTAAACTCTGTCACCTGGTTCTCTTGTTCTTGGCTGATTCTTGCCAACAGGAGACATTTGTAGAAACTTAGAGTTTTCCAGAAAAGAGAGAGTCTGGGGTATTTATTTCCTAGGCCGGGCCGTGGCTTAGCAGTGGCTGCGTTCCTCCACCTAAGACCACGATTTCAGGAGGGTCGCCCACAGCTGCTCCCTCCTGTGGCCTGTAGGCCTGGGCGGCAGAGGGTCCCCGCCACTCCCCAGACCCACAGCCCTGCCCAGCTCTTTCTAGAGAATTCTTTCCTGTAAACTCTCTCCTTACCCCTTGTGCCTGGTGTTGGTGTCAGACCCCGTCCTGTAAATGTGCGTAATGTGTCAGAACAGCAATACCGGAGTTATTTCTAAGAATAAATAGACATACGTTGGGAGAGAACGCAAATCCCTTTCCACGCAGAGGAGACCACTGCTCCAGGGCTCCCCTTCTCCATCAGTGTGAATGTAAGTGCCCCCCGAGGGTTTCTTTCCTGTCCGGGAGGCTCTGAAAGCTCTCTAGGTGTGTGAAGGTATGTGAGCGAGGAAGGGCCCCAGGACAACCTGGCACATGAGGAGGTGGTGGAGAAGAAGAGGACCTTCTCCAGGTGACCTTCCCAACACCTGGGAAGCCTGGGTCTCCTCAGCCTCCGCCTTTCATGTCTAATACCGCCCCAGTGAGGACAAGGCCCTGAGTCCCGTCAGCACCCCAGGCCACACAGAGTCTTGCCCAAAATTAACAAGGCAGGGCCACTCTCTTTTCTCAGGCACTGCTCACAGAGCACCCGTCATTTTCTGTGGACCATTTTTCAGAGCCTCCTCGGTACCAGGACCTGGCTTGCTGGAGGGAAGGAACCAGGGGCTCTGATGGTGCCAGGGCGGCAGGAACAGAAACCAGACGAGCTTTGTCTGCATTTCCTTTCGCTGGGAGACGAGGAGCATGCAGGTCCTGAGAGCGACCCCTGCACTGACGGGGTCTACCGTAAGGGCAAGCACAGTCAGAGGCCCTTGAGAGCGCTCGTCCTAAATAAGACAAGGTCACTCAGGGCTGCCTTGGAGGTCTGGCTGGGGGACTCAGTGTGGCTGGAAGGGAGTTAGGACACAAGGCCTTTTACAAAACTAGTGGGAAAGATGATGGTTCTGAGAGAACTTTGGTTTCTATGTAATACTAGATCCTGAATATGGTTGATCTCCTTCCAAGGGAAGGGGGAGAGATTTCAAGTCAATTATCTTCTTTCTGTAAAGTCTGTTTGTGCCTGGGGTATAAGACAAAATGTTTTGTCCCTTTCAAAATAGGGTAATTTGTGTCTTTCTGAACATCAAATGTTCTGGTGATGATTGTGTGGCTTGTTGCTTCAAGATGTTGTTTGTTCTACACCTCAGTTTTCAAGCTTTGGCCATTGGAAATCTAAATGTTAACTCTGTGGTTCCTCTTTCCCTGAGCATTTCAGGGAAATGGATTCTGGAAGACAGATTTTCAACAATACTCAATTCAGATATCCTTCCTTTCTCAGAAATCCAATAAATTCTCAGATTAAGGAATTCATTCGTTGTTGAGGAGTCAATCAAAATGACTACCATATTTCACCAAATCCAAGCTATTACGACAGAGACATCTCAATTTCAAGAATATTAAAATGTAAAAAAGGTTGTGTTAGAATCGATGGGATACAGCAATTAACAGCCAACGTTTATTGAGAGCTCGTCGTGTGCTGTGATTCTAAGCACTTGAGATGTATTAGCTCGTTTCAACCCTAGCACAGCCTTGTGCAGTAGATCCCATTATCTTCTCAGTCTCACAGGTGAGTAAAGCCAGGCTCAGAGAGGTGAAGGTAGCAGAGCTGGGATGTACCCAGGCAGGTGGACCCCAGGGTCTCATGCCCACTGCCCTCCCATCGACTTTTCATGCTACCAACTCAAGGGACGTCCACCCTCTGTGGGCAGTGTTATGCTTAAATTCCAGCACCTAGCCAAGGTTCAACAAAGTCCAGTTGTTTGCTAAATGAAGCAAATACCATTTTAAAGACAAATAACCTTTAATGAGACCAGTACTTGCCAAGAGTTGAGTAAATATACCACAAAATTAAGAGAGATGCAGCCCCTGGGTTCTATAATCGGACTCATTTTCTGGAGAATTAGACAACCAGGGAGATTACTGATTACTCTGTCTTTAGACCAGGGACAGAGGGTGGTTCCTGCTCAACCACCCCCCATCAACCACATCCCACTGAACAGTGACCAAGGGGACGTGCCCACTCAGATTGAACCCCCACACCACACTGGGGGCACCAGGACTTCAGAATTCCCCATGCAGATGGACACAAGCCCCCTTCCTGGGTCTGCATGGACCATTTCCCCAACTTGTCTTCCCAAAGAGGGATTAAGAGGCACCTGCTTGTGGGGTACAAAAGTAGCTGAGATTCGAGGCACAGGAATGGGGCAGTTGGCTATGGCTCTGTAGCCAGTTTGCCTGAACCTACCAGGTTCCTGTGCCAAGTCCCCATAGGTGAGAAATCTACATTCAAATCAGGCCTTCAGGTTATCGTGAAGGCAACTTCATTGAGGCAGGAGGCAGAACCTACATTTGTTAGCTTTATTGATTACTGAAATATTGAGACATATGATATGCGGGCCTCCATTTTGCTCCTGCTCTGGGCCCACAGATATCAGGGATGAGAACTCAACTGTAGGCTTTGGAGTTTGGCTGTTTGTGCCTTGGGTGTGTGTTCCTTGAAAACAAGACTGTAAGAGCTGAGATAGACCCCAGGAACCAGCACAAATAACTCCTTTATTTTCAGCTGCAGGACAGAAGACCCAGAGAAGTAGCTTGTGTCAGGAACGGAAAAGAGGGGTAGTTCCAAATAATCAACAAATTCAGAAGAAGGAAAAATCAGATATTCGTATGCAAAGGTAATAAATCACATTTAAAGAATGAAAATGACCCAGGGTGAAGAGAGAGTCACGCGGCCAGTGCACACTGCACGGTATTTTTACTTCATGCTCAGTGTTGTTCATCATGGGCACTGTCAGGTTTTCCTGAGTTCATTATTTTTTTTCTTTAAATCTATGTTTTCAAATCTTTGCTTCAAATCTAAGGATAATAGCAAAACTGTTTTCTAGCGGAACTCTACTAAAATTATTTAAGTAAAACCAATTGGATAGATGATCCAGGTTATAAAATGTACCTTTATTATACACTTTCTTTAAAATTAAAGATACCTGCAATATAAGGTAATACTGAGAAAAGAATGAAAATTACCTCGAGTAATAATTCCAACCATTGTCTCCAGAATAAGCTCATAAGTCCTTAAACGACAATTCTAAATGACAATCAAAACCACGATGCAGGAAATAAACATTCTCCATGTTGGAAATACACACCAGATATTTCTAGAATGATAAATATCCCACTAACTGAAGGCTTTCTCCCAGGGGCCAGGCATTTTGATGTCACACTTATATCCTAAAACATTATTTTAACTTTCCAAAAAGAAAAGAAATGACATTTTGAGAATGTATCCAACACCTTCCAAAGAATTCTGGAATCATTTTTCACTTTTTGACATAACGCACCCCAGACACCTGATAGGTGGCATTCTTATGTACACTAACACCAAACTAAAACGGGTAAAATGTATAATTGCATATTTTCAGGTTTGTCTTTCAGGAACCTGTAGTTTTTCGGGAATGGCTGGAGGAAGATTCAGCCATGAGGTTTATGAAAACTGTGCTTGGGATGAGAGCACAACGTAAAGGGAGACTTGCAAATCTTTCGTGTCGGCAGTATACAAGCAGCAGCCATCTGTAAATAAGCTCTTAATTTTCAATCGCACCGGCAAAAGGAAGTCTTCAAAGTTGTGACAGGCTTTGTACCAGATCTCTGAACTTCAGAAATGTGATTTGCATAAAGCAATAGAAAACCGTTTAACCTAAGCCCCCAAAATTTCAGAAAAGAGAAGGTCAACTAGTGCAGATTAAAGCAGGAAGAGAAACAGAAAGACTGTGGTGCAATTTTTGACAGATAATCATCTGCATAACGTCCTTTGAAATTGTTGACATTGGCTGTGAGTGTTAAAAAAACTCTATTTTGTACCCAATCTTTATAGCTAACCTTTTTCTAATGGTCAAAAGTTGTTAGTTTTAATCTACCTTCTGATTCCCTAAAACGTAAAAAAATATGCATTCAAACATCCCTGTTATGTACTTAATATATTTCCTTGCCTTGTAGAAAACCTAGTCCAGCCAAGGTAACCACAAATCACTTGGTGGTCAGGATTAACAGGGTTAAGTGATGTGAATGGGAGGATAGAGGTTCTGTAAAAATAAATAGTGAAAAGTCCTTTGACTTCATTTACATCCACTGTGGCGTAAATTCACGTTTTTAGCCTTCTAATTTGAAGGATGGGTTCACCTGGTGTGAGGCCACGTGAGGAAGATGAGACAAGTCACGGCGGAGCGTGTCACTGCCTCCCTGCATGGATTTTTACCCCTTCTTCTTTATTCCCCCTCCTCCACTTGACAGTCAATTTTAGAGTTAAAAAAAACCATCAGAGGAAACCAAGTCAGTCAGTCTCACATCTGTCAGAAACCCCCCGATCTGATGCAGACAGGAGGGTCTCACACACCAGGGGAAGCACTTACTCAAATCCCTCGGTGCTGATCTAGGTCGCTGCATAGTGCGATGGGAGGACAGTCCCAGGTGGGCAACTGCCTGAGTGCCATGGAAGGGCTCCTGGCTAAGCTCGCCATGGTGGGGGTCAGCCTCCCTCTCCCCCAGGAAACCAAAGGAGCTGCTACTGCCCACACTGGTCTCAGCAGCAGGCAGCCCCAGAGCACGAGACAGGAGCGCAGAGGCAGTGGTGGACGCTCCGCCCTAATGGGCCTCCAGGCTGGAGACCAAAGACTTGGTGCCACCGTGCAAGGCGAGACGAATGCAGTACTGTTGTGATGCGTGAGCTGGGGAGGTTCTGGAGGAGTCGGCAGACTCTAGAGCAGGGACCCCAACCAGCAGTTGGAGGAGTTATCGAGACGTGTTTCTGGGCCTCACCTGAGAAAGCTCTAGACTGAGGTCCTGCCTTGTCAGTGTGTCTGCCCCTCCCCCCCAACCCCTCTCGTGTCCCTGAGCCACTATTTCCACTCGCTTCCCTCACCCTTCCGCCCTGGAAGACCTGAGTCTTTCAGAAAGAAAACAAGTGCTCCTCTTCCAGCAGAGGGACGCTCCTCTCTGAGGTGTAACGCTGCCCGGGGGGCCCAAGTAGGGAGGAGAGAGTCTGTCCTCATTGCCAACCCAAGGCTGAGACCAGAGTAAGGGTGGGAGTGTGGGTGCAGGGCATGGCCAGGAGTGGGGAGCGACCTCAGTGGTCAGTGGAGATGGGAGAGGGCGGCTTTATGTTCTCTCTTTCGTTGGAAATACCATAGACAACACTATGTGTCCCTCTCCTCTGGAGGAAGACTTGCCTTCCATGGTGACACCCAGTCTTGGATTCCAGTCAAAGGCCTGCTTGGGTGCAATGTCCACCATGCTCCTAAATGCTGCCATCTCGTGCTCTGGGGCTGATGGAGGGGCTGTGCTGTGCCCAGCAGTGCGTGTGGAAGCTGTCGCCTGAAACAGCTTATGCCAAGACACCACTTCGCTCCTGAGCGTGGAAAGCAGGAAAAAATGCACTTGGCCATCCAAAGCAGGGCACAAGAGGTATAACTCGCTTTTCTCTTTTTCAAATAACTGGAGAGAAAAACCAGCACAAGACCAGAATCCCAAGAACCGATGTTCTACTTTCCAAACACCTGTCCACCAACGGGGCTCCCCTCCTGGGACTGTTGAGTCCCCATAACCACCCCCAGAAACCCGTACTCCTCCTCCATCTTTACCACACGTCTCAGGTGAAAAGAAGCAAAGCCACTGCGCATCGAAACAGGAATTATCAAAAGGAGAACTTTTCATCAGACCACCAAACAGTTAAAATGAAGAAAATTATAATTTTCAGGTTGAAAATGTGCTGTGATACCTGTCCATGGTTTTCACAATAAATAAAGTCTATTTCTTCGTCATTTCTCCCACAGTGAAAACACTCCATGAACTTGTCTTTATAGTTTCCTTTACATGAAGTTGAAAGCTAATTCTCTGACAATTAGTAATCTTTTCTTTCACATCATTCAACTTTAGCATAAGGATAAAGCCACCATGCAATGCAGCTCTGTCAGTGGGAGAAAGTAAGAAGGAATTTGCCAGGGGTTTCCTGACAAAGTATATAATGAAAGCCAAAAGAATCCTGGCTTTTTTTTTTTCCCCAAAATGAACGTAAAATAGATTTGAAAATCAGAATTTATTAAGGTACTCATGATCTTGAAAAGCACAGAAGACCAGCTACAGCAGAGTAAAATACATACAATTAGAATTCTCATTTTGAAAGACTTCAATGAAAGTAATATTTGTTCGAGTCAAGAATACATAGAGTACGTTAAGTAAGGCATAAAAACATACACTGGTGTAAACTAATTGGATAATGACATATATTACCACAACTGTCAGCTTCCACTGTGCCTCTAAAAGTTCCTTTTGTTAAGCAGGCAATTTCATTGTTAAAATACCAAAATAACACAAAAATACCTGTTAGCCAGCATTAACCCTCGCTATAACACGTCCCTGCCATGTCTGAGCGCAAATAGACACTCCTGCCATTCTCTCATTTCCTGTTTTCTGTTTGTTTCCATGGGTTCTGCTCGCTGTTTATGGATTCAGCTTCTCCGGAACTGTCCAAGTTTGTAGTTTAAACTGCACACCATGGATTCATTTCAGTTTCTTCAGTTCTGAACCAAGGGTGGAATTTGCAGAGCCCTTAGGCTAAGCCACAAAAATGTCCACCATTCCAGACCACCCTCACGGAAAGGGAACCCAGAGTGAAGCAACCAGGGACGTAAAGGGCCGTCGTCCGCCAAACCACCAAAATCCAGCGAGAATAACATTAGTCTGACCAGCGCTAACACTCCCATGCCATCCTGCACATTGCTCAGCATTCAAAAGATTTCTCCTTTCTTTCTTTTTCCGTTTGTCCATTGAACAACATTCAGAGCCAAGAAAATGGAACTTAAAAGGCAACCAAAAATGATCCCCAAACAAACAGCTAGAACATTCTACCAGAGGGAACCCCAACAGACGAGTTAACACTGCATTATTCTTCCAGCTCTGTGTTAAACGGTATCAGAAAATGACCTCAGAGAAACGTCCCCTTCCCCTGACTGGCCCCAGCCCCTAGAGCTGGGTCCAGGAACCCGGCAACTACTTTTACAACCCAACTTAAAGGTGAGGCTGGCATACATTTTTGCAATCACCAGAGCATAACTTTTCACCAACTTGCAAGAGAGAACAAAAGTCGCAGTTGCCCGCCATAGGGGGCAATTCCAGCCCCACCTGAACCCCAAGGGCATGTTACTCCTGCCCGGGGAGCATCCAGGCTGAGTTCAGCAAACACAGATTCACCAGAAGAAACAGTTATTCTGCCTGCAGGTCACAGAGTGCCCTGCACCCAGCTACCATGGGGGCCCCAAGCATGGCCCCAGTGGCCAGCAGACATGACCCCAGGCTCCCTCAAAAGGATCCCACCGGTCCAATGGCAGAGCGACCACACGCTCCACCGGTGATCTGGTTGGAAGTCACTGCAGTTCAGACCAGCGGACACTCTCCCCTCCACACCCCAGCATGCAGCAGAAAAGGCACAGCAAGTTGTGCCCCCAACACTTCGCCCCTCTCCCCCATGTTGCCCAAGGACGCCCCTCCTCCTGCAGGGGGAACTCAGCAGCCTACCTTCCTGGCCCCGCGTCCAGCTGCCCGTCGGGTCAGGGCTCTGGGACTCTCGGGTCCTCGTGGCGCGGAGACCTTGCTCCTGAGAATTCCGACCGTCCTGTGGCAGCAGGCTGGGTCCCCGGCAGCCGCGGCAGTGATGAGCACAGCTTGAGACTGTCCACAGTTAAGCAAATACTGTATGGCAGCAACAAATCAACAAGGAAAACTGCACAAATCAAGCAAAGAACCGTTTCGGAGGGATGCTGAAAGCCGAAGCCAGCGACCGCTGCATTTCTTCCTCGAGATCGCGCCAGCCAGCTCCTTCTGCTGTCTTTACTGTACCATAATGCACTAGGTCTGGCTTTTACCCTATTGAAAGAACATGAATATATTATTATCCACACAAAAGAGCAGGTTATTGTTTATGAATTACCAGCCTTCCCAGCAACAAAGGCTATTTTCATAAGAAAACTCAATTTCATTTTAGCTCCAATTTGATTACCAGCTGAAGAAAAGAAGCTCTGCTCCTAACCCTCAAAGGATTTTTATTCATACCATTGAATGGGCTTTATTGCTTCCTTTTCAAAACTGACGTAGAAAGCTTTTAGAGTAAAACATTGACAAAAAATTATTGCGCTGCTATTTTGTGCAATAACAGAGCTGAAGAGGGCAATGATTTCTCAGCCATCCTTCACTGTACTTCAGAATAGCAAAGGCTGGAATTAATGACAGACCAGAGAGAGGAGGCAAGCTAAGGTCTCACAATGCACGTCAAATCTAAATGATCACTATACATTGAAAAGCCCCCAAAAAAGCCCACAGCTGATTGATTCACGGCTTTCACAAGAAAGACAGGCTTGAAGAGTTTATTGCACCACAATTTACTCGGAATTATCATAAAAATGAATGTAGAGGCTGAATGTCACCCTGGCACGTTCCAAAAACACACACCCAGGGACAAAGTTCAGGCAGCATTATCGCCTCACATGCTCGTCTGGCCAGAGCCGAGGGCAGTCAGGGTGTCCATAATTGGGGCTTAACTCTCTAGTGGTGTGTGGGGCCAGGCTTGACCTAGGCTCTCGGAGGAGAATTTCCCCCCACACTGGAATATTTTTCCATCTTCACAATTTAAAGTGGGAAAAATCCGCAGCTGCAAACAATGGCCCAGAGTCCCAGATGCTGGACCCCCTTGCTTCGCACCTGGACTGCGGATCCTGGGGGTGCCCTGGAGGGCACGTGTCTGTCGGCTTGTTTGTTTTCATTGCCCAAGGAAGTGATAAGTTTGCAAGGACTCAACTGCTCACAAGAGCAGTCTGGGGGTAAATGTTTAAATGATACAGGTAGTTGTCGCTAAAATGGCTGTCTCCACATGCACGGGACTTCTCTTTTCATTAAAATTTGAGCAATAATGGCTAAGCTAGCAGGGTTGCCAAAGAAACCTGCACTTGATATTATGCAAATAGAGTCTACATTGTAATAACTTGGCGTTCAGGTGCCCCAGCCCACGGCCTGTTCACGTGGATACCCCAGGCAAGATCGGACCCTATCAGCTAACCAAAACCGAAAGGATGCCCTTTAAAAATCTATTTATTAGCCCATGGGCCAGTTCCTCTATTTGCTCATCTATATGGCACAATTGGAATTTATAAGTGAAGAACGTGCAATCTTCTATGTTTTATTGGGAAAGCAACATTTATACTTAAAAACCAACAAATCAAAGACAGGTAAAACCACCCCAATCGACCATTCCATTTTTTAAAGGATTTGAATTCAGATGTCAAATGCTGGTGCCTCCTCACTTCTCTGTCGGTCCGGTGATCTCAACTTCACTGTCTGGGAGGAAACTGGAAGATTTCCGGTTGTAAGAAGTTGTTTTCAAGGACTCCCCTCCGTCGTTGCTCCAGAATGGCCACTATTTGGTAACTGCTAGCGCTGTATGTTTGACAACGTCAAAGCCAACATTTAAAAAGCCAGGCTTCCACCAAGCATTCATGCGCTTGCAGATATTGAAGTGTTCAGCATTGGGTTGACAAGAATAAGCAGATAACTAATGCACGTTGCACCTTTCTTAGGGTTTCCTGGCGTTCTGCACGGGCAGCCTGTCCATTAAGAATATACAGTCAATTCTACAGTCAAATGTCCATGGCAGTTAAGTTCTATAAAGTCACCGTGAACACTGAATTAGCAAACACTGACCATGGCCCCGCAGGGAAATACAGGGTTAGGTTCCCACAAGCCTCTGGTCACACCATGTTCATTGACGAATCAATTCATAACCTTGTTCTGTGTGTGTTTCTGTTTAAAGGCACTTTAATTTATACTGTTGATTCATTAAGTTGAACTCACGGCCAACAGCACATAACTCAGGCCTAAATGAAGCTGATCTAACACACGTATTTTCTCTGTAAGGTACATCACAGCCTTCTTATCCTTAGGAACACCAGACAACACTTGAGCACTAAGCTTGGGGGCCATTTTAAACAACAAAATCACCCCAAAAAAGCACAAAAATTTGAAAAATATGGCACTAAGACTGTGAAAAGGGCGTGTGTTTATGGTGCCAGAACTGAAACAAGAAGGGGAGGTGTTGTCTTGTTCCACCTCACTGGGAAACTCGAGATGGTCGACTTCAAAGTTACACCACACTGCACGTGTCCAGGAGGGACCTGGGGAGCTTGACAGGTGTCGATCAGGGCTTACAAATAAATTTTAGCAAGCAGGCGAATTTGGAGATACAGAATCCATGAATAATGAGGATCAACTTTATTTTTTTTTTTTTGACTTAAGGCCATTTGCTCTTGTGTTCAGAAAGCTGCTACGGACTGAACTGTGTCCCCCCAAAATGCACATGCTGAAGCCCCAACCCCCAGTGTGACTCTCTTTGGGGACAGGTCCTTTAGGAGCTGATGAAGGTTCAACGAGGTCATAAGGGCAGGACCCTGATCTCATAGGATTGGTGGTCCTATAAGAAGAGGAGAGGAGAAGAGAGCTCTTGTTCTCTCTGCGTGAACGCACCAAGGAAAGGCCATGTGAGGGCACAGCGAGAAGACGGCAGTCTGCAAGCCAAGAAGAGAGCCCTCACTAGACACCAACCCTGCTGGCACCTGGATCTTGGACTTCCAGCCTCCAGAACTGTAAGAAATAAATGTCTGTTATTTAAGCCACCAGTCTACGGTATTTTGCTATGGCAGCCTGAGCTGACTCAGAAAAGCAAAAAGTGGAACGGAGATGTGGCAGTGTCAATCAACCAAGAAACACTAGTTGAACTACTTGTTTACTAACTGGCGTCCTTGGGAGCAGGACAGAGCTGATTGGAGAGTTACAGAGAGGTGTGAGCCATACCTCAGGGAATGCCAGGCTTGCATTTGGAGGAAAGGTGACACTCCAGGCTGATGTGAAGGAGCGGCAGTTCCCCAGGTCAGCGAGTCGGTCAGCCAGAGCAGGGAGCCGGGAGACAAGACTGCAGGAGTCAGTAGGAACCCTGCAGTGGGCTCACCCCGCAAAGTGGGCCTGGGACCCCTGACATCTCAATCACCTGGGAGTTTATGAGAAGTAGAAGGTCCAAGGTCCCCGTTATTATAGGGCCCTGGGAAACTGCTTTTCTACCAATTTGCTCAGCCTCTTTGTTAAACTGTGAGCTCCTCGAAGACCAGAAGCCTCTCTCATTGGTCTTTGGATTTGCAGAGCCTGGCACACAACAGGTGCTCAGTGAAGGGATTAGAATGGAGTGCCTTTAGACATATAGACCAGCTGGAGACCTAAGAAAGATAAAATCGTGAGTGTCACATCCTGTGTTGACTGAGGCCAAATACTAAGAATTAATGTAATTAGGGAAGACGAACAAGAATTCAAATATTATGAGTTTGTTTACCTAAAAAAAAAGATAAAGAGAGATCTTTAAAATTATGAGGTCCCACTCACATTTCCAAACAATTTAGAATTTCTTTCAGTTACAGGGAGTTGGTGTTCTTCCTCCCACCTCATCATCCATACACATATACACCCCCAGTCAATTGAAAACTTTTGCCCGACTTCTAGAATTTAGAAGTAAAGAAACTGAAGCACTGATCAACAAGAAAATGCCTTATCCTGAAAGCAGGTCTTGAACTATTTGAAGTCAATAACCATATAATTTTGGTCCCAGAAATTCAAGTCAGATCTTCGAGAGGTTCAGAATGTCCTACTAGTTCTCGTTCCTATGTTTCATCCCTTCAAGCAAAGTTGAGTACCCTGAAAATCAAACCTCTGCAGCAGATTATAAGGAAGGAGCCTAAGGAAATGGAATAACCATATTACCACGAGCAAGACAAGTCCCCGGGAACCCACCCCCTGAGTCGCCCCAACCTCCTCGCTGACAACCAGTGACATGCATCAACACCATTACTGGAACCTGACATGACAAATCTCACCACCTCCTCTGAGTCTCCACGCCACCTTGGGAAGACAGTTTCTGTGAGCGTGATGGTTTCGCAGGAGACATTCCACAGTCACTGGACATGTAAGAAGCAGGTGAAAGTGTCATTAAATTGTCACTCACCCACTGCTCAAGAAGAAAATCTAAACGTTACACCAGGACAAAATCACTTGCAGTTTGTTATTCATTGTCCGGCTTTCACCTTATTCCACTTTATCTTTCAAAATTATGATCTAGATGCTTCAAGTCTCTGATTTATTGCTTACTTGCCCCTTCCCTAGTCTCCTCTGTTTTTCCCTCCTCCGATTATCAAAAGACAGAGATCTGGCCTCAGGTAGTTGGCCCACAAGCTCTTACCATAAATACACATCCAAAAATTAGGATCCTGATGGGTATGAGCCACTTTAGCCTCTATTTCCATATGTATACCAGTAAGAAGATGAGCCAGGCTCAACCCGGAGTATAAATTACCTCGTTTAGGGAATTTCCATTTGAAATCTTCTGGATCTTCACAAGAATCCTCTGAATTTGGTCTAGCGATGTTGCTCCAATGATGGGCATTACGGGCTCCACGTCTTCTCAGGTGGCACTTGGGAAGAGGTTCCAATAAAGCTCAAAGGCCAGTGTACCTGTCACAACCTGGAGGGAGGACTGTGCCCCTAAATGTGCCCTGGATCCGTCCTCATTCTACCTCCCCAGAAAATGCACCCAAAAACCTAGAGCGTGGCCACTGAAGTCCGGAAGGAAGCGTGTGCCACCACCCCCTCCACTCACCCCTCAGCAGCTTTCCTGCTGTAAGGTAAAGCCTGGTGTGGCCTGCTGGGGCGTTTGGGGCAAGCCCTGTTTTAATATGAGAACACACATGACTCTGGGCTAACAATGCACGGTATCAACCAGCCATGGAGCAGTCAGATCTTTACCCAGTATGTCCTAGCGGCAATTCTCTGACACAATTGGGAGTACTGTAATTCAGTCCAATCCTGACACTAACTACCCAGAGCCGCACACCAGCACCCACGCTCCCTCTGGACCCGCGCCACCCTCATGACTTTGTAAGTTCACGCCCATTTGAGCTGTGCAAACCACAGCCCTAAGTGACTCCCCGCATCATCACTGATTATTCCGGTCTGTGCCCTCAAACACCTTCTCCACCATCCTCCTGGTGTGTGCCCCATGAAGTCGTTCTAGGGTTTAGGGCCCTGAACAGACGTGCCTGTGTCCCCTTCAGGCCCAGTGAGGCCCAAAGGGAGGTGTTCTTGAGAGCTTGCCATAAGGGTCAAGTCTGATGGGAGAGGGCTGTGTAGGGTGGTCCATGGGCCCTGCTGGGGTGGACAGCCGGCTCAGGAGAGGAGCTGCCAAACCAGGAGGAAAGGGCATCTGGTCAAGATGGAGGAGAGGAGGCCGTGACGGCTCACAGGCGAGGGAGCAGTCTGGGCACGCAGAGGTCAGTAAGCTGTCCAGGGACGCCTGGAGGCTTCATGGGGAACGAGACACAGGCCAGCGCCTTTCATTGTGGCATCTGCTTGTGCTTCAGGCCAGGGTCATCTGCTTCGGCTGTGGACACAAGCCCGTCTGGCCAGTCGGGATGGAGGAGGGGGGCAGAGGTGCTGGGCACAGACGGAACTGGCCCTGAATCTGGCTCTGTGGCCTTCGCATGTCCACAGGCCAGGTGTCCTCAACAGTGAAGCGGTCTGCTGTGGTCCCTCGCAGCACACCACCCCTGTCCCAGGGGCGGAGTCCCAGGAATGTCACTCAGCACCTTGACTACTTTTCTCCCCTCTTCAACCAGAGCACCTGGAGTGCAGCGTCTGCTCACCCTCGAGCCTTCCACGTGGAAGAAGCAGTGCGTGGTCCAGATCAGCAGCAGAACTACAGCGTCCTCCAGAAATGTGGAACACGACGTGCACGGTACTGTGACCACATCCTGGATACACCTGTCCCTGTGGGTCACATCTGAGTTCAGAATCTCCTTACATCTGAATACAAGTCCAACCTGAAAATGATCAGTACATCAGGAACAGCTACAGCATTTTCTTTTACTAAGAAAACAAAAAAGATAGAAAAAGTCTAGATAAGATACAAAAGCCAGGGAAACAAAAGAGGCAAGGATTTGGAAGGAGAGAGGCAAATGGAAATAAAGGTCAGATATGAGAAAATGTTGTTGTGGGAAGGGAGATGGGGAGACGTGTGAGAGCTGAAGGCCCAGAGAGAGATTAGGGAGCTCGTGGGGACGGAGGGCCCAGGAGAGGGCTCAGAGGGAGGGGGATGCAGCATGATGGTGTCTTCGCGGAGGTAGCATGTGCGTGTTCCACCAAGCAGGGGAGAACGCAGCACCCCAAAATGAAAACATCTTTTCTCTTACAGAAATCAAAATATTACCCCAAAAGTCAAAATCCACCTTGTAAGCCAGGATCACAATAAGAAAACCAGGAGCTAGTGGTCAGCCAGTGTAGAAACAGCTGGAAAAACGTGTTGATGCCAAGTTCACTTTCGTCACACCCACACATGCGCGTGCGCACACGGCTTAGAAAAAAGTGCCAGAATTGCTCCTGCGCATCAAATCAAAGCAAGGAAATAAATATTGCTGCAGGTTTTTGAACGAGAGGTGAAGCCGCTAGTGGGAGTGAAATGGCAGGAGCACAAACCCTCCTCACAATGGACAGAGGAGCGGCTGTCAGCAAGAGGAATATTCTGGAGAAAAAGCAGAAGAGAAGGGTGAAGCCACACGTGGTTGCAAGGAGGCTGTGGTGCGTGGTGGCCTGAAGCAGCGCACGTGTGGAGCGTCCTCGAGAAGAGCAGAGAGCATCCGGCCTCTGCAAAGGCCTCCAAGCGGAGTGGGAGCGGAGCACAGCTGAGCGCCTGCACCGCAGCTGCAAGGAGATTTGGACCAGACCGGTGTGCTGGCGCCGGGAACCAGGCACAGCTGCGTGAAGGACAGCGGGCGACTTAAACAAACTTCACCCGCTAATTCGTCACCAACAGACGAGGCGGCCGCACTGCCCCACTGTCTATCCACCAACCGAGGCATCAAGGCCTGACCGCAGTCCACGGGCAGGCTCCCCTCTGTACATCCGTTCAGTTGGCAACAATCAAGCAGCTACCACGCCAGACCGGCGCCGATCCACATCCACGAGGCCTGGAAGCACCATCCGCATTTCCCAGGCGAGGAAACAAGGGCTCGCATGTGCATCCCAACAGCACAGGCTCGGGTCCCCAAACTCAGGCCCAACGCAGGAGACCGCTGAGGAGGCCCTGCTCTCCGCCCTCCTCTGGATCCACTGGAGAGCTTTCTCTAGAGTTTTGGTGACCATGTCCTTTGTCTCCCAAGTGGGACGTTTTAGAGAACATAGGGAGCTACTGATAATCACACCAGGAGACAGGCGTGAAGCAGGAGGGGCCTGGGGGATGGGAAGGGCGGTGACTCATCCACAGCCCAACTGCCTTGGCCCAAACAGAAATGGGCATTTCCTTCACTGGTCTCAGCGAGGTGCTCAGCACACGATCCATTTTGTTTGTGGGTGAGAGTGTCCCCAGAAGGGGAAGAGAGGGAGGCTTGGGCAGGAGCAGAGCTGAGGGCAGTCCCAGCATGGACACTGCCAACCGCCACACAGACGCCATCCCAGCCCAACACTCACTGATGGCAGGAGTGACAATCAAAATACTTAACCATATGGCAAAGGCACTGACCAATCAAATAAAGGAGACATTGCGCCAAGGCAGGGGCCTGGGGGCCCTGATCCGCTGGTTATTACCCCTCCAACTGCCCCACGAGGTCCCAGATGGAGTGGGGGCAGAGGAGAGGGGACTCAGGAGGCCTGAGGAGTGTCTATGACCCACATTGCAGGAGCGTTTCAATATTCTAACCACCAGTACAGCTGTCCTCAGTCACTGCACTGGGATAAACCAGGAAACCACAGAGGGCGACCTATAATGATCCATTTTTGCTGCATAACAAACCAGCCCAAACTTGACAGGTTACACAACACCTCTTGATTTGGATTGCGGTCTGAGGGTCAGCGATCTGAGCCAGGCTGGGCTAGGTGGCACCGCTTGTCTCAGCGGGGCTCCATCACACATCTGCGGTCAGCGGTCGTCAGCTAGCATTGCCTCTGCGGATTGGCCGGCTCCTGACTGGGTGGGAGGCAGCTGGACCCCATCGTCAGCCTGCAGCAAGTGAGCCTGGGTATGTTCAGAGCGGCAGCTGGGTTCCTGGAGGGGAGGAAGCCTCAAGACCTCTCGAGGACTGGGCTCGGGACCGGGATGAGGGCTATCCTACCACGTTCTATTAGCCACAGCAAACCACGGGGTCAGCCCAGGTGCAAGGGATGGAGAAACAGACCCGGGTTTTGGTGGGGAGGGCGTGTAGAGGGAGAAGAAGAGCCATTTTTGCAATCTACCACAAAGTGCCGTAAACAAACGGTGCCCCCAGAGACTCGAGACCTAGTGGGGCCACAGAGGGCGGTGGGCAGGGCCTGACTGGAGAGCTATTCAGTTTTCAATTTAAAACATTGGAGGGAGTTGGGAAGAGGTGGTTCTTCTGGATATGTTTGCCTAGAGACCAGGAACAAAAGCTTAGGCCGATGGAGTCAATTTTTATTTCCCGTATTTGTTTTTTCTTTTACTTGTTTGTTAAATCAGCTGAGTCCGGGAGTAATTTTCCTCTGTGTTTTCAAATAAGGTTTAAAAGGCTGTGCATTTTCTTGGCGGAGCTGCTTCACACAGCTTTGCAGACATTGAGGGAGGAGGTATTTATATTTAATGCAGTCACATTTGATGGGTGTTTGGGTGAGGGTTTTTTAAATAGAAAAAAAGACCTGGGTGTACAAAAGATCAGAAAGGACACGCATAGCAAAGGCTGAGAGAGGCACAAAGGGTGGTCGGGGTTCCACATTTATTCTTCAAGTGCATTAAGCCCATTATGGCAAAAAGAAGCGATTTTATTGCTTTCTGTCCAACCTAACGAAACCAGAAACTCTCAACAGTAGACAAAGCTATTTTTCCCTTAGATAAAACAAAATTCTTCTATTGATTTGTTTTTCATTTAATCTGAATAAATCAGATTTTTAAAAATGCATTTAGTATGATGAAAGAGTCACCATTTTATGTAGAAAAAAGTTGAGGGCAGCTGGGATCCTGTTGGCGTGCCAGGAAAGTGCTTTTTTATTAGTGTTTTAATGACTCCCAGTTAAAGAGCACAGCACCTCCAAATTGCAGAGCAGAATGCCAAACCAGAGAAGTCCCAAGGGTCCCCAAAAATGCACCTGCCGGTGTGGTGTGCAGGCATGACAGGAGTGCTCTCCTGCCCATCACTGCTCTGCCCACTTCCCTAGGACAACTTTAGACTCAGGGTCCATGAGCAGCACAAAGAACACCATGCAGTTCACTTAGCTCACTTAAGCTAGATATCCCCAAGCAACCTTCGCTTTCCCTTTAGTTTGGTTCCATGAGGTGATCATAAAATTGCCTCTGGGCTGGCTATGTGTCAGCGCATGGTGTTCCGCCCGGAAACGGAGGCTCCGAGCTCAGGGAGCTAGCCCCAGCCTGCTCCCAGCAGCCGGGCCCCACTGAGCCCACACTCCGACACAGCGGGAAGAGACGCTGCCCCAGACCAGCAACCTGCAATCTGAGTTACTGGTTATCCACCTCTGCCAACAAAAGCTGTGGATTTAGTTCAGAGGAAGTCATCTTATGTTTCTGGGGCCACATTCTTGATAAGATGAGGAGCAGGCAAAGAACTCTCTCTCAGTCCCATCACTCTGGGATTTTTCTCCCATGCTGAGCATCTCTTTGTGAAATTATCAGACACAGTGAGACCCTTCAGCTCTCAGAGGGTGTGTCTCAGACTCCAGAGCTAAAAGGATTCGTGGACAAGGTCCTATCCTGTACCTGCTCCCATCTTGGGTAGATAAACTGAGGCTCAGAGAGGTGACATGACTTGGAAAACTGGCCCAGTTCCTCAGACAAGAGCTTGGAAGAGTCTGCTTGGTGGCTGTTCCTCTACACCAGACCCCTGCCCCAGCCTGCCCGGGGGTGGGTTCCTCGGTGGGCTTAGTCTTTGACTAAGTTTCTATTCTCAGAATTCTGACCAGATTTATGAAGATTCTCCCAGAGTGGTTGTCCCCGTAAAGAGCAGAGCCGTCTGTCCATGGGCATGAAGAGGAGGACGCGCTAGACGCTGACTTAAGAGACACGGATTTTGCTGAGAAGTGGGCGGAGGGGGGGCTGAAGCTTAAATAATTTGGGGAGCCCTCTTTTAAAAAAGAATCCAAAATTGCAAATACAAAGTCAGGCCTAGGCCTGGGAGGGGCCTGAAGCTTTCCGCATCATTAGTTCTGTGGTAAATCCACCTCAAGGAGAGAGAGAGAATTGGACAGAGACAGACCTGTCATCTAAATATAGAGTTATCATCTTTAGATACCAGTGGCTCAGTCCACAGAAGGGAAAGAAGAAGGCAGCCGTGACAGCCAGGCGGGTGTCCTCCTGCAGAACATACACGAGGGCGCAGAGCGTCAGACAGGCCCCCTGTGAGGCGTGGGTCAGGACAGAACCTGGACCACTCCACGCTCCTGTCTGAGCCCAAACTAAACACGACACGGTCCAAACATGGCCCAACAGTGAGGACACCTCTGCCCGCCCTGGCTAACTTCTCCACCAATCACGGCTTCAGCCTGCTCTGGGCTGCCCTCCTCACAGATCGGGCTGATGAAGAGCACCCCCGCTTCCCAAAAGCCTCCACTCCAGAGCTAAGCGCTTCCTCCAACCACACCCCCTCACCCCCACCCCCACCCCCCTGCAAATCACGGAGCCCTCTGATGAGTCCGCCAAGCCCTCTCACTGAGACCCCCGTGATTCCCCTCACAGCAAGGATGCTCCACCATGGGGGTGGCCTGCCCTCTCTGCTTAGGTGTTGGCAGCCCCACAACCACTACTGCCAAAGGCAGGAGGGGCTGCCATGCCCCTTCCCAACTATGCCTGATGCTCACCTTATCTTATCCCAGCCACTCAGTGTGATGAGCAAAGAGGAGAGAAACAGGGAGAGGGAGAGGGAGGGAAAGGGAGAGGGAGAGGGGAGAGGGAGGGAGATGGAGAGAGAGGGAGAAGGGAGAGGGAGGGAGAGGGAGAGAGAGGGAGAGGGAGGGAGAGGGAGGGAGAGGGAGAGGGAGGGAGAGGGAGGGGAGAGAGGGAGAGGGAGGGAGAGGGAGGGGAGAGAGAGGGAGACGGAGAGGGAGGGAGAGGGAGAGGGAGGGAGAGGGAGGGGGAGAGAGGGAGAGGGAGGGAGAGGGAGGGGGAGAGAGGGAGAGGGAGAGGGAGGGAGAGGGAGAGGGAGAACATCTACCGGAGGCATTGCAGCGCCCCACTCGCCCAGTTGTCCAGGACCACCCCCCTTCCAGAGAAGACTCCAGGGCAGGCCTCTCCCCACCCTGACCATCCACGTCAGCCTTGGCACCTAAGGTTTAACCAACTCCTCCTTACCCACAGCAGGGCCTGGAAGGGTGTCTGATCCCAGGGATTTGGGAGAGCTCCCAGGCTAGCCCCCATCCCCCTGAGCACCCGCACACACTCCTTCAGCTCACAGGCGGCCGGGACCCAGCCCTCCCTGCCCAGCGTCTCTGGGTGGGGGCTCTACTTGAACTCTCTTCTGGGTTTCTCAAGCACGCCTTTCCCACTAGACACTTTCCAGGTTCCCTCGACCACGCCACTCTCAGATCAGCCACAGCACCCAGAACCCCAGTTAGGGGAAGACCATGGACCCTCCGCTTGCCTGGGGAGGAATTCAGAGCCATGCACACCTGGAGGTGCATTTACAACAAGTCTAAGTTGCATGGCAGAGTGGTTTAGAGGGCGGACGTTGGAGACAGCTGGGATTCGAATCCTGAACTATGCAGCTGTGGGGAAGGTTTGTGTTTTTTTTGTGAGGAAGATTGGCCATGAGCTAACATCCATTGCCAATCCTGCTCTTTTTGCTGAGGAAGATTGGCCCTGGGCTAACATTTGTGCCCATCTTCCTCTACTTTATATGGGACGCTGCCACAGCATGGCTTGATGAGCAGTGTGTATGTCCGTGGCCGGGATCCAAACCTGCGAACCCCAGGCTGCTGAAGCAGAGTGCACTTAACCACTACGTCACGAGGCCGGCCCCTTGTGGGGAAGTTTCTTAGCCTCCCTGTTCCTTATTGTTCCTACTGGGGAGTAGAGGGATTGCTGTATCTTATCTCACGGGCTTGTCATGAGGATTAACTGAAATAATAAAAGAGGATGCTGAGATGGGGTCTGGCCTTGAGGAAGAACCATAAATGTTGTCAGGAGGGCTTATGGCCAACCACTGTGCTTCCCGTCGCAGCTACGAAGAAGGAAACGACTGTTAGGATGACACGGTGCCAACGCTGTCACCAGCTTGTCCTCCGTCTCATCCTGCCCTCAGTCCCCCACCACCTCATCGCTGTGTTCTCTAGGTCTCGCCCCGCCCTCTTCCTGCACCCTGGGACTGTTGTTGACAGATTCAGTCCGCCCAGATTCTGGACGCCCTGTTTCCAATTTCGATTCTGCCATAGGGATGAGCAGAATGCATCCTTACTTCTTTATGTCCCAAATTTTCCGTCTGTCAAAGAAACCTCATTCCTGCCAAATACCTGTCCTCACAGAGATGGGGCCAGAATGAAACGTGTCTGCGCAACAGCTTGACATTTGGGAACGAAAGGAGCCACAGAAGCAGAAAGGATTCTGTCTATGTGTGATGGGGTTGAGTTTTTTGTTTTTAACAGGATGGCTGGAACCTGCAGAGACAATGAGCACGGCCTTCTTTCTACCAACATCTTGTCCCCGTGGGAGGGCCCTCGCCCTGTTCTAGCCTCTCTCCTCATGAAACCTCTGTGATTTAGGCTGAGCGTGCCTTCTGTCCCACAAATGGGACGCTGGCCCGAGAGCCCAGCCAGCTACTCGCGTGGGTCTTGGCCATGAGGTGATACGGACGTAATTGAGAGGCATCTGTCCTACGTCAGCAACCCTTAGTGTCACTGTCACTGCATCCATACAGTATGGTGACATTCCTTACATCGAGGCATCTCACACAGCGTGGGCCTCTCCTGCACATCCTGAAATTCTAAAATCGCTAATCTTTTCTGTAACAAACTCAGGGCTCAGCATATCGCATATTTCTATTCCAAGAGGAAGAAAAACTCAGGATGAGTAACCGGGGTTCCCTACAGATGGGTAGGTATTTGGGGCCAGATCCCACAAGTCCTGGCTTACATTCTCTACAGTTTAAAGTTTACTTGCCAATCTGTCGTCTGGTTATCCTGAGGTGGATGAAGAATAATCCAAACACTACCTGGTTTGTTTTTAATGGTTGACCAAACTGCTTTCCTGACCTGCCCTGAAGTTCTCTCACATATCCACTCCTCTTCTTGTTATTTCACACCCTGAAGCTAAGCAGAAAAACAGGGCCCTAAGGTCTCTATTTTTCAAGGACACATTTCGTTCTTGGAGGAGCAGATCCAGTCAAGGTCAACAGCACCAACTTCTGCTGGGGGAAGCGTCACTCTCCTCTCCGGCCTCCGGGGGGCGCTGGAGTGCCAATGAGTAAAGGATTGTTGTCAGCCAGGGAGTTAATCCACACTCAGTAAGAAGCAAACTCACTACCTTCACCCAGTGGGTGTCCACACTCACATTGGATTCTAAGAGGGGAAGCTGTCCTGACTCAGGAGCAGGAGAGTTCGGGAGGCTTGTGGTTGGCAATTATTCTAGAAATCACTTAAAAAGGAGACAAAGCTACACAAATGGAAAGAACAGAAAGATTTGCTCCAGCCACACCCCTCACCTTCTGGATGGAACAGCCATCCTCTTCGAGGCGCCTCCTCTGCCGTCGTTGGCAGACACTTGGCACTAAGACTCTATTTACAGAACTGAGCTGGCTTCACTCAAACGAGTGTCCACTGGTGACCACAGATGACAGCAGCTGGACTGAACCAATGAGAGAAATTAAATAAATTATATGACAGACAAAGGGGTTAAGGGAAGGAGAAATCAAGCGAGTAAGAGCAGGAACGAGAATGAATGAGACGTGCACTGCTTTTGTTACAACCGATAAAACTCATCCCTTCTAGAGCTGAAATCTGAGTCTACAAGATCATTCCTTCTAGAGCTGAAATCTGGGTCTACAAACTCATCCTTCTAGAGCTGAATTCTGGGTCTATAAACTCATTCCTTCCAGAGCTGAAATCTGGGTCTATAAACTCATCCTTCTAGAGCTGAAATCTGGATCTACAAACTCATCCTTGTAGAGCTGAAATCTGGGTCTACAAACTCATCCTTCTAGAGCTGAAATCTGGGTCTATAAACTCATCCCTTCCAGAGCTGAAATCTGAGTCTACAAACTCATTCCTTCTAGAGCTGAAATATGAGTCTACAAACTCATCCTTCTAGAGCTGAAATCTGGGTCTATAGAACTCATCCCTCCTAGAACTGAAATTAGGGACTATGAAATTCATCCCTTCTAGAGCTGAAATCTAGGCCCATAAAACTCATTCCTGCTATAGCTGAAATCTGGGTCTATAAACTCATTCCTTCTAGAACTGAAATCTGGGCCCATAAAACTCATTCCTCGTAGAGCTGAAATCTGGGCCTGTGAAACTCATCCCTTCTAGAGCTGAAATCTGGGCCTGTGAAACTCATTCCTTCTAGAGCTGAAATCTGGGCCTGTGAAAGTCATTCTTTCAAGAGCTGAAATCTGGGCCCATAAAACTCATCGCTTCTAGAGCTGAAATCTGAGCCTATAAACTCATTTCTTCTAGAGTTGATATCTGGGCCGAGTCAGAATCAGAGAGGGATCCCCTGGCTCTTGAGTTAACAGCAGATTAAGTAGCCCTCACCCTGCAGAACTCTCGTGCTTACCTTTCTAGGTCCCTGTCACCCCTTAATATTTATGCCTCCTACTCAGAAAAGCAGGCTATTTAGTTATGGTTTGAAATAAATCCGTTAATGGATTAAGAACTGAGAGCATATTTTGTTTTAACCCTATAAAACTTAAAAGAGCAAATACAGTAATATTTATCAATGTAATTCATGGTGCATTAGGAGTAGCCAATTTTCCCTTTTTTTGGTAAGAAGCCCTGGGCTTTACGTGACCTCTGGCTGGGTTCCTTGATCTACAAATTAGAGATTTATTAATTTTTTTTCACTTAAGACAGCATTCTACATCTTGTGAGGGACTGGGGATGAAAGGAGAGTGAACCACGGGTCCTGATCGCAACCAGCTTGCAGATTCGACGTTTGAAAGCTGGTGTCCAGTATCTTTCCACAGAAGATACTGCCCCAAATATAAACGAGTAAAGCAGAGGAGAGCCTTGATCTACTGAAGCGGGTGGGCACCCAGACCTCAGACACAGGCAGCGGGGGTTCCTCTCATCTCCTTGACTCTGGGGTCTAAAATCCCTTAGGGTTCCTAGGAGCACAGTTTGTAAATCCCCGTCCACCCACAACAGTGCTTTGGAACTGAGACTATTTCTCATCTTCCTTAGGAATCTCGGCCCTGCCCCACCAGTTTCGTGCCGTCAGAAACACCAGCTGTCCTTACTGCTCTCCTTTGTAGAATGAGATTGCTGGATTAAGCCATCTCCAAGATCCTATATCTTTTATTTGCAAGTGACTGAAGCCTCATCAAATATCTCAAACAAAAGGAAACAAACAAAAAAAAGAGGGGAGACTTATTGGCTTATGTACCTAAAAATCCCAAGAACACACAGGCTTCAGGCCTGTCTGCCCCCAGGAGCTCAGGTGAAACATCCCAGGACAGCCTCCCAGTTCTGTCTGATTCACCCAGTATTGGGGTCATCTCCCTGAGCCCTAGCAAAGTGGCCACCAGCAATGCCACTTAGACCCTCTAAGGAGAAGTGCTCCTTTCAAACAGGGGCGTAGAAGCTCCCAGCCTGTCATCAGGGCAGGGACTAATTCACAAGGATCGGCCACGCCTGGGGACACACTCAGCCCTGGCGCGGGGGAGGGGTCAGTCTCCACAGAATAACTCCAACTGGAGGAAAGGCTGGGCGGTCGCTCAAATGCAGTGGGCACGGGGTTAGGTTCCTGGGGCCGCAGAAACAAAGTGCCACGAGCCAAGTGTCTTAAACAGCAGGAAGGTGTTCTCCCACCATTCTGGAGAAGTCCAAAATCAGAGCATCGGCAGGGCCCTCTGAGACCCGAATCCTCCCTCTTCTCTCCCAGCTTCTGGTGGATCCAGCAACCCTCGGCCACCCTTGGCTTGTGGGCACATCACCCCGGTCCCTGCCTCTGTCATCACCTGGCGGTCCCCTCCTTGTATCTTCCCTTCTTACAAGGACATCGGTCATATTGGATCAGGCCCACCCTGCTCCACTATGACCTCATCTCAACTAAGATGCAACTACCCTATTTCCAAATATGGTCACACTCTGCGGTACCGAGAGTTAGGACTTCGACATATCGTTTTAGGGGACACGATTCAACCCATAGCAGGTGCCAATGCCAAAGGAGGGAAGGACATGGAGCAGCCAAGATGTCCTGCACGCACCCGGCTGACTCTGGCCCTGAGAGCCCCCTCCTCCCTGGTGTACCATGGGGCAGGGAGCGAAGCAGGAGAGACAGGGTCCAGCCAGTGAGGACGGCTCAGATCAGCCTCGCGGCCGCAGCGGCCCAGCCGTCAGAGTGGTGGCCTCTGAGCTTCCCAGGAGGGCCCACAGTAAGTTCCTCTGAAAGCTTCGGAATGACTCTCTTTCCTTCCTCTGTCAACCAGAGGCATAAGGCGGTTCACCCCGAGTCTCCACCGAGTGCCACGTGCTCCCGCCACCCTGGGGGAGGCACCGCGGAGCCCACGACGCGCCTGCCTCCAAGGGGCTTCCATCCAGTTAGAGAAATGAAGCAGCAAACAGACACTAAAGAACAAGGCCGGGGGGGTGGGGCCGGCCCCGTGGCTTGGCGGTTAAGTGTGCGCGCTCCGCTACTGGCGGCCCGGGGTTCAGATCCCAGGCGCGCACTGACGCACCGCTTCTCTGGCCATGCTGAGGCCGTGTCCCACATACAGCAACTAGAAGGATGTGCAACTATGACATACAACTATCTACTGGGGCTTTGGGGGGAAAAAAAGGAAGAGGATTGGCAATAGATGTTAGCTCAGAGCTGCTCTTCATCAGCAAAAAAAGGAGGATTAGCACAGATGTTAGCTCAGGGCTGATCTTCCTCACCAACAAAAAAAAAGAACAAGGCCAGGGGGACAGAGCCAAACGCTGCGAATCCCTCGGCAGAGCTGCAGGCAGGGATCACGGGGGTGCTCGCACGGGTGGGGTCTGATGGAGGGAGCTCAAGGCCGTGAAGGTTCAGAAAAGGGAGTGCAGGCTGAGTCGGGGGTCTAGGCTGGTTCTCCACCAGGTCTCCTTCCCGGGGCGGGGGGGCCGCACGGTGGTGCCTGTGGTCTCCTGAGAGCATAGCCAGCACAGCACATTGTCCCGGAGCACCCACAGGAACGCCGAGGTCCGGGGGTCTGGCCAGACCCCAGGCTCTGCGGACGCACCACTCAGCGTGTCACCGTTGTTGCTCCAGAGCCGGAGCGGGGCCTCACGGCTCTTTAGTGACCGGGGCAAAGCACCGACCCTCGGCGCCCGTGGCCCCCAGACAGCAGTGACCCCAGTGGGTGCTCCTTGAACTCTGTTCCCGGCAGGAATCTGCTGCCCAGAGGAGAAAAGTCAGGACGCAGAGCAGGAGGGTCTCCTCGTCCAGCCACACAGCAGGTCTGTTTTCGTTTTGTCTCTTGAATGTTGTTTTGCTTTGCTTTGCTGGAAGTGGTGCCATCTTTGGACTGTTTACCGTGGTTTCTCAGTAAGCACGGAGAGAGCATCCGAGCCAGAGGCCCCCGGGCGGCTCCCAGTCTGCCCCAACGCTCCCAGCCCCTCCTGCGCCTCCTGCACGTGTGTTCCCACGAGGCGCCGGCCCCCCGCTGAGCCTCACCGCGGGGACCCAGCGCGTCCCGAGCTCCCGGGCCCCCTCCCTCTCCCCGTCTCCTCCAGCGCCCACGTTCTTCACGGCCGCCAGGCCAGCCCTCTCGTTGGGTTAGAGCCTTGAAAATGTCATTTAACTCGTCGGAAAACACAGGTCTTCCACCATGCACATCTCTCCGTGTGCAGAAATTAAAGCCAACTGGATGACCACCTGCCGGACGAGGAACGCAGGGCCTCTCCACCACACTCCCTGCTGCCTCTGTGCCCCGGGCGCCAGTCCTCAGACACCCGAGACTCACGAGCGGCCCTCTGACCAGCAGCACGGATGCCACACAGGAACTTCTAGAAATGTGGAGAATAGCCCCTCCTGAACCAGAGCCATGTTGTGACAAGGTCTCCGGATTCGTGTGCACGTGGAGCTTGAGAAGAACTGGAGCCATGGGTCGTGGCATCGCTGCCAGGAGTCAAGTCACCAGGAGCTGTAAAACCTGGACGTTCAGGCCACACTCAGGCCACGTAAGTCAGGGTTCTCTGAAGCTTCTCAGGAATGACAACGTGCAGCTGAGCTCGAGAACCAGCCTCAGAGCCGCTGATTCCCAAACCCCACAATGCTGGAGAATAACTGGGTGCTTGCTTATAAAAATGCAGATTCTGTTCATAAGTCTGCCGTGCAATCTGCATTTTGAGCAGGCATACAAGCCTGGAGTGCAATCTGTACTTTTAGCAGACACTTTGAGAAACAATCTTTATGTGCTTCTGGGGACATAGAGCTTCCCAAGGGAAACATAGGCACAGATAATTTTAAGAAAATCCGTTTCCAGAGCCGCAATTTATTTCCAAAAATTGACCTTCCTGAGGATGCTCCTGTGGTCAGAGTGGCACACAAGCTCTCCAGTTTTCCTTTTCTTTTTTCATTTCACAATCCCCCTTCTGCCCAGACTCAAAGAGAGGAGGAAGCCTAGCTCTGTTCATGGAGGAGGTACAGAGTTCCCACTGAGATCAGAGCAGGGAGAAACTGTTCCAGAGTCAAACACAGCCAGAACCAAATGCTGACATCTATGTGCTCAAAACACCTTGTACAAGGGAGTGATAAACACAATGCCCAGGGCAGAGGTGTCTCCAGGAGGCAGGAGACTGGAGGGGTGGTCACTACATGACGTAAGTTATTAATAAATAAGTAGCTAAGCGTGGCCATGCGTGGACTAGTTATGAAAGTGTGTCAGAAACTACGGAACATGATGATTCCACTTCTGATGGAGGAAAATGTGAGGGACGGTGGTGAGCAGAGGAGAGACGGGTGTGCGGGCCAGTGGGCTGGGAGGGAGGCGAGGCACCTCGGATGCTGGGTTCTGACCCTGGAATCACGTGGTGCCTCCATCACCCCTCCGTACCCCTCTCAACAACCCTCTAGAAAGAACGCCGTGTCCGTCTCTGGCCACACATACAAAAGAACAGGCGCCGCCGCAGAGGTATCTTCGCGAGTGCAGCTCAGCTACACCATGTACTGCTGCCTCGGCTTCCGTTCTGCTTGGCCAAGGGGCCTGCGAGGGCCTTGAACCGACACCGCCCTCGGGCAGGCACGTGCCCTCGATGACAGCCGCAGAGTCACAGCAAATGTAAGTCCTGATGGCTTCCCAACAGCCTGGGGATCAACAGCCCCTGCCTGCCAGCGCGTGTGCCTACGTGCCCTTAGAGAAGACCCCTGGGGCACCGAAACCTCACTCTTTGGGCCTGCATTGACAAATCTGGCCCCAGCCTGGGAACCCCAAAGCACTCCGCCCACGGACCCTAATAAAGGCACGTGCCCCAGGCCCTGCCTCTCTGCCTGCACCCTGCCTCGACCTCCCCGACTGGACCCCAAGGCGTGCCATGTTTCTCCTCCAGGATCGTGAGGAATGAACGTCGCTGTTTCAGGTTCTCTTGCGGTCTGGTGTTGAACCAGCTCACCACACCCTGTGCCCCATTTAACAAATGTCAGTTTAACAAGGTTATAACATATACACACACATAAACCACAGAAGGCAGCTGTTGTCGCCAGGCCACGAGCAGGGAGAGCAAAGGCTCCAAAGGTCCTTCCCCCGCTTTCCACCAGCAGGGCCCCCGGGGCGAGGCCTGTGCCCAGAGACGCGGGACTGGCACTGCTCGTTTACACTCACGCAGCTCTCATCACCAGGACGCCGGGCCTGCAGCAGCAGCACCATCACACTTGAGCGAAAATCTGCTCATCAGCGTTTTAAGCCTCTCTAGGAGTTGGGTCGGCGTTAGTTTATAAATGAAAGACTACACTGCTTTCCAGAGACCGTCCCGAGGACAGTCATGGAGCCAAGATCAAGACGCCCTGGTTTCTGGACCCACAGCGTCGGCCCTGCCGGCTGCCCCGGCGGATGGTGTGGGGCCAGACGTTTGCTGGGAACCCTGTCCTCTTGTTAGCTGTGCAACACTCTCTACCAGCCAGGAAGCAGCAATTGGATTCCTGTAGGCAACACTAAACTGCACGCCTGGCTTTGCCTCCTCCCCGCACCATCGTCCTGAATACAATAGCACGACAGGGAAGGAAGCCAACAGGAAAAGCCTCCTCCCCGCAGCTGCGGCCCGAGGCTCTGGAACAGGGGCTGTAAGAGCGAGCAAGGGGTCTGAGTGAGGACGACAGACGCCCACTGCAGGAGAGGCAGAGTGGGTTATGAATCTGCTCAGGTCTCCTCCAGGGGAACAGTGTGAAGCCCCGTCCTGCCCAAGAAGGTCACCTCTTCTTCAGTCGTCCCGGCTCCCTCTCGGAGCCCAACCCACCCCTGACCTCTCTCTTAGTTCTGCGTGCTAGCCTGTCGAACTGTCCACAGCAGACAGAAGAATGTCCTCTCTAACACACTGTGCGACATGAGCGCTTCTGTGCCTCGGCTGCCTGCGGCTCTGCACTGCCCCCCAAGCACTCTGGGCCCCGCGCGTGTTCTCCAATCTGCAACAGCTTCCTGCCAGGGTCCCAACTCAAAAATGTGTGTGTCTGTGCGTGCGCGCGCGTGTACACATGTGTTCATGTGTGTATGTGTGTTAGTGCATGTGTGCACACGTGCACGCATGCACATTTGTGTGTGTGTACATGTTCCCGTGCACCGGGCTCACACATGGCTGCATGGCCTCTCTCCTTCTACTCCCCATGCCAGCCCACACCACTGGGCAGGAAACCACGTGCCCAACTCCCCTGGGATCCCTCTTGCCCTGGGGGCCAGTGCCTCTGGCCATTTCCTGCCTGAAATTGGGTGGGCTTCGTGTGACAAATAAAATAGAAACTGATATGACACATCAAGAGTCAACTCAGGTATAGTCTAATTTGTCCTGTAAATCATGCAATTAGCTAATGCAACATCAGTAAGAAAAAGAATAAAATACCTAGGAATAAATTTAACCAAAGAGGTGAAAGACCTCTATACTGAAAACTATAAAACATTGTTGAAAGAAATTGAAGCAGACACAAAGAAATGGAAAGATATTCCGTGCTCTTGGATTGGAAGAATTAATGTAGTTAAAATGTCCATACTTCCTAAAGAAATCTACAGATTCAACGCAATACCTATCAAAGTCCCAAACGACATGTTTCACAAAAATAGAACAAAGAATCCTAAAATTTATATGGAACAACAAAAGATCACAAATAGCCAAAGGAATCCTGAGAAAAAAGAACAAAGCTGGAGGTATCACATTGCTTGACTTCAAAATATACCACAAAGCTACAGTAATCAAAACAGCATGGTACTGGCACAAAACAGACACAAAGATCAATGGAACAGAACCAAGAGCCCAGAGATAAATCCACACATCTGTGGACAGCTAATCTTTGAGAAAGGAGCCAATAACATACCATGGAGAAAGGAAAGTCTCTTCAACAAATGGTGTTGGGAAAACTGAACAGCCACATGCAAAAGAATGAAAGTAGACCCTTACCTTACACCACACACAAAAATTAACTCAAAATGGATTAAAGACCTGAATGTAAGACCTGAAACCATAAAACTCTTAGAAGAAAACATAGGCAGTACGCTCTTCAACACTGCTCTTAGCAGTATCTTTTTGAATATCATGTCTCACCAGGCAAGGGAAACAAAAGAAAAAATAAACAAATGGGACTACGTCAGACTAAAAATCTTCTGCACAGCAAAGGAAACCATCAACAAAACAAGAAGACAACCTAACAATTGGGAGAAGATATTTACACATCGTATATCTGATCAGGGGTTAATATCTAAAATACATAAAGAACTCACACAACTCAACAACAAAAAAACAAACAATCCAGTTAGAAAAATGGGCAAAGGATCTGAACATTTTCCCAAAGAAGACATACAGATGGCCAACAGGCACATGAAAAGATGTTCAACATCACTAACTATGAGGGAAATGCAAATCAAAACCACAGTGAGATAGCACCTCACACCCATCAGAATGGCTATAATTAACAAGAAAGGAAATAATAAGTGTTGGAGAGGATGTGGAGAAAAGGGAACTCCCATACTCTGCTGGTGGGAGTGCAAACTGATGCAGCCACTATGGACAACAGCATGGAGATTCCTCAGAAAATTAAGACTAGAACTACCGTATGATCCAGCTATTCCACTGCTGGGTATTTATCCAAAGAACTTGAAAACACCAATGCAAAAAGATATTTACACTCCTATGTTCATTACAGCATTATTCACAATAACCAAGACTTGGAAACAACCTAAGTGCTCATCTACGGATGAATGGATAAAGAATATCTATATAGATATAGATATACACACACACAATGGAATACTACTCAGCTATAAAAAAAAAAAAGATGAAATCTAGACATTTGTGACAAAATGGATGGACTTTGAGGGTATTACACTAAGCAAAATAAGCCAAACAAAGAAAGACAAATACTGTATGATTTCACTCATAAGTGGAAGATAAAAACAACAACAAACAAAGACATAGATACAGAGATTAGATTGGTGGTTACCAGAGGGAACGGGGAAAGGAGGAGGAAGAAAGGGGTGATTAGGCACACGTGTACCGAGACAGATGGTACTTTGGTGGTGAACATGATGCAGTCTACACAGAAATCAAAATATGATGATGTACACCTGAAATTTATATAATGTTATAAGCCAATGTTACCTCAATAAAAAAAGAAAAAAAGAAAAAGTCACCAACACACTGTAGTCTTTGGCCACATGAAGATCAATCAAATGTTTACAGCTCTGAAGAATAAATCATACATCAAGAGAAGCTGCTCACTGGTTCAGCCAGAACATTTAGAGGGAGAAGACACCAGTCACTTTGTCTACCTGAGCCGGGTTCCTGCAAGCGCTGGACCCAGACCTGGCTCACGGAATTTCCATGAGAACGCGGGCGACGCTTTATGGCAAGAATGCCCCTAAATTTCCAGGGCGCACTGAGCGCCGTGATACTGAAGAGCAGGAGGAACTTTCTGATGCGATTAGAGTAGATTTTAACTGTGACGTGTACCAAAGCTCAGAAAGAAACGGAAAAAGGACCCAATACATTTGTCAAGCCCGAATAGAGAGGCAGAAACCACCTGTGGCCGCCTTTAGACCACGTGCAGCCACCAGTGTGCAGCGACCTGGCACATAGTGTGCCAGGAGGTCCCCGGCAGGTCCCCAGGCCACACCCAGCTGCTCCTGGGGCCCCGGGCCTGACTCCCACCCAGCACTGGAGGGACCCGTGCAGGCGAGCTGCATTCTGCGGTTTAAGCAGCACAGGAGTGCATGGCATTGAGGCTGACGCACCCATCTCCGTCTCCCTGCAACGCGGCAGTCCTGTCCCCGCGGAGCTGCCTGGGCCCAACACCGGCCTCTGAGCACCGCTGCCTAGCAGTCGCCGTCCCTCAGAGGTGCGGGGGCTCCTTGCTGGGACCTGGACAGCCCATCCGGTCATCCTCAGGAGAACCGAGCACACTGTCCTCCCTGCCCTGTGAGGCCCCGACGCTGACAATACTTGATAACAGCCCCTTTACTGTCTTGAAATAAAAGTTATAGATTATAGCAACTTCATACACCTATAGTTTCAAAATATGTACATATAATATATAATACTGTAACTACAACATAAATAAGAAATGAAAATAACTCATAGTAAGATAACGTGTCCTCCCGGCCCCGGGCGTGTAAGGACACGCAGCGGTGGTGGTGAGCCTGTGTGTGGGACCCCCGTGGACGCACGCTGACCCGGCGGTGCTGGAGCGGCTCTGCCTCAGCTGAGGTTCTGCAGTGACAAACGACTCCTGGTAAATCCCAAGCAAATATCACATCTCCTCGATTTCCAGTGGAGCTGCCTTCTTAGGGGGAAATGGGTGTATATTAGAAGTGTGCAAAAACGCTCTGAGTGTCTGTGTAAGAAAGGGCCAAGTTTTAAGCTCAGCTAATGACCAACTGTTTTCTCACCACGTGACTGTCTGGCAGGATATTCCAGAGTCATGTAGCACGCAGACCAACGCTGTTTTTCGGCCTTGCTCTACGTGCCGTCAGAGGCCTGGCACCGCTGAGCTCGACCCACTAAATGCCCTCTCAGCTCAACCCACAATCCTTAGGACCCCCAGAAACGCCCCCTCCGGTAAGAACTATGATGAAGCCACACTGACATGTGAGGACGTGGATGCGCAGAAAGTGAGTGACTTGTTCAGCAACACGCAGCTGCTCAGTGGCGGTGCTGAGAGGCGAACACAGATCTGCCTTCACCCCCAGCACCTCCCGTGAGCCCTCCAGATCCTCCATGCTGACATCTCCAGCAGACACACTGGGAAGAGAAGGAGCTCCCTGATGGCAACAGAGAAAATGTCAAGCATCAAATGTATCACTGTTGAACTCGCTCCAGGAAATACCAAGAGTCAGGTGGATTTCACACAGTAGATTTAAGACTTGAGATTTTTAAAAATATATATTTTGTTGTATTACTTCTCCTTGCAAAATAAAAGCTGTTCATTGCAAAAACAACTAGAAAATGCAAATTTACAGAAAATAAAAATCACACAGATATAAGTATTGGTAGCATTTTGATGTATTTTCTTTCAATTTTTTTCTGTATATATATATACACACAAAATATTGTGATGGTTAATTTTATGGGTCAACTTGGCTAAGCCACGATGACCAGATGTTTTGTCAAAAGTCAGTCAGTCTGGAAGTCTCTATGAAGTTATTTTTTAAATGTGATTAATATTTAAATCAGTAGATTTTGAGTAAAGCAGATTATATTCCATGATGTGGGTGGGCCTCATCCAATCAGTTGAAGGCCTTACGAGAAAACAACGGAGGTTCTCTGAGGACGAGGCAATGTTGCCTCCAGGTGCCTTTGGTGTTAAACTGCAACACCTGCTCTTCCCAGGTTCCACCTGCTGGTCCACCCTGCGAGCTTCAGACTTGCCAGCCCTTACGATCATGGCAACAAATTCCTTAAAAATGTCAAATAAACATATATATATTTGTCTATTTAACTATTGACAAACACACACACACACATTCTCTTGGTTCTGTTTCCCCAGAAAACTGAGAAAATTAGTCTCCTGACTAATACACATGTATAAGCACATTTTTAATAAAAATAGTGTCTTACTGTTCATACTGAAGCACAACTTGCTTTATTCCCTTGAGAGTAACGTAGACATATTTGCTCATCAGGAAAGGCTCTCCCACCTGCTCATTCCCAATAGCTGCGTAGAATTCAGCGGTGGGGATATGCCGGAGTCATTTAACCAAGGATTTGCTGATTTTGCAGAGGACTCTGCTTTCCTACTCGTCTCCAACGTTTCTTATGAGCTCCCTGTCTAAGGTGAGCAGCGGGAAGCCCTCCAGGGCCCAGAGTGAACAGCTTCCATCGAGGATCCTCCCTCCTTAGGTTGAGGGCCTTGGCGTCCAAGGCTCCCCTCCCTTCACTGGCTGCGGGGGTGCGGGGCGGGAGGCGTCTGAGGAGACCAGGCCCTCCCGGTGGGCCCAGGCTCCCCTTCAGGAAGAGCCTTGGCTGCTGCTCGCCCGGCTCCCCAGGTAAGTGAGCGTGCCCCCACCAGCAGTCCACACCTGGGCCCCCCTCGCTGATAATGTAATTACCCCGAGAGTCACATTGCTGCACACACGGCATTTTCAGCCATTTATCACAATGTTGATCTTTATTTTAAATATAAATCAGGCGATCATTTATGTCTTTTATGCTCTTTGTATTTATTCAGGAATATTTAGCTGTAGACAAAAGGTGCCTCTCTCATTATTCACCCTGAACAAGGCGGGGATGGCAATTTGAAAAGGCTGACGTCTGAGCTTTTTGCCAACACTGGCAGAATTATATCCTTCCCATTGGAAATCAACGAAGTAGAATCATGGAGCACAAAGGGACGAAATTGCCTTGTCACTTTAATAAGGCCGCCTTATATACAACCTTCAACCAACGCCATTGTGCGGAGAGACGGTGCAGCCTCGGCCTCAGCCGCTCAGGTCTCAGCTGGCTTCCCAATTACCGGGGCGTCCTCCGAGTCCTTCTCTTCCCTGCCAGACCCTGTCAGCGTGTCACGGGCTCGACCACCATCAGCGACATGCACGCCTCAGGGCAAGTGAGCGTCCCAGCCACAGCCTTGCTTTGGGTGTTTCGTAAACTTGTTTATCAGGCCTTCTCTACTGGGACCCCCTCTGTCACAGTCTCCCACTTCTCGTGCCCGCACGCACCCACACACTCACACACTCTCACACTCTCGTTCTCACACTCTTACACAAGCAAATACTCACACACGCATACACACACACTCAACACTCACACACACACCCCTCGAGAAATAATTCTATTCACTCATTTTTGCTTTCATTGAGAAAGGTCTACATTTTCCAGGCAGGAAGCATTTTTGTAACAACAAATGACGACCTTTTCAGTGTAACCATCTTAGGTAGACAGTCAAAAAGAAAAAGATTCTTTGGGGAGCAAGACAAAATATAAAATAAAGAACTAGCTTGACAGCAGCACAGAAAGCAGCTTCCAGCTGAACTCGGCAGCTGGAACATCGCTTCTCTCTGCTCCCTCGACGTTGAATTCATCACGACAGAAGAGGAGAGGCAGGCACTCCAGGACTGGCGGATGGGGGGATCAGCGTGTCTCCAGCAGATGGAGCGCAGAGAGACAACGGCACCTGACAAAGAGAAACAGACAGCGGTGGGTCTATGTCCCGCAGGTGGAAGAGGCAGCAGCCAGCAGGGACCACCGGAGGCTCAGGATTTGGAGATCCAAGGCTCCGAGGAAGGGGGGAGGGCGTGGAGGACAGGATTTGTAGAATTCTGATGAGACATATTTATCCCCTGATCCCTCCCCCAGCTTCCACAGCCAGGAAACGCCCCCTCTCCACTCCATCAGAGGGCAGGAAGTTAGTCTCCGAGGGGGCTGAGCGATAACCTCCAGGATGAGGCAGAAGAGGATTGCTGGTGTGATGCGAGAGGCCATTGTGCAGAGAATGAGGTGCCAGCGTCTTTCCCGGTCGCTTCTCCCAACACCAGCGGCCAGGCTTGGACACCGTCAACAGGAAGGAGAGTTGTCTCTGGGAAACTGACATGCCAGAGAGAAGAGACAAGAGACGTTCAGGGGTCTCCCAATAGAACAGCAAGGGCCCGGCCAATCACCCACCAGCCAACAAGCCTCTTGCATGAGAAGAGAGCATCTGGACATCCGACCAGGGTCAAGACTCTCCAGGCACCCGATGAAAGTCCCCAAGGTAAACTCCAGAGGCAGGAAGATTGGGGAAAAAAAAAAGAACTAACTGAGAGGAAGTAGAAATAATAAAGGGAGCAGAGGAAGCTTTTCTAGAAAGGTATATTAATAATATCAAATAGACAAGAGATGTTGATTTTATGAACAAGGAGAGGATGCTGTAAACAACATATTGTTCAGAAAACAAAAAAGAAAATAGGAGACTTTTTTTCAATTCAATTGGAGGAATAGAGATAATCATCCAGATAATGGAAAACAAAGACAGAGATGGAAATTCAGAAGAGAAAAAGTTCAAGGATTAATCCAGGAATTTCAATATCTAATTCCAACAGAATTCCAGCGGTCGCTCCCTGTCCCAGAGATCTGTGGCCCTGAGTCCCCTCCTGCCCACCGGCTTCCCCATCCCAGGCCAGAGAGAGGCTGTGCTTGGGGCCAATTCTGCCACCCCGTGGACTCCCCATAGGGTGACCCTGGGCGTCCCGATCCGCCCCTGGGCCTGGAGCGTCTCATCCCGAAGCTGGGGTCAAGGGGCCAGGCTTCACTCCTAGCAGATGAGCAGCAGTGTTCCTGGGAAAGAAAAGACTCCCCTGGGGGCAGAGGAGGACACTAGACAGTTTTCCCCGAGAGGAGGAATTTCACTTTGTGACCAGGCGGGCCGGGCTGTGGGGTCGAGTCACATCTGCCGGGTGAGCGAGCTGCTACGGGACACAAAACCACCTGCCCAGCTCACCCAGTGGGTCAGATAGACAGGAGTCAGCAGATATCGTTTAAAGATAATGATAATTATCTAATTTTTCCCTAATAAAAAAATAAGGGACAGGGGCTAGCCCCGTGGCATAGTGGTTAAGTTTGGTGCGTTCCTATTTGGTGGCCTGGGTTCATGGGTTCAGATCCCAGGCAGGGACATACACCACCCATCGGCCACGCTGTGGCAGCAACCCACATATAAAGTAGAGGAAGACTGTCACAGATGTTAGCTGGGGGCTCATCTTCCTCAGCAAAAAAAAAAAAAAAATAAGGGACACCTAAATAAAAGGAAAAAAGATGAAAGTTACTATAAAAAGTGTTAGCATAGAGGTAACCATTAGTACAAAGAAACAAGCCTCCTAATTACCTAAAGAAAATCAAAAAAGAAAGAAAACAAAATATTGAAAAAAGAAATAAATAGAAGACATTCTAACATAATACAGTAAATATAACATTTAATAATATAACACAGTTGAGATCAAGCATAACACTGAAAACTCAAGATTTTCCAAGTGGTTCATGAAGCAAAACCACGCCCTGTGCTGTATACAGGAGACTCAGCTGGAACAACATCTAGAACACTAGGACATCTAGCGTGTCGTGTTGCTAAGTGGGCAGACAGCACCACACACACAGCAATGGGAAGGCAGGAATGTGAATGGCCAGCATAAGATTCAAGCACAAAAAAACCTTTAAAAAAGACAAAAACGATGCTTTTGATGCTTGAAGCAACAATGCATAGTGAAGACATGTCTGATATGAGTACTTGTGTACAGATACCACAGTAAACAGCTTCATAATGCAGGAACTTCAAGAGACTCGACGAAAAGGACAACCCCCTAAACTACCGGAGATAACGTCTACTCTTGGTCCAAGAGAGGTCAAAGGGCAAAACCTCAGAAAGGAAACAGAATCATCAATAAGGTAGATATTATGATCACATATTCAGTTTATCTCCTGAAAATAGAGAACATGTTCCTTCTCAAATGCTCGTAGAACATTCACAAAAATTTACCACAAATTTTAGTCACAAAATTTTAATAATAAAATACAAATATAAATCTCAAATAGAAATGCAGAAAAGCTAGAAATTAGTATAGAATAAAAATATCAATAGCCCTTTCTCTTGAAAATGAAAAAAAAAACCTCTATATTAAACAACAATTGACTGAAGAGAAACGTACAAATAAAAATTGCAAAATTACTAAAAATTAGTGGTGATAAAAACACTATGTATCAGAATCTATGGGATACAATGAAAACAGTGATCAGGGAAATTTTGTAACCTTAAATAATTATACCAGTAGAATAAAAGAATAAAAATAAAGGAATTAAGTTCTCAAAAAGCTGGAAAAATAACTATAAAATAAACCAAGAGAAAGCAGAAGGAAGAAAATAATAAGGCTAAAAGCAAATATGACATAGAAATTAAATTATTTATTTAATATTTATAAAAATATTAAACAGAACTATTGATAGAATATAATAGAATATTAAATAAAACTATTAAATAAATCAAAATGCTATTTCTGTTCAAAGAAATGAGCAAATAGAGACTTCTATAATTTGCCTAATCAAGAAAATAAAGAAAAAAAGAAAAGAAATGACAAGAGAGAAATAACCATGAAAAAGATGGACATAAAAAACTCGTAAGAACTATTGTGTACAACTTGATGCAGATTCATTTAAAAATCTAGATGAAATGAACTATTTTCTAGGAAAATACAATTTCCTAAAATTGACCCAAATAAAAACATAAAGCTTAAACAGACCTACTTCCACAGATGAAATACAGAAGGTCGTCAAAGAACCATCTCATAAAAAAGGACGAGACGAGACGTAATTGGTTTCACAGGAAGTTACTAAGCAGATACAAGATGATCTCAACGTTATATAAATTGTTGCAGAGCAAAGAAAGAAGCAGACTTCCAAGTTCTTTCTTGAAGCAAGTATAACATTGACATCTCAACCAATAAGGATAACACCAAAAAGAGAGCTATAGACCCATATTTCCTATAACTAGCAATACAAAAAATCCTAAAAAAAATATTAGCACACAGAATCCAAAAACACATTAAAAATTAGTACATCATATCCAAGTAGAACTTGTTCGAGGAATGTAAGGCTGGATCAATATTAGACAATTTATTAATATAATTTGCTGTATTAATAATAGCTGTAAAGAAAAGATTATATGATTTTCTCCATAGTACTAAAAAAGCTTTCTACAAAATTCAACTATAATTCCTGATAAAAAGTACTCAATAAGAATTCATGGTAACTTCTCTAAATACACACACAACCACACACTGACATGTATATATCTATCTATATCTATAGACACACGTGTATACATGTATATCTATGTACACACATAGATACATATATGTATGTATACATAAAATCAATCTTTAAGTTGTCATCTTTCTTAATAGGAAAACAGAGATATTTCCCACTAAGGCCAGAAACAAGGCAGGAATACCCACTATCCGCACCTACAATTTAACACTGTATTGGAAATATAATGAATACAATTAGATAAGGGAAAGCAATTACAGGACTAGAAATCTTGAAAGAAAGAAAACTTTATTTGCAGATGATGTATATGTATAATATACCTGGAAAACCAAAGAGACTCAATAACAAAAATAAGAAAAACAATAAAAGAATTTTAAAAAATAGAATGTAAAATAAACCTACAAAAATAAATAGGGTGTGTGTATATACCCACCCAAACAATAAACAATATAATGGAAGAAAAACTCACTATTACAAAAGCAACAGAGAGGATAAAGTACTTAGGAATTAACTTACCAAAAAATAAGCAAAACCCGTAGGAAAATAATTTCAAACCACTCCTAAAAAACACAAAACAACTTGAACAAGTGCAAAAACATCCCTTGTTCTTAGAAAGGATAATTCAATATTATAAAAACATCAACTCTCTTAGAGATGATATACAAATTTAACAAAATTGAAATAAAATTCGCAGTAAGTTTTTATTCGGGACTTACACAAGTTGATTCTAAAGTTTAAATGAAAAACTAAGCACGCGATAATAGCTGGAAAAAGTCTATAAGAAGAGCAATGAGGGAGGATTCATCATGCCAGATATTAAACACTCTAAGAAGCCTCAGTAATGGAAACTATGGTACCGGCAAATGAGCAGATTGACAGACGGGAAAGTGCGGGCGCAGACCCAAGTGTATATGGGAATGTAGCATACGATAAAGGTGACATTGCACAGCACTGGGAAAAGATAGACTTGGCCATAAGAAAGGACGATGTGATCGTTGGATGGCCATGTGAAAAAGGTAGAAATGGTCCATACCTCACATCATATACCACACGGATCAGCAATCTGAATGCAAAAAATTCCTAGAAGAAAACGTGGGTGAATTTTTCTATAATCTGGATTAGAAGGATGTGAGGAAAGCTTTTTAAACCATAACTTATAACTAATATGCAATAAAAACAAAGATTGATTAATTTGACTACAATTTTTAACTTTTGAAAAACACCACAAACCAAGTCGAATAATAAGAGACAACTGATAGAAAGTGTACAACATCTATCAT